>NC_090441.1:53146267-54396267 GCF_031143425.1 Pleurodeles waltl | reverse complement strand
GGGTCTGTTCCATCAGCGTCGATGTCACACGCGGTCGGGCCGACCAGGCCCCGACGGGGGATCGAAAACTACCCCGAAGGGCAACGGAGATGTTATCGTATCGATGCGATGTCGATGCTATCTAACCCGATCCCGAACGCAACAATACCGACGTAATTTTCCGATTTTGAGCTAACTTTCCGTTCCGAAACCCGGAGCGAAAGGAACACGTCCGAACCCGATGGCGGAAAGAAAACAATCAAAGATGGAGTCGACGCCCATGCGCAATGGAGACAAAGAGGAGGAGTCCCTCGGTCCCGTTACTCGAAAGACTTCTTCGAAGAAAAACAACTTGTAACACTCCGACCCAACATCAGATGGCGGGCTATGCACAACATGTGTATCTACAGCGACAGATGCCATCGAACACATGTTTATTGCACTTGTAAAAAGGTAACAGAACTTAACTGCAATGTTTAAATAAGTCTAGACTTATTTAAACATTGCCAACTTTATAGAATAGTTGTGAAAAATTCTGAGGGGGGGGGTGATGATTTTTTTCCCCCCACTGGGGGGTTGGGGGGTGGGGAGGCGGCTTTATCAAGTTTGAAGACCACTGATTTAGAGGTAGTGTGGTCGAGCAGCCTTAGGCTTAACACAGAGGAGTAGAAGTCATCCACAAATACACACAATAGTCAATAAATGAAACACCCAACTCAAAAAGGCGATCCACACCAATTCATAAAACATCAAGCATCTTTATACATGTTCTGCAAACAGGTATAGTACAGGGAATTACAACATTAATCTCCAGGAGCTAAGGTGAGTAGTGGGCAAGGTCGAAGGCAGCACCAGCAGTACTCCACCAGCGACACAGGGGCAGACAGGTGCAGGGTGCAAACCAGCAGCGGGTGCCCAATACATTTCAATGGAGATAGATCGGTCACTGCAAAAGACTCTGGCCAGGAGGCCAGTTGGGCTGAAACAACAGCGGGGCTCAGGTCTCACGATACTCTGCCACTCATAAGGCACCTTTGGTCCTCTTCTCTGCAGCTCAGGGGCAATAGGTGCAGAGGTGTCGGGTGTTCGTTACCGGAGCAGTCAGGGAAGATGGGGGCTGCATGCAGAGGCTGCAGGTGTCATTGGGGAGTCCAGAAGGGGCGAAACCAATAAGGAAACAGGACCGCTTTTCACAGGAGGTATTCAGTCTTTATTGAAGGCAGGTAGTCCTGCTAGGTTTCTGGAGGCACAGCTGCAGGATGAGTCAACTTTGCTGCAGATTTCAACAAGGGATGTAGATAGACCGGCGGGTTGGTACCAGGTCGGCTGCTTTTTTTCTCCTCTTCTGCTTTCGCAGCTCTTCTGTGTCCTTGGTCATAAGGATCTGCTTCTCTGGTGCAGGAGCTCCACTAAATACTGGATTTAGGGGTGTTAGGGGTGTGTAGGGTAGCAGCCAATGGGCTACTAACCCGTGGAGTCACTATGCCCCCTCTAAGGCCACTTCCGGTCACAGAATTCCTAAGTATGCCATCTCAAAGATTGCTACCTCTGAAAAATAGTGTTCACCTCAACATTTTCCCCCATATGGGTGGTACCAGCCTGGAGGTGGCACACCTACCTTGACTAGCTAATTTTCCCATCTGTCCAGGTGCCAAGGGGGCTCTGGACAGAGGGGCGGCTGCCAGATTCATATTTCAAAGACAGGAAGGCTAATCAGCAGGCCATCCTGTGGGAGGGAGTGTTACACCCTCTTCCCGTACAGGCTATTGTTCTGGACCTCCAGAGAGCAGAGGCTCTCACCCTAGGGGCCAGAACAGCATCTCGGGTGGCAGGCTGGCAGAAACCCATCAGTAAGCACACCAGACGCTGGTAGGTTATTAGGGGGCACCCTTAGGGTGCATTTATTGCTAACTCCAACACTGGCATCAGTGTGGGTCCACCAATACGAGATGTTTGATACCAAACATCCCGGTCTTCAGTGGTGCCATCATGTAGCTGGGGAACTCTTACTGACCAATGTCCAGCACATGCATTTAAAATGGCTTCCCTGGCCACTTACTATGCCTGAGAATTGACAAAGAAATAGCAGGGGCATATTTGTTTTTGCAGATATGCCCTCACATGCAATATAATGCACCCCAACTTAGGGAAATAAGGCCTGCTGTAGGGGTGACTTACATATATTGTATGCAGTATTAGGGGACGCAGCACAAAGACTTTGTGCCATATCGTATTTTCACTTTGGTCTGCACAAAGACACACAGCCTGCAATGGCAGCCTGTCATGTGCTTGGTGCCGGGACCCTTTGAGTGGCACAATATGTGCTGCAGCCCTTAGGGACCCCCTTTAGCACCTCAGTGCCCTAGGTGCCATGGGTACCATTTACTAGGAACTTACAGAGGGTGTTAAAGGATTTGCCAATTGGGGAAACAGTTGTACAATTTATTGAAAGAAATCTGGCACTGGGGATCTGATTTGCAGGAACCCAGTGCACTCTCAGTCAACATCACATCAGATTTCAGGCAAAAAGAAGGGGATAACCATGTCAATAAGAGGCAATTTCCTACAGGTGCTCTTTAACAAAGGGCGTGTCGAGGTCTGCCATGTGGACCTCAGGTTTAAACCCTGAGCAGCGCAGCCCAGCATGCCATCTTAAAAGGACGCTCGTGTTTATGTCGAAAGCTACAGTGTTGGCGGCATTAAGGGCACATCTGATTGAGTTGTTGGAGATGATCTGACTCTCAGAAACAATCTGTTTTCCTCTCTTACGGCGCTCCTTGGGAAGGAGCTTGTAAGGAAATGCCTCCTTGGCATGGTTGCCCCCTGACTTTTTGCCTTTGCTGATGCTATGTTTACAATTGAAAGTGTGCTGAGGCCTGCTAACCAGGCCCCAGCACCAGTGTTCTTTCCCTAACCTGTACTTTTGTATCCACAATTGGCAGACCCTGGCATCCAGATAAGTCCCTTGTAACTGGTACTTCTAGTACCAAGGGCCCTGATGCCAAGGAAGGTCTCTAAGGGCTGCAGCATGTCTTATGCCACCCTGGAGACCTCTCACTCAGCACAGACACACTGCTTGCCAGCTTGTGTGTGCTAGTGAGAACAAAACGAGTAAGTCGACATGGCACTCCCCTCAGGGTGCCATGCCAGCCTCTCACTGCCTATGCAAGTATAGGTCAGTCACCCCTCTAGCAGGCCTTACAGCCCTAAGGCAGGGTGCACTATACCATAGGTGAGGGTACCAGTGCATGAGCATGGTACCCCTACAGTGTCTAAACAAAACCTTAGACATTGTAAGTGCAGGGTAGCCATAAGAGTATATGGTCTGGGAGTTTGTCAAACACGAACTCCACAGCACCATAATGGCTACACTGAAAACTGGGAAGTTTGGTATCAAACTTCTCAGCACAATAAATGCACACTGAAGCCAGTGTACATTTTATTGTAAAATACACCACAGAGGGCACCTTAGAGGTGCCCCCTGAAACTTAACCGACTGTCTGTGTAGGCTGACTAGTTCCAGCAGCCTGCCACACCAGAGACATGTTGCTGGCCCCATGGGGAGAGTGCCTTTGTCACTCTGAGGCCAGTAACAAAGCCTGCACTGGGTGGAGATGCTAACACCTCCCCCAGGCAGGAGCTGTGACACCTGGCGGTGAGCCTCAAAGGCTCACCCCTTTGTCACAGCCCAGCAGGGCACTCCAGCTTAGTGGAGTTGCCCGCCCCCTCCGGCCACGGCCCCCACTTTTGGCGGCAAGGCTGGAGGGAACAAAGAAAGCAACAAGGAGGAGTCACTGGCCAGTCAGGACAGCCCCTAAGGTGTCCTGAGCTGAAGTGACTCTAACTTTTAGAAATCCTCCATCTTGCAGATGGAGGATTCCCCCAATAGGGTTAGGATTGTGACCCCCTCCCCTTGGGAGGAGGCACAAAGAGGGTGTACCCACCCTCAGGGCTAGTAGCCATTGGCTACTAACCCCCCAGACCTAAACACGCCCTTAAATTTAGTATTTAAGGGCTACCCTGAACCCTAGAAAATTAGATTCCTGCAACTACAAGAAGAAGGACTGCCTAGCTGAAAACCCCTGCAGAGGAAGACCAGAAGACGACTACTGCCTTGGCTCCAGAAACTCACCGGCCTGTCTCCTGCCTTCCAAAGATCCTGCTCCAGCGACGCCTTCCAAAGGGACCAGCGACCTCGACATCCTCTGAGGACTGCCCCTGCTTCGAAAAGACAAGAAACTCCCGAGGACAGCGGACCTGCTCCAAGAAAGGCTGCAACTTTGTTTCCAGCAGCCTTGAAAGAACCCTGCAAGCTCCCCGCAAAAAGCGTGAGACTTGCAACACTGCACCCGGCGACCCCGACTCGGCTGGTGGAGACCCAACACCTCAGGAGGGACCCCAGGACTACTCTGATACTGTGAGTACCAAAACCTGTCCCCCCTGAGCCCCCACAGCGCCGCCTGCAGAGGGAATCCCGAGGCTTCCCCTGACCGCGACTCTTTGAATCCAAAATCCCGACGCCTGGGAGAGACCCTGCACCCGCAGCCCCCAGGACCGGAAGGACCGGACTTTCACTAGAGAAGTGACCCCCAGGAGTCCCTCTCCCTTGCCCAAGTGGAGGTTTCCCCGAGGAACCCCCCCCTTGCCTGCCTGCAGCGCTGAAGAGATCCCGAGATCTCTCATAGACTAACATTGCGAACCCGACGCCTGTTTCTACACTGCACCCGGCCGCCCCCGCGCTGCTGAGGGTGAAATTTCTGTGTGGGCTTGTGTCCCCCCCGGTGCCCTACAAAACCCCCCTGGACTGCCCTCCGAAGACGCGGGTACTTACCTGCAAGCAGACCGGAACCGGGGCACCCCCTTCTCTCCATTCTAGCCTATGTGTTTTGGGCACCACTTTGAACTCTGCACCTGACCGGCCCTGAGCTGCTGGTGTGGTGACTTTGGGGTTGCTCTGAACCCCCAACGGTGGGCTACCTTGGACCAAGAACTAAGCCCTGTAAGTGTCTTACTTACCTGGTTAACCTAACAAATACTTACCTCCCCTAGGAACTGTGAAAATTGCACTAAGTGTCCACTTTTAAAACAGCTATTTGTGAATAACTTGAAAAGTATACATGCAATTTTGATGATTTGAAGTTCCTAAAGTACTTACCTGCAATACCTTTCGAATGAGATATTACATGTAGAATTTGAACCTGTGGTTCTTAAAATAAACTAAGAAAAGATATTTTTCTATATAAAAACCTATTGGCTGGATTTGTCTCTGAGTGTGTGTACCTCATTTATTGTCTATGTGTATGTACAACAAATGCTTAACACTACTCCTTGGATAAGCCTACTGCTCGACCACACTACCACAAAATAGAGCATTAGTATTATCTATTTTTACCACTATTTTACCTCTAAGGGGAACCCTTGGACTCTGTGCATGCTATTCCTTACTTTGAAATAGCACATACAGAGCCAACTTTCTACATTGGTGGATCAGCGGTGGGGTACAAGACTTTGCATTTGCTGGACTACTCAGCCAATACCTGATCACACGACAAATTCCAAAATTGTCATTAGAAATTGATTTTTGCAATTTGAAATTTTTCTAAATTCTTAAAAGTCCTGCTAGGGCCTTGTGTGTTAAGTCCCTGTTTAGCATTGTCTTTTAGAGTTTAAAAGTTTGTTAAAAGTTTGAAATTAGATTCTAGAAACAGTTTTAGATTCTTTAAAAAGTCTTCCAACTTTTAGCAAAATAATGTCTGATACAGAGATGAATGTGGTGGAACTCGACACCACACCTTACCTCCATCTTAAGATGAGGGAGCTAAGGTCTCTCTGTAATATCAAAAAAATAACCATTGGCTCCAGACCTACCAAAATTCAGCTCCAGGAGCTGTTGGCAGAGTTTGAAAAAGCCAACCCCTCTGATGATGACCTCACAGAGGAAGAAATTAGTGACTTGGAGGCCAATGTCCCTCCTCCAGTCCTAAATAGGGAGAACAGGACCCCTCAAGTCCTGTCTCCAACTGTGTTAGTCAGAAATAGTGAGTCCCTCACAGGAGGGTCCCACATTTCTGAAATCACTGAGGATGCTCTCAGTGAAGATGACCTCCTGTTAGCCAGGATGGCCAAAAGATTGGCTTTAGAGAGACAGCTCCTAGCCATAGAAAGGGAAAGACAAGAGATGGGCCTAGGACCCATCAATGGTGGCAGCAATATAAATAGGGTCAGAGATTCTCCTGACATGTTAAAAATCCCCAAAGGGATTGTGACAAAATATGAAGATGGTGATGACATCACCAAGTGGTTCACAGCTTTTGAGAGGGCTTGTGTAACCAGAAAAGTGAACAGATCTCACTGGGGTGCTCTCCTTTGGGAAATGTTCACTGGAAAGTGTAGGGATAGACTCCTCACACTCTCTGGAAAAGATGCAGAATCTTATGACCTCATGAAGGGTACCCTGATTGAGGGCTTTGGATTCTCCACTGAGGAGTACAGGATTAGGTTCAGGGGGGCTCAAAAATCCTCGAGCCAGACCTGGGTTGACTTTGTTGACTACTCAGTGAAAACACTAGATGGTTGGATTCAAGGCAGTGGTGTAAGTAATTATGATGGGCTGTACAATTTATTTGTGAAAGAACACCTATTGAGTAATTGTTTCAATGATAAACTGCATCAGCATCTGGTAGACCTAGGACCAATTTCTCCCCAAGAATTGGGAAAGAAGGCAGACCATTGGGTCAAGACAAGGGTGTCCAAGACTTCAACAGGGGGTGACCAAAAGAAAGGGGTCACAAAGACTCCCCAGGGGAAGGGTGATGAGACAACCAAAACTAAAAATAGTAAAGAGTCTTCTACAGGCCCCCAAAAACCTGCTCAGGAGGGTGGGCCCAGAGCCTCTTCACAAAACAATGGGTACAAGGGTAAAAACTTTGATCCCAAAAAGGCCTGGTGTCATAGCTGTAAACAGCATGGACACCAAACTGGAGACAAGGCCTGTCCCAAGAAAGGTTCCACTCCAAACTCCCATCCAGGTAACACTGGTATGGCTAGTCTCCAAGTGGGATCAACAGTGTGCCCAGAGCAAATCAGGGTCCACACTGAAGCTACTCTAGTTTCTGAGGGTGGGGTGGATTTAGCCACACTAGCTGTCTGGCCGCCTAACATGCAAAAATACAGACAGCAACTCTTAATTAATGGGACTAGAATAGAGGGCCTGAGGGATACAGGTGCCAGTGTCACCATGGTGACAGAGAAACTGGTTTCCCCTGGCCAATACCTGACTGGAAAAACTTACACAGTCACCAACGCTGACAATCAGAGAAAAGTACATCCCATGGCAATGGTTACTTTAGAATGGGGAGGGGTCAATGGCCTGAAACAGGTGGTGGTCTCCTCAAATATCCCAGTGGACTGTCTGCTTGGAAATGACCTGGAGTCCTCAGCATGGGCTGAGGTAGAACTAAAAACCCATGCAGCAATGCTGGGTATCCCTGAACTGGTGTGTGTGAAAACAAGAGCACAATGCAAGGCACAGGGTGAACAAGTAGAGCTGGAGTCTGGAAGAATGGCCCAGCCTACCAAGAGAACAGGAAAGTCAGTTGGGAAACCAACTGCAACACAGCAAAAGAAAGGGAACCTCTCTTCTCAGGAAGAAGTTCTGCCCTCTGAGGGAACTGAGCCTTTGGAGCTTGAACCTTATCAGGTTGAGCTCTTAGGCCCAGGGGGACCCTCAAGGGAGGAGCTGTGTAAGGGACAAGAAACCTGTCCCTCTCTTGAAGGCCTTAGGCAGCAAGCTGCTGAAGAGTCCAAAGGCAAGAAAAATGGAACGCATAGGGTCTATTGGGAAGATGGACTCCTGTACACTGAGGCCAGAGACCCCAAACCTGGTGCCACTAGGAGAGTGGTAGTGCCTCAGCTGTTCAGGAAGTTCATCCTAACATTGGCCCATGACTTTCCCCTTGCTGGACATTTGGGACAAACCAAGACGTGGGAGAGGTTAGTCAACCACTTCTACTGGCCCAATATGTCCAACATGGTTAAGGAGTTTTGCCTCTCCTGCCCCACCTGTCAAGCCAGTGGTAAGACAGGTGGACATCCAAAGGCCCCCCTCATTCCACTTCCAGTGGTGGGGGTTCCCTTTGAAAGAGTGGGTGTGGACATAGTTGGTCCACTAGAACCTCCCACAGCCTCAGGAAATATGTATATCCTGGTAGTAGTGGATCATGCTACCAGGTATCCTGAAGCTATTCCCCTTAGGTCGACTACTGCCCCTGCAGTAGCCAAGGCCCTCATTGGTATCTTTACCAGAGTGGGTTTCCCTAAGGAGGTGGTGTCTGACAGAGGTACCAACTTCATGTCAGCATACCTAAAGCACATGTGGAATGAGTGTGGAGTGACTTATAAATTCACTACACCATACCATCCACAAACTAATGGCTTGGTTGAGAGATTCAACAAGACATTAAAAGGCATGATCATGGGGCTCCCAGAAAAGCTCAAAAGGAGATGGGATGTCCTCTTGCCATGTCTGCTTTTCGCTTACAGAGAGGTGCCACAGAAGGGAGTAGGATTCTCACCCTTTGAACTTCTGTTTGGTCATCCTGTAAGGGGACCACTTGCCCTTGTTAAAGAAGGCTGGGAGAGACCTCTCCATGAGCCTAAACAGGACATAGTGGACTATGTACTTGGCCTTCGCTCTAGAATGGCAGAGTACATGGAAAAGGCAACCAAAAACCTTGAGGCCAGCCAACAGCTCCAGAAGTTTTGGTATGACCAAAAGGCTGCACTGGTTGAGTTCCAACCAGGGCAGAAAGTCTGGGTTCTGGAGCCTGTGGCTCCCAGGGCACTCCAGGACAAGTGGAGTGGCCCTTACCCAGTGCTAGAAAGGAAGAGTCAGGTCACCTACCTGGTGGACCTGGGCACAAGCAGGAGCCCCAAGAGGGTGATCCATGTGAACCGCCTTAAGCTCTTCCATGACAGGGCTGGTGTGAATCTGTTGATAGTAACAGATGAGGATCAGGAGGCAGAGAGTGAACCTCTCCCTGATCTTCTGTCATCAGACCCAAAAGATGGCACAGTAGATGGAGTGATCTACTCAGACACCCTCTCTGGCCAACAGCAAGCTGATTGTAGGAGAGTCCTACAACAGTTTCCTGAACTCTTCTCCTTAACCCCTGGTCAGACACACCTGTGTACCCATGATGTGGACACAGGAGACAGCATGCCTGTCAAAAACAAAATCTTTAGACAGTCTGACCATGTTAAGGAAAGCATCAAGGTGGAAGTCCACAAGATGCTGGAATTGGGAGTAATTGAGCGCTCTGACAGCCCCTGGGCTAGCCCAGTGGTCTTAGTCCCCAAACCTCACACCAAAGATGGCAAGAAAGAGATGAGGTTTTGTGTGGACTACAGAGGGCTCAATTCTGTCACCAAGACAGATGCTCACCCAATTCCAAGAGCTGATGAGCTCATAGATAAATTAGGTGCTGCCAAATTCTTAAGTACCTTTGACTTGACAGCAGGGTACTGGCAAATAAAAATGGCACCTGGAGCAAAAGAGAAAACAGCATTCTCCACACCTGATGGGCATTATCAGTTTACTGTTATGCCCTTTGGTTTAAAGAATGCCCCTGCCACCTTCCAAAGGTTGGTGAATCAAGTCCTTGCTGGCTTGGAGTCCTTTAGCACAGCTTATCTTGATGATATTGCTGTCTTTAGCTCCACCTGGCAGGATCACCTGGTCCACCTGAAGAAGGTTTTGAAGGCTCTGCAATCTGCAGGCCTCTCTATCAAGGCATCCAAATGCCAGATAGGGCAGGGAACTGTGGTTTACTTGGGACACCTTGTAGGTGGAGGCCAAGTTCAGCCACTCCAACCCAAGATCCAGACTATTCTGGACTGGGTAGCTCCAAAAACCCAGACTCAAGTCAGGGCATTCCTTGGCTTGACTGGGTATTACAGGAGGTTTGTGAAGGGATATGGATCCATTGTGACAGCCCTCACTGAACTCACCTCCAAGAAAATGCCCAAGAAAGTGAACTGGACTGTAGAATGCCAACAGGCCTTTGACACCCTGAAACAAGCAATGTGCTCAGCACCAGTTCTAAAAGCTCCAGATTATTCTAAGCAGTTCATTGTGCAGACTGATGCCTCTGAACATGGGATAGGGGCAGTTTTGTCCCAAACAAATGATGATGGCCTTGACCAACCTGTTGCTTTCATTAGCAGGAGGTTACTCCCCAGGGAGCAGCGTTGGAGTGCCATTGAGAGGGAGGCCTTTGCTGTGGTTTGGTCCCTGAAGAAGCTGAGACCATACCTCTTTGGGACTCACTTCCTAGTTCAAACTGACCACAGACCTCTCAAATGGCTGATGCAAATGAAAGGTGAAAATCCTAAACTGTTGAGGTGGTCCATCTCCCTACAGGGAATGGACTTTATAGTGGAACACAGACCTGGGACTGCCCATGCCAATGCAGATGGCCTTTCCAGGTTCTTCCACTTAGAAAATGAAGACTCTCTTGGGAAAGGTTAGTCTCATCCTCTTTCGTTTGGGGGGGGGTTGTGTAAGGAAATGCCTCCTTGGCATGGTTGCCCCCTGACTTTTTGCCTTTGCTGATGCTATGTTTACAATTGAAAGTGTGCTGAGGCCTGCTAACCAGGCCCCAGCACCAGTGTTCTTTCCCTAACCTGTACTTTTGTATCCACAATTGGCAGACCCTGGCATCCAGATAAGTCCCTTGTAACTGGTACTTCTAGTACCAAGGGCCCTGATGCCAAGGAAGGTCTCTAAGGGCTGCAGCATGTCTTATGCCACCCTGGAGACCTCTCACTCAGCACAGACACACTGCTTGCCAGCTTGTGTGTGCTAGTGAGAACAAAACGAGTAAGTCGACATGGCACTCCCCTCAGGGTGCCATGCCAGCCTCTCACTGCCTATGCAAGTATAGGTCAGTCACCCCTCTAGCAGGCCTTACAGCCCTAAGGCAGGGTGCACTATACCATAGGTGAGGGTACCAGTGCATGAGCATGGTACCCCTACAGTGTCTAAACAAAACCTTAGACATTGTAAGTGCAGGGTAGCCATAAGAGTATATGGTCTGGGAGTTTGTCAAACACGAACTCCACAGCACCATAATGGCTACACTGAAAACTGGGAAGTTTGGTATCAAACTTCTCAGCACAATAAATGCACACTGATGCCAGTGTACATTTTATTGTAAAATACACCACAGAGGGCACCTTAGAGGTGCCCCCTGAAACTTAACCGACTGTCTGTGTAGGCTGACTAGTTCCAGCAGCCTGCCACACCAGAGACATGTTGCTGGCCCCATGGGGAGAGTGCCTTTGTCACTCTGAGGCCAGTAACAAAGCCTGCACTGGGTGGAGATGCTAACACCTCCCCCAGGCAGGAGCTGTGACACCTGGCGGTGAGCCTCAAAGGCTCACCCCTTTGTCACAGCCCAGCAGGGCACTCCAGCTTAGTGGAGTTGCCCGCCCCCTCCGGCCACGGCCCCCACTTTTGGCGGCAAGGCTGGAGGGAACAAAGAAAGCAACAAGGAGGAGTCACTGGCCAGTCAGGACAGCCCCTAAGGTGTCCTGAGCTGAAGTGACTCTAACTTTTAGAAATCCTCCATCTTGCAGATGGAGGATTCCCCCAATAGGGTTAGGATTGTGACCCCCTCCCCTTGGGAGGAGGCACAAAGAGGGTGTACCCACCCTCAGGGCTAGTAGCCATTGGCTACTAACCCCCCAGACCTAAACACGCCCTTAAATTTAGTATTTAAGGGCTACCCTGAACCCTAGAAAATTAGATTCCTGCAACTACAAGAAGAAGGACTGCCTAGCTGAAAACCCCTGCAGAGGAAGACCAGAAGACGACTACTGCCTTGGCTCCAGAAACTCACCGGCCTGTCTCCTGCCTTCCAAAGATCCTGCTCCAGCGACGCCTTCCAAAGGGACCAGAGACCTCGACATCCTCTGAGGACTGCCCCTGCTTCGAAAAGACAAGAAACTCCCGAGGACAGCGGACCTGCTCCAAGAAAGGCTGCAACTTTGTTTCCAGCAGCCTTGAAAGAACCCTGCAAGCTCCCCGCAAGAAGCGTGAGACTTGCAACACTGCACCCGGCGACCCCGACTCGGCTGGTGGAGACCCAACACCTCAGGAGGGACCCCAGGACTACTCTGATACTGTGAGTACCAAAACCTGTCCCCCCCTGAGCCCCCACAGCGCCGCCTGCAGAGGGAATCCCGAGGCTTCCCCTGACCGCGACTCTTTGAATCCAAAATCCCGACGCCTGGGAGAGACCCTGCACCCGCAGCCCCCAGGACCGGAAGGACCGGACTTTCACTAGAGAAGTGACCCCCAGGAGTCCCTCTCCCTTGCCCAAGTGGAGGTTTCCCCGAGGAACCCCCCCCTTGCCTGCCTGCAGCGCTGAAGAGATCCCGAGATCTCTCATAGACTAACATTGCGAACCCGACGCCTGTTTCTACACTGCACCCGGCCGCCCCCGCGCTGCTGAGGGTGAAATTTCTGTGTGGGCTTGTGTCCCCCCCGGTGCCCTACAAAACCCCCCTGGACTGCCCTCCGAAGACGCGGGTACTTACCTGCAAGCAGACCGGAACCGGGGCACCCCCTTCTCTCCATTCTAGCCTATGTGTTTTGGGCACCACTTTGAACTCTGCACCTGACCGGCCCTGAGCTGCTGGTGTGGTGACTTTGGGGTTGCTCTGAACCCCCAACGGTGGGCTACCTTGGACCAAGAACTAAGCCCTGTAAGTGTCTTACTTACCTGGTTAACCTAACAAATACTTACCTCCCCTAGGAACTGTGAAAATTGCACTAAGTGTCCACTTTTAAAACAGCTATTTGTGAATAACTTGAAAAGTATACATGCAATTTTGATGATTTGAAGTTCCTAAAGTACTTACCTGCAATACCTTTCGAATGAGATATTACATGTAGAATTTGAACCTGTGGTTCTTAAAATAAACTAAGAAAATATATTTTTCTATATAAAAACCTATTGGCTGGATTTGTCTCTGAGTGTGTGTACCTCATTTATTGTCTATGTGTATGTACAACAAATGCTTAACACTACTCCTTGGATAAGCCTACTGCTCGACCACACTACCACAAAATAGAGCATTAGTATTATCTATTTTTACCACTATTTTACCTCTAAGGGGAACCCTTGGACTCTGTGCATGCTATTCCTTACTTTGAAATAGCACATACAGAGCCAACTTCCTACAGAGCTGTAGTAGGTCTTCCATCTCATCCCAATGGGCCCGGCGGTACCATGGCAAAAGGGCTTGTGAGTTGGCTATATGCCAGTGGTTTGCAGCTTTCGGAGCCACCCTTTTCCCAGCGGCATCGATTCTACTGCTCTCTTTTTCAGAGGGAGGCGAATCCCCAGTGGCCTATAAGCTCATTTGCGGGCTGCTGTTGCCACATTGTAGTTAGGTGGTACCTGTTCCCTGATGTAGAGCAGGTCAAAGGAAGGCATCCTTCTACTTTTTGTCCACTTGTGATGTGATTACCCTGGAGGAGACAGGGTCCTTTAAAAATGTCTTCTGTATGCTGAATCATGCCAGGGAGCATGGGGAGGTATTGTGTCTCCCTGTGAGTGGTGGCAAAAGTGTCGAACAAAAAATCCTGCTCAATTGAATCTTCGTGCAGCTCCAGGTTGTGAAAAGCGGCTGCTCTAGCGACTACCTGAAGGTAAAAGGTAGTGTCTTCTGGTGGTGAGGGGCGTGCAGGGCAGAGGTCAAGGTCATTAGAAGAAATGGGATAGAGGTTGTAGGCATCCCAAGGGTCAGTATCATAATGAGGACCCTCTAAACCACCAGCGCATGATTTGGGGAAACCTGAGGAATGTAATCCCCTGGAATAGGTGATGTTGGGGATTGTGGAGGGGGGTGGAGTTGAAGGTGTGGGTGGTGGAGGAGGAGGAAAATACTTGTGTGGAGGTCTAGTAGCCTTGTCCTTCATTTACCATTTGAAAGGGACAGGAATGTCCAAAGCCTCTTGAAAGAAGAGTTTCTTTTTAGGGAGCACAGGAGAGGACGGTATCTGACCTGTGCCCTCTGATCTGGAGCTTGCGCTGTCGAGCATCCATTTTCTCCAGGATCGACTCGACCGGAGATGGGCTGGTGGAAGACTGGCCTGAGACTCTGGTTTCCAAGGTTTTCACCTCTGGTTCCTGAGGTCAGGATTGATACCAAAATTAATCTCTTGGTCCGAACCTATGGAGGTCGAAGCCAACGATGTAGTTTTGGTCTTAGTGGCCACTTTTGCAATCGACTTAGAAGGCGGGGCGGCAGAAGCAGGCTTTCGGTACTGATGTAGGAGGCTGGCCCTCTATGTAGTGTGCAAAACTAAGCACACTGTGCAGAGGGTGGAGGCAACCACATGTTGATTTACAGAGGTAGACACTAGACCACTTAAAGCTCTAATTTTTATGGTAATTTTGTCGAGCAGGTAGGCAAATGTTGGCATTTGCTGTACTCATAGTATCAATAAATGAGACCACACACTCAAAAGCATAAGTCAACACCAATTTACATAAATACGTCAGAATTTTATAACATTTTTAAGACCAAGATCATCAAGGTTGGATGAGTACTTTTTATGGTAAAATGTAATTTTTTTTTTTGTAAAAATAGTATTTTTTGCGTAATTATGCACCATAGAAATCAGTAGAGAAATACTTTAAAAATGCACATATAATTAGGCAATGCATTTACCAATGTCTACTTTTGCAGGTATGTTGAGGTTGTCGATGGGCATTATGGACCGGCTGGAGAAGTTCGGGTGGTTCTCGGTTACTGCAGGAGAAATTGCAGAAAGACGGAGCTGCTGCCAGGCCACTGCAGGGGACCACTTGGAAAAGCTCTGCATAGATGGACTTAAAAGGTAAGTCCGATGGATCCCCTTGGAGTGTCGAGGTCACAATGGGTGGGGGACCCTTGGGGCGCAGCTAGATCTTTCGAGCAGGGCACAGGGCAGCCGGGTGGAGAGCGAATCTGTGTGCCAGGAGCTGTGTGCAAAGGTGCCCTTGGAAGCAGGTAGGTCACTTTGAGGGTCGCTTGTAGGTAAGCAGGGCACTCCGGAGGGAGGTCCTGGTAGCTTCTCAAGTCCCTCAACTGGGGATTCCTCCTGGTCCTTTTACAGTTCATAGTGGACTGTCCTTCTTTGTGTCTATGGTTAGGTAACCAGTATCTGGGGCTATGCACTGTTTGGCCACTCGAGGACGCAGTGCCACGAAACCTGGCTCACTTGCAGGGTTTGTCCTCACGGTCCATCGGGTGGAGTTTGGACCAGCTGTGGCATCTAGTTCCTTGGTAAGCAGCTGGTCAGTGAAGTGGCCTTCACTGGGTCTTTTGTTGCAGGAGTCTGACACCTTCACTCTGGAGGAAGATCTTTGGTGATTTTCAAAGTGTGGAGGTCCTCCGGGGTTTGTAGAGTCCATCCAAGCAACCCCTCAGCTGTGATTGTCGAGTCCTGGGTGCAGCAGGCAGGATTTGGAACCTTTTCTTGATGCAGCAGGACTTCAGTTCTTGAGCCTCGGCTGCTTTTTGTTGCTGGTTTTCTTCTGTCCTTGGAATCTGATTATCTGGTCTAGGGATGCCCACTGAACATTGTATTTGTTGGGGGTTTACGGGAGTACCTAGTAGAGGCCAACGGGGCATCTACCTTAGGGTGGCTACACCCACTAAGTGACCACTTCCTGTCACTTTCCTACAGCTAACTGGCTATTTTCCTTCCATGCAAGATAAAGGAAAATCAAATGGAAGGGTCACCTCACATGCAACACCTTAGGGGGGTGCATGATGGGGCTGACCATTCCTGCTGTCCTTTGTGTGGTTTACCGTCATTGCTGCAGCCAAAAGTGGGGGTTTGCAACGGGGGCGGCCATCTGCTGCGAGCAGCAGTCTTGGGGGTAGACTTTCAGGTGCAGGCAGCCTACTTAAGCTTGCTAGCAGGGCAGTGCACATGCCTAAGGGACTGGGTGTTTACACCTCCACACAGGAAGTACTTTGCTCTGGGATACAGAGAGAGAGCAGGATCTCTCACACCAGGTGTAGGAAGTTGGCTCTGTATGTGCTATTTCAAAGTAAGGAATAGCATGCACAGAGTCCAAGGGTTCCCCTTAGAGGTAAGATAGTGGCAAAAAGAGATAATACTAATGCTCTATTTTGTGGTAGTGTGGTCGAGCAGTAGGCTTATCCAAGGAGTAGTGTTAAGCATTTGTTGTACATACACATAGACAATAAATGAGGTACACACACTCAGAGACAAATCCAGCCAATAGGTTTTTGTATAGAAAAATATCTTTTCTTAGTTTATTTTAAGAACCACAGGTTCAAATTCTACATGTAATATCTCATTCGAAAGGTATTGCAGGTAAGTACTTTAGGAACTTCAAATCATCAAAAATTGCATGTATACTTTTCAAGTTATTCACAAATAGCTGTTTTAAAAGTGGACACAGTGCAATTTTCACAGTTCCTAGGGGAGGTAAGTATTTGTTAGGTTAACCAGGTAAGTAAGACACTTACAGGGCTTAGTTCTTGGTCCAAGGTAGCCCACCGTTGGGGGTTCAGAGCAACCCCAAAGTCACCACACCAGCAGCTCAGGGCCGGTCAGGTGCAGAGTTCAAAGTGGTGCCCAAAACACATAGGCTAGAATGGAGAGAAGGGGGTGCCCCGGTTCCGGTCTGCTTGCAGGTAAGTACCCGCGTCTTCGGAGGGCAGACCAGGGGGGTTTTGTAGGGCACCGGGGGGGACACAAGTCCACACAGAAATTTCACCCTCAGCGGCGCGGGGGCGGCCGGGTGCAGTGTAGAAACAAGCGTCGGGTTCGCAATGTTAGTCTATGAGAGATCTCGGGATCTCTTCAGCGCTGCAGGCAGGCAAGGGGGGGATTCCTCGGGGAAACCTCCACTTGGGCAAGGGAGAGGGACTCCTGGGGGTCACTTCTCCAGTGAAAGTCCGGTCCTTCAGGTCCTGGGGGCTGCGGGTGCAGGGTCTCTCCCAGGCGTCGGGACTTTAGGTTCAAAGAGTCGCGGTCAGGGGAAGCCTCGGGATTCCCTCTGCAGGCGGCGCTGTGGGGGCTCAGGGGGGACAGGTTTTGGTACTCACGGTATCAGAGTAGTCCTGGGGTCCCGCCTGAGGTGTCGGATCTCCACCAGCCGAGTCGGGGTCGCCGGGTGCAGTGTTGCAAGTCTCACGCTTCTTGCGGGGAGCTTGCAGGGTTCTTTAAAGCTGCTGGAAACAGAGTCGCAGCCTTTCTTGGAGCAGGTCCGCTGTCCTCGGGAGTTTCTTGTCTTTTCGAAGCAGGGGCAGTCCTCAGAGGATGTCGAGGTCGCTGGTCCCTTTGGAAGGCGTCGCTGGAGCAGGATCTTTGGAAGGCAGGAGACAGGCCGGTGAGTTTCTGGAGCCAAGGCAGTTGTCGTCTTCTGGTCTTCCGCTGCAGGGGTTTTCAGCTGGGCAGTCCTTCTTCTTGTAGTTGCAGGAATCTAATTTTCTAGGGTTCAGGGTAGCCCTTAAATGCTAAATTTAAGGGCGTGTTTAGGTCTGGGGGGTTAGTAGCCAATGGCTACTAGCCCTGAGGGTGGGTACACCCTCTTTGTGCCTCCTCCCAAGGGGAGGGGGTCACAATCCTAACCCTATTGGGGGAATCCTCCATCTGCAAGATGGAGGATTTCTAAAAGTTAGAGTCACTTCAGCTCAGGACACCTTAGGGGCTGTCCTGACTGGCCAGTGACTCCTCCTTGTTTTTCTCATTATTTTCTCCGGCCTTGCCGCCAAAAGTGGGGCCTGGCCGGAGGGGGCGGGCAACTCCACTAGCTGGAGTGTCCTGCTGGGTTGGCACAAAGGAGGTGAGCCTTTGAGGCTCACCGCCAGGTGTGACAATTCCTGCCTGGGGGAGGTGTTAGCATCTCCACCCAGTGCAGGCTTTGTTACTGGCCTCAGAGTGACAAAGGCACTCTCCCCATGGGGCCAGCAACATGTCTCGGTTTGTGGCAGGCTGCTAAAACTAGTCAGCCTACACAGATAGTCGGTTAAGGTTCAGGGGGTACCTCTAAGGTGCCCTCTGGGGTGTATTTTACAATAAAATGTACACTGGCATCAGTGTGCATTTATTGTGCTGAGAAGTTTGATACCAAACTTCCCAGTTTTCAGTGTAGCCATTATGGTGCTGTGGAGTTCGTGTTTGACAAACTCCCAGACCATATACTCTTATGGCTACCCTGCACTTACAATGTCTAAGGTTTTGTTTAGACACTGTAGGGGTACCATGCTCATGCACTGGTACCCTCACCTATGGTATAGTGCACCCTGCCTTAGGGCAGTAAGGCCTGCTAGAGGGGTGTCCTACCTATACTGCATAGGCAGTGAGAGGCTGGCATGGCACCCTGAGGGGAGTGCCATGTCGACTTACTCGTTTTGTCCTCACTAGCACACACAAGCTGGCAAGCAGAGTGTCTGTGCTGAGTGAGAGGTCTCCAGGGTGGCATAAGACATGCTGCAGCCCTTAGAGACCTTCCTTGGCATCAGGGCCCTTGGTACTAGAAGTACCAGTTACAAGGGACTTATCTGGATGCCAGGGTCTGCCAATTGTGGATACAAAAGTACAGGTTAGGGAAAGAACACTGGTGCTGGGGCCTGGTTAGCAGGCCTCAGCACACTTTCAATTGTAAACATAGCATCAGCAAAGGCAAAAAGTCAGGGGGCAACCATGCCAAGGAGGCATTTCCTTACACCAGGGTTCTAGAATCTTGTCTGGTGGTGGCAGGCTGGTTGTGACCAGCCAGGAACCATGCGAGGGTAGTAAGCTTTTTAAGGGGGCACTTTGAAGGTGACCCCTGGGTACATTTTGTTATAAAACCAATACTGGTACCAGGTTGGATTTATCATTCTGAGTTGTTTGATACCAAACAACCCAGAGTTCAGAGTAGCCATCATGTAGCTGTGAAACATGTGTATTAAAATGGCTGCTCTGTTCACTTCCTACGTCCAAGGTTTGGCATGGACACAGTAGGGGCATATTGCTCATGCATCTATGCCCTCAAATACAGTATAGTGCACCCTGCCTTCGGGCTGGAAGGCCCGCCAGAAGGGTGACTTACCTATAGTGCATGCAGTGTGTAGAGGACAGAGTACACAGGCTGTGTGCCATGTCAAGTTTCCCATTTAGGATTGCATCAGAACACTCAGCCTGCAATAGCAGTGCTGGATGCTTCTGGATGCATGGCCCTAGAGAGTGGCTCAATTTGTGCTGCTGCCCTCAGGGAACTACCCTTAGTACCCCAAGCCTGGGTACCCAAGTACCATTTACTAGGGACTCACAGGGGCAGCTAAAGGTGTTGCCAACTGTATCACTCCCTTTGTAATTTGTAGGGAAATAATGCTGGCACTGGGAACCTGGTTAGCAAAAAGTGGTGGGGGATGTTCCCTCAACCGACCGTGGGACAGTGGCGGACCAGCAACCTCAAGGAGTCACTGAAAAGTAATTTTGGAGGATGTGTGTGGGGCAGAAGGGGCCACAGTACTCATGTGCAGGGGAGAGGTGACCTCGTGGCTTTCGATGTTGAACTTGATGTCTGACTCTAAGCTGTCCTGTATGGAAAGCTCTTACTCTTCTTGCGAAGGTTCCTCCTCAGCATGCTCCTCTCCGAAGATGTCCAAGGTATCATCCAGAGTCTTCTCAGCCATTTCCAGCTGACGACCTTGTCAATACCGATGGGTCTTTTTAGAACGGAATGACTTGCAGGTGTTGCAGTCGGCCTCGCGATGGTCTTGCGAAAATCAGAGGTAGCACACAAGGTGTTGGCCAGTATGCAGGAACTTGGAGTGGCACCGAGGACAGAAGCAGAATGATTCCATTCAATCGGGGAGCCATTCCCGTCAATGTTGGATTCACGTGGAAGTGAGGCCCGATGCAGGCACTGGCGCCCTGAAGGGCAGGTGGCCAGTGACTGAGCTGATGGAATGGCGAGAGCGCTAAAATGGAAGAAGAGCAAACAAGAACAATACTGTCGGAATGAGAAAGGAAAGATTGGGGGATAAAAAACGAACCAAAGACTTGACAGAGCAGAGGCACACACGTTTGAGCCGACGGTAGAGAGAAAACAAACTAACATTTGATGCCCATGAATAATAACACCGAGAGGAGGAGTCACTAGATCTTGTGACTCGAAACACTTCTTCGAAGATAAACAAGTTGCATCACTCTGGACTCATCACTAGATGGCAAGAGTATGCTGAACACGTGTATCTACAGCCACACATGCCAAAAAACATATTCATACTATGATGCTTGTCGAGTTTTAGCACTCTTAGAAGTTAAATCTAAGAATACAGATGTGAAAATATTAGCATCACAGTATGAACAAGTGCACATATAAAATTATTTAGGGAGAGTTCACCACTTTTTTTGGCCCTCCGTGCTGTTAATCTATGCATATGCAGGTCTGGAAGCCATGAATGAATGCACAGCGAGTCATAGAGAAGACTATGTAGGAAGATGCCACTGTTGGCATGGTTACCCCCCACTTGTTGCCTAATGTTGATGCTAGCTTTTTTTGGGAGTGAGCTGGGATCCTGCTAACCAGGTCCCAGCACCAGTGTTATTTCCCTAAAACTGTACCTTTGTTTCCACAATTGGCACAGCCCTGGCACACAGTAAAAGTCCCTTGTAAAAGGTACCCCTGGTACCAAGGGCCCTGTGGCCAGGGAAGGTCCCTCAGGGCTGCAGCATGTATTATGCCACCCTCAGGGATCCCTCACTCAGTTCATGCACACTGCTTTGCAGCGTATGTGTGCTAGTGGGGAGAAAAGACAAAGTTGACATAGCACTCCCCTCAGAGTGCCATGACCATAAACCACTGCCTGTGGCATAGGTAAGTCATCCCTCTAGCAGGCCTCACAGCCCTAAAGCAGGGTGCACTATACCACGGGTGAGGGCATAGCTGCATGAGCACTATGCCTCTACAGTGTCTAACTCAATTCTTAGACATTGTAATTGCAAAGTAGCCTATCTGAGTATATGGTCTGGGAGTTTGTCATTACGAACTCCACAGCACCATAATGGCTAAATTGAATCCTGGGAAGTTTGGTATCAAACTTCTCAGCACAACAAACCCACACGGATGCCAGTGTGGGATTTATTGCAAAATGCACACAGAGGGTATCTTTGAGATGCCCCCTGTATGTTAGCCCAACTGGTAGTGCAAGGCTGACCGGTCTGTGCCAGCCTGCCACTTCCAGGCAAGTTTTGGACCACATGGGGTGAGTGCCTTTGTGCACTCTGTGGTCAGAAACAAAGCCTGTCCGGGGTGGAGGTGCTTCACACCTCCCCCTGCAGGAACTGTAACACCTGGCGGTGAGCCACAAAGGCTCAAACCTGGTGCTATAGTGCCCAAGGGCACTCCAGCTAGTGGAGATGTCTACCCCACCGACGAGCCCCCACTTTTAGGAGCAAGTTCAGTGGGATAATGAGAAAAAACAAGGAGGAGTCACCCCCTCAGCCAGGACCACCCCTAAGGTGTCCAGAGCTGAAGTGCCTCCCTCCCTGCCCCCCCCCCCTTGAAAAATCCTGCATCTTGCTTTGGAGATTTAGGACAAATGGGGATAGGAATGTGCTCCCCTCCCCAGAGGGAGTGGGCACAAGGAGGGTGTAGCCGACCTCAGGGACAGTAGCCATTGGCTACTGCTCTCTAACCCTAACACACCCCTAAATGTAGTATTTAGGGGCGACCCTGAACCCAGCTCTTTAGATTCCTGACGACTTCAAGAAAGAAGAAGGACTGCTGAGCTGCAAACCCTGCAGAGAAGAGAAGGAGACAACAAATGACTCGGCCCCAGCCCTACCGGCACGTCTCCTGCTTCGAAAATCTGCAAGAAAAGAAGCACACGTTCTGCGGGACCAGCGACCTCTGAAAAGTCTCCAGGGGACTGCCTGCCTCACCGAGTACCAAGAAACTCCTGTGGATAGCGGACCTGTTCAAAAAGAAGACCAAGAAACCAACTTTAAAGGGACTCTCACCTCACTCCAGAAGCGTGAGTCCAAGAACTCTGCACCCGATGCCCTCAGTCCGTATCCAGAGAAACCACCTATCCAGAGAGGACCCCCAGGCAACTCCGATGACATGTCCACCCTGGGCTGACCTCTCTGCACCCCCACGACGATGCCTGCAGAGGGAATCCAGAGGACCCCTATGTCCACGACTGTCCGAGACGAAGATATCTGACGCCTGGAGAAGCACTGCACCCGCAGCCCCCAGGCCCAATAGAAATCGACCACTGGTGCAGTAACGACCAGCAGGCAGCCCTCACCCTTGCCCAGTTGGTGGCTTGCCCGAAGGGCCCCCTGTGCCCTGCCTGCAGCGCCTTAGTGACCCCTGGGGTTGACAACATAGAGTTCCATTGAAAACCTGATGCCCTATTTGCACACTGCACCCGGCCGTCCCCGTGCTGCAGAGGGTGTGGTTTTTGTGCCTACTTGGGGCCCTCCAGTACTCTTCCAAACTCCCATGGTCTGCCCTCCGACAACGTGGGTACTTACCTGCAAGCAGACCGGAACCGGAGTACCCCTGTATCCATAGGGGCCAACGTTATTTTGGCTCCTGTTTGACCTCTGCACCTGACCGGCGCTGTGTTGCTGGTGCTGGGTGTTTGGGGTTATCTTGAACCCTCAACGGTGGGCTACCTATTCCCAGGAGATTGAACCTGTAAGTTTGTTACTTACCTCAAAAACTGTACTTTACTTACCTCCCCCAGGAACTGTTGAAAATTGCAGTGTCCACTTTTAAAATAGCTTTTTGCCATTTTAAAGAAAACTGTGTACATTGTAGATTCCATTCAAAGTTTTAAGTATTACTGTGTAAAGTACCTTTCATTTAATGTGCTTACCTGCTAAATGAATCTTGTGGTTCTAAAAATAAATTAATGAATCTTGTGGTTCTAAAAATAAATTAACAAAAAAATATTTTTCTACATAAAAACCTATTGGCCTGGAGTTAAGTCATTAAGTGTGAGTTTTCACTTATTGCTTGTGTGCGTACAACAAATGCTTAACACTACCCTCTGATAAGCCTACTGCTCAACCACACTACCACAAATAGAGCATTAGTATTATCTATTATTGCCTCTGTCAAGCCGCTTGGGGAACCCCAGGACTCTGTGCACACTATATCTCATTTTGATATAGTATATACAGAGCCAGCTTCCTACATACAAATTTTCTGATTTTTTTTCTTTTTTTTTTTAATACAGAGAAGAAACCCAAACCTTACTTTCTGTATGAATTTATCAGATAAAATCTGTAAACACGGAAAACTGAGATCACTTGTAAATAATGAGACTATTTTGAACAATGAACAAAAAAAAGCTGAAGGGTTAATAGGGGGATACAGGTCTGCACAAAGCCAAAAAGGCAGCAGGTAGTAGATCTAGCAAAATGTGTCAATCATAAAAAGCCATGGCTCTACCAGTATACTACAATCCTAACATTCAACACTACTGGCTTTTCCAGCAGTGTTTAACATTTATAATACGAAATTTAGGGATGGGGTGATCCTTTCTTGCACCATTATATTTCACTGACCCTATGAGCTAAAAACTGGCATTGTTGCTGAAAAGAGCCCAAAGTAACTATCTGAGCACAGTCTTAATTTTCACAACAAACACGCCACACTTAGAAGGTTTGAAGTGGAGACTACAGCTTCTCTGGCCTGGAACTCCAAGAGTTTCATCAAGAAAGAGAAAGAGAGAACAGAGGTGACAACTCTGCTAGTAAGGAACATGGTGAAAGACTGGAGTTTGAAATCTTACAAATAATAATCAATAATCTTGAGACATAATTGAGATTTTTCTGATTTATCTTTTTTCGTTCTGTTCTAGTGGGCAACTGTGCTATATTCTGATCCCTGTTGCTTCTTATGTTCTGGTTGTTAACTGATGCGCTATCCATGTAATCAGGTCAACACTACATACAAGAATAAAATATATTTAGATATGTATGCCAACAGAGAGCAGCTTAACAATAGAAGAATTCAAGAGAGATACTGACCCACATCATTAATTTTCTTGTGCTACTATTTTTACACAGGACAAGTGTTAGCTGAAGATGCAAACAACATACAGCAAGAATAAGTAGGTGGCAAGTGAGAATTAAGCAGTGGTCCAGTAAAACTATGAAAAATGCACTGAATCAAGAACAGGCATAAAAATGCATAGGAAATGAGACAGCAGGAAAATGTAATGAGAAAATGCACGTAAATAGAAAGTAATAAATGCAAGGGAGCAAGAGAGAAAGGCTTGTCTGCAGTACATGCAACTCACAAGACAAATGACAGTGTTGTATCTTACCTTTAAGTCTTTCAGGACAAGGCCCTCCAACCCCTCACGGATAACTCGTGTAATCATGTCGGCCAGGTCCGCAGCTTTCTAAGCAGGGAGAATCGCAAACAATAGTGAGCATATTATACACTCATAGAAAATAAGTAATTGCCTTGGCAACAAATGCCTGAAGGGTCTATAAAGCATCTGCACATTATTTACATTAGGTGAACAGGCATTAACTTCTTGGTAGACATTCCATGCCTCTTTCCTATTTCAACCAGTTCTCCAGTGAAAAAAAGAAGAAAAGGTTACTTACCTGCAACTAGATTTCTGGTGTTTCTCTCTTCTAAGGATTCATTTGATTCAGTCATTCTCTACTGGTTCAGGTGAACTAAGAACTAGCAATAAACTGCATTAAAATGTACACATTTAATACAGCTGAAAATATTTAGTAGCACAGAACTGTCCATGACTTGAACTTCAGTATGGGGTTAACTTGGTCAGGGTCGGACGGAGGAAGAATATTGGCCTGGTTACCAAATCAGAAAAGGCCCTCATTAGAATTAAGTAGCTAAAAAAAACAAACAAAAAAAACGCCCATGCTTGCAAATTGGGGAGTTTTGAACTTTTGAAGACACGCTATGTACGTGTCTTGCAAAGTGTGGGAGACTGCATGCATTTGTGCTTACTGCAGGCAATGTTTGTTGTAATATCAGGGAAACCAACTGTAAAAATTGTCCCACAACACCCTAAAACAGGCCCACAAAGAGCTAAAAACTGGCTCTCACTCAGCCCTCTCAGACCTGCACTGCCTACATGTCAGTCCAAATCTCTCTGGGTACAAGTCAGGTCCTGAAGGCCATCTGGCACCTGGACAGGTGCGAAAATTAGCTATGCAGGAGGCGTGTCACACTTCCAGGAAGGAAACACCCCTAGGGGGACCAGCCTGAAGTGCACACAGCTTAGGAAATTCCACCATCTTGCGTGTGGTGGAGTTTAGGAACTATGGACATGGTGATGCCCACAGGAAGTGGTCAACTAGGGGATGTAGTGACCCCCAAGGGTAAGTAGCCCATTGGCTACTACCCTTCACTCCCCTTAACGCCCCCTATATTGAGTATTTAGGAAACCCCCTGATACCAGATCCTCATATCTTTGCTGGTCTCAAAGGAAGGAGTGGACAAGAAGCCTGCTGAACCCAAGAACCGAGGACCAACCACTATGGCCTGCCTGCTGCACCCGACCCTCGAGAAGCAACTGACCTGACCTGCCCTGCCCTGCCACTGCAGCCTCCAAGAAATGGGGAGAGCTGCCAGTGCTTTGCCAATCGTCAGGGGGAACTCCCTTGGAGTAGAGGAGCTGCTCCCGATCATCCGCAGGCACCCAAGAAAGACCTGAAGACCGGGACCACCAGATTTTCGACGCCGGACATCACCACTGCACCCAAGCCAACCAGCCAATGTTGAAATGGGCCAACAGTGTCAGCATGGTACCCAGGCCCTCTAGAAAAGTACCCCACCCTGTGCTTACCCACTGTGGAACTAACAAAGGCATCTGCAGACTGTTTCTTTAGAGCCCCCCGCCCCCCACAAAAAGATCCGACACTCTAGGACACCTCTGCACCTGTCCATCCCAGACCCAGAAGAAGAAAACCAAGGGTGTCCCCCACATCTCCCCACCTCGTGAGACCTGAACCCACTCGTTAGCTAGGTTGGGCTGGACCTACAACCACAAAGACCTCCAGTACTGGATCAGATGCAAGACGACGCACCTGCACTCTACAGCCTGAGGAGGAGAGGATTGATGGTGTCCCTGCATGCCTGAGGACCTCAAGGGTCGAGCCCCCCTGTGGGGTCCCCTGGACTGTCCTCCCAGTCCATCCCTGCAGCAACTTTGTAAAAGGACCGATCCCCGTAGACCTAAATGCGACACCCAAAGCCGTAACACACATCTGCATCCGGACACACCAGAGGTGAGCTGTTGGTGTGGCCTTGGACCTTGCCCCAAACTCACCTTAAGTCTAGGAGATTGGTCCCGTAAGTCCTTGTACTAAACCTGATTTGCCGTCTTTGTTTTCCTCCATAGCATTGCATTGCAGCTTCCTGAAAAATGCACTGTTTACTTTTGAAAACTCTAAAGATTTATAACTCGAAAAGTCCTCCAGTGATCTTGGTATCAAAGGTTATATAAAGTACACGTTATTTTTATAGACTGGTGTCACATTTCTTTATTGTGTTTGTCTTACTTACTGCATGAATGTGTGCCTTATATGCTTAGCACTACTGTAGGAAAGCGCCTCTTTCTGACATGGCTACCCCCAACTTTTTGCCTGGTATCTGATGGGATTTCGACTCTAATTCTACTTAACCAGGGCCCCAAGTGCCAGATCTCGTTCTCAAAACTGCACAGTTGTTTCACCAATTGGCAAAACCTTTAGCACCCTCTGTAAGTCCCTAGTAAATGGTACCCCTGGTACCTAGAGCATGTGGTACTAAGCAGGTTTCCTAAGGGCTGCAGCACGAATTGGGCCACCCTAAGGGACCCCTCACCAAGCACATGACAGGCTGCCATTGCAGGCTGCGTGTCTTTGTGCAGACAAAAGTGAAAACACAAAATGGCACACAGCCTGTGTGCCATGTCCCCCAACACTGCATGCAATATATGTAAGTCACCCCTCTAGCAGGCCTTACAGCCCTAAGGCAGGGTGCATTATATTACATGTGAGGGCATATCTGCATTAGCAGATATGCCCCTGCTACGTCTCTGACGATTCTCGGACATAATAAGTGACCTGGAAGCCATTTTAAATGCATGTGCTGTACAGCGGTCAATATGAGTTCCCCAGCTACATAATGGTTTCACTGAAGATAGGGATATTTGGTGTCAAACATCTCATATAGGTGAATTCCAGTGTTGATTTAACCAATACATGCACCCAGAGGGCACCTTAGAGGTGCCCCCTAAAGCCCTACCAGCTCCTGGTGAGCTCGCTGACCAGTTTTTGCCAGCCTGCCACCTGAGGCACTGTTCGGGACCCCTAGGGAGAGAGCCCTCTGCTCTCAGGACCTCCAGAACAAAAGCCTGTCTGAGAAGAGAGTGTAACAACCCCTCGCACAGGATGACCTGCTGATTAGCCTTCCTAAGACGGCAAGCCTCAAAGGGGTGCCGCCTATGAAATGCGAATCTGGCAACTCTCAGAAGAGAAGAAACCACCCCCCTGTCTGGAGCACATCTGGCACCTGGACAGGTGGGATAATTAGCCGGTCAAGTAGGCGTGCCACCCGCAGGTTAGTACCACCCTCAAGGTGGGCTACTGCGAGGTGGGCACAATTTTTTCGAAGTAGCCATCTTGGTGATGGCACACTTAGAAATTCTGGGACAGGGTTTTTCCTGCTTCCCACAGACCGTGGTCATATGGGTGGCGTAGTGACCCCAAGGATCAGTAGCCCATTGGCTACTACCCTACACACCTCCAAAGCCCCTAAAGGAGCCCCTGGCACCAGAGAAGGAGAGCTGCTGACCTAAGAAGACAAATGACACCAAAATGCGGCAACAGCAGAAGAGAAGAAAAGAAGCAGCTGATCTGGTACCAGCCCGCCGGCCTGTCTGCATCCCTCGACGAAATCTGCACCAAAAGTTGACTCGTCCTGCAGCTGTGACTCAAGAAACCCGGGAGGACTGCCTGCCTCCAATAAAGACTCAAGACGCCCCGTAAACAGTACACCTGTTCTCCAAAAACCTCCAAAGAAAGGACTCTGAAGCCCCCACGTAATAATGTTGCATCTTTATTAGGCACAATTAGGTTTCTTTAATAAAACCCACAGTTCAGTCCTTGGTAGCTGTGGCACAGAACAGTCAGGCCTAATCAAATGAACAGGTGTAAAACATTTAGAAGTACTGTAGAAAGCTGACTGTTTATATAGTGTACCAGAAAGAGGTATACTGTGTAAATAGTCCAGGTATCCTTTATAAGTGGACAGGGGCTTGCTCTATAAACCCCAAGGTGCTCTATCTGGGGTAGTGTGGTGGAGCAACCTTAGGCTTATCAGATAGGAGTGTTAGATATCTGTTGCATACACACTTGCAATAAATGATACACACACTCAATAAGGAGATCCACACCAATTTAGGAAAATAACATTTTAATATATTTTTTTTACATCAAGAACTTCGTTACTGGGAAGTACTTTTTAGGTTAGAAGTTTTGTAGAATACAGAAAATACACTTGTATTGACTCTAATGCAGCAATGTTATCCTACGGGAAAAGACACATGCCACATACGAGTACTTAGCAGTGACTTACATGGTCAATTTTCTGGAGTTAAGTATGGGGCATGGTCCAAGACAGCACCGACAGGCTACCTCGGTCGGCTCTGGGGCGTCAGGGTGCAGAGGTGCTTTTTGGCGGAGGGTGCCCCATTGATTTCACAGGGAAGCGGTCCTTGGGAAAAGAGGCTGCAGGTAGGGTCTAGGGGGCCAGCCCAGTTGAACCCAAAGGGGAGCTCAGATCTCAAGGGTCTTGGGCACAACTGGGCCATTGTCAGTCAACAGCAACTCACCCTAGGGGGGTAGCTTGTGCAGTGGTGCTTTGTCAGGTGGGGTTGCGTTGTGAAGTCTCCTCACAGT
This sequence comes from Pleurodeles waltl, assembly GCF_031143425.1. Lineage (NCBI taxonomy): Eukaryota > Metazoa > Chordata > Amphibia > Caudata > Salamandridae > Pleurodeles > Pleurodeles waltl. The sequence continues at coordinate 54,367,316 of NC_090441.1, read as the reverse complement.
TCTTGGTTCTTCCACAAAAGAGGCTGCAGGTGGCCACTGGGTGACCAATCTGGCTAAACCCAATGTGGGGTTCAGCTCTGGAGGATCTCAGGACCTCGTTGGCACTGTTGGCCACTTTGACTCAGGCTGAAGGGCTCGGTGCAGTACTGCTTTTTGATGCTGGGTTTTCCACGGTCCAGGGCTATCTAGGTTCTTTCTGGGTGCCTGAAGGGTGCAGGGGAGTAGCTCTGCTACTCCACAAGAGATGCTGGTTGTTCCTTGACTGGCAGACCTCTCAGTTGTTTGGAGGCAGAGCAGCTGCTGGACAAGTTGACTTTGGCACAATTGTTGAGGACAGCAGGCAGGCCAGCAGGGTTGGGGCCAAGTCAGTTGCTGCTCCTCTGTTCTTGCTTTTTTGCAGCTCTTTGGTGTCCTTCTTCTTAGGTCTGTAGAATCTGCTTTCCTGGTACTAGATTTAGGAGTGTTACGCTGAGTGAAAGTTAGTAGCCAATGACTTACTTACCTTTGGAGTCACTACACCCCCTATTTGTCTGCTTCCTGCGGAGAGTGAGCATAACCCTGTCCCAGAGTTACTGGTTCTGCCATCACCAAAATGGTGGAATTTTCCTAGAGTGCGGCACATTAGGCAGCTCACCTTAGGAGTGTGCCTTTTCCTGGGAGTACTCTATACCTCCTAGCATAGTTAATATACTACCTGTCCTGGTGACAAATGGGCCTCAGGGCAGGGGGTGGAATCTTTTAGGTCAGGGGGATGCCGGGGTTGCATATCAAAGGTGGCAGGGACTTTGAGTACCTGGCCTTGGTAAACTAAATCACTAGACATCCTGCTGGAGGAGGTGTGAGCACCTTCCTCTGAAGCAGGCATTATTTGTGGCGTCCAAGAGCCAGAGCTCTCACCTACAGGGTGTCAGAAACCTGTCTGTGGTGGCAGGCTGGACTGTACCAGTCTGCCAGCACACTAGATAACTAGTAGGTTTCAGGAGGTACCTCTAAGGTACCCTCTGGATGCATATATTAATAAATCAAACACTGGAATCAGTGTGTGCTTATTAATATGAGGTGTTTGATTCCAAACACCATAGGTTTTAGTGAAGCTATTATGTAGCTGGAAAACTAATTTTGACCAGTGCGTAGTACATACCTTACGATGGCTTCCCTGTTCATTCGTAATGTCTAAGAATTGATTTAGACATCACGGGGGCATATCTGCTCACGCAGATATGGCCTCATATGTAGTATAATGCACCTTGCCTTAGCGCTGTAAGGCCTACTGTAGAGGGGACTTCCATAAATGGCATGCAGTGTTTGCAGGATTTGCATACAGGATGTGTGCCATGTTGTGCTTTCACTTTGTCTGCACCATGTCATGCAGTCTGCAATGGCATCTTGCATGAGTGTGATGAGGTGTCCCTTAAGGTGGCACAATACATGCTGCATCCCTTAGGGACCCTCTTTAGGTCCAATGCCCTAGGAATCGGTGGTATCATTTACAAGGGACCTACAGGGGTGCTAAGGGTATTGCCAATTGGGGAGCAATTGCACAGTTTTAGGGAAAGAGATCTGGCACTGGGGACCTGGTTAGCAGGAATCTAGAACACTTTTGTCAAAATTGAATCAAATACCAGACAAAAAGTGCGGATAACCATGTCAAAAAGGGGCCCTTTCCTGCAAGTACCAAAACAACAGGTAGATAAGAAATACAACACAATAAAAACACAACACCAATTTATAAAAATAGAGTGCATCCGATCTTAAATTACACACCCAAAGGACAAAAATCTATCGAAGGAAACTGGAGACATGATTTTTCCAAAGGTAAGTAAATTCCTTTTAAAACATACAATAAATTGTTGTAATTGGTCGAGCAGTTCCTAGCCACCTGGCTAGTGGGGCTCCTTCTTTTAGGTTGGATGGGCCACACCAGGAAGACATTTACTTGTCACTTTTCAGCAGTGTTGGGGTCATCCGTGTTTATTCCTCTTTAAATGCGATGCAACCAAGCCAAGAGGTCCTGATGCAGAGGATGCTGAAACACAGAAGATGCTGCAGAGATGTGGTCCATGGGCGTCTGGCATCGTCACAGTTCTTGCGCAGGTCAGCTCTTCTTTGTCCTTCTTCTTCTCGTAGTCAGATGAATCTAAGTTCCTGGTGTCAGGGGGCCACCTAAATACTAAATTTAGGGGTGTTAAGCAGAACATAAGGTAGCAGCCAATGGGCTACTTAACCCTGGGGTGCCTACACCCCCTAGATGACCATTTCCTGTGGGAAGTGGGCATTTTCCTGACCCAGAGTTCCGAATTCAACCAGAAACAAGATGGTGGAACCCTTCCTTTGTGGAGCACATCAGACAGCCCACTTTAGGGGTGTGACTAGCCTGGAGGTGCAACAAGCCTACTGCATAGCTAATTACCCGCCTGACCTGGTGTCAAATAGGCCTCAGGGCATGAGGTGGCATTCTCCAGGTCTGGGGGAAGCCAGGGTTGCATATCAAAGGGCGGCAGAGGCTTGGAAGCCAAGATATGACGATTTACTAGCCGTCCAGCTGGTGGAGGTGCAGGCATTGTTTCTGGCCTCTGAGAACGTGGGTTCTCCCCTGCAGGGGGTCAGAAACCTGTCTTTGGTGGTATACTGGCCGATACAAGTCAGCCAGCACACTAGAAGACTAGTAAGTTTCATGGGGCACCTCTAAGGATCCAATACGGGCATCAGTATGGATTTAAGAGGAGATGTTTTATACCGAACACCACAGATTTCAGTGAAGCCACTATGCCGCGGGGGTAACTTGTAATGACCAGTGCCCAGTACATCCCTTAAGATGGCATTCCTGTTCACTTGAAACATCTAGTAATAGAACTAGACATCACAGGGGCGTATCTGCTCATGCAGATACACCCTCACATAAAATATAATGCACCCTGCCTTAGAGCTCTAAGGCCTGCTGTAGGGGTTATTTACATTAGATGCAGTGACTCTGGAATGGCACACAATGAGTGTGGCGTGTTGTTTTCTCACACATAGCTTGCACCATGTCACTGTCTGCAGTGGTAGTCGGCATGCAATTTGTAGGGGGGTCCCTTAGGGTCACATAATGCATGCTGCAGCCCTTAGCTATCCTCTTTAGTACCCATGCCCAATGTGGGTACCATTTACTAGGGACCTAAGGGATGCCACAGTATGTGCCAATTGTACACAATAAGAACATTTAACCTTGTTTTAGGGAAAGAGCACTGGCACTGGGGACCCGATTAGCAGGAACCCAGTGCATCTACAGTCTAAAAACCTCAGTACCAGTGGCAAAAAGTGCTGGTGACCATGTCAAAAGGAGCACTTTCCTACAGTCCTAAGTGGAAGTTAGTACTTAGCGCAGTGGCTAGTCAAACTCCATGTTACCCAATGAAACCACCAGCCTTGCTACGGAAAAAGTGTACATTTCTTTCTCTGTCAGGGCATGTTAAGCACAAAAGGAACATGCCCTTCTTTTTATTATTAAACATCCTGCCCGGTAGACTACCAAGACCTTCCCTAAACATGGCCTATTAATAATCAAAAAGGAAGGAATTGACCTGGCAAAAGGGTTTATTTCAACATGTCGAGAGCTGATTGTAAGGAAATGCCTCCTTGGCATGGTTGCCCCCTGACTTTTTGCCTTTGCTGATGCTATGTTTACAATTGAAAGTGTGCTGAGGCCTGCTAACCAGGCCCCAGCACCAGTGTTCTTTCCCTAACCTGTACTTTTGTATCCACAATTGGCAGACCCTGGCATCCAGATAAGTCCCTTGTAACTGGTACTTCTAGTACCAAGGGCCCTGATGCCAAGGAAGGTCTCTAAGGGCTGCAGCATGTCTTATGCCACCCTGGAGACCTCTCACTCAGCACAGACACCCTGCTTGCCAGCTTGTGTGTGCTAGTGAGGACAAAACGAGTAAGTCGACATGGCACTCCCCTCAGGGTGCCATGCCAGCCTCTCACTGCCTATGCAGTATAGGTAAGACACCCCTCTAGCAGGCCTTACAGCCCTAAGGCAGGGTGCACTATACCATAGGTGAGGGTACCAGTGCATGAGCATGGTACCCCTACAGTGTCTAAACAACACCTTAGACATTGTAAGTGCAGGGTAGCCATAAGAGTATATGGTCTGGGAGTTTGTCAAACACGAACTCCACAGCACCATAATGGCTACACTGAAAACTGGGAAGTTTGGTATCAAACTTCTCAGCACAATAAATGCACACTGATGCCAGTGTACATTTTATTGTAAAATACACCCCAGAGGGCACCTTAGAGGTGCCCCCTGAAACTTAACCGACTATCTGTGTAGGCTGACTAGTTTTAGCAGCCTGCCACAAACCGAGACATGTTGCTGGCCCCATGGGGAGAGTGCCTTTGTCACTCTGAGGCCAGTAACAAAGCCTGCACTGGGTGGAGATGCTAACACCTCCCCCAGGCAGGAATTGTCACACCTGGCGGTGAGCCTCAAAGGCTCACCTCCTTTGTGCCAACCCAGCAGGACACTCCAGCTAGTGGAGTTGCCCGCCCCCTCCGGCCAGGCCCCACTTTTGGCGGCAAGGCCGGAGAAAATAATGAGAAAAACAAGGAGGAGTCACTGGCCAGTCAGGACAGCCCCTAAGGTGTCCTGAGCTGAAGTGACTCTAACTTTTAGAAATCCTCCATCTTGCAGATGGAGGATTCCCCCAATAGGGTTAGGATTGTGACCCCCTCCCCTTGGGAGGAGGCACAAAGAGGGTGTACCCACCCTCAGGGCTAGTAGCCATTGGCTACTAACCCCCCAGACCTAAACACGCCCTTAAAATTAGTATTTAAGGGCTACCCTGAACCCTAGAAAATTAGATTCCTGCAACTACAAGAAGAAGGACTGCCCAGCTGAAAACCCCTGCAGCGGAAGACCAGAAGACGACAACTGCCTTGGCTCCAGAAACTCACCGGCCTGTCTCCTGCCTTCCAAAGATCCTGCTCCAGCGACGCCTTCCAAAGGAACCAGCGACCTCGACATCCTCTGAGGACTGCCCCTGCTTCGAAAAGACAAGAAACTCCCGAGGACAGCGGACCTGCTCCAAGAAAAGCTGCAACTTTGTTTCCAGCAGCTTTAAAGAACCCTGCAAGCTCCCCGCAAGAAGCGTGAGACTTGCAACACTGCACCCGGCGACCCCGACTCGGCTGGTGGAGATCCGACACCTCAGGCGGGACCCCAGGACTACTCTGATACTGTGAGTACCAAAACCTGTCCCCCCTGAGCCCCCACAGCGCCGCCTGCAGAGGGAATCCCGAGGCTTCCCCTGACCGCGACTCTTTGAATCCTAAGTCCCGACACCTGGGAGAGACCCTGCACCCGCAGCCCCCAGGACCTGAAGGACCGGACTTTCACTGGAGGAGTGACCCCCAGGAGTCCCTCTCCCTTGATCAAGTGGAGGTTTCCCCGAGGAACCCCCCCCCTTGCCTGCCTGCAGCGCTGAAGAGATCCCTAGATCTCCCATTGACTTCCATTACAAACCCAACGCCTGTTTCTACACTGCACCCGGCCGCCCCCGCGCTGCTGAGGGTGAAATTTCTGTGTGGGCTTGTGTCCCCCCCGGTGCCCTACAAAACCCCCCTGGTCTGCCCTCCGAAGACGCGGGTACTTACCTGCAAGCAGACCGGAACCGGGGCACCCCCTTCTCTCCATTCTAGCCTATGTGTTTTGGGCACCACTTTGAACTCTGCACCTGACCGGCCCTGAGCTGCTGGTGTGGTGACTTTGGGGTTGCTCTGAACCCCCAACGGTGGGCTACCTTGGACCAAGAACTGAACCCTGTAAGTGTCTTACTTACCTGGTAAAACTAACAAAAACTTACCTCCCCCAGGAACTGTGAAAATTGCACTAAGTGTCCACTTTTAAAACAGCTATTTGTCAATAACTTGTAAAGTATACATGCAATTTTTATGATTTGAAGTTCCTAAAGTACTTACCTGCAATACCTTTCGAATGAGATATTACATGTAGAATTTGAACCTGTGGTTCTTAAAATAAACTAAGAAAAGATATTTTTCTATAACAAAACCTATTGGCTGGATTTGTCTCTCAGTGTGTGTACCTCATTTATTGTCTATGTGTATGTACAACAAATGCTTAACACTACTCCTTGGATAAGCCTACTGCTCGACCACACTACCACAAAATAGAGCATTAGTATTATCTCTTTTTGCCACTATCTTACCTCTAAGGGGAACCCTTGGACTCTGTGCATGCTATTCCTTACTTTGAAATAGCACATACAGAGCCAACTTCCTACATTGGTGGATCAGCAGTGGGGTACAAGACTTTGCATTTGCTGGACTACTCAGCCAATACCTGATCACACGACAAATTCCAAAATTGTCATTAGAAATTCATTTTTGCAATTTGAAATTTTTCCAAATTCTTAAAAGTCCTGCTAGGGCCTTGTGTGTTAAGTCCCTGTTTAGCATTGTCTTTTAGAGTTTAAAAGTTTGTTAAAGGTTTGAAATTAGATTCTAGAAACAGTTTTAGATTCTTTAAAAAGTCTTCCAACTTTTAGCCAAATAATGTCTGATACAGAGATGAATGTGGTGGAACTCGACACCACACCTTACCTCCATCTTAAGATGAGGGAGCTAAGGTCTCTCTGTAATATCAAAAAAATAACCATTGGCTCCAGACCTACCAAAATTCAGCTCCAGGAGCTGTTGGCAGAGTTTGAAAAAGGTAACCCCTCTGATGATGACATCACAGAGGAAGAAATTAGTGACTTGGAGGCCAATGTCCCTCCTCCAGTCCTAAATAGGGAGAACAGGACCCCTCAAGTCCTGTCTCCAACTGTGTTAGTCAGAAATAGTGAGTCCCTCACAGGAGGGTCCCACATTTCTGAAATCACTGAGGATGCTCTCAGTGAAGATGACCTCCTGTTAGCCAGGATGGCCAAAAGATTGGCTTTAGAGAGACAGCTCCTAGCCATAGAAAGGGAAAGACAAGAGATGGGCCTAGGACCCATCAATGGTGGCAGCAATATAAATAGGGTCAGAGATTCTCCTGACATGTTAAAAATCCCCAAAGGGATTGTGACAAAATTTGAAGATGGTGATAACATCACCAAGTGGTTCACAGCTTTTGAGAGGGCTTGTGTAACCAGAAAAGTGAACAGATCTCACTGGGGTGCTCTCCTTTGGGAAATGTTCACTGGAAAGTGTAGGGATAGACTCCTCACACTCTCTGGAAAAGATGCAGAATCTTATGACCTCATGAAGGGTACCCTGATTGAGGGCTTTGGATTCTCCACTGAGGAGTACAGGATTAGGTTCAGGGGGGCTCAAAAATCCTCGAGCCAGACCTGGGTTGACTTTGTTGACTACTCAGTGAAAACACTAGATGGTTGGATTCAAGGCAGTGGTGTAAGTAATTATGATGGGCTGTACAATTTATTTGTGAAAGAACACCTGTTAAGTAATTGTTTCAATGATAAACTGCATCAGCATCTGGTAGACCTAGGACCAATTTCTCCCCAAGAATTGGGAAAGAAGGCGGACCATTGGGTCAAGACAAGGGTGTCCAAGACTTCAACAGGGGGTGACCAAAAGAAAGGGGTCACAAAGACTCCCCAGGGGAAGGGTGATGAGACAACCAAAACTAAAAATAGTAAAGAGTCTTCTACAGGCCCCCAAAAACCTGCACAGGAGGGTGGGCCCAGAGCCTCTTCACAAAACAATGGGTACAAGGGTAAAAACTTTGATCCCAAAAAGGCCTGGTGTCATAGCTGTAAACAGCATGGACACCAAACTGGAGACAAGGCCTGTCCCAAGAAAGGTTCCACTCCCAACTCCCATCCAGGTAACACTGGTATGGCTAGTCTCCAAGTGGGATCAACAGTGTGCCCAGAGCAAATCAGGGTCCACACTGAAGCTACTCTAGTTTCTGAGGGTGGGGTGGATTTAGCCACACTAGCTGTCTGGCCGCCTAACATGCAAAAATACAGACAGCAACTCTTAATTAATGGGACTAGAATAGAGGGCCTGAGGGATACAGGTGCCAGTGTCACCATGGTGACAGAGAAACTGGTTTCCCCTGGCCAATACCTGACTGGAAAAACTTACACAGTCACCAACGCTGACAATCAGAGAAAAGTACATCCCATGGCAATGGTTACTTTAGAATGGGGAGGGGTCAATGGCCTGAAACAGGTGGTGGTCTCCTCAAATATCCCAGTGGACTGTCTGCTTGGAAATGACCTGGAGTCCTCAGCATGGGCTGAGGTAGAACTAAAAACCCATGCAGCAATGCTGGATATCCCTGAACTGGTGTGTGTGAAAACAAGAGCACAGTGCAAGGCACAGGGTGAACAAGTAGAGCTGGAGTCTGGAAGAATGGCCCAGCCTACCAAGAGAACAGGAAAGTCAGTTGGGAAACCAACTACAACACAGCAAAAGAAAGTGAACCTCTCTTCTCAGGAAGAAGTTCTGCCCTCTGAGGGAACTGAGCCTTTGGAGCTTGAACCTTATCAGGTTGAGCTCTTAGGCCCAGGGGGACCCTCAAGGGAGGAGCTGTGTAAGGGACAAGAAACCTGTCCCTCTCTTGAAGGCCTTAGGCAGCAAGCTGCTGAAGAGTCCAAAGGCAAGAAAAATGGAACGCATAGGGCCTATTGGGAAGATGGACTCCTGTACACTGAGGCCAGAGACCCCAAACCTGGTGCCACTAGGAGAGTGGTAGTGCCTCAGCTGTTCAGGAAGTTCATCCTAACATTGGCCCATGACATTCCCCTTGCTGGACATTTGGGACAAACCAAGACGTGGGAGAGGTTAGTCAACCACTTCTACTGGCCCAATATGTCCAACATGGTTAAGGAGTTTTGCCTCTCCTGCCCCACCTGTCAAGCCAGTGGTAAGACAGGTGGACATCCAAAGGCCCCCCTCATTCCACTTCCAGTGGTGGGGGTTCCCTTTGAAAGAGTGGGTGTGGACATAGTTGGTCCACTGGAACCTCCCACAGCCTCAGGAAATATGTATATCCTGGTAGTAGTGGATCATGCTACCAGGTATCCTGAAGCTATTCCCCTTAGGTCGACTACTGCCCCTGCAGTAGCCAAGGCCCTCATTGGTATCTTTACCAGAGTGGGTTTCCCTAAGGAGGTGGTGTCTGACAGAGGTACCAACTTCATGTCAGCATACCTAAAGCACATGTGGAATGAGTGTGGAGTGACTTATAAATTCACTACACCATACCATCCACAAACTAATGGCTTGGTTGAGAGATTCAACAAGACATTAAAAGGCATGATCATGGGGCTCCCAGAAAAACTCAAAAGGAGATGGGATGTCCTCTTGCCATGTCTGCTTTTCGCTTACAGAGAGGTGCCACAGAAGGGAGTAGGATTCTCACCCTTTGAACTTCTGTTTGGTCATCCTGTAAGGGGACCACTTGCCCTTGTTAAAGAAGGCTGGGAGAGACCTCTCCATGAGCCTAAACAGGACATAGTGGACTATGTACTTGGCCTTCGCTCTAGAATGGCAGAGTACATGGAAAAGGCAACCAAAAACCTTGAGGCCAGCCAACAGCTCCAGAAGTTTTGGTATGACCAAAAGGCTGCACTGGTGGAGTTCCAACCAGGGCAGAAAGTCTGGGTTCTGGAGCCTGTGGCTCCCAGGGCACTCCAGGACAAATGGAGTGGCCCTTACCCAGTACTAGAAAGGAAGAGTCAGGTCACCTACCTGGTGGACCTGGGCACAAGCAGGAGCCCCAAGAGGGTGATCCATGTGAACCGCCTTAAGCTCTTCCATGACAGGGCTGATGTCAATCTGTTGATGGTAACAGATGAGGATCAGGAGGCAGAGAGTGAACCTCTCCCTGATCTTCTGTCATCAGACCCAAAAGATGGCACAGTAGATGGAGTGATCTACTCAGACACCCTCTCTGGCCAACAGCAAGCTGATTGTAGGAGAGTCCTACAACAGTTTCCTGAACTCTTCTCCTTAACCCCTGGTCAGACACACCTGTGTACCCATGATGTGGACACAGGAGACAGCATGCCTGTCAAGAACAAAATCTTTAGACAATCTGACCATGTTAAGGAAAGCATCAAGGTGGAAGTCCACAAGATGCTGGAATTGGGAGTAATTGAGCGCTCTGACAGCCCCTGGGCTAGCCCAGTGGTCTTAGTCCCCAAACCTCACACCAAAGATGGAAAGAAAGAGATGAGGTTTTGTGTGGACTACAGAGGGCTCAACTCTGTCACCAAGACAGATGCCCATCCAATTCCAAGAGCTGATGAGCTCATTGATAAATTAGGTGCTGCCAAATTCCTAAGTACCTTTGACTTGACAGCAGGGTACTGGCAAATAAAAATGGCACCTGGAGCAAAAGAAAAGACAGCATTCTCCACACCTGATGGGCATTATCAGTTTACTGTTATGCCCTTTGGTTTAAAGAATGCCCCTGCCACCTTCCAAAGGTTGGTGAATCAAGTCCTTGCTGGTTTGGAGTCCTTTAGCACAGCTTATCTAGACGATATTGCTGTCTTTAGCTCCACCTGGCAGGATCACCTGGTCCACCTGAAGAAGGTTTTGAAGGCTCTGCAATCTGCAGGCCTCTCTATCAAGGCATCCAAATGCCAGATAGGGCAGGGAACTGTGGTTTACTTGGGCCACCTTGTAGGTGGAGGCCAAGTTCAGCCACTCCAACCCAAGATCCAGACTATTCTGGACTGGGTAGCTCCAAAAACCCAGACTCAAGTCAGGGCATTCCTTGGCTTGACTGGGTATTACAGGAGGTTTGTGAAGGGATATGGATCCATTGTGACAGCCCTCACTGAACTCACCTCCAAGAAAATGCCCAAGAAAGTGAACTGGACTGTGGAATGCCAACAGGCCTTTGACACCCTGAAACAAGCAATGTGCTCAACACCAGTTCTCAAAGCTCCAGATTATTCTAAGCAGTTCATTGTGCAGACTGATGCCTCTGAACATGGGATAGGGGCAGTTTTGTCCCAAACAAATGATGATGGCCTTGACCAGCCTGTTGCTTTCATTAGCAGGAGGTTACTCCCCAGGGAGCAGCGTTGGAGTGCCATTGAGAGGGAGGCCTTTGCTGTGGTTTGGTCCCTGAAGAAGCTGAGACCATACCTCTTTGGGACTCACTTCCTAGTTCAAACTGACCACAGACCTCTCAAATGGCTGATGCAAATGAAAGGTGAAAATCCTAAACTGTTGAGGTGGTCCATCTCCCTACAGGGAATGGACTTTATAGTGGAACACAGACCTGGGACTGCCCATGCCAATGCAGATGGCCTTTCCAGGTTCTTCCACTTAGAAAATGAAGACTCTCTTGGGAAAGGTTAGTCTCATCCTCTTTCGTTTGGGGGGGGGTTGTGTAAGGAAATGCCTCCTTGGCATGGTTGCCCCCTGACTTTTTGCCTTTGCTGATGCTATGTTTACAATTGAAAGTGTGCTGAGGCCTGCTAACCAGGCCCCAGCACCAGTGTTCTTTCCCTAACCTGTACTTTTGTATCCACAATTGGCAGACCCTGGCATCCAGATAAGTCCCTTGTAACTGGTACTTCTAGTACCAAGGGCCCTGATGCCAAGGAAGGTCTCTAAGGGCTGCAGCATGTCTTATGCCACCCTGGAGACCTCTCACTCAGCACAGACACCCTGCTTGCCAGCTTGTGTGTGCTAGTGAGGACAAAACGAGTAAGTCGACATGGCACTCCCCTCAGGGTGCCATGCCAGCCTCTCACTGCCTATGCAGTATAGGTAAGACACCCCTCTAGCAGGCCTTACAGCCCTAAGGCAGGGTGCACTATACCATAGGTGAGGGTACCAGTGCATGAGCATGGTACCCCTACAGTGTCTAAACAACACCTTAGACATTGTAAGTGCAGGGTAGCCATAAGAGTATATGGTCTGGGAGTTTGTCAAACACGAACTCCACAGCACCATAATGGCTACACTGAAAACTGGGAAGTTTGGTATCAAACTTCTCAGCACAATAAATGCACACTGATGCCAGTGTACATTTTATTGTAAAATACACCCCAGAGGGCACCTTAGAGGTGCCCCCTGAAACTTAACCGACTATCTGTGTAGGCTGACTAGTTTTAGCAGCCTGCCACAAACCGAGACATGTTGCTGGCCCCATGGGGAGAGTGCCTTTGTCACTCTGAGGCCAGTAACAAAGCCTGCACTGGGTGGAGATGCTAACACCTCCCCCAGGCAGGAATTGTCACACCTGGCGGTGAGCCTCAAAGGCTCACCTCCTTTGTGCCAACCCAGCAGGACACTCCAGCTAGTGGAGTTGCCCGCCCCCTCCGGCCAGGCCCCACTTTTGGCGGCAAGGCCGGAGAAAATAATGAGAAAAACAAGGAGGAGTCACTGGCCAGTCAGGACAGCCCCTAAGGTGTCCTGAGCTGAGGTGACTCTGACTTTTAGAAATCCTCCATCTTGCAGATGGAGGATTCCCCCAATAGGGTTAGGATTGTGACCCCCTCCCCTTGGGAGGAGGCACAAAGAGGGTGTACCCACCCTCAGGGCTAGTAGCCATTGGCTACTAACCCCCCAGACCTAAACACGCCCTTAAAATTAGTATTTAAGGGCTACCCTGAACCCTAGAAAATTAGATTCCTGCAACTACAAGAAGAAGGACTGCCCAGCTGAAAACCCCTGCAGCGGAAGACCAGAAGACGACAACTGCCTTGGCTCCAGAAACTCACCGGCCTGTCTCCTGCCTTCCAAAGATCCTGCTCCAGCGACGCCTTCCAAAGGAACCAGCGACCTCGACATCCTCTGAGGACTGCCCCTGCTTCGAAAAGACAAGAAACTCCCGAGGACAGCGGACCTGCTCCAAGAAAAGCTGCAACTTTGTTTCCAGCAGCTTTAAAGAACCCTGCAAGCTCCCCGCAAGAAGCGTGAGACTTGCAACACTGCACCCGGCGACCCCGACTCGGCTGGTGGAGATCCGACACCTCAGGCGGGACCCCAGGACTACTCTGATACTGTGAGTACCAAAACCTGTCCCCCCTGAGCCCCCACAGCGCCGCCTGCAGAGGGAATCCCGAGGCTTCCCCTGACCGCGACTCTTTGAATCCTAAGTCCCGACACCTGGGAGAGACCCTGCACCCGCAGCCCCCAGGACCTGAAGGACCGGACTTTCACTGGAGGAGTGACCCCCAGGAGTCCCTCTCCCTTGATCAAGTGGAGGTTTCCCCGAGGAACCCCCCCCTTGCCTGCCTGCAGCGCTGAAGAGATCCCTAGATCTCCCATTGACTTCCATTACAAACCCGACGCCTGTTTCTACACTGCACCCGGCCGCCCCCGCGCTGCTGAGGGTGAAATTTCTGTGTGGGCTTGTGTCCCCCCCGGTGCCCTACAAAACCCCCCTGGTCTGCCCTCCGAAGACGCGGGTACTTACCTGCAAGCAGACCGGAACCGGGGCACCCCCTTCTCTCCATTCTAGCCTATGTGTTTTGGGCACCACTTTGAACTCTGCACCTGACCGGCCCTGAGCTGCTGGTGTGGTGACTTTGGGGTTGCTCTGAACCCCCAACGGTGGGCTACCTTGGACCAAGAACTGAACCCTGTAAGTGTCTTACTTACCTGGTAAAACTAACAAAAACTTACCTCCCCCAGGAACTGTGAAAATTGCACTAAGTGTCCACTTTTAAAACAGCTATTTGTCAATAACTTGTAAAGTATACATGCAATTTTTATGATTTGAAGTTCCTAAAGTACTTACCTGCAATACCTTTCGAATGAGATATTACATGTAGAATTTGAACCTGTGGTTCTTAAAATAAACTAAGAAAATATATTTTTCTATAACAAAACCTATTGGCTGGATTTGTCTCTGAGTGTGTGTACCTCATTTATTGTCTATGTGTATGTACAACAAATGCTTAACACTACTCCTTGGATAAGCCTACTGCTCGACCACACTACCACAAAATAGAGCATTAGTATTATCTCTTTTTGCCACTATCTTACCTCTAAGGGGAACCCTTGGACTCTGTGCATGCTATTCCTTACTTTGAAATAGCACATACAGAGCCAACTTCCTACACTGATCATCTTCGGAAATGCCACCTCAGCATGGGACGACTCCTGGAGGGCCACATCTTTTAGCACCCCGTCTTCACCGACTGAGCACGCCCACAACCTAGGCATCATCCTCGACTTCTCCCTCTTAATGACCCGATAGGTAAACTTATCCACCTCCTCCTGCTGGCACACCCTCCGCCAACTCTGGAAATTTTTTCAAATGGATCCCAGAAGACTGCCACAGGACAGTAACGCACGCTTTAGTCACAAGCAAGCTTGGCTACGGCAATGCTCTCTAAGCCGGCACTACGACGAGAAACATCAAAGAGCTGCAACTCATCCAGAAGGCTGCCGCCAGACTTGCCCTTAAGCTCCCATGCCAAGCACATGTCTCCCAGCACCTTAGGACCCTCTGCTGGCTCCCGACAGAAAAAGGAATCACCCTAGAGCTACTCACCCACACGTGTAAAGCCATACACATCAGACTGGCATACCTGAACCACCGCATCGCCTTCCACACCCACACCCCCGCAAGATCCCTCCACTCCGCTCAACTGGCTCTGGCCATTATCAGCCGGAAGACAATCCTTCCCCTACATTGCAGCAAAGAGCTGAAACACCCCACCCTATACCTCAGACAATGCCCATCTGTAGGAAGCTGGCTCTGTATATACTATATCAAAGTGAGATATAGTGTGCACAGAGTCCAGGGGTTCCCCAAGAAGCTTGACAGAGGCAATAATAGTTAACACTAATGCTCTATTTGTGGTACAGTGGTCGAGCAGTTAGGCGTATCAGAGGGTAGTGTTAAGCATTTGTTGTAAACACACAAGCAATAAGTGGAAACACATCCTTAATGACTTAACTCCAGACCAATAGGTTTTTATATAGAAAAATATATTTTCTTAATTTATTTTTAGAACCACAAGATTCAGTTTGCAGATAAGTACATTAAATTAAAGGTACTTTGAAAAGGCAAGTTCAGTACTTTGAATCAGATCGACAATACATATTGTTTTCTTTAAAATGGCAAAAAGCTATTTTAAGAGTGGACACTGCAATTTTCAAAAGTTCCAGGGGGAGGAAAATACAGTACAGATTTGGAGGTAAGTAATCAACTTACAGACTCAGTCTCTGTGACATAGGCAGCCCACCGTTGGGGGTTCCAGATAACCCCAAACACCCAGCACCAGCAACACGGGCCGGTTAGGTGCAGAGGTCAAACAGGAGCCAAATAACGTGGGCGCCTATGGAGACAGGGGGTGCTCCGGTTCAGGTCTGCTTGCAGGTAAGTACCTGCGTTGTCGGAGGGCAGACCAGGGGGGTTTAGAGGAGCACTGGGGGGGGCCCAAGTAGGCACCAAACACGCACACTCAGTGGCATGGGGGCGGCCGGGTGCATGGTGCAAACAGGGCATCGGGTCCCCAATGGAACTCAATGGGTGGACTCCGGGGGTCACTTAGGCACTGTAGGCGTGGCACAGGGGGTCTTCTCGGGCAAGCCACTGACTGGACAGGGAGGAGGGCCGCCTGCTGGTCACTGCTGCATCGGTGGTCGGTCTCTCTCGAGTCTGGGGGCTGCGGGTGGAGTGCTTCTCCAGGTGTGGGAAATCTTCGTCTCTGGCAGTCGTGGTCAGGGGGGTCCTTGGGATTCCCTCGGAAGGCGTCGTCGTGGATGGGTGGATGGATGTAAGGAAATGCCTCCTTGGCATGGTTACCCCCTTCACTTTTTGCCTTTGCTGATGCTATGTTTTGATTTGAAAGTGTGTTGAGGCCTGCTAACCAGGCCCCAGCACCAGTGTTCTTTCCCTAACCTGTACTTTTGTTTACACAATTGGCACACCCGGCATCCAGGTAAGTCCCTTGTAACGGGTACCCCTGGTACCAAGGGCCCTGATTCCAGGGAAGGTCTCTAAGGGCTGCAGCATATCTTATGCCACCCTGGGGACCCCTCACTCAGCACAGACACACTGCTTGCCAGCTTGTGTGTGCTGGTGAGGACAAAACGAGTAAGTCGACATGGCACTCCCCGCAGGGTGCCATGCCAACCTCAACCTGCCTATGCAGTATAGATAAGTCACCCCTCTAGCAGGCCTTACAGCCCTAAGGCAGGGTGCACTATACCATAGGTGAGGGCACCAGTGCATGAGCACTGTGCCCCTACAGTGTCTAAGCCAAACCTTAGACATTGTAAGTGCAGGGTACCCATAAGAGTATATGGTCTGGGAGTCTGTCAAACACGAACTCCACAGCACCATAATGGCTACACAGAAAACTGGGAAGTTTGGTATCAAACTTCTCAGCACAATAAATGCACACTGATGCAAGTGTGCATTTTATTGTAAAATACATCCCAGAGGGCACCTTAGAGGTGCCCCCTGAAACCTTAACCAACTACCCGTGTAGGCTGACTGGTTTTAGCAGCCTGCCACACTCAAGACATGTTGCTGGCCACATGGGGAGAGTGCCTTTGTCACTCTGTGGCTAGTAACAAAGCCTGCACTGGGTGGAGATGCTTAACACCTCCCCCTTGCAGGAGCTGTAACACCTGGCGGTGAGCCTCAAAGGCTCAACCCCTTTGTTACAGCGCCACAGGGCATTCCAGCTAGTGGAGTTGCCCGCCCCCTCCGGCCACGGCCCCGCTTTTGGCGGCAAGGCCGGAGGAGATAATGAGAACAACAAGGAGGAGTCACTGACCAGTCAGGACAGCCCCTAAGGCAACCTGAGCTGAAGTGTGTAGGAAGTTGGCTCTGTATGTGCTATTTCAAAGTAAGGAATAGCATGCACAGAGTCCAAGGGTTCCCCTTAGAGGTAAAATAGTGGTAAAAATAGATAATACTAATGCTCTATTTTGTGGTAGTGTGGTCGAGCAGTAGGCTTATCCAAGGAGTAGTGTTAAGCATTTGTTGTACATACACATAGACAATAAATGAGGTACACACACTCAGAGACAAATCCAGCCAATAGGTTTTGTTATAGAAAAATATCTTTTCTTAGTTTATTTTAAGAACCACAGGTTCAAATTTAACATGTAATATCTTGTTTGAAAGGTATTGCAGGTAAGTACATTAGGAACTTTGAATCATTTCAATTGCATGTATACTTTTCAAGTTATTCACAAATAGCTACTTTAAAAGTGGACACAGTGCAATTTTCACAGTTCCTGGGGAGGTAAGTTTTTGTTAGTTTTACCAGGTAAGTAAGACACTTACAGGGTTCAGTTCTTGGTCCAAGGTAGCCCACCGTTGGGGGTTCAGAGCAACCCCAAAGTCACCACACCAGCAGCTCAGGGCCGGTCAGGTGCAGAGTCCAAAGTGGTGCCCAAAACGCATAGGCTAGAATGGAGAGAAGGGGGTGCCCCGGTTCCGGTCTGCTTGCAGGTAAGTACCCGCGTCTTCGGAGGGCAGACCAGGGGGGTTTTGTAGGGCACCGGGGGGGACACAAGCCCACACAGAAATTTCACCCTCAGCGGCGCGGGGGCGGCCGGGTGCAGTGTTAGAACAAGCGTTGGGTTCGCAATGTTAGTCAATGAGAGATCAAGGGATCTCTTCAGCGCTGCAGGCAGGCAAGGGGGGGCTTCCTCGGGGAAACCTCCACTTGGGCAAGGGAGAGGGACTCCTGGGGGTCACTTCTGCAGTGAAAGTCCGGTCCTTCAGGTCCTGGGGGCTGCGGGTGCAGGGTCTTTTCCAGGCGTCGGGACTTAGGTTTCAGAGAGTCGCGGTCAGGGGAAGCCTCGGGATTCCCTCTGCAGGCGGCGCTGTGAGGGCTCAGGGGGGACAGGTTTTGGTACTCACAGTCGTAGAGTAGTCCGGGGGTCCTCCCTGAGGTGTTGGTTCTCCACCAGCCGAGTCGGGGTCGCCGGGTGCAGTGTTGCAAGTCTCACGCTTCTTGCGGGGAGATTGCAGGGTTCTTTAAAGCTGCTCCTTTGGATAAAGTTGCAGTCTTTTTGGAGCAGGTCCGCTGTCCTCAGGAGTTTCTTGTCGTCGTCGAAGCAGGGCAGTCCTCAGAGGAGTCAGAGGTCGCTGGTCCCTTTGGAAGGCGTCGCTGGAGCAGGGTTCTTTGGAAGGCAGGAGACAGGCCGGTGAGTTTCTGGAGCCAAGGCAGTTGTTGTCTTCTGGTCTTCCTCTGCAGGGGTTTTCAGCTAGGCACTCCTTCTTCTTGTAGTTGCAGGAATCTAATTTCTAGGTTCAGGGAGAGCCCTTAAATACTAAATTTAAGGGCGTGTTTAGGTCTGGGGGGTTAGTAGCCAATGGCTACTAGCCCTGAGGGTGAGTACACCCTCTTTGTGCCTCCTCCCAAGGGGAGGGGGGTCACATCCCTAATCCTATTGGGGGAATCCTCCATCTGCAAGATGGAGGATTTCTAAAAGTTAGAGTCACCTCAGCTCAGGACACCTTAGGGGCTGTCCTGACTGGCCAGTGACTCCTCCTTGTTATTCTCATTATTTTCTCCGGCCTTGCCGCCAAAAGTGGGGGCCGGGGCCGGAGGGGGCGGGCAACTCCACTAGCTGGAGTGTCCTGCGGTGCTGTGACAAAGGGGTGAGCCTTTGAGGCTCACCGCCAGGTGTTACAGCTCCTGCCTGGGGGAGGTGTTAGCATCTCCACCCAGTGCAGGCTTTGTTACTGGCCTCAGAGTGACAAAGGCACTCTCCCCATGGGGCCAGCAACATGTCTCTAGTGTGGCAGGCTGCTGGAACCAGTCAGCCTACACAGATAGTCGGTTAAGTTTCAGGGGGCACCTCTAAGGTGCCCTCTGTGGTGTATTTTACAATAAAATGTACACTGGCATCAGTGTGCATTTATTGTGCTGAGAAGTTTGATACCAAACTTCCCAGTTTTCAGTGTAGCCATTATGGTGCTGTGGAGTTCGTGTAAAACAGACTCCCAGACCATATACTCTTATGGCTACCCTGCACTTACAATGTCTAAGGTTTTGCTTAGACACTGTAGGGGCACAGTGCTCATGCACTGGTACCCTCACCTATGGTATAGTGCACCCTGCCTTAGGGCTGTAAGGCCTGCTAGAGGGGTGTCTTACCTATACTGCATAGGCAGTGAGAGGCTGGCATGGCACCCTGACGGGAGTGCCATGTCGACTTACTCATTTTGTTCTCACTAGCACACACAAGCTGGTAAGCAGTGTGTCTGTGCTGGGTGAGGGGTCTCTAGGGTGGCATAATACATGCTGCAGCCCTTAGAGACCTTCCCTGGCATCAGGGCCCTTGGTACCAGAGGTACCAGTTACAAGGGACTTATCTGGGTGCCAGGGTGTGCCAATTGTGGAATCAAAAGTACAGGTTACGGAAAGAACACTGGTGCTGGGGCCTGGTTAGCAGGCCTCAGCACACTTTCAATTCAAAACATAGCATCAGCAAAGGCAAAAAGTCAGGGGGTAACCATGCCAAGGAGGCATTTCCTTACACAACCCCCCCCCAAACGAAAGAGGATGAGACTAACCTTTCCCAAGAGAGTCTTCATTTTCTAAGTGGAAGAACCTGGAAAGGCCATCTGCATTGGCATGGGCAGTCCCAGGTCTGTGTTCCACTACAAAGTCCATTCCCTGTAGGGAGATGGACCACCTCAACAGTTTTGGATTTTCACCTTTCATTTGCATCAGCCATCTGAGAGGTCTGTGGTCAGTCTGAACTAGGAAGTGAGTACCAAAGAGGTATGGTCTCAGCTTCTTCAGGGACCAAACCACAGCAAAGGCCTCCCTCTCAATGGCACTCCAACGCCGCTCCCTGGGGAGTAACCTCCTGCTAATGAAAGCAACAGGCTGGTCAAGGCCATCATCATTTGTTTAGGACAAAACTACCCCTATCCCATGTTCAGAGGCATCTGTTTGCACAATGAATTGCTTGGAGTAATCTGGAGCTTTTAGTACTGGTGCTGTGCACATAGCTTGTTTCAGGGTGTCAAAGGCCTGTTGGCATTCTACAGTCCAGTTTACTTTCTTGGGCATTTTCTTGGAGGTGAGTTCTGTGAGGGCTGTCACAATGGATCCATATCCCTTCACAAACCTCCTATAGTACCCAGTCAAGCCAAGGAATGCCCTGACTTGAGTCTGGGTTTTTGGAGCTGCCCAGTCCAGAATAGTCTGGATCTTAGGCTGGAGTGGCTGAACTTGGCCTCCACCTACAAGGTGTCCCAAGTAAACCACAGTTCCCTGCCCTATCTGGCATTTGGATGCCTTGATAGAGAGGCCTGCAGATTGCAGAGCCTTCAAAACCTTCTTCAGGTGGACCAGGTGATCCTGCCAGGTGGATCTGAAGACAGCAATATCATCAAGATAAGCTGCACTAAAGGATTCCAGCCCAGCAAGGACTTGAATCACCAACCTTTGGAAGGTGGCAGGGGCATTCTTTAAACCAAAGGGCATAACAGTGAAATGATAATGCCCATCAGGTGTGGAGAATGCTGTCTTTTCTTTTGCTCCAGGGGCCATTTTGATTTGCCAGTACCCTGCTGTTAAGTCAAAGGTACTTAAGAATTTGGCAGCCCCTAATTTGTCTATTAGCTCATCAGCTCTAGGAATGGGATGAGCATCTGTCTTTGTGACAGAGTTGAGACCTCTGTAGTCCACACAAAACCTCATCTCTCTCTTTCCTTCTTTGGTGTGAGGTTTGGGGACTAAGACCACTGGGCTAGCCCAGGGGCTGTCAGAGTACTCAATTACTCCCAATTCCAGCATCTTGTGGACTTCCACCTTGATGCTTTCCTTAACTTGGTCAGACTGTCGAAATATTTTGTTCTTGACAGGCATGCTGTCTCCTGTGTCCACATCATGGGTACACAGCTGTGTCTGACCAGGGGTTAGGGAAAAGAGTTCAGCAAACTGGTGCAGGACCTTCCTGCAGTCAGAATGCTGTTGGCTAGAGAGGGTGTCTGAATAGATCACTCCATCTACTGAGCCATCTTTAGGGTCTGATGAGAGGAGATCAGGGAGAGGTTCACTCTCAGCTTCCTGGTCCTCATCTGTTACCATCAACAGATTTACATCAGCCCTGTCATGGAAGAGCTTAAGGCGGTTCACATGGATCACCCTCTTGGGGCTCCTGCTTGTGCCCAGGTCCACCAGGTAGGTGACCTGACTCTTCCTTTCTAGTACTGGGTAAGGGCCACTCCATTTGTCCTGGAGTGCCCTGGGAGCCACAGGCTCCAGAACCCAGACTTTCTGCCCTGGTTGAAATTCAACCAGTGCAGCCTTTTGGTCATACCACCACTTCTGGAGTTGTTGGCTGGCCTCAAGGTTTTTACTTGCCTTTTCCATGTACTCTGCCATCCTTGAGCGAAGGCCAAGTACATAGTCCACTATGTCTTGTTTAGGCTCATGAAGAGGTCTCTCCCAGCCTTCTTTAACAAGAGCAAGTGGTCCCCTTACAGGGTGGCCAAACAGAAGTTCAAAGGGTGAGAATCCTACTCCCTTCTGAGGCACCTCTCTGTAAGCGAAAAGCAGACATGGCAGGAGGACATCCCATCTCCTTTTGAGTTTTTCTGGGAGCCCCATGATCATGCCCTTTAATGTCTTGTTGAATCTCTCAACAAGGCCATTAGTTTGTGGATGATATGGTGTAGTGAATTTATAAGTCACTCCACACTCATTCCACATGTGTTTTAGGTAAGCTGACATGAAGTTGGTCCCTCTGTCAGAAACCACCTCCTTAGGGAAACCCACTCTGGTAAAGATACCAATGAGGGCCTTGGCTACTGCAGGGGCAGTAGTCGACCTAAGGGGAATAGCTTCAGGATACCTAGTAGCATGATCCACTACTACTAGGATGTACATATTTCCTGAGGCTGTGGGAGGTTCTAGTGGACCAACTATGTCCACACCCACTCTTTCAAAGGGGACCCCCACCACTGGAAGTGGAATGAGGGGGGCCTTTGGATGCCCACCTGTCTTACCACTGGCTTGACAGGTGGGGCAGGAGAGGCAAAACTCCTTAACCTTCTGGGACATATTGGGCCAGTAGAAGTGGTTGACTAACCTCTCCCACGTCTTGGTTTGTCCCAAATGCCCAGCAAGGGGAATATCATGGGCTAAGGTCAGAATAAACTCTCTGAAACCCTGAGGCACTACCACTCTCCTAGTGGCACCAGGTTTGGGATCTCTTGCCTCAGTGTACAGGAGTCCATCTTCCCAATAGACCCTATGTGTTCCATTTTTCTTGCCTTTGGACTCTTCAGCAGCTTGCTGCCTAAGGCCTTCAAGAGAGGGACAGGTTTCTTGTCCCTTACACACCTCTTCCCTTGAGGGTCCCCCTGGGCCCAAGAGCTCAACCTGATAAGGTTCCAGCTCCATAGGCTCAGTTCCCTCAGAGGGCAGAACTTCTTCCTGAGAAGAGAGGTTCTCTTTTTGGTGTTGTGTTGCAGCTGGTTTCCCAGCTGACTTTCCTTGTCTCTTGGTAGGCTGGGCCATTTTTCCAGACTCCAGCTCTACTTTTTCACCCTGTGCCTTGCACTGTGCCCTAGTCTTGACACACACCAGTTCAGGGATACCCAGCATGGCTGCATGGGTTTTCAGTTCTACCTCAGCCCATGCTGAGGACTCCAGGTCATTTCCAAGCAAACAGTCTACTGGGATATTTGAGGAGACCACCACCTGTTTCAGGCCATTGACCCCTCCCCACTCTAAAGTTACCATAGCCATGGGATGTACTTTAGTCTGATTGTCAGCGTTGGTGACTGGATAAGTTTGTCCAGTCAGGTATTGGCCAGGGGAAACCAGTTTCTCTGTCACCATAGTGACACTGGCACCTGTATCCCTCAGGCCTTCTACACTTGTCCCATTAATTAAGAGCTGCTGCCTGTATTTTTGCATGTTAGGGGGCCAGGCAGCCAGTGTGGCTAAATCCACCCCACCCTCAGAGACTAATGTAGCTTCAGTGTGACACCTGATTTGCTCTGGGCACACTGTTGATCCCACTTGGAGACTGGCCATTCCAGTTTTAGCTGGATGGGAGTTAGAAGTGGTATCTTTCTTGGGACAGGCCTTGTCTCCAGTTTGGTGTCCAGACTGACTACAGTTTCGACACCAGGCCTTTTTGGGATCAAAGTTTTTACCCTTGTACCCAGGATTGTTTTGTGAAGAGGCTCTGGGCCCACCCTCCTGTGCAGGTTTTTGGGGGCCTGTAGAAGACTCTTTACTATTTTTATTTTTGGCTGTCTCACCACCCTTCCCCTGGGGAGGTTTTGTGACCCCTTTCTTTTGGTCACCCCCTGTGGAAGTTTTGGACACCCTAGTCTTGACCCAATGGTCCGCCTTCTTTCCCAATTCTTGGGGAGAAATTGGTCCTAGGTCCACCAGATGCTGATGCAGTTTATCATTGAAACAATTACTTAATAGGTGTTCTTTCACAAATAAATTGTACAGCCCATCATAATCATTTACACCATTTCCTTGAATCCAACCATCTAGTGTTTTTACTGAGTAGTCTACAAAGTCAACCCAGGTCTGGCTCGAGGATTTTTGAGCCCCCCTGAATCTAATCCTATACTCCTCAGTGGAGAATCCAAAGCCCTCAATCAGGGTACCCTTCATGAGGTCATAAGATTCTGCATCTTTTTTAGAGAGTGTGAGGAGTCTATCCCTACACTTTCCTGTGAACATTTCCCAAAGGAGAGCACCCCAGTGAGATTTGTTCACTTTTCTGGTTTCACAAGCCCTCTCAAAAGCTGTGAACCATTTGGTGATGTCATCACCATCTTCATATTTAGTTACAATCCCTTTGGGGATTTTCAACATGTCAGGAGCATCTCTGACCCTAGTTATGTTGCTGCCACCATTGATGGGTCCTAGGCCCATCTCTTGTCTTTCCCTTTCTATGGCTAGGATCTGTCTTTCCAAAGCCAATCTTTTGGCCATCCTGGCTAACTGTATGTCCTCTTCACTGGAGTTATCCTCAGTGATTTCAGAGTTGTTGGTCCCTCCTGTGAGGGAACCACCATCTCTGACTATTATTTGTGGAGCCGGGCCTTGAGAAGCCCTGTTCTCCCTAGATAGGACTGGGGGGGGGAATCACCCTCCAAGTCACTATCATCATCCTCTGTGTTGCCATCCTCAGAGGGGTTGGCTCTTTCAAACTCTGCCAACAGCTCCTGGAGCTGTAGTTTGGAAGGTCTGGAGCCCATTGCTATTTTCTTTAGTTTACAGAGTGACCTTAGCTCTCTCATCTGTAGATGGAGGTAAGGTGTGGTGTCGAGTTCCACCACATTCACATCTGTATTAGACATTATGCTTCTAAAAGTTGGAATACTTTTTAAGAAACTAAAACTAGTTCTAGAATCTAATTCAAACTTTTACCAAACTTTTAAACTCTAAAAGAAAAATGCTAACAGGGACTAACACAAGGCCCTAGCAGGTCTTTTAAGAATTTAGAAAAAATAGTTCAAATTGCAAAAACAATTTCTAATGACAATTTTGGAATTTGTCGTGTGATCAGGTATTGGCTGAGTAGTCCAGCAAATGCAAAGTCTTGTACCCCACCGCTGATCCACCAATGTAGGAAGTTGGCTCTGTATGTGCTATTTCAAAGTAAGGAATAGCATGCACAGAGTCCAAGGGTTCCCCTTAGAGGTAAAATAGTGGTAAAAAGAGATAATACTAATGCTCTATTTTGTGGTAGTGTGGTCGAGCAGTAGGCTTATCCAAGGAGTAGTGTTAAGCATTTGTTGTACATACACATAGACAATAAATGAGGTACACACACTCGGAGACAAATCCAGCCAATAGGTTTTGTATAGAAAAATATCTTTTCTTAGTTTATTTTAAGAACCACAGGTTCAAATTTAACATGTAATATCTTGTTTGAAAGGTATTGCAGGTAAGTACATTAGGAACTTTGAATCATTTCAATTGCATGTATACTTTTCAAGTTATTCACAAATAGCTATTTTAAAAGTGGACACTTAGTGCAATTTTCACAGTTCCTGGGGAAGGTAAGTTTTTGTTAGTTTTACCAGGTAAGTAAGACACTTACAGGGTTCAGTTCTTGGTCCAAGGTAGCCCACCGTTGGGGGTTCAGAGCAACCCCAAAGTTACCACACCAGCAGCTCAGGGCCGGTCAGGTGCAGAGTTCAAAGTGGTGCCCAAAACGCATAGGCTTCAATGGAGAGAAGGGGGTGCCCCGGTTCCAGTCTGCCAGCAGGTAAGTACCCGCGTCTTCGGAGGGCAGACCAGGGGGGTTTTGTAGGGCACCGGGGGGGACACAAGCCCACACAGAAATTTCACCCTCAGCGGCGCGGGGGCGGCCGGGTGCAGTGTTAGAACAAGCGTCGGGTTCGCAATGGAAGTCAATGAGAGATCAAGGGATCTCTTCAGCGCTGCAGGCAGGCAAGGGGGGGCTTCCTCGGGGAAACCTCCACTTGGGCAAGGGAGAGGGACTCCTGGGGGTCACTTCTGCAGTGAAAGTCCGGTCCTTCAGGTCCTGGGGGCTGCGGGTGCAGGGTCTTTTCCAGGCGTCGGGACTTAGGTTTCAGAGAGTCGCGGTCAGGGGAAGCCTCGGGATTCCCTCTGCAGGCGGCGCTGTGGGGGCTCAGGGGGGACAGGTTCTGGTACTCACAGTCGTAGAGTAGTCCGGGGGTCCTCCCTGAGGTGTTGGTTCTCCACCAGCCGAGTCGGGGTCGCCGGGTGCAGTGTTGCAAGTCTCACGCTTCTTGCGGGGAGATTGCAGGGTTCTTTAAAGCTGCTCCTTTGGATAAAGTTGCAGTCTTTTTGGAGCAGGTCCGCTGTCCTCGGGAGTTTCTTGTCGTCGTCGAAGCAGGGCAGTCCTCAGAGGAGTCAGAGGTCGCTGGTCCCTTTGGAAGGCGTCGCTGGAGCAGGGTTCTTTGGAAGGCAGGAGACAGGCCGGTGAGTTTCTGGAGCCAAGGCAGTTGTTGTCTTCTGGTCTTCCTCTGCAGGGGTTTTCAGCTAGGCAGTCCTTCTTGTAGTTGCAGGAATCTAATTTCTAGGTTCAGGGAGAGCCCTTAAATACTAAATTTAGGTCTGGGGGGTTAGTAGCCAATGGCTACTAGCTCCAAGGGGAGGGGGTCACATCCCTAATCCTATTGGGGGAATCCTCCATCTGCAAGAGTTAGAGTCACCTCAGCTCAGGACACCTTAGGGGCTGTCCTGACTGGCCAGTGACTCCTCCTTGTTATTCTCATTATTTTCTCCGGCCTTGCCGCCAAAAGTTGGGGCCGGGGCCGGAGGGGGCGGGCAACTCCACTAGCTGGAGTGTCCTGCGGTGCTGTGACAAAGGGGTGAGCCTTTGAGGCTCACCGCCAGGTGTTACAGCTCCTGCCTGGGGGAGGTTTTAGCATCTCCACCCAGTGCAGGCTTTGTTACTGGCCTCAGAGTGACAAAGGCACTCTCCCCATGGGGCCAGCAACATGTCTCTAGTGTGGCAGGCTGCTGGAACCAGTCAGCCTACACAGATAGTCGGTTAAGTTTCAGGGGGCACCTCTAAGGTGCCCTCTGTGGTGTATTTTACAATAAAATGTACACTGGCATCAGTGTGCATTTATTGTGCTGAGAAGTTTGATACCAAACTTCCCAGTTTTCAGTGTAGCCATTATGGTGCTGTGGAGTTCGTGTAAAACAGACTCCCAGACCATATACTCTTATGGCTACCCTGCACTTACAATGTCTAAGGTTTTGCTTAGACACTGTAGGGGCACAGTGCTCATGCACTGGTACCCTCACCTATGGTATAGTGCACCCTGCCTTAGGGCTGTAAGGCCTGCTAGAGGGGTGTCTTACCTATACTGCATAGGCAGTGAGAGGCTGGCATGGCACCCTGAGGGGAGTGCCATGTCGACTTACTCATTTTGTTCTCACTAGCACACACAAGCTGGTAAGCAGTGTGTCTGTGCTGGGTGAGGGGTCTCTAGGGTGGCATAATACATGCTACAGCCCTTAGAGACCTTCCCTGGCATCAGGGCCCTTGGTACCAGAGGTACCAGTTACAAGGGACTTATCTGGGTGCCAGGGTGTGCCAATTGTGGAATCAAAAGTACAGGTTAGGGAAAGAACACTGGTGCTGGGGCCTGGTTAGCAGGCCTCAGCACACTTTCAATTCAAAACATAGCATCAGCAAAGGCAAAAAGTCAGGGGGTAAGCATGCCAAGGAGGCATTTCCTTACATGTGTTTTATTTGAAAAGTATATATGCTATTGTGATTATTCAAAGTTCCTAAAGTACTTACCTGCAATACCTTTCATGCAAAGTATTACATGTAGAATTTGAACCTGTGGTTCTTAAAATAAACTAAGAAAAGATATTTTTATATACAAAAACCTATTGGCCTGGAATTGTCTTTGAGTGTGTGTTCCTCATTTATTGCCTGTGTGTATGTACAACAAATGCTTAACACTACTCCTTTGATAAGCCTACTGCTCGACCACACTACCACAAAATAGAGCATTAGTATTATCTCTTTTTGCCACTATCTTACCTCTAAGGGGAACCCTTGGACTCTGTGCATACTATTCCTTACTTTGAAATAGTGCATACAGAGCCAACTTCCTACAATGAGCAACCTGCTGGTCGAGTAACAGGGACTCAGAGTGCACACCAGGTGCAAGCAGAGTCCCTGTTCCTGCCCATGGACAGGTCTGTCACGCATAAGGCAGGCCCCCCTCTAGCCCAGGAAGCAGAATGAACTATCCCATGAGTGACGATATATGTGCAGGAGCACATATGCCCCGTGCTGGCATTTAAAACATCATGCTCGTCTGAGTAACCAGCGGTCCATTGGATACTATAGGCTGGCATCCGACCACTGCTCAGAAGTTCAGCTCTGCAATGGCCCGGCCGAATTCGGTTGTGTTTGGAATCAAACACTGTGCTTCTATACCATGAACATGATGCCCATTGTTTAGGATTTAAAAGCAGGTGGCCATCAAGTTAGCGACTCCTTTACTGTTTTGGCAGGCTCTCCCGAGACGCTGCCACAAAAGACAAGAGTCTGACCTCCTACTAGCAGTGCTAGCACCCTGGCAGGACATAAGACAAAGGGCCTGAGCAGGAAGGGGGTGCACCTCCACCCACCCAGGCTGGCTAGTGAGACAGGCATCAGGACGGTGAGCCTCAAAGGCTTACCCCGCTTTTGATATGTAAGTAGCTGTCCCCGCAGTGAAGGACAAAGCCCTTCCCGCCCTGCCCGGAAGTCAGGCGGGTATTTAACTGTGCAGGAGCTGTGCACTTCCAAAGGACTAGCCACACCTTTTAGGTGGGCTAGGAGGTCTGGACAGCCAAGAAGAGTGACGTACTCCCACATGAAGTCGTCATTCAAGGAGCAGATTAGCCCCAGGAACTACAAGGCCAATGGCCACTGTCCCTCACACCCTTAAATGCCAGCTAAACCAGGATTTAAGGGGCTCCCCTGGCACCAGATATTAGATCTTACCTGGGAAAGAAGAAAGAAGCACAAAGAGACCTCTGCACCAACAACAGGACCTGGACTCCAGCCCAGCACAAATAAAAAGAGGGCACAGAGTGACCTAAGGAGACCAGTACTGGAACTGCGTGCCTGACGTGTGCTCGAGGTGAAGTCTCGTTTGTCCCAGCAAGAGGGACCCTAGAGGACACCGAGAATCCAAGGAAGACTCCCCTCACTGGTGGCACCAGTCCGCTGTAAACTGCAGGAGTAGAGGTGAGCTGAGATCAAAGAACTCCAACCAGACAGGCAATGCGTGTCTGAGCATAAAGAAACCCGGTGCCCAGCATCTAAAGAGTGGGAGTAAGACCCGTGCCAAGTTTCAAGCATTTACTCCCCACCAAACGGCCTCCAACCGCCAGAAAGCCAATGGACTACCCTTGCAGCTACAGAGGCTTGTCTGTCGCCTGTCTGGAAACCAACGGCCACACAACGTTCACTGTCTCCAGGAGGCCACCCCCACCCCAAGCATAGAGACTGACATCGCCTGCGACCCCTCTCCTGTGGGACTGCAGCCTGAAGGAAGTTACTTCAACTGGAGCAGCAAAGCATCTTTGGCATGACAGGCCGTTGATTGACAGCTAGAAGTCACCCCTGTACCCACAGCCACCAGATAAGGTGGTGAAGATCCGACTGTCGATTCCTACTCCCAGCCCCCCAAAGACCTCTACATCCGAAGGGTAGGATGTGAGTCCACCCCCAAGTCCAGTTTTGCAACGGAGTGCAAAACTCACCAGCCACTGTGGACTGTTCAGCCCCAAGGATGGCCATGTCACCTCTGCAACCGGACTCCGTGGGCAAGGTAACAAAAGACTGGCTGTTGAATCTTGGTCCCTGCAGAACCTTGAGTTCCCATGGGTTTGTCGGAACTCACCCTACAAGTGCCTGAGTACTCACTGCTATTTTCCCACATGGACTTCAATAGAAGCCCTTTAAATCTACAAAGTACTGTATCTTTTTAAAGACTCAAAAATTCACAACTCCGGTTGTACAAAAGCTACAGAGTTTGTTTTAGTGTCTAAATTAGGATTAAAATCGAATCTGTTTTTCTAAATTGGTGTCAGATTTCTGTTGAGTCGTGTCATTTTCTTATCGTCTTACATTTATAATGTGAAATGCTTTACACATGTTCCTCTAAGTAGTCTGACTGCTCTTTGCCACACTACCAGGACTGAGCTAGGTTTTGGTGGGAGTTAATCCGAGGTCCACTACTGGTATTGTGTTGGTATTCCAAGGTAGGACAAGCTAGTCATACCATATAATAATACCTTCACCATGTTACACATGCCCAAAACAAGGAAGAGGAAGAAAAAACATACGGCCATGCAGAGGGAATAGGAGAGGCAAAAGAAAGAAATAGTGCATCACACTAAGGTATATATCCGATCATGCAATAAACCATGTAACAGGGTCAGTCTCCAAAGAAATAAAGC
Organism: Pleurodeles waltl; assembly: GCF_031143425.1. Classification (NCBI taxonomy): domain Eukaryota; kingdom Metazoa; phylum Chordata; class Amphibia; order Caudata; family Salamandridae; genus Pleurodeles; species Pleurodeles waltl. The sequence continues at coordinate 54,337,437 of NC_090441.1, read as the reverse complement.
AGCCTCAAGGCAGGATAAACGGAAAGCATTTGCCTATGAGATGTGAATTACGAAATGTCGAGATAGAGCGCTTGCGCACTGCCTAGGCTCCACCTAAAAGCAGGTGGAGAACGGAATGATCCAAGGGATAGCAGTGGCCAGTAGAGTTTTCACCTCAGAATCACAGGGATAGCAGGCTTTTTTCCATCAACCCTAAATCCACATCAAAGAGTCTCCCAATGGTTAATTCTCTGACTCACAATCTTTAATCCATACATGGAGCCCCCCGCCTATATACTAAAACAAGCTAATGTTGTTCGATTACACAAAGAAAGAACAGCATATTGTTTAAAATGCAAACTAAACACGCAACAATCACTAGGTTTCAATATAGTGCTTGCTTGCTGCCAGTCCTGCAGTTTCATACCATTAGGAAAACCAGAGATTATAATTTGCAACTTCAACAGAAACCATTTAATAGAAAGTACAAATATGAGAGAAAAATGCAGCCTGCAGAATGCCCTTACTTTTCTGGAAAACAAAGATTTCTCGTTCATCTAGTTTTGTTAATACCTAAAATAATCGCAAATGATGCTATCATGCTACAATGCTCCTGTCCTATGCTCATGTAGGGAACTGTAGAGACAAGAGTTCCTGGGCAATAAAATGCAGTCATGCTCTAAACGTTCATAACGCATACCCTCTTGTGACTCCGTCAGCTGTAAAGAGAGAATTCAGATGCTCAGTACACATCTGAATGCAATGTGCATAAATTGACAAGAAGAGATTCTGTTTGGCTATGATTCTGTACAGAAGGCACAGAAAATGAGGACACCAGCATGCGCAGCAGACAGAGGCAAAGCAGGTAATTGGTTATTGGGGCGGGTGATGGACTAAAGGGAACAACAGGCAGAGGGGCTACTGTCCGAAGCGCTCGCTCAGAGCCGTGCACTGAAGGAACTGTCTACCAAATCCAGAAGGAGAGTTAGAGCTCCTGGCTATAAAATTACATTTACAGCTGTTTACACAAAAGTGAAAACACAGAGCCCTTGCTTCCAAAAACACAAACTGAGCAGGCCTGAAAGTAAAGAACACAAGCTGAGCTTGCATGCTGCCTTTTGTAAGGGTTTAATGGTGGAGCAGATGTTCGACGAGCTGAAGGGAGACAAGGACAGCACCGGGATGAATGCAAAAGAATGTCAGCGGCATGGGAGGAGGGTGGGAGGGACGAATGCTGCAATAAAATGCAAGCAGCTATTGGCCTGAAAAACCCACAGTGTAACTGGAACAACAAAGGAATGATAAAGTAGTCCATCAAAGCAAGAGATAAGGAACCAAAGTGAAATTATACAATACTCAGTCCCTGCTCTGAAAGAGAAAAAGTAGAGACAAAGAGGCAGAACTGACCACTAGTAGGCAAGGATTTTTAAAGGACACTGAAACAAACAAATGAAATAACTTTAAGACCACAAGAAGTATAGTAAGTGAACAAGAGGCCGTACGCTTACGTTCAACTTAAAAAGGACTATGAGGCTGTACTTACAGTGACATGCTTCATCTCAGAGAAGAGTATCCGGTTTGGTATTTCAACCATGTTATCATGTAGGAACTTCCGACGCTCATGTAAAGGTCTGTAAAAAAGGGAAATTACACCCATCAGCCAAGAGAAATCACTATCATGCAATACATATGCAGTTACAGTTGTATATGCAGTTTACAGTTGCATATGCAGTGTCCAACAAAATACTGGTAATGAAAAAAAGCATAACATTTTTTAAATTAAAAATGCTTTAAAAAAAGAAAGGCAGTAGCATGCGTTACATACAGGGCAGAAGATCCCAAGCACCATGACAATCTGCTTTCCAGTGCCAAAAGACATTTTTATAGGCAGCTCACGTGATTCTCTATCTAAACTGGCAACTTCCAATGGTACTGGGTCATTGCAGATGATTATGCGAAGGGCTCAGGGTCACAAAAGAGCAGGTACAGATCTGCTCCAGAGCTGATGGGCTCCTGGGCAAATTATTTTGCAATTCACCACTTCATTTTTAGGATGGAGGCTACTAGGGCAATATGGAAAGGTTGCTCAGTGAAGGCAGGAGGGTTAAGGGGATTAAAGCAGGGTGAGCTGTGAGACCCAATGAAATGGCCAACTCCAAGAAAGCCTTACACTTCTCTCCAAGAAGCAGGGCACTCTAAGGGGCGAGACAAGCATAAGAGAAATACAATTTTGTATGTATCCTTCTGTCCCCAATTACCCAGTGCTCCAATCAAAAGACTGACTTTCAATGACTAATTATACATTAAATAAATATTCAGGAGATAAATTAACATTCTATCTCTCGGGAAAGGCTCCTCTTTCATCTGTTCTCAGGTGCAAAAAAAACAACTATTTGTTTTGTTGTGGTTTAGATAGGTATATATAGTATGTACCTACAATGTCCTGTTTTTTTTTCATGAGCGGACTGGAGTGCCTTTTGATGTTTAACAGTTAGTGAGGTAACAGTAAATGCTATGTGTATGCATACAAAACAAGCATTTGCAATGCAATAGGTCTTGCATTTGTGAGAGTTAGAGCTACTGACGTTGTAAATGACAATGTCTTTTACTTATGTGTTTTGGTTTGGAGTGTAGTAGATGTATGCCAGGTTCCATGGCAACCCAACCAGGCCTGTCACTGCAGGAGAGAGGGTACAATAAGGACGTGTAAGGAAATGCCTCCTTGGCATGGTTACCCCCTGACTTTTTGCCTTTGCTGATGCTATGTTTTGAATTGAAAGTGTGCTGAGGCCTGCTAACCAGGCCCCAGCACCAGTGTTCTTTCCCTAACCTGTACTTTTGAATCCACAATTGGCACACCCTGGCATCCAGGTAAGTCCCTTGTAACTGGTACCCCTGGTACCAAGGGCCCTGATGCCAGGGAAGGTCTCTAAGGGCTGCAGCATATCTTATGCCACCCTGGGGACCCCTCACTCAGCACAGACACACTGCTTACCAGCTTGTGTGTGCTGGTGAGAACAAAACGAGTAAGTCGACATGGCACTCCCCTCAGGGTGCCATGCCAACCTCACACTGCCTATGCAGTATAGATAAGTCACCCCTCTAGTAGGCCTTACAGCCCTAAGGCAGGGTGCACTATACCATAGGTGAGGGCACCAGTGCATGAGTACTGTGCCCCTACAGTGTCTAAGCCAAACCTTAGACATTGTAAGTGCAGGGTGGCCATAAGAGTATATGGTCTGGGAGTCTGTCAAACACGGACTCCACAGCACCATAATGGCACACTGAAAAATGGGAAGTTTGGTATCAAACTTCTCAGCACAATAAATGCACACTGATGCCAGTGTACATTTTATTGTGAAATACACCCCAGAGGGCACCTTAGAGGTGCCCCTTGAAACCTTAACTGACTATCTGTGTAGGCTGACTGGTTCCAGCAGCCTGCCACAACCGAGACATGTTGCTGGCCCCATGGGGAGAGTGCCTTTGTCACTCTGAGGCCAGTAACAAAGCCTGCACTGGGTGGAGATGCTAACACCTCCCCCAGGCAGGAGCTGTAACACCTGGCAGTGAGCCTCAAAGGCTTACCCCCTTTGTTCCAGCACCACAGGGCACTCCAGCTAGTGGAGTTGCCCGCCCCCTCCGGTCACGGCCCCACTTTTGGCGGCAAGGCCGGAGGACATAATGAGAATAACAAGGAGGAGTCACTGGCCAGTCAGGACAGCCCCTAAGGTGTCCTGAGCTGAAGTGACTAACTTTTAGCAATCCTCCATCTTGCAGATGGAGGATTCCCCCAATAGGGATAGGAATGTGACCCCCTCCCCTTGGGAGGAGGCACAAAGAGGGTGTACCCACCCTCAGGGCTAGTAGCCATTGGCTACTAACCCCCCAGACCTAAACACGCCCTTAAATTTAGTATTTAAGGGCTTCCCTGAACCTAAGAATTTAGATTCCTGAAACTACAAGAAGAGGACTGCTGAGCTGAAAGACCCCTGCAGAAGAAGAAAAGAAGACACCAACTGCTTTGGCCCCAGTCCTACCGGCCTGTCTCCTGCCTTCCAAAGAAACCTGCTCCAGCGACGCTTTCCAAAGGACCAGCGACCTCTGAATCCTCAGAGGACTGCCCTGCTTCAAGAAAGACCAGAAACTCCCGAGGACATCGGCCCTGCTCCAAAAAGACTGCACCTTTGTTTCAAAGGAGCAGATTTAAAGACCCCTGCAACTCCCCGCAAGAAGCGTGAGACTTGCAACACTGCACCCGGCGACACCGACTCGACTGGTGTAGAACTAACACCTCAGGGAGGACCCTCCGGCGACTCCGAGACTGTGAGTAACCAAAGTTGTCCCCCCTGAGCCCCCACAACGACGCCTGCAGAGGGAATCCCCAGGCTCCCCCTGACCGCGACTGCCTGACTCTGAAATCCCGACGGCTGGAAAAGACCGTGCACCCGCAGCCCCCAGCACCTGAAGGAACGGAACTTCAGTGCAGGAGTGACCCCCAGGAGGCCCTCTCCCGTGCCCAGGTGGTGGCTACCCCGAGGAGCCCCCCCCCTTGCCTGCCTGCACCGCTGAAGAGATCCCTTGGTCTCCCATTGAAACCTATTACAAACCCGACGCTTGTTTGCACACTGCTCCCGGCCGCCCCCGCGCTGCTAAGGGTGTACTTCCTGTGTGGACTGGTGTCCCCCCCGGTGCCCTACAAAACCCCCCTGGTCTGCCCTCCGAAGACGCGGGTACTTACCTGCTGGCAGACTGGAACCGGGGTACCCCCTTCTCTCCATTGAGGCCTATGCGTTTTGGGCACCACTTTGAACTCTGCACCTGACCGGCCCTGAGCTGCTGGTGTGGTAACTTTGGGGTTGCTCTGAACCCCCAACGGTGGGCTACCTTGGACCCAAACCTGAAACTTGTAAGTGATTTACTTACCTGCTAAAACTAACAATAACTTACCTCCCCCAGGAACTGTGAAAATTGCACTGTGTCCATTTTTAAAACAGCTATTTGTGTTTTATGTGAAAAGTATATATGCTACTGTAATTATTCAAAGTTCCTAAAGTACTTACCTGCAATACCTTTCAAATGAGATATTACATGTAGAATTTGAACCTGTGGTTCTTAAAATAAACTAAGAAAATATATTTTTCTATAACAAAACCTATTGGCTGGATTTGTCTCTGAGTGTGTGTTCCTCATTTATTGCCTGTGTGTACGTACAACAAATGCTTAACACTACTCCTTTGATAAGCCTACTGCTCGACCACACTACCACAAAATAGAGCATTAGTATTATCTCTTTTTGCCACTATCTTACCTCTAAGGGGAACCCTTGGACTCTGTGCATACTATTCCTTACTTTGAAATAGTGCATACAGAGCCAACTTCCTACAGGACGTCATCTTGGGAGTGTTTTTGGCTCATTCCTACAGACCGGCTCTGATACCCCACAAAGAGGCACCTGGTGACATTTAACTGGTAGAATGAGGGGGTCAAAAGAGGTAGGAGCAAAGAAAAGGGGACCGCCATATATTTGTGTTAAACTTTTAAAGGAATTATTCCTCTACATTGGTGGCAATACTAGCCAAACTTTCAAAAACATTGGCTGTAAACAAAGAGAATAACAGAAGAGGCAGCTTAACTGAACAATAGGCTTCAAATTTGTGCAGCTTGGTGAAACAGCTTCAGTGGTAAATGGGCCATCAGGATAGGTTCCAGAGGTGCAACAACTGTGACCTTGGGTCAGTGTTTTAAATAGAAATACAGAAGGGCTGGTACTCTGTAGTCATTAAAAGCAGTGCCTGGGGTTAATAGTATTAGGACAGCCCTCAGCTCAGGACTGGATTCTGTAGAACAGATAAGTGTCCCTGAATCTCCTGAGCCTTGACGGTGCCTTTTCGGTGCATACATTTGTGTACTGGCTGATGGTCTTGAAGTCAGAATTATCTCTGATGAGGTGGTTACTCAAAATTTGAAGTTTTGGCCTTGCCATGCGGATCACCTAGAGCAGAGCGGGAAGCCTGGGTTTTGACAAAACACCTAGACCAGTGGTGCCCAGTGAGGCTCCTACAGGGCTGGTTCATTGGCATTTTTTTTAGCTTTGAAAAGCATTCAAATGTATGTTTTTGGGGGGAATCCAAGGTAGGTCCAGAACCATGTCAGAGTTTCTTGATACGAACATAAGATACATTTTATTTAAAAAAATTATATGGAACTTATTTACAGAGTGGTTACCCTAAAAGCCTGGCATGGATCCTGCCTGTTTGTTGTCTTGCACAAAAGAAAAAAAGACTATAGTCGCAACAACACATTTGGGTTACATAAGTACAAGCACTGGCTGGTCCTGGTGGCCACAGTTTGTGAAACAACACTTCTGTTTAAAACATCTCGTGCCCATGGAATCTTTTCTGTTATTCTCCAGGATTGCCTTTGAGATGCAGTCCTTGGGGTGTGTACCCATATAAACAAGCACACCTATATTCCTACAGACATGGGGAAGCAGGAGTGAGAAAAGAGTCACTTGATAGGGTCAGAAAGATATTTTATTGACCTTGATTTTTCACGTACTTGGTAACCACGGCTATCAGAAATAATGCTCAAGTTTTCATCAAATGATGCATGGGAACTTAGTGGAATGGTTACATGAAGTCTGGAGTTGGAAGAGAGGACAGCAGGTTAACCATTACTGGACTGCGACAGACAATGCGGGGATCATTATGCACAGGAGTCCAGAGGGTGATGGGGAAGCGCTCTCTGCCTGTGACAGCGACTGTGGAGGGTATTCGAGGTGGTGCCTCTTCAAAAAGGAAACAGTGCTATTCGAGCGCTGTTTTAGACAGTGCTTCCGGAAGTGGAATCTGCAAGGTCGCAGCAGCTGTGAGTGGACTGTCATCAACGCCATGACACAAGTGAATTCTGAGAAGAGGAAGTGATGGAGTTTGCTCCACTTTTGTGCCCTATGATACGCTGCTCCTCTCACGGTGGCACCCTTGTGTTAGCTTCTTTGCGCTACTGGGTTGGGAAAATGGCTGCCTTTATTAACTGAACTCTATTTGAAGAGGCCTAATTTACATCCAAAGGCTAGATGTTTTTTGCTATCGAGCCTGAGCCTGTGAAGTGCTTGGGTCTGTAGTCACGACTCCTTTTCCGCCATTTTGGAGACAACACCTTTAGCCATCTTCTGGCATGAGGGCCAGAGCTGCAGTCTTTGAAGCTGGGGAAGATGGTTCGAATCTCGGTGACAGCTCAACATCATTTGATTCTGGGCAAATCACTTAATCTCACCTTGCTACCAAAAATGAATGTGTTCTTGTGTAATTTAACTGGTGCTCATGTAAAGCGGTGTAATACCATTGTCGTGGGTTTGCGCTAACTGAACTCTATTTGAAGAGGCCCGATTTACATCCAAGGGCAAGATGTTTTATGCTATCAAGCTTGAGGTCATAAAATGCTTGGGTTTGGAGTCACAACTCCTTTTTCACCATTTTGGAGACAACACCTTTCGCCATCTTCTTGTCTAGAACTTTCCATGTTCTTGCTAGGTTGTTGATCCTTGGGCGGTGTAAGGAAATGCCTCCTTGGCATGGTTGCCCCCTGACTTTTTGCCTTTGCTGATGCTATGTTTACAATTGAAAGTGTGCTGAGGCCTGCTAACCAGGCCCCAGCACCAGTGTTCTTTCCCTAACCTGTACTTTTGTATCCCCAATTGGCAGACCCTGGCATCCAGATAAGTCCCTTGTAACTGGTACTTCTAGTACCAAGGGCCCTGATGCCAAGGAAGGTCTCTAAGGGCTGCAGCATGTCTTATGCCACCCTGGAGACCTCTCACTCAGCACAGACACACTGCTTGCCAGCTTGTGTGTGCTAGTGAGGACAAAACGAGTAAGTCGACATGGCACTCCCCTCAGGGTGCCATGCCAGCCTCTCACTGCCTATGCAGTATAGGTAAGACACCCCTCTAGCAGGCCTTACAGCCCTAAGGCAGGGTGCACTATACCATAGGTGAGGGTACCAATGCATGAGCATGGTACCCCTACAGTGTCTAAACAAAACCTTAGACATTGTAAGTGCAGGGTAGCCATAAGAGTATATGGTCTGGGAGTTTGTCAAACACGAACTCCACAGCACCATAATGGCTACACTGAAAACTGGGAAGTTTGGTATCAAACTTCTCAGCACAATAAATGCACACTGATGCCAGTGTACATTTTATTGTAAAATACACCCCAGAGGGCACCTTAGAGGTGCCCCCTGAAACTTAACCGACTATCTGTGTAGGCTGACTAGTTCCAGCAGCCTGCCACACCAGAGACATGTTGCTGGCCCCATGGGGAGAGTGCCTTTGTCACTCTGAGGCCAGTAACAAAGCCTGCACTGGGTGGAGATGCTAACACCTCCCCCAGGAAGGAGCTGTAACACCTGGCGGTGAGCCTCAAAGGCTCACCCCTTTGTCACAGCACCGCAGGACACTCCAGCTAGTGGAGTTGCCCGCCCCCTCCGGCCCGGCCCCCACTTTTGGCGGCAAGGCCGGAGAAAATAATGAGAATAACAAGGAGGAGTCACTGGCCAGTCAGGACAGCCCCTAAGGTGTCCTGAGCTGAAGTGACTCTAACTTTTAGAAATCCTCCATCTTGCAGATGGAGGATTCCCCCAATAGGGTTAGGATTGTGACCCCCTCCCCTTGGGAGGAGGCACAAAGAGGGTGTACCCACCCTCAGGGCTAGTAGCCATTGGCTACTAACCCCCCAGACCTAAACACGCCCTTAAATTTAGTATTTAAGGGCTACCCTGAACCCTAGAAAATTAGATTCCTGCAACTACAAGAAGAAGGACTGCCCAGCTGAAAACCCCTGCAGCGGAAGACCAGAAGACGACAACTGCCTTGGCTCCAGAAACTCACCGGCCTGTCTCCTGCCTTCCAAAGATCCTGCTCCAGCGACGCCTTCCAAAGGAACCAGCGACCTCGACATCCTCTGAGGACTGCCCCTGCTTCGAAAAGACAAGAAACTCCCGAGGACAGCGGACCTGCTCCAAGAAAAGCTGCAACTTTGTTTCCAGCAGCTTTAAAGAACCCTGCAAGCTCCCCGCAAGAAGCGTGAGACTTGCAACACTGCACCCGGCGACCCCGACTCGGCTGGTGGAGATCCGACACCTCAGGCGGGACCCCAGGACTACTCTGATACTGTGAGTACCAAAACCTGTCCCCCCTGAGCCCCCACAGCGCCGCCTGCAGAGGGAATCCCGAGGCTTCCCCTGACCGCGACTCTTTGAATCCTAAGTCCCGACACCTGGGAGAGACCCTGCACCCGCAGCCCCCAGGACCTGAAGGACCGGACTTTCACTGGAGGAGTGACCCCCAGGAGTCCCTCTCCCTTGATCAAGTGGAGGTTTCCCCGAGGAACCCCCCCCTTGCCTGCCTGCAGCGCTGAAGAGATCCCTAGATCTCCCATTGACTTCCATTACAAACCCGACGCCTGTTTCTACACTGCACCCGGCCGCCCCCGCGCTGCTGAGGGTGAAATTTCTGTGTGGGCTTGTGTCCCCCCCGGTGCCCTACAAAACCCCCCTGGTCTGCCCTCCGAAGACGCGGGTACTTACCTGCAAGCAGACCGGAACCGGGGCACCCCCTTCTCTCCATTCTAGCCTATGTGTTTTGGGCACCACTTTGAACTCTGCACCTGACCGGCCCTGAGCTGCTGGTGTGGTGACTTTGGGGTTGCTCTGAACCCCCAACGGTGGGCTACCTTGGACCAAGAACTGAACCCTGTAAGTGTCTTACTTACCTGGTAAAACTAACAAAAACTTACCTCCCCCAGGAACTGTGAAAATTGCACTAAGTGTCCACTTTTAAAACAGCTATTTGTCAATAACTTGTAAAGTATACATGCAATTTTTATGATTTAAAGTTCCTAAAGTACTTACCTGCAATACCTTTCGAATGAGATATTACATGTAGAATTTGAACCTGTGGTTCTTAAAATAAACTAAGAAAAGATATTTTTCTATAACAAAACCTATTGGCTGGATTTGTCTCTGAGTGTGTGTACCTCATTTATTGTCTATGTGTATGTACAACAAATGCTTAACACTACTCCTTGGATAAGCCTACTGCTCGACCACACTACCACAAAATAGAGCATTAGTATTATCTCTTTTTACCACTATTTTACCTCTAAGGGGAACCCTTGGACTCTGTGCATGCTATTCCTTACTTTGAAATAGCACATACAGAGCCAACTTCCTACATTGGTGGATCAGCGGTGGGGTACAAGACTTTGCATTTGCTGGACTACTCAGCCAATACCTGATCACACGACAAATTCCAAAATTGTCATTAGAAATTGATTTTTGCAATTTGAAAAGTTTTCTAAATTCTTAAAAGACCTGCTAGGGCCTTGTGTTAGATCCTGTTTAGCATTTCTTTTAGAGTTTAAAAGTTTGTAAAAGTTTGAATTAGAACCTAGAACTAGTTGTAGATTCTTAAAAAATATTCCAACTTTTAGAAGCAAAATGTCTAGCACAGATGTGACTGTGGTGGAACTCGACACCACACCTTACCTCCATCTTAAGATGAGGGAGCTAAGGTCACTCTGTAAAATAAAGAAAATAACAATGGGCCCCAAACCTACCAAAATACAGCTCCAGGAGCTTTTGGCAGAGTTTGAAAAGGCCAACCCCTCTGAGGGTGGCAACTCAGAGGAAGAGGATAGTGACTTGGAGGAAAATTCCCCCCTACCAGTCCTATCTAGGGAGAACAGGGTCCCTCAAACCCTGACTCCAAAAATAATAGTCAGAGATGCTGGTTCCCTCACAGGAGAGACCAACACCTCTGAAATCACTGAGGATAGCCCCAGTGAAGAGGACATCCAGTTAGCCAGGATGGCCAAAAGATTGGCTTTGGAAAGACAGATCCTAGCCATAGAGAGGGAAAGACAAGAGATGGGCCTAGGACCCATCAATGGTGGCAGCAACATAAATAGGGTCAGAGATTCTCCTGACATGTTGAAAATCCCTAAAGGGATTGTAACTAAATATGAAGATGGTGATGACATCACCAAATGGTTCACAGCTTTTGAGAGGGCTTGTGTAACCAGAAAAGTGAACAGATCTCACTGGGGTGCTCTCCTTTGGGAAATGTTCACAGGAAAGTGTAGGGATAGACTCCTCACACTCTCTGGACAAGATGCAGAATCTTATGACCTCATGAAGGGTACCCTGATTGAGGGCTTTGGATTCTCCAGTGAGGAGTATAGGATTAGATTCAGGGGGGCTCAAAAATCCTCGAGCCAGACCTGGGTTGACTTTGTAAACTACTCAGTGAAAACACTAGATGGTTGGATTCAAGGCAGTGGTGTAAGTAATTATGATGGGCTGTACAATTTATTTGTGAAAGAACACCTGTTAAGTAATTGTTTCAATGATAAACTGCATCAGCATCTGGTAGACCTAGGACCAATTTCTCCCCAAGAATTGGGAAAGAAGGCGGACCATTGGGTCAAGACAAGGGTGTCCAAGACTTCAACAGGGGGTGACCAAAAGAAAGGGGTCACAAAGACTCCCCAGGGGAAGGGTGATGAGACAACCAAAACTAAAAATAGTAAAGAGTCTTCTACAGGCCCCCAAAAACCTGCACAGGAGGGTGGGCCCAGAGCCTCTTCACAAAACAATGGGTACAAGGGTAAAAACTTTGATCCCAAAAAGGCCTGGTGTCATAGCTGTAAACAGCATGGACACCAAACTGGAGACAAGGCCTGTCCCAAGAAAGGTTCCACTCCAAACCCCCATCCAGGTAACACTGGTATGGCTAGTCTCCAAGTGGGATCAACAGTGTGCCCAGATCAAATCAGGGTCCACACTGAAGCTACTCTAGTTTCTGAGGGTGGGGTGGATTTAGCCACACTAGCTGTCTGGCCGCCTAACATGCAAAAATACAGACAGCAACTCTTAATTAATGGGACTAGAATAGAGGGCCTGAGGGATACAGGTGCCAGTGTCACCATGGTGACAGAGAAACTGGTTTCCCCTGGCCAATACCTGACTGGAAAAACTTACACAGTCACCAACGCTGACAATCAGAGAAAAGTACATCCCATGGCAATGGTTACTTTAGAATGGGGAGGGGTCAATGGCCTGAAACAGGTGGTGGTCTCCTCAAATATCCCAGTGGACTGTCTGCTTGGAAATGACCTGGAGTCCTCAGCATGGGCTGAGGTAGAACTAAAAACCCATGCAGCAATGCTGGGTATCCCTGAACTGGTGTGTGTGAAAACAAGAGCACAATGCAAGGCACAGGGTGAAAAAGTAGAGCTGGAGTCTGGAAAAATGGCCCAGCCTACCAAGAGAACAGGAAAGTCAGTTGGGAAACCAACTGCAACACAGCAAAAGAAAGGGAACCTCTCTTCTCAGGAAGAAGTTCTGCCCTCTGAGGGAACTGAGCCTTTGGAGCTTGAACCTTATCAGGTTGAGCTCTTAGGCCCAGGGGGACCCTCAAGGGAGGAGCTGTGTAAGGGGCAAGAAACCTGTCCCTCTCTTGAAGGCCTTAGGCAGCAAGCTGCTGAAGAGTCCAAGGGCAAGAAAAGTGGAACACACAGGGTCTATTGGGAAGATGGACTCCTGTACACTGAGGCCAGAGACCCCAAACCTGGTGCCACTAGGAGAGTGGTAGTGCCTCAGCTGTTCAGAGAGTTCATCCTAACATTGGCCCATGACATTCCCCTTGCTGGACATTTGGGACAAACCAAGACGTGGGAGAGGTTAGTCAACCACTTCTACTGGCCCAATATGTCCAACATGGTCAAGGAGTTTTGCCTCTCCTGCCCCACCTGTCAAGCCAGTGGTAAGACAGGTGGGCACCCAAAGGCCCCCCTCATTCCACTTCCAGTGGTGGGGGTCCCCTTTGAAAGAGTGGGTGTGGACATAGTTGGTCCACTGGAACCTCCCACAGCCTCAGGAAATATGTATATCCTGGTAGTAGTGGATCATGCTACCAGGTATCCTGAAGCTATTCCCCTTAGGTCGACTACTGCCCCTGCAGTAGCCAAGGCCCTCATTGGTATCTTTACCAGAGTGGGTTTCCCTAAGGAGGTGGTGTCTGACAGAGGTACCAACTTCATGTCAGCATACCTGAAACATATGTGGAATGAGTGTGGAGTGACTTATAAATTCACTACACCGTACCATCCACAAACTAATGGCTTAGTTGAGAGATTCAACAAGACATTAAAGGGCATGATCATGGGGCTCCCAGAAAAACTCAAAAGGAGATGGGATGTCCTCTTGCCATGTCTGCTTTTCGCTTACAGAGAGGTGCCACAGAAGGGAGTAGGATTCTCACCCTTTGAACTTCTGTTTGGTCATCCTGTAAGAGGACCACTTGCTCTTGTTAAAGAAGGCTGGGAGAGACCTCTCCATGAGCCTAAACAAGACATAGTGGACTATGTACTTGGCCTTCGCTCTAGAATGGCAGAGTACATGGAAAAGGCAACCAAAAACCTTGAGGCCAGCCAACAGCTCCAGAAGTTTTGGTATGACCAAAAGGCTGCACTGGTTGAGTTCCAACCAGGGCAGAAAGTCTGGGTTCTGGAGCCTGTGGCTCCCAGGGCACTCCAGGACAAATGGAGTGGCCCTTACCCAGTACTAGAAAGGAAGAGTCAGGTCACCTACCTGGTGGACCTGGGCACAAGCAGGAGCCCCAAGAGGGTGATCCATGTGAACCGCCTTAAGCTCTTCCATGACAGGGCTGATGTAAATCTGTTAATGGTAACAGATGAGGATCAGGAGGCAGAGAGTGAACCTCTCCCTGATCTTCTGTCATCAGACCCAAAAGATGGCACAGTAGATGGAGTGATCTACTCAGACACCCTCTCTGGCCAACAGCAAGCTGATTGTAGGAGAGTCCTACAACAGTTTCCTGAACTCTTCTCCTTAACCCCTGGTCAGACACACCTGTGTACCCATGATGTGGACACAGGAGACAGCATGCCTGTCAAGAACAAAATCTTTAGACAATCTGACCATGTTAAGGAAAGCATCAAGGTGGAAGTCCACAAGATGCTGGAATTGGGAGTAATTGAGCGCTCTGACAGCCCCTGGGCTAGCCCAGTGGTCTTAGTCCCCAAACCTCACACCAAAGATGGAAAGAAAGAGATGAGGTTTTGTGTGGACTACAGAGGGCTCAATTCTGTCACCAAGACAGATGCTCATCCAATTCCAAGAGCTGATGAGCTCATAGACAAATTAGGTGCTGCCAAATTCTTAAGTACCTTTGACTTGACAGCAGGGTACTGGCAAATAAAAATGGCACCTGGAGCAAAAGAGAAAACAGCATTCTCCACACCTGATGGGCATTATCAGTTTACTGTTATGCCCTTTGGTTTAAAGAATGCCCCTGCCACCTTCCAAAGGTTGGTGAATCAAGTCCTTGCTGGCTTGGAGTCCTTTAGCACAGCTTATCTTGATGATATTGCTGTCTTTAGCTCCACCTGGCAGGATCACCTGGTCCACCTGAAGAAGGTTTTGAAAGCTCTGCAATCTGCAGGTCTCTCTATCAAGGCATCCAAATGCCAGATAGGGCAGGGAACTGTGGTTTACTTGGGCCACCTTGTAGGTGGAGGCCAAGTTCAGCCACTCCAACCCAAGATCCAGACTATTCTGGACTGGGTAGCTCCAAAAACCCAGACTCAAGTCAGGGCATTCCTTGGCTTGACTGGGTATTACAGGAGGTTTGTGAAGGGATATGGATCCATTGTGACAGCCCTCACTGAACTCACCTCCAAGAAAATGCCCAAGAAAGTGAACTGGACTGTGGAATGCCAACAGGCCTTTGACACCCTGAAACAAGCAATGTGCTCAGCACCAGTTCTCAAAGCTCCAGATTATTCTAAGCAGTTCATTGTGCAGACTGATGCCTCTGAACATGGGATAGGGGCAGTTTTGTCCCAAACAAATGATGATGGCCTTGACCAGCCTGTTGCTTTCATTAGCAGGAGGTTACTCCCCAGGGAGCAGCGTTGGAGTGCCATTGAGAGGGAGGCCTTTGCTGTGGTTTGGTCCCTGAAGAAGCTGAGACCATACCTCTTTGGGACTCACTTCCTAGTTCAAACTGACCACAGACCTCTCAAATGGCTGTTCCTAAAGTACTTACCTGCAATACCTTTCGAATGAGATATTACATGTAGAATTTGAACCTGTGGTTCTTAAAATAAACTAAGAAAATATATTTTTCTATAACAAAACCTATTGGCTGGATTTGTCTCTGAGTGTGTGTACCTCATTTATTGTCTATGTGTATGTACAACAAATGCTTAACACTACTCCTTGGATAAGCCTACTGCTCGACCACACTACCACAAAATAGAGCATTAGTATTATCTCTTTTTACCACTATTTTACCTCTAAGGGGAACCCTTGGACTCTGTGCATGCTATTCCTTACTTTGAAATAGCACATACAGAGCCAACTTCCTACAGGCGGTTATCAAGAGCACGCGCTATCGCCTAGTGTTAAGCTCTACTCAAGTCAGTTGGTCAATGCAGCCACTGCAGAGATCTTAACAGAACGAGAATGTCACAGATTACAATCTTGACATAGCTTTTTTACCTCTTCATCTCTGCAAGGTCGATGGAAATGAATTATAGCTATTTTGTTAAGAATGGGATCTGCTTTGCAGCACTATGAAATGAAAGAACCTATATTACCAAGAGCTACATCAAAAAAACACAAGTTATTCCCAGACTGCCCCAACACGCACCAGACAAAGTACCCTAGAGGACAGGATGGGGCGCAAGGGCCAGAGCTGCCGACTTTGGAGCTGGGGAACACGGTTTGAGTCTCGGCGTAAAGTAAACTGTGCTTATGTAAAGCGCTGTAATACCTTTGTATCGAATTTGCACTCTAAAACTTAAAAAAAAAAAAAAGCGCTTCAATACCTTCCTGCCAAGTTTGCGCTACATAAAACAGCAAAAAAAACAAACAAAAAAAAACGACCCTGCAGACATCGCAACGAAACAGCAAGAGGCCCGAAAACAAGGAAGAAGAAGAAACATACTGCCATGACAGCGAAGTGGCGAGGCAAAAGCAAACAAGGGGTACAGGGCAAGCAGCCACGGTGGCACAGGAGTTAACAAGCAACAGTGGGTGGAGGGTGACTGGGTGGCAGGACAAGCAAGAATAGGGCATGGTGGAGTGCGATTTAAGCGCTATGGGCGAAGAAGTAGGGTGCGTGTACAGTGCAGCTGAGCTCAGCATTGTAAGCACATTGACTCACAGAAGCAGGAAACCAAGAGAAAAAAAAAGTCCCCCAAAGAACAGATAAACATGACAAAGCATAATTATACAGTAGTTAGTCTCTGCTCTCAAAGAGAAAAAAAGAAGGGGCAAAGAGGCATGACTGACCACTAGTGGGCAAGGATTTTTTTAGATGGCACTGAAACAAACAATTCAAATGGCTTTAAGCCCAAAGAAGTATACTTTTTTTTTTTTTAAATAATACAATTATTGTAACTTATAGTGAATGGTTTATCGAAAAATAAAGTTTTTTTTATGGTAATAACCCAAAAATGCACAAAGAAAATATTACAGAAAGACTGAAAAGCACTATACATTTTTTGATTGTTCTTTGTTATTTATAAATTTACTTTTTTGCCCTTGTGGTCCAATGAAGTAAACAGTAAACATATTCCCTGTGAACCCTTTTAATAACCACGTAAAGTATTTTGGAAATGGGCATAAAAATGTAAGTACAAAAGTGATGGGAAAGTAGGAGAATCAGCAAAACAAGAACATAGGGCCAGATGTACGAAAGGATTTGACCCATTCTGTGTCTATGGGAAAAAGCTTTCGTACATATGGCCCATGGTGTGAAGTACAATAATGAATTTCCAAAAGGCACATAATAATATGAGAACGTGCTGGAAAGAAAGGGAAATGGAGAGTCACAGACAAACCAAATGGAAATTGCTCTGACAATAATGTAGCACGTACGTACATCACAGATATAAAAGTATATGCTGCCTTGTTGAAACAAAGATCAATCACTAAAAGCAACTGAGTATTCGAAGTGAACCCGGAGGCACAGTAAGAAATAAATGTGCAATGCTGTTAAAAATGTACATCTCAGAAGACAAAAGAAACCTATTAATAAGGACTGTTTGAAAACACTTAAAAAGTAAGAAACTTTTAAGCTAGGGAATCAGGTTCAAATTAATGCATCGCCATAATATCCAACAGTTGTAGGCAAATTGCGAATGTTGCCTTTAGTTACAGGAATAAAATATAATTTTCTAAGTTAATGCAATTTTTAAAGTATAAAAAATGTGCACTAGCAAGCACAGGTCTACAGAAATAAAGTAAACTTACAATGACTTTTTAAATGTACAACTCAGGAAATGTGACATTAAAGTACATGCTGCCATTGAATTTAAAAAAAGATATAACTCATGCCGTTTGAGAGGTGCACTAGTAAACACTGTTTTACGCTATACACATGAACAAATAACTGTGTGTGTCTACGGTGCGGAAAAGATAAAAATATTGATAAAGAAATTGTTGGGTGCTGTTGTGTATGTACCATCAAGTGCAGAATTTTTAAAGCATATCCTGCCTTTGTTTCTAGCAAAACAAATAAAGCTCCAAACATGGTAAACAAATAAAAGGATGTGCCCGAGATTTACTAGAAGCATACACACGCTGGCCATTTATAAGAATGTAGCTGAGGAGCACTCGCAAAGAGTTGTTTAAGCAAAAGAAATTAGGTGTAGTAACAAACACTGCTTAAAGTTAAAGAAATAAAATGAAGAATCTGTCCCAGGTTTAGGAATGATGAACAACAAAGCCATCATGTGCTGACCACACAGAACAATGTGGCAGACGTGCACTTGCAAACAGCTGCTGAAACCAAAGAGAAAATATGTCATGTATGTTACAGGATGTGCTATTTAAGGATTATGTTACAGTCTCGTAAATGGATCATAGGAGGGGCCCCAAGTGGCTCCATGCAGAGACTAATCTGCATTCCCCTTTACTATTAATACTCTCAATTTGAAGTCAGCCGAAAACACCATGCTCTCTGTAAGACACAACTTGACATTTGAACTCTGTCTTTGAATGCACAGCAAATGTGACCGGATAAGAACAAGATTTACAGAAAGTGAGCAGTCGGAAGTATACTGTAAATAAGGTTTTGGCATAGGAGGAAGGAAGTGAACCTGGAGACCCTTAGCCAGCAAATGAAAAGCAAAAAAATGTGAGTTACAAAGCACAAAGCCAACAGCAAGCAACAGGCAGAATGTATTCCCAGATCAACTTTCTGAAATTCCCAAAGATGTCTTTCACATAACAGACAGCTGCGCTGCCTGCGACCTAAAACACAATGAAACAGAAGGAACAGCCAGTGTAATGCAAAAGTGGGTAACGAGGATTGCAAAAATCATATAAAAATAATGAGGAAAGGAACATCAATTAAACAAATCAACTTAAAAATAATAGATCTAGCAGAGAGGCCAGTAAGCAGAAAGATTGTTCTAAGAATAATAAATATGAGGAAGCAAAGGCCAATATGGTTGTGACTTTCGGCACTCCTAACGGAGCCCTTAAACCCAGAGCTTTCATCGCATTTGCATTTCCTCAGGCACAAAAGGTGATCTATGGTGCAAGTCTGATGGGGGAAATCAGACAGTCCAGTATTGTATTGAAGCTAGTTTTCACAAGAGGTTTGGAAAGAGTCTCTTGTCCCTCTCTGGCCCAAAAGCGAAGACACATTGTGAATAGAGACTGGAAGCACTGGAGTCACGAGAGGCAGAACTGAAGACAAAGACCACTGGATAGCAGTGCAACTGTAGTTGGGATTTAGACATTCGGGGCACTGAGTCAAGTTAGGTCCTGTTACCTCTGGGCTGAAGCTGTTCATTCAAGAGATTGGGCAGAAGAGATTGGCTTTGTCATGTGGTCGGCAGCTGCGGTTCCAAAGTGTTGTATTTACCAACTAAGCATAGTTATTCACAAATGGAAATGACAAAATAGCCTGGAATGGTTGACATATTTTAAGTATGTAAATCTAAGGCCCCAGTTTAGACCCACAAAGATTTCAGACAGCACAAGCTGCAAACATAAGTCATATGATGTCTTCTTTTGGAGTTAATAGCTTAAGCTCTGTAGTTCATTTGCTGCACATTAACATTTTCTAAGCTATTTCAAAGTCCCACTTGTATCCTTAAATAAGGTGATCGTAGCCCCAATAAAGACTGCTCCCGCTCAAGTCACAGAAACAGCACATTCTGTGAGCTGCCAAGCACTCTAATGTCCACCCCTCACACATCATACCTGTCCATCAAGCTGACACCATTGAAGTAAATGCAGTCAAAGACAAACAGGCAGACGTTGGCATCCTGGAAAGCAGCTTTCTGTAATGAGTGAAAATGCAATGGTAAGAGTTTTCTTCACACTAACTTGCTATACACATTTACACCTTTGTTGGATGCAGGTACTGCAGGGTAACTAATGAGAATAGGAGACAACTAGAAGCTTATCTGTATTATTTTAATGTCTTGGTACCACAACAGAGCGAAAACTGATAACTGCCGAGAGTATTGCAACATTTCCAGAGTCAAAAGTAAATGAAATTGGTAATTCCCTTCAAGGGACATATACATAAAGGTTCATATGAAAGTCATGACAAGAAAAACATGTGTAAGAGATTACAGCAGAGATAAAAACCTAACCATGTTCTGCTAAATGCCCATTCAAAACATACAATGTGACAGATTCTCTAATACTAGTCTTTAGAAAACAATGAAAATGGCATTTAATATACCTTCATTGCACAGGTGGGGAAGGAAAGCTCAACTAAATTGGCACATTTCACATCTTGTTGCAGTTCTAAAGTAATGTATTTCACAAGAAAAGAATTATAACCTAACAAACATAATTATATGTGGTTTTGCACTCAAAGAAAGAATACAGCTGATGCGGATCACAACAAAATATACAAGATATCATTAGGAGTTTGACAGGTGGAAAAGGCCGTCCCCAAAAGTCCCGCAGTCAGGTTGCCAACAGTGCGGCTGCCTTCCCACAGGCCCCATTAGGAGTTCCCCGCTGGGTCAGCGGGGAACAGCCCACAACATTGACGCTGGCTCATAATTGAACCGGCGGCAATGTTGCGGTGCGTAGGGTAGGATGCAACAGCACACACGTGATTTTCACTGTCCGCAATAGTGAAAAGCATGACAGGGCTGTCCATGGGGGCCCCTGAACTGCCCATGCCAAGTGCATGGGCAGTGCAGGGACCCCCATGGCTTCCTGCACCCAGTCTCCGCCAGCTATTACATGGCGGTGCAACCGCCATGTAAAGGCTGGCGGAGAGGGGGTCGTAATCCCCAAGGCAGCGCTGCTCTGACAGATTAGGACCGCCAGCACCACCAGTCCCTCCAGTGGAGCCATAATGTGGCGGTCTGACCACCACCAAAGCGGTCGAACCACTGCTTTGGTGGCGGTCAGACCGCCACCGCTGCCCTGGCAGTCTGAAGACCCCCAGGGTCGTAATTAGGGCCATGGTCTTTTGTATATGTATATGCTGATGTACGTGGTGCCTTTCACACACTGGAATGTATACAGAAAGTGATGGATGGACACTGGTAATCAGTCAGGGACGCATCCCAGTCCAATGTTATTTTGCACATCAATTGGACCCAGCCATATGCAAATCTGTATTTACCCTGCTCCACTGGGAACTTACCCTCCCATAAGGGCTTGTGGAAATGTATTATACAGTGCCTAACCTGGCAAATGGATGTTTTTCATTCACAGGTTATCCTGCATTATGAGAAGTGAGTATCACATCAGGTGTACACCCATACATATCAGTTCAATAAAGGGTCTAATTAACTCAATAAAGCAATTCTAGGTCAGATAGGAGCACTCCATCTAGGACAGCTCAGGTTTGTCATGCACTGTACTGAAGTCTCCAAAAAGGCATAGGTTGGGACGATTTAATCTGATCTCAAAGACAAAGTCCAGGAATGGCTCCATGAATGCAAGATTGTGGGGAAGAGGTCTAAAGAAAGAATAAAGGCATGAGGGTGAGAAATGGAGAGAACTGAAGGAGAATACGTTTTTGATTGACAGCAGTGTAACTGTTGATGGATCTGCTAGGGATATAATTTTGCAATGGTTAGCCTTTTTCAGATTTCCTTAATGTTATGATTTCTGAGAAGTATTTTGTAAATCAGGGGTATGGCTTTATGTAGGATAGGTGTTGCAAGACTGATTATGCAGATTTCAGTGGTGCATGTTGGGGCTTCTCTTCAATGCAGTCATATCATTTCATTAACTTACATATGGTTCTAGTTTAACAATCTGGTATTTAGGAGAAAACAGTGATGTGGTGTGGTAGATGTTAGTAGGAAAGTAAAATCCTGGGGAATGAGGGTAGGTGGTTGGAAGAAGTGAGCAGTGAAAGGTGGTGAAACAATGTAAAGGAGAATTGAAAGAGGATTGGCGATGTACAGAAATTGGGATGAGTGGAAGCAAGGTAGGAAAAATACAAATATTTGAGTTTGGAATGAGGATGCAGGTGAGAGAAGGAGGGTTGGTAGCTGAAAGTAGGAAGGCAATTGTAAGGAAATGGCTCCCTGTTGCAGTTACCCCCCCACTTTTTGCCTGATACTGATGCTGACTTGACTGAGAAGTGTGCTGGGACTCTGCTAACCAGGCCCCAGCACCAGTGTTCTTTCACCTAAAATGTACCATTGTCTCCACAATTGGCACAACCCTGGCACCCAGTTAAGTCCCTTGTAACTGGTACCCCTGGTACCAAGGGCCCTGATGCCAGGGAAGGTCTCTAAGGGCTGCAGCATGTCTTATGCCACCCTAGGGACCCCTCACTCAGCACAGACACACTGCTTGCCAGCTTGTGTGTGCTGGTGGGGAGAAAATGACTAAGTCGACATGGCACTCCCCTCAGGGTTCCATGCCAACCTCACACTGCCTGTGGCATAGGTAAGTCACCCCTCTAGCAGGCCTTACAGCCCTAAGGCCGGGTGCACTATACCACAGGTGAGGGCATAGGTACATGAGCACTATGCCCCTACAGTGTCTAAGCAAAACCTTAGACATTGTAAGTGCAGGGTAGCCATAAGAGTATATGGTCTGGGAGTCTGTCAAAAACGAACTCCACAGCTCCATAATGGCTACACTGAATACTGGGAAGTTTGGTACCAAACTTCTCAGAATAATAAACCCTCACTGATGCTAGTGTTGGATTTATTAAAAAATGCACACAGAGGGCATCTTAGAGATGCCCCCTGTATTTTACCCAATTGTTCAGTGCAGGACTGACTGGTCAGTGCCAGCCTGCTGCTGAGAGACGAGTGTCTGACCTCATGCGGTGAGAGCCTTTGTGCTCTCTGAGGACAGAAACAAAAGCCTGCTCTGGGTGGAGGTGCTTCACACCTCCCCCCTGCAGGACCTGTAACACCTAGCAGTGAGCCTCAAAGGCTCCGGCTTCGTGTTACAATGCCCCAGGGCACTCCAGCTAGTGGAGATGCCCGCCCCCTGGACACAGCCCCCACTTTTGGCTGCAAGTCCAGGAGAGATAATGAGAAAAACAAGGAGGAGTCACTGGCCAGTCAGGACAGCCCCTAAGGTGTCCTGAGCTGAGGTGACTCTGACTTTTAGAAATCCTCCATCTTGCAGATGGAGGATTCCCCCAATAGGATTAGGGATGTGCCCCCCTCCGGGAGGAGGCACAAAGAGGGTGTACCCACCCTCAGGGCTAGTAGCCATTGGCTACTGCCCTCCCAGACCTAAACACACCCTTACATTTAGTATTTAAGGGCTCCCCAGAACCTAGGAACTCAGATTCCTGCAACCTAAGAAGAAGAGGACTGCTAAGCTGAAAAACCCTGCAGAGGAGACGGAGACACCAACTGCTTTGGCCCCAGCTCTACCGGCCTGTCTCCCCACTTCTAAAGACACTGCTCCAGTGACGCTTTCCCCAGGGACCAGCGACCTCTGAAGCCTCAGAGGACTGCCCTGCTCTAGAAGGACCAAGAACTCCCAAGGACAGCGGCTCTGTTCATCCAAGACTGCAACTTTGTTTCCAAAGGAGCAACTTTAAAACAACTGCGTTTCCCGCCAGAACCGTGAGACTTGCTACTCTGCACCCGACACCCCCGGCTCGACTTGTGGAGAACAAACACTTCAGGGAGGACTCCCCGGCGACTGCGAGACCGTGAGTAGCCAGAGTTGCCCCCCCGATCCCCCACAGCGACGCCTGCAGAGGGAATCCCGAGGCTCCCCCTGACCGCGACTGCCTGCTCTTCAGATCCCGACGCCTGGTAAAGAGACTGCACCCGCAGCCCCCAGGACCTGAAAGATCGGAACTCCAGTGCAGGAGTGACCCCCAGGAGGCCCTCTCCCTTGCCCAGGTGGTGGCTACCCCAAGGAGCCCCCCCTGGCCTGCCTGCATCGCTGAAGAGACCCCTAAGTCTCCCATTGATTTCCATTGGAAACCCGACGTGTGTTTGCACACTGCACCCGGCCGCCCCCGTGCTGCTGAGGGTGTACTTTCTGTGCTAACTTGTGTCCCGCCGGTGCCCTACAAAACCCCCCTGGTCTGCCCTCCGAAGACGCGGGTACTTACCTGCTGGCAGACTGGAACCGGGGCACCCCCTTCTCCATTGAAGCCTATACGTTTTGGGCACCACTTTGAACTCTGCACCTGACCGGCCCTGAGCTGCTGGTGTGGTAACTTTGGGGTTGCTCTGAACCCCCAACGGTGGGCTACCTTGGACCCAAACTTGAACCCCGTAGGTGGTTTACTTACCTGCAAAAACTAACAAACTCTTACTCCCCCAGGAACTGTTGAAAATTGCACTGTGTCTAGTTTTAAAATAGCTATATGTGATTTATTTGAAAACTGTGTATGCTATTTTGAATATTCAAAGTTCCTAAAGTACCTACCTGCAATACCTTTCATTTGAAGTATTACATGTAAAATCTGAGCCTGTGGTTCTTAAAATAAACTAAGAAAATATATTTTTCTATACAAAAACCTATTGGCCTGGAATTGTCTTTGAGTGTGTGTTCCTCATTTATTGCCTGTTTGTGTACAACAAATGCTTAACACTACTCCTTTGATAAGCCTACTGCTCGACCACACTACCACAAAATAGAGCATTAGTATTATCTCTTTTTGCCACTATCAGACCTCTAAGGGGAACCCTTGGACTCTGTGCATACTATTCCTTACTTTGAAATAGTGCATACAGAGCCAACTTCCTACAGCAATATATTTCAGAAAGGTGATGACTAATAGGGAAGAGAGAGGCATAGTGATTGGTGAATAGATGGCAAACAGCTTTGCTTTGAAGCAGCGAGTGTGAACAGTGAGACATGATAGCATACTTTTTACTGGATAGTAACATGATTTCAGGCTTATATTTTGTTTCTCATGAACAGACAATTTTGCAAGGTCTAATGAGCACTGTGTCAAGTTTGGAAGTATTAAAAGGGATGTGTACTAAACTGACCCCAGTATAGGTATGGATTTAGTTGCTTGCTTGTTTGCGTGGTTTCAAGTTGTAGGAGAGGTAGCTCTGCTTCCAAGACTAATTGTGTTGTACTAAACTGACCCCACTATAGGTATGGATATAGTTGCTTGCTTGTCGTGTGGTTTCAAGTTGTAGCTGAAGTAGCTCTGCTTCCAAGACTAATTGCGTTGTTGGTTGAGGTAGTTAACATGGACCTACACTTTTAACATGACTGTAAGCACAGATGAGGACACCTAAAACTGAATTTCAACATTGGATTAAAATGAAAGGTACGCTTTTGAAGTTTAAGTCATATATGTTGAGTTTAAAAATTATGAGCTAGCTTGACATGTTGATGCATAGATATGATTTGATCTGGTCATTTTTAAAATTGTTAGCACTAATGAACAGTAATAACAGTATTGTTAAATGGATGTATCCAATCATACCTCAACAACGTAAAATAGAAGAGGTGAAAACCTCTGATGCAGAGTTGACAAGCTAGGAAGACTTTAGAGATTCACAATAATGAAATATTTTCTACTTTTGTACTGTTCCCAAGAAGGTATGGTGGGTGAGGAAAGCACTATTTGAGATAGCAAGTGGTTAATGCATGAGGAGGAGGGGGTTATAAACATTGGGTTCTCGCAATAAAGCATGATCTCTTATTTGTGCGTACAATAAGGGGGGTGGAGGAATCCCTTACTTTTTCATTTATGTCAAGCTGCTAATATCTTCATACCTAAACCATCAAAATGCCGTTTCAATCATTTTTATCCACCCTCTACTTTACCTTGTGTACACCTAGTGTCCCAAAAGGCAGAGGTTTTCCAGTGTTCGTATCAATCAAAAGAACTTCAGAGTCCAGGATAATGCTAGTTCCTCCTGGGAAAGCTTTAGGGATGAAGTCTTTGAAGTGTGCTACCTAGGGAAAGAAAATGTGTCAAATAACTAACGAAAATGGTCTTTAAGCTGCAAAACACAAATACACAAAATAATTCTCACAGAATTTAGATGCATCTATCCCCATTTCAGTTCACTAGCTTAGCTTTGGTTTAGTTTCCAAACATTCTGGTCAAATTCTGACTAAGTCTACACACTGATAAAGTGGGCTATGTATAGTATTCAAGAATGTACTTGGCAAGCAATTAGAATTCAATTAGATGCAAATGGTTCTATGGGGACATGAGGATTGGTGTAACTGAGGAAGCGAAGATCTAATTCAGTGGAAAGACACAACCTTCAGGGCCCTCCTCCCTAAAAAGAAGGAATCCACATATACCTTATGAGGGAGCACAGGCTTTAAGCTGCGGCTGAAGTAGCTGAAGTGGTCACCATTCTTGTGCACCTGGACACGCTCACCGTCATATTTGATCTCAGAGTACATCCCATTGGGGCACTTCTTCATGGCATAGGCAACAGACTTGCAAGCTTCAGCCTGTATCAGATAGGGCATAGGAGAAGAAAAGAGCCGACACAGCGGTTTAAGTCAACAGGAAAGTGAGAGCAAAAGAAGATAATGCAACAAAACATTTGAAGCTACGATCCTGGATTACACAATAGGTAGCAAAAGACAACAATGTTGATAATGAAAATGTCTTTCTTTAACCCTTTCTTCCCCTGTACTGTCATCTGGCATCATGAAGGTAAGTTTCATGATAATGCATTCATTGTGAATTAAAGTATTCAGCAGTGCTCAAGATAGGACACTATCTACCATTCCAATTAAACAGCCATGGTAGAGCTGCAGGTACTTAAGAACTCTTGCACTAATTGGGACTTTTATCTAGGATGCCAGTGTAGTTAGTGTGGCACATACATGGTTTATGAATTAGTTAAAGTATGGACACCAGTCGGATCCATTCTTGATATCCCAGGACTAGAAGAAGATAGAGGTTGATGACTCTGCTCCCCACCAGTGGAAGTACATTGCTTACATCCCTGCAGCCGGATGACTGAAACAGACAATGAAGTAAGAGGAGTGGAGTCGGGCCTCCTTTAGGTTTACTATGAGGCCCATAGATTTGCAAGAAGCTGCTGATTATTCTCCCAGAACATTTCCATTTAGTGGATAGTCTGGGCTGAGGGATGGGACTGCAGACTCTGTTGTGAAGGGTGAGGAAGGCTCTGGGTGTGGCCTGCCCTTGTCTCTGCCTGATTAGTCATTCAATTGTGCTGATCATGACAGCTCAAACCTGTTTGTGCCTCTGTTGTGGGAGAGCGCTCAAAGGACTGTGGTTCACCTAGGTCTGGTGTCTTTTTCACAACCAGTCTGCCTGAGGTGAAAGGCATCAACTGGAATTTGAAATTCCTACTGTAGGAGCTGCCCTGAAAGCCCTAGAAGCCTGCTGGCTAATACAGGAAGGGTGCCTGCAGGAGGAGACAATGTGCAGTAAACAGCGAGTTCCAGCACATCCCTAGTGGCTGTGGGATGCCCCATAGAAAATCTACTGTTGGCGAGATCCGTGAGGACACTGGTGCCTGTGGGCCCCAGACTCTTATTCTGGTTCTTGGTCTCCGCAAAACGGTGACTGGGTGATCGCTGAAGGCCGAGTCAGGGCTGCAACTGCTTAACTACTGAAGGCCCAGTCAGAACTGTAACTATCCAACTGCTGAAGATCAAAGTGAGGCTGCAGCTGCCAAATTACTGGACTACTGACAATCCCAGCAGAGTGGCAACAGCTGAAGGCCCAACCGGAGCTGCAAAAGTGGAACAGCTTAAAGCAGGAGCTACACCCCCCAATACCCACACCTTGGGATTCACTTACCTGCTGTAATACTGCCTATCACCAAGCTATGGACAACCACCCAGCAACAGGATTAGGCATATGACTATTTTAGACTGTAGTGCTGAGTAGAACTCTGTGATTAAAGTACTTTCTTCTATAGATGAGCACAGGGCTGGACATTCACTTTATTGGGGCTGTTGGTTGATTGTTAATTTCCAGCTCAAACAACCTGACACTACCTCCCATTGAAGCCTGTCTCTGCACCCTTAGCATCAAAAGCGAAGGAGGTTGTGGTTGGGTCACCTTGTAGAGCCATAGTACAACAGTCCCTAGAACACTGGTGCTAAAAAACCTCAAAACTATACAGTTAAGGCCAAGAAATCCCTGTCTGACCCTTAGCCCTGCAAATAGGGGCTGAGAGTTCCAGTACTAGTTTGGCACATCTCTTCAATCAAGCATTACCAAAGCCTAAAAGGTCTCCCCTTTGCAAGCCATTTCCTTTGTCAATGTTCTTAGCCATTCTTCATAGCAGCAGGGCTGAAAGTTTCAGAAGAAAAAAACAAAACACACAAAAAAAAAAGAAGAAAACAAATGCTAACAAACTGCCATCGCTGTCTGCAACATCTATTTCTTATTTCAATTGCTGGCAGAGGCAGCTCAGTAGAAAGGTGGGCATACAAAATGCAGGGTGTGGATTCCTCTGGCCTCACCCAGAAATGCTATGAGATGCCCAACATAACACAGCACGGAAGGGTGAGGGACTGGAGGCAACAACAGGCGACATGAGGATAGGGACGTGAAAGCAACAGTGAGGGACAAGGGAGGGGACACAAACAACAATATGGTGTGGGACAGGAGGGGGGAGACAGCCTGTAAACACATGCACTCTATGGAGCAGTGGAAGGGCACTTGGAAAGAAAGCATTACTTTGGCCATGCTCCAGAGAAGGGACAAGCATACCAACAGGCACGGGCTGACCAAAAAAAGCATGGAAATGAGAGGGACAATAAAGCCAAGTAATGCTAAGCAATGGGCAGGTTCTAAGCCCCTGTAAGCGAACAAAATGTCTCATATGCGACATTGCATGAGATGTGTCGGGAGGGAGCTTAAACAAAAAAAAAAAAAAAAGAACTCCCTGTTGCTCTGTTTTTCACAAGTCATATTGTGAGCTGGAAAGGCCTTCATCTGTTCCACTTCTTTCTGACTCAAAGGATGAAGTTTCAGAGAAGGTTATAAACTTCTTTCTGGAGCACCCTTAATAGCCTGAAATGTTTGATTATTTTGTCATTCATAAAATACACTTTTCAGGCAAAGGTAAATGACCTCTATTTTAAAGTCTTTTTCCAATTTAATAAATTTTTGTTCTGTGAAAATTCCCTATGTTCCTGGGTCTGGTTGTCAACCTTTTCTTGTAGTTCTTTGCTATCTTTTATGGAAGTGTTGTTTTCCCTTCTAGCAGGGACAGAAGTTCGATCAACGATTTCTGACTGAGACGGTTGCCATTTCAATGCTCTATTACATTTGTGCAATTGAGGCTGCAACTGATAAAGTATATTTTGACCTCTGTAAAAATAAGGAATGTTTTAGACCTGAACACCATACTGGATTGTGCCTCCTCTTAAATGTTTGTATAGTATTTGCCATACAGCTCTGTCCTCATTTCCTTTCATTATGCTGCTCTTACAGCAGGATAAAGTAGCTTTAAAAGGTCAAGCTTATGGCCAACATTCTGATCTTTAGGTATTCCTGTTTTCTGGTAAAATCAAAGAAAAGGTTATAAGGGCATTTTTGGGGGGGGAGCGAACCAGATCTGTTTCACTGCTTTCACCTCACAGGAGGTGCCCACTAAAGACAGGAAGCTCTCCTCGGATGACAGGCCTGGTGGATCAATAATTGTGGTACTAAATAATTATGACCATGTGATCTCACATTGAAGAAGGTGGCAGTTTTCCAATACAACCTCCAAGTACACAACTATAAAATTAATATTTTTCTAGATCTTAGTCCAGTGACCCAAGCTCCAGGCAACAAGATGAGAACTTTTAAACTTGTGAATTTAATCTACAATAAGTTATCTTGCACTTTTGAAGGTATTGTTGGAAGGCAAGATGTATTTACTCCTGTGAATATGTTGCTTTTGTCTCTTTGCAGCATGTCAAAAGGTCAACGGGAAATATAAGGATGTTTCAAAGCCTGAGAACTGCCAAGGTATATCTTTTGGTCCAAGTAACTCCATGAACACCCCAGTCATGCCCACGAGGCCAGGCTTGGATAACAGAGGGTTGTTCTTTCACTACTGCCTCACCTGGCATGGTTCTGTTTTTGGTGAGCCCTTCATCAATGAGCTCGGGAGCCTTCGTTTTCCCCTGTTCTTTTTCCATTGTGGCCCTTTCTTCCCTCCTCCCTCACTTCCTTCCTGTATCTCTCCTTTCCTTGTTCTTTGTAGAGATATAACAGACTTTCTCAGCTTCTGGGTGTTTCAGTAACCATACAAAAATGCTGATAAGCATTGTTTTCTGTATGCTGCAGCCAAAGGTTGTCTTGCGGTTCAGTCAGAGTTTTATGTGGGTAGAATTTTTACATTGTGGAATGCATCATATGTAATTTGCTTCATTGATCCTTACTAGTTTTTGCTACCAAAATGATCTAATCCTTACAAAAAGGCATACCATTAGATGGTAAAATAAGGTAAGGAGTTGGCAATAACTCACATTAGTTGCTCACAGCTAAGATCTCCCCAAAACTTCGAATACTCTGTTTACATTGATATAAACATGGATACTGAGGAAACACGCACAGCTCTGGCACAAACCCTCCCACTATATCAGACCTTCCCCTCTTTCAGCAAAAATGCACAGACCAAACTGAATGCCTGCGAGCATGTGGGCGCTAGATAAATGCAATTGACGCAGCACACACAAAGAATGCAGTTGAATTTAATTACCAGCATAGGTTGCACAGGGGTCATGAGGGAGGCCTTCACACTTAGTATCCGCTTCAAACCTGGCACTTTCTCAGATTCTTGTTGATTCAGTAGGACACGTTCTACAACATCATGCAGATTCCTTGAAGCCTTGAAAGCATCGTATGCGTTAGGATCCAGGGCATCTAACCTTTAAAAAAAAGCAAACAAGCATCAGTGCCTCTAGGTCCAAGAGATAACAGGCACCTCTCCCTGAACTGCCCCTGCATATGAGCACAGATACCATATCTATTTGGTGACAACCTGCACAGGACATTTCTTTCCTTGGCAGAAGGCAACAGATGGTATACCTCTTATGTTGTACAATAAGATAACTTAACACTTAGTTCAATGGTTTAGCAGCCCAACAATTAACAATATGTTGATTAGTTGTTTAGTGAATAAAATGGTTCAAATGCCTCAAGAGAACATGCATGACTGAAAATGGAACCATTGGCATTATTAACTACATGGCTGAAGGACTCCTATTGTTGAAAAGATTATATTAAAAATGCAGGAAATACCCTAAGCACCTAGGCATTTAAGCATTTTATTAGAGATAATCCATCCATGAAAATGAAATATGTCTCTGCAGAAAATGCTTAATCTTGATAGCTGTGTGCCAAGACAAGAGATGCAACAACATTGGGCGTAAGAGACAGGGCTACACAAAGCTCATTAATGGGGCTTTATGGAAATAGACATTTCTTAATTGGGTTCTTAAAAAATTATTGTTTTTCATTAGTTACTGACATTTGAGCTTGTGGTATGTGATTTTTGTTTCATTTACAGATGTCTGTGCTGGACAAAGAGGTATTTCAATCTATGGCAAATTAACTCTGGTTAGAAGGGTATTGCATCTGTCTGGCTTTTTGCTGCTATGTGACCTACTGGGCCTGGGTGGGACACAAGGTGATCATTATGGATTTTGGTAGAAAGGTATTTCTAAAGTACTAAAATAACCTGTGTAGGAAAGGGCCTCTTTTTGACATGGTTAGCTCCCACTTTGTGCCTGGTACATGATGTGATTTCGACTGAAAGTGAACTGGGCTCCTGCTAACCAGGTCCCCAGTTCCAGAGCTCTTTCCTCAAAAACCGCACAGTTGTTTTCCCAATTGGCAAATCCTTAAGCACCCTCTGTAAGTCCCTAGTAAATGGTACACCTGGTACCTAGGGCCTGGGGTACTAAAGAGGGTCCCTAAGGGCTACAGCACGAATTGTGCCACCCTAGGAAACCCCTCACCAAGTATATGACAGTCTGCTATTGCAAGACTAGATAAATTACTAAAGAGGGTCCCTAAGGGCTACAGCACGAATTGTGCCACCCTACGAAACCCCTCACAAAGTATATGACAGTCTGCTATTGCAAGACTAGATAAATTACTATCCTCACCCCCTGCCTAGAATAGGGTAGCAAAATGTTCAACTTAAATATCAGATGCAACACTCTTAACCATACTGCAGTGTTCAAAAACACTGCTAATACTGTAATGGTACTTCTCTAATACAGCCTTCAAACAAATAACAGTTTTTTGAACAAACAGGTTGTAGGAATCTGGCCCTTTATATGGTATATGAATACTGTGTAAAGGGGCCAGGGTTCCCCAGTGAGTGGGGAATGCAATCCCAAAGTGCTGTATTTAGGGGTAGTGTGGTCGAGTAACCTCAGGCTTAAAGACATCCACAAATACACACAATAGTTATTAAGTGAGACACACGACTCAAGAAGGAAATCCCCATCAATTTACAAAAATAACAGGTATCTTTATATATGTTTAGGCATCAGAGAAAAATTGTAAGGTAAGAACGTTTTTAAACAGGAATTCTTTTCACTTTAAAAAAGTGGACACAGTGCAATTTCTGAGTTCTGCAGTGTTATCCTCAGGGAGGAAAAACAAGTTCTGCAAACAGGTGGAGTACAGCGATTTACAGGACCAATCTCCAGAAATTAAGGTGAGTAGTGGGCAAGGTCCAAGGCAGCACCCATAGTACACCTTAGGCGGCATGGGGGTGGCCGTGTGCAGAGTTCAAAACAGCGTTGGGTGTCCAATGCGTTCTTATGGGGTTCAGTCACTGCGAAAAGAGGCTGCAGGCTCTGGCCAGGAGGCCAGTTGGGCTGAACCAACAGCAGGACTCAGGCTCATGATGCTCGGGCACAGGAAGGCAGGTTCCTATGGTCCTCTTCCACACGGCTCAGGGGGACAGGTGGTGAGGTGTCCTTAAGTGTCTGTTTTTTCTGACCTGTTCGGTCACGGTAGAGGGGGGCTACGTGCAGAGGCTGCAGGCATCGTGGTGGAGCCAAGGAGGAGTGAAACCACGATGGACTCGAACTCGGGGGGGGGGTTGGTGAACGTTGTTGGCAACGGTGGTTCACAAACTCGGGTCGGAGATGGAGGGTGCAGCTGTTACTTCAGGTCTCGGGTTCTGGTGGTTACAGAGGCTTCAGAGTCCCTTCTTTTGGAGTTTGTTGGAGAACAGGTCCGCTATTCACAGTAGGTCTTGAGTCTTTTTCGAAGTCAGGCAGTCTTCTCTGGTTTCTGAACTCACAGCTGCAGGACGAGTCGCCTTTTGTGCAGATTTCAACGAGGGATGCAGACAGGCTGGCAGGGTTGGTACTAGGTCAGCTGCTTCTTTTCTCCTCTTCTGCTGTTGCGGCTTTGCAGTGTCCTTGGTCTTCTTAGGTTGTCAGAATCGGCTTTTTTAATGCCAGCGGCTCTCTATATGATCACTTCCTGTCCAGGAATTCCTAGGTATGCCATCTCAACGATTGCTACCTCTGAAAAATCGTGTCCACCTCGCAGTAGACCACCTTAGGGGTGGTACACACCTACCTGACTAGCTAATTTTCTCACCTGTCCAGGTGGCGAATGGGCTCAGGACGGGGGGGGGGGTAGGTGGCTTCCTATCATTTGAGAGGAGCCAGATTTGCATTTCAAATGCAGCAGCCCTTTGAGGTAGGTTAACCAGCAGGTCATCCTGTGGGAGGGGGTTTTACACCCTCTTCCTAGACTGGCTTTTGTTCTGGCCGCCTGAGATCAGAGGGCTCACACCCTAGGGGGCCAGAACAGTGTCTCGGGTGGCAGGCTGGCAGAAACCAGTCTGTGAGCACACCAGCGGCTGATAGGATTTCAGAGGGTACCTCTAAGGTGCTTTCTGGGTGCATGCACTTGTAAGTTCAACTCTGACATCAGTGTGGGTTCACCAATATGAGATGTTTGATACCAAACACCCCTATCTTGAGTGAAGCCATCATGTAGCTGGGGAACTAATACTGACCAGTGTCCAGCACATGCATTTAAAATGGCTTCCTTGGTCCCTTACTATGAGAATTGACAAAGACATAAGCTGGGGCATATCTGCTCGTACAGATATGCCTTCACATGTAATATAATGCACCTTGCCTTAGGGCTGTAAGGCCTGCTAGAGGGGTGACTTAAATATATTGCGTGCAGTGTTAGGGGAGATGGACACAGACTGTGTGCCATGTCGTGTTTTCACTTTTATCTGCACGAAGACACGCAGTCTGCAATAGAAGACTGTCATATACGTTGTGAGGGGTTTTCTTTGGGTGGCACAATTCGTGCTGCAGCCCTTAGGGACCCTCTTTAGTACCCCAGGCCCTAGGTACCAGGTGTACCATTTACCAGGGACTTACAGAGGGTGCTAAAGGATTTGCCAAGTGGGAAAACAACTGTGCAGTTTTTGGGAAAAGAGCTCTGGAACTGGGGACCTGGTTAGCAGGAGCCCAGTGCACTTTCAGTCTAAATCACATCATGTACCAGGCACAAAGTGGGGGCTTACCATGTCAAAAAGAGGCCCTTTCCTACACAGATTATTTCAGTACTTTAGAAATACCTTTCTATCAAAATCCATAATGATCACCTTATGTCCCACCCAGGCCCAGTAGGTCACAAAGTAGCAAAAAGCCAGACAGATGCAATACCCTTCTAACCAGAGTTAATTTGCCATAGATTGAAATACCTCTTTGTCCAGCACAGATATCTGTAAATGAGACAAAAATCACACACCACAAGCTCAAATGTCAGTAATGAAAATCAAATCTTTATTAAGAACCCAATTAAGAAATGTCTCTCTATTTCCATAAAGCCCCATTAATGAGTTTTGTGTAGCCCTGTCTCTTACGCCCAATGTTGTTGCATCTCTTGCCTTGGCACACAGCTATCAAGATTAAGCATTTTCTGCAGAGACATATTTGATTTTCATGGATGGATTATCTCTAATAAAATGCTTAAATGCCTAGGTGCTTGGGGTATTTCCTGCATTTTTACTCCCATCTCCCTCTTTAAAACTATTTGGATGAACATGTGGTACCTACACTTAAACTGTGACGGTATCATAAAGCAATTCCAAAATTAGAATTTGAATTGTGCTGTTCCAACAGAATCAACAAGCTAAAGCTCTGGTAACGTTTCTAGCTCAGATGGGTTTTATCAATAATTCTCTGGATAACACATGTTAACACAAAAAGATCACAATGTAA
Source organism: Pleurodeles waltl (assembly GCF_031143425.1). Classification (NCBI taxonomy): domain Eukaryota; kingdom Metazoa; phylum Chordata; class Amphibia; order Caudata; family Salamandridae; genus Pleurodeles; species Pleurodeles waltl. Next base: position 54,302,745 of record NC_090441.1, on the reverse strand, counting down.
TTTTAAACAAGCATTTTCAATGCAATGGGTCTTGCATTTCTTTGAGTTAGAGCAATTAGCAGCTGTAAACTCCCAACCTGACTTTTCTTGCCACATTTAATGGAAAAAAAGAGAGCAATCGCGCTGCTACAGTTCACTCGTAGTGAAACCTATCGGCAAAAGTGCAATTATCTGCGTAACTGGCAAAAGTAGACATAACTATGTAACAGGGTCAATGTCATGCAACGCGCTCAACTTCTGCCAAGCGAGATCGCTCTGTGAAAAAAGATTAAAAGTACTCCACAAACCGGACGGAAAACAGCGAGCCTCGTATGTTTTCAGTACTTGGTCGAGGAGGGCTAACCACCGGAAAAGTCATGACGTATGCATGCCTTACACTAATGAAAGCAAGCCGATTTTATAAGGCAAGCCCACGAACCAATAAAAGACACTGACGTGACATGGACGGGGCTTCAAGCCCTTTTCTAACTACTAATGTGTCTCAGAAGCGATACGCATGCGCAAGTGCCTTGCTAGCGCAGGCTCGACCCTAAAAAAACAAGCACTGACAAAGGCAAAGTGGTGGTCTTTAATATGGCACCAAAACTAAAATGATGGTTGTATACAATAGAACATTAAAAGCAGATCTACTGGCTCTGGAAATTTAAATTGGCTTTACACAAGAGTGACTTAGCTTCACCATGGGTATGAAGATATTATAGAGAGAGCGATCAAGGACCAGGCTCTGGTAAACGCAGAAGTATGCCTGCCACATTTAGAGATCTCAGCCTTCCTGGCTGGGACTTTGATTATGAAAGTTTACCCACCAGTGTGGCAGATGCATCACAATTCAATGGTGTGTGGGCCTCCATATGTCTGCAACCCACTCAGCATTCTCGATTTGCTCTTCAGACACAAGTATACTGCGGATTTGCTTGTCAGAGACATTTTCATATTTTCCTTCCTGTGACCACCAAACTCCACATAACTGTTTTAGGAAGGGCAAATCATTTATGGTAGCTGCACCCTAGTTGTCTTTTATAGTGGACAAAAAATGTCAGGTCAAAAAGTTCCATTGGCAGAAACAGCCGCAGCACTACCAGAGGAAACCCTGAAGCACCACTCCCTCTAACGAGGGCAAGGAAATTGCGAGGTTGGAGGATGAGGCATTAAGGTTTGTCACATGGCCCATTCAACACAACAAATCTAGTTTCCACAGCTGCAGACTGGCTTACCCAGTGGAAACCAGTTGGCAAAGGTACAGAAAAACCCATATATTGTTTACTGTGTCCTATCCAAGTCTGGGGGGGATGAGCCTTGGGCAAAAGTATACTTCACTTCATGAATGAAATGTCATTATTAACATACACATTAACTGTGAAAGCTGCTGTATACTCACACATGTTTGGCACCAGCATTCATCTTCAGATCATGTTTTATCAGCCGAATGATGCACTTCAAGTCATTAGAGGTACACCTACAATGACAGCATGGATGAATTAGTAGTTTAACTGTAAAACAAAATCAGGAATATATGTTGATCTAATCCCCACACAAAAAGAGCACATGGACCTGTTCCAAGCTAATACAGAGAATTCCTTAGAGGTTGCTCAGTTATCAATTAGAAGAGGGAATCACTCTGTTTGCCTATCGGATCAACAGATTACGTGTGTGTTTTCATAATGATTGATCTTATAGCAATTGCAGATAACTGTGTGAGGGTAGGAGAGGGGCGTTCACTTAAGGGCAATCAGGCATCTGGGCAGCGAATTCAGGACATTTTTATCTTATGTGAAGATATCTTTCTCCAAAAAAAGGTAACTAGAAATGAATAAAGATACTCAGTTAAAAAAATAGTTCCAATTTGATTTATTGTATACGAGTCCCCAACCTACTATAACACCGAAGAATCTCAACAGGTAATGGTCTACACTTTGCACTTAGGCACAGTATGTATTCTTTAACTTCAAGTCTGGAGGAGGGGCAGGTGGATGTTTCATTCCGACTGCGGAACTGCTGGAATTTGGTGACAGTGTGTTACTCTTAACGCAGAGTTCTGGCCAAATGCTGCCAATCGCCACGTGGCATAATTTTGCTGCCGCAAGGATCTAGGAAATGTGAGATTTGGCATCCCTTAGAGTGATTTTCTAATGCAGGGCGGTAGCTGTCAGAGGGCTGTTTCTCGTGTAGTTTTCCTGCTGTTCAAGTAGATTTTTGAACTGAGAGGCAGCAAAATCAACTCAAATGGCCGTGCACTCTTGTCCTATGCATGGTGCCATTTGTGCTGATCTTTCAGTGCTGCTCATGATACTCGTATTAAACTAGAGTGCTAGTAACACAAGGTGCATATTTTCCACTCGCTGGCAGAAACCTGCGCAGTTTTTTATGTAACTCTGAGTTCCGCCCACCTCTAATCTGTAGCACATTTTCTGATTTGAATCGGGCCTCCACAGCTCAGATGAGATGTATGCTATCTATCAGACTTCACAAGGTGTTTCAGGTTTACTCTATTTAAATATTTTTGTATATCATGCATGGTCGGACTTATGCAGAATTGAACCTGTCATTTCTGCACCAATCCAATGCTAGGACTCACGACCCAGAGTATGTACGTATCATCCATGTAGGAAGTTGGCTCTGTATGCACTATTTCAAAGTAAGGAATAGTATGCACAGAGTCCAAGGGTTCCCCTTAGAGGTAAGATAGTGTCAAAAAGAGATAATTCTAATGCTCTATTTTGTGGTAGTGTGGTCGAGCAGTAGGCTTATCAAAGGAGTAGTGTTAAGCATTTGTTGTACATACACAAACAATAAATGAGGAACACACACTCAAAGACAATTCCAGGCCAATAGGTTTTTGTATAGAAAAATATATTTTCTTAGTTTATTTTAAGAACCACAGGTTCAATATTTACATGTAATACTTTAAATGAAAGGTATTGCAGGTAGGTACTTTAGGAACTTTGAATTAGCTAAATAGCATATGTACTTTTCACATAAATCACATATAGCTATTTTAAAACTAGAGACAGTGCAATTTTCAACAGTTCCTGGGGGAGTAAGTTTGTTAGTTTTTGCAGGTAAGTAAACCACCTACGGGGTTCAAGTTTGGGTCCAAGGTAGCCCACCGTTGGGGGTTCAGAGCAACCCCAAAGTTACCACACCAGCAGCTCAGGCCGGTCAGTTGCAGAGGTCAAAGTGGTGCCCAAAACGCATAGGCTTCAATGGAGAAGGGGGTGCCCCGGTTCCAGTCTGCCAGCAGGTAAGTACCTGCGTCTTCGGAGGGCAGACCAGGGGGGTTTTGTAGGGCACCGGGGGGGACACAAGTCCACACAGAAAGTACACCCTCAGCGGCACGGGGGCGGCCGGGTGCAGTGTGCAAACAAGCTTCGGGTTTGTAACTGAAATCAATGGGAGACCAAGGGGTCTCTTCAGCGATGCAGGCAGGCAAGGGGGGGCTCCTCGGGGTAGCCACCACCTGGGCAAGGGAGAGGGCCTCCTGGGGGTCACTCCTGCACTGGAGTTCGGATCCTTCAGGTCCTGGGGGCTGCGGGTGCAGAGTCTTTACCAGGCGCCGGGATCTGAGGGGCAGGCAGTCGCGATCAGGAGGAGCCTCAGGATTCCCTCTGCAGGCGTTGCTGTGTGGGCTCAGGGGGGGCAACTCTGGCTACTCACGGTCTCACAGTAGCCGGGGAGTCCTCCCTGAAGTGATTGTTCTCCACAAGTCGAGCCGGGGGCGTCGGGTGCGGAGTAGCAAGTCTCGCGCTTCCGGCGGGAAACGCAAGTTGTTTCAAAGTTGCTGCTTTGTTTCAAAGTTGCAGTCTTTGGTGAACAGGGCCGCTGTCCTCTGGAGTTCTTGGTCCTTCTAGAGCAGGGCAGTCCTCTTAGGATTCAGAGGTCGCTGGTCCCTGGGGAAAGCGTCGCTGGAGCAGTGTCTTTTAGAAGTGGGGAGACAGGGCGGTAGAGCTCGGGCCAAAGCAGTTGGTGTCTCCGTCTTCTCTGCAGGGTTTTTCAGCTTAGCAGCCCTCTTCTTCGAATCTAATTTCCTAGGTTCTGGGGAGCCCCTAAATACTGAATTTAGGGGTGTGTTTAGGTCTGGGAGGGCAGTAGCCAATGGCTACTGTCCTTGAGGGTGGCTACACCCTCTTTGTGCCTCCTCCCTGAGGGGAGGGGGGCACATCCCTAATCCTATTGGGGGAATCCTCCATCTGCAAGATGAAGGATTTCTAAAAGTCAGAGTCACCTCAGCTCAGGACACCTTAGGGGCTGTCCTGACTGGCCAGTGACTCCTCCTTGTTTTTCTCATTATCTCTCCTGGACTTGCCGCCAAAAGTGGGGGCTGTGTCCAGGGGGCAGGCATCTCCACTAGCTGGAGTGCCCAAGGCCATTGTAACACTAAGCCTGAGCCTTTGAGGCTCACTGCTAGGTGTTACAGTTCCTGCAGGGGGGAGGTGTTAAGCACCTCCACCCAGAGCAGGCGTTTGTTTCTGTCCTCAGAGAGCACAAAGGCCCTCACCACATGGGGTCAGAAACTTGTCTCTCAGCAGCAGGCTGGCACAGACCAATCAGTCCTGCACTGAACAATTGGGTAAGATACAGGGGGCATCTCTAAGATGCCCTCTGTGTGCATTTTATAATAAATCCAACACTGGCATCAGTGTGGGTTTATTATTCTGAGAAGTTTGATACTAAACTTCACAGTATTCAGTGTACCCATTATGGAGCTGTGGAGTTCGTTTTTGACAGACTCCCAGGCCATATACTCTTATGGCTACCCTGCACTCACAATGTCTAAGGTTTTGCTTAGACACTGTAGGGGAATAGTGCTCATGCACCTATGCCCTCACCTGTGGTATAGTGCACCCTGCCTTAGGGCTGTAAGGCCTGCTAGAGGGGTGACTTACCTATGCCACAGGCAGTGAGAGGTTGGCATGGCACCCTGAGGGGAGTGCCATGTCGACTTTGTCATTTTCTCCCACCAGCACACACAAGCTGGCAAGCAGTGTGTCTGTGCTGAGTGACGGGTCCCTAGGGTGGCATAAGACATGCTGCAGCCCTTAGAGACCTTCCCTGGCATCAGGGCCCTTGGTACCATGGGTACCAGTTACAAGGGACTTACCTGGGTGCCAGGGTTGTGCCAATTGTGGAGACAACGGTACATTTTAGGTGAAAGAACACTGGTGCTGGGGCCTGGTTAGCAGGGTCCCAGCACACTTCTCGGTCAAGTCAGCATCAGTATCAGGCAAAAAGTGGGGGGTAACTGCAACAGGGAGCCATTTCTTTACACAAGCCCCCACCCCAGCCCACAGGCCAGGAGACTCAGCCAAAGCTGGGAGAGTCTTCCTAGTCTGTCAGGCGAGGAAGAGTAGAGGAAATAGGCTGGTTTGTTGCAGGGCCTACTCTGCCTTACATCCTCCTGTTCAGGTCATTCCCTCTGGGGAACTGACCCACTTTCACAGTGATAGGACCTAGTCTGAATTGCCTCTTGTCTGTGCCTTTAATGTCTTCACCCATTCTCTCTATTTTGGGGTTAGAGGTATCCACCTCTGCTAATCTTATCTTAGCCAGGGTCACCCCTAGCTTACCCAAAGAGGTTACCCAGAGCTGGAGTAACCCCACCATGACCAATAGGGTCAGAGGACCTAACTTGCTATTTGGCATGGGATCAGACCACCATGCCAAGGATAGTGCAGCCATAAAGGCTAACACCCAGTGTAGGAAGTTGGCTCTGTATGCACTATTTCAAAGCAAGGAATAGTATGCACAGAGTCCAAGGGTTCCCCTTAGAGGTAAGATAGTGTCAAAAAGAGATAATACTAATGCTCTATTTTGTGGTAGTGTGGTCGAGCAGTAGGCTTATCCAAGGAGTAGTGTTAAGCATTTGTTGTACATACACACAGGCAATAAAGGAGGAACACACACTCAGAGACAAATCCAGGCCAATAGGTTTTGTTATAGAAAAATATATTTTCTTAGTTTATTTTAAGAACCACAGGTTCAAATTCTACATGTAATATCTCATTTGAAAGGTATTGCAGGTAAGTACTTTAGGAACTTTGAATAATTACAATAGCATATATACTTTTTACATAAAACACAATAAGCTGTTTTAAAAGTAGACACTTAGTGCAATTTTCACAGTTCCTGGGGGAGGTAAAGTATTGTTAGTTCTTGCAGGTAAGTAAACCACCTACGGGGTTAAGATTGGGGTCCAAGGTAGCCCACCGTTGGGGGTTCAGAGCAACCCCAAAGTCACCACACCAGCAGCTCAGGGCCGGTCAGGTGCAGAGTTCAAAGTGGTGCCCAAAACGCATAGGCTTCAATGGAGAGAAGGGGGTGCCCCGGTTCCAGTCTGCCAGCAGGTAAGTACCCGCGTCTTCGGAGGGCAGACCAGGGGGGTTTTGTACGGCACCGGGGGGGACACAAGTCAGCACAAAAAGTACACCCTCAGCAGCGTGGGGGCGGCCGGGTGCAGTGTGCAAACAAGCGTCGGGTTTGTAATAGGTTTCAATGGGAGACCAAGGGGTCTCTTCAGCGGTGCAGGCAGGCAAGGGGGGGGCTCCTCGGGGTAGCCACCACCTAGGCAAGGGAGAGGGCCTCCTGGGGGTCACTCCGGCACTGAAGTTCCGATCCTTCAGGTGCTGGGGGCTGCGGGTGCACGGTCTTTTCCAGCCGTCGGGATTTTAGAGTCAGGCAGTCGCGGTCAGGGGGAGCCTGGGGATTCCCTCTGCAGGCGTCGCTGTGGGGGCTCAGGGGGGACAACTTTGGTTACTCACAGTCTCGGAGTCGCCGGAGGGTCCTCCCTGAGGTGTTAGTTCTCCACCAGTCGAGTCGGGGTCGCCGGGTGCAGTGTTGCAAGTCTCACGCTTCTTGCAGGGATTGCAGGGATCTTTAAATCTGCTCCTCTGAAACAAAGTTGCAGTCTTTTTGGAACAGGGCCGCTGTCCTCGGGAGTTTCTTGTTTCTCTTGAAGCAGGGCAGTCCTCTGAGGATTCAGAGGTTGCTGGTCCTGGGGAAAGCGTCGCTGGAGCAGGGTTCTTTAGAAGGCAGGAGACAGGCCGGTAGGACTGGGGCCAAAGCAGTTGGTGTCTTCTTTCTTCTTCTGCAGGGTTCTTTCAGCTCAGCAGTCCTCTTCTTCGGTAAGTTGCAGGAATCTAAATTCTTAGGTTCAGGGAAGCCCTTAAATACTAAATTTAAGGGCGTGTTTAGGTCTTAGGGGGGTTAGTAGCCAATGGCTACTAGCCCTGATGGTGGGTACACCCTCTTTGTGCCTCCTCCCAAGGGGAGGGGGGCACATTCCTATCCCTATTGGGGGAATCCTCCATCTGCAAGATGGAGGATTTCTAAAAGTCAGAGTCACCTCAGCTCAGGACACCTTAGGGGCTGTCCTGACTGGCCAGTGACTCCTCCTTGTTTTTCTCATTATCTCCTCCTGGACTTGCTGCCAAAAGTAGGGGCTGTGTCCAGGGGGCGGGCATCTCCACTAGCTGGAGTGCCCTGGGGCATTGTAACACGAAGCTTGAGCCTTTGAAGCTCACTGCTAGGTGTTACAGTTCCTGCAGGGAGGAGGTGTGAAGCACCTCCACCCAGAGCAGGCTTTGTTTCTGTCCTCAGAGAGCACAAAGGCTCTCACCGCATGGGGTAAGAAACTCGTCTCTCAGCAGCAGGCTGGCACAGACCAGTCAGTCCTGCACTGAACAATTGGGTAAAATACAGGGGGCATCTCTAAGATGCCCTCTGTGTGCATTTTTTAATAAATCCAACACTGGCATCAGTGTGGGTTTATTATTCTGAGAAGTTTGGTACCAAACTTCCCAGTATTCAGTGTAGCCAATATGGAGCTGTGGAGTTCGTTTTTGACAGACTCCCAGGCCATATACTCTTATGGCTACCCTGCACTTACAATGTCTAAGATTTTGCTTAGACACTGTAGGGGCATAGTGCTCATGTACCTATGCCCTCACCTGTGGTATAGTGCACCCTGCCTTAGGGCCGTAAGGCCTGCTAGAGGGGTGACTTACCTATGCCACAGGCAGTGAGAGGTTGGCATGGCACCCTGAGGGGAGTGCCATGTCGACTTTGTTATTTTCTCCCCACCAGCACACACAAGCTGGCAAGCAGTGTGTCTGTGCTGAGTGAGGGGTCCCTAGGGTGGCATAAGACATGCTGCAGCCCTTGGAGACCTTCCCTGGCATCAGGGCCCTTGGTACCAGGGGTACCAGTTACAAGGGGCTTACCTGGGTGCCAGGGTTGTGCCAATTGTGGAGACAACGGTACATTTTAGGTGAAAGAACACTGGTGCTGGGACCTGGTTAGCAGGGTCCCAGCACACTTCTCGGTCAAGTCAGCATCAGTATCAGGCAAAAAGTGGGGGGTAACTGCAACAGGGAGCCATTTCTTTACAATCCACATCACCAAAATCTAAAGGAACGCATTAACAACAACAAAGGTAGCTTCTACATCGAAGTTTTGAGGGTTCAAAACCAGCTAACTGGCTCATACTGAACATGAGATGCTGTAACCATTTTATGCTTGCTACCACATCATGATACTGAAAACCTGTCCAAGAAAAATTACGGTAGATTATGATGCTTGGTCCACGTGGTGTTTTGGGCTGTGCACCAGATTATTTTTCCAGGACCTCCGTATCTACGAATTGCTCTTATTCTGTTCTTTTCCGTTCTCTAAAATCTGCTCTGATTCTGAAAATGTTTGTACAAGTTTATGATCATCTGTTGTAAAGTAATTTTACTACTGCAACACCCACTATCCTGAAACGATTTCCAGTTGAGAGGAAAAATAGAATACTGACACCAACTGTTATGAATGTTCCTGCAAGGTAGGATCAGAGCAGCTTGAACTGAGTGGCTGGCAAGGAGGAGGTGGATGTATGTTGCCCTTAGTAGCGACCACATACAGAGCAACTACAACATCCCTCTTGGTCCAATAAAAGTTTGATTTGGCTGATAAACTGGTTGTGAGGGCTGAAGGTAACCCAGATGCTGCAAATAGCCTTTAAACCTTGTGTACTGACTGGTCGGTGAAAGCAAGCCAAGGGATTGGGCAGTAACGCAGCAGTCTTTGAATCATTCCAATGCAGTCAGACTTTCCCCCCAAAGAGCCTGGATACATCTGAGCGCTAGTCCATTTGAGAAACCTGGTCACTGCCTGAAAATCCAGTAGCCATCCAGGCACAACACTTAAGATGACACTCGTGCCTGTGTAGTTCACTTCGTTATGTCAGGCCCTTAGTACATATCTGGCAGTGTCTTGTCTGTCCTGAATCATTTGGGCAAAGGTTAACCTGAATTACTGAGGGACAGCTGGCAAGATCTTGCTGCTAAAGTCCCAAAGGGTATGCATATGATGAACCAATAAGCAGAACACGTTCAGAAAGATGAGGGCTAAACTGGAAGATGAAAATACTCTTTCCATATTCCTCAATGTGCTTCGGCTCACTATCTGGCTGAAAATAAGGGAATGGATTCCGGATGACTTTGCTCATGGATGCCTGTATAACCAAGCTTTCCGGGAGTTGGATTATGAGTGAGAAAGCCAGAAAGATGTCTGTCAACAAATTAGCTTTTGTTTCTATTGTGGGCAGCTGGAAATCAAAAACATCTACTGCCCTGCGGACAACCACCACAAAGGAGGCACCTTTTTCTGACCTTATGACAATTCTAATTAAGTCTCAGGAGTAATGTCCAACCATCTAGCATTTTGTAGGGCGATGGACAATCCAGCATCAACATAAAGAGCAGTGAGCAAGTTGTTCAGCCTCCTGAGTTCGACGAGCCCAGAGCAACTGAGCCCTTAGGGTGCCAAATCTGTGGCTTCTCATCTGATCTACAGTGGTGAGACTTAGATTTACTCAAGGACTTGGACCTGGATCTGGACAGGAGGATGATTTGGAGAGGGAACAGCCTTACGTCCTGGAGTGGTAATGCAGCTTCGAGCATCAGCTTCTTGTGTTTCATAATGTAAAGCTTTTCTTCCCACTCCCTGATCACTATTGGGCACATTGGGGGGCATTTGTCACACATCTTCTAACTGTGACCAGAACTGAACCGCAACAAACAAATGTAGTGCAGATCCACAACAGACATCTGCTTTCTGCAGTCGTAGCACAATTTAAAACTCATCATCTAGGGCAGAGACATTTTCACTGGCACACTGTCGTTGGTCTGGAGTGGTGCTCCAGATCTGCAGTGAGGGATACGGAAAGAAAGGAACCAACACCAGTGCAGAGTGGTGTCACATATGTTCTACTTGACACCTTCACTTTCGAGAAAGTGCAAGGTCATTTCGGAGTCACACAGTGTTGCTTACTAGTAAGCAGGACCAAATGCTTTGAAAATTAAGATCCATTCTGGAGCCTGGTATAATTCTAAAGGTGAAGAATATGCAGTTAGAAGCAGTTCTCGAGTAGCATACTGAGATTTCTAGCAGAGGTGGAAGGACATTAGGTGGAAGTGAGATTAGTGGATACAATGAGTAGGAGGAGACCGTAGATAATTCAGTCTTAGATTTATTGGGAATTAAAAAACTAGGGTAAGTATTTGGGTCACAAGAAAGTAGGAGACAAGAACATATGTGTCATCAGAATCCCAAATTTAACGTAATACCATTAAAGTAGTAAGCTGAGGGCTAAAGCTTGGGGAATGCCCAACGGAAGAGAGGTGGGTAAGGATTTAGAGAACGTCAATACATACAGAGCTATGAGATTTAAGAGGTGAGCCATTCAATGGCATTGCCAACAATGTCAAGGGTAGAAAGGGTGTTTAATAAGCCATATTATAATCAAATTAAAAAAAGCAGGTATATTATTTTTTCACTGATATATGTAACCTGTTTCTGTCGGTGGGACCCCTATGATGAAGTATGCCACCAACTAGGTTGGTAGGTGAAGGGTCTTTTACAGAGATAAAAAAAGAGCATTTTGGGAACACAGAAACAGGTTGCATATATCAATGTAGAAATAATATACCTACTTTCGTTGTTTTTATTAAAATTTAGTTGTGGCAAAGTAAGCAGGTATTCTCAGCTTCTCATTCTCTCTTGTGTTGGTTTTCATTAATAAAGCCCTATTAAGCAATTGTAATTCATCAAACAAAAGCATGTTTTATTTTGTTTTACAATTTGTCCAAAGCAGCCAAGAATTGCAGAGGATAATTATGACAGATGGGCTGTTCTGTTCTGCTAAAATGATATTGTTAAGGATATGGTAGACAACAGTGTTAGGTGAGTGCAGGACAATGAAGTCAGACTGTAGGGGATCAAGAACATTGTTTTTGAACCTCTATACAGTGATATTACTGCAAGTGAATTATTTGAGGATTTATTTAAAGTGATAGTAAAATGGCGAATGAAATATAGTGGGTAGACTCAAAGTGTGAGAGAAGGGATGAATAGCTGAGAAAGAGATATGAAGTGATGGTTAGAAGTTTGATAAACTGGGAACAAAACAGATCAAAAGTAACATATTGTTGGGGTTGTCAGTGTGGGTAAAGGAATTAACCCATGCATGCCCTATAGAACGAGAGTGTAGATAAGTGGGCCGTTGGGGAAGGAGGGGCCATGAGCAAGACAGAAAGACAGATTAACTGATTCCTGCCCCATCCATCGTGAGACAACGCTACCAAAGACAGTACAAATACTACATTTGTGACCGAACCTGCTCACCTGCAGGCAATCTCCTCCAGTGCCTTCTGCTGCTCCTCCTCCTTTGATAATTTAGATAGCTTCATCAAAAAGTCATCCACCTCCTGGATTGTCAGAACACTTTTTGTTGCCGGTGGGAAAGATTTGCTTTCATCAAAAAAGATACGCACCGTCTCCGACACATCCCCCTTCACTCACCAAAAAGGGAAAACAAAGAATTAGGTGATCCAGTAGCAAAAGTGGTACAATGAGTAAGGCACTGTGCTTACATTAGTAGGTTCTACCTCATCCTCATTTGAACAATCTTGCATTCAACTGAATGACATGACTGCTCTGATGTAAAGGTGGCTATTAGCTTTTATACACAATCCTTTTAAAAGTAAAAACCAGCGTTTCTTTTCCAGTACATGATTCACTTTATATATGCAAACATCAGCACCATGCAATTCAGTCGTACAAGCAAACCTACAGGCGCTGCCTTCTCAAACGTGCTTTAAGGCCCACACTAAATATGAAGACATTTGTTTGCAGTTCAAAATTATTTCCTACAGCACCCTTTCATACAACAGAGTACACCTCCGCTGTGTTGCTATTAGTCTTCGGTAGGGTTGTATAAATTAAGTTGATGTCCTGTCCCCTCTTGAATAGAACAGAGTTTTCAAGTAAATGTAGAACACCTCTCAGTACATATCCCAACAGGAGCTTTTGTGATAATGTAAACAGTGAGTAGTAGTCATCAGCCCTTCTCTATTTCAGGTTTGAAATTAAAAGAAGAAAGGTGGTGTCTGGTTCCACAATCTTCAAGCCACTCACCATCGCTAGTCAGGCATACAGATATAAAGGTAGGCACATCACCAGCATCCTCTCACCTGCTCCAGGTCCCGCACCATGTCCTCTTGATTGCAACTGAAAATGCGACTGAACAGTTTCACAATTTGCTTATCATTTAGGTTATAGACACTCTTAATCACGCCTGGCAACAGTAACTTGACAGTCAGGTAAACATCACCATGAAAACCATCTGTACCAAGAAAGAAGGGATAATGTCTTTTAAAATCACAATTAAAGATCAGGACTGAAAGACGATGTTCATGAAACATGGCTTGATCACCATATGATATCCCTCATGAATGAGGAGTTAGACCAACATCACAAAGAAAATGACGTCTAAATACATTCACATCTAGGTTACGCAAATATCAAGGTAGTTAAAACACTATGCTGTTTTTTGTGTGCAAATTGAAATAAAAAAGCATGATGTGAAAAAACATGTTTAACACTAGTCATCAGCGCCTATCACAAGACTGAAATCTCCACTATATGTGAACAGTTTGGGTCATCAATTTTATTCCACATAAAATTAGGATGACGGTGGAATACCAAAGTAGAAGCGATCCTTTCTGTTTAAAGTATAAGTAGCCTGAAATTATAATTAACTCATAAAAAGGTTCACAATTTTAGTTTTTATTTTAATGATTATCACTTATATTCATTAGCACTCACAGCATTTATTCTTCAGCCACAGTGGGCTGTCATGGCTAGGGGCAAAGTCTATGATGCCATCCCAACACGGCAATTTGAAGGGTGTACAGTCACATAAGGCACAGTTCAATGCCTTTTGCAGTTGAAAGGTAAATGGGCGAGCTGTAGCAGAACCAGGTGCTTGACCTGACTGCAACAGACAGTTTTCTACAACAGGAAGGAGGAGGAGAATGGAGAACTAGTTACTGCCTGCCCTGGTTCTCTCCACCAGTCTTCTGCTATTTTTAGGCGAGAGGTGGCAGACTGCATTGTTGCTCTGTACTGACTGGACAGTCAATGCAGATCACCCAGGAATGCCTGGCTGGAGCATTAACTGTAATCTAATGTTAAGGCAATCCAGTATTCAGACTGTGGAGAAAAATAATTCCAGGAGGGGACCTGCAAGTTAGAAACTTGGAGGGTGAGGAGGTGGCAGGAAGAGTCATGAAGGGCAAAATCAGTGATAGTTTATGGTTTGTAAGCATATGTATTATTACTACAAAATTAACAATAAGAAATAATGAAAAGGTTCTGGCTTACTTTACTAGTCACAAACAGAATGCTGTTTAAGATCATAACAAGAAGTTAATTGTTAGGGTCAAACTCTGGTGAGAAATCCACTTGAGGCCAAATATAAATACAGTGGATTTGCTAAAAGGGGTCACAATTTACTTTGGTACTTTGCAAACTGACTTTAAAAAAAAAAGAGAAATGTTCGTAAAATTATTTTTAAGAGTAGGCAGTGGTCCCATGGACTAGTGTCTACTCCTAAAAAAGCTGTTTTTGACTATTTACAAATACTGCAAACAGTTTACCATTTCCTTTGAGGTGTTGGTAAAATACCAATGTCTTACAACCACATTTCAGTTGTGAAATATTAATACATACCATAAGGAATCACCATTTGGAAAGTTTGCCTTAATCAGACCCCTACAAGTAACGATTCCTTATGATTCCCTAAACCCAAGTGGCGATTCTGTAACATGTTACTGAATTGCTAAATTGGTTCATTCATTCATATTCAGTACATTTGAAAGCTAAATTTTCTTGTGATTTACCAAATTGCAGGGTTTGCGACACGAAAATGCAATAGGATATCTGGCCCTTACTCTAGACATCTGTGTTTAATCTCATGATCACAGTTTCAAATCATCATAAAATAACTTGGAGGGTTAAAGTGCCTACTGAAGAATCCTATGTCCAATCTGCAGATCACGGACTAGTCTAATCGCAAGATGTTCCAGTGGCTCAATGAATCTACTGCAGAGATTCTTGTGTAATCTGCAAGTCATAAATTCCAATCCTGTTCAATTAACCTAGGGAGTTATGTAGACACTGCTAACATCTACATGAAACCTGCTAAGCATAAGTATAAATCCATGCTAGTTTTAACTCCTAGACTGATCTTGCATTATTTAAATAAGAATGCTTCTCAGAGGTGTGTGCATATGTAATAAATTGTTAATGAAGACAGACAACTCACACAGAAATCTTTGTATTAATTTTTCATATGGATGTATGAAACCAATGCTATGACTACCTTTTTTAAGTCTTGCAGAGGAAGAACAAACTGAGAGGATAGGATGCTATGAACGTGAACAGACATGTGCACACCATCTTATCCATTCAGTGGAATATAGAGACCTTCATTTAATGCCACCATAAAAGTCACACAGGTGCACCTCCCAAGTCCACCAGCCAGCTATCTTATAGCAGCTGCCCTGGCCAAGACCCCGGAATATGTCAGCTACCTCCTCCTGTGCCCTTTTGCAGGAAGTCCTGGATGATCTGGGTCTTGACATTATAGCTTGGCTTGTCAGAAACCATTGTGCATAGCTTCCGAAACTCTCGCAAGGAGCAGTCCTTGTGCTTTGGGTCGCAGCGCTTTGCAGACATGCTGTTAACGTGTGGGACGCTTGGAGATGGTGTTGTTGGTTTTGCTAAAGATAAAAACAAGAGATTAGCAAACTATATGTTCCAAGATTACTTTAAAAAAAGGTGAGAATGCACTTTCTACATCAACTTCTGTCACAGCATACTCGTGTTCAGCAAAAGCACAAAAAACAGCAAGTATGGCTCAAAGGAGTGATTTCAGAACAAAAATAACGAGATTGAGGTGGACAATGGAGGAAGAAGCTGACATGCATCAAAATGACAAATAGTCTATACAGTGCCAAACAAAAAAAGATTACCTAGTTTAAAGTAACAGCTAAATATTTTACCTCACAAGGTTCAAACATAACAGGATACAAGTTAACATACTTTTGAAATCTAGAGTATGATAGAAAAAATAAAGCACCACTGAACAAAGATACTCGTTTACGTATGGATTAGTCTTGGACCAACTGAGCATAAATAGAAAAACGATAGCAACAGTACAGAACACGTACACACAGAGATTATCAAGATAAGCAGGAAAAAGGAATACTTGTCTGGTGGGTTGTGCCTATACCTTGAGGTGGGTAATTACCCATCTTGAGGTGGGTAAACCAATATATTACAAGAACATTACTTTTCTGAATGCCCCACTTTTAAATACCATGCACCCTACCTTGTAGGCTGTAATGCCTACATAGGAGTGTCCTAATATTTAAAAGGACTCTTTCTCCTGTCAAAAAGGGTTTTGCCAGGTCGCACTGTCGGGTTTATACTGCAGCAGTTAGGCCACACAGGGTAGGACTGAAGTCATGTTTGCTCTGCCGCTGTGGTGGATGGCACGATAGGTGCTGCAGTCAGCTAGTGGCATTCAGTGGCACTAGTGGCAGGTATTTATAGGCAAGTTAAATGTGCCAATTAGGAATGAACCAATTTAATCATGTTTAAAGAGGGAGCACAGGCACTGAACTCCTTGTTAGCAGGGGTATTGTATACAGAAAGCAAAAATATATGTTGCAGCAAAAAACACACAGAAAAAGCGGATTTCCTACAAAGATCATATGGACTAGTAAGATGTATTGTGGAATCAACACTGGCTGGCCTATGAAGAAAAGAAGCAGTTAAACAAATGACTGGCATTTACAGAGTTTTGACATCAGGCAAAAACAGGAACAATTTTCCGACCATTTGTAGGCATTTGCCAATGGTGTACGAACTCTGAGGCTCTGTTTACAGGTGGGTACTTACAGCAGCATAACAGAAAAGAAACTAACAAGAGCTTTTGCAAGGCTGTCCTTATGAACATCTCACTTTTGCTAGGATCTATACTGAAGATTTGTTTCCCCACCCAAACATTCATTGTGAATGAGTACCACTTGTTACAAGGTGGAAGAGGGGAGGGATTGTAAAATAAATATATTTCATGTTACTGGTGAAGAGAAGTTGCTCAGTGGGTACAATTATATCATAGCCCTATATGAAGCATTCACTTCAGTTCACCAATTACCTCACTTGGGATATCTTGACATCAGCCAATGAGTACACCATAAAACCTCACCAAAGAGCGCATTACATTATGAACACACAAAGCGAAACACTCAATCTTATTCTGATAATGTCACAGACAAAACAGTGGCAGTTGGACGCACGGGAATTCATTAAAAATATCAACTCTAAATAATATTAATGAAGGTTCGTCACATCTATGGTATGTTACAGATTTTTAGACAGAATACAAAAAAATGACTAATTCTAGCATAGAAAAGGTGATACAGTTATCGTAAAGGGGAACATTTGTTTCTAACATTTACCTGAACGGAGAATCCTACCTACATCGAAAGTATCGCCAATTTTTTTTGTTGTTTTTTTTATGTAGATAGATTCCAGAAAAAAATGACAATGTGAAAATCTGAGGTGATTTTAGAAACATTGTTGGGGTGTAGCTATAAAAAAAAGCTGAGTCAGAAATGAAGTATATGGGTAGTGAACGCTTTGTCTCACACTCATATATTATTTTATTTGATTTTTCTAAGGAGAATAAATCTTCTTTATTGCCAACCATTTAAAAATCACCGTAATATAAACTGAGTACATATGCAGAATGAATTAATTACATCAACGAGGGGTTAGTTAAAACAGATAATCATGTTAAAACACTGAGACAGACAGCAGTGATAACAGCTGACCTTCACACTAGGCAGCAATGAATGTGATTGTAGTCACGATTGGGGAAAAAAGAAGTTTAGAATTTAAATGCACCAGAAATCATCCCTTTAAAAGCCTGCAAGTATAAAGTGACCAGTGCTTATTAGCAAATAAACTACGTCTTAAGTGACAACTGTAACCTGTAATGTTTATCATGCAAAATACATTTGATGAAAGAGATGCTAATGCCTTATTGCGATGGAATCTAGAAGTGGAAATCACCGCAGGCACGTAGTCAGACAGTGTCTGAAGTTCAAAAAGTGCGAGCTCGTGCAAATCATTACTGCTTTCACACGGGATTGGACGGTCTCCGATGTTCTGGGGTGCTTGGCTTCATATTACTGGTTGCAGTTTTCTTAATGCTAAGCCAAGGCTGCTTCCGACTTTTGGTTAAGAGTGAGCCTTGTTGTTGGGGTGCGGCTTGAGAGGCCAAGATGGCAAACACTCTTTAATTGAGCTCAGCTTCGCACCCCCCACAATCCAACAGTTATTCTGTTAATCGGATGCCTTTAACCCAAGGCAAATCAACATCATAACCTGTAGCCTTGGATGAAATGATGACTGTGTTTCTGAGCACCCCAGGCTGATGGGGTCCCCTGGTATGTGCCCTGCTATTACCGAGTACTAGGGGCTGTAGGGTTGGTGTATAGGCCACGACCAGCCCTCCGCATAAAGAATACACGCGCACTCGGTATCTATTCTGTAGGGAAACTGCGTCAGCGCAGTCCCTCATTTATTTAACCATCTCGGTTTCGCGTTCCGTCCGGACACGCGGAACTGGTTACAAATTATAGGGGAGGCCGGGTGGCTCTCTACAGGGGCGAGGCTGGAGCCAGAGAACGGGGGCCGTTGCTGGAGTGGGCCTGGTTGCAGCCCGAGATCTCATCACATTTGGCGTGCGCCATCCCTAACAAGAAAGAGCACCGAAGTAAGACACTCCATCTACTCCGTTTGTAGCAGTGAGGAAAGACCAATTGGCAGCCGTGAATCTATGCAGGCTGAGGCGTGGCCCAGAGATAGAGGCCAGATGATGAGTATCTGATCACCCATACTCTACCTGTGGCGCCGCTGGCATCAGTGAGCAGTCCTTGCGGCCCGCAGCCAGCTCTGCGGCCGATTGCCACTCCTGGATCGGGGAGTGCCTATGAGGACCCAGGAATCTGGTACACGGCTTCCTCCTCTGTCGGCCTGTGGCCGACACGATACCTGATGGAGTGGGTTGAGTCTAGCAGACAGGGATGCTCGGGCAGGCAGCATTCACCTGTTAGAGTCCTGCTTGAGGGGGGTAAGTTGTTGATTTTTTAGGAGTCTGCACTCTCCATCTTCTGGGCCCGAGACTGCCGGCTGAAAATAAATAAGTGCCTTCTTAACAAATAAGGAGGGGAGGCAAACAGGCCTGTATGATCGTCTGGAGCTCCCACTCTGCTGCTACAGGGAGGTCCGAAGCTAGAAGTGCCTTCCACCCATCCTTCAGCACCTGGAACACCGAGCTTAAACCAGAGGCTGAAATAGCGCTCATATAGGGAATGGGCTTCTCTGCCACCGTGGGCCCCCATAATACTGTGGAAACCACATTTCACAAAACAGCCTGGTGAACAACAAAGGGCCAAACTGGAAGGCGTGGAACACAGAAGCGAGAACCACAACCCTGAGACCATTTCTGGGTTTCACCATGCTACTGGACTCTTCATCATTGCTAATTAATGAGAGACTCAATATGGTCAAAGATAAAAACCGTAAGTCCTCTAGACATGGCAAAATGGACCTCTATGCAAAGAGGACAGCCTCCTCTCTGGTGGAGGCTGAGTCCATCACCCCAACTATGCCTATCAATGCAGCTTTACTAAAGGCAATCCAGTCCTCCAGAGTTGATCAGAGAAGTGCAGTCAGAGATATCCTTCCTACGGCAAGACTTATGGAATGTATCCGAAAGAGTCATCAGGGCAGAGACCAGACTCTCAGAGGTGGATGATGTGGCTAGCGGACTGGAAAAGAAAATATCGGAGCTCTTTGCCACAACAAAGGACTTACACTGGAAGGTAGAGGATGCAGAAAATTATGCTAGGAGAAATAACCTACACTTTGTGGGTTTCCCGAAGGGGGTCGAGGCCTCCAATGTGGGGTCTTTTCTGACCAAATGGCTTTGGGCCTACATTCCACCTGAACAGTTCTCCCCATGCTTTATCACAGAATGTGCACACAGGGTGTTAAATGCTAGACCACATCTGCGTGCCTTCCCACGTCCAATAATAGCAGGTTTCCTGAACATCTTGGACAGAGACATGATATTGAGAAAAGCCCGTCGCTTAGGAGAGATCCGCTATGCAAATGCGGAAATCATGGTGTTCCCAGACTACTCCTGTGAGGTACAGAAGCAATCACTCAGGTTTGACTCTGTCAAAGAAAAATTAAGAGCCCTCCGACTAAACTATATGGTAATATTTCCAGAGAAGCTACATGTCATATTCCAGGACAAGACGAGGCGTAGGATTGGTTGGGGGAGCGCCCAGCCCTGAAAAGGGCAGGAGAAGAACAATCTGATAGGCTAGCTCCCTTTCCAGAGACATAAGTTACAACGGTCGGAGAAGAGGAGATGTAGCTGGGATGAAGGACACTTGAGCAAGGGGATCCCATGGACAGAGCGAATACAGGGAAAGGGGCCAGGCCTGCGTTCGGAGGCCAAGGGAGACACACCCCAGATCCCAAAAAAGGCAAGACTTACCCGTGAAGAGAGCGGACAGATTTTGGATGTCATAGAGGGGGGGGAACTGTCCATGGATTCAGACAACACACATCATTGTGTAGGAAGCTGGCCTGCTGTGTGGTGGGTACCTATGGTACTTACACCTTATACCAGGTCCAGGCATCCCATCTCAGTGAAGTGTAGGCAGTGTCTAGAAGCCAGGCTCTCTAGAGGTAGCTGTGGATGAGCAGCCAAGGCTTATCTAGGAGACATGCAAAGTCACACAGCACTTACACACAAGAAACAAAACACTTGGTTGTAGAAAAATAAAGGTACTTTATTTTTGGAACACAGAATCAGAAGCTACTAGAGAGGCAACCCTCCAATAGGAGGAAAGTAAATACACTATATTATTATATATATATATGCACACATACATACTAATAAACAGTAAGAGGTATAAAAAAATGTAAAATAGCAATAAGCAATAGTAGCCGTAGGGGGAGCCCAAACCATATACTAATAAAGTGGAAAGAGAACACAGGGCCCCTACCTAGGCAAGTAAATTGTGTAGAGGGGAGCTGGAAGTACTAAGAAACCGCACAGGTAAGTAATACAGTTCCCCCCAGCGATCAGGAATGCAGGAGTAAAACACTGGATTTCCCCAAAACCATCTCAAAGGATGAAAAGAAGAAAAAGAAGACACACAGAACAGCCTGCAAGAAATCAGCAGTGGATTACCGAAGATGGAGACCTGTGCAGAGAGGGGACCAAGTCCAGAAGTGTCTGTGGAGTCCAGGGGGAGTAGGAGATACTACCCACCCAGAGGTACCTTTTGGAGTTGGTCGACGAGGAAGGAAGACAGGTCAGCACTGCAGCACAGAAGCTGAAGAAAAATTCCGGATACATGCAAAAGGTGTCCCACGATGAAAGCTGGATTGCAGATGGGTGTTGGTGAAGGGTTTCCACCAACAATCCTTGGCAAAGGCAAATTCGTGGTTTGAGGAAAAGAGGTGCTGTCAGGGACCAGCAAGCCCCAGGAGGACTCTACCCAGGATAGGGGGTCACAGGAGACCCTCTGTGTCGCGGAAAGCCCACAGGAGCACAGGCAGCACCCACAAGTGTCCCACAGGACAGGGACACAGGAGTCGTTGAAGCAGCCCACGCAACACCAAAGATGTTGCTCCCACGTCACCGTTGCAGGAGGGAGTAATGGGGGCTGGAGCTACACGTCACCTGAAACTCCCCTTAGAGATGAAGCAAACAAGCCTTGGCAGCTGCAAAGGGCGTGGTGCATGGGGCGCTGTCTTGCGTGGAGTGGAAGGGACTTACCACCACCAAAGTGCGACAGCTGGTAGAGAGGACCAAGGGGAAGTCTCCGGACCGCCACCCGTGATGCAGAATCTACGCCACTCAGGATGAGGGGAGATCCACGCAGCCAGTCGTCAAATGTAGCCAGGTACCTGCGGATGTAGGGGAGTGATGCCTTCACCTCAAGGGAGATTCCTTCTTCTTCTTCTTGTGCAGGCTGAAGAGTAGCAGTCTTCTGAGGATGCACGGCCATGGAAATGTTGCAAAGCCGGCAGGAAGTCTGGATACAATGTCGCAGAAGGTTCGTCCTCGTAGATCTGTAGCTTGTAGGTTCCCGGAGTGTCCAGTGGAGGTTCTGGAGGCCAGAAGTCGAAGCAGAGGTTGCAGAGGAGTCTTGCTGGAATTTTGCAAGCCGAATCTGAGGACCCACCCCAGAGGAAGTCCCTATATAGCCTAAAGAGGGTCTTGGCCACCTAACCAGGTAACTACCTATCAGAGGGTGCCTCTGACATCACCTGCCTGGCCTGGCAGATACTCCCACAGTTCCCTGCCAACCTTGGAATCAAGATGGCAGAACCCAGGAACCCTCTGGAGGACCTCTGAGCACCACCCCTAGGATGGTGATGGATAGGGGAATGGTCACTCCCCTTTCCTTTGTCCAGTTTCTCGCCAGAGCAAAGACTGGGGGTCCCTGAACTGGTGTAGACTGGTTTATTCAAGGAGGGCACCAAATGTGCCCTTCAAAGCATTACCAGTGGCTTGGGGAGGCTATCTCTCCAAAGCCTGTAACAACTATTTCCAAAGGGAGAGGGTGTGACACCCCTCTCCCAAAAGAAATCCTTTGTTCTGCCTTCCTGGGCTTCTCAAGCAACAGGTGGGCAGAAACCTGTCTGAGGGGTGGCAGCAATTGGACTGCCTGGAAAATTTCTGTAAGACTGGTGGTAGCAATGCTGGGGTCCCCCAAGGAGCCCCCAGAGTGAATGGAATCATACTTCCAATACTTGCAAAAGTATTGGGGTATGTTCCCAACATGTTTGATACCAAACATGCCCAGATTCGGAGTTACCATTACGCAGCTGGACATAGGTAGAGGCCTATGTTCAGTTCACATATAAAATGGCATCCCGCACTCATGAAGTCCAGTAAAATGGGGCTGGAGTTAGTGGGGGTACCTCTGTTAGTGCAGGGGTGTCCTCACAGACAAGTACCTGCACCCTGCCCTCTGGGCTGAGAGGGCCTACCACTGGGATGACTTACAGTGACCTGGTGTTGTGACCTGTAGTGAAAATGGATGCATGCACCCGTTTCACTCGGGCTGAAACAGCAGGCCTGCAGACCCCTTTGCATTGGCTCCCTATGGGTGGCAGAATAGCTAGTGCAGCCCACAGGGATCCCCTGGCGCGCTAATGCCCTGGGTACATAGGTACCATATACTAGGCACTTACATGGGTGGGCCAGTATGCCAATTATGGGAATACAAATTTACCAGCAACCAAATTTAGAGGAGAGTGCACCTTCACTGGGGTCCTGGTTAGCAGGATCCAGTGAACACAGTCGAACATACTGACAAACAGGCAAAAAGTGGGGGTAACCAAGCCAGAAAGCGACTACTTTCGTACAGGTTGGCTGAGGAAACTGCGCTCCTAGAACAAGAACCAATCAGCACTGCTTCCCCATGAGGGCGCAACAGACTAGAATGGGTTTGGCCCCTGAATGGTGATGACAAGATCGACTTGAAGCTAAGGGAGATGTTGGGAATCCCTCTGCCACCCATCCAAGGATCTCAGAACCTTCCAAGAGAGTGTTCATACTTGATTCTTTGGCTTCTCCCTGTCTTTCGCCCTTCTTTTTTCTCATTTATTTCTCTCTTGAGATTCCAAGTCAATCGTTGACATTCTTAAAATTGGAAAGTTGTAAATAACTGTTAGGGGCTACAGACCTCTCATACTCTCTCCATGCATGCTTTGAATCAGAGGTTGTGGTTCAGTGCAGGGCGGGGGGAGGGCGATACTCTTGGGGATGGTGGGGGGGATGGCTGTTGCTGGGGTTTATTAAGTTTAAGTTAAATGTGTTCTGTTGTTTTTGAAGGCAAGCAGTCAAGGGTCTGCTTCACAAGAGATGCACATAGACACAGCTGGAGCAGCTTAAACACGAATTGAACTTAATTTGCTGCAGCTCTTCTGGATGTAGGGTGCTTTATAAAGGTTAGTCTGTGTCCACAAGCATGTCTAAGTATTTATATGATTTAACCAATTTTAAGGGTTTACCTGACACTTTCCACATGAAGAGGCAGTTCTCTGAGATACAGCTGTACAACCCTTTTGTTTTGTTGTGGTTTAGTTCCAACCTCAGCACATGGATGTATTTTGCCAGTTAGATGATCAGGCGCTGAAGGCCGATCTGAGTTTGGCTTAGTAGCACAAAATCACTGGAGTATTGAAGACATTGCAAAGGTTTGTTAGCTAGTTTGGGAGGATCACACACCACTTTTAGTTGATTGTCACACAGTTAGTGGCTTGTCAAGGTCAGCCATATATATGTTAAATAAACAAGGGGCTAAAACGCACCCCTGTTTTAAGCCTGTATTTGCAGGGATCTTACGAGTGGTTCTGCAGATTAATAACGGCTTCCAATCATTTTGGTGGTGCTCCTCAATCAGCCAAAAACAAACAAAGAGATTTGAACTTTTGGCTTTAGCCGTTTGTACAAGGAGACGGACTGCTAGAAGGTTGGCTGTTGTGTTCAAGCCTGCTCTGAAGCCTACCTGTGTTTTTTGAATGATGTTTGCGGCAGAAACTAAGGCTTCCAGGTTTATCAAAAGATTGGAGGTGTAGACCTTTGCTTTAACGTCAATGAGGGCGATCAGTCTATAGTTTGCAGGTGTGGACTGTGAGCCTGATTTATAAATAGGGTGAAGTCCAAGAAGCTGGTATAAAGTTGGTGGAACAATGGGGTTAGGTAAGAAGCCCAAAATTGTTGATCTTTTATAAATAAAGCATTTGGGAGTACATTCAGGCCTTGGGCTCCCTCGGATATGAGTCACTTAAGGGTAAGCAGGACCTTCAGTTGGTCCAACCAAGGGCGATGTGAACGGGTAGACGTTAGCTCTTCCATTAGGATTGTTTGAGCACGAGGCCCAGCCTGGACCAGTGCAGTGCTCGGTGAGTGGTCAAGGTTGTTCAAGGTGAAAGGAACTGCTTAGTGTGCGGCCCAGTCAGCTTCAGTGATGCCAGCGTTTTGGTGATTGTGCCTCCCATTTGCAAGTTTATTGATTTTGACCAAGAACAGTTTGCTGTTTTTCTGATTACCCGTGTAGAGAAGCTTTATCTATACTTTTGCCTGATGGGTGGTTTTGGCTGACCAAACGTTTTTTCTGTAGGCTATCCTCACTGAGGAGAGTTTTCCTTGTATCTTGATTAATCTGGGAGTCCTTTTTAAGGACTCGTCTGATCTCCCTATTTAGCTGTCTTTTCTTCAGGAGTAATGAAGGGGTGAACCGATCTGCCTCACTAGAAGATTATCTTGCTTTGGGATGGATTTAATTAAGAAAGTAGGAGTAAGAAAAAAAACAAAGGACTCCAATCCTGTGCAAAGGGTTGAAATGAGCTTGACTACGGAGTAATGGGTTGGAACGAGCTTAATTGCTCTATTACCAGGTAGGCTCTTGCAAAGGCCATGAGCTCCTCTGCAGCTGGGTCTGACCATGTAAGACGTTTTCAATTGAAGGCCCTAGGAGATGTTAGCAGGTCATTTGCATATGGGTCCCTTGGTGGACTAAGCATTAGCTCAAAGTGCAGGGGGAATTAGTCAGTCTCTAGCGGTTATGGCACACCAAATAATCATCGTAAACAATGTGACGTCCGACTGTGTGTAGTCCAGGTCTGCATTTGCTTGATGTATGCAGACGGTTGATCCTGGGAGGGTGGAGTGGGTGGCGGGGGGCATCCGTTTAGTGTGCAAAGGCCAATACTGGCTAGGGCCCAGATACATGACTTTCTGTGCCAGCCAGTTCTGGAATGATGTGAAATGATTGCTGGGACAGTTTGCTGCATCTGTGTTTGACGATTTTGGGGCTTCAAAGATAGGCTTTGTAATAAATAAATGTTGAAGTTCTCCAACAAAACCAGTCGTGCTTGTGGAAAGATAAAATTATAAGGATCTGAGCAGGGCTCGGGGTCTTTGTTTGGTCAGCTTTGCTCTTGCTACCTGGATGAACGAATAAATTGCAAATTGGAAGAGTGCAAGGTTGGAAGAAGACAGTTTGACACACTGAATGCAGGAGAGGTCCAGGTCTAAATGTTCTTGTTCCCACTAGAGACTGGGGGTAATATAGGTGGAAAGTCCACCTATAGCTCTTCCTGCCTGGTTCGATTGCTTCAATTAGATTTTCCTACAACCCAATTAGAGGTATAGATGTTTGGGCCCAGGTTTCCTGCAACAGCAGGATTTTAAATTTTTGTAGGAATGTGGTTAAGTAATTCTCCCCCATTTGCTAAGTAGACTATTAGTGTTACAGGAACACAGTTTTAATGATGTTTGTTGAGTGCCTGTTCAGTGCTGGGGCCCCCTTACCTTCGAGTTAATCCCTCCCCCCCCCCCAGTTCGCCGTTGGGAGGCACTCCTTCTGTGTCTATAGGGTAACCCAGACAACTGTTTTTCTTTGCTATAGCCCCCCAGCACTGGGCATGACTTTCCATAAGCCAATCTGAAGTAATCCATCTATTATTAAGATATGACCGTCATGGGTTCATTTTTTAATTTCAACACACATTTTAGTTTCGCTTAGGCCTGCGGCCCATGCCATTTTACCTACATGTGCTCAGATTTCATTTATTCAGTTTCATTAATTTTCAGTTAGCCTACTCTCAGTTGGATGTTTTTATTTTCTAATCAGCTCTAACTTTGTGATTCTGCAAACGCACTGTTACTATTCTGTGCACAACATTTCACCATGAACCCCCGTCCAAGGCTGACGATTCTGAATACATGGTAATCCAGATAGCAACTGTTGCCACAAGACATATGCAGTTGCACCATTCCACTCTGACCAAGGCCCTGCGTTTGCCTCCAGGGCATTCAGGGACACCATGGCAACAATGGGTTTTCAACTCCATTACTTGTCTCCATATCATGCCAAGGGTAATTCAGTTGTGGAGCAAAAGAACCGAGACTTAATACCCTTGCTGTTAAGGGTTGCATTAAGTTCTGGTCGTAGGTTGGCTTCATCACCTATATGAGGTCCAGATAGCACTAAATAATCTGCTGAGAAGGTTCTTGGGAGGATGCACCCCTTACGAGGTCCTGCTTGGGATACCAATGTATGTCCCAGATATTGATGGTCCTGGCGCAGTGGCGGCAGAAATACCATCTGACAAAAATGAGCGTGTCACTATTTTACAGGAAACACAAAAAGTGTGTGATGAAAATTCATCTGCTGATGCCAACACCTTGGGAATGAGGGATTTGCCAACAACATCTACCAGCTGGATTCCTAGAGTTTGGGATCTGGTATGAGAGAAGATTGCTGTGAAAAAGGAGTTAGGCCCATCATATAGAGCACTGGTTCCAGTCCTGGGAATATGCGGTACCAGAACTGTCATAATACCACTGCCTGGCACTAAAGAAAACCATTAACTTTCAATTGACAACATCAAATTGCACCATTTAGCCAATCCTGCAGAGTAAACCACAAGGATTAATGGGTAGTTCCATTACCTTCCCCACTACCCAACTAGATATGCCTCTTTGAGCACTGAATAATGCCTCTACAAGTACCAGTACTACAGTTGTCTCCCTGAGCTTGGGGAGGGCAGAGAATGAACTTCTACTTCCTGCCACCACTACATCATCAAGAAACGTCCAAACTATGGATATCTACTATTCAAATTTAACACAGACGGATTACATGGTCTACACTGCTGCACCGGCTCCCATCTTTGCACAAACCGCTTATGGTTACTTTGTCAACACAGACAATGTTTCTCCGAACTCTTCTGCAACTGCACCTGTTTCAGCAACACGTAAGCTTTATAACTGGCTTAAAAACAATTATTTGATTCGTCCATGGTACTATCTATGGATAACACTGACATTGCTTGCTTTTCTGCTTTGGATTGGTTTTGTCATGGTTTTCTTTCTGCTAATAAATGGTCGTTATCTTCCTGAACACTCTGCTTTTGAACTGGTGGACGAGGTTTTGACAACTTACCTTTCTTCCCATAAGGTCCGAAGAGACTTGTTCCTAGTAAACATTTCAGCCATTCAGATTCCTGGTGGGATAAAGTACTGTATGATGTATTCAGTCCTACTGAGGTTATTCAAATCCAATACATTTTTAAAGTTTCTATAAATGATGTAATTACACCTGGGGCTGTTTCTGATGACTGGGATGTTAAAACGGTTCATTGCATGCTTTCTGAGTTTGAATATTACACTGTGTAATTACACACAATGGAAGCATTGTCAACTCCTCCATTGGGGAGTTCCAAAACATATGTATATAAGTTTGCATATTCTTCTGGGCATGAATGCAAACGGGTATTATTTTAAACTTGCCTCCTTCTAAAGTGAGAAAGATAATGCTAACCAACACCAAATTAATTTATTCAGCTTCCTTTGTTTCCTGAATGGCCATTGAGAGCTATGAATTTTGGAAGAACTCTGCTTAGTTGAAGAGTGTATGGGGAACACATGATTGGTAGGTACAGGGTAGGGACGCTTTATTTAGAGCATGCCTTATTCCCCTACAGATGATATTTCTGAACAATACAATTCAAGAAACAACCTGACTGGGGTTAGCAAAAATAAAAGAACTGTACACGCCGAGTATCTCGACACCAGCTAAATTTCACAATTGGCAAACACTTTTAAATGCCACTGAAGAACAGCTTTCTAGTTTTTCATAATGGTACCTTCAATTCCTCACTTTCACGTCCCAGCTGGTCGCTATTCTGGCCAGTGAACACAAATGGTTGTCAGGCACATTTTGTTAATTCCACATGGGGATTCAGAGCAAGCCGACCAGACCCTTGCTACGTCACAGTTCAAAACTCAAGTATCATTACTACATATAGTGTGGGTAATCTTTGCCAACAGTTGTTACATTCCTCCACATTAGCAGTTGTCAAAGAACACCTTAGTATCCTTTCAGAAGAAGGCGACATACAAGATTTCTTGCTGGGTCCTAGAAAACCACACTCAAAACGTTTTCTATATGCCATATATAATGAAATATGTAAACTTTTGTAAATGGAAGCTGCTGCACGTTTAAGGCAGTTTGACAAAAGATAACATGGAGAAGGCTTTAGCCGCTGTCAAATAATGATATGAACACACTGTCCAACCGCACTTACACAATAAATAACAGTGTGTCCTCCGCAATAGACATCATTCAGAATGATTTGTCATTTTTACATCATGGACAGAGTCAACTAAGGTCCATTATGCAGTTGGGTTGGACACTGCAGGTTCTCAAAAGTGGCCATGTGCCCTGGCAGCATGTTAACTCTACTGAGTTATTTGCCACCTTTAATATGACCAGACAACAACAGATAATGGCAAAAAAAAAAAAAAAGAGGCAAGTTACATTGTGCTGGAAAAATATCCTTTTACTGTAGCAGAAATTCCATAAGCAGTACGGCTAATACACATGGTAATCAACCTTCATGTTTCCACATTTCACTTTAGCAAGTGTTTAACATTTTTTGATGTTGGCAGATTTGAGCAGTTAGGTAAAAGTTACATCCACAAGGTGTGGGAGTTGCCTTTCACTTACAAATGTTTAAACGACGAAACAGAGGCGTTTCTTAGCGGAAACGAATGTGAGACTACTGCTAGTCATTCTATGATTTGCAAGCAGGTGTCCCTGCAAGCACTAGTAATGCTGCCTTGCGAACCTGGCATGCTATCTGAAGGGTACTCCCTTCTCTTTGATTCACCCAGCATTTCAGATACTTTCGAAAGGAAGTTATGTGATGCTGAACAGTAAAAGCTGTTGCTGAATGAAGCCTGGAATTGCCTATGTAATTTCAGTTTCTCAAATTATAACTTTCTAAGGCCATGTATTAACCCCCCCCACACATGACTGATCAAAGCAGAAAGCACATTGCTACTTCAAACGTACATTTTGACAAAGCGACCAGGCTAAAGGTCCTACAAAAACATGCCACTCCGACATCAGTTGGAGAGACCTATGACCTGTAACTTGCAAGGTAATCAACAGTCTTTATTAAAAAACAACTTCCCCAATCATTTTGGAGAGTTGGTGAGCAGAATTTTTAATGCATCCACCACTGCAGGAATTGTGTACTTTTTTAAGGCTGTTGGTTCTGGATTTGTAAGCACTTTCCAGACTTTATTTGGAGTGACACCTTCAGTCATCCATTCACTCTTTTTGTGTGACTTTGATGGACTCCCAACAGCTTTGGCGCTGGTTGGCAGCATTTTGCTGTTGCTATTTTTCAATACGCAATGGCTGCCCCATATCAGCAAAGCGGAGTGCTGGAGCTCCCACCAGCCCACCTGTGTCATGATCGCATGATGCAGTACTTCAGAGCTGCACCGCTGGAGAAGCTTGAGCTGGATTGGTCATTGAAATTCTGACCAAAATTGACTCTTGTGCAGCCAATTTTCCACTGCTCATGGTGCTTCTTAGAGTGTCATATAAAGTGAGCCTTGCCGTGCAACCTGTGCCTTCTGTAGACATGGTTCTGTTAAAGTTCTTGCTGAGGGCTCATTCACAGACTTGTCAATTAAGACTGCAGTTGATACGCGAGGCATCATATGAGCTACCTCTTGTGGATTTTGTGGCTCCTTCGCCATCTACTGCGACCAGGAGGAAGGCCCCCTCAGCCGGTCCAGTGGCTGAGGCTTCTGCACACTTTTGCTCTGTGGATCGTTCAATTAACGTGTTGATCAACTTGTCGCCTGCTGAGGTAGAATCCTCCTGGGCTTTCATCCATCACCATTGAAGACATCAGAGACTTCCTGCAAGACCATAATTATTGTTGAATTCGGTTGATTGGCATTTTTTTGTCTCAGATACTAAATTGCTCATATATTTGGCCTGCCTGTTGGCCTGCCTTGCTTGTCATCTTCTACATTTTATCTCTTTTTATGTATATTTTAACATGCTTTTAGTGTCTAGATATTAGGAGCATTTTTAGGTTTACATTCTTGTCTCAACAGCTGGGAGGGTATTGTGGCTTCATTTTATACTCTGCTTGGGCACACATGTTTTAGGTTAACTTAGGCCTGCGGCCTGTGCCCCTCTTACCAACATGTGTTCGGATTTCATTCATTCCGTTTTATTAATTTTAGTTAGCCTGCTTTTAGTAGAGATGTTTTTATTTTCTAATCATCTGTAACTTTGTGATTCCCCAAAAGCATTGTTATTATCATTCTGTGCACGACCTTTCACCATGTACCCCTGTCCAAGGTTGACGAGTCAAAGTACATGGTAATCCAGATAGCAGTTGTCTTCACAAGAGTGTGCAATCAGTCTGACAATCAGGCATGTGCCCACATCAGGCCTTTTCACGGAATGAAAATGTTTTCTTCGCAACACTCTGTAGACCAAGGGACAACAGGGAGGTAATTTAATCCAGGATTCCATCCATGCTGCATGCCATGCTGACTTCGGCCCGTCTCTACAGCCAACCCAGGTGACGACGGGCAGACCCCTTTCTTTCAAGTAATTGGGGTGAGTGCTCCGCTCATGGACTAAGTACAGACAGATTGGGCAGTCATGGCTATGCTCTTGCTTTGGAGTTAGGGGTTAGGAAGAATATATCCATATTATTCCTATATGTTGGGACCGTTTATTATCTTCTCACTGGTCACCACCACTCTAATACTGTTATGCCTCATTGTCCTACCAATTGCAGCACATATATTTTATTGTAGACGGCAGTCTTTTCAATAAATATATTGAAAACCTGTGTGTGTGTGTGTGTGTGTGTGTGTGTGTCTGTCTCTCTCTCTCTCTCTCTCTCCTTTTTAAGCACCCTGAAACCTTTACAGGTGATTAGTTGTGTCGCGGTAGGCTCTCATTATTCTAAAGAGACTACTAGATTTGAGTCTGAACCAACTACAGGTGACATCTGTTGGCCTAATCCGGGTTTTGCTCCAGCTAACTAGCAGTGCCTCATCTCTATCCAAGAGCAGGGATGATTGGGCAGCCGACCGCATGACACAATTGACTCCTCACGGAAATCGTGGTCACTCAGATCGCATCTGTTTCTCTCAGTTACATTAGTCTCACATATACAAGGACAATCAGAGGCAGTATATAGTTTAATAAGGTTTTAATGAAGCAACTGCATCTTAGATAAAGCATGTACTGCAATAAACAGGATGATAAAGCATGACAGGATCAAAATTGTGACATGGAGAGTAAAGCATAAAAATAACACTACCATATTGTCACTAGAATCATTAAAATAATTCCTACCTAGGCTATGTGAGAGCACAGCATGATAAGTTCTAGCTCTGCTCTTCAGGATTCCCTGGGAAGACATCATCCCTCATACCTGAGCAAGAGGCCTGTAGTCTACATAAGCAGCTGTAGTAAAGCATTCAGCAATCGGCATACAGTTGTGGTCATCTGGCTGGAATCTCCCTCTAACATGTATGGGACAGAGAAGTGTTTTTATAATAAAACAGCTGATGTTCTCAGAAAATATCCCTACGTAAGGATGTGTAGGTTTCTATGAACACCAGAGACAAAGCGTTACTACGTTTACAGGCACCCTATCTTACTGCAGCCTTTAGAAAAGCAGAGTTAAAGAAATAGCTAGATAGAGAGAAATAAACCAAGACCGCAAATGTGGCTGTTGTTACAATAATAAACAGAGCTGAATAACACAGCGGCAGGCTTAATTTTGCTAAAATAACGCGTATGGAGCTATACATAAAATGGCTACAAAACAGTTGTACTTTATGAACCCTAACTGATTTAATTAACGAGAGACAGGAGAGGGACTTTTTAACCACAACTTCCCCTGAGAAGTCACAGAGTGTCATGTTCAGGCTGACACAAATCACCTTCTCTTTCAGGTTTGCGCGAGGCGCTGCTAGCTAGCCGAAAGGCTTGGGCTGACAGCTGCCAAGACAGTGTGGGACTGACTCAGTCACACACAAACGGTGGTGCTGCCACCCCTAATGCTTTTGGTCAGGAGACCGTTCCCCCATGCCCGCAGCACCACCAAGCTGTCCCCCTGTCTTTGACCCTGCACGCGCTGCCATTCGCACATTCGAGGCCCTCCTCCACCCACAGGCATCCTCCTGCGCCTTATCCCTGGCGTCTAGTGGGCTCTGGTAAGCTTCACTAGAGTTGTGCTTTGTGCCATCTTATGTGTTTGTGACTCGTGTTCTGTGCCTTGAATTATTGTCCTCTCGTCTATTTTTGACTCGTTTTACGTGCCTTTTGAATTTTCTGTGCCGCTTTCTGTAATTTCTGCCGCTTTTTTGCCCCTTGTGCGCTCCCCCCCCGTCCCCTTGTCGGCTCTCCTTCAGCCACTTTTCCCGCCGCTGCCTATCTGCGGCCCCGCCCCCCTCGCGCCCCCATTCGCCGCTCCCTTCCGCCCACAGCTGCCCCTCCCTCCCCCTCCCTTCTTAATGGCGGTCGCTGCGGCGCGCCAGAGGCAAGCCCGTCTGCGCCCGTCCGCGCCTGGACCGCGCCCAGCGCAACCCCCCCGGACCTAGAGACCCCTGCTTCGCCAGACGCCGCTACACGCCCGACCAACTCAACGCCCTCAATCCCGGCCGCATCACAGCATGCTTCCAGTCCTCACCAAGAAACACCCACGGACCCTTCACATGCCACAGCTGCAAATTCACCTGCAACAGAACAACGAGACCTACAAAGACCGTAACAAATCACCTGCACTGCATACTCCTCAACACCCGCTCCGCACGCAAGCACGCCATTGAGCTCTGGGACCTGCTCGACTCCACCGCCCCAGACATAGCCTTCCTGACCGAGACCTGGTGGAACGACTCATCGGCACCCGATATCGCAACAGCCATCCCAGACGGCTACAAGATCATCCAAAAGGACCGCACCAACGGAATCGTCGGAGGAATAGACATCGCCCTCAAATCCACCCTCAAGGTCTACACCCACACTGACGACACCCTCAAGACCACCGAACACCTACACTTCGCATCCACACCGACCCCAACACCACTCTCAGAGGAACGCTCATCTACAGACCTCCCGGACTACGAGCACCGTTCAGTGAATCCATCGTCGACCTCACCAACACCCACGCCCTCACCTGAACGGACTACATCCTCCTCGGAGACCTAAATTTCCACCTGGAGAACAACAACACCACCAACTCCACTACTCTGATCGACAATCTCACAAACCACGGCCTCAGACAAATCGTAAACACACCAACACACATCGCCGGCCACACACTCGATCCCATCTTCTCCTCAAGCGCCCACATCACCTTCAACCACACCACCGTACTCCACTGGACCGACCACCACTGCATCCACTTCACCTACAAGAAACATACCGAGCACCATCGCACCCAACAACCACCCCGCTGATGCTGGAGCAAAGTTACGGAAGACCAGCTTACTAACACCCTCACCCAGAACCCACCACCCGACCCCACAGACCCAGACACCGCCACCCACAACCTCACTCTGTGGATCAATGATTGCGCCAACATCCTCGCGCCACTCAAGAAACCCACTGTAAGGAAATGCCTCCTTGGCATGGTTACCCCCTGACTTTTTGTCTTTGCTGATGCAAAGTTATGATTTGAAAGTGTGCTGAGACCTGCTAACCAGGCCCCAGCACCAGTGTTCTTACCCTAACCTGTACTTTTGTTTCCACAATTGGCACACCCTGGAATCCAGGTAAGTCCCTTGTAACTGGTATCCCTGGTACCAAGGGCCCTGATGCCAGTGAAGGTCTCTAAGGGCTGCAGCATGTCTTATGCCACCCTGGGGACCCCTCACTCAGCACAGACACACTGCTTGCCAGCTTGTGTGTGCTAGTGGGGATAAAACGACTAAGTCGACATGGCACTCCCCTCAGGGTGCCATGCCAACCTCACACTGCCTATAGGTATAGATAAGTCACCCCTCTAGCAAGGCCTTACAGCCCTAAGGCAAGGCAGGGTGCACTATACCTTAGGTGAGGGCATAAGTGCATGAGCACTATGCCCCTACAGTGTTTAAGCAAAACCTTAGACATTGTAAGTGCAGGGTAGCCATAAGAGTATATGGTCTGGGAGTCTGTCATGCACAAACTCCACAGCAAAATAATGGCTACACTGAAAACTGTGAAGTTTGGTATCAAACTTCTCAGCACAATAAATGCACACTGATACCAGTGTACATTTTATTGTAACCTACATCCCAGAGGGCACCTGACTAGTTTTAGCAGCCTGCCACACACCAGACATGCTGCTGGCCACATGGGGAGAGTGCCTTTGTCACTCTGTGGCTAGTAACAAAGCCTGTACTGGGTGGAGGTGCCTCTCACCTCCCCCTGCAGGAACTGTAACACCTGGCGGTGAGCCTCAAAGGCTCACCCCTTTTGTTACAGCACCCCAGGGCACTCCAGCTAGTGGAGTTGCCCGCCCCCTGCGGCCACGGCCCCACTTTTGGCAGCAAGTCCAGGAGGAGATAATGAGAAAAACAAGGAGGAGTCACTGGCCAGTCAGGACAGCCCCTAAGGTGTCCTGAGCTGAGGTGACTCTGACTTTTAGAAATCCTCCATCTTGCAAATGGAGGATTCCCCCAATAGGGATAGGGATGTGCCCCCCTCCTTTCAGGGAGGAGGCACAAAGAGGGTGTAGCCACCCTCAGGGCTAGTAGCCATTGGCTACTAACCCCCCAGACCTAAACACACCCCTAAATCGAGTATTTAGGGGCTCCCAGAACACAGCAAGATAGATTCCTGCAACCTAAGACGAAGAAGGACTGTTGAGCTGACAAACCTGCAGAGAAGACTGAGACACCAACTGCTTTGGCCCCAGCTCTACAGGCCTGTCTCTCCACTTCTAAAGACACTGCTCCAGTGACGCGTTCCACAGGGTCCAGCAACCTCTCAAGCCTCAGAGGACTACCCTGCATCTAGAAGGACCAAGAACAACTGAGGACAGCGGCAGTGCTCCACAAAGACTGCAACTTTGCAACAAAGAAGCAACTTTGAAAGAACCCACATTTCCAGCCAGAAGCGTGAGACTTTGCACTCTGCACCCGACGCCCCCGGCTCGACTTGTGGAGAACAAACACTACAGGGAGGACTCCCGGTGACTGCGAGCCCGTGAGTAGCCAGAGTTGACCCCCCTGAGCCCCCCACAGCGACGCCTGCAGAGGGAATTACGAGGCTCCCCCTGACCGCGACTGCCTGCTTCAAAGACCCGATGCCTGGTAAAGACACTGCACCTGCAGCCCCCAGGACCTGAAGGACCCCACCTCCAGTGCAGGAGCGACCCCCAGGTGGCCCTTTCCCTTGCCCAGGTGGTGGCTACCCCGAGGAGTCCAAGGGTTCCCCTTAGAGGTAAGATAGTGGCAAAAAGAGATAATACTAATGCTCTATTTTGTGGTAGTGTGGTCGAGCAGTAGGCTTATCCAAGGAGTAGTGTTAAGCATTTGTTGTACATACACACAGGCAATAAATGAGGAACACACACTCAGAGACAATTCCAGGCCAATAGGTTTTTGTATAGAAAAATATCTTTTCTTAGTTTATCTTAAGAACCACAGGTTCAAATTCTACATGTAGTATCTCATTTGAAAGGTATTGCAGGTAAGTACTTTAGGAACTTTGAATAATCACAATAGCATATATACTTTTCACATAAAACACATATAGCTATTTTAAAAGTGGACAGTGCAATTTTCAACAGTTCCTGGGGGAGGCAAGTTATTGTTAGTTCTTGCAGATAAGTAAACCACCTACAGGGTTCAAATTGGGGTCCAAGGTAGCCCACCGTTGGGGGTTCAGAGCAACCCCAAAGTCACCACACCAGCAGCTCAGGGCCGGTCAGGTGCAGAGGTCAAAGAGGTGCCCAAAACACATAGGCTTCAATGGAGAAGGGGGTGCCCCGGTTCCAGTCTGCCAGCAGGTAAGTACCCGCGTCTTCGGAGGGCAGACCAGGGGGGTTTTGTAGGGCACCGGGGGGGGGGGACAAGTCAGCACAAAAAGTACACCCTCAGCAGCGCGGGGGCGGCCGGATGCAGTGTGCAAACACGCGTCGGGTTTCCAATAGATTTCAATGAGAGACCAAGGGGTCTCTTCAGCGGAGCAGGCAGGCAAGGGGGGGGGGGGGGGGGGGGGGGGGGTCACTCCTGCACTGGAGTTCCGATCCTTCAGGTCCTGGGGGCTGCGGGTGCAGGGTCTTTTCCAGGCGTCGGGATTTCAGAGTCAGGCAGTCGCGGTCAGGAGGAGCCTCGGGATTCCCTCTGCAGGCGTCGCTGCAGGGGCTCAGGGGGGACAACTTTGGTTACTCACAGTCTTGGAGTCGCCGGAGGGTCCTCCCTGTAGCGTTGTTTCTTCACCAGTCGAGTCGGGGTCGCCGGGTGCAGTGTTGCAAGTCTCACGCTTCTTGCGGGGATTGCAGGGGTCTTTAAATCTGCTCCTCTGGAAACAAAGTTGCAGTCTTTGTTGAACAGGGCCGCTGTTCTCTGGAGTTTCTTGGTCTTTTGGAAGCAGGGCAGTCCTCTGAGGATTCAGAGGTCGCTGGTCCTGGGTAAAGCGTCGCTGGAGCAGTTTCCTTCCGAAGGAGGGAGACAGGCCGGTAGGGCTGGGGCCAAAGCAGTTGGTGTCTTCTTCTTCTCTGCAGGGTTTTTCAGCTCAGCAGTCCTCTTCTTCTTTAAGTTGCAGGAATCTGATTTCCTAGGTTCTGGGGATCCCCTAAATACTGAATTTAGGGGTGTGTTTAGGTCTGGGAGGGCAGTAGCCAATGGCTACTGTCCTTGAGGGTGGCTACACCCTCTTTGTGCCTCCTCCCTGAGGGGAGGGGGGCACATCCCTATTCCTATTGGGGGAATCCTCCTTCTACAAGATGGAGGATTTCTAAAAGTCAGAGTCACCTCAGCTCAGGACACCCACCTTAGGGGCTGTCCTGACTGGCCAGTGACTCCTCCTTGTTTTTCTCATTATCTCTCCTGGACTTGCCGCCAAAAGTGGGGGCTGGGTCCAGGGGGCGGGCATCTCCACTAGCTGGAGTGCCCTGGGGCATTGTAACACGAAGCTTGAGCCTTTGAAGCTCACTGCTAGGTGTTACAGTTCCTGCAGGGGGGAGGTGTGAAGCACCTCCACCCAGAGCAGGCTTTGTTTCTGTCCTCAGAGAGCACAAAGGCTCTCACCGCATGGGGTCAGAAACTCGTCTCTCAGCAGCAGGCTGGCACAGACCAGTCAGTCCTGCACTGAACAATTGGGTAAAATACAGGGGGTATCTCTAAGATGCCCTCTGTGTGCATGTTTTAATAAATCCAACACTGGCATCAGTGTGGGTTTATTATTCTGAGAAGTTTGGTACCAAACTTCCCAGTATTCAGTGTAGCCATTATGGAGCTGTGGAGTTCGTTTTTGACAGACTCCCAGACTGTAAAGAAATGGCTCCCTGTTGCAGTTACCCCCCACTTTTTGCCTGATACTGATGCTGACTTGACTGAGAAGTGTGCTGGGACCCTGCTAATCAGGCCCCAGCACCAGTGTTCTTTCACCTAAAATGTACCATTGATTCCACAATTGGCACATCCTGGCACCCAGATAAGTCCCTTGTAACTGGTACCTCTGGTACCAAGGGCCCTGATGCCAGGGAAGGTCTCTAAGGGCTGCAGCATGTATTATGCCACCCTAGAGACCCCTCACCCAGCACAGACACACTGCTTACCAGCTTGTGTGTGCTAGTGAGAACAAAATGAGTAAGTCGACATGGCACTCCCCTCAGGGTGCCATGCCAGCCTCTCACTGCCTATGCAGTATAGGTAAGACACCCCTCTAGCAGGCCTTACAGCCCTAAGGCAGGGTGCACTATACCATAGGTGAGGGTACCAGTGCATGAGCACTGTGCCCCTACAGTGTCTAAGCAAAACCTTAGACATTGTAAGTGCAGGGTAGCCATAAGAGTATATGGTCTGGGAGTCTGTCAAACACGAACTCCACAGCACCATAATGGCTACACTGAAAACTGGGAAGTTTGGTATCAAACTTCTCAGCACAATAAATGCACACTGATGCCAGTGTACATTTTATTGTAAAATACACCCCAGAGGGCACCTTAGAGGTGCCCCCTGAAACTTAACCGACTGTCTGTGTAGGCTGACTAGTTCCAGCAGCCTGCCACACTAGAGACATGTTGCTGGCCCCATGGAGAGAGTGCCTTTGTCACTCTGAGGCCAGTAACAAAGCCTGCACTGGGTGGAGATGCTAACACCTCCCCCAGGCAGGAGCTGTAACACCTGGCGGTGAGCCTCAAAGGCTCACCCCTTTGTCACAGCACCGCAGGACACTCCAGCTAGTGGAGTTGCCCGCCCCCTCCGGCCCCGGCCCCCACTTTTGGCGGCAAGGCCGGAGAAAATAATGAGAATAACAAGGAGGAGTCACTGGCCAGTCAGGACAGCCCCTAAGGTGTCCTGAGCTGAGGTGACTCTAACTTTTAGAAATCCTCCATCTTGCAGATGGAGGATTCCCCCAATAGGATTAGGGATGTGACCCCCTCCCCTTGGGAGGAGGCACAAAGAGGGTGTACCCACCCTCAGGGCTAGTAGCCATTGGCTACTAACCCCCCAGACCTAAACACGCCCTTAAATTTAGTATTTAAGGGCTTCCCTGAACCTAAAGATTTAGATTCCTGCAACAACAAGAAGAAGGACTGCCTAGCTGAAAACCCCTGCAGAGGAAGACCAGAAGACAACAACTGCCTTGGCTCCAGAAACTCACCGGCCTGTCTCCTGCCTTCCAAAGAACTCTGCTCCAGCGACGCCTTCCAAAGGGACCAGCGACCTCTGCATCCTCTGAGGACTGCCCTGCTTCGACGACGACAAGAAACTCCCGAGGACAGCGGACCTGCTCCAAAAAGACTGCAACTTTATCCAAAGGAGCAGCTTTAAAGAACCCTGCAATCTCCCCGCAAGAAGCGTGAGACTTGCAACACTGCACCCGGCGACCCCGACTCGGCTGGTGGAGAACCAACACCTCAGGGAGGACCCCCGGACTACTCTACGACTGTGAGTACCAAAACCTGTCCCCCCTGAGCCCCCACAGCGCCGCCTGCAGAGGGAATCCCGAGGCTTCCCTTGACCGCGACTCTCTGAAACCTAAGTCCCGACGCCTGGAAAAGACCCTGCACCCGCAGCCCCCAGGACCTGAAGGACCGGACTTTCACTGCAGAAGTGACCCCCAGGAGTCCCTCTCCCTTGCCCAAGTGGAGGTTTCCCCGAGGAAGCCCCCCCTTGCCTGCCTGCAGCGCTAAAGAGATCCCTTGATCTCTCATTGACTTCCATTGCGAACCCGACGCTTGTTCTAACACTGCACCCGGCCGCCCCCGCGCCGCTGATAGTGAAATTTCTGTGTGGGCTTGTGTCCCCCCCGGTGCCCTACAAAACCCCCCTGGTCTGCCCTCCGAAGACGCGGGTACTTACCTGCTGGCAGACTGGAACCGGGGCACCCCCTTCCCTCCATTGAAGCCTATGCGTTTTGGGCACCACTTTGAACTCTGCACCTGACCGGCCCTGAGCTGCTGGTGTGGTAACTTTGGGGTTGCTCTGAACCCCCAACGGTGGGCTACCTTGGACCAAGAACTGAACCCTGTAAGTGTCTTACTTACCTGGTAAAACTAACAAAAACTTACCTCCCCCAGGAACTGTGAAAATTGCACTGTGTCCACTTTTAAAATAGCTATTTGTGAATAACTTGAAAAGTATACATGCAATTGAAATGATTCAAAGTTCCTAATGTACTTACCTGCAATACCTTTCAAACAAGATATTACATGTTAAATTTGAACCTGTGGTTCTTAAAATAAACTAAGAAAATATATTTTTCTATACAAAACCTATTGGCTGGATTTGTCTCTGAGTGTGTGTACCTCATTTATTGTCTATGTGTATGTACAACAGATGCTTAACACTACTCCTTGGATAAGCCTACTGCTCGACCACACTACCACAAAATAGAGCATTAGTATTATCTCTTTTTACCACTATTTTACCTCTAAGGGGAACCCTTGGACTCTGTGCATGCTATTCCTTACTTTGAAATAGCACATACAGAGCCAACTTCCTACATTGGTGGATCAGCGGTGGGGTACAAGACTTTGCATTTGCTGGACTACTCAGCCAATACCTGATCACACGACAAATTCCAAAATTGTCATTAGAAATTGATTTTTGCAATTTGAAAAGTTTTCTAAATTCTTTAAAGTCCTGCTAGGGCCTTGTGTTAGTCCCTGTTAGCATTTCTTTTAGAGTTTAAAAGTTTGGTAAAAGTTTGAATTAGAACCTAGAACTAGTTTTAGATTCTTAAAAAGTATTCCAACTTTTAGAAGCATAATGTCTAGTGCAGAGATGAATGTGGTGGAACTCGACACCACACCTTACCTCCATCTTAAGATGAGGGAGCTAAGGTCACTCTGTAAAATAAAGAAAATAGTAATGGGCCCCAGACCTTCCAAACTACAGCTCCAGGAGCTGTTGGCAGAGTTTGAAAAAGGCCAACCCCTCTGAGGATGGCAACACAGAGGATGAAGATAGTGACTTGGAGGAAAATTCCCCCCTACCAGTCCTATTTAGGGAGAACAGGGCCTCTCAAGCCCTGACTCCACAAATAATAGTCAGAGATGCTGGTCCCCTCACAGGAGGGGCCAACAACTCTGAAATCACTGAGGATAACTCCAGTGAAGAGGACATCCAGCTAGCCAGGATGGCCAAAAGATTGGCTTTGGAAAGACAGATCCTAGCCATAGAAAGGGAAAGGCAAGAGATGGGCCTAGGACCCATCAATGGTGGCAGCAACATAAATAGGGTCAGAGATTCTCCTGACATGTTGAAAATCCCTAAAGGGATTGTAACTAAATATGAAGATGGTGATGACATCACCAAATGGTTCACAGCTTTTGAGAGGGCTTGTGTAACCAGAAAAGTGAACAAATCTCACTGGGGTGCCCTCCTTTGGGAAATGTTCACTGGAAAGTGTAGGGATAGACTCCTCACACTCTCTGGAAAAGATGCAGAATCTTATGACCTCATGAAGGGTACCCTGATTGAGGGCTTTGGATTCTCCACTGAGGAGTATAGAATTAGATTCAGGGGGGCTCAAAAATCCTCGAGCCAGACCTGGGTTGATTATGTTGACTACTCAGTGAAAACACTGGATGGTTGGGTAACTGGAAATGAAGTGTATGACTATGTTGGGCTTTATAATCTGTTTATGAAAGAACACATTTTAAGTAACTGCTTCAATGAAAAGTTGCATCAGTATCTGGTAGACCTAGGTCCAATTTCTCCCCAAGAATTGGGAAAGAAGGCAGACCACTGGGTCAAGACTAGGGTAACCAAAACTTCCACTAGGTGTGACCAAAAGAAAGGGGTTACAAAGCCTCCCCAGGAGAAAGTGGGTGACACTAGAAACAAAGAAAAAGAGTACCCTGTAGGCCCCCAAAAACCAGACCAGGTGGGTGGGCCCAGAGACACAACCCAAAACAAAGGTGGGTACCAGGGTAAGAGCTGGGATGCCACTAAGGCATGGTGCCATAACTGTAAACAGACAGGGCACCACACCAAGGACACTTCTTGTCCCAAAAACAAACCCCCTAGCAAAATCCCAGGGGTAACCAGTGTAGCCATTGGAGATGACTCCTCAGATGAGGAGGTCTTCATAGCCTTCAACTGGAAAAAGGGCCCAACAGGGGAGTTGGAGATTCCAGAGGGAAGTAGACACTTCCACCACCTACTGGTGAATGGAATCCCAGCCACTGCCCTGAGAGACACTTGTGCCAGTCACACTATTGTGCATGACAGGCTGGTGTTCTCAAACCAGTACATCCCAGGTGAGACTGCCAGAGTAAGAGTTAGCCCAGACAGGGTCACTTGTAGGCCAGTGGCTTTTGTGCCCATAGAAGTGGGTGGGACTTTTAGCTGGAGAAGGGTGGTAGTCAGTACAGACCTCCCCCTTGATTGTCTCCTTGGAAATGACTACCCAGAGGTTAGTCAGAGCCCAAGGGAGGAACTGGTCCAGTGCCAGTCCTCTCCCAAGGATCCTGGAGTGCCTACCTCTGCAGTAAATGCAAGTAGGCCCCAGAAGAAAAAGAAAAGGAAACAGAGTAGGAAAGGTGGACAACCTTTAGCCAAGGTTCCAGCAAGCCAAGGAG
Organism: Pleurodeles waltl; assembly: GCF_031143425.1. NCBI lineage: Eukaryota > Metazoa > Chordata > Amphibia > Caudata > Salamandridae > Pleurodeles > Pleurodeles waltl. Next base: position 54,260,163 of record NC_090441.1, on the reverse strand, counting down.
ATTCTGCTCCAGTAGGGGAGAACTCCAAAAGTGGCTCTGATAAAGTCCAACCTGACCCACAAGAAGTCCTGGCTAGTCAGGCAACTGTTAAGTCTGAGTGGGTGGCTCCTCAGCTAACAGAAGAAAGAGTGGAAGAAGGGTGTTTACTACAAGATGTGGTAACCCCCCACTCTAATACAGCAGCCAGGCACCCTGAACCCAAAGAAGCCTTTAACTTAGCCCCTTCCCTTGTAGGAAAAGAGCTAAAGGTGTGGTTCTGGGCAGTGACAGCTGTCAGTGGCCTCTGCTGGGTGTTAGCCTTTATGGCTGCACTATCCTTGGCATGGTGGTCTGACCCCATGCCAAATAGCAAGTTAGGCCCCCTGACCCTGTTGGTCATGGTGGGGTTACTCCAGCTCTGGGTAACCTCGTTGGGTAAGCTAGGGGTGACCCTGGCTAAGATAAGATTAGCAGAGGTGGATACCTCTAACCCCAAAATAGAGAGAATGGGTGAAGACATAAAAAGCACAGACAAGAGGCAGTTCAGACTAGGTCCTATCACTGTGGAAGTGGGTCAGTTCCCCAGAGGGAATGACCTGAACAGGAGGATGTAAGGCAGAGTAGGCCCTGCAACAAACCAGCCTATTTCCTCTACTCTTCCTCGCCTGACAGACTAGGAAGACTCTCCCAGCTTTGGCTGAGTCTCCTGGCCTGTGGGCTGGGGGGGGCTTGTGTAAAGAAATGGCTCCCTGTTGCAGTTACCCCCCACTTTTTGCCTGATACTGATGCTGAATTGACTGAGAAGTGTGCTGGGACCCTGCTAATCAGGCCCCAGCACCAGTGTTCTTTCACCTAAAATGTACCATTGATTCCACAATTGGCACATCCTGGCACCCAGATAAGTCCCTTGTAACTGGTACCTCTGGTACCAAGGGCCCTGATGCCAGGGAAGGTCTCTAAGGGCTGCAGCATGTATTATGTCAGCATCAGTATCAGGCAAAAAGTGGGGGGTAACTGCAACAGGGAGCCATTTCTTTACACTCCCCTTCCCAGCGAAGGTGATTGAAAAAATAGTCAACACACAACTAACCAGCCACCTCGAAGAAAACAATATCCTGGCTCCCTCCCAATCCGGCTTCAGACGAAACCACAGCACTGAGACTGCCCTTCTCGCCGCCACAGACAACATCAGACGTCAAATGGACAATGGCGAAACATCAGCCCTCATCCTCCTGGACCTATCTGCCGCCTTCGACACAGTCTGCCACCACACCCTGAAAACCCACCTCCACGAAATCGGAATCCAAGGATAAGCCCTCGACTGGTTCATCTCATTCCTCTCCGGTAGAACCCAAAGAGTCCGCCTCCCCCCCCCTTCCGCTCCAAAGCCATCGACATCATCTGCGGCGTCCCCCAAGGATCATCCCTCAGCCCAACGCTGTTCAACATCTACATGCCCCCCCTCGCACAAGCAGCCCAACAACACAACCTCAACATTCTCACCTACGCCGACGACACCGGGCTCATCCTCTCGCTCACCAAAGACCCACGCACTGCCAAAACCAAACTCCACAACGGAATGGAATCCATTGCCGACTGGATGAAAAACAGCCGTCTGAAACTCAATTCGGACACGACGGAGGTCCTCATCCTACGACCCAACCCCTCCGCCTGGGACGACTCCTGGTGGCCTACCGCACTAAGAACCCCACCAACACCAACCAACCACGCACGCACGCACGCACGCAACCTGGGCTTCGTCCTCGACTCCTCCCTCACCATGTCTAAACAAGTCAAAGCAGTCTCCTCTTGTTGCTACAACACACTCCGAATGCTCCATAGGATCTTCAAGTGGATCCCGTTAGAAACAAGAAGAATGGTTACACAGGCCCTCGTCAGCAGCAGGCTAGACTACGGCAACACACTCTACACAGGCATCCAAGCAAAAGACCTACTACGCCTCCAACGCATCCAAAACACCTCCGCTCGGCTGATCCTCGACGTACCCCGCCGCAGCCACATCTCCCACCACCTGAGAAACCTTCACTGGCTCCCCGTGGACAAGAGGATCTCTTTCAAGCTCCTCACCCACGCCCACAAAGCACTCCACGACACCGGACCAACCTGCCTGAACAACAGACTCAGCTTCTACACCCCCACCCGTCAGCTCCGCTCCGTAAACCTCACCCTCGCCGTCGTCCCCCGCATCCAACGAAAAACGTCTGCCGGCACATCCTTCTCATACCTCGCTGCCAAAACCTGGAACACGCTCCCTACAAACCTGCGACAGACCCAAGACCTTCTCACCTTCAGAAGACTCCTCAAAACCTGGCTCTTCGATCAGTAACCCCCCCAGCTCCTTGAAACCCTCACGGGTCCATAGTGCGCTCTACAAATTCAATGATTGATTGATTGATTGATTGATTGATTGTATCTTGTTCTAACAATGGAAGTCCTACGGCATGGTCAGCAGCTGAGGTACACCCACGGTGCACTCCAAACCAGAGTGATTCTGTTAAGCTCCAGACATGTATAGTTTCGTAAGATGAGCTTTATTAGATAACCACCAACCCAAACAGATACATCCGCTTCCAACCCTCACCAACCGTCCAGTCGGTCTCCACAGCTCCAGTGACCTCACCTGGAACCTACGTGATGGAGATTCCAGACTGTGCCCAACATTCCTAGGTAAGCACAACAGACTCCTTCCCATCACATCAGGCTATGGTGTAACAGCAGGAGTTTACAGTTCAGGGGTACAGATGATTTTATCTGCAGCCCAGGTGGGACTACACTCTACTGCGCAAAGCTCCAGACAGGTCTCCATGACTGGGGCCCTTGCCTTTCCTCATATTATTTTGGGTGTGCTGGGGTGGATGGAGGAGAAGAAAGTGTTGGAAAGAAAGAATTGACGAGAGTGGGAGAGAGAGGTTTGTACATGTGTAGTTGCACAAACTGTGGTTCTTCACAGTCTTAGGGCTCTATGCCCACCAGTTTTCTCAGAAAACCTTTACCAGAAGTTGGCTAAGGCCTTTCTCAAGGGAAGAGCACAAGCCCTGGACTTTAGCATCTTGCTATTGTGATAAAACGAGAAGAAATGCGAGCTGAAATGCCCAGAGAGGAGTCAATTGTGTCTGGCAGAACATCCTGCAAATGCTGCAGAGCTTACTGAGAATCTGTGTGGAGATCGACTGGAAGCCAAACAATCAGTTACAAAAATCCTAAAATGATAAAACTGAAAATATTGTTTAACTCTATCTGTTTTAGAAAGCAAAAAGCATAGTAATGTTATAAATGCAAACCCTTATAATATAGCCAAGGTACAAAAAAAGAATACTGTCTTGCACAACATTTTATGGATTTTTCTGGAAAAAAGAAAAAAACAAGGTTTAGAACTAAAGGACAAGAAAGGCTGGAAAGCAAAATTGTCGGGATGTTTAGGGCTCGTTCACAGATCATGAATGGATTTGGGGATTGTGCATGATGCTGTAGATTGTTTCATATGCATACAACAGAGTTTACTGCAATGCCTGCTGAAAATAGGGAATATCTAGAGGGAATGACGCTTCTCAACCTCATTAGTCGAGATGCTGTCAATCACAGCATCTCCACTAAAAAGGTGAGAAGGGCATCCAAATGAAGGCCAATAACAACAACTCACCAGAGAATAACTCAGTTAAATGTCACAAACAATTTTAAGGGAGAAAATAAACTAAATTAAACAAGGGTTTCAAATGGTGAAATGAGGAACAGATCCTGCTTACTGTGCAACCTATTAGGTTCCTAAACCTGGGCAGTAAAAATCTAACAAGGAAGATTAGAAAAATGATTCCTTCTACTAAGACAGGCTAGCCAAGTGGGACTCATACACAGAATGCAGGATGCTGAAATCATCAAGGTAACAAGTAATTGGTGCACCAAGCAAAGAAATGGTGATTAATGCTAGAGTGTAGGAAGGTAGCCTCTTTCAAGCCTTGTTACCCCCTCTTTTGGCCTGTTTGTGAGCATATGTCAGGGTGTTTTCACTGTCTCACTGGGATCCTGCTAGCCAGGGCCCAGTGCTCATAGTGAAGACCCTATGTTGTCAGTGTGTTTGTTATGTGTCACTGGGATCCTGCTTGCCAGGACCCGAGTGCTCATAAGTTTGTGGCCTATATGTGTTCCCTGTGTGGTGCCTAACTGTCTCACTGAGGCTCTGCTAACCAGAACCTCAGTGGTTATGCTCTCTCTGCTTTCCAAATTTGTCACTACAGGCTAGTGACTAAATTTACCAATTCACATTGGCATACTTGTACACCCTTATAATTCCCTTGTATATGGTACTAAGGTACCCAGGGTATTGGGGTTCCAGGAGATCCCTATGGGCTGCAGCATTTCTTTTGCCACCCATAGGGAGCTCTGACAATTCTTACACAGGCCTGCCACTGCAGCCTGTGTGAAATAACATCCACGTTATTTCACAGCCATTTACCACTGCACTTAAGTAACTTATAAGTCACCTATATGTCGAACTTTCACCTGGTGAAGGTTGGGTGCAAAGTTACTTAGTGTGTGGGCACCCTGGCACTAGCCAAGGTGCCCCCACATCGTTCAGGGCAAATTCCCCGGACTTTGTGAGTGCGGGTACACCATTACACGCGTGCACTATACATAGGTCACTACCTATGTATAGCGTCACAATGGTATCTCGGAACATGGCCATGTAACATGTCTAAGATCATGGAATTGTCACACCAATACCATTCTGGTGTTGGGGGGACGATTCCATGATCCCCCGGGGCTCTAGCACAGAACCCGGGTACTGCCAAACTGCCTTTCCGGGTCTCCACTGCAGCTGCTGCCAACCCCTCAGACAGGTTTCTGCCCTCCTGGGGTCCAGGCAGCCCTGGCCCAGGAAGGCAGAACAAAGGATTTCCTCCGAGAGAGGGTGTTACACCCTCTCCCTTTGGAAATAGGTGTGAAGGGCTGGGGAGGAGTAGCCTCCCCCAGCCTCTGGAAATGCTTTTATAGGCACAGATGGTGCCCATCTCTGCATAAGCCAGTCTACACCGGTTCAGGGATTCCCCCAGCCCTGCTCTGGCGCGAAACTGGACAGAGCTCCTCCAGTGTGTCCCAGACCTCTGCCATCTTGGAAACCGAGGTGTTGGGGGCACACTGGACTGATCTGAGTGACCAGTGCCAGCAGGTGACGTGAGGCTCCTTCAGATAGGCTCTTATCTCTCTTGGTAGCCAAACCTCCTGTCCTGGCTATTTAGGGTCTCTGTTTTGGGGAATTCTTCAGATAACGAATGCAAGAGCTCACCAGAGTTCCTCTGCATCTTCCTCTTCACCTTCTACCAAAGGATCGACCGCTGACTGCTCCATGATGCCTGCAAAACCGCAACAAAGTAGCAAGACGACTACCAGCAACATTGTAGCGCCTAATCCTCCTGGCTTTCTCGACTGTTTCCAGGTGGTGCATGCTCTGGGGGTAGCCTGCCTTCACCCTGCACCAGAAGCTCCGAAGAAATCTCCAGTGGGTCGACGGAATCTTCCCCCTGCTAACGCAGGCACAAAAAGACTGCATCACTGGTCCTCTGGGTCCCCTCTCATCCTGACGAGCGTGGTCCCTGGAACACAGCAACTCTGTCCAAGTGACTCCCACAGTCCAGTGACTCTTCAGTCCAGGTAAGTCCTTGCCTCCCCACACTAGACTGCAAAGCTGTGTACCGCGTGATTTGCAGCTGCTCCGGCTCCTGTGCACTCTGACAGGATTTCCTTTCTGCACAGCCTAACCTGGGTCCCCAGCACTCCGTCCTGCAGTGCACAACCTTCTGAGTTGTCCTCTGACGTCGTGGGACCCCCTTTTGTAACTTCGCGTGGACTCCGGTTCACTATTCTTCTAAGTGCATGTTGGGGTACTTCTGCGGGCGCTGCCTGCTTCTGTGAGGGCTCTCTGAGTTGCTGAGCGCCCCCTCGGTCTCCTCCTCCAAAAGGTGACATCCTGGTCCTACCTGGTCCTCAGCAGCACCCAAAAACCTCTACCACGACCCTTGCAGTTAGCATGTCTTATTTGCGGTATTTCTGCGTGGGAACACCTCTGCAAGCTTCATCACGACGCAGGACATCCGTCTTCCAAAGGAGAAGTTCCTAGTCCTCTTCTATCTTGCAGAACTCCAAGCTTCTTCCAACCGGAGGCAGCTTCCTTGCATCTTCATCCAGGATTTCCTGGGCTCCTGCCCCCCCCCCCGGACACTGTCGCTACTATTGGACTTGGTCCCCTTGTCTTACAGGTCTGGAAATCCGTTGTCAGTGCACTGCTGGTGTTTGTTCTTCCTGCAGAATTCCCCCATCACGAACATTGTGCTCTCTGGGGGTAGTAGGTGTACTTTACTCCTACTTTTCAGGGTCTTGGGGTGGGGTATTTATCAAACCCTTACTGTTTTCTTACAGTCCCAGCGACCCTCTACAGGCTCACATAGGTCTGGGGTCCATTCGTGGTTCGCATTCAACTTTTGGAGTATATGGTTTGTGTTGCCCCTATACCTATGCTTGCCTATTGCAACCTATTGTAATACTACACTGTTTGCATTACTTTTCTTGCTCTTACTTACCTAATTTTGGTTTGTGTACATATAACTTGTGTATAGTACTTACCTTCTTACCGAGGGTACTCACTGAGATACTTTTGGCATATTGTCATAAAAATAAAGTATCTTTATTTTTAGTAACTGTGTATTGTATTTTCTTATGATGTTGTGCATATGATATAAGTGGTATAGTAGGAGCTTTACATGTCTCTTAGTTCAGCCTAAGCTGCTTTGCCATAGCTACCTTCTATCAGCCTAATCTGCTAGAAACACCTCTTCTACACTAATAAGGGATAACTGGACCTGGCACAAGGTTTAAGTACCTCTGGTACCCACTACAAGCCAGGCCAGCCTCCTACATAGAGGCACATAGTTATCATTTGATTTATTGATAGGTATCAGGTACAGTAACTTGGCCACTTTCTGGATTGTTGGGGCCTCCTGATTGTGAGCCATCTAAATCAACACAGTTTCTTGTGGATACACGGTTAGGGATGGTGCTGTTGGCAAACTAAGCCCTACGGTCCCTGACTGATTGTGAGAGGCATTTCAGGAGATTCCCTTTGGAAACAGAAATGTTCCAAATGTGGCATCTTGGTGGTATTCACCAAGTAAATAAATCCTGTATTTGAGAACTTGGAGAGGTTAGGATTTTTATCAACTTCGACACAATAAGATTCTTGGAAACAAAGTGCTTAGTGACATGGGTGCAGTTTAGCAATATAAATTGTGGCATCTGCTCAAGAAGATCAAGGGTTTCCTGAACATTGAATGCTTTGTGAGCATTTAATTCCTATTTAGAATAATGCTGGTTGAAGTACCACACAGCCATGTCTACAAACTAGATCTGGAGCTAAAGATTGAACTTCTGTGGTAGCACATGAAATTTAAAAATCAAACATAATGCTTCTATAAGGAGAAAGGACTGTTTTCATATCCGCAGCCAAACCTTTATTAACAGGGAGCCAGCCCAGCTTCAGTGACTGGTAAACCACCTGCAGGAGGGAAGGAAAAATGTAGTGGACCATGCAAGAAGGCTGTTTTACTTATTCCAGCCAAGATAAACGTTTAGCTCTGAAAGCTGGAGCACTTGGTTCTTTTCTGCTGCACTCTCTTTGGAGTCCTTTAGAAATAAGACTTCAAATATATCAGAAGATGGGTGCATTCTTACATTGTAAATGTAGGATAATTGTTCCAAGGTGGAATATTAATTTCTTACAATGACTTATGCAGAGGATGAGAATCAAACATTTTTCACCTACTGCTAGGTGACGGGATCAATTAACCATAACTGTACAAGACACTGGTTACAGAACAGACTCCTTTTATCCTGAGGAAAGAGGACCAATCTCAAATTTGTATGGCAGCCCAATTTAGAAATAGGCAATCAAATACAGACTATGCTGGAAAAAAATGTCAACTGAGCTTCCAGATAAATGTGGAATACAATGATCTATCACAAATCATTTAAAGTGAAACATACTGCCGAAAGGCCTCCTCCAGTTACAAAGGAACAACACTATGCACTCTGACGTATTAGCAATATTAACAGAAAATAAATTATTTTATGATACTGCTAGAAGTCTTAAGGGTTATCTTTTTAAGTTCCAGAGAGCAAGAGGAGACCAAAAACTTCTACCACCTAAATTCACCTTTGGAAAGTCGGGGATGTTAAGAGTAAAGAGTTGGACAAGAGCAAAAGCCTGCTGAATTTTTCTTAAGCCAGGATTGACAGAATTTGTGAGACTTCCAAGAATGGGATCAGTGGAGCACTGCATAGTACCTTAAAAGTGATCCTGGCAAAGATCGGGAGCCAGTGCTGCTGATCCATGCAAGAATGGCATAATGATGGAGTGGAATAGCTGAATCTGTGGGCACAAACCACCATTCTTACTGCAAGGTTTTGAAAGATTTAGTGTAACAATTGTACATTACATAGACAAAAAGGTTATTGCAGCAGTCAAGCCTTGAGACAATTAAGGCTGACACTGGAACAGCAACCTTCTGCGTTCCAAAATGGGATGATTGTGTACACTTGAAAAGTGCATGAGAACACCAAAGCTTTAATGCTCATATGGAGTACAATGAGAATTGTTTACTCCAAGGATTTGTTTTACTTCGTTACACAGTGTGGCGCACATGTCCCTGCCAAAAAGAAATGTGGGAATGTGGAAGAATGTCTGTATTATTAAAAAAAAAAAAAAAAAAAACACACACGCTTAGCAGCACACAAATCGACTCCACATTTCATCTTCCAATATAAGGTACGAGTAAGGTGCAACACTTCACAAAAAAACTGAGACAAACACATACACACACAAAAAGAAAAAAAAAAACAAAGAAGGAACAACTTAACAGAGAAAATAAATGTGTACAACCACAATAAGCTGTAATAACTGGTAAGCTGCATATGAAAGAAAAGGAAAAAGGACATTAATAAGCAAACGATTCCACTGAAAATCAAACAAACAGAGCAGGCCTTTTTCGCATAAGAGTTGACTTTAGATAAACCCTTTGAATTCATAGCAAAAGTAAACTCACAAAATTAGCAATACATAGGCTTGAACAAAACCTGGAAGTCTTGAAGTGACAGTTGTACAAGGTCCACCTGACAGCAGGTAATGTCAGAGCCAATCTGACAACATGTCAGCAATGACAAACTAAACTAGAAACCAGATACCTTGTCACCGAACTACGAGGAGTATTCATGGGAAACACCATCTTTCTCATTCGGTATGAAATTAATCATTTAACTCAGAGAGTAATTAAAGTTTAGTAAGTTAATCAGTTTGAAAGTAACAAAATATACTTTAAGTCCACCTGTAAATCCAGGGAATTTCCGAGGACTGGGGCTGGGTGCTGCTTCTGCGGTCACCAGTGATTTCTCAGCACCAGGCGATTTTTTACTTGTGGGTGGTGTCTTCTTAGGAGTGGCTCCTACTTTAGATGCAAGTTCTGGGAGCAGAAAGTGGTCAATATAAGCAATCAACTCCTTTGTTAGCATCGCAGTAAAGCATTACTGATAAATAATTCAGAAAGGCAAGCATGGAACTAGAGGAATTCAAACATACAAATTTAAACAGAATAGCAGCTGAACACGAGGCCCATATCTCTTTCTCATACTGCTCTTATTTACGCACTATTAGCACATCACAAGCAGTAGACACACATGATGTACATGCATACACAAAGTGATATATCACAAACATAAGCATCAAGAGTGCAAGCTTACACTCACAAAGGGATACTGTACAGACAGACCCCAGCAGAAGTACACTTTCCACTTACATAATGGGAATTCAGGATACCGGTATCCTAACCCCTTATGTCAGTTTTATAAAAAAATAAAAAATAAAAATGCCAATTTTTTATTTAAAATTTACATTTTATGCACACACCCCTTCCCCCCCCCCCCGCCAAACCACGATATCATGGATCCACCACATGGCTTAGTGAGACCCTTTGGGTAAATGTGTGATGGATCCGCAGTTCCAAAGCAGACTTAAAAATAAACGAAACACACAGAGCTAAGCGAATCCCCCCTGTGAATCTGCAACGCATCCATGGATCCAGACCACAATTAAAAAAATATACACCCACTCACACACCCATACAGCCACTCACACACCCATACAGCCAATCACAAACCCACTCTCACAACCACACATACCCATACAGCCACTCACACACACTCACAGATCCATAGCCTGGGGTTGGCTGCATGCAGGGGGTTGACAGCAGGGCCTGGCCATGCGTGACAGCGGTTGGATTAACAGATTAATTACTGTGCTGTATTTAATATTACTTTACGTTAAATTCTATTTCCTAACTATAACATCCCTGTAACCTTTGTTTCTTTCAGTGAATAAACATATGTATGTATTCACGTAAAAATAAAAAAGGTTACGGGAACATTATAGTTAGTTTTAAACATACAAAACCATAGAAATTCACCTATTATTATAGTTAGAGTTATCTCAAGCAACTACAACTCATGCCCTAAGGCAATTATAACTTGGGCCCCCGCCATGCACAGTGTTTTCATCAAAAAGTTTACTGCAAATATTACATTGATGTTATCAAAGATGTTCTAAGTGCCGTAATTTGTGGGGTAATTAGTAGTGCATGGCAAGGGAGCGAGTTATTGTTACCTTAGGTCACGACCTATAGTTACTTTGGATATAGGTGAATTTCAGTAGTTTTGTACGATTAAACTAACTATAACGTTCCTGTAAACTTTGTTTTTTTTAAGTGAATTTCAATGTTTTTTTTTAAATTCTATTCCCTTACTATAATGTCCTTCTAACCTTTGTTTTTTTCAGTGAATATCATTTTTTTTTTTTTTAATGTAAAGGTAATTTCTTTTTACAATACGTTAATTCAACCACCGCCGCACACAGTCTGTGGCCAGGCCCTGCAGCCAACCCCTATAACCACCCAGCCCCACGCCGTACACGGTCTACGTTAAATTCTATTTCCTAACTATAATGTCCCTGTAACCTTTGTTTTTTCAGTGAATAAACATATGTATGTATTCACGGAAAAATAAAGAAGGTTACGGGAACATTATAGTTAGTTTTAAACGTACAAAACCATAGAGATTCACCTATTATAGTTAGAGTTATCTCAAGCAACTATAACTCATGCCCTGAGGCAATTATAACTTGGGCCCCCACCATGCAGTGTTTTCATCAAAAAGTTTACTGCAAATATTACATTGATGTTATCAAAGATGTCCTAGGTGCCGTAATATGTGGAGTAATTAGTAGTGCATGGCGTGGGAGCGAGTTATAGTTACCTTAGGTCACGACCTATAGTTACTTTGGATATAGGTGAATTTCAGTCGTTTTGTATGATTAAACTAACTATAACGTCCCTGTAAACTTTGTTTTTTTAAGTGGATTTCTATTTTTTTTTAAATTCTATTCCCTTACTATAATGTCCTTATAACCTTTGTTTTTTTCAGTGAAGATCTATGTTTTTTTTAATGTAAGGTAATTTATTTTTACAATACGTTAATTCAACCACAGCCGCGCAAAGCCTGCGGCCCAGCCTTGCAGCCAACCCTATAAACAGCCAATGCCGCGCACGGGCTTTGGCCGTGCGCAGCAGGGGGTTGGCTGCAGGGCCTGCAGCAAAGCCTCTATAATCCCCCAGAGAAAAATTGAGAGAAGGTGAGAGAGCCTTTTCAGGCTTTGATGAATGATATACTTCAAAGGCCCCCTCACAAACAACATAATTAGTTTAGCACTGGGGAAGTGGTGGTACCCAGGGCTGCGGGCGAGCCCAGGCAGCCCACACTGCAATAAAGTTTTAGATAAGCCCTGAGTAGGTGGTAGTTTATTTTTTTTTTAATAGATCTGGCGGGGTCCCTCTGGGACCCCCAGCACCAGAGCTATGGGGTAAGGGGGACTTTACCCTTGCCCCTTGTCTTATTTTATTTTTTTACTTTTTTTCTGGGACTCAGCTGAAGCAGAGTCCCAAGATGGCTGCCAACACTTCTTGGCTGAAGTGTTGGCAGTCAATCAAAGCTCTGCATTTCCCTGCACAAGCTCGTTATTATTTGCAAAGTCGTCGCAATCTCAGATATGGAAATGTATTTTCCCTTTAATATCCCAGAATTTACTGAATGGATTTACACCAAATAACCAAAAGCACAATCTGTGTACAGAAAGCTAGCTTTCAGACAAATTTGGTGTAATTCTGTCCAGCAGCTTGTGCTGTAGACGTTTTCAAAACTCCTATGGGAATTAACAAGGGAAACACAATTTTTACTCCCTTTTTTCTCAGCCCCCACTTGACGGATAGCCCCGAACCTTTCTGTGCACAACAAGAATCACCAGCACATTTTTTTAGGGAAAATGTTGTGAACATTAGTCAAACAGTGCCAAAGATATAGGTAAGTCAAAAAAGGATTTTTCTATGGAAACATGGTACTAACTATAACTACCTACCGGCGACCGCTAGTAGGTGATATATACACATTTACCCCCCCCCCCCCCACACACACACAAACACACATACCAACAACTTTTCCTTCAGTGGTATCACACAAAATAGTGTGATCTAAAGCAATTCTAGAAACTATGCAAAATAAAAACAGAATTACTTTTGGCCAGTGCGGATTATTCTGAGTTGACAAAGATGTACTGTAAACTGATGTCAAATTCTTAAAAACTCTAAAGATTTTATTCATTCTTTTAAAGAGTTTTTTTTAGTACTAAAACAAACACTGCATTTTACATGACTTAATGCAGCCTAATGGGAATTTCAAAACACCAACCACAGATGTAATGAGAAAGCACCAGTTACTGAAGAGAAACGAAATAATGCCTGCTGGTAGCTCCCTCTAACCAGATACCATTTACATGACTAGCTAAAGCTAAATCCAAACCCTACCTCAAGAGGATAAGCTTTTTTAATTTAAAGCAGCAATCCTTAAGTAATCTTTTTTCATACCATTGACTTCTTAGTTTAACGCTAACTAGGAGTGAACGGACAATGGCTTTGCAGTCTCTTTCAAACAATAACATTAAAAAGAACAAGGCATTTTACAAATGTATGGCTTGTAGCATCGGGACAGCAGTGCCAGGAGTGACGTGTATTGGTAGCAGAGTGATACCAAAGCAAAGGACTCACCTGTGACCTGTTGGTTTATTAGTTCTTTCTCAGGATCTTGCAGCTCCTCCCAGCCTTCCAGGTCTGTAATGTCCTCAATCTTTTTAGTGGTGGCTCGTGCCTTCGCCAGCTTTTCAAAGATGCACTTGACATGATACCACTCCTTCATGTCACCCCCAGATTCTGTGAATGGGTTAGGCACCACCTTCCCGATTCGCACCATTCCCTTCATGATCTTCTCCTTGCATTTTTTACAGCCTGCTGTTCCACGCTTAGCATAGTCCACACAGTAGCGTTGCTCTGCCATATCGTCTGGGAAGCTGCAGGCCCAACGGATTAGATAGTGATAAGTGTGATAAACAGAATTATTTCCAGGGTGGGGTATTTGTCTCAAAGTCAAAAACAGAGGGAGTGGTGGGACCCCGGAATGTAAAGATCTGACAAACGGATGGATTGCATATGAGAAACGACTTTGCAGTACTAATTGCAACTGTGCGTGAAAGTCCTTTCGGCACAATGTTCGTATAATGGGTTGGATGAGTAATCTGATCAGTGCAGGCATACAAATTTCCTAGCAAATGTCAACAATGGGAAGAGAAGGAAAAAAATGTTACATTAAAATATTAAACAAATTTCAATTTTGGGAGTAACAATACACTTAATGTAGGATACTATTAAAATACCAACAGTGATTAACATTCTTACACAACATAATGCCTGATGTTCAAAATAAAAGACATCAATTAGCAGTTGATTGGGACAGTCATACAAACTAGTACAAATCACTGTCACCTACAGGAAGTCAGACGTTTATTCAACTACACAGCAGATCAATGAGCAGTGAAAGAGGCTAAATTACTTTTTGGGGTATAATGTACACCACCCCAATCTAGGCATGTGTAGGAAAAGGCAGGGCCCCCCATTTCTAAAATGGTACACTGAATTTTACCTATAACATTTCAAGAACAGCCAGAACGAAGTTATGCAGCTGTCACTAAAACATCTTAGGAAGGGCAAACAATGAATTTGAAGCTCAAAAAAGGACATGGCCGTGTTAAGCCACACCCTTAGCATACCTAGAAACAAAGGTGCATTTATGAACAATGATTATCAGAGAGTATGTTAAAAAAAAAAATGCAGAGTTTTATTGATATTATTACAACTTGGGCTAGGAATACATTTGATGATTTTAAATGCACATTTGTGTTTATAGTACTGGCGTTCTGTTATATACCGTAAAAAGGAGAAATAAGCCAGGACAGTTTTTAAAAAGATAATTAATTGGTTTGAATCCTTAGTGGGAAACAGCCAATTATGTAGGCTAGGGTAAAAAATAAAAATACACCGCAAGAGAAGTTATACAAATCAATTGCACGCTAATGACTAGCCTTGCATTTACTTCAAATCATGAAAGAAAGCAAAAGGTGTACAAAAACAACCTTGCTATGCTTAGAAGCAGATCTGAAATATAAAACTTCAATACAGGTTATGCGTTCGTTTAGACTTACCCATAAATACAAACCATTGAAGGAATGCTTATCCGATTGCTCACCCTACAACTTCAACTAAACATTAAGATTTGTTTATTTTTTTCCAGCAAATTTAATGGATTTGTTATGATATATCAAACCTCTATACCAATAGTTTTTTTATTTTTTTATTGGCCACATAAATACTTAGGGGGTCATTCTGAGTCTGGTGGTCTTGAGACCGCCAGACTCGGGGTGGCCATCGGACTGCCGCTGTAGTGGCCGTCCGATCCGCCACATTCCAACTGCAGCCAAAACGCCGCAGTAATACCAATGACACCGCCAGGCTGGAGACAGCCTCCAGCCTGGCGGTCCCGGCGGTTGTAATCCGCCAGGACAATGCTGCAAGCAACGCTGCCCGCCGGATTACAAGCCCCATTAGGCCAGCCTTTCCATGGTCGTTCATACCACCATGGAAAAGCTGCCGGAATGGGGGTGCCAGGGGCCCCCTTGAACAGCCTTGTCACGCATTTCACTGCCCAAATTACGGGCAGTGGAATGCGCGATGGATGCTGTTACACCCGCTGCACTGCTGCATTGGTGCTGGCTCAATTCCGAGCCGGTGTCAATGTTAAGGCCCGCTTCACCACAGGGTCGGCGGGCGGAAACACAGTTTCCACCCACCAGCCCTGCTGTGAAGTCAGAAATGCTGCATCAACTTTAACAGTAACTCCTATTTATACTGAATAGATGTGTCTGAGGCAGCGCAAGTGTGAAATCCAGCCTGATGTGTGACAGTGTAAAACTGCATGTATAAAATGTGAGGTCTGTGTGAGTTCTATGAACAAGCGTGGAACGTACAGGTTTGATCCAAAATGCAGCTAGGCTATGGCTTTGTATCAGATGGTGAATATTTTTGTGGCTCCTTTATCTAATTTATTTCTTGTAATAAATCTTCTTTTAACTGCATCTATGTTGGTTTCCTTTGGGTACCCCACTTCAATGACAGCTCATGGCCTGTTTCCACTGTTCACAAATAAAATACTGTAAACACGACAATGACCTCCAAAGTGAGGATGCCAGTAATACAGGTGACCGATAATTACATTTTCAGACTTTTTGATAATAATGCCTTATTTACAGTGAGCGGGCGAAAATGTGAGAGTTGTGCTGGTCATTGACCATTTTAACTGTCCAAAATATTCTGACACTAAAGTTGATGATCACAAAACACAAGAAACAGCTGACAAAATGGCACTAAAAAAAACATTAGGAGCTACATTAACTAAGGACTGGAGCCTTCAGACTGAAAAGTCGGTGCATCCAGCTGATCACAAACACTAAAAAATATCAATCAAAACACAGATTTCTATTTTTGCTGCCAGATTCTCCTTTCATTTAATGGGTATACACAACACACACATGCATTTGAGTTATATTTTTGTTAATTTCTCCAAACCTGCTATAAGAAACAAACAAAAGGCTCAGAATTAAGGAAAGCAAACATGCCTGCATAAGCATGTGTAATTTAGTTTAGTCATTCTATATTTTTGGGTGGTGAAAATACTTTACAGGGGCTAATATACAAAACAGTGTGTTAAAGCACCCAGTGATATAACCTTACCCCGGCCCCATCTCCAATCACTGTGCACTAAACCAGATTAAAAAAAATAAAAAAAACAACAAAAAAAAAAATCAGGTAGAGCACTGAAATAAAAGATAATTACAACAGATACGTCAAAAAGAAGCAAAAATGCTTTTACAATATTAATGACTTCCAAGGGAAAAACTATCTTAAGCCACCACTGGCTTTTCTTCTGGGAAACATTACTGGCTGTGAATGGAAATAGAGCAGCAAAGGGGTCAGGGAGCTCCATCGTTATTTCCCTCCACTGAAGAGCCCGCCATTGTCCTTCAGGAGCTTTGCCATTTTTTTGCACAACTCCCCATTATGTTACCATTGAGGCCTATCCAAACATTGAAGGTGTCTCGATTTTACCAATCCTACAAAAAATGGTACCTCTCCTCAAAACTGACAAAAGTATCACCATTGGTGGTCTTCAAAGATGAGAGCCTCCATTTTAAGCCAACAGCACCACAGATGCTTCAGCGGGCCAAGTACACACAACAGAAGTATTGCTTCAATGAGCACTAGTGTTTCCACCTGGGTTGCGACTTCAAATTTTGAGGGTGTTTTACCACAACTATCTTACAACCTCAATAGGGGCCAGATGTAGCAAACGTTTGCGACTCGCAAACGGGCCGATTCGCAATTTGCGACAGTGCAAAATCGGAAATGGGATGCAAAAAGCCCATTTCCGACTCGCAAAAAGCGATGGGACCCGTTTGCGAGTCGCATCCATTGCGACCCCATTTTGCGACCCGCAAATTGCAAGTCGCAATTTGCGAGTCGCAAACCTTATGCAATTGCAACTCGCAAATTGCGACTAGTCGCAAAAAGCCCAGTTTGCAAGTCGCATTTACCACTAACTCAGAGCAGGTGGTAACCATTACCAAAGTATAAAAGGAGACCCAGAAGGCATCTGGGTCACTCAAGATGGCGGACATATACCTGATAGCAGTGAGGAGGAGAGTCTGCGCAGCCCAGCAGAGGAGGAGGAGGGGCCACAGACAGGAGAAGATATATAGAACAAGGCAGACCCTTTTCCAGCAAACTGAAGAGGAGATCTATGATAAATACCGCCTTAGCAGCGCTGCCATTCTAGAATTAATAGATTTACTAAAACCACAGCTAGAACACAAGACTCTGCGTGGCTGCGCCATCCCTACGCATGTGCAAGTACTATGCGCACTGCACCTCTTGGCCTCAGGGAGCTATCAGGGGGTCATTGCCGTGGCAGGTGGGGTATCCCAAAGTGCAGTGTCAAGGTTCCTCAGGGCATTCCTAGATGCCTTAGTAGCGCACAGGTCTCAGTTCATATACTTACCAAGGAATGAGGCAGAAATTAACAGCACAAAGCTGGACTTTTACCGCATTGCCCACTTCCCCCATGTCATTGGATGTGTAGATGGGACACACATTCAAATATGCCCCCCGCTAATCTGGAACATATTTTCCGCAACAGAAAGTGTACCCACTCACTCAACATACAGGTTGTTTGTGATGCCCATTACGTCATCACGGACATCGTAGCTAAGTTTCCAGGCAGTACCCATGACTCATACATTTTTAGACATAGTGGGATACATCAACGCCTGGAACGTGGGGAGTTTGGAGATGGATACCTCCTAGGTAGAGCTGCATACACCTTGCAGACATACACACAGGTCACTGTGCACGACTATCTGGACTTACTAACAGTGTACTTTTGTGCCCAACAGGTGACAGTGCATATGCTCTAAGGCCATGGATCATGACTCCATTTTTAACACCCAGCAATGATTCAGAGAGGCAATACAACAGTGCGCATAAGAGGACCAGGAACCTGATTGAGCGCACCTTCGGACTGCTGAAGGCAAGATTCAGATGCCTCCACCGCAGTGGAGGCGCCCTCCAATACACCCCCATTACCGCTTTCGAAATTGTGGTCGCATGCGCCATCCTCCACAACATAGCCACCCGACGTGGGCTACCTCTCACCCCTGCAGACCCAGATCCTGATGATGAAGAGCAAGAACAACCACATCGCCATCATGGGGATAGGAGTCTAGCTAATCAAGGCAGACTGAGACGGGACCACATTGCAACGCAATATTCTGGACGGTACGTGTCAACTCCCACCATACTCACCTATTAACCATTTGTTAAGTGGAACAAAAATAACTGTTTTATTAATGTCATGAAGAAACTATATACAAGTTGAAATTGTCCATGGGCAGGAAAATGCCAACCAGTCATGTGGCATATTAACGCCATGTGCCACATGAATCTGTCCTGGCTGTTATCTATGATCTCCTGCCCCTCCTGCCAGCCTGGCTGGTCCCTGCTGCGTCCATGGTGCTGTGCCTACCACTCCTCAGCACCCTACTGTGAGTGGCAGAGACACTGCTCACTGTTGAGCCCTCCTCCCAGGTGTATTTGTTAACTTCCTGGCTGTGATGTCATCATCATGTGCCAGGAAGTGTTTCCAGGGTGTTCTGGTATGCTTTCTGGAGTGTTCTGCTGCATCTGCAAGCAATTTTGAAGGTATTCGCAATTTGCGACACCCACTCGCTAATTGCGAGTTCGTTTTTGCACACTCGCAAACAGCGACCTCGCAAATTGCGGACTCGCACACAGCGTTGCGAGTCCGGCTGCGAGTCGCAAAATCGGATCGCTTTTTTTTCTGGCATTCCAATTTGCGACTCGCATTTGCGAGTCGCATCAACTCGCAAAATGCGAGTCGCAATTTTTATTTTTGCTACATCTGGCCCTAAGTCCCTAACTCAGTGTTTCGCAATCTGTGGGTCACAACCCATCAGCTGGTCACCTGCAAATTTTGATGGGTGGCAAAAAAACAAGCAATAAATGAAGACGCCTTTAAATCCTGTACTGATCTTGTGACATTTGCTGCGCTTCAAAGACAGAGGTCAAATGGCGAGCTAAGTATTCTGATAGATTGTTGCTTATATTTTTTGAACCTGAGGATTGGTGTTTACAAATTTCTCTCCTCTCACTTTGCAGTCAGAGAAAGTAAAATGAATTATGTGACAATTTTACTGAGGTACAGGTAGTGTGAAAATAAAGATTGTAGGATGTCATTTTTTTTATAACACACATCAAAGTGTACATACCTCTAAATAAACGAAGCACATTCAGAAGTTATGAAAGCAAAGATAAATCACTTTTTTGTAATCCCAAACTGTGATGCAAACAAAGTTTTTTATAGTATCAAAACAAAGCTAGACATTTTAATTAGTGATACACAAATGATAAAAAGTCACTGAAACCCGATTTCCACACAATATAATGTGTGTACAATATTGTTTATCACTAAAACTGTATGTGCAGATTAAGTGACCATTTCAATAGAAAATGTGTGGTCTATAAATGATGGTGCGCTACCACAGGATGCTTTAGTTAGATTTTAAAAAATCGTCCACTTCATGTCCACTAAAGCTAGGTGGGTCACGAAAGATTTGTTATGCCAAACATTTGGTGGTGGTTTTAATAAGCTAATGAAGCACTGTCCTTATCATTTCTTAGATTATGTTATTCCTATGACCGAAAATGGATGGGGACGACGCCCAGGCTTCAGTGGATACTGCATTCCTTTTAATCTAGATATAATATATTAATCAATATTTATCAACATACACACAACTGCACACTTCAGGTATTTTTTTCATGAAGAACTCAGACAAATTGTACAGTCCTTGGAGTAATGCCTCCTCCTCCATGTATAAAACTTCTAGACTATCACATAGCAGATCCATGCTTAAAAAAATATATAAATAACAATAATTATAAATAATAATAATTATTATTCTATTTTCTTTCTCTAGTTAGCAGTAAATAACACTTAGGCACTCTGGCATAATTGCAAAATGGTGTCAGAGGAGTTAAGTACAGACTTAAGCATTCTGTTCACTGTGCAGCAGCAACTAGAAACAAGGATTTTTCCCCCAAGGTATACATTTTCTTCCACGAGTGCTTTGATTACAGACGTTTATTCTGTCACTGGTTGTTACAGTGTCAAATGTGCTCAGTGGGCATTGAGAGGGAGAAGTACAGCATTCAGTTGAATGGGAATGTTAGAATTCTAGAACGAACTGGAGGGAAATGGATGAGTTATCACGCAAAGTGTAGTTAACTGCTTAAGTCGACATAACATTTACAGAAATAAAGTGATAACGGGATGAAAGAACAAATGTGGGCATCATGGATGTCATGCTACTGTAATAGAAGCTGCAGAATTCTCACCATTTCCTGCACACCAGGAGGTGAGCGAAATGTAGGGTTTAACCATTACTGTTGAGTATTAAGGAACATTAGAAATTCGGTTAAAAAAAGACAGACAGGAAGAGTTTAACTTAGTTGTATCATCAATACCTATAAATGATACTAAGTACATATAATATACTCTAAACTGCATTAATACCACGCTACAACTCTGTAACCCAAATTTTACATTTTAAAATTACAATATAACAACATATGAAAGACAAAGAAGGCACCTTACTAGACGAAGCATAGGTAGGACATGGGATGGAGTTGATACAATGTTTAAAAATTGCCATTTTTAGTCTGGAATGGGTGCAAAAGAACACTAGAATAGATCTATTGGGGAATTTGACTGTTCTTCGCATTTCTCAGTCCATTTCTCTGAGCAATAACTGTGATTGTTCTATCTCGCTAAATGGCAAGGAGATTGCGAATTAATCACCAGTTGGAGTAACGAATAGGCACGTGGGTAACTGAGTGAGCGAGTGAGAGTATATGGGATGGTCAGTGCATGTCTGAATGAATAAAATATATCTGGATGAATGTGAGGGTGAGAGCATGGATAGATGCAAAAAGGATACAACAATCTTACAAGTTAAGACCTCAGAGAGGAATGTAGATAATACTATAAAAAACGACAAGTACCACCAATAGTTTACATCAAAACATACAATTGAAAAATTATAATATTGATCTGATTCCCACTAAATATCTACTCAAAATACTGGAACACTGGATATCACATTTAAGTAAAATATGTCATTATTTAGACATAACAGACAATGCCATCTTGTCCCCAGATAAAAGAAAATGACTCCGGTCTCCCGATGTTACTGAATCTCCATTCTCAAACAGAATTCACTGTAAACATCCTTCACTGGTTCTTCTCCAACCTACTCAACTGGACCCAGTCTGTTCACATGTGCACCTCCAGGTCCCAAACGACTCCCATCGCCTTTAGAGATCCTCCCTCTCATCTTTAACTTTTACAGGGAGCCACTTGAGAGACTATTTGCTGATAAAACATAAAATAAATTCAAATCATCCATAAGCGGATTATGTGTAACTATAATTGAAAGTCTCCTCTGCTTCATGAAAGCCAGTGCATCACACAAGTCCTGGAGCGTCAGCACCTACATGAAGCTTAAGTTCATCAAGAAGAACAAACAACTAATTCAGCTGTGTCTCAATATGAACCTGGACGCTTTTGAACCGCAGTTTTTACCCGAAGCCAAGTAGGTCTGATATCATTTTTGCTGCTAAAGAAAGTAAAATCAATTCAGGCTTGCAGTTCTAATAGATGCTCCATGGTCTCCTAGAATCCCCTTTGCACCACATTGTTGTGAACATCACTGTGACTGTAAGACAAAAATTTCTATACGTTTTATTTTTATTTAAAAAAAAAAAAAAAAAAAACACAACACAATCAAGCACACTATGTTGCAGATACAACAGTAGAAGCCGCTTCCAAATTCTTTTTGGGACCTTCCTATTCTCCAAAAATAAATCAGCCAGCAAAAACACTGATTTTAGCATGGCACACACTGCACCCTGCATTCTACCAAAACCTCCCGTTTAAGAGTTCTTTCAGGCAAGAATATGTTACTTTTCGTTGTCACTGATACAATTTTTCTGTTTTCTTTTGGAACAGGTGAATGAAGTCAACTTCAACTTCCATACAACAGATACAATCTTCTTCTTAATACTCTTATCCTATGGCATAGTGTTGTCTGTCCTCCTAATCAACAAGAAAGAGAGGCAGATCTTGAATTTGCAGAAGTATTGTTTGGGAATCACCAAAAAGGTGAGGAGAGGGTTTTTTGGGGGAGGTTTGTTGTAGATGAAAATATTTTTGGAGTCCCTCCTTTCCGTTTGGGCCGTTGAAGCATGATTTACATCTCACTAATATGGCCCTGTTGTGCCCAAAGTACCTAAGAGGATGTTAGTAAATAATGCATTGCTAACTGTAGTACTCTAGGGTTCCAATGCTGTCCAATTTAGCATAACATGCCTATTGCCGCAGTTGAGGGAGGGTGGGAAATGCTAGCTCATGTAGCGGGTCTCTAAGAGGGCCAATGTAGCTCAGCCACACCACAAATTGGTCTACCAGTATTCAAGAGACAGCATGAAATCAGGCTTATGGTATTTCACTGAGGTGAAACCCACATCCAAAATGTTCACCACTAGCTGACCTGCATAATCCGAAATGGCTAACCCATCTTAAATATGTGGGTGGTTGGGGACCAGGAGGGTCTCCTGACTACTTCACTGTGCACACTACACTCCAACATCACATGTCTGTGTGTAATTTTCAATGCATAATATAAAGATTGTAAGATTCCACACGTGGGCATATCTTCGGGTATGTGAGGTATGACACGCATCTCAATGTCAATTTTACTGGGAAGTATTTGGGCCCAGCTAGACAGTTGAGTGTGGTAAAATCTGCGTTTGTTTTTACTTGGCGTCCACTACTCACCAAGCATATGTGCATGTCTCCCTTAACCTAGGACCAGTGGCACAGGGAAGGAGGATAGAGGGAGTAACTACTGACTACACAGCATGTCAGCTCACTTTGCCCAGGGCCACTAGAATTATGCGATAGTGCGGCTGCAGCGATTTTTGCATAGTTAGAGATTTGCCACATAATCCATCATCTGCCGCATAATCTGCAGACTAACAAAAAAAATCATTTCTAGCTCAAACGGTTCAAAAGTTACCAAATACTCAGTGACACATGTTGTTGCATGGTGGAAGGCCCTTCGCAAAGCTTGACTGGTCAACTTTCTGATGCTTATTGTTATATTTGGGCATTAAATCAGTGCTGATGAGGTGCAACTAAAGCCCAGACAGTTTTTGCAAGTTTTAAATTGATCAAATAATGAAGTAAAACTATATCAGAATGTGCAGAATTGTGCCACATAATTTGCCTCTTCTAGCACATAATTAACCCAACCCTGCCGCATAATTTGGCCCTCTTCTGCCGCATAATTCCAGTGGGCCTGACTTCGACCTAGGAAAGCGAGACATACTCTATAGAGGGCAATGTTTTAATTAAAAAAACAAAAAACTAACAGAGGTCAGACCCGATTCTGCTGCTTTAAGAAACAGGCAGAAGAAGCACATCTCACCACTGCTGCAGGATGAATGGACAGGAGAAGTAAAACTGAGCAGTGCTTCTTTACCAAAGGAGGTGTTTACAATATTTTGGTAAATGAGGCATTGTAAATACACTGAAAATGCTAAAAATCAGAAATCATCTAAAGAAAAGCAGCTCCGAGCTTTGTTTTTTTGGTCTATCAATGGATGCTGCCTCTGTTCCAACGGTCAGTGAGCATCATGCATGCATCTCATTTCACCCTATTTTGGGAAGTGTCATTTTCCTTAGGCTCACCGCCCTCCAAACTAGGAGCATGCTTCTCACTGATTTCAAAGGGCTTACTTGCTCTGAAATCTTTCATCGCCATTACAAAAAACAAGCATTTCCATCAATTTTTATGGAATCACCATTTAGAATGTGGAAAATCTCACCCATCTTGGAGACTCAAATGGCTGAGACGTATGCATCATGACTTAACTTTTAAAAGCTGTACTTTTTATATGTCAGTACTGTATCGATTTGTTTTATTGATCATTGCGGGTCAGGTCAGATAGCACTGACATACCAGAAGAAATCACTTCAGAAGTTTATGAGTTTGTGCTGCAAGTTTATATTTCAAAGATAATACAACGTTGTGCTTTTGTAAACTGATTTTCTTTTTTGAAGACTAATGATTTCTGAAGACTTCTTAGGGACATTCTGAAAGTTGACCTAAGAATGCATTCCACCCATTGCTTACTATTTGCTTTGTAACTAACATTTGCATGCTTTTTATTTGATGGCTTTATTTTTTTTAGGATGTCCAACGAGTCTTTGTCCCTGTCATGGATCACAGCATGTTTACCATCTCTCTGACTAGCTCCTTATATTCTTCCACAAGTGCTCATTTTTTATAAACAGGCCTTTAAATTTTGTTCTTATCTTCTCACATCTGCTGTACATTCAAAGACAGAGGTCAGATGTCATGCTTTGTCTCTAGGGGGAGCTTGGTGTTTACTTTTCTTCTCCTGATGGAAAAGTGACAGGATCTATGTGCCAACCTGGGGGTGTGAAAAACGTTTTTTTCTAGCACCCAACAAAATGTAAATGTCTTTAAATCAACTGTGCAAATATTTCAGAATATATTAGAATTAGGAAAGCACAAATGAGGCACCTTTTTTGTAATTCTGAAGTGTGTTGGAAACAAATATTTTAATACGATCAAAATAATGAATACACTAGATGATACCATTTCCACATATCATCTTTTGTGTGCTGTAGTTTTATCAGTAAAACTGTGTGTGTGTGTGTGCAAACGTAATTGTCATTTCAATTGAAAATGTGTTGCCTTATGGCGGTGTGCTACAAAACTATGCATACTACACTCTACTCCACTCTACGCCACTCCACCCTATGACACTGTAGCCCACCCCACTCCACAACACTTTACTCCACTTAACAATACCTGATTCTATGCCACTCCACTCTGACATTTTACACCACCATACGCTATGTCTCTCCATGACACTTAACTCCACCCAACAAAATGTAACACCACTCTACTTTATGCCACTCCACCCTGGGACACTCCATTCCACTCTACCCAACACTTTACTCCATGACACAGTACTCTACTCTAAAGCACTCTGTGCCACTCCACAACACTCTACACCCTTCCACACTTTTCCTCTCCTCTCCACACCACTCTATACTCCGGAGTTTCACTTTTAACAGCAGCCACGCTCGTGTACAACACGCCTAAAACACGTTGGCAATGCCAATGGCTCTTGCATAGGTGAGACCTATTGGCTTTGCCAATGCCTATTTTACCAGTGTTACCGTCATTTATCAAGCCTGGGCCTCTCCTTCCCCACTTCCTTTTTTGACTGGAAAGTTTTGGTTAGAGGGGGTAGATATGAATAATAATTTGGTTCAAGGATAGCTTGGAAGAAAAGTCTGAAGATCTCTGGTCTACACTACAGTTTGGCATTTGCTTATGATCGGTGTATGGCACCACCGATTTCCGTGTGGAACCTAATGGTCAATTTATAGTTCATTTTTGTTACTTTGACAAAGCCTGTCATTGTGGGTAGACTCTGCGTTGTACAGTGAGCACTACAAGTGGTTCTGGGTACTTACAAGAGGGTCAGATCCGGCAGGTTCCAAGAATACAAACAGTTCCCCTTGAGAGCATGAGGGCATGGGGAAGCTGCTGAAGATGCAATGCCTTCTAATGCTCAATTGGACGAATAGGCACCGTACACGCAATGCATGTGGGTGGACTACTGAATGCCACCATTTCATTCATAAACCTTGGCTGATTTAGCATAAAATACAAAGGGGATCAGATTATTAACACGTGGCATTAGACAGCATCGCCATCTGGAAAACGCACCCGTGCGTTTCGTCTGCACAAAAACTACCGCAAATATAATTTCACAGTTTTTGCATGTTTTTTGTTTATACAAACTCATTAGTTACAGAACGGTAAATGATGGCTACATGGCAAGATTCAACTTGTATAACAAATTCAAATATGTAAACCTGAAGACAATAAGTACTTGCTCCGAAGCATGTTATTTGACCGGAACAAAGGTATTTTATTGGTACAAAGCGAGAAAGCAATTTCGCAAACAAAAACGCAGACCCCAGAAAGACGCCAAATGTGCCAAATTCCAAATACACTTTGATGGGCACGTCGGAGTTTAGGTCTCATCTTCTCAAAAATATCAAACATTCATTGCCGAGCAATGGTGCAGGGTAAGCCTGCATGCCTTACTCACCGTCCGCGTAGGGATCACCGGACTATAGCCACTTGCAAGCTGAGACCAGGGACGCGGTCATCAGCTGGAGTCCGTCGTGGCAAGTGCCGCTCTGCAGCACCAGCACAAGTTAGAACTTGGGCCCAGAGCCACGGTGCTCCAGAGGAAAGAACACAGTGGAAGCAAGAGATGACGTCCCAAGAAAGACAAATACACGCCGGGTGGCTCACGGCTGCGAGTAGCGTCTCACAAGAAGATGCTGCAGAGCGCTGCAGAAATCTAGACCCTGTTCACACGAACATCATTGCTTAGAAGGCTCTGTTTAAAATGCACACCATTAATGACGGTTATTTTGTTGTTTTAAGAGTCTGGAAAGGCCCGGACAGGATACTAAATAGGACTATAAAGAAAATCGTATATATTTATTTGTAATATTACTTAAATTCTACCTTGGTTTCCTTTATTGGTCAGGGATCATAACTGCAGCTTTAGAACACACTTAAAAGTGTTCTATATTTACTTTTGCTGTTTGAAGTATTCACAGATAAAGGCTAAAAATAATGGCTTTAAGTGATTTCATTTATTTGTGTACTGGCCGGGACATTAAAATGTCCAGTAGTGCTGGTAGAAAACCAGTAACAGTTACATACAGGCCAACATTTTCAAACTTGGAACTGGGACATTTTGAGCAAAACAAAAGCGGGAGAATGTATCTTTACCATAGGCTTATATTGAAGCAAAAGCAATTATAGATGAGAGACACCTAAAATAAAGCCACTTTTGGCTTAAGAAATCGGGAGTCTCCCTCCTCAATCAAGTCTTTTGGAATGTATGCTTATATATGTATATGTCATATATATATATATATATATATCATTGTCACCTCCTGCTCCGTAAGGGGCCACAGACCCTGCAGGGCGGCCTGGGTTACTGGGGCGAAGCATCCCACAGAAAATATCTCCCAAACATGAAAAGCCCAGGGACCAGTCCATGTTGAAATCCAAGCATTTAATAGCAATTCTGAGCAGCAAGACAAAAATCCTGATGCGTTTCGGCAACAGCATGCCTTGTTCACAGGTAAGTAAGAGCAGGTGTGAGTGAGCCAGTGCTTTTTAAATACACAGTCATGTGACTTCAATAACCAATCTCCAACTCCCATAATGCACAGTTCCATAAAATAACTTCCTGAACTGGAGCGCTTAATTTTCATATAGCTGCAATAGCGTCACAGGCACTTCAGTTCACCATACAAATGTTCTTATGTACATTAGGTATCCATTACTTGATAGTCCACTTGCTTTTACAGTTGCTGCCCAGCATGATAACAGCTATACAAGGAATACATGAAAAGTAAGAGGAGAGGCACACTGTCTCCCTCCTATCCCTTGCTCACCTCCATCGCAATATATTTCTCGGATAAATGCCTTGTTTGCATGAAGGTGAGCGGGTCGGGCCCCTTCCATAAAACTATCATTGTCACCTCCTGCTCTGTAAGCTGGGCAGCAACTGTAAAAGCAAGTGGACTATCAAGTAATGGATACCTAATGCACATAAGAACATTTGTATGGTGAACTGAAGTGCCTGTGACGCTATTGCAGCTATATGAAAATTAAGGATTTTTGTCTTGCTGCTCAGAATTGCTATTAAATGCTTGGATTTCGTGGGATGCTTTGCCCCAGTAACCCAGGCCACCCTGCAGGGTCTGTGGCCCCTTACGCTATTGCAGCTATATGAAAATTAAGCGCCCCAGTTCAGGAAGTTATTTTATGGAACTGTGCATTATGGGAGTTGGAGTTTGGTTATTGAAGTCACATGACTATGTATTTAAAAAGCACTGGCTCACTCACACCTGCTCTTACTTACCTGTGAACAAGGCATGCTGTTGCCGAAACGCGTCAGGATTTTTGTCTTGCTGCTCAGAATTGCTATTAAATGCTTGGATTTCAACATGGACTGGTGCCTGGGCTTTTCGTGTTTGGGAGATATATATATATATATATATATATATATATATATATGTATATATATATATATATAAAAAAGGGGCAAAACCCTCTTACCTGTGGACTCAGGTAACAAATAGAAAACAAAAATGTGGTCGTGGAAGTATAAGCCTAGACTCCCACGGCAAAGGAAAAGTAGGATCTTATTTCAACTGAATATAATAGAGAAGTAATTCTTTATTCTTAAATAAGTACAATTCTTTCTTGAACCAATGTACCAACATCAATTTCAACATCAAGAAATATAATTAAAAACAGTAAAAACTGATGGATGAAGAACAATGGTGCTCCTATAAAATTACAGTGCAGTGCAATTTGGGACCCCGAAATTACATAGGAAATTCCTGGTCTAATTCCACAGCAGCTTTGATCGTTCATGACCACATAACTTCCATTCTAAAGTATATGAAATGGTGAACGAATCAAGGGGACGGGAGTACCCTTCAGAAAGCATTCCAAGCCAGAGACCCCCACACTGTAGAAACCGTGAAGTGACATCTGTGTGCATATCATTGAATGAGTAACAGTAGTTTCACATTCGCTTCCACTCAGAAAGACCTCTGTTTTGCCTTTCAGACATTTAAATGAAAAGGGCAACTCCCACTCTTTGTGTATGTAGCTATCTCCTAGCCGCTCATATCTGTCCACAGCAAAATGTTTCAAACATTTTGTAAAATGAAAGGTGGAAATTGGCAGATTTATAATGTCTTGTACTAGCCATATTGTTTATGGTGTGTCTGCTACGGTGAAAGGCAGCTTTTCTAACTTTTCTATGTTGAGCATGGTGTACCTTGCTTCCTGTTTATACATTATCTGTTGCTCCCTGGACAAAATAAAAAGTAGCAAACAAGTCACTACTGTTGATGTATCTCCATGGGACGTGTCTATTGGCCACAATAACCACCCGCCGGTACTTGAAAGTGTAGAATAGTAGGTACCATCTTAAACCCAAGCATTCAGTTCTTCCTCAGTGACATTTAGGAATGTTTGCCAATCTGTGAATTTGGTGTGGGGATACTGGGCATATTAATTTCCTTTATTTTTGCTAACCCGAGACAGTATGTTTGTTGAACTGTGTCATTTAAGAATATCATCTGTACAGGAATAAGGCATGCTCTAAACAAAGTTTCCCGACCCTGAATTTGCCAATCTTGTGTTCCCCATACACTTTTCACATCTACAGTGCCCTTCCAGTATTCATAACCTTCAACAGCAAGCCGAGAAACAAAGGAATCTGAATAGATTCATTTGGTGTCAGTTAGCAAAATCTTCTGCATTTTGGATGGTGGTAATTTGAAATAATATGACTCTGCTTTTTTGTAGTGTCATGGCCAGAAAAATATGTGAATTTGTCTACATATGATTTGGGACTCCCACAGGTGAAGTTAAACAGCGTTCCTACTGTGTATAATTAAATGCTGATCTATGTCTAGTTGCTCGGTGCAGAAAGTAATGTCCCCAATGGTGACAACAGAAAATTTCCCCATAATTTGCTGTGTTCTTATACAGATCATCACTTTCAAATACAGTGTCATCTTGCAGTTCAGCAAGCATAGAATCAACTGTTTTAACATCCCAGCCATCAGAAACAATACCAGGTGTAATTACATTAGTCATTGAAATTTTGATTACATAAGAAATTTGGATAACCTCAGTAGACCCATATATATCAAAAGGTACTTTACCCCAAACAATCCCATCTGGAATTGGTACTGCTGAAATGCTCACAAGGGACAAGTCTCTTGGGACCTTATGTGAGAAAAGGTATGGTGTTAAAACTTCATCCACAGGCTCGACAGAAGAGCGTTCAGGAAGATCATTTTCTTTTTATTAAGAAAAAGAAAACAGTTACAAAACCAATTAATAACAAAAGGCAAGCAATGCCAGTAGTATCCACAGATAATGCCATGGATCAACCAGATTGTTATTTTTAAGCCATATGTACAGCTTACGTGTCTTTGAAACGGTTTCAGTTGTGGGTGCAGATGAAGTTGAAGAAAAGTCATCATTGTTGATGAAATAACCAGAAGCAGTCTCTGCAAATACAGTAGTCAATGTATTACTGGTGGATGGATTCACTTCTCGTGGAGGTTCATAATTGATGATGTCATCAGTTTGTGTTGCATTTGAGTAAAAAACAGTCACATCTTGGACAGTTCCTGTCAGTGAAGTGGTGACAGGAATCAGCAGAAGCTCATTCTCGGCCCTCCCCAAGCTTGAGGAGGCATTTGTAGCATTGTTGTAGATGCCGGTATATTCAGAAGGGTTGTTGTTTCTACTAATATCCTATTGGGTAGTGGTGGTGTAACAGGGACTACACAAGGGACCTCAGGGTCTACTGTGCAGGATCGGCCACATGGTGCAATTTGATATTGTTGATGGAGACAAATATGTTCCCTTTGGAACCTCGCAGCGGTGGTAGAATGACAGTACTGGTGCCTTGAATCCCCAAGACTGGAACCAGTGCTCTGTAAGATGGACCAAATTCATTCTTCACAGCAATCTTCTCACAAACCAGATCCCCAGCTTTAGGAATCCAGCCTGTAGAAGTTGTTGGCAAATCCCTTATTTCTGAGGTGGCAGCACTGGCGGATTAATTATGATCACGAAATTGCTGAAGCTCCTGTAAGACAATGAGACCTTCATTTATGTCAAAAGGTGTGTCCGTTGTCACTATACCAGGGACATCTAGATCTAGGACATACATAGGTATCCCAAAGAGGACCTCATAAGAAGTGCGTCTTGGTAGATTATTCAGTGCTTTCTGGACCACAAATAGGTGATGAAGTCAACTGCGGCCGGACTACTTTAGGTCATGATTCCAACTCTTCATAACAGAATTACCCTCGGAATGATATGGGAAAGAGTAATGGAGTTCAACACCCATCATCCTCATGGTGTCCCTGAATGCCCTAGAGGCAAAAACAGGGCCCTGGTCCAAGTGGAATGCTGCAACCTCATATGTACCGAAAAAGACCAGCAAGTCTTTTATAACAGTGCGAGCATCAGCCGACCCCTGTGGCCATACACACAGGAATCTAGAACAAGAATCAACAGAGACTAAGATGTATGCACTATCAGGTTGTAAGGGACCATAATGGTCGAGGTACACACATTGTAGTGGCCTATTGGACACTAAGAGGGATGTCTGTGGTGGGCATTTGATGTTTGAGCCCTTTATTTGCTGGCAAATGTCACAGCAAAGGACCTATTGCTTGGTCTGTTTCTATAGATCCAGCCACCTAAAACGTTTCTTTAAGAGTGCTATTGTGGCTGCGACACCAGCATGAGCAAATGCAACACCCTAATGTGCTGCTTTGATGAGAGCAAACCTCTGGTTATGGTTGGGGATCACTTGCCACATGTGAGTAAGCATTTTGCTTCTAGCATGTCTTGCTGCCATCCTCTAAAGATGCACGCGTATTCAACTGTCCAGTGTCTGATTGAGAAATCTGAGCAAATTAAATCATACAGTGACTTGATATGTTGTGCATAATCTGGAATGTAAGTTCTGCCAACGTTGAAGAAATCAACGAAAGACTGCAGTTTCTTGATGGTATTTGGTGGTTGAACTTGCACATATTTCTCTTGAAAGTGTGGGGCCAGGCTCTTGCCTTCATTTGAAAGCTCGTATCTCGGAAACAGGACACTGAAGAAGGCTATTTTAGTTTCTTAAAATTAAATTTATAGCCAAGGGCTGCGAATCCTAGAATGATCCGATTGAACCTGGCAAGATGAATGTTGAGGTCGTCATCTGTGAGATAGATGTCATCCACATAAGACAACGCCTCTGGATCAATATCATGAAATATTGATGTTACGCAGGCAAAAAACAGCCCTAGGCTGTTCATATAGTCCTGGGGCAAACAACAGAAATGTTTTTGTGAGCCAATTGAGAATGCACTCAGGTCCAGACTTTCATGCGCTTTTTTTGTCAGAAAAAAAAGTTGGAACTATGCAAGATTGTTTTGTATTTTTTACGCACTATGCTTTTAATTAGTGTGGTGCTGTGTGCATTTTGTATTGCATATGTCTGTGTATAGTTGTTTAAATGTCTGTAATCTAAGACTATTCTATATGAATGGCCTGGTTTTGCAACGGGGAATAACGGGTTATCGATTGCAGAGACACAGGGCTCAATTACTCCCTGGTACTCGAGCTGAGTGAGGATCTCCCTCACTGGAGCTTTAGCTTCATGTTTAACAGGATATTGGGGTTGAGGCTGGGGTATAGACCTAATAGGTATTACATGGCAGGGGGAATCCTTATCCCACCCTATGTTATTGCGGTATAGCACGGGTGCCTGCGCCAAAGCCCAGTCAACAGCATAGGCTAATTTTACCGCATCCGGAACAAGATTTGAGAAAGAAGGCAAAATGACATCTTTATAATGTTGGAGCATGCAGACTTGTTCGGGTGGGCAGTCTCTTTCTGCCAATAGGTTTTCTTCCCAAAATATGACACTAATAGTACGTTTTATGTCTCCCTCAATTTGGAAACCCTGTTGGATGGGAAAACGCACCCGTCCACAGTCTCAACTAGAAGAAAGTCATTAGTTGCTGTCACATCCAGATGATCTTTCATACTCTGGTGACATATTATGACTTCTATATAATCACTAAAGGTGTGGGGTAGTAGGATCTGAGGGTAGGACTAGATTAGTCTTCATTCAGTGCACAGTATTAGTTAGGTTGCTTTAAATCCTGAAGCGGGAAAATCATGGTTGGAAAATGTCCAAGCAAGGGGGTGCTGTGTTGTCCTACAGGAGGAGGGGGGAATTTCCTTTACGGACTAAGTGGTCTCACACACATAATAGTGTCTTGCTTCATCATTTGACCACCTAGCCCCACCCAAGTAAGATGATACTACTTGGGCGGACTCAACCTCTTGGTTAAAAGAACCAGAGGGAGTGCTGAAATTAAACTGACTGGATAGTTACAGTGATCCAGAAGGGGTGAATAATAAAATTACCAAACATGTCACCAGTAGCTATTGCTAGTTTTAATGATGGTGCATGCTGGTAAGACTAAGAACAAGGGGGAGAGGCTCGTTAGAGAATAATGTCTCGTGGAGTCTGCAGAGTAGATAGCATCTGGAAGGAATACCTCTAATGACCATGCTGTGTGAGATGTTTTTTATACAGATCATGTAGGACCCCTGACGCAGGTATGTTCCCAAACAGCTGATAAGGAGGCAGACTTGTGGCGGCAATTATATAAACAATCCCCCAAAAGTGTACATTATGGGCCTCTTTATGAACACAGCAGGAATCCCCGCCGTGTTCATGCTGGCGGTCTGAACACAGACCGGCAGCCTGTTGAGGACCGCGCTGACCCAATAAAGAACATTCTGAAATGCAGGGCCTGGACATTGCCGACGGCTCCAGATGGAGCCATCGTCAATGCCGTAGTGTGGCGGGTGCAGCAGCACCTGTCGCGCATATCACTGCCCATAAATCGGACAGCGACTTGCGCGATGGGGCTGTGCACGGGGGACCCTGCACTGCCCATGCCAAGTGCATGGGTATTGCATGGGCCCACAGGGGGGCCCTGGAGCAACCCTTCCGCCAGTCTTTCCCTGCCAGGTGAGACCGCCAGGGAATGGCTTGCGGAACACGGGTTCTTTATCCAGAGGGCAGCACTGCTTGCAGCGCTGCCCTGTCGGATAGAGAACTCTGCCATCGGCAGGCTGTCTGGCAGCGGTAGCCTGGCAGTGGCGGAGGGCCGCCTGTGGCTGTCCCCCCTGTGTTTATAATATGGTGGTCCAGACCGCCATGCCGGTGGCGGTAATTTCTGCCACCGGCGGCATGGCGGTCTGGACCGCCGTGTTCATAATGAGGCCCTATGTTCCTATCACACATACGTGAGAATGGGACATGATGTTAATACCTACGTACATCACTGATCACGACGCTGATAGTGATGCTTTCTCAGAGTGGCACTGATAAAGCAAATAAAATATAAACAACGGCAGCCATCTTAAAAGAAATAATAAAACAAATGGACTAAAACAGAGTAATCTAGATAGGGTAAAAGTCACTAGGTGATGAGGGCACAGGCCTGCAAGCCAGAAGGCTAAGCTAAATTGCTGAGTCCCAATAAAACGAAAATAGATTCACCACAGTGCATTTCCCCCATTAACATACCATGAAACTGGGTCAATTTTAGGTGGGAGATGTGAAATAAAGCCATTTTAGCTTTACAAATCGAGAGTTTCCCGCCTGAATCATGGCTGTTGTATGTATGAAACCTAAGAACCTTCAAGTAAAAAACGCACAAAATAACAAATCAGATTGTATGTAATTGCATTTATACGGTGCTTGCTATTATGATGAGGGGTAGCAAGAGCTATAGAAAATACAACCAACAGGAGAAAGGATTTTTTTCTTCTTTAAATGGATTTACAATGATTTAGGCCCTCATTCCAACGCTGGCAGTCGTTGTTAAAGCAGCGGTAAGACCGCCAACAGGCCGGCAGTAAAAAAAATGGAATCATGACCATGGCGGAAACCGCCAACATAGACAGCCACTTTAACACTCCGACCGCCACGGCGGTAGAAACAAACAGCGCAGCAGTAACCGCCAACAGACAGGCGGAAGACAATGTACCGCCCACCCTATCACAAGATGCCAATCCACTACCTTTTCCGGGGCGGAACCAACGCGAACAAAAACACGGCGGAAACAGGACTTGGAAGGGAAAACACTCACCTCTCCACACCCCACGAGGAACCAGGACGCCATGGAGCCAGAACTCCAGATTCTATCTGCGATGGTCTTCCGGCTCCTCTATCAGGAGCACCAAAGACGGCGGCGATGACCACGGTGAGTACTGCACCTACAACACAGGGGAGGGGGGAGGGAAAAGAGAGTGACGCACACACGCAACACGCAACACCCCCACCCTCACCCACAGCAACATACACACAAATACATGCAGCAACATTACATATAAACCCCCCACCCCCCCCTGTAAGGACGCAAGGACAAAAGGAAATGAGTTGAACGATTGTAATTGTGAAAAATCCAGTAGTCAAAACTCAAAATACAGTATATACAATTATGTACACCAACTACCCAAGTCCGGATAGTGCACAAATTATTGTCCGTGGACCACTGGTCCCAAAATGCATGGGCGAGGCCCACACATGATACCAGACTTCAAACGGAGAGAAGGGGCATCAGATCGAAATGAAACAGGCACCTCAGGGGGAGGGGAGGCACCTCAGCCTGATGAATGCATGACGCCACTGCTCCACGAGGGGGTTCTATGCCCACTGCTGTATCCTGGGGAGTGCAAAGCCACAGTCTCTCAAGTCCCTCCAGTGGGTGGGTTGCCCACTTCTGCATCCTGGAGAGTGCAAAGCCACAGTCTCTCAAGTCTCTCCAGTGGGTGGTTTGCCCACTGCTGCATCCTGGGGAGTGCAAAGCCACAGTCTCTCAAGTCTCTCCAGTGGGTGGTTTGCCCACTGCTGCATCCTGGGGAGTGAAAAGCCACAGTCTCTCAAGTCTTTTCAGTGGGTGAGTTGCCCACTGCTACATCCTGGGAAGTGCAAAGCCACAGTCTCTCAAGTCTCTCCAGTGGGTGGGTTGCTCACTGCTGTATCCTGGGGAGTGCAAAGCCACAGGCTCTCAAGTGGATAACAGTCTCAACTGGTTCTGGAGGGGGCTTTGTGCCCAGATTGTGTCTTCATGCCAAGGACTGAGGTAGTGGATGTCTTTCTCCACTGGTTCTGGAGGGGGCTTTGTGCCCAGAGTGCTTCATCCTGCCAAGGACTGAGGTAGTGGATGTATCTCTCCACTGGTTCTGGAGGGGGCTTTGTGCCCAGAGTGCTTCATCCTGCCAAGGAATGAGGTAGTGGATGTATCTCTCCACTGGTTCTGGAGAGTTCAAGGACTGAGGTAGTGTGTGCCTTTCTCCACTGAAAGTGGTGCATCATGGAAGCTGCCCAGGCTCCTGTAACTGACCACCAGCCTCGTACAACTGACCACTGGGGATGGCAGCCATGTCTGCGGTAGTGCCACTGGCTCAGGATGTCGCGGGGCTGCTGGCGGTGCTTGTGGCGGGGTCAGTCGCGGCGGTGCTGGAGGCGGCCTCTGTGGCAGCGGTGCTGGCGGCGGCCTCTGTCGCAGCGGTGCTTGCGGCGGCCACTGTGGCAGCGGTGCTTGCGGCGGGCTCTGTGGCATCGGTGCTTGCGGCGGGCTCTGTGGCGGCGGTGCTGGTGGCGGGCTCTGTGGAGGCGGTGCTGGTGCCGAGCTCAGTGACTGCGGTGCTGGTGGCGGGATCTGTGGCGGCGGTGCTGGTGGCGGCCTCAATGACAGCAGTGCTGGTGGCGGCCTCAATGACAGCGGTGCTGGGGGCGGTGCAGGTGGCGGTGCAGGCACTGGTGCAGGTGGTGGTCTTCTCCGCCGTACAGGCTGGCGTCGACGTGGACAGAAGGTGTGACACTGGTCCCATTGTCGATGCCACCATGCCCTCTCCTTACCTGCCCTTTATTTTCTGGCCCTTCCCCACCTTGGATGGTGGCGCAGCTGTCTTGCCACTATCCTCTTTCGTTTTCCCTGAGCCCTTGGTGGCAGGTGTTTTCTACTTCTCCCTCCGGGATGTGGGCAGCTTTTTAACTTTTGCAGGTGGCGGAATGTCCTTGCCCTTGCACCGTGGCACACTGGCAGCCATGTTGGTTGGTGCACTCCAATAGCCCACAGTTGCTGACACCACTGTGCCTGGTGATGTGGTGGCTGTGGTGCTAGGTTGGGACCTGGAAAGCCTGGCCCTAGGGGACGGACGGGGGAGGTGTAGGGAAGAGGTCAATATTAGCCATGAAAAGTTTTTTAGACACACTGGGATAGGTAGATGGAGGGGGTTTGGGAGTGGATGGCTGTTGGGTGGGTTTGTGCCTGCGTTTGTGTACTTTGGGAGGAGGGCTCACAGACACACTGGGAGAGGACACAGGGGATGTGTGAATGGTAGTGGTGGTGGTGAGTGCATGTGAGCGGTGTGTGGTGATGGGCGTGCTGGTGATGGAGGTAGTGGCTGAAGATGTAGTGCATGCATGTGTGAGTGGAGACGAGACAGGGAGGGTGGAGGAGGAGGACATGGAGGAGGGGGACATAGTGGAGGCAGTGGATGTTGTTATGTCTGCATGGGTATGATGCTTGTGTGAGTGCCTGCGGGATGTTTGGTGCTTATGTTTGCCTGAGCCACCCTTGTGTGTTGAGGTGTGTGCATGCTGGTCTGATGGTGTGCTTGGGATAGGCTGAGGTACAGAGGAATGGGTCTGGGTGGAGGAAGTTGGAGGTGGGAGGCTGGACACCGGGACAATGGCTGCCATCAGTGCTGAGGCCAGAGCCTGAAATGCTCTCTGTTGGGCTGCCTGGCCAGAATGAATGCCCTCCAGGTATTCATTTGTTTGTTGCAAATGCCTCTCGACACCGTGGATGGCATTCACACTGGAAGATTACCCAACAGTGAGGGATCTCAGGAGGTCAATAGCCTCCTCACTGAGGGCTGCAGGGCTGACTGGGGCAGGGCCTGAGGTGCCTGGGGCTAAGGAGATGCCCACCCTCCTAGGTGAGCGGCCACGGGACACACGCTGAGGGGCTGCCGGGAGGGCGGTGCTGGTAGGGGGGGCGGCAGCTGTACCTGTTGATGCGGGGGGAACAGAGGGGCCCGCCACCGCAAGGGAGCTCCCATCAGAGGAGGAGTTGCTGTCGCTGCTGTCACCTCCTGTCCCTGCCATGGAGCTCCCCTCACCCTCCGTCCCACTGGTGGCTTCAGACTCCGTTGTCTCACCCTCCAGGGCCAAGTGGGATGCAGCTCCCTCCTGCTCCGGTGCCACTGCTCCTCGGCCTGATGCTGCTATTGCACACAAGAACAGGGAGACCACAAAAAGGGGGGGGGAGACAGAAGAAAGACATGTTCAGTGCATGCTATACCACTACCGTTGGCGGACACTATAGACACAGCAGCCCTCTGCACTACGCATACACTTATAGTTCCTAGATAATTCACAGGGCCATGGGGTACAAGGCCTATGCCCGATTGCTGCACACATGGAAGTCACAGGAGCCTGACTAGGTGTTGATGGCTCTTACCACTGGTGGGGTTGGGGTGCCATATAGCCTGCCTCACAAAGTGACCTTGCCTACAAAGCTCGCCCTGGCCTAGGGTAACCCACTGCCCACCTCCCCCACCCAGACACCTCGTAATGCGCGCAGTCAGATGGATGTGACTGTACTCACCCCCTTGTGGCTGCTGTGATGCCCTCAAGCACCCATCCAACTCCGGATACGCCACCACCAGGATCCGGAACATCAGGGGGGTCATGGTGCGACGGGCACCCCTCCCACGTTGGGAGGCCATCCCCAGCTGGGCTTCCGCATTCATTTTGCTCCAGCGGCAAATGTCCTCCCATCTTTTCCGGCAGTGGGTGCTCCGTCTGTGGTGGAACCCCAGGGTCCGGACGTCCTTGCCGATGGCACGCCAAATATCCTTCTTCTGTTGGGCGCTGACCTACAGGAATAGTACAGGGGAAAAGGAAAAACTTTAACTGTTCAGACCGTCACAGTCATTGGCCCACGTTCCCACCCTTGCCCTGACGCACATACACTCACCATCCGCTTATGCAGGGCTCAGCCCCCCATGTATCTTCCATCCACACCACTCTAAACAGGCATTGCCCATGCAGCATGCTCACAGTGTACTCACCTGTTTGTCTGGAGGACCGTAGAGTAGCATGCACTGGGAGAGGACCCCATCCACTAACTTCTCCAACTCCTCCAAAGTGAAGGCAGGGGCCCTCTCCCCAGACACATGAGCCAGTGTCGCTTCCAGACTGAGGTAACAGCAGCACTTGCAGTGTAGGTCCTCTCCTGTTGAAGGTCAGGTATCAAGTGAGTGTACAGATAGAAATGGCGGTCACGTCCACGGCGGTGCGTACTGTCACCGCCGGCGTACATCGTCATTGGCTCCTGGTACCCATAGGGTCCAATGTTAACCAATGCAGGATTGTGCCGCGGTCTTTGACCGCCTAACGCAACGGTGGAGAACGCCAGCGCAGTTACCTCATATCCCCTTGTCCCACCTTACAGGTCAGGCAGCCGCCATTTCAGGGGGCCACATGGCAAATAATAACTGTGTCACACCTGTCTAGGCCTTGCATACACACAGTAACAGGCACATTGCGTATTAACAAATGTGTGCAAATGACATTTTGTGATACCTCAGTGTTGGCTGACTCTCTGCTCACTGTTCTCCTCCATAGGGCACGTCCACTGGGGCAGGTGATGAGATGGCGGCATCCTCCGGTGTACAGACCGCTGGTGGACCTGTTGACAATGGAAGAGAGACACGTAATAGTCACCTACAGACTTGATCATGCAACAATCCATGAACTGTGTGCCCAGTTGGAGCCAGACCTGATGTCAGCAATCCGCCATCCCACAGGGATACCCCCTCTAGTGCAGGTCCTGTCAATACTGCATTTCCTGGCAAGTGGGTCTTTTCAAACTACAGTGGCCATTGCATCAGGGATGTCCCAGCCAATGTTCTCAAACGTGTTGTCCAGAGTGTTGTCTGCCCTGCTGAAACACATGCGCAGCAACATCGTTTTCCCTCAGGTGGAGGATTTGCCTACAGTGAAAGGTGACTTCTATGCCCTGGGACATATCCCCAACATCATAGGTGCCATTGATGGGACACATGTGGCCTTGGTACCCCCCGCAGGAGTGAACAGGTGTACAGAAACCAGAAGAGCTACCATTCAATGAATGTCAGATGGTGTGTTTGGCCGACCAGTACAAATCCCATGTGAACACCAAGTTTCCAGGCTCAGTGCATGACGCTTACATTCTGAGGAATAGCAGCATCCCTTATGTGATAGGGCAACTCCAGAGGCACCGTGTGTGGCTAATAGGTAAGGACAAGGACCCTATACCCTGTGAATAGTTGTCTGGGTCTGGGGTTGCCCCTACGGGTTAGTGTATGTCTAACAGTTGTCCCTCGACATTTGCAGGTGACTCTGGGTACCCCAACCTGTCATGGCTACTGACCCCAGTGAGAATTCCCAGGACAAGGGCAGAGGAACGCTACAATGAGGCACATGGGCGAACTAGGAGGGTGATCGAACGGACCTTCGGCCTCCTGAAGGCCAGGTTCCAGTGCCTCCATGTGACAGGTGGTTCTCTCTACTACTCACCAAAGAAGGTGTGCCAGATCATCGTGGCCTGCTGTATGCTGCACAACCTGGCTTTGCGATGACAGGTGCCTTTTC
Source organism: Pleurodeles waltl (assembly GCF_031143425.1). Taxonomy (NCBI): domain Eukaryota; kingdom Metazoa; phylum Chordata; class Amphibia; order Caudata; family Salamandridae; genus Pleurodeles; species Pleurodeles waltl. The sequence continues at coordinate 54,219,529 of NC_090441.1, read as the reverse complement.
TGCAGGAGGATGGTCCAGATGGAGGTCTTGTGGCAGCTGTTTAGCCTGTGGACAGTGAAGAAGAGGAGGCAGAAGAAGAGGATATCGACAACAGAAACAATGTTATCCAGCAATACTTCCAGTGAGACACAGGTAAGAAGTTTTCACTGCCTCACACATCTCATACAATTGTTTGACCTATCATAAGTCTGTCATTTTCACCCAGTGTATGGACCATGGTCACTTTGCCTTTCCATTTAACAGATGTGGGTCCCACTGTGTGACCTCTGCTATATTACCTCATGGACTAGAGCTGTGTTACATCGGTATGTTGACAATAAATTTGACATTGCTATATTCCATAGTTATTGCAAATACACTTTTGTGAAAGCTGAGACTGACTCCAGATTGTTTTGTGATTCAAAGGTGTTTATTTCTGTGCAAATAAGTGGAGGGGGTTGTAAAATGGTCAGGGGTGATGGTGGAGGAATGTCCATGGCAGAGTCCAATCTATTTGTTTCACAGGTGCATTGTCCAAAGGAGCATAGGAAGTGGAGCTAGGGCATTTTAAGGATGGATAGGGTGACAAAGTGGGACAGAAGGATGACATTTAGGGTGGTCTCATTTTCTGGCGAGGGTCTTTGCATTGTTCTCTGTCTTGTTCCTGGATCTCAGGGACTGCATGCGGGGTGGTTCTCCATCTGCAGGGGGTGGGGTGCTGGTGTTGTGGTCCTGTGGCGGTGCCTCCTGTCAACTAGCGCCGGCGGAGGTGGAGGGCTGTTCATCATCCAGGCTAGTGTCAGGGGTCCCTTGTTGTGCCACAGTGTCCCTCCTAGTGTTGACAAGGTCCTTCAGCACCCCTACAATGGTGACCAGGGTGGTGTTGATGGACTTGAGTTCCTCCCTGATCCCCAGATAGTGTTCCTCCTGCAGCCGCTGGGTCTCCATTGCCATCATCTCCTGGGAATGATGGTACGCTCCCATGATGTTGAAGAGGGCCTCGTGGAGAGTGGGTTCCCAGGGCCTGTCCTCCCCCTGTTGCACAGCTGTCTTCCCAGTTCCCCTGTTTTCCTGTGCCTCTGTCCCCTGAACCGTGTGCCCACTGCCACTGACCCCAGGTCTCTGATGTTCTTGGGGTGGTGGGTTTGCCTGGGTTCCCTGTGGTGGTGGACACACTGCTGCTTGACGTGGCCTGGGGAAAGAGGGATGGGCCGCTGGGTGGGTGCTGTGCTGGTGTTTCCTGAGGGGGGAGGCTCTGTGGTGGCATGTGCCAGTGTCAGGGGAACCGACTGTCCCGAGGTCCCAGATGGGCCGGGATGGTCATCTTGATCCAGTGGGACAGAGCTGCTGTCATCACTGTGGGCCTCTTCTGTGGGGGGGGACTGGACATGTCTGGAACCTCCTGTCCGGTGACGTTGGGTAGGGGTCCTGCAGGGGTGTAAAGGCATGATTATTGCATCTGTGTGTGCCATCGTGTGCAATGGGTGAGTGACCCTGTACTCCAGTGCTTGCATTCTTGTCTAGGACCTTGTGTGATAATTAGTTTGGGGTCTGTTTGGGTATCTGTTGTGGACATGCTTTGGTGATGGGTGTCCATGCTTTGGTGTTGCATGCAGGTCTTGGTGTTGGGATGGGTGGGTTGTGATAGTGGGACATTTGTGAGGTGTTGGAGTGATAGGGGTGAGGGTGGGGGTATGTGATAGCATGCAGGTAGGGTGGGGGATGTAATAGTTAAGAGTTGACTTACCAGAGTCCATTCCTCCTGCGAGGCCCTCAGGATGCAGTATAGCCAAGACTTGCTCCTTCCATGTTGTTAGTTGTGGGGGAGGAGGTGGGGGTCCGCCGCCAGTCCTCTGTACTGCAATCTGGTGTCTTGAGACCACCGAACGCACCTTCCCCCGTAGGTCCTTCCACCTCTTCCTGATGTCATCCCGTGTTCTTGGATGCTGTCCCACTGCGTTGACTCTGTCGATGATTCTGTGCCATAGCTCCATCTTCCTAGCAATTGAGGTGTGCTGCACCTGTGATCGGAATAGCTTTGGCTCTACCTGGACGATTTCCTCAACCATGACCCTGAGCTCCTCCTCAGAGAACCTGGGGTGTCGTTGAGGTGCCATGATGTGGTGTGGGTGATGTGTGAGGTGGTGTCGGTTGTGATGTGTGAGGGGATGTGAGGTGCGTGGATGGTGTGTGGGTGATGGTGTTGTGTGCCGGTGGATGCTAGTGTTGTTTCTAGTGGTGTCTCTCTCTGGCCTTCATTCTCAATTTTGGTAGTAAGGGTTTGTGGGTGATGTGGGTGTGTGTTTTATATTGGATTGGGTGTGTGGGAGTGGTGTGTGTATGTGTATAAGGTGTGTGTATTTCGATTTGGCTAATGTGGTTGTGTTTTGTAAATGTGTGTGTATTTTGAGAATGGCGGTGTGTACCGCCAATGGAATGCCCCAGTTGAAAGACCGCTGCGTGGATTCGTGGGTCATGATAGTGTGGGAGGATACCTGTTGGCGTGACTGTGTTGGTTTTGTTATCGCCAGTTTATCACTGACCTTTGGTGTGGCCGACTTGTGTGGGTGTCTGGATTTTGGCGGATTCTGAGCTGTGGGTCGTAATAGCTGTAGTGGAATTCCGCTGCTGCAGAGGTGTGTTGGCGGTCTTCTGCATGGAGGTACGTGGGATTTACCGCCAATGTTGAAATGAGGGCCTTAGTGTCCTTCATGAAATCCAGAATTATTTGCCAACAGTATCATGCATTCTGTGAGGGGCAGGAGAGCGCTTGTAGCTTATTTATTATTAAGTACTTGGATTTTTATAAACCAAGAACATTCAAAGTGATGCTGGCAAGTAGGGGTTGATGGTGGGTGACCATGGCACTTACTATTGGGGACAGGGACTTTGAAAAGATCATCTCAAAGACAGGCTCTGAGTAAAATGTCCCTGGCTGCCTGTTCTATATTGGAAGAAAAGCCAGCTACAGTCAAAGCATTGATGTTGCCTATGAGTCTGAGAGGCACTAGTAGCATCCGGGTAATGGCTTGACAATAACCTCATGTCACACAGTTACTTGAAGTCATTCAATTACGCTAAAATGTAGTGTACACAGATAGCAGCGCAGAGCAACCCGTCCCTGTGTTCCTCTACCTCATGATTGCTCTGTGGCTCTGTTTGGGTAGGGCTGGACATTTAGGCACAGGGCCTAATTTGACCTGGTGGTTGCAGGTAGGGCACACCAGTACCCGTTTTTGGGGACCAGCAGTAATTTTTCTTCATCAAACTGTGACCCAGAGCAAGAAAGAAAAACAGAAAAGAGTGAAAGGATTAGGAAGAGAAACACAGAAAAACAGTGTCAAAGAAAGAAAGCAAGCAAGGGAGAAGAAGTACAGAAAGAGTGAGATAATGTGGTAGAAAGTGTCTGGTGGTTGGTGAAGAGGCATGAGGTGGAATAAAGACTATGCTGCCTTGGTATTCACAACCTGGCATTTAAGAGCACTGTACAAAGGCTTCTCAGCACTATCTTGGGCCCCAGTACTTACAATTAAGCACTCAGTAGGGACATGCGTGAAGTGCAATATTCCACTGTGCCTTGATGAGGACTGCTGGATGCTGACATTTCGCAGTCCATTTCACGGATCGCTGCCGCCGACTTTTGACATAGGTATTTGGTAGCCAAACATATAGTAGATTGACAAAGTGTATCAGCATGGCACTGTGCATGGACAGCAACTGGCACTATGCCCACCAAATCTTTCTTTCACAAAAGCACGGTGTGCCTCAGACTGCTTGGCCTTTGTATTGTTTACTTCTTGGTTCTCCTTACCATCTCTGCAAGTGGCAGATGGTAACATGGAGAAAAAGGGTGCGCAGCTCTAAATCAAAAACACATGCAACACTTACAAAGGCTCAGTTGAAATGCATCCTGGGTGTACAACCTCTGAGCCTTGCTGTCCTTTGAGCTGACCCACTTTTGAAGTCCGCTGGTGCCTGCCTTGCCTTCTACTACCCTATTCCAACTTCAAACTGGCAAGTGTAGTCTTGTGGGTTAACACATCTGCTGCCGAAACACAGTTTAGATGCCTCCCCTCTTTTTTATGTCCAGCTAAAGAGTGGATTTTAAAGCTCAAGCTTGGTCCAAGAGACAAGAGCTTACTTTTTATGCAGGCAAGAGACCAACTTAGGATGAGCATGGCTGACATCTAGCTGAAAACCCTAAACCAACCCCATGCCCCAGCACAGCATCAAACAATGAAGTAGTCTGAGACCACCAAACCCGTTTGACAAAATCTATTTTCCAAAAGATACATAGGAAAACTTTCCCGATATTGACAACCTTCATATTTATATAATGTAAATTGAACATCCATTCAATGCAAGGCTAGATATAAAATGTCTACCTAAAGTTTCTCAAAATTATGGTTAACCTACAGGATCCCCATGAAATTTTAACTTGGGCTCCACATATTCCAATGAGGGCACCTATTTAGTACTTGACAAGGGAAACTCAGACACTCTGTGATACCTGGGGAGCCTCCTTGTACCAACAAGTAAGTTGGATCCTAAACCATGGAGGAGCAGCCCAAAATGGGATATCTCTGGCCCCCTTTAAAAGACATACCTGGGCAACTAGGCCACATCTTGATCACCCGGCTTTAGTGCCATCTCCCAAATCATTCTGTGCAGTGTTATAAGAACACCCATGCACAGCCAAAATATAGTTGCTTTAGCACTCAAACCCCTGCCCTCTTGTAAACTGCAGCTCCACTACCCTCCCCATGGGGAAATAATTAAAACAGAATCTTGGATTTGGCTGACCTTATGGGGTGAGATGCCAAGATATTTACCCGCCCTGTGGACAACGAAGAATATTTGTCCGCAAACATGTCAAAATGGTGAAGAAAAAAAAAAAACGCTCACTCAGACATCTCACTTCTGTAAGAAAAGTCTAGCTAAAGGGATGGATAGGTGGATGAAAGGAGGAGGCCTTTAACTGACTAAGGACCCTAGCAGAAAGGCAGCAGGTGAGCAACAGATGTTGAGAAGGCAACAGTTTACCAGCTTGCCAGGAAATGTGACCATGAGCCATCTCTCACTGCTTAAATGCTGGTTGCTTCAGACCGGCCGGGTTTTTCGCAGGCTTTGTGAGCCAAACACCAGACTCGCACTGAAAATCTGAATTTTTGCACCCATAGGCAACTGCCTTGAATGCTACCCCCCACTGGCCCTGGGCTAAATGCTGGTGGCTCCAACATAGAGCCCCTGTAGTTTCATGTTTGTTCTTTTTCTTTTTCTTTTCTGCCAAAGTACACTACTTCCTTCCCATGTACTGTAGTGCATTTTAAGTCCTATCACATCGTCCATCCATAGGCAGTCCTGGGACTCAGCAATGGTAGGATACACATTGCTGAACCTGTAGCTACTCTCTGCACATGCCGTTTCCTCCTCTTCTGCTACTTGTTATCTTCCCTTATCTTTTTTCTCCACCTGCTGCTTCCCACTTCCTACATTTCATATTTGTTGCTTTTTTCAATTTACCATTGTCTCTTTCCTTCTGCTGTACTTTCTGTTCTTTCTACATTTCTCCACTATTAATATAGAACAAATGGACATACTAAAATGACATAAAAGTAATGACTGTCAAGTACTTTACAACAGAGCATAGATGGTAAGGAAGATGGGGGGAAAGAAGGTGTATTGTTGAGAGGGAATAAGACAACAAGGAAAATAAAAATGAAAAGTGCAACGACAGAGCAAAGCATAACCTCTCCAGTGTGTTGCTGCACAAACTATCAATTGAAGGGTCAGGACTGCCTGGGATTGAGAGTAGATTTCAGTGCCTGTTTGATTAAGGAGAGGAACCCAAAGGTGGTTGTGCATCAAGATATAAGGTTTGATACCCAGAAGACATTAAAGAGTTCCTTCGTAGATAGAATTAGTTTCAGCACATGCAGAGTAAGTGGGACTTTGTCACAAACAGACCCATGTCATCTTGTAGAGTGGAGCGCATTCACAGATAGAGCTGAGATCCAGCACAAATGCAGCTAAATGCCTGCATGCATAGTGCTTAACTCCTGCAAGATAAAGTCCATTCACAGATTGAACTGAGCTCCTACAGATATATCATTGAGGTTCTTTACAGTTCACATGCAGAGTTAAACTCTTTCAATATTCATTCCCACAAGGCAAAAACGGAGCTTCTATGGTGGCTGGGATACTAAACCCCAGCTCATAATCTGTCGGAGTACCAGAGGCCTATCACCCAGGCTAGTCTCTAGCAAGTCCTGTCTCTGTTAGGGTGGGAGGTGGAGAAGGTGGGAGGGAGAATGAGGGTGGGAGGGACGGGATTGGGGGAAGAAATTATGGAGAAAGAGAAATAGAGAAACAAGACAGAGAATAGTGAAAGAGAAAAGAACATAAGTGTGAGAAAGTATGGAGGGGAAAGGGGAGAAAGAAATGAAAGGAGAATCTGACTGTGATGGGAAACAAGAGGGCAAGAGTGCAAAACGGGAGATGATAGAATGATTGATGTGTGATCCAGCAGCGCTGTTGGAGTGTAAAATTTAGTAATGCTTTTAGTGACCCAGACGTCAGCAGAATGTTTCATGTTAAAGGTTTAGCATAGAGAAAAACTGCACTGACACGTATTTTAAAAGTGTTCATGTTTTTATTTTTTGGCAGACTCCATTGTCCCTACCAGAATTGACAATGTGCTAACAAGGTTAAAATAATGTCAAAAAAATGTTTTATATATTAGAGTAATTGTTAGCAGTCAAACAAATTGATTTTGAATGTTTATTGTGTGATTTAGGAGTATAAAGTTACGTGTGCATAAAATAAATGCACTTCTCTGTCATACCTAATGTGATGCTTTAACAAAGATTGCAATTATTAATGAATTGTTTTTACATATTCTGATGATATTATTAATACTGAATTTATAGGTTTGCATATTATGTGTGTTTTATTAATAATGCATTATATTTCTTGTGTTAGCATAACCAGGCCTGAAGACTTTGCAATTGCAGTCGTGTAAAAGCGATGAACCATTTCCTTTTCTCTAACAATAATTTTTTTCATTAGGTTGGTCTTAAGAATAGTACAGGGTCCTATTGTTTAAATCTCACAAGCTCTTTCCAAGTGACCTTGATTCTGGAACATGTAGGCCTGTGGACTAAACGTGAAATAAAATTGTTTCTTTCAACATTAACTTTCAGATGGGAAGAAGAGGGGTCCATTGTGTACCCTGGGAGGAGTTCCTCTTGTTGCAAAGTGCAGAAATTGGTATAGACTATTGGAAAACTTAGCCATGTTGCAAATTTGATTTGTGCCAAAACACTGATTGGATATTGCCCCTTTTGCATGATGTGGAACCACTGAATTAAAGTTCTACTTTAGTTGTCCTGTTGATGTCTTCTGGTTGTCCCCTTTGCAGCTCATGTTCTGCACTTATCCTGAAGGTGCTTTTAACAGACTTTGCTAATGATCTACATGCTTTGCTGATGAAGGTCTCTTGAATGCTGAACCAGGATAGGTACATTTTCATGCTAATGTTGTGTTTCCCCTGACCTGTTTTATTCAATAGAAGATAGCATTCTCACACCTGTCTGTTTTATTTTTCTAGGCAGTTTCTTTAGTCCGAGCTAGATGGTTTTCCAAATTATTTTTGTCTTTCTTTTGCATTTTGTCCACATATGTTAGCCCACTCCCACACATGCATGTACAAATTTGGTTAGTTATAGGGATAACCTATGTCCAATCATAAATCTTGAACTCTGCTAATTTAATTTATCAACTGTCAACATAGTCTGATTTGAGACATGTTTCTATTGTTCAAATATTAACGTTAATGATACGTATTAAATCTTCTTGAATGTTTAATGGTTTTGATGTTGAGTAGTTTAAACATGTTTTGCCAGTTTGGGCAACCAATGGTGTTCATTTATTTTTACAATTTGATTCTGTGCACAATTTATGTAACTTCGTGGATGTAAAATAAAGCCCTGTAAATGTTATTGATTGGAGTTTTCCTTCTGAGGTTATATTGGTCATGGTTTTTAAATTTGCTGAGATAAGTTTGAAAATGATTGTGTATGGTTCACCACATTCTTCACTGGGTCCAAAGGTCCATCAGCCTCAGGGAAGCATTTCTGATTCCTGAGAAGGATAATGAAAAATGTGTTAAAATATCTGGTAGCAGAGTGACGGTTCTGACCCATGAGGAGGGGAACCATATATTTTGTTTAGTGTTAAGGGTGACAGTTCTGATAGCAGAGTAACGGTTACATCCCATGAGAAGGGTAGCCATATCTTTGTTAGTATTAGGCACATTGTAAGAGGCGGTCAGAAAAATTGAGGAATGCAATGATCTTATTATAAAGGTTTATAACGTAAAGTAGAATAGTAACAGTCTCTTAATCAGTTTATTCTTGGTTGTTCTTGAGTCTTTCCTTTTCTTTGCCTTCTTTGTTAATCTTCAATCTTTTCTTCTATTGTTCTTCTTTTTTTCTCCAGGGTCAACTCAGGAGGAGCATGCAAAGAAAAGAAGAACACAGGAGGTGGGTAAGTAAGTCCTCTTTTGGTTATCTGTTCTTCCCTTTCCTAGTTGCCTCTTAAATATTTCTCTTTTCTTTTCTGGTGCTGATCCCTCTTTGTTCCTCTCGCTGTCACTCTCTGTTCCTGTACTTTCGTTAACTTCCTGTTATCCTTCCTTCTTTCTGTCTTGCTTCTGATTTCCTGATCTGCTTGTTAGCGTTTTGTCTTCATTGTTATCTTTACCAATAAAAAAAATAATAATAACTTTGGTGCTTCTCAATAAAGATATAGGCAAGTCTCTGATTCCCTTGTCTCTGTTTCGTCTTTCTTCTTTTTATTTCTTTCTTGTATTGTCTTGAGTTGCTATCACTCCAAACGATGTCTCAGCCCCAACAAAAAAATACTACCATCTGGTAGGAAAACGTAAAAAAAAAAAAAAAAAGAAAGAAAGGATAAAACAATAATACACTTCAGGTTGTGCTCCGGTCCTTTTTATCTGGGCTAATTTCCTTTCCTTTTTTTAAGTAGCACCGGAAACACCAAGATAGAGATAAAAATAACATTAAAAAAATGACAAAACTAAAGTAAGGCACACAAACAAAAACAACCCGTTCCCTTCTCTCTACTCCCACCTCTCTCCCATCCAGTGCCTGGAGAGCGTGGCCGGCTTCAGCGCGTTGCTAACTCCTGGATACCCCTTCCGGTGCACAGCAGTCGGGTGAAGTCGTCTCCGTTCTCGTCGCGGACAGCCCGTCTCTGCTCGTTGGTTACTGGTTTGGCAGCTTCCGTGCTGGTCGTCCTCCCTTCTGGATATCTCTGGCCGTTTAGAGGCCCGCCGTCCCTGATGTGTGCTGGAGCGGTTGGCTCCAGGAAGATGCATCCGGGTCAGCTAATCTGACACCAGAAGTAACCCCGGAGCCATCAGCGTCTGAGGACGTACCCCCGGGGCACCCGTGGGTGCCGTCCACAGAGGACGCCCTGCTACACACATGTTATTGTTTAGTTAAAAAACTGCCCACGATGTAAGTTGTTCTATTGATAAATTCCAGCACTGTGTGTAAAAGTGTATGAGGTGAAAGTATAAGTAGGGATTTGCACTTGCAATGCTTTTTGCTATAGATTGCAGTGAAGTGTGATGTTGTGAGGTGTTTGTGGAGTCATCGTAATCAAACTGATTGTGGCACTGTTAGCTCAAAAATTGTCTGTGGTTGTTGTTGATGGTCCATCGAGGCCTAAGACCCCTGGGTAACGCACAAGTGTAGAAGAAACTTGGTTAATTTATTGATTGCAGTGAGGTACTGGTCATGAGGAACCATTGACAGTGCCATTAGTTTTCTTTGAGTAAGTGTGAGTTGTTAGTTGGTATTAGGTGATTTCTGAGTGGAAAGGGAGGATTCATATCAGCCAAGGTGAGGTGAATGAAGTTCCTTAGACAGGGGGATAGGAGTCACGTGGTGCTCCCGTCATGCTCTGTGACTGAACCCGACTCAGAGGAGCAAGATGGCCGCTACTGTAGAGGGGAGATGCTGGGCCGAGTGACTCCGTGGAGGAGCGGTGGAGCTGTCTCGGAGGTGCAGTGACGATCGTGTCTCTCCACCTCTCTGTACTATGCTACTGGTAAACTTTCCAAGGCACCCTGCCCAATGAGAGCAACACGCTCAGAGACGTTCGGAGACGGAAACGACGATCAAGACGGAAGAGAAGGGCATGGTGGCCCCAGGACCCGGAAGAGCCGCATGTAGCTGCATTTAGTAATTTTTTGGGGGCACCTGTGGGAGAACGATGGGGAAGCTCCCCAGAGGTCCTTTATACTATAGCCTGGGTACGGCTTTTCAGTACCACTGTACGGTGTCGGCCCAGCTCTCCAGGTCACACTGCTGAGGACGAAGGGTGTGAGCTCCACAGAGATACGGCAGTTGAGGTGGAGGGGCCTCAGGAGAGGCAGCACGCCATGTATTAGGGATGGTAAGGACGCTGTAAGGATCTTCAAGGGCCTATAAGAGGCGTGCTTGCGGCCCTGGACTCATCGCTAATACCCCGCATTAAAATCAAGCTGACTGCAGTTACTGGGGATTATATGGCCCATCCTTTTATATCATGTCACATCTTCCCTGAAAACCAGTGGAGTACAGTGGAGAGGAGGGTGGAGAGCTGGAGTGAGAACACCTGACTTTTTGACTCCATAGGTAGATTGGGCCTGCTGAGTGACCAGTACCACCAAGGTGTATTATCATACCCTCCCAGCCTCCCGGTCCAGGAACCCCTGCATGCCTGTAAGCTGATTGGGGGCATTAAGGACTTTGGCCCCCTGGATTCTGGAGTGGCTAACGTCTGTGGCGTTACATCAGGATGACTGAGGCTTGGCAGGGAAAGCGGCGATGGGTGCGGAAGCCGATGAGGAGACCTGCAACTGGAAATAAGGAGATTTGTGGGGAGGAAGCAGAGCGTAATAGTGACGACTCGCATTAGCTTTTTTATTTTTTGTTTTCTTTTCTTGGTGAAAAGCTGCCAATGCAGGTGTGTGGAAGTAGCTGGAAATTTGGAGGAGAGTGGAGCACGGCAGAAGGGACTAAGACAGTGGAGGTATGGAGGGAGAGATTTTGGAGGATTGTGGATATGGGGGACTGTTTAAAGATCAAGACTGTGACTGGTATGCTGGGCTCTCTCTGGCAAGATTGATACGAACTAAAAGTGCTACAATTGTATTTATTTTTTTCTTCTTTTCTTTCGTAAGGTCTCATAGCATAAGTGAAGGGATGTGGTAATGTGTTGTGTGTCTAAGAAAGAAAAAAATGTCATTATGAGGCGAAATATCTGCGATACCTCTCTCAGGCCACACCAGACCAACGAGGTTGCTACAACTAAAAGCATAAAACCCCCCCTTAAGAATTCTTTGAGAAAATCTGATGGAGAAGGAGGTGGGCAATTAGGGATAGGAGGAGCAGGCCAGGACCTGCAGCAATCGTCTCTCGGTCTTACTGAATTTACTGATCAAGGCTCTACCCCATCCAACCTGGATTGTACCTCTGAGTCTGAGTCTACCCCGATGGTGGTCGAGACTTTAAATGGGATCTTCCCTCTTTGTCAAACTAATGGGCAAGGTGTGCAATCACAGGCGGAGAGCCGAGATAACCATAGTACCATTGGTATTTTTAATCTTAGTCCAGACCTCCCCTCACCAAAATTGCCAGCCACTACTAACCTTTCTGTTAATATGGAAACTACAGATCTCTCTAGGGAAAAACAATATCCTCTTTTTGTGCAGAGTAGTGGAAAAGGGGGCAATCAAGTCGGCAGGAATAATGCCTCCCAGGACTCAGGCCATTCGGATTACCCCACTAATGATCCCCCAGTTGGTACTGTGTTAAAGGGAACTGTAGGTGAAAGGTCCACCCCCGAATCTGACTCTAACATAAGGTCCGGAGTTGAAGTGAATCAGTCTATTCTGGAGCAAAATCCAGGGGTGGTCTCAGTGGGACTGCATGGCCCTCCTGGCCCTCCCGGCCCTCCATCTTCAATTGAAATAAAATTAATTCAGATACTCAGTGAGATTTGAGTATTGAAGATTTCGCAAGATGAAGCTAACAGGAAAATTAACGACCAGTTGGAACAAATTAACTCTAGTATATCCCATCTTACATAGAGGGTTTCGGAGGCTGAACAAAGTGTCTCAGACCCATCAAGAATCGGTAATGGTGCAATCACAGCTGGAATTGGAGGAGCTTTGGCTTCAACGTGATGATATGGAAAATAGATCACGACGTTCTAATCTTAGATTTATTGGGATTCCCGAAGAACTTGAGGCAACATCTTCTATGACAGAAGTAATATCTGATCTCATCTATAAATATATACTTCTGGAAAAAGCGGACTCCAGGGCCAATTTGTCCATCATTCGGGCTCATAGAGTCCCCTTTACTAAACCTTCATCTTTTAAATATCCATGTACTGTTATAGTAGATTTTGGGGACACTAGGATTAAGGAGCAGGTACTATCTCAAGCGATAAGAGCAAAAGCTTTCAAAACAACTGAGAACTATAATCTCAAAGTGTTCTCTGATATGTCTAGTGTGCGCGCTCAGCGGCGCTGTGAATTTGGAGGCCTCATAGATCATTTCAAGAAATCGGGGGCTCCAGCGGCTATTGTTCAACTTGCAATATTAAAAGTGTTGAACAAGGGTCAGGCCCATATTTTCCAAAATGTTCAAAAGGATAGAGACTTCCTAGACCAACTTAGTAAATAGTTTCATGAGGATGGCTTTCATCCAAGACAAATGGGAAGAGGGATAGAGAAATATCTTTGTTCCAAGGGGGTGTAAGCTCATATTGGGGTATTTGTTTTTTTTTAGCCGTCTCATGTTTTTTTGCTCTGGTCTGGGGGCTTTCTCAGCATGGTCCAGTATGGTCTAACATGGACAATCTTGCTTGCTCTACTGGGGCTGGGGCTGGGTTCTTGAATGCCGCACCTATGCACTCAAGTAGGGGTGGGGGTGGGTGAGGAGGAAGGGTGGAGAGTGCTTTGAGAGCCCCTAGGCGGGAGGGCCTTGAGTTCAGATCACTCATGGAGGAAGGGGAGAGATGGGGGTGGGCTCAGGGTTGGAGCAAGGGAATGCACATGAGGGGGATTAAAAGGTTGAGAAAATTCAGGTTTATTCACGAAGTAGCACACACTGGGTATGGCTGGATAAGGTTCACTAACAAGCTAATTAACAAGTATGATCAAGCTTAAGATCATTTCCTGCAATGCGAATGGCATTTCAAATAAGCAGAAATATACGGCAATGCTAAAATGGTTGATATCATTCAATCCCAATGTCATTTATTTCCAAGAAACCCATCTAAAGAGTAATAGCCACAAAATATCTATTCCAAAACAGTACTCAGCAGCTCTATTCGCCTCATCTGGGTTGGCAGTCAATATACCTCAGTAACAGAATCGACTGGATTATAAAGGAGGTTATTAGAGACCCCAAAGGGAGGTGGATCTGGCTCAAAGGCTTACAATCAGGAACTCAAGTTAATCTGGTTTATTATTATGGGCCAGTTATGGATGGAGTCGAGTCACTAATGCAACTCTCTAATATAGCAATGAGTGCCACAGGCCCTTTTATTATTGGAGGGGATTTTATTTATATTCAGAGATAAAAAACTAGATACCTCTAATTGGGCAAAAAGACAACTAAAACGTAAAACGAAAAGACTTTTGGATATAATAAAAAGTGATTTCCAGGTAGTAGACCCCTGGCGAGAAGAACACCCTGTAGCCACTCAATAAACTTGCTTTTCACATCGATACAAAACTGCCTCCCTGATAGACTTTTTAAAAATATCTCGTACGTTGGAGAAGGTCGGCTCGGATATTCGGGCAAACACTTTTTCTGACCATTCAGCGGTCTTGGTGATGGCAGAACTGGAGCCAGCTAGCAAAGAAAGGCCCAGATGGCAGCTTTATAGATCTTTGCTTAGTAATCAGCAGTGGGTCACAGACATGAGTACATTCATACAGGAATTCTTCCAGCTCTATCAGAATTCTGCATCTCTGTTCAATGTATGGGAGGCATTTAAAGCTACAGCCAGGGCCAAAATATTTATTTTAAAGTATCACAGACTCAACAGCAAGAGCTTCAAATTAAAAGGCGCCAGATGATTATGTGAAAACAGGAGGGCAGAAAGCGGCAAGGCGTAATCTTAATCAAACGAAGGCTAAGATAAAAGATTTTTTTATTCTTGAAGAAGTAACTAGCTCAAGGGCTTATCAGCAGCAGGTTTATGAAGAAAGTCAACAGATAGGTAAACTCTTGGCTTGGACCACTCGCACAAACCACGAAAAACAGATAATACATCAAATTTAGGATCCCAAGACTAGGGCAATCATTACTGAGGACAAGGATGTTGCTCGAGTATTTATGTCACATTGCTCTAGAATTTATGAGATTGATTACGCAGTTTCACTCGCACAGTTAGATCAGTATTACAGGTCTATCACGTTACCTAACATCCGGTTAAAAGTTCAAAACGATATGGCACAGAAGATTATGGTGGTCATTACAACCCTGGCAGTTGGTGTAAAAGCGGCGGTAAAACTGCCAACAGGCCGGCGGTAAAAAAAATGGAATAATGACCGTGGTGGAAACCGCCAACATAGACAGCCACTTTAACACTCCGACCGCCACGGCGGTACAAACAAACACCGCGGCGGTAACCACCAACCAACAGGCAGGAAGACAATGTACCGCCCACAGAATTACAAGCCACCAATCCGCCACCTTTTCCGGGGCGGATTCGCCACGAACAAAAACACAGCGGAAACAGGACTTCGAAGGGAAACCGCTCACCTCTACACACCCCACGAGGAACCAGGATGCCATGGAACCGGAACTTCAGATACTGCCAGCCTTTATCTTCCTGCTCCTCTACCAGGAGCACGAACGCCGGCGTCGAAGACCACAGTGAGTACTGCACCTACGACACAGGGGAGGGGGGAGGGAAAAAACAGTGACACACACACGCAACATGCAAAACCCCCACCCACGACAACACACACACCAATACATCATGATACATCACAGTTACGCCCCCCAACTCCCCTGGAAGAATGCAAGGACAAAAGGAAATGAGTCGAATGATTGTCATATTTTAAAATACAGTAATCAAAAATATTTACATATATACACATTTACACTATGAACAATTATATACACCAAGAACACAAGTCCAAGGGATTCCACCATCATAGTCCGTAGACCACTGGGCCCAAAAGGCATGGGCGAGGCCCACACTCAATACCCGAACAAGACGGATAGAACACTGCAGGGGCATCAGATAAAAATAAAACAGGCACCTCAGGGGGAAAATAAGGGGGGGCACCTCCGCCAGATGAGTGCACGACGCCAGATCCACGAGGGGGCTCCATGCCCATTGATGTATCCTGGGGAGTGCAAAGCCACAGTCTCTCAAGTCTCTACAGTGGGTGGGTTGCTCACTGTTCAATCCTGGGGAGTGCAAAGCCACAGTCTCTCAAGTGGATAACATTCTCCACTGGTTCTGGAGGGGGCTTGGTGCCCAGAGTGCTTCATCCTGCCAAGGCCAGAGGTAGTGGATGTAACTTTCAGCTGGTTCTGGAGGGGGCTTGATGCCCAGAGTGCTTCATCCTGCCAAGGACAGAGGTAGTGGATGTAACTCTCCACTGGTTCTGGAGGGGGCTTGGTGCCCAGAGTGCTTCATCCTGCCCGTGGGGGCCTCAGTAGCGTAGTAATCATTGGCGCTCACTGTCCTGCGGTGGTGCTGGCGGTCTTGTCCTGGGCATCAGGGCTGCTGCTGGCGGTCCTGTCTTGGGCAGCGGGTCTTCTGGCGGTCTTGTCCTGTGCAGCGGGGCTGCTGCTGGCGGTCCTGTCTTGTGCAGCGGGGCTGCTGCTGGCGGTCCTGTCTTGGGCAGCGGGGCTGCTGCTGGCAGTCCTGTCCTGGGCAGTGGGGCTGCTGCTGGCGGTCTTGTCCTGGGCAGCGGGGCTGCTGCTGGCGGTCTTGTCCACCGTGCTGATCTTCCCAGACTTGCCGGTTTTAATGTGCCCCTTCCCCAGCTTGGATGGTGTTGCAGCTGTCTCCACACACCCACACTGTACCCCTGGGAGTGGCTTTGGTGGCTGATTTCTTTCTCCTCTCCCGCCGGGCACTGGCCAACTTTTTATGCTTGACAGGTGGGGGACTGTCCGCAGTCTGGCTCCATGCCACACTGGCTGCCATGCTGCCTGGTGCACTCCATAATCCAGTGACCACTGGCACCACAGGTCCCGCCGATGTTGTGGCTGAGGTGCTAGGTTGGGACCTGGAGAGTCGGGCCCTAGGAGACTGAAGGGGTGGGGGAGGTGAGGGAAAGAGGTCAAGGTTGGCAAGGAAAAGTTTCTTCGGAACACTGGGACGGGGTGCTGGAGGGGGGTTGGGAGTGGAGGAAGAGGTAGTGGTTGTAGGAGGTGTACGTTTGCTGACTTTGGGTGAAGGTGCAAGGGTTGGAGGCTGTTGTGAGGTGGATGGCTGTTGGGTAGTTGTGTGGATGTGTTTGTGTACCTTGGGAGGTGGCCTCACAGACACACTGGGAGAGGACACAGGGGACGTGTGAATGGTAGTGGGGGTGGTGACTGCACGTGAGCGGGGTGTGGTGGTGGGTGTGCTGCTGATGGACGTAGTGGCTGAGGATGTAGTGCATGCAGGTGTGAGTGGAGATGAGACAGGGAGGGAGGAGGGAGACGAGGAGGAGGGGGACACAGTGGAGGCAGTGGATGTTGGTGTGTCTGCATGTGTAAGATGCTGGCGTGAGTGCCTGTGGGATGTGTGGTGCTCATGTTTGCCTGAGCTTCCCTTGTGTGTTGAGGTGTGAGCATGCTGGTCTGATGGTGTGCTTGGGATAGGCTGAGGTACAGGGGTGTGGGTCTGGGTGGAGCAAGTTGAAGGGGGGAGGCTATAGACAGGGACAATGGCTGCCATCAGTGCTGAGGCCAGAGTCTGAAATGCTCGCTGAAGGGCTGCCTGACCAGAGTGAATGCCCTCCAGGTATGCATTGGTTTGTTGCAACTGCTTCTCTACACCCTGGATGGCCTCCTCACTGAGGGCAGCAGGGGTGACTGGGGCAGGGCCTGAGGTGCCTGGGACGAAGGTGATGCCCACCCTCCAGGATGAGCGGGCACGGGGCAAAAGCTGAGGGGCTGCTGGGAGGGCGGTGCTGGTAGGGGGGGTGGCATCTGTACCTGTTGATGTGGGGGGCACAGATGGGTCCGCCACCGCAAGGGAGCTCCCATCAGAGGAGGAGTCCATATCGCTGGTGTCAGCTCCTGTCCCCGCCGTGGAGCTCCCCTCGCCCTCCGTCCCACTGGTGAATTCAGACTACGTAGTTTTGCCCTCCCGGGTCATGTGGGATGCAGCTCCCTCCTGCTCCGGTGCCACTGCTCCTCCGCCTGATGATGCTAATGCACACAAGAACAGGGAGACCCCAAAAAGGGGGGGAAGACAGAAGAAAGACATGTTGAGTGCATGCAATACCGCTACCGTTGGCGGACACGGCAGACACAGAAGCCCCCTGCACTACGCCGTGCACTTGGAGTCCACTATTCAATCCCAGGGACAAGGGTTACAAGGCTATGGGCGATTTCTGCACACATGGATGTCACAGGAGCCGGACTAGGTGTAGTTGGCACTGTACACAGGTGGGGTGGGGTGCCACAGGGCCTGCCTGAAGAAGGGACCTTGCCTACTAAACTCGCCCTGGCCTAGGGGAACCCACAGCCCACCTCCCCCACCCAGACACCTACAATGCGCGCCGAATCAGCAGAATGAGAGTGTACTCACCCCCTTGTGGCTGCTGTGATGCCCTCAAGCGCCCATCCAACTCCGGGTATGCCACCGCCAGGATCCTGAACAACAGGGGGGTCATGGTGCGACGGGCATCCCTCCACGTTGGGAGGCCATCCCCAGCTGGGCCTCCGCCGCCTTCTTGCTCCAACGGCGAATGTCCTACTATCTTTTCCGGCAGTGGGTGCTCCGTCTGTGGTAGACCCCCAGGGTCCGGACTTCCTTGGCGATGGCACGCCAAATGTCCTTCTTCTGGTGGGCGCTGACCTACAGGAATAGTACAGGGGAAAAGGAGAAGATATTACCTCCCGCACCGTCACAGTCATTGGCCCGCATCCCTACCCTTGCTATGACGCACATGCACTCACCTTCTTTTCATGCATGCCTCATTCTCACCCCCCCTATCTTTCATCCACCCCACTCCACACAGGCATTGCCCATACAGCATGCTCACAGTGTACTTACCTGTTTGTCTGGAGGACCGTAGAGTAGCGTGTACTGGGGGAGGACCCCATCCACGAGTTTCTCCAACTCCTCCATGCTGAAGGCAGGGGCCCTTTCTCCAGAAACACGAGCCATTGTCTCTTCCAGACTGAGGTCACAGCAGCACTTGCAGTGTAGGTCCTCTCTTGTCGAAGATCAGGTATCAAGTGATTAAACAGAGAGAAAATGGCGGTCACATCCAGGGCGGTTCGTACTGTCACCGCCGGCGTACATCGTCATTGGCTCCTGGGACCCATAGGGTCCAATGTTAACCAATGCAGGATTGGGCCGCAGTCTTCAACTGCCTACTGCGACGGTGTACAACGCCAGCGCAGTTACCTCATATACCCTTATCCCACTTTACAGGTCAGGCAGCCGCCATTTCATGGGCCCACATCGCATTATTTTTGACTGCGTCACACATATGTAGGCCTTGCCTAAACACTCATACAGGCTAATTTCGAATTGCTAATATTTTCAGAGTAAGCTGTGTTTACGTACCTCAGAGTTGGTTGACTCTCTGCACGCTGTTCTCCTCCACAGGCACCGTCTGCTGGGGCATGTGAGGAGATGGCGGCATCCTCTGGTGTACAGACTGCTGGTGGACCTGTCGACAATGGAGGAGCGACATGTGATCATCACCTACAGGCTTGATCGTGCCACAATCCAGGAACTGTGTGCCCAGTTGGGGCCAGACCTGATGTCAGCTATCCGCCATCCCACAGGAATCCCCCCTCAAGTGCAGGTGCTGTCAGTACTCCATTTCCTAGCAAGTGGGTCTTTTCAAACTACAGTGGCCACAGCATCAGGGATGTCCCAGCCTATGTTTCCAACGTGTTGTCCAGAGTGTTGTCTGCCCTGCTGAAACACATGCGGAGCTACATCGTTTTCCCTCAGGTGGAGGATTTGCCTACAGTGAAAGGTGACTTCTATGCCCTGGGACATATCCCCAACATCATAGGTGCCATTGATGGGACACATGTGACCTTGGTACCCCCCCGCAGGAGTGAACAGGTGTACAGAAACCGGAAGAGTTACCATTCCATGAATGTGCAGATGGTGTGTTTGGCAGACCAGTACATCTCCCATGTTAATGCCAAATTCCCTGGCTCAGTGCATGACGCTTACATCCTGCGGAATAGCAGCATCCCTTATGTGATGGGGCAACTCCAGAGGCACCGGGTGTGGCTATTAGGTGAGCACATGGACCCAATACAGTGGGAATAGTTTTCTGGGTCTGTGGATGTTCCTATGAGTTTGTGTGTGTCTAACAATTATCCCTCGTGATTTGCAGGTGACTCTGGTTACCCCAACCTTCCATGGCTACTTACGCCAGTGATGAATCCCAGGACAAGGGCAGAGGAACGCTACAATGAGGCCCATGGGTGGACTAGGAGGATTATAGAGCGGATCTTCGGCCTCCTGAAGGCCAGTTTCCGGTGCCTCCATATGACAGGTGGTTCCCTATTCTACTCACCAAAGAAGGTATGCCAGATCATTGTGGCCTGCTGTATGCTTTACAACTTGGCTTTACGACGACAGGTGCCTTTTCTGCAGGAGGATGGTCCGGATGGAGGTCTTGTGGCAGCTGTGGACCCTGTGGACAGTGAAGACGAGGAAGCAGAAGAAGGGGACATCGACAACAGGAAGACGGTGATCCTGCAATACTTCCAGTGAGACACAGGTAAGAAGACAACACTGCCTGTTACATCTAATTTAAATGTACTACCTCTCTACTGTCTGTCATTTTCACCCAGCGCATGGTCACTGAGTTGTCACTTTCCCTTACGATTTCACAGATATGGGTCCCACTGTGTGACATCTGCTTTGTTTCCTCATGGACTATAGCTGTGTGACATAGGTGTGTTGACATTACATTTGAATGAGCATTTTGCCACTGTAATTGCTAATACACTATTTTGAAATCACAGACAGACTCCTGATTGTTTTGTGCTTTAAGGGTGTTTATTTAAGTGCTCAATATTGGAGGGGGTTGTAAAATGGTGAGGGGTGATAGTGGAGGAATGTCCATGGCAGAGTCCAGTCTATTAGTCTCACAGGTGCATTGTCCAATGGGGCATAGGAAGTGGAGCTGGGGCAGTTTAAGAATGGACAGGGTGACAAGGTGGGACAAAAGGATGACAATCAGGGTGGTCTCATTTCTTGGCGGGGGTCTTGGCATCATTCTCTGTCTTTGTCCTGGATCTCAGGGACCGTTTGCGGGGTGGTTCTCGCTCTGCAGGGGGTGGGGTGCTGGTGTGGTGGTCCTGTGGCAGTGCCTCCTGTCCACTAGCGCCGGCGGAGGTGGTGGGCAGTTCATTGTCCAGGCTAGTGTCAGGGGTCCCTTGTTGTGCCACAGTGTCCCTCCTGGTGTTGACGAGTTCCTTCAGCACCCCTACAATGGTGTCCAGGGTGGAATTGATGGATTTGAGTTCCTCCCTGAAGCCCAAATACTGCTCCTCCTGCAGCCACTGGGTCTCCTGGAACTTGGGCAGCACCGTTGCCATCGTCTCCTTGGAATGGTGGTAGGCTCCCATGATGTTGGAGAGAGCCTCGTGGAGAGTGGGTTCCCTGGGCCTGTCCTCCCCCTGTCGCACAGCAGCCGTCCCAGTTCCCCTGTGTTCCTGTGCCTCTGTTCCCTGAAGCGTGTGCCCACTGCCACTGCCCCCAGGTCTCTGGTGTTGTTGGGGTGGTGGGTTAGCCTGGTTTCCTGTAGTGGTGGACACACTGCTGCTTGAGGTGTCCTGGGGACAGAGGTATGGGCCCTCTGGGTGGGTGCTGTGCTCGTGTTTCCAGAGGGGGGAAGGTCTGTAGTGGCTTGTGCCAGTGTGAGGGGAAACGACTGTCCCGAGGTCCGAGATGGGCTGGGCTGGTCATCTAGATCCAGTTGGACAGAGCTGCTGTCATCACTGTGGGCCTCTTCTGTGGGTGGAGTGGACATATCTGGACCCTCCTGTCCGGTGACGTTGGGTAGGGGTCCTGCAGGGGTGTAAAAGCATGATTATTGTATCTGTGTGTGCCAAGGTGTACAATGGGTGGGTGACCATGTACCCCAGTGCTTGCATTCCTGTGTAGGACCTTGTGTGATAATGGTTTAGGGGGATATATGGGCATGTGCAGTGGCCCTGCTTTGGTGATGAGTGTCCATGCTTTGGTGTTGCATGCAGGGCTTGGGTTTGGGATGTGTGGTTAGTGATATTGGGACATGTGTGAGGAGTTGCAGTGATGGGGTGAGGGCAAGGGTGGGGGTATGTGATGGCATGCAGGTAGGGTGGGGGATGAAGTTGTAAAGATTTGTCTTACCAGAGTCCATTCCTCCAGCTACTACTGCGAGGCCCTCATGATGCAGTATAGCCAAGACCTGCTCCTCCCATGTTGTTAGTTGTGGGGAGGAGGTGGGGGTCCCCCACCAGTCCTCTGTACCGCAATGTGGTGTCTTGAGACCACGGAACGCACCTTCCCCCGTAGGTCGTTCCACCTCTTCCTGATATCATCCCTAGTTCTTGGGTGCTGTCCCACTGCGTTGACCCTGTCCACTATTCTTCGCCATAGCTCCATCCTCCTAGCTATGGAGGTGTGCTGCACCTGTGATCCGAATAGCTGTGGCTCTACCCGGACCTCCACCATGACCCTGAGATCCTCCTCAGAGAACCTGGGGTGTCTTTTCGGTGCCATGGGGTGGTGTGGGTGATGTGTGGGGTGGTATGTGTTGTGATGTGTGGGGTGATA
The DNA here is from genome assembly GCF_031143425.1 of Pleurodeles waltl. NCBI lineage: Eukaryota > Metazoa > Chordata > Amphibia > Caudata > Salamandridae > Pleurodeles > Pleurodeles waltl. The sequence continues at coordinate 54,197,479 of NC_090441.1, read as the reverse complement.
TTTAGAGGTGTGTTGTGTTAGGTGCGTGGATGTTATGTGGGTGATGGTGTTGAGTGCCTGTTAATGCTAGTTTGTTGATGGTGGTGTCTCTCTCTGGCCTTCTGTCGCAATTTTGGTCGTAGGGGATTGTGGGTGATGTGGGTGTGTGTTTTATATTGTATTGGATGTGTGGGAGTGGTGTGTGTATGTGTATTAGGTGTGTGTATTTTGAATTGTCCAATGTGGTAGTGTTTTGTAAGTGTCTGTGTATTTTCAGCGCAGCGGTGTGTACCACCAATGGATTACCGCAGTTGAAAGACCGCTGCGTGGATCGTGATAGTGTGGGCGTATTCCTGTTGGTGTGACGGTTTTGGTTTTGTTTTTGCCAGTTTATCACTGACCTTTGGTGTGGCGAACTTGTGTTGGTGTCTAGATTTTGGCGGATTCCGGGCTTTGGGTCATAATGACCGGGGCGGAATTCCGTGGCCGCGGCGGTGTGTTGGGGGTCTTCTGCACGGCGGTAAGCGACTTTTACCGCCAATGTTGTAATGACCCCCTATCTCATCTGAGATTAAGGGAGCTATCTAGAGAATGCCAAGTTCTAAAGCTTGCAGTGGCTATGGCTTTCCAATAGAATTCTTTAAAACCTTCTGTGATGAGCTAGCCTTGTTTCTAACGGAATTATGTAATGCAATACTCGAGGGAGCAGAAATACATCCAACGTTCAAAGAGTCAACAATAGTCCGTTTTAAAAAAAAAGACAAAAATCCACTGAAACCTGATGCATATCGTCCAATCAGTCTGCTGAATGCAGATTATAAAATGTTAACAAAGGTCTGGGCTATCAGGATCACACCAGTTGTGCAAAAATTAATACATAAAGACCAGAATGCTTTTGCAGCAAGCAGGCTGATGACATCCAGTACAAACCTTTTAATAGAGGCAATTGACTATTTTTCGGACAATATAATCCCTGATAATGCAAGACGCAGAAAAAGCCCTTCGATCTAGTCAATTGCGGAGCTTTGTTATACTGCCTAACCAAATTTAGTTTCCCTTCCCAATTTACTTTGATGATAATGCAGTTGTGTCAGGGTGCTCATGCCAGAATTGTCATTAATTCAAAGGTTAGAGGCACAATTCAGATTAAAAGAGGTACTAGACAGGAATGTCCCCTCTCCCCTATACTCTTTCCTTTTTTATTGACCCTCTCACTCAGCTAATACGTAGTTCGAAGGAAATCATGTCACAAATAGCAGATATGCCCAAAATTAAGCTCCTCTCTGATGACATTATTTTATACTTAAAACCAGAGATTGAGAAAATCCAAAGAGTACTGGCTAAGATTAATGAGTTCACTCAAACAGGGGGATATAAAATCAATGAAAGCAAAACTGAGGTTCTTTTATTTAAATCTTCCTCATATTTTGCAGCAGCAAGCTAATTCATCTGAACCCATTAGGTATTTGGGAATTTATGTCACAAAGAACTATGGACATTTGTTTAACTATAATTAGGTTAGGATGCTTGCAAAAGTACAAGCACTTTTGGACAGATGGATATTTCTCCCGTTGACTCTGATAGGGAGAGTCTCCTTAATCAAGATGTCAATTCTCCCGCTTTTTCTTTTTTTATTCAATAATATCCCGATAAGAATAAACAGCTCACATTTCATGAACTGGATTCCATGATAAGATGTTTTATATGGCAGAAGAAAGCCCCAAGGGTAAGGCTCTCAGTTATTCAGCTGAATAGAAACCAAGGGGGCCTGGCACTCCCTAATTTTCAAGTTTATTATCAGACCGCATTGCAGGTTATATTGGCACGATACTTGGCTATCGGAAGAACCAGGGACATTCGTTTGGTCAATAGAATGATCGCAGAATCAGCAATAAGTCTCCCAGCATTCATTAAAACTATGAAACTCCCAAAAACAACCTGATATAAATATATTCACGATTTTAGTAAAAGAGCAGAGATCTTAAGCAAAACACATCAAATACCATTGGGTTATATTCATCTACAATTACAGGAGTGTAAATACTTTGGCCTACACCTTCCAGAAACGGTGATAGCCCAATGGAATAGCAAAGGGTTTAAAGGGATGGGGGGGAGTGGCCAAGCAAAATGGCCGGCGGCGACGCGCTCCTAGTGAGCTCCCGATCCCCGGCTTAATCCTTTCTTCATCCTGGGTGCCTGAGGCTATTGGTGCACCCCCAGCCATGGGACGGCGACCTGAGTGGTCCAGTTCGGCGTGGGCACAACTTTGTGGCTGCGACATCGAGTGCCGGGGCCGTGTCTGCGGGCCTCCCCTGGGCCACGCGAGAAGCGGCAGCCGGCCCCTGGAGACGGGGGTGGCAGCAGTGTGTGGGCGACGCGGGCCTGCGATGTTGGTCTTGTTTGGCTGGCCTGGAAGTGGGCCTGCTGGTTACACGACTCCCGGAAGAGAGTGGAGGTCTGCAGAGCCCCTCGGTTGGGTAGCAGGCGGCTGGATAAGTGCCGGAGGGAGCGGCTGGGACCGCAGCGAGGCCTGAAGGGGTGGGGCAGCTGGCCGGCACACATTGGATCGGGTGCAAAAACAGCAGCCCCGGGGCCTTGTTGTTATTTACCTGAGCCTGGAGGCCCTGGATTAATAGAAAGTGTTTTTTTCTTTTTTGGTTTTGGGGGTGCCTAGGACTCCCAATCCTATTAGCCCATCGGAGTAGCAGTGTACGGTGGTACCCTGAAACGGGAGAAACAGCAGAACCTGCCCCTACTGCGCCCTGAGGTCCGGACGTTTTTTTTTTTTTTGCTACATCACTGGGTCAGCTGAAACTGGGACATTGTTGTGAGCCGGGGACCCAGCGGAATGGGGCGGCATAAGCGGACAGAAGCGTCCCAAGTTAATGCCATGGAGCAATATACCACTCCGGTGCCCTTGCCACAACGTTAGACTAGATTGGAGGGGAGCAGAGACGGTTTGAGCGTGCCGGCGAATCCTGAGGAGCCTTCATGAGCAGATCCTCTTGCAGCTATCCAGGGGTCTAGGGTGGCCCTGGAGGGCAAAATAGAAATGGTGGCAGTAGAGGTTAACCTTTTCTGGGCGGACCTTAGGAAGGTGTCTTACAAGGTCAAAGTGGCGGACGGCTCTATTGTGGAGCTGCAAACGGAGGTGGGGGTCCTGCGGAAACAAATGGTGCAGGCCAATACCGCGGTCGGTCGGCTGGAGGCTCGCCTTGAGGACGCAGAGGGCAGGTCCCGGCGGAATAATGTCAGACTGCTAGGTTTCCCGGAGCTTGCGGAGGGGAATGCAACAGAAACCTTTGTGAAGAATTGGATCTGAGACATACTGCAACCGACTGGGCTCTCCAGGGTGTTTGTGGTGGAGCGTGCTCATAGGGCCCTTGTTGTGCCTCCCCGGCCTGGTGCGCCGCCAAGGGCTATTATTGCCCATCTTTTGAACTATAAAGACCGAGATGTGTGTTGCAGGCTGCCAGCGAATCTGACAGGGCAGTCTTTGAGAACTGCAAAATATCCATTTAACCTGATTACACAAACAAAGTGCAGAGTTCTCGAAAGAGATTCTTGGAGGTCAAGGCAATGCTTCGTGCCATGAACAACAGATATATACTCCTGTATCCAGCGCGCTTCAAGGTGCTTTCAGGTGGTAGGACACACTTCTTCGAGCATCTGGAGGAGATATGGAGATGGATCGAAATGTGGGATAAGGTGACTCCAAGGAGAACGGAAAGGTCTAGGGGGGCATCTCCTCGGACCTCTGGAGCGAATGGTCCGGACTGGAGGTCTCGTGACGATGGTCAGCTGGAAGATGCTGTTGCTCGTGTGTCGGCCAGGAACTCTACTCATAGAGTGGAGATACAATAGGATAGGACAATGGCAGTGGGTTCTGCTAGATTGGCTGAGGGTTTGAATGGGGAACTGGATCAGGGTACTGAGAGGGTCTCTGCACAGGTCTGACTGGCTCACTAATAATCCGGGATTGCTGTAGCGCTCTCACTAGTGGGGCTTGTGTCAATGTGAGAGTGCTTCTCTGGCAGAGGGATGTGGCTAGACTACGGTTGAGGTTCTGATGGGGCCTCATCTAAGCGCTGGAATCTATTGGACATTGGGGGGGCCTATGACCATATTGAGCACGGTTGGGTTGGTATTCAGGCATTTGTAGGTTGATGCCAGGGTGGGGGGTGGTCACTCCACTGCTGTGGTAGGACTTCAGATCTGGGTAGTTGGGGTTTAGGCTGTTGTCCTGGCAGCATCTGTAGTATGGATTGACAGTATGGTTTGTTATGGTTGTTTTACTGTATATCTGGGGTGGGGGATGGGGGTTTGAGGGGTTTGATTGACATAGTTCGTCAACATTTGAAGTTGTTCCAACAGCGCAGGTATATGGGCGAGATATGCAATGTTTACCTTCCTTTTCGTCCCACACCGAGGCGAGAGGTAAGGGACAGAGATAAAGTGGGAGGGATGGAGGCTTAGTGCCAACATGGTTCGTCAGATTGATATATTGATGTGGAATGTTAGGGGGGTGAGGAGATACACCAAGCGCTATAGGGTGCACTCCTTTTTAAAGAGGCATAAGGTTCATATTGCCTGTTTTCAGGAAACGCACATGACTGAGGAGGAAGCTCAAAAACTCTCCAAGAAATGGCGGGGTCAAATGTTCTCATCCTCCTTCTCTTCTTACGCGAGGGGTGTGACCACATGGGTGGCGCCAGGGGTTCCATTCACTCACATGTATAGTGAAGTAGATGTCGAGGGCAAATACGTTCTAGGAGAGGATATGTTAGATGGATCATCCATCATTATCCTTAACACTTATGCGCCTAATACTGATGATCACTCCTTCTATACTAAAATACCAGAGATCTTGGGGGAGAGTGAGGACAGGCCTATTGTGTGGGTAGGGGACTATAAATGTATATTAGATGGGAACTGGATCGTTTTTCGCCGAGGCTTGGGACTAAACCCTTGATGGTGAAATCTCTTAAGGAAGCGATGAGTCATTTAGGGTTATGGGACGGATGGAGGCAGCAGCACCCAGAGGGCAGGAAATACACTTGCCATTCCAGAACACATAATACACACACTTGGTTGGATAGGTTTCTTCTGGGTGGCCTTAGCAGCTCGCAGGTTCTGTATGTTACACATATGGGTAGGTTCTTGTCCACCAGTGTTGATGCAATTGCAGTGGCGGGCTGCTACCAATGGTTTGGCACGCAGTTGCCGTCTGCCTGCGGACTTCCTTGCTGATGTGGGGTGTCTTGACAGGGTGGGTGAGGCCATCAAAGGTTATATGGACTTGAATTGGAACACAACAATGTCTGGAGGTATTGTGTGGGAGGCGATGAAGGCAGTAGTGCGGGGGGTTGCATAAGTATGGCGTGCAGGGTATGCAGACAAATGGAGCAGGAACTTACAGATCTGGAGGAGAAATTAGGGGTTTTGCAGCATCAGTTACCAGACACGAGAATGGTGGAAAGGGAGGAACTCAGGTTATACAAGGAGGTTAATAGTTGTTGGGATTCCCTAAGTCGGGTCACACTTAGAGCACACAGGCAGCGACTGCATCGGGAGGGGGATAAATCTGGGCTGGTCGATGTAGCAGGGTGGCACTGCCCGTATTGCAGAGGGACCTCGAGGGGGGAGGGCTGGCGATTCCCAATATTAGACAATATTATTACGCAGTACACCTGCAATACGCTGCTAAGTGGATGACTGATTCCGATAATTGGGAGAAAAGATAGTTTGCAGGAATGTTGGATGGGCGGACTTTGGTGCATCTCTTGATGTCGGGGTCGATCTGATCCCGTTGTTCCCTACTTGGTTAAGGCCACTGCTGGGATCTGGTAGCAGACAGTTAAACATGTGCTCTGACGGGCCCATTATGACAGAGAGCTGAGGATATGGGATTTAGCACCCTTTAGGGATATGGAAAAGTTGATGTCCATCGAGGTTTGGATGCTGGGAGGATGCGAGGTGGCTGGAGATCTATATCCCAATGGAGAGTTAATTTCTTTCACTGAAGCTAAGGATTCGTTTAGCCTGGGCTCTGGGCAATTCTTGCAATATGCAAAAATGGAGAGTGTGGCACAAGAGCTTTGGAGTAGTTTTCTGGTAGCCCCTAATTCCTCGGCAGTGCTGAATGGATTGATTAATTGGGGTGAGGGGACTCACCTTACTACCCGGTTTTATAAAGCTCTTCGGGAGGATCAACTAGGTGTGAAGCTAAGGATTCGTTCAGCCTGGGCTCTGGGCAATTCTTGCAATATGCAAAAATGGAGAGTGTGGCACAAGAGCTTTGGAGTCGTTTTCCGGTAGCCCCTAAATCCTCGGCAGTGCTGAATGGATTGATTAATTGGGGTGAGGGGACTCACCTGACTACCCGGTTTTATAAAGTTCTTCGGGAGGATCAACCAGGTGTGATAAGTGTGGGGTGCAGGGTGTGGGAGTGTGAACTGGGGGAGCCCATAGCAGATGCTGATTGGGAATTGCCATTGTCCCTGGTGTGCACGGTATCATGTAACAATAGGTTTAAGCTATTACACTTTAACTTTGTGCACAGGACATATCTTACGCCCTACCGACTAAACAAGATCGATCCGAGACACAGAGTGGGGTGCCCCAGGTGTGGCGCACTTGGTGCTTCCTTCTTGCATTTGGCTTGGACCTGCAGGACGGTGTATACCTTTTGGCAGGAAGTGGCAGCGAAAGTTGAGGAGGTTACGGGATTGGGGTTGGAGGCCACTCCAATGACTTGCCTTTTGGGTGTGGTTCAGAGACCACGGGGCCGGAGTGTTCCATATAAACTAGCACAGCTGGCGCTGGTATTGGCACGGCGCAGGGTAGCTATTGGTTGAATGAGCCCCCGGAATTAGTTGATTTCCTGCTGAATACAGGACTTAATGGAATGGGATGCGGCTGAGGAACAACATATGCGCCTGACCCATAGGGATCAGGGGGCACTCACTGATGTGGCTGCTTGGGGAGTCGTACTGGAACGATTCACTGGTGTGGAGGACTTAAGCTCTGCAGGTAGTACAGAGGATGAAGGGGGTGAGGATACACATTAAACCCACTAAGCAGGTGACGGCCAACTATGGTGTTGACATGTTTCTATTTTCCACAATTTATATAATGTCTGGTCTCATGTGGCTCTTTGCGGGGGAAGGGGGGGTTGGAGGGAAATTCTTCTGCAGTGGTTACTATCGCCTCTTAGCTTGGACTTACTTTAATAATACCCTATGGTACTGTGATATAATGATACTGTCATGTCTTGCAATAACCTGCGCTGCTCTGTATGTTTATTGTTGATTTTAATTTTCAAACTCAATCAAAACAGGGGGACTTTATTTTAAGAAACAGATACATCACTTGGAATGAGGTTGAAACTAGGCTCGGGGATACGGCAACTAGACTCTTTTTGAACTTTTTCCACATCTCCCATTTTCTTAGTGCAAATATACCCCGGGAAATTATCCATGAACACCCGACATGGAGGGCTCTAATCAAAAGTAAAGTACTTGGTACAGGGAATTGGTAAAGATTGTTATTTGATCAACCTGCCTTGGCAATAATTAGAGATTTCAGGGATAATATCTTCAGAACAACACAATGTGTAATATCTAACGATGAGTGGAGAATGATTTTGGATATGGACTATAAATCTTTGAGGGCAGCTAACTATAAAAGAATGTCTTTTCTTTCCAGATGGATGGCTTAATACACTCCTGAAAAGATACACAAAATCCTTCCATAAGTTCCCGATCAATGCTTTCGCTGCCATCAGGAGGGGCGGGGGAACTGACTATATGTTTTTTTAGACTGTCCCAAATGAACTACTTTCTGGTTGGAAAAAGAGAAAGTAACAATTCATAGCTCCAGCTCAAGGATGGAGCAAGATTCAAGCCTACTTCTGTTTGGAGTCTCTGAGAAAACACACCAGCTAGCAAAACATCAACAATATTTTGTAGCGATAGCTCTTGCAGTAGCTCGATCATTAATACTCCAGTTTTGGCGGGCTCAAACGATTCCTACCATGCAGAACTGGTGGAATAAAATGCTAAGAACTATGAAATATGAGGAAGCATACTCAAAACGTGTTGGGAGTATAAAAAGGTTCACAACTATATGGCAGTACTTAGAGGAGTAGTAAGTCATGAAGAATGTTCATTAGATTTTCCGTGTTGCAGAACTTTTAGTATGAGAATTTTAGAAAATGTGAGAAGAATAGTGGGTGAAATAAAGCCTCCTCCAAGACCAGCACAATTTGAATCTCTTGCTATTTTGGTACTTGCTACTAGACAAAAAGAAACAGCAAAATTTGAGAACAGAATGAGGAAAGCAGCTAAAACACAAGCAGAAGTTAGACAGGATGCAGAACAAAAAATGTGAAGAGCAGAAATATTAGATGGGGTGAGAATGTTTCCAGCTATCACAGAGAAAGGTGATGGGAGTACAAAAACTAAAACGAAAAAAAGCAGACAGAGAAAACTGAGCAGACAGCAGATGAGAATAAAAAGACAGTTACACATGAAAGTGACTCAGAAGATGAGTTCATAAATCAGATTTTAATGATTTGTCCTCACGATATCACTCAGTTGAGGGAGCAGTGCAATGTGCCAACAGCTCTAGTTATACAGAGTCTGGTTCAGGTAGCTCCAAGTACACCTGTGAGTTCAGTAACTCAGGTGCCTGTGATTTATTTTTCAGTTACAACTTTTAATACAGCAGAGCACATTCCGAATTCTGTTATGAATCAGGAAATGGCAAACCCTTATGTGAATTAAAAAGTGTCTACACCGAATGTGACAGCACCTGTGCAAAATTTTAGTCAGCATCAGACTATGCCCATGTATACTTCAGTACAGACAACACCAAATATTATCCTGAGTCACTCAGGACAGACTTACAGTACAGTCTTATCTTGTCAAAGTGCTGGAGTGACAATACTTCACAATCAGACAAATTTGACAGGACCTGATGCCCTAACAGTTCCTGTGACTATAGCTCCAGTTTCCCCATTTTATGTTTCAGGTAACCCTAGCAGTAATACCCATACAATAGTTCCTATATTTGCAGGGATGTCACCATCTGATATGCAGAGATCAATATATTCAAACAATTCAGAGATGGAGAGATTAGCTTTGTATGTTCCAACTTTAACCCCTACACAAATTGCAGATCCTAATTAGGGGCCAGATGTAGGAAGATTCCAAATTACGAGTTGCAATTTGCGAGTCCCAGCGACTCGCAAATTGCAACTCGCAATTTGGAATGCAGAAAGGTGTCTCAGACACCTTCTGCGACTCGCTATGGGGTCACAAAGACCCACCTCATTAATATTAATGAGGTGGGTCGCAATTTGCGACCCCATAGCGAGTCAGGGCACTCACGGGGATGGTGGCCTGCTGGAGACAGCAGACCACCATGTCCGTGACTGCTTTTTAATAAAGCAGTTTGTTTTTTTTCAAAGTGCAACCCGGTATTTTTCAGGGCAGGTAGTGGTCCATCGGACCACTGCCTGCTCTGAATTTTTTTTTTTTTTCCAGACACAAAGGGGAAGGGGTCCCATGGGGACCCCTTCCCGTTTGCGTCTGGGTTACCATCCACTTCAAGTGGATGGTAACTGCGCTTTCATTTGCGACCGCAATCGCGGTCACACATGAAAATGAATAGCATTGTGAGTCGCAAATAGGAAGGGAACACCCCTTCCTATTTGCGAGTCGGAAATGCATTTTGCGAGTCAGATCCGACTCGCAAAATGCATTTCTACATAGCAAGGAGGCTTTTGCGACTCGCAAATGGCGATTTTCGCCATTTGCGACTCGCAAAACCCTTGCTACATCTGGCCCTAGATGTTAAATCAAGCAGGACTGCTAGTTGATGTGAGATGTCCGCAGGGAACTCCACTCCCATGTATGCCTACACCAGATCACAGTACAAATGTACATTGCAATACCTCACAAAGTATGACCCAGAGAAGCAACACTAGTTTGGAAGGTTTTTCGGCACATCAGTTGACTGAGTGGTTAGACATGCTGAGTCAAAGAATAGCATGGGGTACAACAAATAGTAGTGTCAGAACAGAAGATGCCCCAGAGAGGGACAGAACAGTGAATGTGTCCAGACTAAAATTTTAATTAAATGAGTAAAACTGAGGGAACACTTGAGCTGGAACAATTGGATACATACAGTACAATGACAATGAATTGCGCTTCATGTGCAAAGATGTTACACAACGTGCAGGACTGACAAATTAGTAGAACTTGCTGAAAAATATGATGTGGATTAGAATAGTCAACGCCCCTAAGAAGGAGTTACAGGTTATATAGTTCAGTACTAAAGACATTGCAAACATGAGATCACCCGGCATGAGAATGCACATCAAAGAAGTAATTCGGAACATTCAAACATTGGGAGCATTGTATAAATGGCAAGGCAGATGGGCAACGAAAAGAGACCAAAGGAAAGCAAAGCAGAATTTGTCTCTGGCTGGAGCAAATCAAGCTCATAGTGTAAAAATGCTACCAATGAGGGACTTCCCAGGTGGAGTTATGTACATGTCCTGTGAAGCAGAATTGAAAGATTGTCATTCACAAATGATTATCCAAGACTGAGTGAGAAGCCAGTAGTATGGTATAAGCAAACAGAAAGATTTGTGAAACTTTCAAAATGCCTGTGGGAAGAGTTGAATACTTTATTTTACATTGTGGTTCCAGTCGATTTATGGGTTGAGTGCAAGCGGAGTGTTGATTGGTCAATTCATGAACCGAAGAGAGATCGAGGTACAGGTGCGCTGGCTGAAGAGGTGATGAAAGTAATTGAATTTCTGAAAAATAAAGTTTCCCCAAAAGAGGTTGATTGGCAAAAGATTGACAGGACAGCACAGGAAACAAAGGAGTCAATTCATGGTTATTATCAGAGATTGATTGAAGTTTTCAAACATCATAGTGGTTCCAAGACTCTTGAGCCGAAAGACATGAGTTGTTTTGTGTTTAGATTCATGCAAGGATTGGAACCTGAGATTAGCAACATGGTTCAGCAGCATTAGATTTTTTGGCAAAACATACCGATTGATGAAGTAGTGCAGTATACAGACAGGAATTCAGAGCCTGCAGATGACGTTGGACACTAGTAGAATGCAAGGTGTGCAACAACAGGTTAACAACGTGCCTCAGTTTAGAGGTAGAGGACACAGTGTTCAGATAGCTCAGAGTGGTAATGTGATTGATGTGCAGTCGATGAAGAAAATGCAGCCATGTCATGCATGCAGTAGTTTCAGGCACTGGACGCAGGAGCATCTGTACAATACTGTGAATAATTTGGTGCAGAATGGTGGTGTTGCTCAGACTGTTGACAGTGGCCAAGTTCAAATTCAGAGAATCCAAAGATCCATAGTCCAAAATGTAGCTGTTCCTACAGGATTACAGCAAATGCCGGTCCCCCAGCAATGAATGCAGGTTCAACAACAGATTCAAGTCCCTCAGCAAATGCAAGTTCCGCAAGCCCCAATGACACAGCAGCAAGTGATGGTTCCTTAGTAAAACATGAATCAGAGAGCAAATGCAAATGTAAATCAGTTGGCAACACAATTACCCTTAATTGATTTGAGTGATGAGGAGTTTTCAGAAACATATAACAGTGGCCATTCCGGTGAGGAGGAATGCATGTGAGCAGCATCCTTAGAGGTAGATCAATGTAGTCTCTATGTAAATGCCAATTTTATGGGACACAATGTTTCATTCCTAGTTGACACTGGAGCTACGCAGTCCACTGTCAGAACAGCAGAAGTACCGAATGTGCCCTTCAGGAAAAGGAATTAAGGTTGTAGGTGTAGCAAATCAGCAGTTAACCAACCCAATTACAGAACATATTCCAGTCTGTTGGACTTTTTTCCTTATGCAGGGTAACCCAGTCTTTTTGCCTCCTTCCTCCTATTTTGTCTGACCTCTCGCTGTTGGCTCTAGGACTCTGAGCACTTTATAACTGCTGACCAATGCTAAAGTGCAGGTGCTCTCCCATCTAAAGTTTGTACGATTGGCTTATACCTAATTGGCATATTTAATTTACCTGTAAGTCCCTTGTACAGTGGTATCTCTATACCCAGGGCCTCTAAATTAAACACTACTAGTGGGCCTGCAGCGCTGCTTGCGCCACCCACTGAAGTAGACTTTCAAACCTGTGTCAGGCCTACTAGCGCAGGGCCTGTGTGCGCAGTTTACTGTCACATGGATCTGGTATCTAAATTTATTTGCCAGGCACAGAACTCCCCTTTTACTACATGTAAGTCACCCCTAAGGTATGCCCTAGCTAGCCCATGGGCAGGGTGCCATGTATGTAGAAGGCAGGACATCTGCCAGGTTGCGTGGCCTGTCCTGGTAGTGAAAAACAGCCTAACTTGGTGTCTCACTGCTGTGAGTGCTGCCTTCTCATAGGATTGCATTAGAAATGCCCTGCCTTATGTTTAAGTGGTATTGTCTGATTTATGAGGGGTAGCGTAGGTGTGTTTGGTATGGTTGTGATGATGATAATAAATGCTGCATAATGGTGTAGGTGTATTTTTTATTACTATTACAGAAATGCCACTTCTAGAAAGTGTACATTTATCTGTGCTTATGACTCTGGTGTTTTGCAGCTTGACTCCAATCCACGTCTGGGCAGAGTGACAGTTGGGGCTGTGTGCATACTTTTCAGACATCCTGTACACACGGAGGGTGGAGGTGTCACAGAGGTGCATCTGCATACTGAATAGTCTTCCTGGTCTGAGAGAAGGGAGAGGCGGGGCACACCTACATTTGTAAAGGCTGTGCCCTGGCCTCACACAATAGGGTCGTTAACCCCCCCACTGATGTCTGAAGCCTGTGCTGAAGGAGAGAGGGGGCACACCCAGAACCAGCTGTAACTGCCTGGAACCTCCTCTCACTACCATTGCAAAACATTGTAAGGACTGAGTATAAGTACAGGGGAATTTTCCCCACAATTTGGAAACTCTTGGAATCATCTTGGAACTGGACACAGAAATGCTGGAAGGACTCACCAGGAACCGCCATGCACTGCTGCTGCTGTGCTCACCTGTGACCTGCTTGGTCACTATAAAGGACTTACCACTTGCTGCATCCTCTTTGTGCTGGCCTGTTGCTGGGCCCCTCCATCTGTGGGCCCTTTTCCTAAAACTCTGCTCCCCAGGGGCAGGGTGCTGTGGCCCCTGACCCCTGCATCCACTTTCAAGCACGAGGGGCGCTTCACTTTACTGAGTTAAGTGCTGTGGAAAGCGCTTCTTTGGGGTTTCTTTAGCGATTGAAAGCGATTTCCCTTTCCTGTAATTGGCGCCTTAAAAAGCGCTTATTTATTGTGCCAGGAGAAACTCACCGCTGTGACCCGGGCTTCCTTGGAGGTTCAAGTGCTTTTGAGAAAGGGCTCCTGTTTATCTGTGGACGGGGCTGCAGCCTCATCGGAGGCTCGCCCGCTCCGCAGACCCTTTGTTGGCCCTTCGTGGGCCAGTGCTAGCGTGTGGTATCCCCCTGCCGACTCGGAGGGCCGGTACAGGCCGGGGGTACCCCAAGCAATCGTGGGCCCCAGGGGCCCATCCCCGAACGGAGGGGGTGCATGGCCCCCTTCCCCCTACGCTACTTTGAAGGATTTTGGCCCCCCTTAAGGAGGGCCGGTTGAGGCCCGGGGGGGGGGGCAGTAATCGCGGGCCACTGGAGGGGCCCGTCAACAGCATAAAGGAGGTGCGTGCCACCCGCCTCGGCCTCAAAGTAGTAGAGGCCTCCATTTTTCGTCTTCAAGGCACTGGAGGTGCCTCCATCATTAAAAAAAAGGTATTCCCTAAAGGGATAATATATATTCTAAGTTCTTGCTACAGACTTTGTGAATACATATATTGTCTACCTGGTAATGATGTGCTATATATATGTATGCAAATGTTCCGATTATGGGCATACCATACTAATATGTGTTATGACTTGCCATATGGTTTATAATGTTCCTACTATGGGTGTTTACGATATTCTTATGACAAGTGTTTTGGTGTATTAACGTGTTTCCTGACTACTGCTTATGTTGCAGAATACTGAGTAACATGTGTGTTATATGTGACTACTGCTAGTTTGCAGAGTAATTAATGTGTAACGTTCTGACAACTGCTAAGGTAGCAGGATGCTACTGATATGTGATGTTTGGTCTATTAATTGCGTTATGTACAAAACAGTATATTTTCATATAATCTGGTGGTCGGGATATTGCGTCACGTGTGTGTTGTGCAAATGCTTTACACATTGCCTCTGGGATAGGCCTGACTGCTCATGCCAAGCTACCAAGGGGGTGAGCAGCGTTTATCTTGGACGTGTAACTCCCTTGCCCTGACTAGAGTGGGTGGGTTCTGCCTGGCTGAGGTGCATACCCTAGCCAACGAGAAACCCCATTTCTAACACAGTCAAAATAGAGTCATTTTACCGGCACCAATTTGTGGTTTGCAATTCAAGTCCTGTGAGCCTGTTAGGACGTGATTTATTGTATACTCTAAATTGTTCCATTAGCTCCACCCACAAGGGAATAGCAATCCAGACAAATAGTGATGATGAAATGCCCAGTAATAGTGAAGAAATGTGCCCTCTCATTTCATTGTTTCCAATGATGACAGTTAAGGACTTGCCCAAGGAGTTGCAAGAGACAGTTATGGCCAGAGTTTGGGATTTTTCAGGAAAAGATATTGGACTCATAAACGGAGTTGAGCCAGTTAAAATCACGGTGAAGCCAAATGTAGTGTATCCAAGGATAGTGCCTTATAACATGATTCCAGAAGTAATTGCTGGAATGACTCCCGTAATTGAAATTTCATTGAACAAGCTGATCTGTTAGAGATCCTAGGAAGCCCATATAACTCCCCTATTTTAGGTCTGTGTAAGCCCAATGGAAAATATTGCATAGTATAGTATTTGATAAAGGTGAATGAGATTTTCATTCCATGTTGTCCTGTGGTCCCGAATCCTGCAGTGATTTTGTTCCAGATTCCTTATGTGGTGGAGTGGTTTTCTGTCATTGACTTATGTCAGGCATTTTTCTCCATTCCACTTCATGAAGAAATCCAGGACCTATTTGCGTTTAAATTAGTAAGCTGTGTTTTCTTATGGTGTCGTACCCCTCAAGGGTATACAGAGTCACCATCCATTTTTAATCAGATTTTGAAAAATAATTTGGAGTCCTTTAAAATGCCTTTTCATTCAGTATTGGTGCAATACATTGATGATTTGATGTATTCATCAAACACATGTGAAGCCTGTAGAAGAGATACAATTGCCCTGTTAGATCATTTAGGTGAAAATGGCCATAAAGTTTCTACCGCAAAATTGCAGTACTGTCAAAAAGAGGTGAAATACTTAGGTCACCACATGGAGAAAGGCGCAAGGAAGGTGTCTCAAGAGAGAATTACAGTAATCATGCAAATTAAACCACCAGTAACACAGAGAGATGTCAGAATGTTTTTGGGAATAGTAGGCTACTGCCGCCAGTGAATTCTGAATTTTTCCCTTTTGTCCAAGCCATTTATTGAAACTAACACATAAGGATGTGTCTAATCCGGTACCATTTGATAACACATGCATAAAAGCCTTCTCTGAGCAGAGAATGCCTGATTACAACAAATGTTTTTCTTTGTATTGTTGCGAAAGAGACAGTTGTATATTTATTGTTTTGATGCAGTTACACGGAGGTATCAACAGACCAGTGGCATATTTTTACGCCACACTTGATCCTGTGGCTGCTGCATTTCCTGGCAGTTTAAAATCTGTTGCTGCTACAAGTGTCAGTATTGGCCAGTGCGAAAGCATTGTCATGGGCCACCCCCTGACCGTTTTTGTGCCCCATTCTTTAGATGTCTTTTTGACCCGAACCTAACCCCAATATCTTACCCATGCTTGTTTGACCCACTATGAGCCAGCAATCTTGGGTTCCCCCTATGTAAATATCAAGCACTATCAAATGCTGAACCCTGCAACGCTTTTAGCCAGTATTGTTGAAAATGGAAATGATTGTGAATCTGAAGTGGAAAATGACTGTCTTGATGTGACTGAACTGTGCACCAAACCAAGACCTGACATACAAGATACCCACATTAGATGAAAATAACTATATCATGTTTGTTGATGGCTTCTGTTTAAGAGACAGTGATGGAACTCTGAGATCTGGTTATGCAGTTTACACAGTCTCCGGAGTGATAGGAGCTTCATGGCTTCAAGGAGTCCTTTCTGCCCAAGTAGCCAAATTTGTTGCTCTTACCAGAGCATGCTGTGCTTCTGAACAGCTTAAAGTAACCATTTTCGCTGATAGTCAATATGGTTTTGGTGTTGTTCATGACTTCAGACAGTTATGGTCTCAGAGAGGTTTTATGACCTCTTCTGGATCACCTATCCAGAACGGTGATGGAGTTTAGCAATTCTTGAAATCATTACAGTTGCCAGTGAAAATTGTAGTTGTTAAATGTGCAGAACATCAAAAGTCAGATTATTAGATCTTGTTAGGCAATGCCTGTGCTGATCAAGTGGCCAGATATTCTGCATTCACTCCATGGCAAACCCTTTAATGAGGAATGGAGTGATGGAAGCAGCACCAATGAGACAAACCAAAGTTTCTTTATGACAGCAATTGATACTTGGGAAGAAGTCAAAAGACTGCAGAAAGAAGTGACAGAAGAGGAAGGTAGAATTTGGAGTAGAGCAGGTTGTGTTCAAAGAGATGAGGATGATGTTTGGGTTTCCACTGAGGGAAAAGCAGTGCTGCCCAATAATTTATTGTCTTCAATGGCTAGGCATTACCGTGATCAGGCACACATTGGCAGAGATGCCATAATTAGGACTTTCAGATGAACATGGTATAACTCCCAATTCAGACTGGTTGCAGAAGCTGTGTGTCACAGATGTGTAACATGTAAACAGATGAATGCAGGGAAACACAATGTGGTTAATCTGAGCCCCATAGGTAGATCAGGAGGTCCTTTCGACAGAATGCAACTTGATTTCATTGAAATGCCTGCTTTCAACTGATTGAGATATGTTTTAGCGGTGGTGTGTGTGTTCTCACATTGGGTCAAGGCTTACCCAACGTGCAGAAATGATAGCCTTACATTTGCAAAGCTGCTTTTGAGGGAATTGATTCGGATTTCTGACTTCTTTTGAGTCAGACCGAGGCTCTCATTTCAATAATGAGATCATAAAAGTATTGTGTGCAGCATTACAAATTGAGCAAAGATTGCACTGCAGTAACAGACCAGAAGCCTCTAGATTAGTCAAGCAAATGAATGGAACTTTAAAGTCTTGACTGGCTAAAGTGTGTGCATCCACAATGTTGAAATGGGTGGATGCATTGCCTCTTGTTCTGATGAAAAGGCGCAGAACACCTGACAGAAAGACAGGATTGGCCCCTCATAAAATCATTATAGGGCGAGCTATGAGATTTACAGCTGTGCCTGAAAATGCACTTGTGAACACTACAGATTACTTGGTGCTGGATTACCTCAAATGACTAGCTTACATGGTTTGCTCTTTGTCTCACCAGGTTGAAGCAGCAACTCAACCTACACAAGAACAGAGCTGCAATTTGAGTCCAGGAAATTGGGTTCTGGTGAAGAAGCATGTCAGAAAGTCATGCTTAGAGCTGCGCTGGAAAGGTCCTTTCCAGGTTATCTTGGTGACTACAACAACTGCTGCGAAATGTGCTGGTCTGACAAATTGGGTTCATGGTAGCCACACACGTAAAGTTTCAAGTCCTCATGAAGATACAGGGCCTGTTCCTCTTGGGTTGGATATGGTGAGAGAAGGAGTCCAGTTTAGCCAAACTGTGAGGACTGGACAAATGGCTGTTGCAGAACATGCACAGGCTGGTGACAATCTGAGCATATCAAAAGCAATCAAAGGTGCAGGAGGGTCAAGCCAGAGACAGTCTTGAGTGAATGTTGAAATCCCAGATGTGCCTGTAATGAGACCTATGGCCTCAAAAAGTCCAGACTCAGAAGTAAACGTGCCTTCAACTATAGCTGAAGTGACTGAAGCGTCTGATCAAAGTGATAGTGAAGATCATGCATCAAGGATGTCAAAAAGAAATAGAGTGTCAAGTTGAAAATATTCAGTTCCTGAATGGACTTAGTTCGTAGCTAATGAATGTGAGAAGGCATTTGTTGCCTTTTGTGCTGACGATTTAGATTCAACTGAATATTTTGGAACTTGAAATTGCTCTAGAACTGAACTTTGAAATCTCATTACGCTTGATGAACAGAGACATTATTTGCTGGAGGTGCTAATAAGTGATTACCAGATGGTTTATTACTAGAGACATTCAAATTTCTAGTAGTGACTTGAAGGTTTGCCAATAGAGAAAACTTGATTAACTTTTTAGAAGATCAAGAAATTAGTAAACAGTGCAAAATATTTCAGATCTGTTTTTGCTTTGCTCACTTAAAGAAAGAAAAAAAGTTGCTTTACATTTCTGATTTGCATTTTGAATTTTGAATTTTTTTTAATTTGATTTTGATTTTTGAATTTGATATCTTGGTCTGACTCTAGACAAGCCATGGGTTTGGAGCAAGGAAAACAAAGTAAATGTAAGTATGTATGTGTAGGCTTAGCAATAGTGTGTGTGATTGTGAGTATTCTATTGATAGCTGGATTGAGTCTGTCTGTAAAAGACAAGGTTGAAAGCACAATGACACCAATGTTGGGATAAGCGCATACAGAACACGATCCCCCATATGAGGATAAGAGATTACTTCCCCTTGATGACTCAACGGGCGATTTGTCTTCAAATGTATACTACAAGTAACTGTATGAATGCATTGAGACTATGGAGGTGCGTGACTATTATATTTGTACACAGATCCCTTCCTCAGTACAGGAAGGAATCGCATCTTGCCATCAACCTACGGAATGTCTTGCAGTCTGTTATTAACACAATTGTATAACCAAGAGTGTATACAATATTTCTATTCTAATTTTAATTTAAGGTTTTCTTTTGTGCCTATCAATCAGCATCTAAGTAGTATTGCTAAAGCGAAAAACACTGACATTGTGAGAGGTTTCTTTGAACTGACCCTGACCTTTCGAACCACATATGCACGCAAGAACCTGTATTCTCACACCAGTAGAAAAGGAGTTCATTGAACAAGTAGATGACAGAAGGAAAGCAATGAAAGCAAAGAAAGAAAAAGAAGTAGTTTTACAAGACTGGTAAAAAGATCCTGTATATGTTTTATGTCTCAATACCATGGACACTTTGCTTTAGACTGGCAACATGTTGGGAAAATATAAATATATATATATATATATATATATATATATATATATATATATATATACATAGACCTCATTCAAAGACGGACCCATATTTTGTAGGGACTAGTGAATGTAGACATGAATTCTTGTTTAAAAGTGTTTGGACATTTATGCTGAATGTACAAGACCCTGCCATAGCAGGTGTTTCTTTCATTTGTGGAAAGAATGCCTACTAAAAGCTGCAGAATGCTGGTATGGTACCTGATATCTAGGGGTATTTTTTCTGAAAATCTATCATGTAGACAATCCAGTCTGGAAAGAGAAAACAAATTCCCAAGTTAAGAGAGGAGCTAGTGTAGCGAAGATTACTGGAGATATATTTGGTGCCATCATTTCATCAGTTGGAGTAATCTTGAATTATATCAAGATTAGGAAGTTGTCAACAATTGCAGATAAGCTATCTACTGATTATGCTGGAGCAATGTTGCTAATGGATACGGATTTGGTTGCTGTGAGATCAATGGTTTTATAAAATCCTCTTGTGTTAGACATATTGTTAGAAATGGGGTCTTTGGTTGACAGTCAGCTTACCCCCTGTTCAAGCAAGGACCCTCACTTTAGTCAGGGTAAAAGAGAATCACCCTCAGCTAACCCCTGCTTACCCCCTTGGTAGCTTGGCAGAGCAGTAGGCTTAACTTCAGAGTGCTAGGTGTAAAGTATTTGTACCAACACACACAGTAACTTAATGAAAACACTACAAAATGACACAACACCAGTTTACAAAAATAGGAAATATGTATCTGAACAAAACAAGACCAAAACGACAAAAATCCGACATACACAAGTCAAATTATGAATTTTTAAAGATTAAACTAAAAAATAGCGCTTAGAAACAAAAATGCAAAATGCAAAAATCAATGAGATGTTAACACGGCGTCGTGACGGAGTCGTTCCCAACAGGCAGACACCAGCGGCGCCGGACACAGAGTCGGGTAGAACCCCAAGTACAGTACCTTTGGTGAAGAGTGAAAACAAGCCGATGTGCGAAGTCGGGGATCGCGGCGTCTGTGCGAAACGTTGAATCCGCGCACTTCAAGCGCTGTCGGTCACGACGTGGTGCGGTGACTTCCATGGAGTCGCGGACCTCAGCGGGGCTGCAGCGGCGTCGGGCTGGCGAAGAGCGTCGCGTTCCAGCGAAGGTCACGGCGTCGGGTGCAGGCGGTGTCCCCGGATTCAGCAGCGGCGTCGGTCCGGAGTCGTCCAAAGTCTATTTCCTTGGATTTCCACCAGCTTTCCTTTCAAGGGCCCAGGGACTAGATAGGGCACCACTTGTCAGAGCAGGAGTCTCTCCAGAGACTCCAGGTGCTGGCAGAGAGAAGTCTTTGCTGTCCCTGAGACTTCAAACAACAGGAGGCAAGCTCTAAATCAAGCCCTTGGAGATTTCTTCACAAGATGGAAGGCACACACAGTCCAGTCTTTGCCCTCTTATTCTGGCAGAAGCAGCAACTGCAGGATAGCTTCACAAAGCACAGTCACAGGCAGGGCAGCACTTCTCCTCAGCTCTTCAGCTCTTCTCCAGGCAGAGGTTCCTTCTTGTTTCCAGAAGTGTTCTAAAGTCTGTGGTTTTGGGTGCCCTTCTTATACCCAATTTCTCCTTTGAAGAAGGCCTACTTCAAAATAAAGTATCTTTTGCCCAGGCCAGGCCCCAGACACTCACCAGGGGGTCGGAGACTGCATTGTGTGAGGGCAGACACAGCTCTTTCAGGTGTGAATGACCACTCCTCCCCTCCCTCCTAGCACAGATGGCTCATCAGGATATGCAAGCTACACCCCAGTTCCCTTTGTGTCACTGTCTAGTGTGAGGTGCAACCAGCCCAACTGTCAAACTGACCCAGACAGGGAATCCACAAACAGGCAGTCACAGAAATGGCAAAGCAAGAAAATGCTCACTTTCTAAAAGTGGCATTTTCAAGCGCACAATCTTAAAATCAACTTTACTAAAAGATGTATTTTTAAATTGTGAGCTCAGAGACCCCAAACCCCACATGTTCATCCGCTCCCAAAGGGAATCTACACTTTAATCAGATTTAAAGGTAGCCACCATGTTAACCTATGAAAGGGACAGGCCTTGCAACAGTGAAAAATGAATTTAGCAATATTTCACTGTCAGGACATATAAAACGCATTACTATATGTCACACCTTAACCATACACTGCACCCTGCTCTTGGGGCTAACTAGGGCCAACCTTAGGGGTGCCTTACATGTAAGAAAAAGGAAGGTTTAGGCCTGGCAAGTGGGTACACTTGCCAAGTCGAATTTACAGTTACAACTGCACACACAGACACTGCAATGGCAGGTCTGAGACATGATTACAGAGCTACTTATGTGGGTGGCACAACCAGTGCTGCAGGACCACTAGTAGCATTTGATTTACAGTCCCTGGCACCTCTAGTGCAATTTACTAGGGACTTACTAGTTAATCAAATATGCCAATCGTGGATAAACCAATCACATACATATTTTCTAAAGGAGCACTTGCACTTTAGCACTGGTTAGCAGTGGTAAAGTGTCCAGAGTAACAAAAACTGAAAAATCAGAGTTCAGCACACATCAACAACCTGGGGAACAGAGGCAAAAAGTTAAGGGAGACCACGCCAAGGATGAAAAGTCTAACATGTGTCCCCCCCAGCTGAAAGTGGGGAGCAACTACCCAACCTCATGGGAGTTCTCATCACTAGGGCGGAAGAACTTGGACAGACCATCAGCATTGGCGTGTTCTGTACCAGGACGGTGTTCCACCGTAAAGTCCATCCCCTGTAGGGAAATGGACCACCTCAACAGTTTTGGATTCTTACCCCTCATCTGTATTAACCATCTGAGGGGCCTGTGGTCGGTCTGAACTCGGAAGTGAGTCCCAAATAAGTAGGGTCTTAGCTTCTTCAGTGCCCAGACCACAGCAAACGCTTCACGTTCTATGGCACTCCACCTACGTTCCCTGGGTAGTAACCTCCTGCTAATGAAGGCTACGGGTTGATCTAGGCCCTCTTCATTAAGCTGTGAGAGTACTGCTCCAATACCATGCTCTGAGGTGTCTGTTTGCACAATAAACTCCTTGGAGTAGTCAGGTGCCTTCAGCACAGGTGCTGTGCATATGACAGCCTTCAGGGCATCAAAAGCGTTCTGGCAAACCTCCTTCCAGATCACTTTCCTGGGTTGCTTCTTAGAAGTCAACTCAGTTAAGGGGGTAACAATGGTACCATATCCCTTAACAAACCTCCTGTAATATCCTGTGAGACCTAAAAAGGCTCTCACTTCAGTCTGGGTCTTGGGAGGCTCCAAAGCCAGAATCGTGTCAATCTTAGGCTGTAGGGGTGCCACCTGGCCACTCCCCACCTGGTGTCCTAAGTACACCACAGAACCCTGCCCTATTTGGCACTTGCTCGCCTTAATAGTGAGGCCTGCCTTCTGCAGGGCCTCTAACACTCTCCAGAGGTGTTGCAGGTGTTCCTCCCATGTGGAACTAAACACAGCAATGTAATACAGGTAGGCGGCACTGAACTCATCCAGTCCTGCCAACACCTGGTTGACCAACCTCTGAAAGGTGGCAGGGGCATTCTTCATCCCAAATGGCATCACTTTAAATTGAAAGTGTCCATCTGGTGTAGAGAATGCTGACCTCTCCTTGACCCCCTCAGTTAAGGCAATCTGCCAGTACCCAGATGTTAAATCAAACGTACTGAGGTACTTGGCAGCTCCCAACCGGTGAATGAGCTCATCAGCTCGGGGGATGGGGTGTGCGTCAGTCTTGCTGACCGCATTGAGTCCCCGGAAGTCCACACAGAACCTGAGTTCTGGGGTGGCACCAGGTTCAGCAGCCTTTGGACCAATACCACTGGGCTGGCCCAAGGACTGCTGGAGTGCTTAATAACCCCTAGGGTAAGCATTTTGGATACCTCATCCTTAATGCATGCCCTGACCCTGTCAGTCACCCTGTAAACCTTCTGTTTAATAGGTGTACTATCCCCAGTGCCCACATCATGTGTGCACAAGTGTGTGACTCCTGGGATCAGGGAAAACAGTGAGGAAAACTGTCCCAACACCTGGCGACAGTCACCTTGCTGCTCCTCAGTCAGGGAGGGGGAGAGGATCACTCCCTCCACTGACCCATCTTTTTCTCCTGCAGACAGGAGGTAAGGAAGAGGCTCACTCTCCTCCTCTACCCCATCATCTGTCGCAAGGAGCATGGACAGTTCAGTCCGCTCAAAGTGAGGTTTGAGGCGGTTGACATGCAGGACCCTTAAAGGGTTCCTTGGAGACTGCAAGTCCACCAGGTAGGTGACTTCACTCTTGCGCTCCACCACCTCAAATGGCCCACTCCACTTATCCTGGAGCGCCCTAGGCTCCACTGGTGCCATCACCCACACTTTTTGACCAGGTTAAAACTCGACCAGAGTGGCATTCTGGTCATACCACCGTTTCATATTCTCCTGACTTGCTTCCAGGTTCTCCTGAGCGAGACTCCTGAAGCGGGCAGTCTGGTTTCTCAAAGCCAGCATGTAACTGAATACATCCTGGGGGGGGTTTACTAGGAGCTTTCTCCAAAGCTTCCTTAACCAGACTCAAAGGTCCCCTCACAGGGTGGCCATAAATCAGCTCAAAGGGGCTAAACCCAAGTCCCTTTTAAGGCACCCCCCTGTAGGTGAACAGAAGGCATGGCAAGAGGACATCCCACTTCCGCCTCAAGGGCTCTGACAGGCCCATGATCATGCCTTTTAAGGTGCGGTTGAATCTCTCAACCAGACCATTACTTTGGGGGTGGTAAGGGGTGGTGAACTTGTAGGTTACCCCACACTCCTTCCACAGAGACTTCATATACGTGGATATGAAGTTGGTACCCCTATCAGATACCACTTCCTTGGGGAACCCCATGCGGGTAAAAACCCCCATCAATGCATGACCCACCACAGGGGAAGTGATAGACCTCAAAGGAATAGCTTCTGGGTACCGGGTGGCATGGTCCACCAAGACCAGGATAAACCTGTTGCCCATGGCTGTCTTGGGATCCAGAGGCCCCACAATGTCAATGCCTACCCTCTCAAAGGGAGTACTGACAACAGGCAAAGGCTGGAGGGAAGCCTTACATTTGCTCCCACTCTTGCCACTTGCCTCACAAGTCTGACAAGACCTGCAATGTGCATCTGAGTGCCTGCCCATTAGGGGCCAGTAAAAGTGGGTGACAAGCCTCTCAAAGGTCTTGTCCTGCCCAAATGTCCAGCTAAAGGCACAACATGAGCCAACCCCAGTAGGAAGGCCCTGAAGCACTGGGGTACCACCAGCACACGGGCTGACCCAGGCTCAGGAACCTTAGGCTCGCTATACAGGAGGTCATCCTCCCAATAAAACAGGTGTGATCCTGGCTCCTTGCCAGCCGCCTGGTCTGCAGCCTGCTGCCATAAACCGTCCAAAGTAGGGCATGTCTTCTATGCTGCACAGAATGCTTCCCTGGTGGGCCCCCCTTCCTGCTGCCATTGCGACAGCTCAGGGACCTCCCCCAGTTCAGCCACCTGTTCCCCTGTAGGCTCCGGGGCGTCACCCTCAGGCTCTGCCTCCTCCCGGAACGTGGTCACTTCTGGGGCCGGTATCCCATGCCCCCTGCCCTTCCTCTTCTTGGCGGTCCCCTGGGCCACTGTTTCAGGCTCCAGGGGCTCTTGATTACCCTGACGGGCTGCCATTGACCGGGTGGATACGCATACCCACCCAGGCAGACCCAACATCTCCAAGTGAGACCTGTGTTCCACCTCCTTCCAAGGGGAATCCTCCAGGTCATTGCCTAGCAAACAATCAACAGGCATGGTTGGACTCACAGCTACCTTCAAGGAACCTGAGACCCCCCCCATTCAAAGGGAACCTGTGCCACGCTGCACAGGCACTCTGAGTTGTCCACTGCAACTACCTGGTGAAGTACCCGGGGATCAATCTGCTCTTCAGACACCAGCTGACTCCTCACTGTAGTCACACTGGCTCCTGTGTTTCTCAGAGCCTCCACCCTCTGTCCATTAATGGTCACCCACTGCCTGTACTTCTTAGTGTTTTTAGGCACTAGGGTTCTCTGGACCATCTCACTGTCCCCTAATGAGACAAGGGTCATCTCAGCTGGTTCCCACCCACCTGAAACCAACTCCTCCCCAAGCGTTACACTGGCCAAACCCTGGGACGGTGCACCAGTGGGTGCCGGTGTACTTTTGGGGCATTTGGGGTCCCCTCTCACATGACCCACCTGGTCACATGCATAACACTTACGTGGGGGACCACCTGCCACTGGCTTCGCTTTGGAGAACCATGGCTTCTTTTCACTGGGGGGTTGGGAATCCTTACCCTGGGAATCAGTTTGGGGCCCTTTAGAGAACCCCCCCTGTTTGCCCTTACCCCCCCCCCCTTTCTTCTGAGAGGGACCCTTCTCACCCTTGGCGTGGTCTCCCCCATACCTCTTTTGGACCCTGGTGCTCTCCCAGCGGTCCGCTTCCTGCGCAAGCTTCCTGGGGTCAGTCAGCTTACTGTCAATCAGGTGTTGGTGCATCTCTGGAAAACATAAACTGTACAAGTGCTCCCAAGCAATCAGATTGTAAAGCCCCTCATACGTAGTTACCTTACTGCCCTTCACCCAACCATCCAGTGACCTGCAATAAGAATCAACACATTCCAACCATGTTTGGGATTCCTTCTTCTTGTAGGACCTAAACTTATCCTTGTACTGCTCAGGGGTAAGACTCTGAGCATTCTCTAAGGCTGTCAGTGTATCCCTCCCCTCTACCTCAAAGTGCTTCCACAGACCCGCCCCCCCAATGAGCTTCAGGGACCAGATTCATGCGGAGAGCAGACTCATACCCCTTGAACCAGAAGTATGTCATCCTCCCTCTTGTAATCGTTCACAAGGTCTTTAGGAATGTGCACCCTCCTCTCAGGCTGCACTGTAGGGTTGCTGCCACCATCTCTACTGGACTGGCTTCTATGATCCATCTCTTTCAAGCTAAGCTCATGAGCCATCGCTAACTTCCTCTCCTCAAGGGCTAGCCTCCTTTGCCCCAATTGGTACTCCCTTTCTGCCTGTCTGTCCTGTAACTCCTCAGGTGTCAGACCCTTGGATGAGACACTGCTACCTGCCCTGGAGACCTTCTCCCTGGACATAACAGACCCACCCACAATACCATTGTGTACTGAACACTCTTCCCCATCCTCCTCATCTCCCTCATCCTCTGTGTGCCCATCAGTGCTCTTGGCTCTCACCGAGGCCCTCAGCGCCTTTTGCAGCTCCTCCTTCCTGGATGAGCTCTTAATGGGACAGTCAAAACTTTTACAGAACTGCTTCAACTGAGCTTTGGTATAACTCTCCAATTTCTCAAGGTCAAAGTCAGCTCCAGCTGATGCATCTCCAGCATGGGACATGATGAAGATTCAAAAACAAGTACAAAGTTCCAAAGGCAGAAAAACAAGTTCCCAAATGAAGTTCCAAAGAAAGTCAATCAAGGAATCAGCGGAAAAAAATGGAAGTAGAACAAAAACAGTCCCAAAGAGAAAAAAATCAAAAGATCACCAAACAAGTAGTATGTGGTCACGTAGTGGTCTGAACTCAAACAGTAGTGTACACTTAATCACTGTATGTCAAGTACAAATACAAGTCCAAATCCCAACCACTGATCACCAGTGTTAGAAATTGGGTCTTTGGTTGACAGTCAGGTTACCCCCTGTTCAAGCAAGGACCCTCACTCTAGTCAGGGAAAAAGAGAATCACCCTCAGCTAACCCCTGCTTACCCCCTTGGTAGCTTGGCAGAGCAGTAGGCTTAACTTCAGAGTGCTAGGTGTAAAGTATTTGTACCAACACACACAATAACTTAATGAAAACACTACAAAATGACACAACACCAGTTTGGAAAAATAGGAAATATTTATCTAAACAGAACAAGACCAAAACAACAAAAATCCGACATACACAAGTCTAGTTATAAATTTTTGAAGATTAAACTAAAAAAATAGCGCTTAGAAACAAAAATGCTTCGATGAGATGTTAACACAGTGTCGTGACGGAGTTGTTCCCAACAAGCCGACACCAGCGGCGCCGGACATGGAGTCGCGTAGACCCCCAAGTACAGTACCTTTGGTGAAGAGTGAAAACAAGCCGATGCGTGAAGTCGGGGATCGCGGCGTCTGTGCGAAACGTTGAATCCGCGCACTTCGAGCGGCGTCGGTCACGACGTGGTGCAGCGACTTCCACAGAGTTGCGGACTTCAGCGGGGCTGCAGCGGCGTCGGGCCTGCGAAGAGCATCGCGTTCCAGCGAAGGTCACGGCGTTGGGTGCAGGCGGCGTCCCCGGATTCAGTGGCAGTGTTGGTCCGGAGTCGTCCGAAGTCGATTTCCTTGGATTTCCACCAGCTTTCCTTTCAAGGGCCCAGGGACTAGATAGGGCACCACTTGTCAGAGCAGGAGTCTCTCCAGAGACTCCAGGTGCTGGCAGAGAGAAGTCTTTGCTGTCCCTGAGACTTCAAACAACAGGAGGCAAGCTCTAAATCAAGCCCTTGGAGATTTCTTCACAAGATAGAAGGCACACAAAGTCCAGTCTTTGCCCTCTTACTCTGGCAGAAGCAGCAACTGCAGGATAGCTCCACAAAGCAGTCACAGGCAGGGCAGCACTTCTCCTCAGCTCTTCAGCTCTTCTCCAGGCAGAGGTTCCTTCTTGTTTCCAGAAGTGTTCTAAAGTCTGTGGTTTTGGGTGCCCTTCTTATACCCAATTTCTCCTTTGAAGAAGGCCTACTTCAAAATAAAGTATCTTTTGCCCAGGCCAGGCCCCAGACACTCACCAGGGGGTCGGAGACTGCATTGTGTGAGGGCAGACACAGCTCTTTCAGGTGTGAATGACCACTCCTCCCCTCCCTCCTAGCACAGGTGGCTCATCAGGATATGCAAGCTACACCCCAGTTCCCTTTGTGTCACTGTCTAGTGTGAGGTGCAACCAGCCCAACTGTCAAACTGACCCAGACAGGGAATCCACAAACAGGCAGTCACAGAAATGGCAAAGCAAGAAAATGCTCACTTTCTAAAAGTGGCATTTTCAAGCGCACAATCTTAAAATCAACTTTACTAAAAGATGTATTTTTAAATTGTGAGCTCAGAGACCCCAAACCCCACATGTTCATCCGCTCCCAAAGGGAATCTACACTTTAATCAGATTTAAAGGTAGCCACCATGTTAACCTATGAAAGGGACAGGCCTTGCAACAGTGAAAAATGAATTTAGCAATATTTCACTGTCAGGACATATAAAACGCATTACTATATGTCACACCTTAACCATACACTGCACCCTGCTCTTGGGGCTAACTAGGGCCAACCTTAGGGGTGCCTTACATGTAAGAAAAAGGAAGGTTTAGGCCTGGCAAGTGGGTACACTTGCCAAGTCGAATTTACAGTTACAACTGCACACACAGACACTGCAATGGCAGGTCTGAGACATGATTACAGAGCTACTTATGTGGGTGGCACAACCAGTGCTGCAGGACCACTAGTAGCATTTGATTTACAGTCCCTGGCACCTCTAGTGCAATTTACTAGGGACTTACTAGTTAATCAAATATGCCAATCGTGGATAAACCAATCACATACATATTTTGCTAAAGGAGCACTTGCACTTTAGCACTGGTTAGCAGTGGTAAAGTGTCCAGAGTAACAAAAACTGAAAAATCAGAGTTCAGCACACATCAACAACCTGGGGAACAGAGGCAAAAAGTTAAGGGAGACCACGCCAAGGATGAAAAGTCTAACATGTGTCCCCCCCAGCTGAAAGTGGGGAGCAACTACCCAACCTCATGGGAGTTCTCATCACTAGGGCGGAAGAACTTGGACAGACCATCAGCATTGGCGTGTTCTGTACCAGGACGGTGTTCCACCGTAAAGTCCATCCCCTGTAGGGAAATGGACCACCTCAACAGTTTTGGATTCTTACCCCTCATCTGTATTAACCATCTGAGGGGCCTGTGGTCGGTCTGAACTCGGAAGTGAGTCCCAAATAAGTAGGGTCTTAGCTTCTTCAGTGCCCAGACCACAGCAAACGCTTCACGTTCTATGGCACTCCACCTACGTTCCCTGGGTAGTAACCTCCTGCTAATGAAGGCTACGGGTTGATCTAGGCCCTCTTCATTAAGCTGTGAGAGTACTGCTCCAATACCATGCTCTGAGGTGTCTGTTTGCACAATAAACTCCTTGGAGTAGTCAGGTGCCTTCAGCACAGGTGCTGTGCATATGACAGCCTTCAGGGCATCAAAAGCGTTCTGGCAAACCTCCTTCCAGATCACTTTCCTGGGTTGCTTCTTAGAAGTCAACTCAGTTAAGGGGGTAACAATGGTACCATATCCCTTAACAAACCTCCTGTAATATCCTGTGAGACCTAAAAAGGCTCTCACTTCAGTCTGGGTCTTGGGAGGCTCCAAAGCCAGAATCGTGTCAATCTTAGGCTGTAGGGGTGCCACCTGGCCACTCCCCACCTGGTGTCCTAAGTACACCACAGAACCCTGCCCTATTTGGCACTTGCTCGCCTTAATAGTGAGGCCTGCCTTCTGCAGGGCCTCTAACACTCTCCAGAGGTGTTGCAGGTGTTCCTCCCATGTGGAACTAAACACAGCAATGTAATACAGGTAGGCGGCACTGAACTCATCCAGTCCTGCCAACACCTGGTTGACCAACCTCTGAAAGGTGGCAGGGGCATTCTTCATCCCAAATGGCATCACTTTAAATTGAAAGTGTCCATCTGGTGTAGAGAATGCTGACCTCTCCTTGACCCCCTCAGTTAAGGCAATCTGCCAGTACCCAGATGTTAAATCAAACGTACTGAGGTACTTGGCAGCTCCCAACCGGTGAATGAGCTCATCAGCTCGGGGGATGGGGTGTGCGTCAGTCTTGCTGACCGCATTGAGTCCCCGGAAGTCCACACAGAACCTGAGTTCTGGGGTGGCACCAGGTTCAGCAGCCTTTGGACCAATACCACTGGGCTGGCCCAAGGACTGCTGGAGTGCTTAATAACCCCTAGGGTAAGCATTTTGGATACCTCATCCTTAATGCATGCCCTGACCCTGTCAGTCACCCTGTAAACCTTCTGTTTAATAGGTGTACTATCCCCAGTGCCCACATCATGTGTGCACAAGTGTGTGACTCCTGGGATCAGGGAAAACAGTGAGGAAAACTGTCCCAACACCTGGCGACAGTCACCTTGCTGCTCCTCAGTCAGGGAGGGGGAGAGGATCACTCCCTCCACTGACCCATCTTTTTCTCCTGCAGACAGGAGGTAAGGAAGAGGCTCACTCTCCTCCTCTACCCCATCATCTGTCGCAAGGAGCATGGACAGTTCAGTCCGCTCAAAGTGAGGTTTGAGGCGGTTGACATGCAGGACCCTTAAAGGGTTCCTTGGAGACCGCAAGTCCACCAGGTAGGTGACTTCACTCTTGCGCTCCACCACCTCAAATGGCCCACTCCACTTATCCTGGAGCGCCCTAGGCTCCACTGGTGCCATCACCCACACTTTTTGACCAGGTTAAAACTCGACCAGAGTGGCATTCTGGTCATACCACCGTTTCATATTCTCCTGACTTGCTTCCAGGTTCTCCTGAGCGAGACTCCTGAAGCGGGCAGTCTGGTTTCTCAAAGCCAGCATGTAACTGAATACATCCTGGGGGGGGTTTACTAGGAGCTTTCTCCAAAGCTTCCTTAACCAGACTCAAAGGTCCCCTCACAGGGTGGCCATAAATCAGCTCAAAGGGGCTAAACCCAAGTCCCTTTTAAGGCACCCCCCTGTAGGTGAACAGAAGGCATGGCAAGAGGACATCCCACTTCCGCCTCAAGGGCTCTGACAGGCCCATGATCATGCCTTTTAAGGTGCGGTTGAATCTCTCAACCAGACCATTACTTTGGGGGTGGTAAGGGGTGGTGAACTTGTAGGTTACCCCACACTCCTTCCACAGAGACTTCATATACGTGGATATGAAGTTGGTACCCCTATCAGATACCACTTCCTTGGGGAACCCCATGCGGGTAAAAACCCCCATCAATGCATGACCCACCACAGGGGAAGTGATAGACCTCAAAGGAATAGCTTCTGGGTACCGGGTGGCATGGTCCACCAAGACCAGGATAAACCTGTTGCCCATGGCTGTCTTGGGATCCAGAGGCCCCACAATGTCAATGCCTACCCTCTCAAAGGGAGTACTGACAACAGGCAAAGGCTGGAGGGAAGCCTTACATTTGCTCCCACTCTTGCCACTTGCCTCACAAGTCTGACAAGACCTGCAATGTGCATCTGAGTGCCTGCCCATTAGGGGCCAGTAAAAGTGGGTGACAAGCCTCTCAAAGGTCTTGTCCTGCCCAAATGTCCAGCTAAAGGCACAACATGAGCCAACCCCAGTAGGAAGGCCCTGAAGCACTGGGGTACCACCAGCACACGGGCTGACCCAGGCTCAGGAACCTTAGGCTCGCTATACAGGAGGTCATCCTCCCAATAAAACAGGTGTGATCCTGGCTCCTTGCCAGCCGCCTGGTCTGCAGCCTGCTGCCATAAACCGTCCAAAGTAGGGCATGTCTTCTATGCTGCACAGAATGCTTCCCTGGTGGGCCCCCCTTCCTGCTGCCATTGCGACAGCTCAGGGACCTCCCCCAGTTCAGCCACCTGTTCCCCTGTAGGCTCCGGGGCGTCACCCTCAGGCTCTGCCTCCTCCCGGAACGTGGTCACTTCTGGGGCCGGTATCCCATGCCCCCTGCCCTTCCTCTTCTTGGCGGTCCCCTGGGCCACTGTTTCAGGCTCCAGGGGCTCTTGATTACCCTGACGGGCTGCCATTGACCGGGTGGATACGCATACCCACCCAGGCAGACCCAACATCTCCAAGTGAGACCTGTGTTCCACCTCCTTCCAAGGGGAATCCTCCAGGTCATTGCCTAGCAAACAATCAACAGGCATGGTTGGACTCACAGCTACCTTCAAGGAACCTGAGACCCCCCCCCATTCAAAGGGAACCTGTGCCACGCTGCACAGGCACTCTGAGTTGTCCACTGCAACTACCTGGTGAAGTACCCGGGGATCAATCTGCTCTTCAGACACCAGCTGACTCCTCACTGTAGTCACACTGGCTCCTGTGTTTCTCAGAGCCTCCACCCTCTGTCCATTAATGGTCACCCACTGCCTGTACTTCTTAGTGTTTTTAGGCACTAGGGTTCTCTGGACCATCTCACTGTCCCCTAATGAGACAAGGGTCATCTCAGCTGGTTCCCACCCACCTGAAACCAACTCCTCCCCAAGCGTTACACTGGCCAAACCCTGGGACGGTGCACCAGTGGGTGCCGGTGTACTTTTGGGGCATTTGGGGTCCCCTCTCACATGACCCACCTGGTCACATGCATAACACTTACGTGGGGGACCACCTGCCACTGGCTTCGCTTTGGAGAACCATGGCTTCTTTTCACTGGGGGGTTGGGAATCCTTACCCTGGGAATCAGTTTGGGGCCCTTTAGAGAACCCCCCCTGTTTGCCCTTACCCCCCCCCCCTTTCTTCTGAGAGGGACCCTTCTCACCCTTGGCGTGGTCTCCCCCATACCTCTTTTGGACCCTGGTGCTCTCCCAGCGGTCCGCTTCCTGCGCAAGCTTCCTGGGGTCAGTCAGCTTACTGTCAATCAGGTGTTGGTGCATCTCTGGAAAACATAAACTGTACAAGTGCTCCCAAGCAATCAGATTGTAAAGCCCCTCATACGTAGTTACCTTACTGCCCTTCACCCAACCATCCAGTGACCTGCAATAAGAATCAACACATTCCAACCATGTTTGGGATTCCTTCTTCTTGTAGGACCTAAACTTATCCTTGTACTGCTCAGGGGTAAGACTCTGAGCATTCTCTAAGGCTGTCAGTGTATCCCTCCCCTCTACCTCAAAGTGCTTCCACAGACCCGCCCCCCCAATGAGCTTCAGGGACCAGATTCATGCGGAGAGCAGACTCATACCCCTTGAACCAGAAGTATGTCATCCTCCCTCTTGTAATCGTTCACAAGGTCTTTAGGAATGTGCACCCTCCTCTCAGGCTGCACTGTAGGGTTGCTGCCACCATCTCTACTGGACTGGCTTCTATGATCCATCTCTTTCAAGCTAAGCTCATGAGCCATCGCTAACTTCCTCTCCTCAAGGGCTAGCCTCCTTTGCCCCAATTGGTACTCCCTTTCTGCCTGTCTGTCCTGTAACTCCTCAGGTGTCAGACCCTTGGATGAGACACTGCTACCTGCCCTGGAGACCTTCTCCCTGGACATAACAGACCCACCCACAATACCATTGTGTACTGAACACTCTTCCCCATCCTCCTCATCTCCCTCATCCTCTGTGTGCCCATCAGTGCTCTTGGCTCTCACCGAGGCCCTCAGCGCCTTTTGCAGCTCCTCCTTCCTGGATGAGCTCTTAATGGGACAGTCAAAACTTTTACAGAACTGCTTCAACTGAGCTTTGGTATAACTCTCCAATTTCTCAAGGTCAAAGTCAGCTCCAGCTGATGCATCTCCAGCATGGGACATGATGAAGATTCAAAAACAAGTACAAAGTTCCAAAGGCAGAAAAACAAGTTCCCAAATGAAGTTCCAAAGAAAGTCAATCAAGGAATCAGCGGAAAAAAATGGAAGTAGAACAAAAACAGTCCCAAAGAGAAAAAAATCAAAAGATCACCAAACAAGTAGTATGTGGTCACGTAGTGGTCTGAACTCAAACAGTAGTGTACACTTAATCACTGTATGTCAAGTACAAATACAAGTCCAAATCCCAACCACTGATCACCAGTGTTAGAAATTGGGTCTTTGGTTGACAGTCAGGTTACCCCCTGTTCAAGCAAGGACCCTCACTCTAGTCAGGGAAAAAGAGAATCACCCTCAGCTAACCCCTGCTTACCCCCTTGGTAGCTTGGCAGAGCAGTAGGCTTAACTTCAGAGTGCTAGGTGTAAAGTATTTGTACCAACACACACAATAACTTAATGAAAACACTACAAAATGACACAACACCAGTTTGGAAAAATAGGAAATATTTATCTAAACAGAACAAGACCAAAACAACAAAAATCCGACATACACAAGTCTAGTTATAAATTTTTGAAGATTAAACTAAAAAAATAGCGCTTAGAAACAAAAATGCTTCGATGAGATGTTAACACAGTGTCGTGACGGAGTTGTTCCCAACAAGCCGACACCAGCGGCGCCGGACATGGAGTCGCGTAGACCCCCAAGTACAGTACCTTTGGTGAAGAGTGAAAACAAGCCGATGCGTGAAGTCGGGGATCGCGGCGTCTGTGCGAAACGTTGAATCCGCGCACTTCGAGCGGCGTCGGTCACGACGTGGTGCAGCGACTTCCACAGAGTTGCGGACTTCAGCGGGGCTGCAGCGGCGTCGGGCCTGCGAAGAGCATCGCGTTCCAGCGAAGGTCACGGCGTTGGGTGCAGGCGGCGTCCCCGGATTCAGTGGCAGTGTTGGTCCGGAGTCGTCCGAAGTCGATTTCCTTGGATTTCCACCAGCTTTCCTTTCAAGGGCCCAGGGACTAGATAGGGCACCACTTGTCAGAGCAGGAGTCTCTCCAGAGACTCCAGGTGCTGGCAGAGAGAAGTCTTTGCTGTCCCTGAGACTTCAAACAACAGGAGGCAAGCTCTAAATCAAGCCCTTGGAGATTTCTTCACAAGATAGAAGGCACACAAAGTCCAGTCTTTGCCCTCTTACTCTGGCAGAAGCAGCAACTGCAGGATAGCTCCACAAAGCAGTCACAGGCAGGGCAGCACTTCTCCTCAGCTCTTCAGCTCTCTCCAGGCAGAGGTTCCTTCTTCTTTCCAGAAGTGTTCTAAAGTCTGTGGTTTTGGGTGCCCTTCTTATACCCAATTTCTCCTTTTAAGTAGGCCTACTTCAAAGTAAAGTCTCTTTTGAATGTGAAATCCTGCCTTGCCCAGGCCAGGCCCCAGACACTCACCAGTGGGTCGGAGACTGCATTGTGTGAGGGCAGGCACAGCCCTTTCAGGTGTGAGTGACTACTCCTCCCCTCCCTCCTAGCACAGATGGCTCATCAGGATATGCAGGCTACACCCCAGTTCCCTTTGTGTCACTGTCTAGTGTGAGGTGCAACCAGCCCAACTGTCAAACTGACCCAGACAGGGAATCCACAAACAGACAGAGTCACAGAAATGGTATAAGCAAGAAAATGCTCACTTTCTAAAAGTGGCATTTTCAAGCGCACAGTCTTAAAATCAACTTTACTAAAAGATGTATTTTTAAATTTTGAGCTCAGAGACCCCAAACTCCACATGTCCATCCGCTCCCAAAGGGAATCTACACTTTAATCAGATTTAAAGGTAGCCCCCATGTTAACCTATGAGAGGGACAGGCCTTGCAACAGTGAAAAATGAATTTAGCAATATTTCACTGTCAGGACATATAAAACACATTACTATATGTCCCACCCTAACCATACACTGCACCCTGCCCTTGGGGATACCTAGGGCCTACCTTAGGGGTGCCTTACATGTAAGAAAAAGGAAGGTTTAGGCCTGGCAAGTGGGTACACTTGCCAAGTCGAATTTACAGTTACAACTGCACACACAGACACTGCAATGGCAGGTCTGAGACATGATTACAGAGCTACTTATGTGGGTAGCACAACCAGTGCTGCAGGCCCACTAGTAGCATTTGATTTATAGACCCTGGCACCTCTAGTGCACCTTACTATGGACTTACTAGTTAATCAAATATGCCAATCATGGATAAACCAATCACATACATATTTTGTAAAGGAGCACTTGCACTTTAGCACTGGTTAGCAGTGGTAAAGTGTCCAGAGTAACAAAAACAGAAAAAACAGAGTCCAGCACACATCAACAACCTGGGGAACAGAGGCAAAAAGTTAAGGGAGACCACGCCAAGGATGAAAAGTCTAACACATATTATTTGCAAAGTAAGACGGAGTCTGTAAAGTTTTGCATGGGCATCATTGCTACATGTACATACCGGACAATAGTAAGGAGATAAGGAAGTTTACCTCTAACGTCACACTTGAAAAATTACCTGAGAGGACTGACAGCCACCGGCACATGGGAAGCAATAGGTAATGGTTTTTCAACCATTGGAAAGTGGTTTAGGAACTTGGGAAAGGGAGAAGAAGGAATGATCTTAAAACCTGTGTTGAGTGTGGATTTGTGTGCCTTAGTTGCACTTGGATTTTATAAACTATACAAGATATGAAAAGAGAAAAGAGCTAAGGGCAAACAAAGGAGGCAATAGATTGAAATGGAGAAGATGAGGAGCGTTTATTACAAAAATTTGAAGAGGACTGAGAGTTACAGTAGACCTAAATGTTATCAAACTACAAGGTCTTGAGTTGTCTCATGGAAATGAGTGTCTTTTTTGTGACCTTATAGATTGCCGCCAGAGGAGGGACTGTTGGAGAGTAAAATTTAGTAATGCTTTTAGTGACCTTGACGTCAGAAGAAGGTTTCCTGTTAAAGGCTAAACGTAGAGAAAAGCTGCCCTGACACATATTTTAAAAGTGTTCATGTTTTTATTTTGTGTCAAACACCATTGTGCCTACAATAATTGACAATGTGCTCACAAGATTAAAATAATGTTGAAGTATATTTTACACATTAGAGTAATTGTTAGTAGTCACACAAATTAATTTTCAATGATTATGTGCAGATAAAATAAATGCACTTTTCCGTTGTACCTAATGTGATGTTTTAACAAAGACTGCAATTATTAATGACATGTTTTTACATATTCTGATGACGGTATTATTGCTGAATTTATAAGTTTGAATATTATGGGGGTCATTACGACCTCGGCGGTCTTTTCAATAGACCGCCGAGGGACCGCCGTACGGAAGACCGCCAGTGCTGGCGGTTTTCCGCATGGGCCATTCTGACTGTTGGCAGCGCTCCGCCCGTTTCCGGACGAAGAGCCGCCAACAGCCATACTGGCGGCAGGCGGGGAAGTGGAGGTAGCTCCACCTCCACCGCCACACCAACAGAACACCGCCCAGCGAATCACGACCTGTGATTCGCTGTGGCGGTGTTCTGTTGGCGTGTCGGTGTCGGCGGAGCTGCCCGTTCCCTCCCGGAGGATCACCAGGAACAGGTAAGGTGATCGTCCGCTAGGGAAAGGGGGTGGGGGGTGTTGTGAGTTGTGTGCGTGCATGGGGGTGTGCGTATGTGTATATTGAGGGGGCGTGTGAATGCGTGCATGAATGCGGGGGTGTGTGTGTATGTGCATGAATGCGTGCATGAATGCGGGGGGGGGTGTGTATGTGCATGAATGCGTGCATGAATGCGGGGGGTGTGTGTATGTGCATGAATGCGTGCCTGTATGTGTGTATGTGTGTGTATATGTTGGGGATCGGGGTGGGGGACGGGGGTCCTGCAACCTTTTGGGGGTGGCAGGGGTGGTGGGGGGGGAAGGGGAGGGAGTAGGGGTGGGGGTTGGGGGTGGGGGAGACCCCTATCAGTGCCAGGGAAGGGATTCCCTGGCATTGATAGTGCTTACCGCCATGGATTGCATGGCGGTCCCCAACCGCATGAAATCCATGGCGGTAAGCCGGGGTCAGGCGGGTTGGAATACCGCCGGCGGTATGTGACGTCCGCCGGGCTGGAGACCCAGGTCTCCAGCCCGGCGGTCGTTACCGCCGTGGCGGTCGGAACGGTGAAGCGGCGGCTGGCCATGGCGGTAACCGCCATGGTCAGAATACATGAAAAAAGACCGCCAGCCTGTTGGCGGTCTTACCGCCGCTTCACCGCCGACCGCCAGGGTCAGAATGACCCCCCATGTGTGTTTTATTAATAACAATATCAATGTATCATATTTTTTGTGTTAGCATAACTAGGCCTGAAGACTTTGTAATTGCTGTCATGTAAAAGTGATGAATCAATTATTTTTCTCTAACATGAATCTTTTCATGAAGTTGTTCTCATGAACAGCAAAGGGTCCCATTGTTTTCTAGTGATCTTGGTTTCGGAACATTTAGGCCTGTGGAATGAAATTATTACTTTCAAAATGAACGTTCACATGGGAAGATGATAGGTCCACTGTGTACCCTGGGAAGAGTTCCTCTTGTTGTAAAGTGCTAGAAATCGTCATAGACTATTGGGTTCACATGGAAGGAAGAGATGACTTCAGACCCAACCTGAGAACGCTGTTGCAAATTTGATTTGTGCCAAGACACTGATTGGATATTGCCCATTTTGCTTGATGTGGAACCACTGAACTGTTGAATCAGAACTTTATTATAGGGATGGACTTCATAAGTTTCATTTAGTTCTTCTTTAGTTGTCCTGTTAATGTCTTCTGGATGTTCCTTGTGCAGCTTGTGTTCTGCACTTATCCTGATGGTGCTTCTAACCGACCTTGCTGATGATCTCAGATACTGTGGTGACATGGGAATTGACAGAGGAGGATCAGTCCCTAAGCTTACTGACCCTTTCTGCTAGCCCTACTAGTATAGATTCCCCTCCCACTCTTGCAGTGCTTCCAGCTATGCTAGTGGGTCTGCTAGGGACTCTGTGACCCTGTGAGGAATCCTGGTGACCCTCCCCAGATCTAGAATATCTTTTTCTACCTCTGAGGAGTTAGAATCTACTCTCTACTCCTCCTCCTCCTGGTCACCAGCTTGTTCCTGGGCATCCTGGAGGAGGAGGAGGAGGCCCAAGAGCAGGCTCTTATTAGGATTTCTCCCTACGTCTAACTTCCTTTCTGCACACATCCCTTTCAATTCCTTGAAGGTCAGGTTCTCCTAAGGAGAACCCATGGCCTCAGAGGTGTGCCCAGTTGCAGACATGGGTTGCGTTAGAGTGGGGTAGGGTGTGTCTAACCTCCTTAACATCTAGCCTCTCTCAAGAGGTTTGGAGCAAGGGCCACGCCTAGACCCCTATCTTACCCAAACCCAGAGACTAGATTCCTAACACTAGGTACTATGTGTACCTCTAAGTAAGGAGTGGTCTTTCCTGTGAAAAGTACCAGGTGACAGAGTGATACGGCAATTGCAAGTGCTTATCCCACTGCTGCCACCAATGTAGGAAGCTGGCCTGGTGTGTGGTGGATACCTAAGGCACTTACACCTTATACCAGGTCCAGGTATCCCCTGATAGTGTAGGGTAAGAAGTGTCTAGAATCCGGGCTCTCTAGTGGTAACTGTGGATGAGCAGCCAAGGCTTATCTAGGAGACATGCAAAGCTCATGCAATACCACTGT
This sequence comes from Pleurodeles waltl, assembly GCF_031143425.1. Classification (NCBI taxonomy): domain Eukaryota; kingdom Metazoa; phylum Chordata; class Amphibia; order Caudata; family Salamandridae; genus Pleurodeles; species Pleurodeles waltl. Next base: position 54,157,966 of record NC_090441.1, on the reverse strand, counting down.
AGTCACACAGCACTTACACACATGAAAGAATAAACTCAGTGTTACAAAAAAAGGTACTTTGCTATGGTAACACAACACCAATAATACTATAGAGACAATACTCCCTTAGGAGGTAAGTAATACAAAAGATATATACACTAATTGCCAGAAATAGGCATAAGAATAGTTAGAAAACAGTGCAAACAGTGTAAAACACAATAGAGAATAGTGGACCTAGGGGGAGCACAAACCATATACTAAAAAAATGGAATGCGAGAGGGTCACCCCCACCCAGGTAAGTGGAGTGTGGGGAGGGTCGCTGGGGTACCAGGAAAGCACGAAGGTAAGTACCACAACACCCCCCAGCAACCAGGAAAGCAGGATTAAATTACTAGAATTTCCCCACAACACTCTTAGAAGAAAAGAAGAGGATTGCAAAACCCAGAGATGATTGCAAGAAACCAATGGTGGATTCCTGTGGAGGAAGACCTGTGGAAAGAGGGGACCAAGTCCAAAAGACACAGCAGAGTCCCACCAAGCTGAGGATTGCAGGAGTTGGGTAATGGTGAGGAAGAAGAGTCAGCACTGCAGCCCTGGAGTCAGAGTCAAGACTCGAGGGGGATGCAGGTGTTGTCCCACGCTGGAATGAATATTGCAGTCAGGTTTGCGTGTCCAGATTCCACCAACAAGCCTTGGCACAGGCTTAACACGCAGTTGGCGGAAAGTGGTGCTGCTGGGGACCAGCAAGGCCCAGGAGGACTCAACTCCAGGAGGGGGAGTAAGAGGGGGCCCTCAGAGTTGCAGAGAGACCACAGAAGCACAGACAGCACACACAAGAGTCCCACAGGATGAGGACACAGAAGCTGCAAAAGGAGCCCACGCAGCACTACGAAAAGGAGTCCCACGCCGCAGGAGAGTCACTCAGGGAGCTGTACGTCACAGGAAGGAGTACTGGGGGCTGGAGCTACACGAAGACTGAAGACCCCTTGGAAGAAGTGCCAGCAAGCCTTGGCAGCTGCGAAGGACGCAGTGCATGGGTGTACTGCCCTGCGTGGGCAGGCAAGGGCTTACCTCCACCCAAGTTGGATAGCTGGTAGAGAGGACCGCCTGGACCACTTCCAACCACCACCCATGTTGCAGGATCCACGCAGCTCAGCAGGAGAGGGGACCCACGCAGCCTGTTGTCGATGCTGTTGGTGCCTGCAGATGCAGGGGAGTGACTCCTTCACTCCAAGGGATATTCCTTCTTCCTTCCTGTGCAGACCGAAGACGGGCTGCCCTCAGAGGATGCCAACAATGGGTGATGGGTAACCATGGCAAGAAAGAGGGTACTTTCCTACAACCCTGATCCCTGTTCTACTCTGATAGGTAAAGTGGAGATACATTACTATTAATAAATCATTAAATCTTTGACAACTATGTAAACATTTATGTTATGTCATGTCACACTTTAAACTATAGTGTATAGGCACATAAACAAACCTGAATCCTAAACGAGACCCAACGTAATCAAAGTGTGACCCCTGTTTAATGGCTACATACCGCAATAAATGTAATTTGGTCTACTCTCTAGAGATCATGGGCAACACACCATAATGCCTATGGGAAAAACATCAAAAGAATACTATTATTCATGAGGATTTGTCAAGGTGAACTTTTGGAGCAGCTTCAACTACATCCTTACAGTTATTTGTAACATCAGCTAAGGAAGTAAATGTGATGTAGTGACCAAGTCAATCTGAAAAACCCGTTTTGAATCCAGAATGGCACTGTGATGCCAGTGTAGGGAGAGGATGTGGCATAATGGCCAGAACTGCCGACCTTGGAACTGGGGTACCAGGTTCGAGTCTCAGCATCGGATCAACATCTTGTGATTCTGGGAAAATCGCCTAATCTCTCCGGCCTCTCAAAAAATGAAGGTTTACTTATGTAATGTAACTGGTGCTCACGTTAAGCTCTCCAATATATTCAGGTCAAGACTGCGCTACATGAAACTACAAAAAAAATAAACTATGGTGCCACTGTAAGTGTGTTTAAGTTAAAAATTTCTCTCACTTCATGTGCACAATCTTGCACCGTCCTCCAATGCTCCATATAAGGTACAATGCTCTGCTGCTCTCTGGCTAGGTCCATGCTATGTGAACATAAACACATACATGTTTTAACATTGTGAACAGGTATCCTAGCTTATTCCACTCTGAGAATGCTCCTACCTTTTAAGCTCTTGGTGAACCGTCATGATTTTGAAATCCAGATAGAAGCCCTGCATAATTTTCTTTATCCCAGTACGAGCGCTACACCGTTCATGAGGTTCATATAGATCTACTTCTCAATGTCTGTCAGAGCAGTTTCCTGTGCTCATTGGGCTCTCACAAACATCTTGTTCTCAGGAAACATTTGTTTATTATGGATCTTATGTTGCTTTTAGTAAGAAAAGACACCTTTCCAATACGGCATCAGTGCTTTTTTCTCTGTTTGTGAGATATGCACACCTGGCACAAGAGTCGTTCAGTACCTGCCATTTTGCAGCCATCTGATGCTCGCACGTCTAGTGAACACTCTTGAATCTCTTGGAGTGCTTTTTGTCTCAGGGGGAAGTACTGGCAAAACCAACAGATCTGGCTTTAATGTGCCAAAGCATGAAATACATGCATACGCAAATGTTGTTTGCATGTGTTAGAACTTGTGTTAGAACATTAAAACCAGACATGTTGGCAATGTGAGGTCTCATATTTGCTTTGAGAATGTGTCTACTCTCACTGCGTAAGTGATGACACCACTACTGTGGCTGAAGTATTAGCCCCTCCCCCCCACCTGGGTTTAGTTGCACCCCTGGTGTGTGTATAGATATGGATAACCCAGTGGCATAGCCATAGTTAGGTCAGCTGTTCTGTAGGAAAAGCATTTTTTTGTGTTGCTATTAACTTTAGTCCCATTTGACAGATCCCCACGAACTTTCCAAAACAGTGCTGCGTTTTCACTAGTTTATGCAAAGAAGGCTTCAGGGTGATCCGCCAAGCGGGGGCCAAGAAAAAGTGGGGATCCCAAAGTGCATATTCCCCACGCATTTTCCATAGACGTCTTTAGGAAGTGCTACTACAAACCTCCAAAGGGGACATATCAAGCAAACCAACGCTTTTAAATGAATTTCGCCTTCTCAGAAAGGAGCAGATAAAAACAACACCCCCAGTGAGAGGAAGGGGATGCGGAAGCAGAGGAAGAGGAACAAACGGAAGAGGAAGAGAAATGGTGGAAACAGATGTCATAATGGGTATGGCAAATTAAAGCGTAATTATTGTATCTACTAAAACACTGACTCCTGACGAAGAGGACGTTTTGAAACCAGGCCTACCTTTTTGTCCCACCATGCGATTTGACTATGTACAGACCAGAATAAATATATTTAAATTGGTGCGGAAACTCAAATTGAAAAAATATTTTTGTCAAAAATTCAAACCAAATATGAAAACACAAATACAATGCCTTTAGAGAATCATAATCTTTAAATAAGTGATGTTGTTATGCTTATAACCCTACATGAACTGGAAAGTGTTAACACAGTAGGAGAAAATATAGAGAAGTTCTTAGATGTATTAGGGATTGCATATGACAGGAGCAGTCCAAGTCACTTCAAACCCTAATCCGGGTCTACACCACACTCAATATATATATATGATGTAATTGATACTTTTCACAACAATACGGTGAGAGAACTAAAGAAACTGAGAATTTCACGTGGTCACAAACTAAAGCGATAAAAGCTTTAGCAGAAGATAAGAGCATAGTAATCCGCCCTGCCAACAAGAGGGATAATGTAGTGATATTGGCTTTTAAGATGTATAAGATGGAAGCTATGAGACAGCTCAACACTTAGGATTGCTATGAAGCAATCACAAGGGAGGAATATCATTCAATATTAGGGGCATTTCGGGACAAACTGTTGGAAAGAAAGAACAGGGTCTGCTGGAGCAAGAGAAGTATGAATGTCTTAAGTGTGACTTCCCACGAATCCCTATGCTTCATTTATTACCCACAGTGCATAAAGATATTGAAACCTACTGGTAAGATCTATTGTGCCTTACATAGGGAGCCTCCTGGAGCACAGCACTAGATTTGTGGACCTTTTCATTAAGCCTTATGTAACAAGTCGACCTTCTTTAGTTAGGGATACCAAAGATTGTTTGAAGATGATTGAGGGCGTAACCTGGGAAAATGATAATTGGCTTATAAAATTGGATGTGACATCTATATACACTATCATTATACATGAGGATGGCCAGAAAGCTATGAGGCATTTTCTCAGGACCACTGTCTCTGCTCTCCCATACCAACATGGTGTTCGATATTGTAAGATATTGTTTTGAGAACAATGTTTATTTCGATAACACTCTGTACAAACAGACACAAGGGACTTGCTGGGTACTTGTTTTGCTCCCATTTATGCCGGGCTCACGATGGGCTGGTGGGAGGAACAAGTGTCCATCACAAAGGAAACTCAGGAAGGATTTAACATGTAGTTCTGTGACTGCGCTATATTGATGACCTCTTTGTAATCTGGCAAGGAACAAAAGAGATGGTGGAATCATTTGCTAAAAGTTTGAATAAAATGAGTATAATCTCAGGCTTTCAGGAAAAATAAGTAGGAAGGAAATCACCTTATTAAATGTTAAAATAGAGATACAAAACAACAGTATTAGCACAAGGATGTTTAAGAAGTCTACAGCTGGTAACACAAATCTGCGTGCCCTCAACAACCATCCTGAGCCTCTCAAGTGGAGTATTCCGCATGGAGAACCGCTGAGGGAACGCAGAAACTGCAGTACAGAAGAGGCTTTCCAGGTAGAGCAAAACAATGTGATGAAAACATTTAAAGAGAGTGTTAGACCTGACAGCTTTAGGGTGGTCTTTCCCCAATCTTTTTGCCTGTTTACCTCACATTTTTTCTATATCTTTTTGCTGGCCTTACGTCGTGGAACACTTGACCACTGCTGACCATTGCTAAAGTGCATGTACTTTTCCTCTAAACAGGGTAACATTGGTGTATCCACAATTGGCATATTTATTTTACTTTTAAGTCACCTGTAAAGTGGCATACCACATACCCAGGGCCTGAAAATTAAATGCTACTAGTGGGCCTGCAGCACTGATTGTGCCACCCAATTAGTAGCCCTTTAAACATGTTTCAGAGGCTGTCTGTGTAGTTTCACTGCCACTTCGACTTGGCATTTAAAACCTCTTGCCAAGCCTTAAACACCCTACGCCCTAGCTGTGCAGCTCGATGACGATGCTTTACATTCACCTCCACGGATCTCGATGAAGACGCTGTGACCTGACTGAGAGGAAAATATCAATGCATCACCTTCCGATTGCTCTTCAACGTCAACGTTTGTGCCATCCAAAGTACTTTTTCAGCATACCCTGAGTGGGTTATGTGGCCGGCCTACCCTCCATTGCGATCGGCCTGAACTTTGGATATGCACCTGTCCCTCGCAACCTCAAGTAATCCTTTGAACGCTAGTGACTTCTAAGCACTATTTTTAGTTTATTCTTTAAAAATTCATATCTCGACTTCTACTGATTGGATTTTTGTTGTTTTGGTCTTGTTTTACTCAGATATTCTCTATTCTTCTAAACATGTGTGGGGTCTATTTGTGGTGTTTTCATTGTGTTACTGTATGTGTGTTGCACAAATACTTTACAAATTACCTCTTCCGATAAGCTGCCTGCCCTGTGCCAAGCTTCCAGAGGGTGAGCACAGGTTAGCTCTAAATGTGTATCTAGCTTACCCTGACTAGAAGTGATGGTTCCTGCTTGTACAGGGTTCATACTCTGACAACCAGAAACCCTAGTTCTAACAGAGAGGATACCCTAAAGTGGGTATCAGAGAAAGCAATGGATAGAGTGAAAGAGAAGACAAGATAATTCTTGCTATTTGATCAGATTACTATTGGCTCCAAAGAGTTTGAAGGGGGTGTTAAGTTCATTACCACATTCAATGAGACCTCCAAGAAAATAAGTAATATTATATCTAGAAATCGGTAGATGTTTATTTGATGGGAGGGGTCACAGCTCCACGAGCCATTATAGGCTATGGAGAGCCCACTCACGGGACCCCAATACATAAGGGGAAGGGGGAACAAAGCCCCACTCCCCAGGTCTTTTTCGGCCACAGGTACCCCATTTCCAGAAGCCCAAAGTAATTTTTTTATATGAATGGGGCACACACACACCCCCATCCCAAAGTGCTTTCAGCCCTGGGGGCCAGTGGCCCAATCAAATAAATCAGGGAAGGAGGATGTGGGGGTCCCCCTCCTCAAGCCATTGTAGGCCCTGGGGAACCCTGGGGAACCAAAATAAGCCATAAAGAGGTAGGAGGCCCCAATCCCTTGGGACACTTTAACTTTTTTAAAGGGAGGGGGGCCATGCACCCCCACTCCTCAACCTTTATTGAACCCAGGGACCCCATTCCACCGGATCAGCTCACATACTGTGACAGGGGTGTTGAATTAAAAAAAATATATGCATGTCCATGGGACAGGTTGCCACGTGGCCCCTTCCCCTTTATAAAAGAATGGCCCTGGGGATGGGGTCGTCAGGGCTTAATGAGGCTCAGGAAGGGAGGCCACATGCCCTCCCACCCCGTTAAAATAGGTAAGACCCAGGGGATCAGGTCGCCAGGGCCTAATAAGGCTCACGGAGGGGGCCACACAGCCTCCCCCATTTTACAAAAAAATAAAAGGGCCCTGGGGGATGTGGTCTTTAGGGCCTAACGAGGCTCAGGAAGGGTAGCCACATGGCTCCCCTTCCCTTTAAAATAGGTAAGACCCTGGAGGATCAGGTCTCCAGGGCCTAATAAGGCTCAAGGAGGGGGCAACACAGCCTCCCCCCCTTTATAAATAAAAAGGCCCTGGGGGACGGGGTCCACAGGGCGTAATGAGGTTCAGGGAGAGGGGACCCCTCCCCTTTAAAATAAGGTAAAATACCTAAGCCCCTGGTGGATGGAGCGCCCAGGGCCTAATAAGCCTTGGAGAAGGCTTCACATGGCCCCCTCCTCTTTTAGGAAAATATGACCCTAGGGTCCCAGGGCCTAATGAGGCTCAGGGAGGGTGGCCACATGGCCCCATCCCCTTTAAAATACATAAGGCCCTGGGGGATGTGGTCCCTAGGGCCTAATGAGGCTGGGGGGAGGGCAATGGCACCCTCCTCTTTTTTATTGGTAGAGCCTTGGGGAATGGGATCCCTGGGATCTAATAAGGCTCAGGGAAGGTGGCAGCATGCCCCACTTCCCTTAGATTTTGCCCCAGGGGATGGGGTCGCAGCGGCCAATTAAGGATTGGGGAGGATGCTGCATGCCTGTCCTTTAATATATATGTTTTGCACCAGAGGATGGGCCCTCCCAAAGGACAACCCTACACCACGCACGCCAAAGGCTGTGCACGGTGTGGGGTTAGTAGTCTGGTAGGGGTTTGGCCACAGGGCCTGGCAACAGGCAAAGCCCTGTGGCCAAAATGCCACTTTGCACAGGCAACATGGGGTTGATTGCCTACGGGGAGTTGGAAACAGGGTCTGGCTGCATAACAGGCCCTGCGGCTAACTCCACGCCATGCATGACCAAAGGCCGTGTGCAACATGAAGTTGGTTGCCTCCAGATGGCTGCTTGTCGGGTGTTGGTTGAAGGCCTGGCTGCAAATCAGCCATGCAGCCCACTCTATGCTGTGGGTGATGAAAGGCTGTGCGCAATGTGGGGTTGGCTACCTGTGGGGGCTGTGCTGCAGGGCCTGGACGCCTTTGTCCGTGTGCGTCAGGGGGCTAGCTTTACATATTGTAAGAAAATATTACTTTACATTAAAAAAAGCCCTAGAAACTCACTGACAAAAACAAAGATCAAAGTAATGTTATAGTTTGGTGTGGTAAAAAGATCTGTTTTTGTTTTAAAAAAAAGCCTAAACAATTCACTGTTAAAAAATCCATAGGTTGGGGGCGTGGCTTTGGGCGTCAAGATGGCGGTCACACTCTGAGAGTGCTCTGGACCCCTTCGTCATCCGCCTGAGGATCCGCCATCCCCGGCTCTGCTCCACGTCTCTAGCTGCCCCTGTGAGCTCCCTGACTGATGGTGCCCCTGGTGAGCTGCGAGTTGCCGCACGGCGGTGTCCGCACGCCCACAAAAGATTGAGCTGACCTTGCGGCTAAAATGGCGGTCGAGGCCGGGGCTGCCCGGCACGTTCCATGCCGCAGTGCAGACTCCCGGGCTGAGTGCCCAGCAGAAGGGAACACTGAGGAGTCCCGCCGGGGCTGTCGTGGGGGTTTCCATGCAGACCTGGCGCATCGGAGGAGGAGGCGGCCGACTGCGGGGTCCCTGACGGCAGACGGCGCTGGGAGGTAGATATCTTGGGGACGGGCTGGGACCTTGATCCAGGAGTGAGGAGGCGGCATCCCCTAGGGCCGTGCAGGCTGAGGCGCAGCAGCCCTCTGTGGGGCAGAAGAAGTGGGAAGGAACAAGCTGGCCTGCTAGCTGCAGTACTAAGCGACGACTGGCTAACCTGAACTGCACAGGCACGGCCCTCGAGATGTGGACCGGGCTCCCTCGGGCACCACAGAACTAGACCGGTGGGCAGTGGAGGGCCCTGGGGTCCTCCCCTGCAATTGAGAAGCAACAGGATTGTTTCAGCTTGGTGGCGGAGAGAAGGGAGACTTACCAGACCCCGACTCCCAATTGAGTGAGTAGTCACGTCCCCTGGGGCTGAGGAGAGCACTGACGCTCCAGAGTGGCGGGGATGAGGGGTGGTGATGGACCGGCTGCCGGTGTTTAGATACTGCGGGTGGCGCGGGTGAGCGAGCCCTACCTCCAGAGACCCCATCGGAAGAGCAAACATTTGGCCGCAGTTTATGTGAGTAGGAGGCGCCTGGCCGGACCGACCTGCGGGACTTGCCACGGATCAAGCGGGGCTGGATCGACTGTCCCCTGACCCTGGGAGACTGCTTGGAGGGCGGCCCCGGCATCTGTTAGCCCACCACACAACCTCATCGGTTGGGGACCTCCCCCCGTGGCTGTCTGGTTGGCACCAGGTTTTCCCCGAAGAGGTTCCCTGTGAGAATCAGTGAGTGTAAAGAGACCATGGCGTAACCAGGACCCAGTTGCGCAAGTCGCGTGACACAACAAGTGCCCTGCTTGATCCCTTGAGGAGACATGGGAAAGGACAGAGCGACCAGGCAGCCGTCGGCATCCCAACAGAAGATCGATCAATTTACCACGCCAGCGGCCTCCCGGAGTGACGGAGATGCGTCCTCCGGTGGCCCTGCTCCAGACGGAGTGAAGGCAATTCAATCATCACAGCTGGCAGTGGAGACTAAAATTGGGGAAGTGCGAGAGGACATGGGCTTCATAAGACAGGATCTCTGAAAAGCGGTTGGCCGAATCACTGAAGTGGAGGGCCGTGTCTCCCAGACTGAAGACGACCTCGGCGACCTCAGGACCAAAGTAGCCCAACTGCAAACCCGAACCGGCGAATTACACCGTCGGGCCGAAGATGCCGAAAACCGCTCCAGACGTAACAACTTGCGCTTCATTGGCTTTCCGGAGGGAAAAGATGACAACAAAGCCCCAGAGTTTCTTGGAGAGCTGGATCAGGTCCTGGATGCCGGAGCAAACGCTCTACCCCTTGTTTGCAATCGAACGGGCGCATAGGGACCTGGCTCTGCGGCCCCCTCCGGGCGGGCCCAAAAGGCCAATGATCGCGCGTTTTTTCAACTTCAGGGATCGAGACAACATCCTCAACGAAGCCAGGCGCTCTGCCGACTTTCACTGGTTTAACCATAAAATCTTAATATTCCCTGACTACACCCGTGAGGTCCAAACTTGACGTCGGTCATACGAACAAGTCAAGCAAAAACTTAGAGCGATGCAACTCTCCTACATGCCCCTCTTTCCCGCACGCCTAAAAGTTATCATGGACGGTAAAACATACTTTTTTGAGTCGCCTGAGGAGGCATGGGACTGTCTGACAGAAGAAGGCATTGGGAGTCGGAGGGGCCCTCTTGGCCCAACGGGGGGGTTCCCCGGAATGTGGTCCGGCCCCCGACTGGGCACACAAAGAGGCCGAAGGCGCACCAGGTCTCGACGTTGGAGGCAGGGGGGCCCCAATAACCTGATAGACGAGGACACTGAACCAAGAGCCGGCTCCCAAGCGGGTGGAGAACTCGCAGATGCCCCAGAGGTCTGTGATCCGGCGCGGCGTTGGATGGAGACCGACTAAGCCAGTCCCCTACACTTGGCTAACAACGGGCTCATGGATTGGGCCGTGACACATTGGAGATGACTTGTGCCGCCTGTCGCTGGCATGTGCAGACTGGAGCAGAGCCATACACACTACCTAATGTTGTGTTTATCGTTCATTTCATAAGGCTCAGCTTCTATCAATTGATTACATATAATCCACCTGAATGGAGGGATCCACCACTCCACTCCAGTGACAGTCCATCTGGCTGTGATACTTTGGTTGGGTAGTTGGGCGGCAGATGCTTCCTGGGTAGAAGTATGGGATGGGAGGGATTGGGGGGTGTGAAGTTTACAGTGGGGTTTAGTAACGTTGTTTTAATAAGTTTCCTTTGTTGCATTTGTAATTCCTTTCCTTGTTTGAGACGGTTGTTCCTGGGTTTCCGACACTTCAATACACTGACACAATGCCCGCATGGCCCTCACTGATGCAGGTTCTTTCATGGAATGTAAACAGCCTTTTAGACAAGATTAAGAGGTCCGCAGTGTTCAGCACCCTTCGCAGATACGCTCCCCCAGTGGTCGTGCTACAGGAGACCCACCTACTTGGCACCAAATGCCCTATGCTGGCACGAGGGGGATATGACAAGATTTGCCAGTCGGGATTCTCAAGGGGCTCCAGGGGGGTGGCTATTCTACTCCACCGCTCGCTACCTATGGTGGTTACTGCCACACGGTCCGACCCACAAGGAAGATTCGTGGTGGTGACCGGATCACTCCACGGGTTGCCGTTTAATCTCGTGTGCACCTATGCCCCCCCGGCCGGGTTTGACAATTTCTTACTTACACTCCGCCAGGTACTGGCGGGCCTTCCCCAGGGATCTACGCTAATAGGAGGTGACTTTAACTCCATCCTGGATCCCAGACTGGATGTCTCCGGGAGTATATCCGCCAGCCAGTCTGGACTGGCGTCGAGCTTGAATGGCTGGGCAGAGAGCCTTGGTCTGTGCGAGGTGTGGAGAACCTGGCACCCCAGGATGCGACAATATACACACACATCAGCTGCCCACCAATCGCAGGCTAGAATTGACCTGGTGTTTATGCCTGCGCTGGATAGTTCTAACGTCACTGGGGAGGAGATACTACCCCGTGGGGTTTCAGACCACTCGCCACTGCGGATCCGGCTGGGTGGCGTTAACCCGACCCGGCGTCCGATGTGGCGCCTAAACCCATGGCACCTACAGGAGGGCGAGTATACCCTCGAGATCAGAGACCATCTCACCCAATACTTTGAACAAAACCAGGGATCAGTCCTGTCTCCGGGCACGGTCTGGGCTGCATGTAAGGCTACCCTTAGGGGATATGCCAAACATCTTGTTCGCATCTGGGAACGTGCTAGCGACTCATGGGTGGCGGAGCTAGAGGCCAGGGCGTTACGCCTTGAGCAACAGGACACAGTCGCCGCACCAGCCTCCAATCTGAGGCAACTTACCATGGTCAGAGAGGAGATTAGGTATTTGGCAGCCCGAGTGTATGGCTGGGGATACAAGAACAGAAAACTCCTACACTGGCTGGCCACATGACCACTAGCTGACAGGGTTATTTCTGAGATCACTGATGAGTCAGGAACACTTGCTGGGACAGCCAGTGATATCGCACAGAGCTTTGCCTCCTAATATACACAGTTATATGCGGAGCGTCCCCGGCCACTAGTTGAAAGGGAGTCTCCTCTCCTGGATGACATCGTCCTTTCCAAGATCTCGCAGGCGACCAGGGAGAGCCTGGATGAGGCCATAACCCTCGCAGAGATCACAGAGGCGATATCCAGCTTGTCATCGGGTAAGACACCTGGCCCAGACTGCTTCCCGGCAGAGCTCTACGGCAGATGTGGTGATATCCTGAGCCCCCACCAGTTTAATATGTATGAAGAGGCAGAGAGGAAAGGTTGTTTCCCTTCTGGGATTGACCAAGCCACAATCGTGGTGATCCCCAAGACCCAACCCCAGTCGCGCAGCTACTCGGCGTACCGACCCATTTCTCTCCTAAACACCGAGATTAAGGTGCTATCGACTATACTTGCCACTAAATTGAGGGATGTGCTCCCCTTGTTGGTACACCCTGACCAATGCGGATTTATGCCCTCATGCAGCACCAGACATTGCATTAGGCGGCCGCACGTTGCCCTGGCACACCGTGAGGCCCTGACCCGGTCGCCTTTGGCTCTTCTCTTGCTTGACTTTGAGAAAGCCTTTGATACCGTGGACTGGTCCTACTTGGAGCATGTCCTGCTAAGCAACGGAATCGGGCCTAAATTCCGTGGTCTCATGAGGCTACTCTATTCCAACCCGACCGCTCGAATCCAAGTAAACAGCGTGGTCTCTGAACCGTTCCCCATCTGTCGAGGCACTCGTCAGGGATGCCCACTGTCCCCTTTGCTTTTCGCACTCGCGATAGAACCTTTGGCGAAATTGTTGAGAGAGGACCCCCTGATAGAGGGCTGGTCATGGCCTGCGGGCCCAGAGGATTGGGTGCCACTATACGCAGACAACGTCCTTATTTACCTCTCTAACCCAGCCACAAGCGGTCCGCGAATCCTGCAAATCCTAGACCTCTTCTCGCAGGCCTCTGGCCTGACCCTGAACCCTGGCAAATCTCTGCTGGTCCCCCTGCACCCTTCCAGAGAATGCGTTGATTGGCAACAAAACATCCTGATCCGACGTAACAGTTTAAGTATCTAGGTGTGCACATAGCCCTATTGCCTGAGTTAGCATGGGAACTAAATGTTACTCCACTTACTAAGAAAATCAAAGATGACCTCCAGCGATGGTGGAACCTACCCCTCAATCTGCTTGGTAGAATAGCGCTCTACAAAATGATGATACTTCCCAGGTTCCTATACCTATTGCAGAACTTTCCATACCCAGTTCCCCGGAAGTGGTTCAGGGAGATGGACACAGTGGCGCGTCAGTTTTTATGGCACGGCTCCTGTCCCAAACTAGCCCTTATTAGCTGCCAAAGAGATATTTATGACGGAGGGTTGGGAATGTCTACTATCTACTTCTATCACCTAGCAATACACCTGCTGGCGGTTAACGACTGGGAGGAAGCTGGACGGACCCTGCATACAGACTGGAGCTCCAAACAATGGGCTACCCCGGGATCTTCGGCGCGCTGTATGGTGGCCCGGTTCCCTGAGATGCCCCGGACGTGACCAAGGTGGTTCTGGTGGGTTGGCGCGTCCCAGAACGTGTTGGGCTGGTGGGGCCGCCTCACCCACTAGACCCCTCTATGGCAGGGGAGGCAGCTGGCAGAGGTTTCGGCACGGGAGGGATTCCAGAGATGTGATAGCATTGGGATATCCACCCTCTGCGACGTTTGGGGGGGTCACATATGCGGTCCTTCGAAGAGCTCCAGGGACTCTACTCACTAAATAAGACCCAATTTCACAAATATTTAAAACTTCGGCACGCCCTGCTGGTACATGTCCGACCAGGAGATAATATTCCAGAATACAGTCCCATGGAGGCGAAGGTCTTGATGGGAAACCTGGGAAATGGGAGGGATGGGTGGGCCCTATAGAAGAGGAGGCTGGAGGGAAGCGTTAATGGCCCCCCGGACCCTGACATCCCGATTTCGAGTGCTACAAACCCTCTACTTGCACACAGCGTATCTTACCTCCAAAAGGCTTTTTAAGGCAGGCCTTCGGCCTACGGCTGACTGCCCCGGATGTTCACGCCCGGACGCTGATTTTTTCCATATGGTTTGGGCTTGCCCAGTCATAATGACTTATTGGAGGGTGATCATGAGGGAAGTCTTGGAAGTCCTGCAATCTGAAGTGGAAGTGGCTCCCTTACCACTCTTGCTGGGGGCCATGGGGGAGATGGGGTTGGGAAGAGAGAACCGTATCTTTCTGGGAGTGGTCTGCCTAGTGGCCAAGAGAGATATCATGGTGGACTGGAAAGCCGGAGTGGCAAATGGAGGCGGGGTGTAGACTGGTGCACGCAGTTCTAAAAACCTGTATATGAAGCTAGGGGGTGTCTGAATAAATACAACAAAGTATGGGTGTAAATAGGTGACTACGTGGAACACCTAACCTGTCCGGGATGCCCGGGGTGGGTGGTGCCCCCTTCCAGATGCGAGCCTTCGGAGGGGTGGACTTTTGCTCCTTACCTACCTCTCCCGCTTTAACTGATTGGAGTTCATGCTGCATATTCTTATTATTATTATTAAGCATATTATTAAGTTTATCAAGTTTAAGTTTATTAAACTCATCTATCCATTGTCTATGGAGCCCATTGGGGCCAATTTTGCGACCGTCCCAAGGTACCAATTGGTGCCATGTTATCTATATTTTCATTTTATTGTCTTTCACAAAATCAATAAAAGCTCTTTATCAACCCCAAAAAAATCCATAGGTTAATGTGATGTTATAGTTCGATTAATATGACACTGACATTAACATTTTGAACTACAAAAAACACAGAAATTCACCAGTTATAGTTAAAAGAATTAACTATAACATGCACCCTCGCCATGCACTGCTTATGAACTCACATATTACATCATTTATGACACGTTTTATGACATCATTTATGACATCACTGATGACATCATCTAAAGAGCATGCTAGTTTGTTTTATAGTTTACATAATGGTGTGTAGCTACTTTCTATTTTTTCTACCTAATTTTGTACAGCCTGCGTCCAACTAATGGGTGTATGTGTTTACAAAATGCACGCGCATTATAGATGTGTAGAGGTATTGAACACGTTATAAATCTTTTTATTGAAGAGTAACTCTGTGGGCAGATGACAGTTGATGATATATATTTTTTATATATATATATATATATATATATGTATGTGTGTATATATATATATATATATATATATATATATATATATATATATATATATATATATCTCTCACAGTGAAACATTCCTCACAAAGTTTGCGTTCTCTGCTAATTGTAAAGAGGTCCTCTGCGGTATATAATGCTTCAAATAAATGATTAACATACTTCATAGCAACATGTAAGTGAAAAGCCCAGGACTTGAAAACGGTGTCAATGAAGGCATGAAATAAGGTGACCACTCGAGCTAGCATATATGCAACTGATAAGTATTGCTCCAGCCGGTCACTGGCTATGGCGCAGTCCACAGGGCCCCACATCAACAAGCAACTGACAAAACATTAATTAGCTAATGTCATAAAAAGAGTTACGCCAATTAGTCCAAGGTCACAGCTCTTTTCCATCAATAATAAAATACATTTTTACCTGATTGGTCGTGAGCTCCTGGATGCATGTAAAATTTTGAAGAATCTACTTTTTAGGAGGAACTTAGCAAGAATTTATCGGTAGATTCAGTTGCTCTTTATTCAACTGAGTCCTCCGCCCGGCTTATAAAATAGACATACCCCAGCAGAGGTATAGGTGACATTTGCTCAGCCCAGGCACCATGAGCCAATAGAAATCACAGAACCCCACGCAACAACATGGAACTTTCAAAGCATCACAAAGGATGGAACACTCTCTACATCACAGACAGTGAAACTACAGGGAGCTCTGCGACATAGATCGACACAGCATACAATAACACTCCTTCCGCGCATAAAAATAGAAATAATAGATGAAAACCCAAGTAAAAACCTTTACAAAAGAACAGATACCCTCACCAAATGCATACCCACCCAAAACATCACAGATTATCTATGTACTGACACACCTTCCATGAACTTCAAAATTGAAAAAAACATACAAGCTTTCCAAGACAAATTACCACACACATTATCAGCCCTTCCTACAAACCACCACACAAACACCAAAGGAAACCTATTTTACTTATTAAAATCTCCTAATATCTCAATAGTGCCACAAGTTCTACTTACTGGTCATTCCCCAATGCTCACCGTTCAGATTGGCCACATCATAGTTTGAATCTAACAGCAGTCACAACTTTGAATGTCCCTTGTTTAATTTCACCGCTCCAACTAATATCACAGTCAAGTTGTCCATATGAAGACTCATGACCAACACACATAGTATGAGGCTAAGTGGTAGTGGGTCTTCTATTTCTTGTGAAAATTCTAGACACTTTTTAGAAATACCCCTCGCTCTATAGTTTACATATAAGAGGAAAGCAATCTGGCACCAGTACAACTGACAAAAATACAAGATAATTCTGAATGTAATAGAAGGTGACGCCCATCAAAAGTGGCATCATCGGTCTGAACAGTCAGATGTCACTGTCTGCTGTAATCATACTTTGGGACTGGCTGTTGGGCAGAAGACTAGGTTAGTTAATTGAACACTCTACAAAGCTGGTCAGCGGTAGGTTAGACAGTGAGCATAGCTTTGGGTCCTGGTGGAGTGGTTCTAGACCAAGCAATTGCCCCACCCCAAGAAGAAGCAGAATTAGAAGCCATGGTCTTCACACTGAAGCACAGGATCAGATTGAAAGCACTTGACAGTATTTTGCCCAACAGAGGAGACTGGGCTGCAGGGGCAAGTTGTGAAAAGTCATGAATCGGCAGAGTCTACGGCCCCATTAGGGAATAAGGTAGCCCAGTGCTGGTCACAGGGATAAGATGGATCAGCCTAAGAAAGACATTGCCCACCCTAGTATTATGCCATCTAGTCAAGGTGGTTAGTGGTCCAGTGATCAGGTGTCTAATGTTTGTATTTTGGAATAGAGGTAGGAATATCAAGGTTCCAGTCTGGCATTTACAGGCTGGACCTCCTAATGTAAGGACATGTTTTTAATTATTCAATACATTTATGTTAAAAGCACTAGCATTGCATCTAATTAGTGGTGAGGAGTAATGTTGACACTCCCACTGTAGTACAAGGAAGGAGCATCAGCCATTAGAAGAAGGTACACATGGAAAGAAGTGTGCAGTCAACAATGAGTCAAACCACAAATATGTCTGTCATTGAGTGCCTCATGAATGATTTGAAGTCAGGGGGAGAAGAGCTGCTAAGGCAGCGTTGAGGATTTGAGTAAAAAAATGTAGATTTACTCACTAACAGGTGCTGTACAGGCAAAAATTGTTGAGGTTGGAGCAGCATACTTTAATGCTCCATAACATTACTAACATGTTAATTGATATACTGATACATTAACCTGAATGTCAATATGTGGCAGTTACACTCGTACATGAAGAAGCCACATTAATATTCCTAGGCTTATCCTTAGTTTAGATTAGGGTACATTAATTGGAGACTAACCATAGATTGTGCAGTGCATGGGGATGGGAGAGAGCACCTGCTGTCCCAGGCAGACCGGACTACTGATCTTTCAAGGTTGTGTGGCTGTGTGCTCTTTTATTCCATAATGGGAACTTAGGGAATGTACCTGCTCCCAGAAAACAGTGCTTTCTGGTTGGCCCATCCAGTGAGAGTTGGTGGGACAATCTTCCAGAGACTTCTGTTTCATTATAATTGTGTGTTTTCATTAGAAATAGTTTAGCAGATCTTTTCCTGACTTTGCTGAGGTAAGACCTTTCCCAAAGTATGCTGATTCTTCTACCCTTGGTTCTTGAGTGTCTCTCTTGAAGTCCTGTGCCTATTTCCCCTGAACTTTAATATAGTTTGACTGACTCTGACACCTTCCTCTTAGAATTTCCTCTTGCCACTTTCGATGCCTGATTTGGATTAGGGAAGTTCTTTTATGGAGCCAATCTATTTTCTGTTCTGTATTCTGTAGGTGATTATATTTTGCATCTTCTTTTTGTATAATATTCAAATTTAAATTGCATGACCAAATTGATATATATGCTTATTTGATAAACGTATTTACTGGTTTGATTAACTTGTTACTTTGACTAAATTGGCTAATAAACATTCATGGTTTGGACACCATCCTTTCTGTCATTGTGGAGTCAAAGTAGTTTTACTTTAATTGGATTTTGGTGCTGATGATAGCTCTTTTCATACAACTCCAGTTGTTAATAAAAATATCCATACAACAAGTGGGACAACCTGTTTGACGACTACACCAGGACTTACAGGTATAGAAAGGTATGCCAGATCAACTGGTAGCAATGAGGATGGTTTCTCACTGAAGTGTAGAAAGTTAGAAATATTACAGAAAAAGATCTTGAATTTGTCCAGTCCATGTCCCTAGAGTGGTGGTCCAATGTGGACTATTGGCTGTGTTTCAGCTGTTCTGAAGACAGTTGCGGTGTCCGAGGAGTGAGTATAAGCAGGGTTGTGCATCACAAATTTTGTGTGTCAAGCTTGCAGTGTCTGTACGGACATTGTGCGGACATTGTGTGTCTCGCGCCTGGTGTCTATAGTCAGAGAAGGCTAACGTGTTTTTTATGTTGATCTCTGCTCATGTAAGTGCATCAGTGCTTCTTGTTATCAGACTTATCAGTCTAAGATCCTGGGATAGAAAATAAGTACATTGTGGTTGAACTTGTCTGTTAAGGTTTGTGGTGTTGGTTCCTGAGGTACCTACGGGCGCACAATTGAAATAGGGAACTGTAACTGACTGTTATTAGAGTACTAATAGTGACTGATGTTGGTAGATCTTTCTGTGCACAGAAGAAACTAAACTGCTCAGGGTAATTTCCTGCTGGTTGAGATTTCACTTTTGTGTATGATAACCTTGAAAAGCATTATTCCCCATTTATCCCCTTGAATGAGTGATGAAGTTGAATTTCTTTAGTGGACCAAACAAGAGTTATTCACTATTTGTTTTTCGGCCTGGTGTTTTGTGATAGCCTTGCTTTCGCAAAGAAACTACAAAGGAGGGAGAACTGTTGCAAGATGCTTCAAGTCATGACATTGGGTGGTTGGTGTGAATGCCGCTCTGGTATTAGTCATTGCGTTAACAGGTGCGACGCTGTGAAAGGCTCACCTAGAAGGTGTCACAATGAGATTGAACACTGGTATTGCTACTTACTACATTGTGATTTGCTGAAAACTGCTTGTTGTTTAAAATCGAGGTTGTTTATTCCTACTTGTCGAAAAACACAGTAAAAATTAAATGTTTCAGGGTATTGTGAGATTTGTGAGGAGTGATGTGAGTGTGAGGGCGAGGAAGCTCCTCTGAGGGAACACCAGGTCATTTCATGGCATCAATGTCAGGCTCCACACATGCGTTTGGCTTAACCAATGGAACGAAATAATGGAGAAGGAAGAGGCCTTGCATTTTCCCCAAAATGGTTCTTTTTTACCTAATATTTTTGAGAATTTCAGATAAGTGTTATATGACCTGAAATCCCCACCTAGACTAGCACAGTATGAGGCTATGAATGCCTGGGAGTATGCTGCACATGTCAAAGACAAGGATTAGTATCAGAATCAAGCTAAAAAGACAGTTCGTAGTTGGATGGATGCTAAGAGGGATTCTCAATAGCAAGTGTGGAGAAGGGACATGGTTGAGGGAGTTAGAATGTACCCAGTACTGACAAATGACAAACCAAAGAAGAAAGCACAGGGAGAGAAGAATACAGGTGCCCTGTCTGAATCTAGTACCGATACTGACTCGTGTGATGCTTTCCAGGAAGACCATTTGTCCTCCCGATCACCTCCATATAATATAGTCCAATCTCCTGCTGGAAGACTCCAAAACAATGATAATAATGCAACCTCACCCGTTAGCCCCATCAAACCTAAACAGGAAGGCTAACTCCAGTAGCCCCAGGTGTGACAGTTCTGACTCAGACAGCCTCAGTTGGGGCATTGCTCATTGCAATAGCCCCAGTTTTGACAACTTTGGTAGTGACTACCCTTATCACAGCAGCCCACACTGCGACAATCCATATTGTGACTACTCTAACTATGACAGCCCCAGTTCCTGTAGTTCCAGGTATAACAGCCAAAGTTCCCCTTGCCACTACTGTTCCCACAATAAAAAAATCACAAATAGTTGTATGGATCACAATACACACAACTAGGTGCTTTTGCACCAGAGCCATCTTTAGTGTTCATGACAGTGTTCAAATTTTGCATGAGGATGCTTTGGAAGCAGATTTTTCTTTCAATGCGTTTTTTGAGTTGTTGTATGAGTGTATCTGTGGTGGACACCATTAGGTAGCATCACATTCCCCTTACTTTAGTCTTTTGTATCATCAGGGTCACTATGAGTATTACTTTTCAGATTATGACTTAGGCATGATTTAGATTTTGGCGGACTCGGTCCCACTGTTGTTTTTCCATCAGATTATGCATCCTTCGACTAGGCAGTCTGCCAGCTGTATTTAGATGCTGGAGAGCCCATAGATGAAAGTCCATTGGCGAACTATTGTAAGTGCCAAAATTTTACACATGCATCAACAGCGCCATACGCAAAAGTGATTGGTAGGGGGACCACACCCAGTTTATCCGCCAGGCCAATCGCAATGTGCCTTCCCACCGACATAAATGTGGCAGCTAAATCTCCACATCTGAGTTGGCGGATTAGAAGGATATAAGCTCGAAACTTACCTTTTTCTCTACTTTCACTTCCCTTGCCACCACGGACCCAATCCTATAAGTCCTGCCTTTGCTGCTGATACTGGACCTTGACACAAATTAACCATGTCACCGCTGGAATCGAAGGTAAGTGTCTTTTTTAAACTGTTACTATCGGAATTATCTGTTTACATTAGCGCTGGACCTGTGCATTTTAATAAGTACGTACAAGCAATAGCATAATAATGTCTAATGCATATGCGTGTAATGGAGATTGTTTTTTTACACTTACCAATTTGTTCCAAACTGCCTTTATGCTAATGGACACCTACACAAAAAGTCACATTAGTTCCAAATACAAAATGTGTCCATACATGTGTGTCATTTTCACTAAACAAATCAAATCAGATACATATTCATTACGCATTATTTCAACTGCATACATCTAATAAAATGTAGTAATTGAATTAAACAATGCAACAAGTGGGTTTACAAAAAATATATATTCAATGTCACCTCTAAACTTAAAACATTTCATATATGTATTAATGTCATTTTTCCCCTTGTCTAGTGCATGCTCTGTTAATCATTAAATTTCATTTAACTCAAGTGGTTTTATCTGTAAAGCATATGCGTTTAATATTAACACTAAGGGAGTCATTACAACATTGGCGGTAAAAGCCGCTTACCGCCATGCAGAAGACCGCCAATAAACCGCTGCGGCCGCGGAATTCTGCCACAGCTATTATGACACACATCTCGGAATCCGCCGAAATTCAGACACCCACACAACACCGCCACACCAAAGGTCAGTGATAAACTGGCAAAAGCAAAATCTCCACCGTCACGCCAACAGAAACATGCCCATGCTATTACGACCCACGAATCCACGCAGCGGTCTTTCAACCGCGGTATTCCATTGGCGGTACACACCGCTGTGCTCAAAATACACACACATCTCCAAAACACCGCCACATTGGACAATTTGAAATACACACACCTAATACACATACAAACACCACTCCCACACACCCAACACAATATAAAACACACACCCACATCACCCACAAACCCCTACGACGAACAAATAGAGATGAAGGCGACAGAGAGAGCACAGCAATAGACAACCCCACCACACAGAGGCACACAACACCATCACCCACACAACATCAACGCACAGAAAATCCCACACCACTACACATCACCACACTCATCACCACATACACCACCCCACACATCACCTACACCACCCAATGGCACGCCAAAGACACCCCAGGTTTTCGGAGGAGGAGCTCAGGGTCATGGTGGAGGAAATCGTACGGGTAGAGCCACAGCTATTTGGATCAGAGGTGCAGCACACCTCTATAGCTAGGAAGATGGAGCTATGGCGAAGAATCGTGGACAGGGTCAACGCAGTGGGACAGCACCCAAGAAATCGGGAGGACATCAGGAAGAGGTGGAACGACCTACGGGGGAAGGTGCGTTCCGTGGTCTCCAGGCACAACATCGCGGTTCAGCAGACTGGCGGCGGACCCCCACCTCCTCCCCCCCAACTAATAACATGGGAGGAGCAAGTCTTGACCATTATGCATCCTGAGGGCCTCGGAGGAGTCGGTGGAGGAATTGACACTGGTAAGTCAAATCTTAACTATCATATCCCCCACCCTACCTGCATGTTATCACACACCCCCACCCTCATCCCCTCCCCTATCACCCCAACTCCTCACATATGTCCCAACATCACAAACCACCCATCCCAACACCAAGCCCTGCATGCAACAACAAAGCATGGGCACCCATCACTAAAGCATGCCCACTGCACATACCCATACAACCCCCTAAACCATCATCACACAAGGTCCCACACAGGAATGCAAGCACTGGGGTACACGGTCACCCACCCATTGCACACCATGAAACACACAGATGCAATAATCAGGCCTTTCCACCCCTGCAGGACCACTACCCAACGTCACCAGACAGGAGGGTCCAGACATCTCCACCCCACCCACAGAAGAGGCCCACAGAGATGACAGCAGCTCTGTCCACCTGGATCTAGATGACCATCCCGGACCATCGTGGGCCTCGGGACAGTCGGTTCCCCTCGCACAGCCCAACACTGACCTTCCACCCTCTGGAAACACCAGTACAGCACCCACCCAGCGGGCCAATACCTCAGTCCCCAGGACACGTCAATCAGCTGTGTGTCCACCACTACAGGGAACCCAGGATAACCCACCACCCCAACAACAACAGGGACCTGGGGGCAGTGGTAGTGGGTACACGGTCCAGGGGACGGAGGCCCAGGAACACAGGGGAACTGGGAGGGCTGCTGTGCAACAGGGGGCGGACAGGCCAAGGGAACCCACTCTCCACGAGGCCCTCTCCTCCATCATTGGAGCATACCACCACTCCCAGGAGACGATGGCTACGGTCCTGGCCAAGTTGCAGGAGTCCTAGCACATGCAGGAGGAACAGTATTTGGGGTTCAGGGAGGACGATGAACTGCCCACCACCTCCGCCGGCACTAGTGGACACGACGCCCCGCCACAGGACCACCACACCCCACCTCCTGCAGACGGAGAACCACCCCGCAAGCGCTCCCTGAGATCCAGGAACAGGACAGAGCACGATGACAAGACCCCCGCCAAAAAATTAGACCACCCTGATTGTCATCCCACTGTCCCACTTTGTCACCCTGTCCATACTTAAACCTCCCCAGCTCCACTTCCTATGCCCATATGGGCAGTGCACCTGTGAGACTAATAGACTGGACTCTGTCATGGACATTCCTCCACCATCACCCATCACCATTTTACCACCCCCTCCAATAATTAGCACTTCAATAAACACCCTTGAACCACAAAACAATCTGGAGTAAGTCTGTGATTTTGAAAAAGTGTATTAGCTATGACAATGACAAAATCCGTTCTCAATAGTAATGTCAACATACCTATGTCACACATCACAAGTCCATGAAAGATGCAAGCAGATGACACACGTTGGTAACCACACCTGTGAAACCGTAATGGAAATGTACAACTCAGTTACCAAATACTGCATGAAATTGACAGACAGGATAGAGGTAGAAGTGTGAAAGTAAATGTATTAGTAAAGAAAGTGTTCTCACCTGTGTGTCACTGGAAATATTGCTGTATGACAGAGTCCCTGTTGTCAATGTCTTCTTCCTCTGCTTCTTCCTCATCACTGTCCACAGGCTCCACAGCTGCCACAACACCGTCATCTGGACCATCCTCCTGCAGAAAAGGCACCTGGCGTCGCAAAGCAAGATTGTGAAGCAGGGAGCAGGCGATGATGATCTGGCACACCTTCCTTGGTGAGTAGAATAGGGAACCACCTGTCATATGGAGGCAGTCTGACCTCTAAAGTGGGACAATTGGATGTGAGGTAACTGCGCTGGCGTTGTACACCGTCACGGTAGGCGGTCGAAGACCGCGGCGCAATGCTGCATTGGTTAACGTTGGACCCTATGGGTCCCAGGAGCCAATGACG
This sequence comes from Pleurodeles waltl, assembly GCF_031143425.1. Classification (NCBI taxonomy): domain Eukaryota; kingdom Metazoa; phylum Chordata; class Amphibia; order Caudata; family Salamandridae; genus Pleurodeles; species Pleurodeles waltl. The sequence continues at coordinate 54,133,860 of NC_090441.1, read as the reverse complement.
AAGTGCACCGACGGTGATGATATGCACCGCCGCGGACGTGACCGCCATTTTATATCTGTTCAATCACTCGATACCTGATCTTCGACAGGAGAGGACCTACACTGCAAGTGCTGCTGTGACCTCGGTCTGGAAGAGACAATGGCATGTGCGTCTGGGGAAAGGGCCCCTGCCTTCACTGCACAGGAGCTGGAGAAGCTCGTGGACGGGGTCCTCCCCCAGTACACGCTACTCTACGGTCCTCCAGACCAACAGGTGAGTACATAGGGTGCAAGTTGTATGGGCTATGCCTGGGTGGAGAGGGCTGGATGTAAGAAGGAAGGGGGCAGAGTTCTGCGAGCATGAAGGAGTGTGAATGCATGTGCCACATGGCAAGGGTAGGGATGGGGGCCACTCACTTCGACGGTGCAGTTGCCAATGACTTCTCTTCTCCCCCCAGTACATGTCATGTAGGTCAGCGCCCACCAGAAGAAGGATATTTGGCGTGCCATCACCAAGGACGTCCGGACCCTGGGGGTCCACCAGAGACGGAGCACCCACTGCTGTAAAAGATGGGAGGACGTTCGCCGCTGGAGCAAGGAGACGGTGGAGGCACAGCTGGGGATGGCCTCCCAACGTGGGAGGGGTGCCCGTCGCACCATGACCCCTCTGATGTTCCGGATCCTGGCGGTGGCCTACCCTGAGTTGGATGGGCGCATGAGGGCATCACAGCAGACACAAGGGGGTGAGTACACTCACATTCTGCTGACTTTGCACGCAGTGGAGGGGTCTGCGTGGGGTAGGAGGGCTGTGGGTTTCCCTAGGCCAGGGCGAGTTCCGTAGGCTAGGCCCTTCCGTAATGCAGGCCATGTGCCACCCCACCCCACCTCTGTAGAGTGCCAAGTACAGGTATGCATGTCCCTGTGTCATCTATGTGTGCAGATGTCCACCATAGCCATGTAGGCCTTATCCCAGTAACTGCATCTGTAGAGCCCAAGAGCGCGACGTAGTGCAGGGGGCTGCTGTGTCTGTATTGTCTGCCAACGGTAGCGGTAAGCCATGCACTCAACCTGTCTTTCTTCTGTTTCCCCACCCTTTTTTGTGGTCTCCCTGTTCTTTTGTGCATCAGCATCATCAGGCGGAGGTACAGTGGCACCGGAGCACGAGGAGTCTGCATCCCACATGGCCATGGAGGGCCACACCACGGACTCAGAATACACCAGTGGGACGGAGGGCGAGGGGAGCTTCACGGCGGTCACCGGATCAGCAACCAGCGACACGGACTCGTCCTCCAATGGGAGCTCCCTTGTGGTGGCGGCACCATCTGTGCCCACCACTTCTACAGGTACAGCCGCCACCCCCTCTACCAGCACCGCCCTCCCAGCAGCCCCTCAGCCTTCGCCCCGTGCCCACTCATCCAGGAGGGTGGGCATCATCTTCGCCCCAGGCACCTCAGGCCCTGCCCCAGTCACCCCTGCTGCCCTCAGTGAGGAGGGCATTGACCTCCTCAGGTCCCTCACTGTTGGGCAGTCTACCATTGTGAATGCCATGCAGGGTGTAGAAAAGGAGTTGCAACACACTAATGCATTCCTGGAGGGCATTCATTCTGGTCAGGCTGCCCATCATCAAACCCTGCAATCTCTGGCCTCAGCACTGAGGGCACATGCATTCACACTCCTTCATGCTCGCAGAACTCTGCCCCCTTCATTCTTACATCCAGCCCTCTCCACCCAGGCATAGCCCATACAACTTGCACCCTATGTACTCACATGTTGGTCCGGAGGACCGTAGAGTAGCGTGTAATGGGGGAGGACCCCGTGCACGAGCTTCTCCAACTCCTGTGCAGTGAAGGCCGGGGCCTTTTCCCCAGACGCACGTGCCATTGTCTCTTCCAGACCGAGGTCACAGCAGCACTTGCAGTGTAGGTCCTCGAAGATCAGGTATCGAGTGATTGAACAGATAGAAAATGGCAGTCACGTCCGCGGCGGAGACATCCGCAGCGGTGCGTATCATCACCGCCGGCGCACTTCGTCATTGGCTCCTGAGACCCATAGGGTCCAATGTTAACCAATGCAGCATTGCGCCGCGGTCTTCGACCGCCTACCGCGATCTTCGACCGCCTACCGCGATGGTGTACAGCGCCAGCGCAGTTACCTCACATCCAATTGTCCCACTTTAGAGGTCAGGCAGCCGCCATTTCAGGGGCCCACACGGCTTCATTTTCAACTGCGTCACACATACCTAGGCCTGGACTCAACACTCTTACACACAACTTTTTGGATTATGTTTCGTGTTCAGTGTAGCTGTGGGTATATATCTCTGAGTTGCTTATCTCTGTGGTCGCTTTTGTCCTTCCTAGGCACCGTCAGCTGGGACATGTGAGGAGATGGCGGAATCCTCCGGTGTACCGACCGCTGGTGGACCTGTTGACAATGGAGGAGCGACATTTAATCATCACCTACAGGTTTGACCGTGCCACAATCCAGCAACTGTGTACCCAGTTGGAGCCAGACCTGATGTCAGCAATCCGCCATCCCACAGGAATCCCCCCTCAAGTGCAGGTGCTATCAGTGCTCCATTTCCTAGCAAGTGGGTAATTTCAGAAAAACAGTGGCCATGGCATCAGGGATGTCCCAGCCTATGTTTTCCAACGTGTTGTCCAGAGTGTTGTCTGCCCTGCTGAAACACATGAGGAGCTACATCGTTTTCCCTCAGGTGGAGGATTTGGCTATAGTTAAAGGTGACTTCTATGCCCTGGGACATATCCCTAACATCATAGGTGCCACTGATGGGACCCATGTAGCTCTGGTCCCCCCCCACAGGAGTGAACAGGTGTACAGGAACCGGAAGAGTTATCATTCGATGAATGTACAGATGGTATGTTTGGCAGACCAGTACATCTCGCCGGTAAATGCTATGTTCCCTGGCTCAGTGCATGACGCCTACATCCTGCGGAATAGCAGCATCCCTTATTTGATGGGTCAATTCTAGAGGCACCGGTTGTGGCTATTAGGGGACTCCGGTTACCCCAACCTGTCATAGCTACTGACCCCAGTGAGGAATCCCAGGACCAGGGCAGAGGAACGCTACAATGAGGCCCATGGGCGGACTAGGAGGGTGATCGAACACACCTTCGGCCTCCTGAAGGCAAGGTTCAGGTGCCTCCATATGACAGGTGGTTCCCTATTCTACTCACCAAGGAAGGTGTGTCAGATCATCATCGCCTGCTCCATGCTTCACAATCTTGCTTTGCGACTCCAGGTGCCTTTTCTGCAGGAGGATGGTCAAGATGACGGTGTCTGGCAGCTGTGGAGCCTGTGGACAGTGATGAGGAGGAAGTAGAGAAAGAAGACATTGACAAAAGGGACTCTGTCATACAGCAATATTTCCAGTGACACACAGGTGAGAACACTTTCTTTACTAATACATTTACTTTCACACTTCTACCTCTATTCTGTCTGTCAATTTCATGCAGTATTTGGTAACTGAGTTGTACATTTCCATTACGGTTTCACAGGTGTGGTTACCAACGTGTGTCATCTGCTTGCATCCTTCATGGATTTGTGATGTGTGACATAGGTATGTTGACATTACTATTGAGAACGGATTTTGTCATTGTCATAGCTAATACACTTCTTCAAAATCACAGACTGACTCCAGATTGTTTTGTGGTTCAAGGGTGTTTATTGAAGTGCTAATTATTGGAGGGTGTGGTAAAATGGTGATGGGTGATGGTGGAGGAATGTCCATGGAGGGAGTCCAGTCTGTCTCACAGGTGCACTGCCCATATGGGCATAGGAAGTGGAGCTGAAGCAGTTTAAGTATGGACAGGGTGACAAAGTGGGACAGTGGGATGACAATCGGGGTGGTCTCATTTTTTTTGGGGGGGGGGGGGTCTTGCCATCGTGCTCTGTCCTGTTCCTGGATCTCAGGGACCGCTTGCGGGGTGGTTCTCCGTCTGCAGGAGGTGGGGTGCTGGTGTGGTGGTCCTGTGGCGGGCATCCTGTCCACTAGCGCCGGCGGAGATGGTGGGCAGTTCATCGTCCATGCTAGTGTCAGGGGCCCCTTGGAGTGCCACAGTGTCCCTCATGGTGTTCTGTATGTCCTTCAGCAGCCCTACGATGGTGCCCAGGACGGAGCTGATGGTTCTGAGTTCCTCCTTGAACCCCAAATACTGTTCCCCCTGCATGCACTGGGTCTCCTGAAACTTAGCCAGGACCGTAGCCATCGTCTCCTGGGAGTGGTGGTATGCTCCCATGATGGAGGAGAGGGCCTCGTGGAGAGTGGGTTCCCTTGGCCTGTCCGCCCCCTGTCGCACAGCAGCCCTCCGGAGCTCCTCCTCCGAAAACCTGGGGTGTCTTTGGCGTGCCATTGGGTGGTGTAGGTGTTGTGTGGGGTGGTGTATGTGGTGATGAGTGTGGTGATGTGTAGTGGTGTGGGGTTTTTTGTGCGTGGATGTTGTGTGCGTGATGGTGTCGTGTGCCTCTGTGTGGTGGGGTTGTCTATTGCTGTGCTCTCTCTGTCGCCTTCGTCTCTATTTTTTGGTCGTAGGGGTTTGTGGGTGATGTGGGTGTGTGTTTTATATTGTGTTGGGTGTGTGGGAGTGTTGTTTGTATGTGTATCAGGTGTGTGTATTTGGAATTGTCCAATGTGGCGGTGTTTTGGAGATGTGTGTGTATGATGAGCGCAGCGGTGTGTACCGCCAATGGAATACCGCGGTTGAAAGACCGCCGCGTGGATTCGTGGGTCGTATTAGCATGGGCATGTTTCTGTTGGCGTGACGGTGGAGGTTTTGCTTTCGCCAGTTTATCACTGACCTTTGGTGTGGCGGTGTTGTGTGGGTGTCTGAATTTCAGCGGATTCGGAGATGTGTGTCATAATAGCTGTGGCGGAATTCCGCGGCTGCGGCAGTGTATTGGCAGTCTTCTGCACGGCGGTAAGCGGCTTTTACCGCCAATGTTGTAATGATCCCCATAATGTAGCAAGTTACAGACATTAGCTAGTAATAGAAGTAAGGCGCCACTGTTAAACAGTAGTCACAATTCTTAATTTGTAAGATCGTTAAAATTGAGGCCCAAAAAAATAAAAAATAAAAAAGAGGTGGAGCACTAGATATCAGAGCTTGGTATATTCCTGGAGTCATACTTTTAAAATAAGATATTAGCTTATAGCAGTTAAATAGTAAAAAATGTAATCAGTTAGACGTGCAGTTTTCATTTAATCTTGCTTGCAGTTGCGAAATAAATTTCCCAAATTTGGCCAGCTCTACTGGCTCTTTTAGAGTGAATACCAAAGTTCTAGCCTCGGAGCAAGATCTTACGTTGTGGCGAAGGAAGAGAGGTCTAAGTAAAGTGCGTTGTGCATTCAGCAGTGCCAAACAGCAGCATAAGAGATGGGTAAATGTCTCTGTTTTATAGCCACAAAGTCTACAACAGTTTATACTGGTGAGGAATGCCAATTTGGATTCAGTTCCTTTATTTTTAGGCCAAGCAGTCTGGAAAAGGCAATTTGTGTCACGCAGGACTTCCTGATTGAGCAAGCTAAGTAGGGCTGGGGTGCCAGATGCTGTGTATCACTCTTATAGGATGCCGCCACCACTCTTTGCACTGCTGTGGTGCTCCATTTTCCCAGATTACATGCACAGGAAATCATTTTTATCTGTCTTTTCAGGATCACCTTGATGGATATTTGTGACTGTGCTAGTTTTGTCAGTTCTGCTTGATCGATTTGTAAGCCTGTTAGTGCTGTGGTTAAGTATTGTGACCATGGGTTTGACTTTGTTTCAAAGTTGTGGCAAAGGAATGATTTCAGAGTGTTAGTTGGTGCCATGATTAATTTATGGTAGTACTTCAGGAAAGCCGCCATATGTGCCCAGTTTTGGCTTTCCAGACCAAATTCTAACTTTATCAGATTACTCCTTAGCTATTGTGGAAGTCTGAATATTCTTTTATAGATTTTCACTTGAAGCTTTTCTATCAGCGTGGAAAGATGACCTGGGTAGACTTCAAGCCCATAATTTAGTGCTGGTAAGAAATACGCTGTCAGTACTTGAGGAATTAATCTAGCGGTCGGGCTTTCCATGATTTAGTTTAACTGGCATAATCTAGTTATTATGAAATCAGCTTTTGCCTTCAAGTGTTGAAGATTAACTTTGGGCTTTCCTTTAGTCGATAGCCAGACGCCCAGGTAATTAAATGTGTCTGTGCTGCAGATGTTGAGTGCCCCCATTTTCCAGTTGAGGTGCTGATGTTTCAATGGGCCACCAAAAATTATTACTTTAGTTTTAAGGGATTCGCTGTCACTTTATTTGCGATGTTATAGTCATACAAAGCGGTAGGTGCTTTCTGTAGGCCAGTTTTTGAGTGGTCCAACAAGTCGATATTATCTGCATATTGCAGAAAGGTGAGTCTGAGGTTCCTGATTTTTGGTGGAATCAGGTTTGCGTGTTTTAGTGCTTGTGACATGTCTGCTGTGTAAAGATTGAATAGCAGAGGCGCAAGCACGCAACCTTGTTTTAGCCCGCTGGTGGTGGGGATCTTCTTGCTAATGGCAGAGCTTGATAGCTTAACTCTTTCCCAGGTTGATGAGTAAAGTGAAATTATTGCCCTTAGTAGTTTGCTTGGAACTCCCCAGTTTTGGAGCAATCTCATCACTAATGTATGCACTATAAATATGTCAAAAATAAAACCTATAGTGTTCACTGTCATACATGAAATTAAGTTCATGTTACTCATAGTTGCATCAATAACACTGTCATCAATCAATTACTTTTATTCAATAAATGATGCCAGGACAGAATTTGTGAAAACATTTTTTTTTTTATTCTTAAATGAGATGCATCTCTCAAAAGGTATGAACATAAACAAAATGTAAATGTCCAACAAAACAGATGCAGTGCATCAATATTTGGGATTTTTGACCAATAGCTTGCCTCCTAATTTCACTACTAAGGGACATCCTCCTCAATAAGGAGCATTTAGTAGGCAGAGCAGGCACCTCAATGATCTTTCTTGGTAGGGGTGGGTTTTGGTTTCTTAGGTGTAAGGGACTGGTAAGCAGTAAAAGTGGGTGGGGGGAGATGGGGTAGAAAGTGTGGGAGAGGATTGGGTTTGGGAGGTAGAGGGAGCTGGAGTGGTTGTTGTGTGTCTGTCTGTTTTGTAGGTGCATGTGGGTCTGGTGTTTGTAGTGTATGTTTGGGTGTGTGTTTCTTTGAAGGTGTGTGTTGTTCGGGCTAGTGTGCATTTGCATTTGGTGTGTGTTGGTATGTGTGCTTTGCTGCGGGTGTGTTTGTTTGGATGAGTGTGCTATTGAGGTGGGTGGTGTTGTGTGTGTGTCGGTATGTGTTGTAGATGCATATGCGTCTGGTGTATATTTGGATGTGTATGGTTTTGTAGGTGTTTTGTATTCTGGTGATTGTGAGCATGTGAGTTTGGTATGTGTTATTTAGCGTGTAGGTGTGTGTATGTGTGACAGTGCTTGGATGAGTGTGATGTTGAGATGGATGTTGTGGTTGTGGTGCTAGTGGGTGTGCTGGTGGTGGGTGTTGTGGTTCTGGGGGCTGTGGTTGTGGGTGTGGTGGTTATGGGTGTGGTGGTGGTGGGTGTGGCGGTTGTGGTCCCAGTGGCTGTAGTGTCAATAGTGTGTGTGTGCTTTGGGTGTTTCTGTTTATGTGTGGGTGTGCTGCTTGTGTGTGTTGGAGTGGGTGCATGCAAAGAAGTGTGTGCTTGGAATTGGGCTTGAAGTTTGTATTTGGGATGAGGAAGGGAGCGGAGTATGGGCACAGGGTTGGGCTGGTTGAGGGCAGTGCTCAATTTGTAAAATACTAGGTCCAGGTGTCCAAATTTTTTGGGAGGCCACACCCACATGACCCAGCTCCACCCACTTCCTCAACTGATACTGCTGAAAGTCAGATGTAATACTTGATCTGAATTTCAGCAAGGGAGCCTTCCCTGAGTGAGCCCTTCCCTACACCACCAGGTGTAGGGAAGGTAGTTCCATTGGCCTAGATGATTGAGCAGCCATTAAACAGACTAGGAAGTTATCTGCATCAAATATATATATGGAAATCAGCTAAAGAAAGGATATTTGCCACTGCTTGGAAGCACTAGCTGCCGATCCCTTACGTTCTTCTTGAAGTATATTGCTTGGCTCATGCAATATGATTTGTAGGCCGAATGTCAGGCGGTTTTACTGCTAAGGTGCATGTGAATTTGATGGAAAACTTTGGGTATGGATGAAGAGGGTATACAATGCCCCCTTTTAAATCATACCTTGGTAGGCATATATACTAAGACTGTAAACAAATTATTAGCTTCATAAATGCCAATGAATCTTCAGTAACCCTCCTACCAAAAAATAAATGAGGTATGTTAGACAGGTTTGCTGAGCAAAGAGACCAGGAAAGGAGGCAAACATGAAAGTATTAGGAAGAAAGGGGGAAGCATGAAGGGAGATAATAAACTCTGTAAATCTGTTTCATAGGAAAGGCTGGGGTGGGTGGATCCAGGGAAGCACTTGGCAGAGGGATTGAGTAAAGGCCCCCTCCCCCTTTCCTGGTCCCTGAATAAAGCAGCCCTTGCCTGGCCCCATCGCAGAGAAAAATACATTATTGATATTACGATAAAGACTAGTAGTAGAACTACTTCTGGCCTCACCTGTGACCTGCTGCTTCGGTGGCACTGCCAGGCTCAGACCGCTGGCAAATTATGGTCCTTTTCCTATCACCTCTCCTACGGCACTTGCAGTTGACATTGCGCATCACACAATAGTCACACCGCCAGCCCCAGAGTCGCACCTACAGTCTTCCCTCTTCATCTCCTACCCCCTGCAACCTTGCCCTATATTTTCTGCCTCTCTGTTCTCCCACCATTTTCTATCTTGGGCAGGCTTCTTATCTGACTGATCTCCCTCAGTCTTTCCCTCTCTGGTGGCCCTGCAGTGGGAATGTGCGCAGCCCAGATGGGTCTGTGAAGAGTTCTCGACTCCAGAGGGACTACCTGGTAGTGGTACCGTACAACAATACCAAATCCCCCCAGCCTCTGCAACACAGTGCTACACTTTGCCCGGTACAGATCCGGGTGGAGATCATAGTGCTTTGAGGATGCAGGCCGGTCCCTGTTTGAGGAACAGTGGGTGCACTGTCACCGCACAGATACAGTGAGTCCCAGCAACTCGGGCGCATCATGTAGTGCTATGATATCAGTCTGACTCTGATGGACACACTTCAAAATACTCAAAACACACTTTTACCAACAAGGTGCATCAAGCATGTTACATGTAGTGCTTTAATGCCATTGTGCCAGTCTGTCTGATGACAGTAACAGCACTTTACAACAGTCAAAACACACTTTTACCAAGTGTGACCCAGACCCTACAGCACAAGGGACCTTTTATCCATTCCAACAAACATTTATTACACGGTATTCCACTTGTCCGTTTAACACACAATTGTGATGCAGGCAGGATCTTTACCCACAGAGACCTTTGCCACACGTCGTCATCGGGCTCTTCTTTACCACATGGAATGCATTCCTTCCACTGGGAACTTTACCATACACTGGCACTTGTCAGCTTTACCACACGTGTGTGTCTTACGACCACAAGACCTTCACCAGCAGAGGGACATTATCACAAGGTCCTTAGCCCTATGGGATTTTGATCATACTACTACAAGACAGTTTCATGGGACCTTTACTACAGACATAGGACATCCGGCCACTCCCCCCAATGAAGAAGCATCAATGCAATGCACTCGCAGGGCGGAAGGCTCGCACTGCCAATCACAATATTGTAATGAGGTTGGCTGCTCACTGTACGCAGGCAAGGTACACACGAACAGGCCAAGGGAGACAGCTAACAAATTTAGCAACTCCTCTCTAAAAATATTCTTGCACATACTCAGTGGTGACTTAGGCCCTCATTACAACCCTGGCGGGTGGCAATGGTACCGCCAACAGGCTGGTGGTACAATTCGCCATATTTTGACACCGCGGTCACACCGCCGGGACCAACGGTTTTCTGCTGTGGTTGCCCCGGCGGTTTGAATCTGCCAGGGCAGCGCTGCTTGCAGCGTTGCCCTGGGGATTTTGACTCCACCTCCTGCCCGCCTGTCCATGGAGGTAGAGACCGCCATAGAAAGGCTTGCGGGATGGGGAGTCGCGGGCCCCTGGGGGCCCCTGCACTGCCCATGCACTTGGCACGGGCAGTGCAGGGGCCCCCAAGCACAGCCCCATCGCGATTTTCACTGTCTGCCTGGCAGACAGTGAAAAGCGCGACAGGTGCTCCTGCACCCGCCGAACCGCCACATTGCCGCTGGCTCCATTAAGAGCCGGCTGCAATGTTACACCTGACATCCCTGCTGGGCCGGTGGGTGGAAACTCTGGCAGTACAACCTTGGCGGTCGGCCTCATCCGACCGCCAAGGTTGTAATGAGGGCCTTAGTCTGGAATGATCATTATGCAGATAAAGTTCAGATTACTCAAAGATGTACATGTCCCATCTACCTAAGGTAAGCCCCTATTTGATTATACAAAACACTTTTGCCAGTGGGCAAGAATAATACAGACTTGCTTACCTAACCATTCAAATAAAGATCATGGATGCTTACAAACCTAGAATGTTCAGTTGCCGCCTTGTGATTCAGTAATATATAATTTGTATCACTGATTCTATAATGCACTTCTGAAGTGCAGAATCTGTGAGACTGTACTATCACCCTATCAAGACACTCCACCTGCCATCATCTTCCACTGCCTTAGTTTCCAAACAGAGTGGATAGTCTGGAGTTTTTCCAATTTGTAGAACCCTAAAAAAGTTAAGACAATGGCATGTCCAGGCCCCATTCAAAATCTGACCAGCATTGCAGACGCTGAGAGACCCTGGAGGTATATGGTGGTGGCAGTCAATAGAAAAGGAAGTAATATAGCACTGCAACTTCCACTACAAGTGATGCAATTTCTGACCATACGTACCAAAAGGAATTGTCCTCTTTAGTAAACTAGACAATCCACTGGCTGATACTGCACACTGTGGTAAATGATCTAAGCAAGAAAATAAAATATTCAGACAAGTTCTTAACATTAACATTTTTCCCTGCACTTTACATTTCTCTCATTTCAACATGTGGCTGTAACGTTCACTGATACTTATGGCACATTTTCTACTGGTCACTGGAAGTGCAGGTCAGGTAGTTTTCAAATGGACACTTTTGAATTGTGTGTAAATTGAAATGAAAAGTCAACTTATTCATCCAGATTACTTTTCATTTCAATTCATAAAAACCTTTGTTAGACATTATTTTGTTCCCAGCTAAATTATTGGGTCGATTACACTCCAATCACAACACTTCACTTATGACCTAAGGGCCAGATGTATGAAATTTTTTTGCACTCGCAAACGGTGCGAATCGCAAAATTCGGCTGTTTGCGAGTGCAAAAAAGTGGTCTGCAATGCATGAAAGGCATTCGCAGACCACAAAGAAGAAATCGCTTAAATTGCGATTTCTTGCATTGCGACCTGGTTTTGCGAGTCGCAATTTGCGATTCGCAAAATCCACATCGCAAGGCGATGCTGCAAAAAATCGCAAATTGCGATTTTTCGCAGAATGGCATTTTGCACATGCAAAATACCATGATATGAAACCAGGTGGTAATCTGGTGCAAAATTTAAAAATGCAGTTAAAATGCATTTTTAAATTGAACATGGAAAACACACATGCCCTTTTGGCATGTGTGCACCTTACATGTCCCCCAAAACATTTTTGGGGTGCAGCAGAGGGGGCCTTAGGCCCCCAGCACCCTGGGCTTTTGCATTTCCAAAATTGCGATTTCTGGTTCAGAAATCGCAATTTTGCAAATGCAAAAAATGGGGGCGGAATCACAATTTGCGATTCGGTAATAGCATTTGCGATTTTTAAGAAATCACTATTACCGAATCACAAATGTGATACATGGCACTTTGCGAGTCAGAAATAGCGATTTCTTAAAAATCGCTATTTCCGACTCGCAAAGGGCCGTGATGATACATCTGGCCCTAAAAGACACAATTTGGCCTGTGTTTTAAAAAAACAAATTAGTTAGAAATACATTTCATATTAAAATAGGTTCCTCTCCGGCTGGGTTTCCTATACAGCTGGCTGTACAGGGACAGGATCTCTGTGGTCAGCAGTTTTAACTCCTCAGCTAAGATGTTAGGGGCCCTGTCACCTGCTTTGCCTGGAATCATAGCTTCCAGAAGGCAGTGATAGCAGGAAAAGTAGAAGAGGTGTGGTTAGCTGCAGTATTAGGAGGCTAGTGAGCTTTTTTCATTATGCTGCCACACACGTTAGCCTTTGGCTGTGTACAGCATGGAGTTTTACACCTTCTACATGGTCAATTGGCAAAATGTCCTGATGGCAGGGTCAGGGAGCAGCCATTTTAGAATGTGAACCAGTGTTTTTTAAATGTTGAGTTTATCACCACCGCTCAAAATGGTGGCTAGTTTGTTTACATATGCAAAATGCATACATTACTGTTTTTTGATAAATAGAAAATGTGTAATGTAATGCATCACTGTATTTAAATGCGATAGTGCCATGATTTAATTTATACTTCCGTAGACAGGATTTTACAAAAAAACATTTAAGTGTATTATTTACACCTTATTTTTTTTTTTACAAATATCAGACATGTATAAAATTGTTATTCTAAGTTACAACATCACGAAACATGGTATGTACATATATGTTCCAAAAAGTTATGGAATTTTACAGAGACATGAGATGTGTGTTGATTACCAAAGTATGATTTGCTCATTTAAAGTGATATTTAGCATTTATTCTTAAATGCAGGCATTTGAACCCAGGGTTAGCTAGAAGACGGCAGCCTCAGGTATTTAGGCCATTTCCAGACCTTGCCATCATGGAAGAAAGGGATATTATCAAAAATTATAAAAATGGAGATTGAATAGGCAAGCTATTCCTATTCTTGATTTATGTCATCAGCTGGAGCCAGATCTACTGCCTCACAATATGAATCCCACAGCAATAACACCAATAGTGAAAATTATGGCAGTACTCAATTCTGTGGCTACAGGGTCCTTTGAATACACTGTGGCAGTATCTGGTGGCATGTCACAACCAACTTTCAGTGGTGTGCTACAAGTTCTTTCTTCAATGATGAGGCACCTCAACAGCTTCATAAAGTTGGTTGTGATGTGGCACCAGATACTGCCACAGTGTGCTAGAATGATCCTGTGGTCACAAATTGTGTAATGCCACGATTTTAACTATTTGTATTATTGATGTGGGATTCCTATTGTGAGGCAGGGGATTTGGCTTCAGCTGATGACATGAATCAATATGAGTTTGCATACTGAATCTGTCTTATATGATTATATCTTGTTTTTCCATAGTGTCAAGGTCTGGAACTGCAAAGACAAAAATTACACAGACTATTTTGTTTATGCATGTGTTCAATTGTTTTTTTATTTGACAAACTATTCTTGCTTACTAATGTATGAAATTAATACATTAAGATTTGTAGTGCTTGTTATATTTTACTTTTAGGAACACGGGAGAAACATTACCTAAATTTAACATTTCTATGGCAAAGAATTTTTTGATTATTTGCATTTTTAAAACAATGATGGAAGGAAGAAATAAAAAATACCACAAGAAATACAACAGCAGTCCTTGACTTTGTGATTTTAGATCTTATTTTACAAACACAAATAAACGTACACAGGATGAAAACCAAATACCAAAGCGGAAAACCAAAAAAAAGAGCCAATCTTGCAGCAAAATGGTGCTCTGCAGTGGAATGGCAAAGGATCATGGTCTGATATGAAGTGTGTTTTATGGTGTTTTATTCAGGTGTTCGCAATTGGCCACTATTCATCAGGTGTGTGCTGCTGGCATTCATCCAATTGCACAGACACAGTATATTATTGAGTGGGTTGTGTGACTGACTCCCGCCATCAGGATTTCACCGCCAGAACAACGCCAGCATGACTGTGAAATCTAAATATGCTTGGTGCAATCCCGCTACACTGACGGTGACAGAGTACGTTTAGCCAGCATTGAAGTCTGCTGCGTCTACAGCAGTAAACTGCGTACACATCAGATTCCACACTGTTGACGCGAACGGAGATTCAGCCACAATTGATCTAAATACGGCAGTCGGAATTCCGTCAGCTTGATGAAGTATTTGGAACCACCGTCACGGAGGGATGACAGAACTCCCATCAAAGTCTGAATCAGGTCCTTAGTCTTGTCAGAGGTGCCTATGTACAAACACTTGAATCCTCGTGCTAACACAAAAGATATGGAAACAGTTTGGCATTTCTTTACATCTCTAACTAATCTTGACACTGTCAAAGCTCAGACACAACTTGACATATGTATTGAGTCCCATGGAGAAGCAAAAATAATTGTTGATTTGGAAGACAGGAAACGAGTACTTCACCATAGAACCATGAAAGGGATGGATATAATGAAGGATGTATGGAAGGAGGAGGAGAAGTTAAAGAAATAAATGTTTATCCTAAACTGAATTTATACTGGTAACATCAAGGGAAGTTATGAATTTATAGAAGAGAAGATAGGGTTCTGAATGCTCAATTTATGGGAATCAGTCAGTGTGCTCACAAGCTTGACGTTCTGGGAAATATAAATCAGGTGGTTGAAGGAAAAAGATTCTGTTATTGCTGGAGTTTATTATTTGTGGACAACATGTTTATTTTAAGTTACCTGCAAATTAGCCAGGTACCTGCTATTTAAGTTTAGTTTTTTACACAGTTTATAATTTATATTGTTTGGATAAACAGGCAGTTGGATTTTCAGGTAGGACTAAGTATAGTAGTAATGGTTTGCAGTGATATTTCTGGTGCTATGATTCCTTCTCTAGGGATTGTTTTAAATGATGTGAAGATTAGAAAGCTTTACGCTTTAGTCAACAAATTGGCAACCAGTTCAGCTGGAGCTTTGATAGCTTTTGACACTGAGCTAAAAGCCATTAGGGCTATGATCTTACAGAACAGGCTTGCTTTAGACATTTTGTTCATGAAAGAGGGAGGCTCTGCAAAATGCTGAACGTTCAGCAGTGCTGCATTTTTATTTTTTATAAGAGTGAGCCGATTAGAGGTTATGTGATAAATATAACTGACGTGACAACAGAGTTAAAAGAGTTGGAAGTGACAGGTGCCTGGGAAGCAGTTGGAAAGGGAAGGGTAGTTGGCTTAGCAATATTGGCAGTGGATTTCTAGAAACTATATTAAGACCTATTTTGATTATTGATGTTTGTGTGATTTGCCTATTTGTTATGGAGTAGGGATTCAAGTATAAGAAAACAAAGAAGAAACCAGTTGAGGGAAAGGGTCTTAAGAGAAAAGAAAAGGCTTGTGATGAGTACAGGGAATTAGAAAATTCTAACATAAGCAGTAACAGACAACACGCTTCTGAGATGGTCTTGGAATAATGACTGGTTCTGTGTGACGGCTGTTCTATCCATCAGAAGGCGGATAGAAGCAGCATAATTTAATGCTCCATAATATTACTAACTAATATGTTAATAGCTATACTGATATTTTAATCTGAGTGTCAATGTGTGGCAATTATTATACATATAAATGAAGAAGCCACATTCATATATTCATAGAGTAACCCTTAGTTTATGATATACTCCTATTATTCAAAATGTATTGTGAAGACGGGCCTTACTGCGACTAGGTTGTAAGTTGACTAAAGTCCTTTAGACTTCTGAATACGATGTTCTTACCAAGAAACATTCTCATGTTTTCCATCCATTCACAGGCGTCTTACTGACTTTGTTATTTAGAGTAGTTATTTGGTTAGGCTGATAAACTGCTAAATTAGGGAATGCTGATTGAAGTATAACTATGGACTGTACAGTGCATGGGGATGGGAGAGTGAGAGCTGTACCAGGATGAGTGTACTACCGATACCTTCCAAGGCTGTGCAGCTGTGTGCTCCTTTGTTCCACAATGGGAAACGTGGAGAGTTTACCTGCTCTCAGATGACAGTGCATTCTGAATGGCCCATCCAAAGGGAGCTGGTAAGATGAAGCTTCCAGAAGCTTCTGTGTTATTACAATTGTGTGCTTTCTTAGTATAGTTCAGCCGATCTTGTCCTGACTTCATTGAAGAAAGACCTTTCCTGAACTGTGCTGATTCCCTTAACCTTGTTCCTTGAGCTTGCTTCTCTCCTGAATATCTGTGCCTATTTCACCTGAATCTTAATTTGGTTTGATTGATGCTAACAATGTCTTTCTTAGAATTTCCCCTTGACATTTTTGATACCCGATTTAGATTATGTAAGTTCCTTTATGGAACTAATGTACTTTCCCGTTCTGTATTTTGAATCTGATCATATTTTGTATCATCTTTTATATAATATACAAATTTATATTCCATGACCAAATAGATATATATGCTTACTTGACTTACTGATTTGAGTAACTAGTAACTTTGGCTAAATTTACTAATACACCTTCATAGTTTAGACACCATCCTTTCTGTTGTTTTTGTGGAATCAAATTGATCTTACTATAATTGAATTTTGGTGCTGATGATGGTTCCTTGCATACATTTCCAGTCAATAAAAAAGGTCCATACGAGCACTGGCCCAACCTCCATGATGACTAAGCCAGGACTTACAGGTATAGAAAGGTGTGTTGGGTCATGGGTACAAACACTTTATGGCGTGCCAGTGAGACTATCGCTAGATACACAAGATATTGCAAACTGTGTGATTGCTAAGGTACGCATGGCCACAGTGGAAGTTGAAATTTTGAGAGGGGCTCAAGACGAGGGGCACCAAAAAAAAATCAGACAAGGAGAGCAAGACCTCAGATGCAGGCATAAAACAAGGTCTTTAATACTGAGAATTGCACCAAAAGTCGCAGTTGGCAGCAAGGGCACCAAGAGAGCTGTTCATCCTCTATGTATACCATGGGAACGGTGAAATGTGCACTTTAAGAAAAAAAGAAAGAAGCTGAGAACCAACAGTTTGACTAGTGTGTTTACCAGAAGAGCAGTGAGGCACACACCTTAAAAGAAAAGAAGCTTCCTGCATATTATCACATTGTGTGCAGAGTAAAAGTGACATGCACCCCAGAATGACTAATTAGAAAAAATAAATGTAACTATTGTCAGAAAACAAAATAATAAAAGATACAAAAAACCGGGTAGATGTGAATAAACCCTCCAGAAATACAGTAAAAGAGACATACTGCATTACCAGCATGGAAAGTATGGGAGATTCCTCAACAGTCATGCATTTACCAGACGAACAGCTTTGCAGTGCAGAAAGTGGAAGGAGGCTTCCAGGTGTATGCTGACGCTGTTGGGAGGAGGGCA
The DNA here is from genome assembly GCF_031143425.1 of Pleurodeles waltl. Classification (NCBI taxonomy): domain Eukaryota; kingdom Metazoa; phylum Chordata; class Amphibia; order Caudata; family Salamandridae; genus Pleurodeles; species Pleurodeles waltl. Next base: position 54,116,532 of record NC_090441.1, on the reverse strand, counting down.
TATTTATAGCATAGAGGAAATTGGCAGTGCTCAAACACTGCCTAGGGACTGAAGGGAGAGAAGGTCTACAGCATTGTTTGCTGTTGATTGATAAAATGGAAGATGATTTAGATCAAAATGAGACGGCAATAAGAAAATTGGACATTGAATTTAGAAAAAACAAATAGGTACTAGAAACACACAGATTCTTAGGGAGGAATCAATTACCAGGAAAATCAGTGGAGTAGCCTTAATAGTAATATCTGCGTCTTGTGATTACAGGTCGTTTTATGCCAACCTGTTACATAATAATCTCATGAGGACTGAGAAAAAAGGACATAAATAGCTCTAAAGGCAAGCAATTGACATAAGGCAAGCCCATCGAAAAAGCTAAGAGATTTGAATATGTATCACGAACTATAAAGTAATCTGGAGTAAATTGTGCAAAAGAAACTAGTTTCTAGCAGGGTAGGCCTACAAAGAAATAATTTATGGGAATTGTAGAGTGTGGATGTCCCATTCCAAATTCCACCAATCCAATTTCCCACTGAAGCAAGTCCCTTTCCAACCTTCTCCCACACTCCTGGTTCTTTCAATTCCTTCAAATCTGCACTCTCTTTTGTTAGATTAGCAAGCATAGTTTTAATCTTCACACTATTGTCGGGAATATACGTACAACAGTGTCGTGCACCAAGCATTTTGCAAACGCCGCCATCCTTTGCTAAAAGAATGTCTAAAGCAAGCCTGTTTTGAAGAGTCATAGCTCTTTCCGCTGCAAGTTCAGCATCTATCAGGATTATAGCACCTGAAAACTTTGTCAACATGTTATCCACTATAGTAGACAACTTTCTTATTTTGATGGAATTCAACACAACTCCTAATGAAGGAATCATGGCTCCAAATATATCTCCTACCACAGCAGCTGCGGTCTCTCTTTTCTGGATACGATGGGATCCAGATGTCTTTTGAATCATCGATAGGTCATCCAGTTGATAAACTTTTGGGAACACTATACCCAAATAACATCTCCCCCACCATCCCTTTGGAAGACGATAATAGGCATTATACCCACAAATGTAATATACACCTAGAATGACAGGGTCAAGTCCGTTCATCATGAATGTCCATTTGGCCTTAAAGATAAACGTATGTTTACATTCACTCGCTCCTACAAAAATGTTATCATAATAAGATTCACCTCGATATATACAAAATTGCCCTACATGCCAAGCATCTAAAGCTATTCTCCCTTGTGTCTTTATTGCGGCAAAATCATAATTGTCTACTGAAGTTCTCTTATGTAGCTCTTTTTCTAATTTCGCATTCATTTGTGCCCTTCTATCATCTGTGCGATCTAAAAAGCTTATTTCTACTGCAGAGAGCGAGCAGGTAAGGTTTTCCCTATGAGCGTGAGCCGTTTCAAAAGGTTGCATTGGCTCGAAAAATTCCCTCATTATTTTAGCATCCCAATCTTTAGCAATCTGGCTTAGCTGCGCTATTATAGGAACATATGCAAAGGTAACATCATAATTTGAGTAAAAATACTGTATGTTAGTTTGACCATAAAATCTAGACATTACTATACTACATGTAATCCCGTATGTAAGAGGCATGTGGTGATAAGTCACCCCTTCCTTTACTGATGTCGGTATCTGTGTACACACATAACAATTTTTCGCATCCATAGTCTCAACATATTCTGTTAGCAAGCGATAGAAAACATTATATGAAAGCTCTTTCTTATCATGCAAGTGTCTCTCATCTAATTCTAGTCTTTTCAGTGCAGTTAGTTCAGTGACAGTAACAGGAGCAAAAGTAGAAGCATCAATTCTCTCATTCTCACCCTTACCATGCATTCCAAGTACAATTGCCATTATTATTAGTACACATGCAATTATCAAGCCTATACACACGTATTTACAATATTTCTTTCTAATGTTTTGCGTCATGATCTGTATAGAATCAGAGAGCTAGAAGCACCTATAAAATTATTTAGCAATTCAGTTACAAAGCTGAACGAGCGCAATGTTCACACAGTTTTCTTCAAGAGGCCAGTCACTTATCGGTTAGCAGCATTTGTCTCAATTCGGCAATAACTCAGTCTTTTATCAGTTCAGCAAAAGTCTCAGCTAGTTGTTTGTATCACGTTGGATTGTAGCAAGCAATGTCATTTGTCACCCTTTCAATCAACAGAGTCCATAAAACTTTTCTTTTCTATTGGTATCTCTTCTTCTTCGTTCTCGAGGCTTAGAGATACAAACTTGTCAGTCCAATCGTCATGAACTACATATGCCCATTCAGGACCGGAATATCTTCTGTTCGGTATCCTTTTCCTTTTCAATTTTGCTTCTCTTTTCGATTCTGCTTCGCTGGTACTTTCCACCTTTGTCAAGTCTTTTTCTTCACTCGGGGATGGTACCGCGACAGTTACTTCTTTTCTTTTCTCTTTCACTTTTGGCCTTTCTCCGTCGTTCAAACTTTCTTCAGTCCTTTGTTTTACTGGTGATATACTTAGTCTCCTCTTTGCACCATGTCCATTTGAGGGACCTGCGATCTTTTCTGAGGAAGCTTGAACCTTTTCGTTCTGTTCTGCCTTGTCCCCTCCTTCTGGGGAATCAATCACGTTCTCTTTTTCTTTTTCTGTATCGTCTGCTTCTGGGAAAGCCCTCCTCTGATCCGGCTCTCCTGCTTTTTCACCTTTTTCGAGCCCTTCGTCACCGTTACTTTCGTCAGGCTCTTTATCACTTTCAGCTGCTTCAGGTTCCTTGTCACCTTCAGCTGCTTCAGGCTTTTTGCTACCCTCAGCTGCTTCAGGTTCTTTGTCACCTTCAGCTGCTTCGTCGCTGTCTGAACTTTCTCCTTGGTCTTCCCCAAGTGAGTTGGTCTCTTCGTCCTCAGAGAATGTTTCCCTCTCTTCTGTTCCTGCCTGTTCGCTTTCAGTTCGGTTTTGCTCTGTCTCGGCACTCAGCACTGTTTTATCAGGCACTGGCAGTTTTAGCGCTTCAACTTCCTCGTCTGTGGGACACAACACTTTCTTTGTGTGACTGGCGTGAATCCAGTTGGGAACCCCCGCACACTTCACAGCGGTAGTTGTCGTCAGGATCACTTGGAAAGGACCTTTCCAACGGGGTTCCAGACACGACTTTCTCACGTGCTTCTTTACCACGACCCAGTCACCTGCTTTCAGTGCGTGTCCTGGACCTTGGATCGGTGGCAAGGTGGTCGCTTCCACCTGGTGAGAGAAAGAGCGAACCACGTCAGCCAGACCCTTGCAGTAGTCTAACACCATATCATCTGTAATATTCAAAAGCGCGTTTGCGGGAACTGCAGGAAGTCTCATAGCCCTGCCCATGAGAATTTCGTGCGGAGACAATCCAGTCTTTCTATCAGGGGTGTTTCTCATTGACATTAGCACCAAGGGCAATGCGTCAGGCCATTTCAAATTTGTCGATGCACATATTTTCGCCATTCTCGATTTCAGTGTACCATTCATCTGCTCCACCAGTCCTGAGGCTTCGGGTCGATAGCTACAATGCAGCTTTTGCTCAATGTTCAGCGCTTCGCAAAGTAACTTTATCACCTCGTTATTGAAGTGACTTCCCCTATCTGATTCTAAAGAGATCGGGAATCCGAAACGTGGTATCAACTCTCTCAACAATAGTTTTGCAACTGTAAGGCTGTCATTTCTACGTGTAGGGTATGCCTCAATCCAGTGACTAAAAATGCATACAATCACCAACACATACTTCAGACCTCCATGCACGGGCATCTCAATGAAATCTATCTGCAATCGACTAAACGGGCCGCTGGCCCTGCCAATGTGGCTTGCGTTCACAACTGTTCCCTTTCCTGGGTTCATCTGCTGGCAAGTGACACATCGATGGCAAACTGCTTCTGCAGCTTGACGAAATCTGGGGTTAAACCAATCAGTTTTGAACAATCTTATCATGGCATCTCTCCCTAGGTGAGCCTGCCCATGATAGAACCGCGCAAGCTGTGATAAAAGACCATTTGGCAAAACAAATTTTCCCTCATTTGAAACCCATAACTCATCTGGTCTCTTTATACATTGTGATTTAATCCAGGACTCTCTTTCATCCTCTCTGACGCTATTCTGTAATGCTTTTAATTCGTCTATTGTATCTACAACTTTCAAGGCAAATGCTTCAGCTGGTTCGAGTTCTGGTTCACTTATCGAATTCCATTCATCTCTGAGTAATATACAGTTCAAGGCACAAAATCTTGCGACTTGATCCGCATATGCATTTCCCAGAGAAACATAATCCTGTCCTTTTGTATGAGCACTACACTTTACCACTGCAACTTCGGCTGGCATTTGAATGGCGTGTAACAATTCCCTTATTCTTTCCCCATTTTTCACTGGGGATCCTGAAGAAGTCAGGAAACCTCTCTGTGACCATAGTTGTCCAAAGTCATGCACAATCCCAAACCCGTACTGACTATCAGTGTAAATGGTGACTTTCATCAATGCAGACTGTTGACATGCTCTTGTAAGGGCTACAAGTTCTGCTACTTGTGCAGAATAGACTCCTTGAAGCCAGGTCGCTTCCAAGACACCTGTTACAGTACATACAGCATATCCTGCTTTCAAAATTCCCATCCCATCTCTAAGACATGAACCATCAACGAAAACAATTTGGTCATTTTCATCAAGCTTAGTATCCTTAATGTCAGGTCGAGGTTTTGTGCAAAATTCAGTCACCTGAAGGCAGTCATGCTCGACGTCTTCAGCGTTCTCAATTTCAGCATTTTCTCCAGGAAGCAAGGTTGCTGGATTCAACGTAGTGCACCTTTTCAGCTGCACATTCGGTGAGCCCAGAATTATCGTTTCATACCTTGTGAGTCTTGCTCCAGTCATGTGTTGCATTCGGGAGCGGGTCAAAAGTATCTCAACTGAGTGAGGGACCATGACTGTTACTGGATGTCCCATCACTATTCCTTCACTCTGAGTGAGGCTGATACCAACTGCTGCTACGGCGCGCAAACACCCTGGAAGTGCTGCTGCGACCGGATCCAAAGTAGCTGAAAAATACGCTACTGGTCTGTTTATGCCACCATGGGCTTGAGTCAAGACAGACAAAGAACATGCATCACGTTCATGACAAAACAATGTGAAAGGCTTTGTGTAGTCAGGCATACCTAAAGCTGGAGCCCTGCACATGCATTCTTTCAACTCAATGAAAGCATCCATCTCATCTCCTTTCAGCTCAATTTCATCCAATGCATCCTTCTGGGTCAGTTTCAGTAAAGGCTTTGCTAGAGTCGAGAAGTTGGGAATCCACTGGCGACAATAGCCCACCATTCCCAAAAACTTCCTCACCTCCTTTCTCGTCTTTGGTGGACTCATTTGAAGTACACTTGTTATTCTTTCCTTCATTATTCTCCGTGACCCTTTCTCTATTTGGTGACCCAAGTATTTCACTTTCTTCTGACAGAACTGCAATTTGGAAGGAGACACCTTGTGTCCATTCCTTCCCAAATGGTTCAACAGAGCAATGGTATCGGCTGTGCAGCCACTTTCAGTCTTTGATGCAATCAGTAAGTCATCAATGTACTGTACTAGAGTTGACTCGAATGGCAATTCTAATGCTTCCAAATCTTTCTTTAGAATCTGATTGAAGATTGACGGTGACTCAGAAAACCCTTGAGGAATTCGACACCAACTGTACACTCTGTCTAAGAATTTGAAACAAAAGAGGAATTGGCTGTCCTCATGAAGAGGCACCGAAAAGAATGCTTGTGACAAGTCGATGACTGAGAACCACTCGGCATCGCAAGGGACTTGAAACATTATCACAGCTGGATTTGGTACGACAGGGCAACACTTGACTATGATGTCATTTATTTTCCTCAAGTCCTGCACAATTCGAACCTTTCCACTTGGCTTTATTAGTCCCATGATTGGTGAATTACATGGACTGCTCAACACTTCTTTCAGTACTCCCTGCTTTACAAATTCGTCAATGAGTTGGGCAACTTTCATGAGGGTGTCTTGTGCCATGTGGTATTGTGGGGTCTGGGGAAAGATTGCATTGGGCTTTACAGTCACTTTCACTGGTTCCACTCCTTTCATCAATCCCACCTCTTTCCCTGTCATATCCCACACTTCCTTTCCGACTGTTTCCCGTAATTCTGCTGGAATATCTTCTTCAGTTATCATCGGGAAAAGGCAAATCAAAGGATACTCTTCATCGACAGTTTCCATCTCATCCCCCTCTACACTGTCCTCTTCTTCCCCATCACTGCTCGTCTGAATTTTAATTCCCTCGTTCGAACACATAATCGAACAACCCAATTTGCACAACAAGTCTCTCCCTAACAGTGCTATCGGGCTTGAGTCACATACCACAAACTGATGTACCCCTTGATAGTTACCGATACTGACTGGTACCGGATCTGTTATTGGGTTTGTCAGGTGCCTGTTTGCTACTCCCACCACTTGAACTGTCCTCCCTGATAGTGGCAAATTTGGTACTTCAATGCTCTTAACAGTTGAACGTGTTGCTCCTGTATCAACCAGGAATGAGACACGATGACCCATTACTCTTCCCTCCACGTACGGACCCTTTTGATCAACTTCCAAGGATGCTGCAAGCACACAATCTCCTTCCTCTTCTGAACTTTCACTCTCCCACACATTGTTTATTCCACTCTCACTGTGTAGTGGGAACTGTTGTACGGTGCCATTTGTACTCATTACCTGACCCGAGACCTGTGGAGGAACCATCACTTGCTGCTGACTCATTGGTGCCAAAGGTATTTGCATTTGCTGATTAGGTACCATGGGTAACTGCTGTTGCATTGGCTGCATTTGCGTCATCTGCATACGGGGCATCTGCATCTGCTGCGGCTGCATAGGTTGTAATCCCTGCAACTGATTTATGGTCTGAAAATTTGGGTTTGGACCTCTCATTTTCGGTCCCCTCATTGTCTGAAATGCATTGACATCATTGTTTTGCTGACTAGCACCTGCACCTGCACCTTCCTGCACCACCATTGGGCACTCGCGTTTCCAATGACCAACAATTCCGCACACGTGACACAGCATCACCTTCTTCATTGCCTGCACACCAGTCACAACAGTGTTCAAATCCGGACCATTATTCACAAAACCTCCTCTGCCTCTGCCTCTAGGCTGTGGCTGAAACGCCATGTTTCCCTGCAACTGCGGCTGCGGTTGCGGTACCTGCTGTTGGAACCCTTGCAACCCTTGCAAACCTTGCAGACCTGTCTGAGCTGCTTTAAGCTGCATCATCATCACCTTCTCTTTCAACCTTTTCTGTTTCACTTCAATTTCGTCGCTACAGTATTTCGCATAATTCAACACCTCATCAATCGGTTTCGACTGCCAGCAAATCAAATGCGACTTTATCATCTGACTTATCTCTGGTCTCAGCCCTTCCACAAATCTGAACACAAAATGAAGCATGTCCTTCGCCTCTATTGTTTCCGTGCCGCTGTAGTTCTTGAACGCCTTCAACAACCTCTCATAGTAACTATGAATCGACTCTTTAGCCTCTTGGGCAGTTCGATCAATCTTCTGCCAATCCACATTTTTCGCGGCAACCTTCGTCTTCAGGTGCTCAATCACCTTATAGTACAGGCTCATCACCATAGGTGATGGTGCACCCGTCTCCCTGTCTCTTTCTGGTTCACTCGTCGGCCAACCTACAGCTCTTTTGCAATCCTCCCACAAATCTGCCGGAACCACAATCTCAAAGAGAGTGTTCAGATCTTCCCAAAGACATTTTGCAAGCTTCACAAACCTATCAGTCTGCTGATACCATTCAATCGGTTTCTCTCTCAGTTTGGGAAAATCATCCGTAAACGACTGAATGTCGCTTCTGTGCCATGGTACATGTATTAATTTTCCCCCTGCTGTCTCCCTCATTGGTAACATGGTTACTGCCTCGCTACTCTGTGGTCTTTTCTCATTGTGCTCTGTAGCACTGTCCCTCCTCTTTTCCTTTCTCTTTACCCACCTACTTTCCCACTTGTCTAAACACCTCCACACTTGTGCACTCTGCAGCAATTCTCTAAGGTGCGCCTTCATGCCTGCTGACCTCATGTGTTCAAAATCTGTGGTCCCAAAATCCAATCTATAGCTCCTGCTCAAGTGTTTTGTCTTGTCTATGTCAACCCCGTTTTTGTCAGCTATTTCCTGCAAACCTTTATGTACCTTATTCACTTCTTTCGTAATCCTTGGACATAGGTATCTCAGCTCTTCTTCCGAGTAGGACTCTAACCTATTTACACCCATAGTCCCTTCCACCAATTCTTGTGCTTCCATGTTCAACCTCATCCTATTCATATAATCTTCTCCCTTCCCACTGTCTGAGCTTTGTGTGGAATTCAAACTGTTGAACCACTGTGTCAGCTGTTGCGCATTCAACCCCATCAGTGTAGCATTCACATCGACTGCCATTGATGGTTGCGGCAACTTTTCAGTGTTCGATGACAGAGGTATTATCAGTGGGGGACTCGACCTCACCAGTGTCGATTGAGCACATATGGGACTAAACTCCATCAAGGACCCAGATCCATTTGGCTGAGCCGCTATAGGAGTTATCCCTGGAGTGTTTTCTATGCACCTCCTTTCGGTCCCATTCTGCAGCATTGATCCCTGACCGCTCACACCTAAGTTAGGCTGACTGTACAGAGGTACCGGTGGACCTACAGTAATGGGTAGTGATATCGCATCTGGGTTTTGTCCATTTCCCACGTTCTGAGGCATGTTCATTCCCACACTATGGGTCATCATTGCCGGCATGCCCATCTGGCTCCCCGTCATCTGAGCATGTGCTGTTCCCCCCTGCATCTGCTTTTGAGGCATCAAAAACTGGGTTGATTCGGCTTGTGCCAATGTCGGGTTGTGACCATTCTGTATTCCCATTACGGTCGGGTCTAGAACCATTCCCGCACTGTTGTCACTGCTGTAATATCTTGGGACCTGCGGCTGATAATTTTCTGCTAGTTTCAACACGGGCACATCTGGATATATTCTCCTAACCTGCGGTATCTGCGGGGTGAACAGTAAACTCGGGTCCTTAGACCCCGATGATGCTCCTGAACTCTGAGTTTCGCTGTTCTGTACCGGTGCCGGAGGGGCAGAACTGGTACTTGGACCTTGTCCACTCTCCGCATAAGGTGGTGGACGGTCGTTCAGCAATTGCATTATTAGCTCCTCATCCTCTAACTCCTCTTCTCTTCTCAACTTTTCCTCGTCCTCTCTATCCTTGGAACACCTCCTGTTTGTCTTACAGGTAGCTTTCTTACCTGTCTCCTCTTCTTCCTTAGTAATTGCGGGAAACAATTTTATCCCCTGCAATACATCTGACCTCCACACCTTCTGTGCATTATCCCACCTAGCGTCCGCTAGTGTCTTTTCTACCTTCCTTATCCTGGTCTCGAACTTATTTTGCTGCTGCTGTCTAGCCATTAGTTCCCAAATTGCTAGAGCCTCAAACTGGGCTGGCCTTGGGGGCACCTTCATGTCGTACATCGTGAATCTCAAATTCTCTAGAATCCTTATATTGAATGTCCTGTGGATCGGGAATGCTACGCTCCCATGTTTCTCTGTCAACTTGTGCCATTGCTTTAGCCAAAGGCACGGAGCTACCCCCTTTTCCTCCATTACAATGTAAGCTGGTGTGCCTTCGGGCGGCGTCTCCTCTCCTACGCTCGCTTTAATGTAAGACTCCCCCTTCATCGCACTCCTTAATGCTTTAAAAAATTTCATTTTCTCGTCTTTTATTTCACAAAGTTTGTAATCAATAGGTGACTTTAATTCCCGGAATACTCTTCGCCTGCCTTTCCCCTTCCAATCGAGCCCCACGGACTGCGTCCAATCCGTGCGCGACCCTTCCCTGCAACCAACCTATCCCAGTGCGGCTCCTAGTGACGTCACACTCACACACTCTGCGGCTGACAAAGCCTCGCGGCTAGTCCTCCTTCACTCAGCTCCTTTCGTAGCAACTTCTTGCATATATCGCGAGCTACAAAACTAAAACAGATCTGTCGGTTTACTACAGGAAGGGTAACACAGTCGCTTCAGGACCTTAGGGATTTTTCACTAGCCTCGGCAGTTATTCCATCTTTCTCGGTCCCCACTTTCGCAAGCAAATCTGACCCGCAGACCTACTCTCAACTTGTCAATGATCTATTCTAGTGCACTTAGAATCTTGTCAAAGCCCGAAGTCGAAGTTTCTTTCACTCCCTTAACACACTTACCGACTCGTTGACCACGCCCGATCAACCTACTAAACCGCCCAGACCACAACATAAAACAACATACTCCGGAGTCTCTTGACCTCGCAGGGCCCGTCTCAACAACAACAACCACGTGGACCTTTTTATGCACAAAGCGCCACACGCACATGAAGTTCGACGACTTCCCTACTCTCACACTCGGAGTCGCACCTCCGCTATCTTCTATGAAGTTCGACGACTTCTCTACTTCTACACTCGGAGTCGCACCTCCGCTATCCTCTAAAAAGAAAAAAATTCCTCGCAACCTTTTCACACAATCTGCGGCAGTAAGCTGTGCAAGCGCAAAACCCTAACTTCGCTCATACCATCACTAGTACCGCCAACGCCGATTCCACACCTCCATTCTCTCCATTCGCAAGCTCCGAGATCCCGGGAAAGTCGCGGTGGACCTAGCCCATCATCATTCTGTCAATCTATTTTACCCAAGAAAAATCTAATTCAACTTCTCGAATGGGGTCTCAAAGGGCGTAAGCGTTAATTCAACACCATGTACTTTAAGAGTACCGGTCCCAAAAGGCGAAACCGTCCTCTGCTACCATCTACTGATAGAGCGGTCCGTACTAGTAATTTTACCTGTATTCGGACGCTCTTTAGGCCGATGAATCTTTTGGCTAAGTGGGACTCTCCGTACTCTATATCGGTCAATTTAATCAAATCAATAATCAATAACGAACATAAGCAATACCCTGATCAACATAACACTTAACAATTAGTCCAGAATACATTTCGACGAACCCTGACCTTTCAGTCAGGAATAACCACACCAGTTTATTGCAAAGTTAGTGAATTTATTTCCCTATATTAACAAAGCTAGCACAATATAGATGTGTCTCAACACCAAATGGTAAACATAAATGAACATTAATAGCTGTCCATAACGGCGAAACAGGTGCAATCTATGTAGCATTTGAATAACAAGGCATTCGATAATAGCAATGCAAATCACTAATACGATAATCTGTAATGAACTAATTGCATACATTTAGTCAGCATAACAAGGTCTCAAATTGCATCGTGCAACAAAAGGAATCCTCATCTAACCTCAAATTAGCATCGGCATGTGGGGCTTCATGCGAAAACAATTTAGCAACATTAATTTAGAAAACTCCTAATTAGGGATCTTATCAAAATCAGCAGTTGGTTACCTAAAAGAAACACAATGCAATTTTACAAATTTCCTTTCATATTTACCAATTACGATCAGCATACAAGGAAGTCTTCGTCTCACAGGTACCGTTTCTCGATCAGCATGGGTACCGTTTCGATCAGCATGGGACGGGGCAAAGGGGCAAAGTGGACGGGGCAATTGCCTCACGGCGGCAAGGTAAAACTACTACTTCATGCAAGGGATTAAACCAAAGTTAAAGTCTCTAGGGCAAGAATCATTTAAAGTCTCTTTCTCTCGATTAGAGAAAGCATCAGAGTCTCTTTCAAAATGGCGTCGCAGCAAAGTGGGCCATAATAGCTACGAAATGACGCGATGTCGGGCAATAGCTGGTAATGGCTGCAAAAAGGCTGCAATGGCTACTTTCTTCTCGTGCACCTGGTTTTTATAGACAACAGTTCAAATCCAGTAGGGTCTTCCATTGGAGGGTTCATAGGTTAGCTTCAAATTGTCCAATCAAAAACGACAGTTCTCAAGCTTTTACTTAAGCATACATTATCCTTGGAGATGGGTACGCAAGTTGCAACATTTTATACCAATTAACTCACTTTCTGAGCTTCCATTGTCCGCACCTGCAGATTGACCTTGGAGTAAAGAGAAATATGCCAGGCTGGCACGAAACCTTAAGATAAGCATGTGAACGATCTCAGTGGAAAAGTACAGCTTCGAGCAGAAATACACGTTTAATAGCACATTGGAAAAAATACGAGCATCTAAACCGTGAGACCAGGCAACTAGGCCGAAGCCTGCACTAAAGTAATGCTAAGCTAAAACATTTCAAACAAGCAAATCGTAGCACACGTTTATGATTATGTCGGATTAGTGCAATTCTAGTACACCACGTTATATAAAGCACGCTTATAAATGTTGGCAAACTACTCTGAGGGCACATTTTGTCCCCGTACAATCTTTATTAGTTTGGTTAAAGTCACACATGATTATTGCAGCACTACGTTTACGCGTCAATAAATGAAAACCTTCATTTTCTGCTTCATCAGGAGTGAGACTGAAAGGGGAGAGAATGGATGGGACAGCTTAGTGAAGGAATGAGAAGGGAACATCTATGACTTCAGATGTCATGTAGCTTCTGCCAAAACATTACTGGTACCTAATCAAGTGTATAGAATGTGCAATTTAAGGGGACACTATTCTTGAATGTGCAGAGGTAAAAGCACTAGCTATTATAATTCCAACAGTGGCATAAATTCTGCTAAAGATGACGGAAATGGAGATGATGATGGCAGCTCAAAGGTATGATGCTTTGCCACTCAGGTACCAAACTGGTGGCCTCTGCAGGAGAGATGCTAACCTGCCCTATCCATCCCTGCACAGCTCCCAGCGCCCGTTCGTATGTTCGGGCTCCGGGAAGTTTTCCCAGGAGGGGGAAGGAGGTTGGGATGGAGAGAAGAGGAAAAAATAATGCAGTGGGGGGTGGTTCTCAGCTGGTCCCAGTAGGAGGAGGTGTTCTCAGCCAATCCTACTTGTGTCGTTACACTTTACTGATGCAGGAATACAAGAACAAAGCACTATTTAAAATAACACATTGTTGATATACACACATCCACACATTACACTCAGGGCCAGCTTTAGCGCTGGTGGCGCTCAGTGACACAGTCTGTTTTTTGGTGCCCACCCACCAGCGACATCCTTCTCTGTGAATTTCCTCACTACTACTCTCCAGCAGTGCCCCTCATCTCACCATAGCCCCTCTCTGACACACATTTCATTTTGTATACCAGTACTCACAGTTCACTCACACTCTGCATGGAACTTGTTCTTTGCAGCAGGCACATTAACCCTCTGCGCTCTATGATGAGTCAAAACTGCCACTAGACAAAGTTCAATCTCTCATCAGTAGTATCATTAATCATCAGAGTCATCTTGACATTTATATTGTTATCTAAAACTACTGAACGTGCAAGGAAATTCATGTGCCTTTAAACCAATAGTTATTTTTAAACACCGCCCCCCCACACCAACACACCATCAAAGTCAGCGCCAAGTGCGACTGCACTAGTCACAGCGCCCTAAATTCAGCCCTGATCACACCGTCATATTTCTGTCATCAATCACACTTGGCACAGTCTTTGTGCTGAGGTTTAAATGGAATCTGGGTATTTAGGAGAGGTAGGTGCAGAGATATTCAGTTGATTGTTTATTCACAATCCAAAGCCCCACTCTTGAAGGCCAAATTGCTGGTAATGTTTTTAAGGCTGTTTGAGTCATAGCCGAAGAAAACAATCGTACTGATTGAGTTCTTCATACAGTTTTGTCACAGGCAAAATGTCTGGAATGTTCCAAAATTCCAAGGCGCTGTTGGGGTCTAGCAAGGCATTCAAGTCTTTGTGAATCAGCAATGTCCTCAGTCACTGAGCCTGTTTCTTTTTCTTTCAGGCCCAGACTCCTGTTAGCACGTCAGACCTTAATAAGTAAACTTACAAGGGGACGTGAATAGGTTCATGAACCTTTTGACCAACGCTTGAGATGTTCCCACCATACAGGCCCTGCATCAACGTTGATCAATAACCAATTGTCAAATATTAACATCAATTATCAACAATAATCATTAAGATTAGTAATCACGGGGAGTCAGTAATTGACGCACCATGACCTTACAGTCATGAATAACCACACCTTTATATAAATGTCAGAATATTTATTTCCCTATGTTAACAATGCTAATGTCACATAAGTCAATCTCAAAATGATAAACATACAGAAACAACACTGGCTGGCCAAAGCGGCAAAAGAAACTGAGTGGGGCAGGCTAGACTGGAGTATTACAGGGTAGATTGGCGAGGCGTAGCATAGAGTGGAGTTGTGTAGAGTGCAGTGTCCTAGAGTGGAGTGGTGTAGAGTAGATTAGAGTGGCATAGAGTGCAGTGGTGCAGAGAGAGAGTGGCGTAGAGTTCAATGGCCTCGAGTGCAGTGTTGCAGATTAGAAGACCATAGAGTACGCTGTGTATAGAAGAGTGGCAAAGAGTGCAGTGGTGCAGAGTAGAGTGGTAGAGAAAGCAGTGGCATACAGTGCCGTAGTGCAGAGTAGAGTGGCATAGAAAGCAGTGGCATAGAGTGTCATGGTGCAGACAGTGCTTAATTTGTAAATAAAAACATGCTGGTGCCCAGAGCTCTTCTCTGAAACATGTGGCTGCTGCAATTGAATGTGCAAGCACGGAATACTGAGGCAGCATAAAAATGTGCAAGCACGGAATACTGAGGCAGCATAATTCTGAAGCCATCTTGGGCCTCTTTAATCTATTTACAGCCACTCTCTGCCCCTTCACCTCACTTTTGCAGCTTTCTGCTTTCTTTCTTTGTGACACTTTTTCGTTTTCTCTTTCTCCATCTTTCCCAAGTCTTTTGCTTGCAGTAAATGCCTGAAGAAGAAAAAAAAGTGCCGGCCCTCAATAATAAATGCCAGTAACCCGCACCGGAAACTGCTGGCTCAAATTAAGCACTGTGTGCAGAGTAGATTGGCGTAGAGTGCAATGGCATAGAGTGCATTGGTTAGAGTAGAATAGAGTAGATTGCAGTGTCGTAGTGTAGAGTGGTGCAGAGTGTAATGGTACAGCATAGATTGTACTGGCATAAAGTGCAGTGGCCTAGAGCAGCACAGAGTGGAGAAGAGTGGCATAGAGTGCAGTGGCGTAGAGTATATTGTTTCAGAGCAGAGTGAAGTGGCAGAGTGGAATGGTGCAGGGTAGAGTGTAGTGGCGTAGAGTGGTGTAGAGTGAGGTAGAGTAGAGTGGTGCAGAGTAGATTACAGTGGTGTAGAGTGGATTGGCATAGAGTGCAGAGGCGAAGAGTGGAGTTGTGCAGAGTAGAGTGAATCAACGCAGAGAAAAGCAGCAGAGAGTGCAGTTTTGTGGAGTGGAGTGGCATAGAGTGGAGTTATGCAGAGCATAGTGGAGTAGTCTAGATTGGAGTGGAGTGCAGTGCACTGACATAGAACAGAGATAGAGTAGAGTAGAGAGGTGTAGAATGGAGGAGGGCAGAGTAGAGTGCAGCGGCATGGAGTAGTGCAGAGTGGGGTGGAGTGGCATAAAGTGCAGTATGCATGGTGTGGTAGTGCACTGCCATTACAGACAACAGACCTTCAATTGAAATGACCATTATATTTACACAGACATACAGTTTTACTGATAAAAGTGTACAGCGCACAAATGTTAATGTGTGGAAATGTCATTACCTAGTGTATCAATTTGTTTTGATCATATTAGAATATTTGTATCCACCACACATATTCTTAAATGTCTGCACATTTCATGTACAGACATTTAAATTTTGTTGTGTGGCAGGAAACAAATAGCATTCTACAGCCTTCTTTCACCACACCCCCAGTAGTCAGCATGAGTGTCATATAAATCCTCTCACTTTGAAACCAGAGAAAGAAGGATAAACAGCAAGCTCCATGGGAAGACAGAGCCTGTCATTCGACCTTGTCCTTTGAATGCACAGGAAGTGTGACAAGATAAGAACAAGATTTAAAGGCCTGTTTACATAAATCAAACACTGGTGGAAGGACACTGTAAATGAGGTTAGCTCGACAGGAGGAAAAAACTCAAGCTCGACAGCTTAACACAAATACAGCTAGCAAATATAAACCAAGCAAATGTAAGTTACAAACTACAAAGCCAAAGGTAAGCAATGGGTGGAATTGCATTCATAGGGCAGCTTTTCAGACATCTCCTAAATGTTTTTAGCAAACCAGACAGTTGTGTGGTATGGTAGGCTTCGACTTAATGAACTCAGCCTTCGGCCTCATTCGTCTATATGGTCATGGAACTCCTCTGTGACTTGCAATATCCTCAAAATATAGGGCAGGTAGGTATTGTATCCCTTATATTAAGAACTGTGTAATATAAGTTATGACCTCGTGCAAGGCTGGGTGAACCTGCACACTGAATGCTTATACCCCCATCTCCTGGACCTGTACACCATCCACCACCGCTACATCACTTGGATGGGGGGGCGATGTGTGAAGTGGAATATTTATAATGAATCAATTATGATGCACGTCAGAAGATTGGCTAAGAGATCTTGCTCTCTATAAAACAGATCAAAATATATATGGAAGTATCACTCCCTTCTTTGAGACTCAAAGATATCTGAGATCTGCTATGTACCTTTTTATTCCACGCTGCTGAATACGATGCTGTTGAACCATTGACCTCTTCTGACCTAACCCAAACATCGAAGTAAGGTTTCTATGCTCATGAAATAAATGCTGCCACTACTTAGAGATCTGAAAGACTAGACTACAATATGCCATCTAACCAGAAAGCAGCAACACATGTTGCTGAACAGTGGAAGCCCCTTTTCAAAAGTTGACTGGTAACCTTTCTTTTGCTTGTTGCTATATTTAGGTGTTAAACTGATAATAATGAGGTGCAACCTAAGCCCAGAGAGTGTTAACAAGTGCAAGATATCACAAAATGTGTTGCATTATGCCACATAATTTAGTCAACCTGACACATATTTTGGCTCTCTCCTGACGCATAATCCCTGTTTCACCAAATGGTGTGATCCTAGGTGAATAAAAATACTGTATTTCACAGATTCTCCTTTCTAGCCTGCAGGCATCAGGCTGAGTGGGACTCTGTTCCCTCATTTGATGTTCCTCATTGTCCTGCATGGCTCGTCTTCAAGGTGGCAAGTTGGGGTAGGGCCGAAGATGGCAGGTGGGGGCAGGGCAGAGGATGGCAGGATGCAGACAGCAATCAGCAAACACTGTTTGCTCCTGCTTTCTCCCTTTGTTCTCACAGGTGCCTAATTGTGCTTAATGCGAGCAGCTGTAAACAACACAAACAAAAGGGCAGAGGGCTTAGGTGGCCTCCTGACTCACCTTCATTCTGTGACCATCAGATTGGTCACTGATAACTGGAGGCAGGTGAGCAGTTGAAGTGCAGAGCCATTATAAGCAGTGCCTTTGCGCGCTAATGGCCCTGCGAATCATAGAAGCGGGAGGGGAAATTATTTTGTTCCCCCCACAGCTTCATCCCTTCTGTCCCCCACACTTCAAAATCAAGGAGGGGGGAATTACATCCCCGCTTCATCCCCACTTCCTACACCCATGAGCCCCAGTCAAAATGGGTGCCGGCACATAGATTGCACAAAATCTCGAGAGAACTGAAGAGTTCCTGCTAAATTTCGTCAGAGGCAAATGTTGAAGGCCACAGCCCAGAGGGGGTAAACAAGTGGGGAGGCAAGAAGACAAGCACTACCAGGGGAGAGAAAGGGGTCTAAATAACCAAGGATTCTGTTGCAAAAGGGAAGCACACATCATGAGTGGATTGGAGGCCATTTAACCAGGCCCATACGGCACATATGGCACAAGAGGTGACAGTGGGTGCAACAAAAGAAAGACTTCATACAGCAGATTTAAAGTGGTGAAGACAAACATTGGGTTCACTATTGTGTGATCCAAATATAGGACAGCAAGAGTCATGGCTGACTCAGAAGTATACTACATATTGCTTGGGGAAGACACTGTACATGTATATTAAGGGGAATGATTGAATTGATGACATGTGGCAGAAAAAAAATAACAGTACTAGGTTGTTTGGATGCTCAAATCAAGTTAAGCAGTGGGTGCATTTCCTCCAAAGTATGTGTAGCCAAGGATGGTTGGTGTTTGTTGGGAGGGCCTCATCAGCGGTAGTTTGGTGTTACCAATGACTCAAACTACCCTAACCAACTTGTGTGCATTTTGGGATCGAGGATACTGGGAGTGCATGATAGTTAGCCCAGAGAATATCCTTACTTGCTTAGGGACACATTGTGGGAACTGAAGTGATTTAAAATGATCATTTTACAGGAAGGAGAAGTACTAAAAGGGCTGAAAAGGAAGCCAGTGCCACTGACACTGACAGCAGAGTTGTCACAGGAGCTGAGGAGGTTGTGTGAAGATGGAATAATCGAAGCAATGAAAGCATCAGAATGGGTGGCTGCAACTGTCTCGGCAAGAAAGAAAGACCAAAAGATCAAGATGTGTGTGGACTTAAGAGAATTGAACTAATGCATCTGCGTGGATCACCACTTATTATCAAATATCAATGAGATGATATGTACATTGTAAAGGGGCACCTGTGTTTTCAGCTTTGGAGCTCTCCTCAGCACACCACCAGATAGTAGAGGAGAGCTTTAAGCCTTCAACATTCCTTCCTCACAGTTGAA
Source organism: Pleurodeles waltl (assembly GCF_031143425.1). NCBI lineage: Eukaryota > Metazoa > Chordata > Amphibia > Caudata > Salamandridae > Pleurodeles > Pleurodeles waltl. The sequence continues at coordinate 54,097,922 of NC_090441.1, read as the reverse complement.
GACGCTTACAGATTTTGCCACATGCCTTTTGGCTTAAAGTCTGCTTCAGCATTGTTTTAGAGAGCCATGTATCCACTGTCTGGAGGTAACAGCAATGCAATGTTTTTTCAAGGTGACATTTTTAACTACAGAAAGGACTAGGAAGAACAAAATCACGCACTAGAAATTATCTTGAAGATATGGAGGTGTAGCCGTTTTATGATAAAAAGAGATATTAGATGCAGCTGGTGTCGATTAGTCAGGTAGCTATATTCACTGTGGTTGTGCTTCCTTAATGCACCAACAAGATCCATAGTAATGGGGAGTATGCTGCATTTGGTGTAAGGTAGCCACTTGATTACTGAAATGCACAAAGTCCTACAAACTGACAAGCAAAATCCCCATACTGAGGGCGAAGGTGGCATGGGAGACGGACCTGGGGGAGCAACTCGCTGACAGGGGATGGATGACAGCTTGTGCTCTGTTAAAGGGGTGTTTTGCAACTCACGTGCCTACCTCACTTTGATCACATTAAGGAAAATATACTCAATTAAATCAGAGGACTGACCTCGATGTCGTTCTCCAGGGGCCACATTCTTACACTTGGCCTTGTCATGTCCAGGCGTGATTTTGGGCAATGGTCATAGATACAAAATTAGCCCAGGGGAGTGCAGCTAATGCCTTCACCACAGCAATGTTTGCTTGGTACCATGGAAAAACCCAAGGGGAAGAAGATGGAACATACATTTTACAGCTGGCCCAGTGTTGGCACAAACACATATGGGCATTGGCTAGACAGGATTGAGGGACCCCAGCAGTGGACTATGGGTGAGGGATGTAGCAGAGTGGGCCCTAGAGGAAGAAATACATCTGAGAAATGCTAGAAGAAATGACAAACTCATGGATGATCTGGAGGTGGGGCAGGGGCCACACATGTTTTCTCAGTTACTGCGTGTAGGATCTGGGCTGAATATTACTGGCATTATGACATGCTGGCCTGGCACTTGTGGTGGGGAGGAGCAAAATATTTATTTGTAACAGTTCAACTAGGCACTCAAGAGACGGTATTGGTCTTTGTGGACCCTGTGGGAACAAAAATACAGTGGTACCTACCCGATGGGGATTAGAATACTGAATGTAGTGTACTTTTACGCACTTATGGTGAGGGGTGCATGAAACGGGCTCTATTGTGTTTTTGGCTGTTTTATTCTGGTGAACTGCAAGGGTAACTGTTGGAAATGGCCCTCTCTAGAGGATCACCCCCATACTTTTTGCCTTCTTCCTCCTACTTTTTGCTGGAACTTTGATTGCTGGCCTTAGAACTCTGTGCACTTTACCACTGCAACCCAGTTCTAAAGTGTTTGAGCTCTCTCCCTAAAACATGGTCTGATTGGCATTTACCTGACTGACCTATATTATTTACTTGTAAGTCCCTTGTAGATTGGTATACCATATACCCAGGACCTGTAAATTAAATGCTACCAGTGGGCATGCATCACATATTATACCACCCACTTAAAAAACTCCTTAAAACTTGTCCCAGGCCTGCCACTGCAGTCTGAATGCAGTGACCACTGCCATGTTGACTTGGCATTTAAAACCCCTTGCCAAGGCTTTTACACCCCGTTTTATTACATATGTCACCCCTAAGGTAGACCCTAAGTAGACCACAGAGCAGGGTGCTGTGTAAATAAAAGGTAGAACATGTACTTTTTAGTTTTACATGTCCTAGTAGTGAAAAACTCCCAGATTTGTTTTCTCACTACTGAGAGGCCTACCCCTCTAATAGGGTGACTGTGGGAGTTCCTTATTAAAATGTATTATTAAAATTAATAAGTTGTAATTCCTAAAACAGAGGTGGTAAATATATCATGTTTGGTAACTATGAACTTCTGTCGCTGCAGCCTGCCTTAGGTCACATGAATGGCTGTTACTGACAGTTGAGACTTTGTGAATTCACCCTAGACAATGACACAATAGAGGGATTAGCAGAGCTTGACAGGGCATTAACTGACTTGATGGGGGAGGGGTTGGGGGAGGTGGAGCTAAGCAAAGCTCCACTTGCAACTGAATAGGCTGGGCTCTGCTACCACACAATAGGCGTAACAGCCCTGTATTGTCAGTGCAGCCAGCTAGGATCCTGGGCAAGGGAGGTAAGAAATTCCTGGAGCTTCAGAGAACCCTCCTGGAAACTTCTCTCAACTTCTAGGAGCAGGGCACCAGGGTATTTCAAGCATTTGAAATGCAATGGGTCTCACATTTGCTAGAGTTAGAGCTATTAGCATTGTAAACTCCTAGCCGGACTTTTCTTGACACATAAATTGAAAATGAAAAGTAATACAGTTTCATATAAGCCAGACGATTCAAAGCGCCACGGCATCAGCACGAAGGAGAGACACAAAAGGAAAAAGAAGTTTGCTCGCAGTCAAACGTATTGGCAAAAGTGCAATTAGCCATGTAACAGGGTCAGTGTCCAATGCAGTAACTAAACCACCCCAAGGAGGGACAAACATAAAGTATTTACCAACGAAAATACAGGATTTTTGAAGGGCAAGCCCATAAATGAGTGAGGTGGGCGTGGTTAAAAGATTAGCTACATACCAACACGTTGGAAAAGCAGCGCTTACATGCAGCTATGCTCGACCTAAAAGTAGGGCTCTCAGACACCCACTCTTCATTTCACTGCTGGACCTACGGAAAGACTATCAGAGGACTACCTGCTGTGCACTATGCTGGACTGCTGCTGTACCTGGAAGGACTGCTTTGCTGCCTGCAGTCTGCTTGGAACTTGCACAGGTCGGCCCTGATGTAGAGCCCTGCATCACCAACTGCACCCAGGACTTCAGAAGTGACTCCAAGGGCCAGTTTAGCTGGTCTCCTGTTCTGAGCCACAGGGACATAAGAGGCTCCCACCATCTTAAACTTGCACCTGGATCCAGTCTGAGTGAGTCTTGAACCCCCAAGAGATGACGATCCATTCCTGGACGCTTGGTTGTGTTGCTAAAGGTGCCCAGGTGGCTCAATTCCAACACTTAGGACTTTTTTTAATCTCAACCTATAAAAAACAGAACTATGTTCTACAAAATGGATTTTCTTGTTTTTGGTGTCAAATAATTTATTAAAATGTTCTCTACTTTTCTAAATTGTTTTGGGATTCGTATTGTGCTATGTTTTCACTGTGTTGCTGTTTGTGTACTGCATAAATACTTAACACATTGCCTCTAAATTTAATCTGACATTTTTTTGTGCCATGCTACCCAGGGTTAAGCATATGTTAAATTAGCAACTTTTTGTGGTTCACCCTGCAAGGGATTGTGACTGGGCTCACACCCCAGTAAACCAACAACCCAATTTCTTATAGTAACTTACTAAATAAAGACATCTGTATTGGTGGCTGAAAGGAGGAGGAAAATGCGACATTCGCAGTCCTGTTTTTATGTTGACTGCTCACTGTGATAGAATAAAACTGACGCTGTGTCTGGTCAAGGCAGCCAAAGAGGCAACCAGACCATGAAATAAGGAGAAAATGCAGTCATTCCCAGCATTAGATGATTACAAAGGTAAATTCATTTCAATTGTGATAATAAGGCCTTAGCATAAAGAAAGTATTGACAAAAAAGAAGAAAACTATGTTCGGTGCTTAAAATACATGACTGAATTTAGCAAGCTGAGAGAGGAAATACGTAAGTGTTATAACCAGTGGCCATAATGCTGCTGGTTCTCACACCAAAGCCTGTCTCCAGAGGTTATGTGTGCAATCTTACTGTGATCCTCTGCTAATGTTATGGTGGTGCTGAGACTACTGGAAAAGATCACCTTTACCTCAGGAAATAAAAACTAATTAGAAAGGAGTGACTACTCTAGAAAGTAGGGTGCCTTACATGAGACCATTTGAATCAAGACGGCATTGAGTGCTCGCCACCAATGCAAGTAATTCTGGAGTGGTAAACCAGAAGAAAATGGCACCGAAGTCACAACTGCATAGGCATTGTGGCCACTAAGACCAACATAAATTAAGTACTCAGTGGTAGAACAGGTATTGGCATATGGCATATTGATGTGGCAGCATCACTTTAGAAAGTATGGCACCCATTACAACATTGGCGGTATTGACCGCCTACCGCCACAGTGACGGCAGCCAACATACTGTCACCGTGGCTACCAACCGCCCAACCGCATTATGACCGTAGAGGAAATTCCGCCAGAAGGCTGGCGGAATATCGTTGACGGTCATGGCGGCGGACGGCGGTAAGGTGGCACTGCTGTCAGCAATAGTGCCACGCCAGCAAAACACCGCCGACCGTATCATGAGCAATGATACGGCCTGGATGTGTTTTGCCTGCGGATGCTGCTGCTGGCAGCAGCACCGCAACCCGTCTCCGGCCGGAGGACCCCCTGCAAGCAGGTAAGTCGGGTTCTCCGACAGGAGAGGGCTGTGGGGGGTGGTGTGTGCGTGTGTGTGGCGTGTTGTGTGTGTGTGTGTGTTTTTGTGTGCGTGCATGCAGATGCGAGTCGTGTTGAATGAGTGCGTGAATTACTGAATGAGGGTGTATGTGTATGTTGTGTGTTGAGAGTGCATGTGTGCGACAATGTATCTTGGTGTGTGTTGAGGTGTGTGGGTATGTATGTGTGCATACGTGGGTGGATGTGGGTATGCGTGTGTGTATGAGTGGGTATGTGTGTGCGTATGGGTGTGTAAATGTGTGGGGGGTCGGGAAGGGGAGGAGGTGGGGGAGACCCCTATAGGTGCCAGGGAAGGAATTCCCTGGCACTGATAATGCCTCCCGCCTTGGTTTTCGTGGCGGTACGCTTGCCACGAAAACCATGGCGGTAGGCGGGGTCATAATCCCGAGGGTGGGATTGTGATGGCCGCTGGGCTGGAGACCGCAGTCTGCTGTTACCACCCTGGCGGACGGAGTGGTACATTGGCGGTCTGGCTTAAGCCAAACCGCCAATGTCATAATTTGGGAAAAGGTACCGCCAGCCTGTTGGCAGTACCTTTCTCCAAATTACCGCCGACCGCCAGGGTCGTAATGAGGGTCTATGTATGGGAGGCAAAGCTTACAGTGAGGACAGATAATATGCTGCTCCTAGATTTTTTTTACTACGTAGGGAGTAGGAAAATCAACTCTGCACATTGGAAAATGGCTTTTTAGACTTCAAGAGTATGTATTTGGTATAGTGCATGTGTATACATTTAAAATTTGATAGAATATTGCCTGTCTTGGTAACATCTGAACGAGGATATGATGAACCAGAGAGAGAGTGTGCGGTTGCTCAGGTGTGTGAGGCACCTTAAAGTATGCATCCCATGAAGAGATGGGTGGAGCATGTTGTGGCTGCAAATGTAATAAACAAGGTCAGTATATATTTACAGGGAAACAGACCCAGGAAGGAGGCACTTGATGAGGAATTGTGAAGTCTGGATATAGCACATGAAGGCCACATTTGCATGAGTGCAATGAGTAGGAGGGCTACAGCTGATTTTTGATGGTCCTGCTTAGAAAGTGATTTGGATGATATGATGAGACCATATATCCTGTGTGCTATGAGTGACAAATCACAAAACAAAGCAACACATCCCTCACAGGAAGTGAAAAAGCCAGGTGGTATTTTAGGAGAAAATCACCCTTGAGGTAGCAAGATCATTAGACATCTTGGGTGCTGCAGCAATAAATGCATTGGTTGCAATTGTTTCTTTTTTTTGTACATTGGCCTGCTGTCAAATTCATAACACACATGGAAACAAATGTGGTCATCAAATTCTTGGAAAAAGTATTCTCTTCATAAAAGATGGAGTGCAATTTTTATCAGGCTCCACTATCACCCAGTTCTACAAAGGAGAGCACAACTCAGACCCTGGAAACTGTTGTCTTATAGCTCTCCTTCACATTGAATTCAATATTTTGCTGGTTGTCTCCTTGGGGAGCTAGTGTCATGAGCAACTGAGAAGAGCCTTATCCCAATCAATCAAACAGGGTGGAACATACCTAACCTGCTGTTAAAAGCCTTCGTCCTGCTCCACACTGGCACCTGGGTCAAAATTAAGCTAGGAGATGGTGCCCACCTACCAAGAAAGATCCCAACTCAGCAAGGGTTGTGGCAATGCTGTGTGCTTGTTCCCACTCTCTTTAATCTCTTCTTACCTGACCTGCCCATCAGCCTAGCTCAGGTCAATTTACACCCACCTAAACTGGGCAACATCCAGCTACCATCTCTGATGTACGCTGAGAACTTAGTGCTACTTAGCTGAACAGAAATCGGGCCTTCAAAGGCTTCTGTGCACCACAGCCTCCTATTTCAAAGCCAACGTGATTTAAAGTCACTTTCCCTTGAAATGACTTTATATCACAGGTTTTATGTATGCACTTTTAATTAACTGTACACTTTAATAAAGTTAAACTGAAACTGGAATCCATGTGACAAAATGCAGCAATTTATTAAACACTGTTAGACCTGACATCCTTGACGTGCTTTCTCCTGACTTTTTGCCCTCCTACTTCCCGTTTTGCTCACTTTGATTTTGCTGGCTTTAGCATTCAGGGCACTTTAACACTGCTGACCTGTGTTAAAATGCATGTGCACTTTCCCTGAAACATAACTGTGCATCCACCTTAGTAGCCCTTTAAACCCTTTAAATATGTCTCAGGCCTGCTTTTTAACTGCCATATAGACCTGGCAAGTTAACTCACTTGCCAGACCCAAACCTTCCTTTCTAATACATATATGTCCCCCCTAAAGTAGGCCCTTGACATGTACTTTTAAGTTTTACATGTCCAGGTAGTGAACAACTCTTAAATTAGTTTTTCACTACTGCAAGGCCTATCTCTCTCATAGGTTAAACTTGGAATTGCCTTATTACATTTTATAATTGTAATTTCTAACTGCAACCAGATAGATATTTTGAGTTTGGTGTCTCTGGACTCACAATGTAAAATCACCACTAATGGTAAAATTGGATTTTAAGTTGCAAGTCTGAAAGTTTCTTACTTTAACCATTCTGTGCCTCCGCCTTCCTCTGAATACGTCTGGGTAGGTGAAAGCTGGGCTCTTGTGCATTCCCTTTAGACAGCATACACATAAGGAACATAGGGGTGTCTGATGGGCCAGCCACATCCTGATGGGCCATCCAGGGTAAGATGGGAGAGAGGAGCTGGCACTTACACCTTAATAGGAAGGGTCCTGAGCCCTCACAAATAGCTGCATAACCCCCAATAGTATGTCTGGAGCCAGGGAAGTAAGGGCAGGGACTCTGTATACTTCAAAGGCCTCTCTTTGACGTCTCTCTCACTTCAAAGACACAAATGGGTATACATACTGGACCCCAAATCTCACCAAATCAGTACACTTCTGGGCCTGTGGACATTCTGCCAGGACGAAGGAATGCTGGGCAGCTAAAGGAAATGTCAGTCTGCTGGAACTCTGCTGGACTCTTGTTTTGCTGTGCCCGCCCTGCTGTCTGCTGCCCTCCTTGCCTGGGAGGGAAGGACTGGACCTGCATCTCTACATCCCTAGAACCAAAATGAGCACAAGGGCCTGCTGGCTTACCTCCTGTGCTGAAGTCTCAGGGACACCAAACAGTTCACTCAGCTCTGCTACAGCGTCTGAACTCTGCCAACTGTGAGTCCTACCCTGCCAAGTGGTGCCAATTCAGGCCTGGTTCCTTAGAAGTGGGTTCTGCAGCTGTGTTTTATGAAAATCCGTGCATCACCGTCACTGCGCCAATCAGAACCGCTGCATTTCTCCTTCACATCGACCCATTTCTGCTGCAGCTGAGGACAAGGACATCGCAGATCCGACTGTGCGGCTCGGAATTGAGGCATCACCCTCAGCACCGATGCAACGGCGGCTGCACGGCTCGACGGCAATCACCTTCATCGTCAAGGGTTCGCTGACGACACATCCCCTGACTGAGTGGATTGGAACCATTGCATCGCCTTCACATTGTCTCCTTTGCTCCTCGTATCGGATCCTCGACATCGAAGCAACCCTTCACACAAGGTACTGTTTTAGCGGGACAAGGTTGGTCCCTGTAGCTGACCCACACTCCATCACAGTCAGGCTGAACTTTGTACTTAACTCGATCTAGCACAACCAGATAGCCCAGTTGGTGCTTTAAGTGTATAAGCACTACATTTGCAGATTTTCCTTAAAAATCATATCTCGACTTCCACTCATTGGCTTTTTGTCATTCTGGTCGTTTTGTTCATTAAATTCAGATCTCTATTACTAACCTGGTGTAGAGTCTTTTTGTGTAGTGTTTTAACTGTTTTACAGTCTTAAGTGTTGCACAAATACTTTACACATTGCCTCCTTCGTTAAGCCTGCCTGTTCTGTTCCAAGCTACCAGAGGGTGAGCATAGGTTAATTAATGGTGTGTAACTGACTTCTCCTGACTAGGATTGGGGTCCCTACTTGGACAGGGTGCATACCTCTGCCAATTAGAGACCCAATTCCTAACAAACACTTTTTAAGGTCACTAACTGATTGTGAAAATAAGTTTCAAGCAAAAGAGAGCCATTTGTCTCAGTGCTCACAGTCACGATTTAAGGAACTAGAAATATATGTTTATCTCCCATTTAGGTTTAGATTCTGCTGGTCCCCTGTAAAGTGGATACGTCATGACTTGGAGGTCTGGCCAACTCTCATTGAATGGCTCAACAATCAGGAGGAATATATATACATGAGATAGAGGCCTCTCTAACTCACAGGGACAATCAGGAAGTGATCCAAAACGCAAAAGGGTACTCACAAAGACAAGTGCATTATCAGGATTAAGCTAGCATGAAACACTATTAGATGTCGGGCCTCTGGACTAAAAGGGAGGGCCAGGCAACCCCCTCACCACCAAGTGTGGCTCAAGGATACTTCTTTTGCATTAAAGGCCACTTTATGCTGATGGCAGGCTTGCCCTCATACCACATTGATTGGAGGCCAGTGGGTACTGGGAAAGTACAAACTGGGCAATGGTTCAGAAAGCATAAAGAGAGCAAATGCAAAAAAGTCTGCATAGATAGTGTGTGCTCGCTAGGCATAGTCACCACTTAGCTTATCTGTAATTGTAGGCTGTTTGGTCTTGAACATCCCATTGCCAGACTCTAGTGAGGAGTAGAGAGGGACTGTTTGTGGGCTCTTTGGGCTAGTTGGGGGTTAGCTGGCAGGCCAAGTCACTAACCAAGCAGGTCAGTAGAGCTTGAGTAGGATATTAGGCAACATACTTAGTTGTAGTTCTTGAAGCATCACAGAAAGCCTACAGAGTTCTGATAGATATCTTCCCTTAGTTGGATTGAATCTCCAACATACATGACCAGCCCTTGGAAGTTTGGGGGGTAGCCCCGTGCCGAAACTTCCAAACATACTGAAATTCCAACTAAACAGGGTGGGAAGGAGTTTTCTCCTTAGAGACACTACTGGAAATGATAGGTGTCTCCATGCTGTCACAGTGCACTGTGGTAGCTGGTACCCACGTAATAACAGACAGGATGCAGTCTCCGTGTTCATGCTCTGACAGATAGGACCTGGAGACAAAGAATCTGGTTTAGAAAGCACTTGGAGATGGGACTATCTTTGTTTCAAGGTGCTGCTATCCTCCATGCTGCATTCCCTATTCGAAATCTCTAAACTAAAAAGATGTTCAGAATCAATCAATTCTTTATTTTATTGTTAAAAACAATCATAAAAGAACAAAATAAATATCCAAAATCATTCCTATTAAGCTACAATCAATGAACTGAAAACAAATACAGTTTAAAAACTCAGAAAATAACAATAAAAACTCCACCTCCAAAACTGCAAAATCTCATCAAAAGCGCAGGCTCTATCAGAGGTGGACAGAAGACAATACACATATAAATGTGAACCGTGGGGAACATACATAAATAGAACAAGGCAGGTCAACATTTGACAACCGCCTCCCGCTCTACTCGTCTTGCCATTAAAAAAATCGTAATGACCCAGGGCGTATTACCGGCAAATAGATTCTCAGTGTCAGTAAACAGGGCAGGTCCACCAAGGCTAGTTATGGAGGACTTTACATGATGAAGCCAAGTGACTGTGTGACCAAGATGACATGAGAGGTAACCTTTAATAATTTCTTTGTTCAGCTTGGAGAATTTATTGGGCCAGATAGGCAGCCAGAGCAATAATGGAGGAAGCTTGACAGTATCCTCTACAAAGCATAGACCCAGTTTTTCCTGTACCCACAATGCAGTGACAGGCACGGTTTTCCTTCACTTGCAGAGAACCATCCTCGCTATAGCCCCAGATTCCTGTCCCAAAAGTCAAGCCTGTGAGGCACTTAGGTTTATACATTTCTAGAAGGGGGGCAATCGGTTTTCTTTCAAGGCTTGCTGCCGAAGAAAAAAGAGAACCCAAGGAATCGATAAAACAATCTGTGGTGAGCAAATAGAAGCCCGAAGTACAGCTGCAGCCAAAAGTAACCCCTAGATATAAAAAATTAAAAACAGACAATCTTTTCAATTCTTTTCCCCTTAATTATGTAGGATCAGAATTTAAGATTTTTAGGGCCATGGTGAAGGTCTTAGTAAAGTTTTTCTCCAAACTAAGGTCTTCCATAAAGCTCACAAATGATCTCAGCTTTTTAAAGAGGTTGTGTGTCCTTGCTATGATGACAGAGTTATCCGCACACAGCAGGACGGGCACAGGCCAAGAACTGATCCCCAGCATGTGCTGCACTTCAGCCACCAGGGTCGCCTCCAACCCATTAGTATATAGTAGGAATAAAACTCTCTAAGTCAGGACCGAAGGCTCTAATTATGCTCCTCTTCCTTTACTGTAAAATTAACAGCAGCCAATCACAGTAAAACACAAGAAAAACGACATCACCCTTGAACCACAAGCCCAACACAGTCACATGGTCCAATCATCAGCCTTTAATAACCTAGGAAACTATTTTGATATCCTCTTTCTTTGCAACCAAACAGGAACAGGAGAAAAAACAGAATTCTAAAATAGCTTAGTCTGGAAGAAACAACATCCAAGAACTTTTGCTGAAGGAGGATCCAAGGGAGTTGGTGCTTTCTCTATTGCAACCAAAGCGTACAAAAGCTTTGAGGTCATTTTTTAACATTTATGTGGCGCCACTGGCTGCCCTTTGGTTTTGAAGTCCAATCTTGTGCGGACGATACGCAAATCCTTCTGACAATTTCTAATGACTTGACCTCTGTTGCCCCATCCTTTAGGCAGTGTATGTCCTGCATTGAGAAATGGATGAGCAATAATGTGCTCAAACTCAATGCCGGAAAGACATATGTTCTGGTATTTGGGACCCAGAGATCAATATGTTCTGATAACTGGTGGCCCGTGGAGTGGGGTCCTCTTCCCACTTATGTAGAATCTGCACGTAATCTAGGTGCTTTAGTTGCTAATTCCCTGACTTTTAATGCTCGAGACAGTCTTATATCTAATACCTGCTTCTCTATAATTAGAATACTGTGGAAGATATTTCCCTTTTATTCTAAATGATTTATGTCAAACTGTTGTTATTGCGCTTATCACCTCCTACTTAGAATATTGTAATTCCCTCTATCTAAACATAGATAAGGGAAGTATTAATAAGTTGCAGCTGATGCAAAACAAGGCTGCTAGACTTAATCTGAACATTCTCAGGCAGGCCTCTATTAGGAAAGGTCTGAAACCCCTTCATCGGCTCCCCATCAATAAGAGAATTGTCTTTAAGGCCTTATTTCTAGTTCATAAACAGCTTAATGCCATGTTCCACTGGTATGTGCCAACAAGATTACTTAGATCCTCTTCTCGCAGATTGATAGCTGTCCCTAGATTTCATAGAACCAGATGGGGGGCAGGGCTTTTTTGAGGGCAGCAGCCAAGCTGTGGAATTCCATGACACTTAATATGGCAAAGGAGGAAACCTTTTCTATTTTTAAAAAACGGCTGAAAACCTGGCTTTTCACTTACAATGGTCTTGAATTAATTTGCGCCCTTCCATCTTATGCGGGTCCCTGATAACGCCTTGATACCCTCTGGTTTAGTGCGCTTTATAAATGCTTACATAACATAGTAAAGAGCACAAAGAAAATTTACTGAGTGAGAGTCAATTCTTGAATTCACCAAAATTCCCCATAATTTGGAGTAGACTATGTCAAAGGCACATGTAAGATCCATGAACATCATATATAAAGTCCTGCGCGTGGCCACTGTGTACTTGGAGGTCAATAAATAAGGATTCAAGCAATGTTCGATTATTGCCAGCCCTTCCCCGAATCCATAGTGTGCCTCAGAGATAATATTGTGCTCGGCTGTCCATTACGGAAGCTTCTCCAGGATTATTCTGCCCAAGATTTTAACAGCTGAGTCCAGGAGAGAAATGGGGTGGTAGCAAGATGGATTGTTATGGTTGCCATTTTGAAACACCAGTACAATTGTTGCAGACCACTACGACCATGGCATCCCTGAGATACAGCCAGCATTTCTAGCGTGGGTGAGAAGAGATGCCCAAAACTCAATATTGTCTATGCATAGACCTAATGGAAAACCATCCGGTCCCAGCACCTTATTACTTGGGCTCTTCAAAATAGCAGCCAATAGCTCTGTGATGTTAAAGTCAATACTGAGATGGTAAGGCCATGAAAGGTCACTGAAAACACCAAGACTGTGCAGAGAATGAAGACCTGGGGCATATATTCTGAGCCAAATCCTTAACAGGCACCATGGTTAACGTACTAAAGGTAAACCATTTTCCAAAAACCTGAGATGTCTTTACGTCTGCATGAGGACACCAACTTGTCCCAAACCTCCACATGTAAAACCGATTTGTGTTTCCCTAATGCCCTTTGTGAGAAAACAGGGCTGATTGCAGAGGCCCCATAACTTTTTGCCCCCATTTTCCACTTTTTGCTGGTGTTTTCCTGACTTTAAAGGTGCCCTGGGTACTGCTAACCAGTCCCAGGGCCTGTGCTCTGTGTAAAATGGATATGCAAATTAGGCTAATTATAAGTGGCTAAGTTAACCTACCTATAAGTCCCTAGTATATGGTAGGGCATGTAGGTTTAGGGACCACAGCATAGGTGGTGCACACCTAGGTGCATTGCTGAGGTGCCCAGTGTCATTTTAAAAGCAAGCCTGCCTTGCTGGCTGCTTTTAAATTAAAGTTATATGCAAATTCGACTTTGGAATTAAAGGTACTTCCAAAGTCTTAAACTACCTTATTTTTACATATAAGTCACCCCTAAGGTGTGCCCTATGTGCCCCTAGGGCTGGGTGCCATGTAACTATAAGCAGGGACTTTATAAAAATAGATTTATAAGCCCTGGTGAGGTAAAAACAGCCAAATTCGTTTTTCCCTCATTGAAGTAAATGGCCTTCATAGGCTAGAATGGGCAGACTTTATTTTAAATTTTAAAGTCTCCTTAAATGTTGCATACCAAGAATTTGGTATCAAATTGATTGTTGTAATAAATCCCACAACTTCCAGTTGTTGGATTTAATATAACTAGTGCAGGTAAAAAGTTTAGACTTTACCTAAAAAGTTGCCAATTTCAGCTCTGCATTGTTTTTGCTGCTGTGCTCTGATTGGCCAGCCTGCAGCAGCTTCTGCCAGGCTACCTTGATGAGGTGTGAAGTGGCCTGACTTCACACAAAGGAATGTGCTTGGGGGAGAGAATCTCCCCTCAGCAGATGGTGAGGCAGGAAGGGGGAGGGCTGCCAAACTGGTCTTCAAAGGCAGAGAAGGACATTTGCAGCACCCAGCAACACCCCCACATCCTGCAACCCCAGACAACTAGGTGCCCCCTTGATTAGATTAGGAGAGGGCAGGAGAGGGGTGTGTTTATGATTTTTAGCCACACCAGTGGGTGGGCTCAGCCAGATGTAACCTCCAAAAATCAGATTCAGCCATGTTGGATTTTTGGAGACTGTTGCCTTTTGGGATGGATTTTTGCCACACCTCCCAGGAAGTGGTCATCACAGGGGACGACCCTGTACCTGATTGGAGGACCAGGACCCCCCTGCTTTTCACCCAGGAGCAAGGATAAAACTGGCAGACCTGCACCCACGCCTCAGATCCCCTCCAGAATTCAACAAGAAAGGAACTAAAGAAGAAGAAGGACTGCCCTGCTGGACCCCTGGCCTGCACCTGGACCCTGCACTCAGAAGGACTGCACCAGCTGCACACTTGGGCTTCACCACAAGAAGGACTTTGCCTAGCTTCAACTGGTTCAAGGAGGGACTCCCTGTTTGCTACAGGTGAAAAATTGCTAAACCAGAGTCCCCTGCACCAACTCCTGAAGAAAGCGACCAGCTGACCACTGTCCAGTGGTCAAAAAGGAGTTTGCGCCAGGTGCATTCTGGGAGTTGAAGTCCGCACCCCCCAAGGACCATCACAGAACTTCTGGACCCTTGGGGTGAGCTGTGGACCCCAAAAGAACCTTAAAAGAACATCTGGGTGAAGCCCCAGAAGTTTGGAAAAGATTTGAGAATTTTTGGAAAAAAGCTCCAGAGAGGGACCGACCCGCCGCGGAAATTCTAGCCGGCTTGCCTCAACCGCGACCCGGCCTGACTTCGTGGTTCGTCCCGGTAAAGAAAAACATCCAAAAAAGAGACTAAGTCCGAACGTAAAAAGTTGACCGGGACCTCCCAGCCATCGTATCCGAGAAGGGCTCCATGGACGTCGGATCAAGATCCAGGTTTACCCCGGTCGAAGGATTTTCATCTCGAAAAAACGACTAAGTCCGAAGGTAAAAATCACCACCGAGGAAACCGACTTCACGTATCCGGACAAGGGCTCCAGGAGGTCAGATTCAACTGGCAGGTTCGTCCCGGGGAAGAAAAACATCAAAAAAGAGACTAAGTCAGAAGGTAACTTTTTAACCGAGGCCTCCCGCGACTTGTAGCCGAGCAGGGCTCCATCGCGGTCGGCCTGAAAGTTTGACTTTGCCCCGGTCCTGGTGCAACCAGATGACCCGATTGGCGCTTTTTGTTTCTAAGCGCTAGAAAATAATAATACTTTAAAAATTCATATCTCCGGTTCCCCTGAACCGATTTTAATCGTTTTTGTGTCATTTTAAAGATAAAAATATAAGCTATGTTTATAAATTGGTTTTGGATTTTTAAACTGTTTCCTGTGTTTTATTTAATTACTGTTGTGTGATATTTGAATGCTTTACACTTTGTCTCCTAAGTTAAGCCTTGACGCTCGATGCCAAGCTACCAAGGGTAGAGCTGGGATTAATTTACTGAGACCTAACTGTACTTATGTGGAGGTTTGTGGCTTGTTGCTAGGTGTAGGTACCTACCAGCCCTACCAATAACCCATTTTCCAACACCCTTCTATATGTTTACCTGCATTTTGTTACTTCTTCTCTGCCGCAAGAGACACATTTGAGAGCTGTCCACAGGTTAGCTTTGACTGATCAATCCACCCAGGAGCGGTATCCACTATGCCGGACTGGCCGTAACAGACATCAGGAGTTCCCCAGGAGGATGAAAGGCCGCTTCTGTTACTGGTAGGCTGGTTTTGCAGCAGTGCAAAAGTTTTAAAAGCACTGCAGAGTTCCTTGTCTATCCAACGGTTTTCAGGCAAAAAATAAAAGTGCCAAGATAACTGGTGATTAATGTACCTACTGGAGAGAGATTGGAGTTTTGTCTAATGGCATTTTTGACTCATCTAAGGTAGCATAGATGGCTAATATGCCTGCTGTAAACAATGTGTACTATGCAGATTAAAGAACAATATTGTATGTGCATAGGTCAGTGGGATACTACTTCTGTTATGGAGAACATACTATTACTGTGCAGTTCATAAGTTACAAACATAATCTAGCACAGTGAGTTATGAACTACCATAAAAAAGCTGCATGCACACTGCATGGTACAAGTTGGAAAGTTATTTTTCTACCCCAAGTCTTTGATTGTCCTAATTATGTTTGTTTGTGTAGAAATAAATTGTTATTAGTAAAGTCAATCCTAACCTCTGTGTTACGTTTTGAATCCTGAGTGTATGCTTCCCCAGACCAGCACTCTTAAAAAATGCCTAGCAGTATAGATGACATGTGAATCTTATACCCTGTAGTCCCCTTGGTCTTATATAACATTTTCTATACACTGATTTAAACACATCTGAATTATTGTCTCCGTACGTGTGTGTGATGTAAAGTGCTCCAACACCCAACACTGGTAACAGGCGCTAGAAAACAAATGAAATACATGTGACAGAGAGGCTATGAAGAGATGAAAGGCACTGTTAGAGGATGATGGTGAGGGAATCATTGAAAGGTGCCAATAAAGATTACTGTATCCTGGTGCACTGCAAGGTCATCATTCATTATGCTTTATAAACTAATACTCTTGAAAATATAATGAAAAATGTGTTGTGCAATGCACAATTTTTTCCAAATTTCCCGACAAGTCCTACTGTATTGGTCGGGCTCTCTCGTTATGTAAAATATTGGGGCTGGTCTGACAAAATTTGCCAGAGCTGCTTTGATTTCCTAGTCCGACCCTGGTTGTTCACAGTATTCTTTGCGGGTTTCAGCAGCAGGTCCCTAACACAAGAAACCAGGGAAACAAAAGCACTATTTAATCAGAGGGAGCTGAGTTTTGCGACAAATGCATATTCACAATGTCCGTGTTATCTTTAACTACTCATGGAGGAGCGTTGCAGTTTCAAATGCTGCAGCATATTGGCCGAGACCAGTAGACATCGGCAGCTAACATGGGTCAATAAATCTGCTGTACTGTGCCCCTTCGGGTTATCATCCAGGACTCAGGACCCCACAGTGAAAGACTGGCATGCGAGGCACCATCCACCTGAAGGTAGGAAATTCTGGTAGACTATTAGCATATACAGGATCCAATGACCATGATTCTTTGCAAGGACAGAAATTAGGAGAGCATGCATGGGCGCCATATTGTCAAGTTATGTTATGTATGGCTTGTATACAACACAACAGGCAGCTCATAGATTGCTTCCAAACACGATGTGAGGCAGAGTACCACCGGTCTGACCAGCAGTCTGTCATCTAGCTATTGGCTTTCTAGGAAAAGCCAGGTCTTAAATATTTTCCTGAAAGTGAATTGGTCCTCCAGCACCTCTAATGCCAGGGGTATAGTGTTCCATAGTTAAACCACACCGTTGGCGAAGGAGGCTGGACAGGAACAGCCCGTATAAAGTATAAGAGTGATAACTCTAACCTAAGGTATTGGATCTCAGTTGTCTCCTAAGGCAGTACCTTCTGAAGACTTGGTTTTCATGTACGGGGCACTAAGTCCCAAACAAGTCTATGTGCTGAGCCTTGAATTCCACTCACTGTTTCACGGGGAGCACATGAAGCTGCTGTAAGGAGTGATATAGGCAGATTTTGTCAATCGATATATAATTTGTACAGCCCTCTTTTGCACCTTCTGCAGTATGTAGATCTGTCCTGCCACTAGCATACCACCGAGGAGACTGGACAAGTGCACACCTGTTTTCTGTTTCCAAAAATGAAAGGCTTTTTCTGGCAAGTTTGACCTGAAAATTACAGTTTTCACTACTGTAATTTTAATTAGGGTTGCTGGTCAATATAGACCCCTCTGTTCTTAAACACAACACTCTTTGGTGTTGCTCCTAGGACAGCTGGCGAGTAAAATTGAGGGGGCGGATGAAATAAGCACCACTCGTTGTGATATTTAAATGTTCTGCCATTTTGTGGGGTAGTTGACAGGCTCTCATCAACAAATGGACCTTTCTTAAACATGCATGGAGATGATCTGGGCCCCCACTTCTTCAAAGTGAGCCATCAGTTTGGTGTCGTTTGCATAAAACTGATAGCAAGTTCAAATGTTGTGAGTACCTAAGTGAGGAGTGATATGTATAAATTAAAAAGTAAGAGGGTAATCAGGGAACCGAAGAGCTGTTTCAAGACTGTGTAATAGAAAGTGCCAATCTTAATCTGCTGAGCCCGGTTTCTCACAAAGCATTCCAACCAAGACGTGGCTACACCTCTGATTCATAGGCAGCAGTTTAGCCTTTCCAGAAAGAAACATGAGGTACTTTATTAAATAATGCAACAAAATTAAGATAACTGACCTGCCTTCGACCCTAGCTTATAGTAGTTTTCTGTTTATAAATTCGGGTCTGTCTCTGTGCCATGTCCAAGTACAGAGAATGACTAACATTTGTCAAGTTGATAAAAATTACATACTTGCTGCTGGATCTATGCAAGTGCTACACACCACCACTTCTTTCAATATTTAAAGTTATAATAATTGGCATAGAGTTGGCCAAATTATCTCACTGAGTTTTTTATGCTGATAATGTTGCGGTGGCACATTTTTTTTTCATTTGTTAAATCCTTATCCTCTTTGGATCGTGTGTCAGCAGCCGCGCCGCCTTTAGAGGAACACTGTAATGCAATAGCTCAATTTTTTGCTTCCAAGGTTGAATCCATTTACTCTACATCAGTGGTTCCCAACCTTTTGATTTCTGTGGACCCCCACTTTAACATTAATGGAACCCAGGGACCCCCACTGAATCCTCATTAGAATCCGGGGACCCCCGCCTGAGTCATTACTGGAAGCTGGGGACCTAATTTGTCAATATTTGTTAATATTTTTTAATTTTCTAGGCTCTCGTGGATCCCCTGAGAAGGCTTCACGGACCCCCAGGGGTCCCCGGACCACAGGTTGGGAACCACTGCTCTACATTCCCTGAGGGAGCTAGGGCTGCTCCATGCTGTAGTTTATGGTCGGAGCCTTTTTGGCTATCCTCGTTTAAAGCCATTGAACCTGAGGAGACGCATTCCCTGCAACCCCAGGGGTCCTGGAGTGGGGTATGTCTACCAAAGCACCCTAGCTCTATAACCTTTTCAATAGTTCCTTTGAGGCAGGTAAGGTCCCTCAATGCTGGAAGCATGCCATGGTGATACCCCTTCTGAAGAAACCTGGTCTGGATCCAACTAAACCTGTAATTTTCAGGCCAATCTCACTGCTCCTATTTGCCTTTAAGGTGGATGAAAAATGGGTAAATCAGCAACTGCCTGGTTTCATAGAGATAAAAAAGCTTCTCCATGGGACTCAGTCAGGTTTTAGCCACCCCCTACAACACAGAATCAGCACTGCTTTTAATGTCGGAGTCCATTCATCAAATTACAGATAGGGGCGATACAACAACGGTGCTGATGTTAGATCTCGGTGCTGCCTTCAACACCATGTCACACAACCTTCTGCTTGAACAACTGTGGAAGTGCAATGCTTTGCAGTGGTTAAACTCTCTGCAGGACCGATCCTTTCAGGCGCTGACAAAACCCTTTCAATCCCAGATACTCCCAATGCAACAGGGGGTGCTTCAGGACTCCTTCTCGAGCCCTATGTTATTCAATTTATATATGCGCCGCCTGGCTGCCCTCAAGGAGCAGTACAGATTTAACATCATTCCGTACCCCCATGATAAACAACTGGACATCACCAGGGCTCAGGAGAACACTGACACTGCTGCGCTACTATGGGCTTGTTTGGCGGAGGTGGCCCAGTGGATGGACATGAACTGCCTCAAATTAAACACTGAAAAAACTGATGTTCTTACTGTTGGGAACCAGCCATCCATCTGGTCCTCTGCTTGGTGGCCACAAGTGCTTGGCCCTTTGCTCCCTCCGAACCCAAAAGTTAGGTATCTGGTTTGACGCCAAGCTGTCTTTCGATAATCAGATCACAGTGCTAGCACACTCTTAAACGTCCTCAGCAAGATTCTTGGATTTCTTCGTTAGACTGCCAGAAAGACAGGAGTCCAGGCTTTGGTTATATCAAGGCTGGACTATTGTAATGTTCTCTATCTAGCAGTAGCGCAGACCAGGCTGAAGAGAGTCCCGCATGTGCAAAACGCAGCAGCACGTCTGCTCTTGAACCTCCTCTCTAGGACCTACTCTGTCAAAACTGCTCCGGCTGCCACTTGAAAAACCACTTACCTTCAAAGCTGTGTGCTACTGCTATAGGATGCTTGCAAATAAGGGTCCATGCTACTTGCATCCTTTCTTTAAGCCTTATGTTCCTGCTAAGAACCTAAGATCTGCTGGGTCCGCTGCTGTACGGTATGGCTAGAAAATATTGACAAAGCCAGTAGCTCCAGAAGGCGAGACCTATCGGTTTTGCTAATGGTATTTAAGGCTGGTGTTAGCCAAGATTTTTTGAATTTACTAATAATTATGTATATAATATACTTCAATGTTGGGACATTCGGTCAGGCCTCTTCATGTGTTCAATTGTCACTTGTCATTCACATTTTGCACCCATCGACCACAGCATACCTCATGGGGCAGTTGGTGAACCCACTTGAGACATTGGCTCCCTTCATGGACAGTAACAGCATTATGCTGCCAAAGGGTGTTACATTCATTGTCCAGGACTAACGGCCAAAGTCTTTTTAAAATGAAAAAAAAAAACCTTTTTAACTTGAAGGCCCAGCATCTACCCAGACACAGACACGGGGGCCCCCACTTGCAGTGTACTGCATTAATCACACACCGAAAACAGTGTCCATTCCAGAATGGGCTTCAAACGCATTCAGAGCTTGACATCCATGTATGTGCATGCACACATATGGGTGGCCCCTCTTAGAATGGGCTTTCAACCCACTCAAACATGGTTACCCGTCTGTGTGCATGTGCAGGTACAGGTGGCCTTGTAAGGGGACATGCATGGGTGACCATCTTAAAGTTTTTTTGTAAAAATGTTTTACAAAAATGTCAAAGAGCTTATAAGGCGGGCTAGATTTCGAAACTGGAGGTACTAACACCTTCATTCTTGTTTGAAACGTCCTCTCTGCAATCTAAGTATTATGCATGCCATTCCTGTTGGCTGCTGTTGACAGCAAAATTTGATGATCTTACCTGCTGGCAAATTCTTAAATGGACTAGTTTTCACTTTGCAGTAGAAAATTAAAATGGTAGATTAAGAAAAACAAAGAGAAACAGTAAGAAACTAGACCACAAAAAGCAAATAATACAATAAAAGCCATAAATGTTAGTGAAAAATGGATGGGGTGGGGTGAGGCATTAGTTTAGATTATGTTTCTGGATAAAGAGTAGGGTTAGAGTGAGGTTTGTTGGGAGTGATGACTTATGTGAGTGGTTCTTAACCTATGGTCTGAGGACACCTGGGGGTCTGCAAAGCCTACGCAAGGGGCCCGCGACTGCTTAAAAAATTAAATAGTATTAGCATTTTTATAAACAGTCAAATGTAAAATTGAAAAAGTTAAAACAGTCTAAATATGAAGGAATTTGGAGGCTAAAAATTAAGTTTGTATCCGCAGATTGATTTGTGGGAGCACTGCAAGTGCATCAAACAGAACATAGTATGGCCAATGAGTGGCCTCAATTGGATTTAGAAAAGCTCCAACTTTCCCATTAACATTAAAATGTAGACTTTAAAAAAAATTGTTTGTGAATTACATAAAATATTTCATCATTCATGAATTTGTTTAAAAAATGCTTGCTTCTGTATTTTTTGCGAATTGTCTGATGGTTCAAATCATTGAATATTATTAAGCTAAGGTTACCAGTTCCCAGTAATGACTCAGAAGGGGTCCCCGGATTCAAATTATGATTCAGTGAGGGTCCCTGGGTTCCGATAATGATTAAATGACGGTCGACAGAAATCAAAAGATTATGAACAGCTGATCTATGGTAAGTTGCATGGGTTCAAGTTTGGGTAGGAGTAACAGATAGGATTGGAGTAAAATATCAGGTAAGGGATTAGAGCAAGTTAACATTTAGGAATGTAAGTGAAAGTGTGCAGTCCGGGTGCAGTAAGGGTAGCATTAGGACTGAGCTAACAGCAAACAGACTGGACAGAGAGAAAATAGGAATGAAAAGAGGGGAGTGAGGCATGACAAAGGGGGAACACACAGAGGGGCATATGCCAGGTGAGCAGGGCTAGGGGAGCCATGATTGGACAAGCACAGTGACTCTAGGAAAACACTGAAGAAATGAAGCAGTCAAATCCACTTTCTTCTTAGCATAGGGAGCCATCTGTGGGCATATGCATTGCTTACAGAGAGCGGACTCCCGCGACCAATGTGAACAAGCTAAACCTAAAACCTAGGTTTGTAGGGTCGTAACATGTCCAAACAATGCAAATTATCCTGTGCCCACCCTCTGGTAGCTTGGCACTGAGCAGCTAGGCTTAACTTAGAAGGAAATGTGTAAAGCATTTGTGCAATAAATCATACAATAACACCATAACATCGTAACATGTCCCTGTAGGGCAGCTGGGCAAAACAAAACATGCCTCTGCAATACATAGGTGTTAATACACCTTAAGGCAGTGCTTTTCTCTGTACTGCACAGGTGCTCCATGAAGTGTTGTAGGCAGGGCATTGTTGTATGGTGGTTAGACAGAATATCAGAAATAGAACTATAGTGGGACAAAATCTCGTCAAGAATGACGACAAAAATATTGTGAAGGTAAGTTTCTACAGATAAGCAAAGTTTTACTACATATAACTCCACGTATATGTACCTTGAATATATATATATATATATATATATATATAAATATACATATCTTCTAAGTAAGTAGAAGTAGAGTTAAGAATAGTAAATCTATACTTACCTATTTGTACTTACCTTCTCGATATTTTGATCCACACAATATTTTTGTTTCCGATATTCTGTCAATGATACTTTCTGTACAGTGCACTTGTGCTGCAGATAGGGATGGAGGGAATGCTTCGTCCTGCAGTGCACTGGTAATGAAGGCATGACAAGTCCCTGCAGCGTAGGTACTGTAATGCAGCTGAAGGTAGCCGATGTCACTTCACTGCTGCTATAGCTGAGAGATGACACGGCTAACACTCCTCAGTTTGATACATTCTACCTCTAGAAGTCTAGAAGCTCATTCAACATTTACTGTGAGAGCATTTTTGGCTTTGGGAGGAATTATTACTTACTTTGAAACACAGTGAACATTTTGAAAAGGATACAATGTATCTGCATAAGCTCATTCGATATTATTGATGATGAGCTTTCTGGTTGGCATTATACTCAACGGGTTCAGAAATAATAATTATTTACTTTGAAAGAGGACAAACGTTGTGCCAAGGATACACTGTATCCACGTGAGCTCCTTCTACAACTTTGATGCAGAGCTCTCCCTTTTATAGTACACTCATTATAGCAACGCCCCATTCACTTGGTGATGGGAGGGGATTTGAACGCACTTATTCTGCACCTTTGGAGCATACGCGGATGTTTTTCTTCACCCTGTATATGGTGTCTAATTTTCTTCACCCACTATATGTGTGAATACTCAATCAAAGGTTCGTTTACTCAATCTCTTTCAGTTGCCCCGGAGGTTTATTGCACTGATGAAGACCCATCGTTAAGGCATTGAATTTTCATTCTTTTCTTGGGGGTGAAACGTCGACGAGTTTTCAATTGTGTCCTGGACTGTACAATCACTCACTACGAGGGAATTGTTGGATTAGCAACTGACCCTCTAACTGACAAGTTTGTTTATAGAGAATGGATTAATGCAGCCTGTGTGAACTGTGATTGATTCATTATTTTTATTTGTAAATATTCACTACTTGTCACTCTGCACGAGCACTTTTGTATTGATATATACAGCATTTCTGCATTTGTATGTGGCACTGGTGTGTTTTTTCGTTTTTCCCTTTTCTCTGCCACTAGCCAAACTATGTGCAAATGGTTTGCCCTCCGAAGCTTTATTTCTTTGTGTGCAGGTTAATTGTTTGTTTTATCCGTGTGGATAATTATCCTGTTTTTACTGTAGCTGAGAATGAGGCAGGGCATGTTACTGCGGTGCAGTGGGTCAGGCTTCAAGGCACAGCATACTCCTTCGGTGAGCTGGTGATGGGGGGGGGGGGGGGTTAAAGCATGGTACGTTTATACTGTGTATATGAGTTTCAGCTGAAGGTAGTGCGTGTTACTGCAGAGTACCAATGATGCTGTTTAGGATTAAATCAGGACATGATCTGTAGTGCTGCACAGCTTCATCAGAGATGACGTTCACAAACTGCCACAATGTTTAGTAAAGCCTTTATGTTAAAATCACCTGTGGTGTAATCATATTGCCACACTAGTTCGGACTGTCATCTGCATAAAGTCAGGTCAATCTCGTTCAGTCTTATTTGTATCTGCAGCAAACCAACACTACAGCGCACTAAAGAGATCAGCTAGTGCAAAGTATAGGATGACTGCTAGTTCCTGACTCCTCGTCTGTACTGGAAGAGTGAATCAGATCCTTCAGCAACAGGACCCAGCCTGGCACAAGCCCATTAGATTCCTATCAGCAGATCAGTGACTGACTTCCAATTCACCAACAAAAAGCCAGGAAACATCATGGATTGGGCAGAGTATTGTATTGTAATGAAATTGTATTCCTATAACACTGATCACCCCTGATGAGGAGTTTAAATGCTTTTGTATCAGGTGGTATGACACTCCATAGCCCAAAGTCAGTGGTTATTATCGGTTTAGTAATGATGAAACTGATGAATTTCCTCTATTTTCAAGTGGTGATGCATTAAGTTAGTAGGAGTTAGCTGCAAGGATAGGTAAACTCAGAATACCCCACTGCTTATCTATAAATTAGTTATTTTCGTGCAGGGGTCTTTGAAATGTGGAGGTATGAGCCAATCTGTGGATTAGATAAGATAATTAGTTATATTTAGTAAAACAGTGTGTTGATGATGTATACAATATTATGTACATGAAGGTTATATAGAAAAAAGTGACAGCATTCACTAAAACCATCAGTAAATACGCAGTTGCGTTACTTAGCATTAGTAACAATGGATGTGCCTCGATCAAAAATAATTGGAATGTAAAATTTCCTAGCTATTGAAAAGTGAACCTTCAGTCCTAGTGAGAAGCAAGAGACCAGAAATATGCATCATCTTTAGTAATGTTCAGTAGCCACTTAACCAGCTTTCAGTAACAAACTATGGGCCTGATTTAGAGTTTGGCGAAGGGGATTACTCCGTCACAAACAAGATGTATATTCTGTCCATCATATTACAATCCCATAATAGTCTATGGAGATCGTAATACGCCAGACGGCATAGCTGTCACATTTGTGACAGAGTAATCCATCCGCCAAACTCTAAATCAGGCCACATTTTAATATCAATGTGGTACTCTTGATACCGATGCGCAGTGATATTCCTACTACAGGTCCTCGTAAGGACTCACATCCAAGATACTGAACTTGTGTTACAGTAGATGTTTGACCATTCCACATGAAGTAAATAGACTTATAAGTCAAGGTTGTGTACTAGTAGCATAATAGAAAGATTTTATTTCATTAAATGAGCTAACTGAGACCTGTTTTGTCTATATTTTCAGGGTGTAGCAACTTCGCCTCCTTCTGGTAAAGCCTAGTTTCTGTTCCATGTTGGTTAGAGTCTATTCATTATAGAACAGCCATCCAATGCCATTGGGTTTATGAATTTATTTGTTGAAGTGTGTGACCAGCTTTGTTGTTAGTCTCCTGGTCTTAATGCAACTGATGTGTGCTTGAATCCAAAATGTGACTTTCCTTGTGGTGAGACCAATATAATATTGATCACAGGTGTATTTCAATCCTTAAATGCTAAATGATGTATTGTATTTCGAAATTGTTGTCTGTATCCACAGACAACCACCTTTCTACTGGATATGTTTAGATGCTCCTGTTAACCCCTTAGCTGATGACCCCCCCCCCACCCCCCCACCCCACACACACAAGGCTGAGCCCTTTATTGGCTCTTTGGGGCAGTTCACACTTAGGCCTTCATAACTTTTTGTCCACATAAGCTACCTATGCCAATTTTGCATCCTTTTTTTCCCAACATCCTAGGGATTCTAAAGGTACCCAGAGTTTGTGGGTTCCCCTGGAGGAGACCAAGAAATTAGCCAAAATACAGCAACAAGTTTGTTTTTTTCAGAAAAATTGGAAAAGAGACTGCAGAAAAAAGTATGTTTTTTTTTTTCCCCTGAAAATGGCATTAACAAAGGGTTTGCAGTGCTAAAATCACCTTCGTCCTAGCTTTCAGGAACAGGACGACCTGAATCAGAAAACCACATTTTTCAACACAATTTAGGCATTTTACTGGGACATACTCCATTTTTACTATTTTTTGTGCTTTCAGCCTCCGTCCAGTTAGTGACAGAAATGGGTGTGAAATCAATGCTGGATCCCGGTCAGCTACACAATTCTGAAAAGGAGACAAAATTCTGACTTCAGCAAGGGGTCACTTGTGTAGATTCTTCAAGGTTTTTCTACAGAAAGTAACAGCTAAAATAAAAATATATTGAAATTGAGGTGAAAAAACAGAGCCATTTACAGCCACGTTTTCTTCTATAACTTTTTTCAGCTATGGCAGATTTTTGAAAGCAATATACTGTTACGTCTGCTGGACTCTTCTGGTTGCTGGGTTATATAGGGCTTGTAGGTTCATCAAGAACCCTAGGTACCCAAAGCCAATAAATGGGTTTTCATTGTATACCGGGTATACAGAAATTCATTTGGTGCAATATAAAGAGTGGAAAAATAGGTATCAAGGAAATTCCAGATGGGCACAAGATAAGGTGTTGAACAGCAGTGGTTATTTGCACAACTCTGAATTCTGGGGTCCTCACACTAGCGTGTGAATTACATTGCATTTCTCAAATAGACTTCTTTTTTACACACTGTCCTACATTTGGAAGGGAAAAATGAGGAGAAAGGCAAGGGGCACGAACACTTGTTCTGCTATTCTGTGTTCCCCCAAGTCTCTCAATAAATACGGTACCTCACTTGTGTGGGTAGGCCTAGTGCCCGTGACAGGAAATGCAACATGGACACATTACATTTTTTAATTGAAATCGGACGTGTTTTTTGGAAAGTGCATAGCTGTAGATTTTAGCCTCTAGCTCAGCCGTCACCTAGGGAAAAATACCAAACCTGTGCATTTGTGAAAACTAGACACCTAGGGGAATCCAGGGTGGGGTGACTTGTGGAGGCTCTCATCAGGTTCTGTTACCCAGAATCCTTTGCAAACCTAACATTTTGCAAAAAAACACTTTTCTCTCACATTTTGGTGATGGAAAGTTCTGGAATCTGAGAGGAGACACACATTTTCTTCCACCCAGCACTCCCCAAAGTCTCCTGATAAAAATGGTACCTCACTTGTGTGGGTAGGCTTAGTGCCCGCAGCAGGAAATGACCCAAAACACAACGTGGACACATCACATTTTCCCAAAGAAAACTGACCTGTTTTTTGCAAAGTGCCTAGCTGTGGAGTTTGGCCTCTAGCTCAGCCGGCACCTAGGGAAACCTAGCAAACCTATATATTTTTTAAAACTAGACACCTAGGGGAATTCAGAATGGGGTGACTTGTGGGGCTCTCACCAGGTTCTGTTACCTAGAATCCTTTGCAAACCTCAAAATGTGGCAAAAAAAACACTTTTTCCTCAAGTTCTGTAATCTGAGAGAACCCATGAATTTTCTTCCACCCAGCATTCCTCCAAGTCTCGCAATAAAAATAGCACCTCGCTAGTGTGGGAAGGCCTAGTGCCCCTGTCAGGAATGTATCATACATTGGTCAATGCTAGACCTTACCAGTGGCGGCCGGCAGCTTTAGGAGGGAGGGGGGCGGGATACACACACACACACACACACACTCATTCTTTCACACACAGACACGCACGCACATCCATCCATTAACAACACTCATACCATTCAAACATGCACGCATGCACCAAACATTCATTTTAAAAGATCGCACACAGATTCTTTCGCACATACACATTCTTTCACACACACACACACACGCACACACATCCAACCATTAAAAACACTCATAACACTCAAACATGCACGCGTGCACCAAACATTCAATTTAAAACATCACACACATACACACACACACACACTTACCTTCAGGTCCCAGGAGGGTTGGGACTGCTGCCTTCCCTCATTGGCTGACCTAAGTGAGACTTCTGACCCCACCCCACTCTGTGACGAAGTGTCACTGATTGACACTCGCCCTGGGCACTTCAGGGCTTAAACCTGAAGCGCCCAGGGAGAATGTCAATTCGTGACGCATTCCTCGTCACCCAGGGTAGGGCCTCGAGGCACCTTTGCTGAGCCGAGGAGGTCATGCCCATAGGAGCTGTGACCTCCTCAGCCCAGCAAAGTTCAGCTCAGGCAGCCAGAAGTGTGCGCAAATCGCGCATGTCTGCTCCTGGCTGCCTGAGCTGAACATGGAGTGTGTCTGTCAGGCTGACCTTTGTTCAGCCTGATAGACACTCTTCATGATGGGCAAAAGGTGGGGGCGTGACCCCTCCGCCCAAAAGGACGGGCCACCACTGGTCCTTACATGAGGGCAACTGTTGACTTTGGAGTGATCCGTTCCTGACGCAGGCACTAGGTACAGGCACTCAAG
The DNA here is from genome assembly GCF_031143425.1 of Pleurodeles waltl. Taxonomy (NCBI): domain Eukaryota; kingdom Metazoa; phylum Chordata; class Amphibia; order Caudata; family Salamandridae; genus Pleurodeles; species Pleurodeles waltl. The sequence goes on along the minus strand of NC_090441.1, from coordinate 54,069,562 downwards.
TGGGGTCATTGGTACTCTGCAGGACAGGGTAGGAACCATTGTGTGGTAGGAATTTTGTGGATCCCAGCATATTCCCGTAGTTTGTAGGGTATTCTGGGTAACAAAGCTTTGGGGAATCCACACAAGCCACACCTATGTGGACTCCCTGGGGTTCTAGTTTCCAGAAATGACTGTGTTTGGTAGGTTTCCCTATATGGCCGCCGAGCCCAGAACTAAAAAATCAGGTGCCTGCCTTACAAAACCAAGTTGTTTTGAAGGATAATTTTGATGTCGCCACAATACGTTTCAGGTGGTGGAATTTGGGGCTGAACTAAATTGGGGAGCTCCCAAGATGGTACTCTCTCTGTGCTTGCCGCCACATGCACCTGCTTTCTGGGTTGGGCTAACCCGCTACTGTCCCGCTCCACAGACTGTGCTTGCGAAGGGACAGCAGGACTTTCCTCATCACCTCCCTCAGAATCACTGGAAGAAGAGTTGTCGGAAAAATCACTCCCAGAGTCTGCGTCATTGTACTATCCCTTAGATGATGTCTCAGTATCTGCTGTCTCAGACTCTGATACTACGTCAGAGTTGTCCTTTATAACCCGAGTTAGGGCTTGAGCAGCAGTCATCCAACGGGACACCATCTCTGCTACTGGCTAAACTCTTGCTCTAGAACACTAGTCTATGTAGACTATCACAAAATTGCTGGTGGGTGTGTGTGTGTGATGGGTGCAACAGTAAAGGTCAGTTACCTTACCTTCGCTACTTCTCTCAATCAACACTAAAATAAAAACCCCAGAGACACCACCATTACTTCACCTTGTCACGTACCAATCGTCACAGTCTTTAGCGCCTCTGGCGCCCAGTCCAACAATCATTATTGGTGCTCCCACTCCCACTCCCATGACCTCCTCCTTGTATTCCCTCACTACCACCCAGCAAAAGAGCCCTTCATCTCCCATAGCCCCCCTTGCACATACATTTCATTTGTATTATAACACAGGTAATGGCTGGCTTTACTAATCTACTCAGTTATTTACATAAAATACAGATTTGATCTTTGCAGTAGGCATATAAACCTTCTGCGCTACTTTATGGCATCAAAACTGCCACTAGACAAAAGTCAGATCATTTTGTAGCAGAAACATAATCACAAGAGTTACTTGACTTTTTTATTGCTGCCTAAAAGCTACAGTTCAAATGTGTCAGTTGAAGTATATGCATTGCTTTGAAGACGCAAGCTGCAACTGCAAGAGAACTGGTGGCGAATCACTTGTGGGTGTGGTTTTCCTGGGGGCCGATCTATATATATATATATATATATATATATATATATATATATATATATATATATATATATATATATATATATATATATATAAATATAAAATACTCGCACACTCGGGTTTCAGGAACAAAAGAAGATCAGTTTAATCCACACACAACGCGTTTCGACTGACACAGCAGCCTTAGTCACGTGATAAACATCACCCATAAATTACCCTTTAAATACCCTGTTGACATGAACATAAAAATAGGACAATAAACATGTGCAACCAATAACAACACACAGTTTTTTGCAGAAATTACCAGAATAGTATTGTTAGTACTTAGATCAATTCACGACCATATTTATTGCTAGATATAATTTAGATATAAATATTGAATTGCAATCGTAAAACTGTGTGTTGTTATTGGTTGCACATGTTTATTGTCCTATTTTTATGTTCATGTCAACAGGGTATTTAAAGGGTAATTTATGGGTGATGTTTATCACGTGACTAAGGCTGCTGTGTCAGTCGAAACGCGTTGTGTGTGGATTAAACTGATCTTCTTTTGTTCCTGAAACCCGAGTGTGCGAGTATTATATATTTTCTTTTTGCTTAATTTATTACCGGCTTGCTCGTACCGGTTCTCGCACCACCCCTTTGGGCTGAACTGAGATCTTATCTCGAGCATTCTGAAGTTACATGATTTGGATCTCTGCAGCCGGCCATTTGCAACATAATTGCTGCCCCATACTAACGCTCTTAGGAGCATGGTATTTCGTTTGAGGTCATTTTTTGAATCATTGAATTTTGACTTCTATTTTGGAAACACGATTTGCTTATCTTCAATTCTACGAGCCCATACTTTTCTTTTGTATACGCCAGAAGCCTATTTCTCATTCGGAACGGCTCTGACTTTGAGCTCTGTTAATTGCTGTTCTTAATTCGATGAACTTTCACCTGCTTCCTCGCCGTCGTACGTCTGCCGTCTTTTCTGAGCTGCTGTTCCGGACGCGGCCTTCTTAACTACAAGGTGGCTAAACTATTGTTTTCATCCAAAACGGCAGTATATTTCAGCTCCGATAACGTTTATCTCTAACGTGGTGAACTCTCAGCTGCTTCTTCGAGGTGTATCAGCTGTCGTTTCGGAGGTACAGTTTCGGACACAGCAGTTCAAAGTGCACGGGCGTTAAGCTGGATGTTACAAACTACCGCTTAGATTCCCTGATTAATGTGTTGTTACACTTTGACGGTTTTGAAATAAGTATTGATTTTTTCAACACAATCCTTGAATCGGAGCGTTCTATGAGGACTCGGCAAAGATTAATCAATTGACTTTTCTTTGTTTTCCTTTTTTATGTCTGTCGGAACATCGAGTCATGTGCGAATGTGACTGGCTTGGGAATTTTTTGAGACTGGTAATCTAGTATTATTTTTTGTGTGCTACTTGCTTCACTTACTGGCAAATTGGTTACCATTTGGTACCTAAAACAACAAGAGCGGGATTCGTATTTTGAAGAATTCATATTGTCATTTACTTTTTCGAAAATACAATAAGAAGAGGATAACAATATTTGCACGATATTCCTTATCAGTTATATTTTAATGAACTCAGTATAGTTGGGGCAGCATTTATTGTATTATATATTTGGCAAGGAGAACCAGGAATTTTCCTGGGGGTTTCAGGTTACATGTGAGACAAATTTCCCCTTTTTTGTAGAATATATTTTTTTGTATAATATATTTTTTTGGAGAATGAATGATGAGATTGAAAATGAGAGACTGTTGGCGGCACAGGCTCTGTTTTCTACAGATGTCATTAAGAAGACTCTTTATTGTCATGGCCAGGAAAGTACCAATGATCTAAAATCTTTACTCTATAAATTAGAGAAAATGTGCAAAGCTGAACTAGCCAAGTGGTGGGAAGCCACATCATTACAAAACTATGTGGATCAACAAATGGTTCCCAGGGGTTTACAAATTTTTATTACCCCCCTCTTATGAGACTCCTAATCCGGAGATGTTAAAGGAATGGGCAACAAATTCTGCCCTCAGCTCTAGACACATGCTTGAAATTCTAATCAAATATGCCTGGCATGATCGGAAAGTTTTACTAGAGGATATCAAGAAAATAAGGGATGAACTTGAGTTGAGACCCGAAAAGGATACAATATCAAAGTTTGTGGAAGCTATGAATCTGAGATTAAAAAAATATGAGGATGATATCAAGTCTAAAAAACAACAAAAGTTACACAGAGATATCGGTGACTATGAGAGTGGAAGAATTCTAACTTTCAGTAGAAAATTTGATCACTTATACAAGTCATCTTCAATGAATTACCCATTACAGGAAGGACAGTCTGTCTCTGAAAGTGATGTGGAAAGTATAAGGGAATCTGATACTCCTAGTTCTACCGAAAGTGAGAAATCTATTGAGGAAATTACCAACAAACCAGCCACTTTTGTAGACGAGTATCGCCTGCTGCGCCACGGCAGGCAAATTTCCAAGAATCAACAAGGACAGAATCTGAACCACAAGGGAAGGACATCGGGCCGAAGAGGAAGACGGGGCGGACCAAGAGGAGGCGAGAAAGACTCAGAAACCATTATAAGAACAGACTATACAATGGGGCAAGTGGGAAAAATAACAAGAAGCTCCAATCTACAGATATAATGGATAGAAATATGGTGAATAAGACAATTGTTAATTTATCCAATTTTGCTCTGTCTGAACATGATAAATTGACATTATGTTTAGGTCTTTCGTTCTGCCCTACTGAACGTTTTAACTATGCTGAGACAAGGATTGATTTCTATAAATTCATCAGAAAATTGAAATTGAAAAAATGGTTTAAATCTAAGAATCCATCTGAGGGAGGGGATATTAGTTCCCAGACATCTGAACATCAGGATGTGTTGAGTATCAGTGATGTAGATTCCTTAATAACACCGTAAGAATTAGAAAGAAATGACTTAGATCCTAATGCAACCAATAATGTTTACCAAATTCTTGATGAACTGAATATTACCTATGATTTATCGGTTCCAACTGGCTTTAAACCTAAGTCTACATTCTTTCCTATCATGAACCATGATAACATCGATACTTTTTATGACATTGTGGTGAAGGACTTAACCAAATTTCGTCATAAAACTTGGTTTAAACCTAGATGTAATCAGAATTTTACATCAGCACAGAGATCTTTTATTACGAAATTGGTTGAGGATAAGGACATAGTCGTTTGTCCCGCCGATAAAGGCGGAAATATAGTACTTATGGACAAGCAAAAGTATATTGAGGAGGCTATGCGGCAACTAAATAATACTCATTTCTACAAGGTTACCACCAAAGAGGCGTATATCAATAGTGTTACTGGTATTTGGCAGTCACTGATGGAATGGAAAGACAAAGGTTTACTGGTATGGTAGGAATACTGTTTTTTGAAGAGAGATTTCCCCAAATTGCCTATTATGTATATTTTACCTAAAATCCATAAAAATGAAACCAATCCTCCGGGACGTCCTATTGTATCTTCCTGTGGCAGTGCACTTGAAAATGTTTCCAAATATGTGGATCATTTTCTGAGAGAATTTGTTGTGAATTTACCTTCATATGTCCGTGATACAAAGGATTTTCTTGGCAAATTGGAGGGTATTGTATGGGAAGATGATTTCCTGTTGTTGACGTTGGATGTCAACTCCCTTTATACCATTATAGATCACAATAAGGGTATTACTGCATGTAAACATTTTTTGTGTACAAGGTCATTGAAATACTTGGCCCATACTGAGATGATAATAGATATGATAAGGTATTGTCTAACCAATAATTTATTCTTGTTCAATGGAGTACTGTACCAACAGACCCTTGGGACTGCTATGGGCACTTGTTTTGCCCCAAGTTCCGCTTGTCTTTTTCTTGGTTGGTGGGAAGAGACTATTTTCAAAGACGAAGAACTATACCCAGAAGCGAATCAGGCTATTCTTTGGTTAAGATATATCGATGACCTTTTCATTATTTGGAAAGGAACCAAAGAAGAGGCTATACAGTTTGTAGAGAAGTTGAACAGAAATGATCTGAATATTGGTTTGACATGTAATGTGAGTAGCTCCTCCATTGAATTTTTAGATACTTTGATAAAGATTAAGGAACAAACCATCACTACTGAATTGTTCCGGAAACACACGGCAGGCAATAGTTTACTACATGCCTCAAGTGGTCATCCAGATAGCTTAAAATGGAGTATCCCCTTCGGTGAACTACTAAGAGCAAAAAGAATTAGTAGCACTGATGAAGCTTTTCAGGTTGAGCAAAGGGAGATGATCATGAGATTCAAACAGCGAGGATATCCACAATGGGTAATTAAGAGAGCAATTGATAAGACTAAGGGGATGAAAAGATCTGATACCCTCTTTGATAACATTACCAAACAAGAGGTAGATGATAATGATGGGACTAGACTCATTATGACATATAATGAGGATACAAGACAGATCAACAACATTATTTAAAAAAAATGGAATATCTTAAAAAGTGATCCCGTTATTGGAGGTAGTATACAAAAGCGACCACAGATTACTTATAGAAGAGGACGGAGTTTACATGACATTTTGAGGTCTAATGATATTACCTCAATTCCACAACTGAGACAACACAATTTGCAAGGCTTTTTTCCATGTGGTCATTGCAAAGCATGTCGCAACAGCACTATGCGGAAGCAATATGCTACATGCAAACCTGGGAAAATTAGACAGATCAATCAATTCATAACATGCAGTACCCCCTTTGTGATTTATGTTTTGGAATGTCCTTGCCTGCGATGGTATATTGGCAGTACCAAACACGGTGTTAAGAAACGGATTTTAGAACATATGTGTGCGATTACATCAAATGATGAACACTATCCGGTAGCAAGGCACTTCAAAGAAAAACACAATTCTGACAGTACCAAACTATCCTATTTTGGTATTGAACATGTTCCTCCACATCACAGGGGAGGGAACAGGGAATTAATGTTAAGGAAAAAAGAATCAGTATATATTTTGGAATTAGAGACTAAGACCCCGATAGGTTTAAACATGGGGGAGGAATTAAATACTCACCTATATGATAACTATTAATTTATTCTGATGAGATTCTAGCATTTGCCTTTTTTATAGATTGAGGAAATTCTTTGTCAGTATATACAATGAGTAAGAAAACTTTTTACTGTACATAGAATTAATTTGATTGTGTATAGAATTAATTCATGAGATCTAGATCATGTGTTTTGCTCAATTGTGTGCTACAAGTATTAATTTTATATTTTAACATCAATCTGATGTCTAAGCTTCCAGTTATTGATTTAGTATTGATTCTATTTACTTTGGATATCCCTTTCAGATGCTTTGGGTCGGATGAAGAACTATCAAAATCCTATTTGCCTATATATATATATATATATATATATATATATATATATATATATATATATATATATATATATATATATTTATTCTCCATTATCTTCACTTTATTACCGGGTGGTCAACTTTGCAGATTTTCAGACTAGATTATTAAAATTAGTAACGTAGATCTTTCTTAGCCTTGAATAAGCTAATGATGATATATTTGCAGTATATATGTTTTACTATCTGGTTAATTCTCTATTTTTCTAAAATGATAATATTTTTATAAATATTTTTATAGATATTGTGATCTAGAATGAAGAATTATGAATTTTAATAGATCTAGCACTGTTATTTATTGTGGTTGTTTCCCTTTAATATTTAATGATGATTTTGTATAAAAAACTGATAGTATTAATTTATTAATTGTATTATTAATATTGGGGGAAACGATTTGCAATTCAATATTTATATCTAAATTATATCTAGCAATAAATATGGGCGTGAATTGATCTAAGTACTAACAATACTATTCTGGTAATTTCTGCAAAAAACTGTGTGTTGTTATTGGTTGCACATGTTTATTGGCCTATTTTTATGTTCATGTCAACAGGGTATTTAAAGGGTAATTTATGGGTGATGTTTATCACGTGACCAAGGCTGCTGTGTCAGTCGAAACGCGTTGTGTGTGGATTAAACTGATCTTCTTTTGTTCCTGAAACCCGAGTGTGCGAGTATTATATATTTTCTTTTTGCTTAATTTATTACCGGCTTGCTCGTACCGGTTCTCGCACCACCCCTTTGGGCTGAACTGAGATCTTATCTCGAGCATTCTGAAGATATATATACTGTATATATAAAGATATATATTTATATATATATATATTTTAATAGCTGTATGGTTTCCCCGGAGCCATAGTGAAATATCTTGCGTCTAGTGGGGTTTCCTGGCCCTGGATCGCAGCATGGCAAGAAAAAGATGGCCTAGCATACTGCCCTGAGTTATTACCACTGGCTAAGATTAATTCAAGCAATCTACCCATTACTTTTTGTTTTCCCCTTGTCCAGCAAGGCAGGGACATCTGCATCAAAGATCAAGGAGAGGGCCAACTAACACATTCTGACAGAAGTGAAGGCGAGGATAGGATAGGATAGGAAAGGAAGGGTGTAGCGCCCAAGGATCAACTAGATGACCCAGCAGTTCATTGTGCTTTGCTTCCATTGGGTGACAAAATGGGAGTCCTGCCCTCCAACTGGAAGGTTATGTTGTGGGGTAAGGAGTCAAATGGGTTTGAAAGCAAATGATAACAAGGACTGGATCTGCTGCTGTCACTGAACATAGATCCACCCCGTCTCAAAGGAGCCTACCTGTTGTGGTGTTAAAATGGACTGAGATGGCAGCCCTAGAATAACTAAGAAACGTCAGATACTGGTGGTAACAACCATGTGCAGGAGAAGTCAGGCACAGGTCAAAGGAGGAGTGTCTTCTCTCTCAATAGCAGCTCACCTTCAAAAAGCATGTCTATGTGAGTAACCTGGACATCCTCCGAAAGTCCAGTTTCACACATCCAAGCATGCCGACACAGCGTGACAACTGTATCCACACACCAGTGTCAGAGTGAACCCCACACATTAGGATTACACTTCCAGGCCATCACTTTCCTGGTCAGAGAATTGCTTTTCACATGGTCTGGCGGAATGATAAGAGTAAAGTTTATGCAGTTCCCATAAGGCATGAACTTATTGACATAAACAGCAGGTGGCATTAGCAGTACAGCGGGCTAAACTGCTAGAGGCAAAAATATACCCTCGCAAGGTGTCAAGTTTGTTGGATTCCCTGTCTGGAGGAACCATAAGAAAGGTATTGGGTTTCTCCTTTGATAAGTATGTTTGAGCAACAAGAATTTCTGTTGACTGGTGAGAGGACGAATAGTACAGGTCATTTGGACCAGTTACATGGCGTTTGACCAACTGTCTGCGGACTGCAGGGTTTAAAAAGATTTCCTCTCATGCAGTCATGTTAGGATTCAAGAGGCATTATTTAACAAAAGTAAAGGCTCCACTGTTACCTCTGAAGGTTGCAAGATTTCCGTCAGACTGTTTACCCTCTCAGGAAGTGAAATCAAAGTAAATTTCAAGACTTCTGCTGCATTTCAATTGTCGTACAAGATTAAACCTTCTCCGAGCAGGGCCAAAGGGGTAGGGAATGGCACAATTTGTAGCCACGCCTAATGTTTTAAGTCAAAGTAGAAGCCAGCATCAGTATTGTAAGGTGGCAAAAGGCGATCAGCCTTAAAGTCATCACTTGATCATAGTCAGTATCTTCCACAGTAAAGGCATCTGAACCAAAAACCTTCAAGTAGATGGACCTTTGGGCCATGGGGATATGTTCACTATAGGGTTCTTTGTTAAAATTAGTCTTGATACTCCCCCTATTGACTTTTGGGCTGGTGCCAGCTCCATGGGCATCATGTTTGGCATTGGTGCTGAAGAAGGGCTCAAAATAACAAAGGACGGTGCCCTCAATGGTTTTCACTATGCCACAGGCACTTGAGTCAAAACCCATGCAGGGGGGACATTAGGAGGTTTCTTTGCCACTTTCGTACTGCTGCGAGTGGGAGAAGGTATTGGAGCATGCAGCTCCTGGCGCCAATCGTAGTGCCCTAATTGGGCGTTTGACCTGTCTTTAAAATATGGAAATCATGTGACTAGGAATCAATAATGGAGTTGGAACTTTTAAATTTGCCCTGAAAAAGTCCTACCTTTATGGACGAAAAATGTTGGCTGTGTCAAGTGTTATAAGGATGTTTTTTAGAGGAATTATTAAAAGAAGATTTTAACTGCCTATATGGAGTTTGGACTGTTTGAATAACTATTTCATATGTGGTGCACTTCTATGCTTTTGGGCTCATGTTTTTGCCCTTATTATTAGGGTAGTGCCGTGACGGCCAGTGCTTATAGTGTGTGCACACAAATCTATTCTTCTTTGATGAGATAAGGACGTAATGATATTGTAAACATGGGTGAGGGGTGGTTAAATTGAGGCCTTCTGCCTGTCCGATTGAATTTATGATACATTGGGCGGTGACTAGGTTAGAAGTGATGGAGCTGCAAATATTGCAGAAATGGACAGGCGGCACCATCCTAACAAAATTCATCATTACTAACAATAAGGTCTCTACTTGCACTGCATCAGTTTAAGGACTGGGACACTCCTGTCCCATCTTTGTAGGCACCAGGCACCAGTGGTCCTAATAGGGCTATTGCAGCCTCCCCAGAGGAAGGTTGACACTGTTGCTCCTTTCTCAAGTACCAATTTGTAGATGGAAGGTGCAGCTCCAAGAAAAGACCTTTGCTCAAGTCCTCTATGGATTTGAATGTTTCACTCATTAATGCTTCACATTATCATCTATCCTTTGTACATACATGTGTTTGATTTGAAAGGACACGTCAGCAATCTAAGAATATCAAATCAGGATCCAGAAAGCTGCAAGCAGATAGGACATTTCAATATAGGGCGAGCTGTTAACTGGATATCACCCAAATGTTATGATATAAATGTCTGATACAAGCCTATCTTCTTGCACAAAGGAAGTTGCATTTTTCTTTTCATTCTCTTGCAAACTCTGCAAATCTGATGACTGTATCTTTCATGATCAGATGGTGATTTGGCAATATGTCACTCATGCCAAAGTTGCTTGTGAGTAAACCTCCTTATGCACATCAATCTCTTTGCTTTCTCTGTAAGGAGTGGGATCCTCATGTAATACTAGAGCTTACATACGTATTAAGTACTGTAATGAGGAAAATCATATCAGGCACTGCAGGAGAAGACATGTATGATCTTGCAGTACAGGACGACACTTCCCCTTAACTCTGGGTGTCACCAATTGTACCAGAAATGTAAGATTGAAAATGTATGTGCTACTTGTGTTAGCAGTGGTGATAAGGGGAAGATCTGATTTGATAGAGGCCTGAGGGGCTAAACAAAGAACAGAAATTCTGTTCATCCTCTCTGTACAGATTTGTGTATGCATCAACACACACTACTATTTTGTGTGGTTTGAGGTTGTACTTCTGTATGCGGGCTTTTGTGTGAATGGGGCAGGATTTCAAGCTTTCTTTAAAATTAACTGTTTTTACAGAACAAATGTTTTGATTGTTCAACGCTCTAGTTTTGTTTTCAATATCAATTTTGTTTTCAATATCAACAGAAGGTGGGTATGAGTGATTATCAGAGCTAAAAAACCACCCCAGGTTCAATGACCTGGACCTAGTCTGATGTCCTTTTGATACTTTTTAGCATGACGTTCACCAAAGCCACTGCTTTGGCCTGCTGCTCTTTGAGAGTAATTGCCACTATTTTTCCCTCAAAGCAGATTACGTTGAAATGGCTAGTTGGCATTATTTCACCCCTTTCTAGATTAGGGTGTGACGGCATGAAGTGTGAATGTTTGAACTTTCAATAATGTAAAAAAAGATATTGGGAACAGTTTTATACACGTTAAGAGTAAAGTTCTGGAAAACATCCTCCTCATCATTTAAACAAAATTTTAAGAGAGTTTGCTTCTTACATATCTTAGTTTGCTATCTCGAATTCGGAGGCCAGAATGTGCTCCACGATTTTTGGAAGCTGCCTATAGCTTGGTCCCGTCTTGATGTCCCATAAAAATGCCCTCATTTTAGTGGACAAACTCATTAAGCACATCTTATCTATCCATAGAAACAAATGGGGGAATGCCTGCCAAAACATAAATGGTATCTTCTCTATTTCTTGCACTGAAATAGTTGAAAAAACAATTAATTTAAATTAATCTCAGTAATTCATCTCACGATGTTATTTTTTATGTGTTTTTATATTTTTGTTTTGTTTTTTCTTTTTACTTACAGGAAGACCACTTGTAACTTATAAAAAGTTACCTGTTGGGTATGTGTTGTATTACATGTCTACTAGGGTGAAAGGAGGGGCATCTTAAAAAATCTGTTTTCCCAAAGTGAAAATAAAAAAGAGCCCTGATTTGGAATTAGAATGTTTAGGTTTTGTTTAACTTTCATCAATAAATTGTTGCTAAAACAATGTGCGAGAAATGCAAATTGTAACCGAGAAGCGATTAATGATCTTATTATGGCTCGTAGAGTTAGCTGGGTTGGCCCTAAGACAAAAACCATTGAAGGGGACTGTATTGCTCTAAATTGTGAAGATCACAAGAGTGTTCATGTTTTACTATAACGTCTGAGCTTCTTGAAATTGAACAGCAGCAAAATAAAAGCACATCCACTGGGCTTCTTTTACACCCCACCTTTAGGTCTATTTCTTAACTTGAGCCAGCGTGGGCCTCAAGGACCCTATAAACCAACAAGGTTCCCCTTCACATGGCATTCATGGACCTCTCCTATGCTTTTGATCCAGTAGATCGAGAGGTCGTTAAGGAATTAATGGGACAGGCAGGAGTAGGCCAATTATTGCTGGACTTAATCAAAGGCCTCCACATTGACACATCGACTAAGGTCTGTTACACACTGGCGGGGGACTGCAGAAGGCTCATTAGGATTTGTAGGGAAGTGAGGCAGGGTTGTATGTCAGTTCCCTGTTTGTTTTTGTTATACATTAATTCCTTAGGCACCTTTTAAGAATATATATACTGAGGATGTGCCACACGTGCGGGCTGTTCCCTTTTTGTTGTATGCGGACGCTGCCGTTTTATTGGATTTAACGGCTAACAGCTGGCAAGAACTATTAAATGGTTTCAACCACTTTATGATAAATCTAAAGCTCAAAGTCAATTACCAGACATCCTTTGTAATGGTTAGTGGGCCCAGAAATATTAAAAAAAAAAGATTTAATGTTGGAGGGATTTTTTTTGGCGACTTGGGAATCCTTTTTGATGCAGAGTGCTCGTAGGAGATGCTGATGCTTCAAAGAGTAGCCAAAATGGGGGCAGCTTGTGATACAATTTTTAGATTCGCTAATAGGCTAGGCTCCATGCCAATTATGGAGATGCTCAAGTTATATAGGAGCAAATGCCTTTCGATAGGTGCCTATGGATTTGGTGTTTGGGAGTGTGTTCCACCAATGAGTTGCAGGTTGTGGAGAATAAATTTTTATGTCGTCTTTTAGCAGTGCCACAAAGTACGTCAAGTTTTATTACCCACCTATAAATCGGAATGGGGGTTTTAGACTACACTGTAGGCATGGCTCCTCTATTACTCTGGATCAAATTGTGGAATACTCCCAGGGCAGTTTTCTTCCCAAGAAGTCATAGCAGATTGCTTGCAATTAGACAATGTGCTCGATATTACATGGTTGAGGTATGTGAAGGATAATTTGTGCAGCTTTAGTTTGAACTACCTTTATGACTACCCGGATGAAACGTGTAATAAAATCAAAGAAAAGGTGCTTTCTGTCCATCAAGGAGGAAGAGCGACTTGTAAGCTGCCTTAATATGGAGTCTGTTTTGAGTTTTATGCAGATTTTTTATGACTCTGCTTTGAGCCCCTATTTATATTGGTTAATCAATCCTCAACACAGGTTTTTATATGACACGCTTAAGACTTAATACAGTGCATCATCTTGTTGCTTTTCCCAGCGCCGGCTGGAGAATAACCTTTTTTTCTTGTCGCCCATTTGACAATGCTTCTGCACAATCTATTGTGTGTATTCTATTTTGTAACTTGTTCTCTTCAGTTAGGGCCCGGTTTATTCACCCAAATTTAAAGAACAAGCACTTCAGGTTGTATACAGATGGTCTTAGGTATCTGCAATCTGCAGCATCTCTGGAGATGTGTTTTGCTGCTATACATTTTATTATTGCTGCTATTAAATTACGGAAATCTTATGGCACATAATCGTCGTATTTATTGCTTGATATTTTATTATGTACTGGCTTTAAGGATTTAAAATTTTTTTTTTATTTATATGTATATACTGTTGCGTTTCTTTTTAGATGTTTTAACTTGTGTACTTTTATGGTCAAATTGAACCGAATAAAGATTATGATATGAAAAAATAAATGATAAAACAATGGAAAATAATGAAGGCCAGTGGATGTAAGTGATACTGTGACAGCCACGTTTATCTTGTAAATATGCATTTCATGCATCTGCAGCATAGTTTGCATATTTCGGACAAAATATTGTTTCTAGTGCAAATGGATAAAAACAATACTGCCAGAGAATGTGCCGCAAGATTTGCCCTTTTCTGATTTCTGATTCTGATTTTCATGCCCCATTGTACTACTTGTCTCAACAATTTTAAAGCTTTACAGGGTGGTTTAGAGGCTGTCATTTCTATATCGAAACACCTATTAATAAATAACCTTGAAATATAGAAGTTCTTAACACTTACATTTGTGCAATAAAAGCACCAAACAAAACACAAGTTCTCAATGTTTTTGCTCCCATCACGTCACCTATTGGACTCATACAAACTGTATAATTGTGGTCCAAAAATGTAACCATTGAGTTAACTCTGACCCTGAGGCAAGTTTCCTTTAATCTACAGAATCAGATAGGTGCAGAAAGATGGCCTTAGAAATGTTGACAATAGAAGTGTGGTGCAAAGTGGGATTTGGGTTGTTGGCATAATGAGTCACTCTGACTCTGAGCTGCAACATGACCTGTTTCAGTCCCTGGCCCCACACCTACTCATAATTAGAGCAAAGGTAATGGACTTGGAGACCCACCTCCCTACCTAACATTCTGAATGAGCTAGTCGAAGTAGTCAAGGGGACAGCAAAAAGAGACAAAACTAAAGTGGCATTATCTCCCTGCCAAAGGTGCCAACCTGCTCAACCAGCTTAAGGACAAGGCCAAAGCCTAAGCACAGCTGAATCAACGGTAACTCCAAGCAGCTCACCCCTAACATCCCCTTGGGTAGACAGCATAATTTCCCCTCCCCAAGTAGGGACACAAAGCCCTGCAAGTGCGGTAAGCTGAAAACAAATGTTGAAGCGGTTAGCTCCTACCACGGAGACAGAATATAATCATGCAACCCCCCGCAAGGTCCACTCAAGTTTTAAGCACTGCTCTCACAAGGAGAGCTAAGAAGAAATTAAAAAAGCAAAACCCAGAACCAGAAAAGCCAAATGAGATTGGGCAAAATGCTCAAAATTAACATCGCCCCCGAAGCACTGGAAAAGACTGGCATAGCTAAGCTGTTCCCAATCTTTTAGGCACGCACAACACAGAAAGGCCCGGAACAAGCTCAAGCAGCAGAATCGTTGTCAGCCGCCTCATGGAGGGAAAGGAAAGCTACATTTAAAGCACAAACATCACCACTTGGCACTTCCTGGCCATCACTACCAGCACAACCACAAGAACTTACAGTAGTGACAAAGATGGTGCCTCCAAGGGATCAGGACGCAGCTGTAACCAATGGGCCCAGACCACCATCAGACAACAGAAAATGCACCCAAACAGTCACAGCAGGGAGCCTGGGACTCAAAAAAAAGCTTCTGTGGATTACAGAACCCAAGATCCAAGGTCCAGCCTAAAACCAATTCCAGTAAGGAATTCAATAGCCTGCTCCTCCAAGGAAGGTGCAAGAGAGCACACTAGTCTACACAACATACAGGAGAATCATCATGATCTTCATAAGGGCACAAGAAGTGTTAAAAAAACTACAGCTCATAGTGTCAGCTGGTTCTAGCAAGGAGGGCGCAAGGGAGCACCTTAGTCCACATAGCATACACGAAAACTCACAAACTACAAACTGGCACATGGAGTGCACAACAACCACAGTACCTAGAGTCAGCGGGCACCACCAGCTATGCGAGCATGAGAGAAATGGCCCCCCATATAGTGGCAAATGCAACTCATCTCGCCCATTCAGGCAGGGACACCTCTAACTGGGCCAGACCGGGCCCGCTGTCAGCCGGACACAACACATCAGAACCGGTAGAGCAGGACTCCCTGGAACATATGTTTATCCCTCACTACACCTCAAAAGGCCTTATACATATTTTAAGCAGAAGGAATTTATTGGGCTTATTTTCTCAGGTGCCAGCTCTCAGGCACATCACCTCGGAAAACATTGACTGGATGAGGTTCGAGCCTCCCTCCCCTCCCTAAACGAACCAGCGAGGTCACAAAAACAACCTGGAAAAGCACAGAAAAGAGGGCTGCAGTCTGGAACGCAAAAGAGTCCTTTGCAGATTGGGGCACTGAATTACACATTCCCCCACATGACAAACATCCGTTGATCCTTCTAAATACTGTCCCTGGACACAGGTCGAAATCAGTCCTAAGAGGATCAACTGGGGGAGGAACCACGGGTCCCATGCAGAAGTGGTCCCGCAGACCATAACCATAATCGGTGTGCAAAATAGAAGAGAGGTCCACATGGTCATACACTCATCCCGCAAGCGGGGGGACCGGGCAAAACAAAGGTATTGGTCCTAATACTAAGTGGGGCGTAGAGCACTTACCTTTGGGCTCGTCCAAATTCCTGTAAATTTTGTCATGGAATGTGGCAGGCCTCAGAAGCATCAGCAGATCTAGTGAGGTAATGTCCTACCTAAACTCTAATGATTTCATCTGTATGCAGGAAACTTGGGAATGAGCTCCATCTCACCTGCCAGGTTACTATGAGATCTTCCAGCCAGCCACTCGCCCAAGTATTTTTGGTCGCTAGTGTATCCACCAGAAAAGGCGTTACCGAAGGTAAGTAACTTGTTCTTCGGATGGATACACCTGTGGATTCCTCACCTAAAGAATAGAGTCCCAAAGCAGTACCGCCCCCGGTGGTGGGTACCTGAATGGTCAAACCAAGAAATCCTGCAGCACTGAGCGTGCAAAATGGCCATTCCTCCTAACTTCAAAGTCCAAACAATAATGCTTGGCAAAAGTGTGGAGGGATGCCCAAGTTGCCGCCTTGCAGATGTCAACCACAGGAACACCTCTAGCTAAGGCCGATGAAGCCGCCTTAGCCCTGGTGGAATGGGCACTAGGCCCCACAGGAGGTTCCTTCTTTGCTAAAGAATAACATAATTTGATGCAAAGAATGACCCACCTGGAAAGCGTTCTCTTGTGGACAGCTTTGCCTCTCCTCTTCCCCACGTAACCGATGAAGAGCTGATCGTCTTGTCTGAACTCCCTCGTCCTGTCCACGAAGAAGCTCAACGCTCTTCTTGGGTCAAGTCGGTGAAGCCTTTCTTCCTGCTTGGATGGAGGAGGTGGAGGATAGAAGGAAGAAAGAGTGATGGACTGTCCTAAATGAAGGGGTGTAACAACCTTCGGTAGGAAAGCCGCCCTGGTCCTTAACACCACTTTGTCCCTGTAAAAGGAAGTATATGGGGGTTCTACACTAAGAGCCTGGAGCTCACTCACCCTTCTAGCAGATGTTATGGCAACCAGAAAGACAGATTTTAAAACTAAAAGCCTCAATGGACAAGAATGCATCAGTTCAAACGGTGAACCCATAAGAAAGGTCAATACTAAGTTAAGATCCTACTGAGGCATAATGAATGGAGTGGGCGGAAACTTGTTAGTGAGACCCTTAATGAACCTCAAAACAATAGGCGACTTAAACAAGGAGGGTTGGTCTGGAAGGCACAGAAAAGCCGACCGTACGGATAAATAACCCTTAACAGTGGCAACTGCACAACCCCTCTGTGCCAAGGATAATGCAAACAACAGTATATCAGATAAGTGGGCACTCAAGGGATCAATTTGATTCTCTCCACACCAATTCACAAATTTAGCCCACCTGCTTGCATAGATAGATTTGGTGGAGTATCGCCTGGCCGATAATATAACTTCCACCACCTCAGGCGGGAAAGAAAAGGAACTCAGATTGACCCGTTCAATCTCCAGGCATGAAAGTGCAGGCTCTGGAGGTGGGGGTGTAGAACCTGCCCCTGCAACGGCGAGAGGAGGTCTGCCCTGTAAGGGAGAAGGAGCGAAGTGCACAGAGAGAGTTGGATGAGGTCCGAATAGCATACCCTTCTTGGCCAATCCGGAGCTATTAAGATGACTTGGGGCCGTTCTTGGCGGATCTTCCTCAGGACCCAAGGAATTAAGGGTATGGGGGAAACTGACCCTTCCAGGACATCTGAAAGGCGTCCCCCAAAGCTCCTTGCATCGGATACTGGAGGCTGCAGAATGACAGGCAGTGCGCGTTCTCCCGAGTGGCAAACAGATATATCTGTGGATACCCCCACATCTGGAAGGACCAGATCTGGATGAAGACAGCACTCGTGATCGGTCGAGATGCGCCGACTGAGATCGTCCGCACGCATGTTCAGAACTCCGGCCAAATGGTTTGCTACCAGAGCCTTAGAGCTTCTCTGCAGAGAAGGTACGAGCCCACTCCTCCCTGCTTGTTTATATACCACATCGCAGTAGTGTTGTCCGTTAGGACTTGAACCGACCGACCGAGGGAAGGGAGGAAGGCCTTGAGAGGCAGATGGATCGCCCGCAATTCCAACAGATTGATGTGAAGCCTCTGTTCCCCTGGAGACCAATGACCTTTGACCTCCAGGTCCCCCAGATGAGCACCCCACCCTAGAGTGGAGGCATCCGTTATCACTGTGGCCACCGGAGGTGGCAGCGAGAACGGCTTTCCTTGGGAAAGGTTGCCGTCCGCAGCCCACCATTGAAGATCCGCTGCAGCATCTCTGGAGAGCTTTATCGATTCCTCAAGATCTCCTTTGTGTTGAAACCACTGCCTGCGGATGCACCACTGAAGAGCCCTCATGTGCCAGCGTGCATGAGTGGCCAGCAGCATGCAAGAAGCCAACAGACCGAGCAGACGAAGGACCTTGAGGACTGGAAAGAACGCTCCATTCTGAAACATTGGAATCAACGCCTGAATGTCCTGAATCCGCTGCGGCGGAGGAAAGGCCCGATTCAATGTTGTGTCCAGTACTACCCCTATGAACAGGAGACGCTGAGAGGGCTCCAGATTTGGGCACGTTCACCGAAGAGCCCAGATCGAACATAAACTGAGTTGTCGACTGCAGGTGATGCTGCAGGAGCTCTGGAGACTTGGCTTTGAACAACTAATCGTCCAGATAAAGAAATACTGTTACCCCATTCTTCTGAGCTCTGCTGCAACCACCGCCATCACCTTTGTGAAGACTCGAGGTGCCGAAGTAAGACCAAACAAAAGGACCGCAAACTGATAGTGTTGCGACCCTACCACAAACCGGACATACTTCCTGTGTGACTTGAGGATCGGGATATGGAAGTAAGCATCCTGCAAGTCGACAGACACCATCCAATCTCCTTCGTTCAACCGCAAAAGAACTTGTGACCGGGTCAGCATCTTGAACTTTTCATGCTTGAGGAACCAATTCAAAATCCTCAGGCCCAGGATTGGCCTCAACCGACCATCCTTTTTGGGGATCAGGAAGTATCTTGAATAGCAGCCCTGACCCCTCTCCTGCTCTGGAACCAACTCCACTGCGCCTTTCGACAAAAGGATTAGCACTTCCTGTTCTAGTAAAAGAAGATGGTCTTCCGAACAAAAGGATGGGCGTGGAGGAATGTGAGGGGGAAACTCCCAAAAGGGAAGAGTATAACCTTTCCCCACAATGTCGGTGACCCAGCAGTCCGATGTTATTGACTCCCACGTGAAGAAACTGAGACAGTCCCCCCCCTTACAGGAGATGCGTGTAAAGGGAGTGATGGAGGACTAAGGCTGCTTTCCTTGCTGCACCCCTACGGAGGAGGAGGAAGAGGCAGAGTGCTGCTGGGCGGCCCCTCTAGTACGAACTCTACCCCTGCCCCTGAAAGATCTATAAGGGTGAGCTCCTGAAGATTGCTGTCCTGCTGCCTGGAGCCTCCCTCGAAAGGAAAAGCCACGGCCAAACCCCCTAAACCTCCTACATGATCTTAAGGAACAGGAGGTGGCTGTTTGCAGTCCCAAAGATCTTGCCATGGCCCTACTCTCCTTGAACCGCTCCAAGGCAGAGTAAGCTTTTGCTCCACATAGTTTGTCCCCATCAAAGGGTAGGTCGAGCAGGGTTGTCTGTACATTGGTAGAGAATCCTATAGACCGTAGACAGGCATGTCGTCTTGTCGCTATGGATGTGCCCATAGCACTGGCCACAGAGTCCGCGGTGTCTAGCCCAGATTGAATAACCTGGGTCGCCGCCGCCTGAGCGTCCTCCAAAAGGTTAAGCACCTCTTGAGGCAATCCAGAGTGCCCCTTGGACTCGTCCATAAGAGCATAAATATACCG
This sequence comes from Pleurodeles waltl, assembly GCF_031143425.1. Lineage (NCBI taxonomy): Eukaryota > Metazoa > Chordata > Amphibia > Caudata > Salamandridae > Pleurodeles > Pleurodeles waltl. Next base: position 54,049,741 of record NC_090441.1, on the reverse strand, counting down.
TCCTAGAATACAAGTAGCATTCGTAGATTTGAGGGCCATGCTACATGAAGAGAACGCCTTCTTAGCAGACTGGTCCATTCTCTTAGACTCCCTGTCCGCGGGAACCCCTGGAAAAGATCCAGGAGCAGAGCGAGAGGAGCAAGAAGCCTGCACAACCAAACTCTCCGGAGTCGGGTGTCTGGATAAGAACGCCGGATCACCTGGAGCTACTCGATACCTTCTTGCCACCGACCTGTTCACAGCAGTCGAAGTCACAGGCTTCTTCCACACCTCCATAATTGGGTCCATAAGCGCCTCATTAAACGGAAGAAGCGGCTCTGCCACAGCTGGCGATTGATGCAAAACCTCAGTGAGAATGTTGGTCTTGACATCCGCAGCTGGAAGATGAAGGTCCAAAAAATCAGCTGCCTTCCGGACCACCGTATGAAAAGAGGCAGCCTCCTCAGTGTACTCCCCCGGAGAAGCCAAGTCCCAATCCGGGGAAGTGTCCCAACCACTCGCCGTGTCCAAGCCTTGCAGGTCTCCTAGTGGCTCCACAAGCTCTCCCTCCTCCAAGAGCTGCTTCTCATACTCCTGCTCCTCTAGCAGCCTCAGAGCCAACCTTCTGGAGCGGAGCGTGGATTCAATCCCCGGCAAGGCATCAGCCGACGCCGAAGACCTCGGACAGCGTCGACCTTCGGAGTCATCTAACGCCAGATCCACCGGCGCCATAGGCTTCTTCAAGGTTGATTGAAGCTGTGGCGAACTCATCGGCGCCGGGGTGGTGGACGTCGTCGACGTCACCGGTCTTCTAGGTGACACCATTGGTACCAGCGCCGAACCAGCACTTCCCGAAGGAAGAAAAGGCATGAAGGGCGTCAGTCTATATGAAGCCGGAACACCCATGTCGATGGCCAATGGACCTGAAGGCCCCGAATGCACACCTCCCGGCGCCATGGTGGGAAAGATGTTGAACATTGCATTAAGGAATGCGGGCAGGTCTGCGCCCGGCGCCGGGAACGCCAGATAACTTTGTGGGGCCGGTGCACGAGTCAAAGCCGGCGTCGGCTCAGACATCTCCATCTGCGCCGGAGAGGCCCTCGGCTCCTGATGTGGATCAACTTCAAAGGACGGACAGTGGTGACGTCGGGGAAGCTGGAGTCGTCAGAGACGGAGGTGTAACAGTTGGACTGACCTCCCAAGTCGGTCGACGCTGAGCCGATGGCGACCTCAAACGGGAGTGGCCCTTACTTGACCGGCGCCGCAATCCATGCCGGCGCCGGTAGTCTTGATGACGCCGGTGAGATCTGGAGGACTTAGAGGAAGACTCACGGCGATGATGCTTCTCCTTCTTCTTGGATCTTGCCAGGAACAACTGGGCCTCCCGCTCCTTAAGGGCCTTCGGATTCATGCGCTGACATGAACCACACGCCTCGACCTCATGGTCAGAACTCAGACACCACAAACAATTTTTGTGTGGGTCTGTGACCGACATTCGACCTCCGCACTCCCTGCAGGGTTTAAAACCCGACTTCCTTGGCTGCGACATTGTTACACACGAAGTGAAACAGTAGCTCCCTGGTAGCCTCGAAGAAATAACTGTTACTCGAAGGCACGGAAAAAAGGGAACTGACGTCTGCACATCGACGAGGACCTCTTATTGCCTGGATGACGTCATACGGCGTCGCGTAGGAGTTGGGCAACTATGACGTCATCGTCGACATGCAGAGCTAGAAGAAAATTTCCGTTGAATGCTGGCGCGTGGGGAAAATTCTTTAGGTGAGGAATCCACAGGTAGTTGTATCCATCAGAACGTGAAGCTATCAACACATGACCCTCCACAGTATTCAACACTATTAACCCATCTAATAAGTTCTAGGAACTCCAAGGGATACTTCCCCTGTCAGTAGTTCCTCAATATAAAGTGAACCCCGTACTCTTGTGTGTGATTTTGATTCTACTTATAGGGAGACAAGTATGGTTGTGTTCCTTCAGACTTTTTTCAAATATTCTTCTCTCCCTGACTCGCTGTATGTGTTATGATGGCCCAAGTTATCACCATTTAGTGGTGTGAACACTGCCCACCAAAAAGTAGATGTAAAACTAATCAATTGTTATCTCAACGCTCCAAGGAAATCAAAGGTAGCGACAATCCTCGAACTCCTGGAGAAACTGTCATTTTCAGGCATACCGGCCACAAAATAGTTATGCTGGGAGATTTTAATGTAAGTGGGCTAGACAGGCAACCTGAGCCCCTCCTCCCAGGACAGAGGCTGTCAACTACAAAAAAATGTTCTTACAATGTTCAGACTATCTTCAACCCGACAGGAGCACACAAACGTTCGACAAGGTTGCCCCATTCCTCCATCGTTCAAGGGAAGTTTAACTGTTGATTACGTGCTCCTCTCAGAAAAGCTCACGCGGAGACTCAGCCACTTTGAAGTCACTGAGAGGGCCGAGAGTGATCCCAATCCCTTGAAATGCATCATTGAACTACAAGCACAGGCAGCACAGCAGTACACAGTGGAAGGGGCCTCAACGGGCATTGAGAAGGTACACTTGGCATGAAGAATCAAATGGAGACCAGAGTATTCATCTAAAATAGCCCTAAAAACCCAGCCCCAAGAGCCTAACCAGAATCTCGATGGTGGACAAAGTCAGTGGGCAATCTATGCATTATGCTGCAGGGTAATCCAAGGTGTCCTCACATATCTCGCTCCACTCAAGGAAGTACGACAATACCACTGGACAAAAACGTGCTCAAGGCAAGGCCGGCACTTTGCAGAACTATACGTATACATAAACAAAAGCCCACAAAGGACACAGTAGCTCAAATAAGAAAAATCTGAAGATGCCTCAAGAAACAGATCTGGAAACTCAGGCTGGCACAAGTTCGGAAAGAATGGGACACCTTATTCCAGCTCTAAAAGGACCCAAATCACGCACGTTTCTGGGACTATGTATGCAAGCTAAGGAACAGCCATAAGTCAAGGAAGAATATGAATCAGAGGCTGTATGGGTCTCTCACGTAACACTCTTGTACACAACCTCGGAACTAGAACCAGACTTGCCCAGCAACAGGCTGGACAAGACTCAGGGGGACATTCTGAGTATGGCAGTAACTGAACCGCCACGCCGGCGGTGGTCTTTAGACTGCCGCCAGGGTGGCGGTACAGACCGCCATATAACGAGTGTGGCGGTTCGGCCTCTGCCAAACTGCCATTTACCTGTTCCTATCACCAGGGCGGTTAGACCCGCCGGGCCGGAGACGAGCATCTCTGACCTGGTGGGGCCACCCAATACCGCCGCCAGTATTCAGAGTCCCCTTTCTGCAAGGGATTCTGTGGCAGTAGCACTGCCACAAAATCCCTGGCTGAAAGGCTACTGGCAATAGGAATTTGCATTCCTGTTGCCAGTAGATGACTCCCCAAGCCCCCCAACTCCCAGTAGTGATCCCTCAACCCCCAATCCCCATATTAAACCCTTATCCCAGTAGTCACCCCCCACCCAATCCCTGAACTTAACCCCACCCCCGCATACACACACTCACACACACGCACACCCAGACACACTCACAACACCCTTACACTCATTTGCGCACACACGCATCACCATCACCACATTTACACACAGACACACATGCACGCATGCACAAACACTTCCCTCCCACCCCCCATTTCATGACATACCCATTCACCCCCCCCCCACCCTCCTTAATAAGGCTAATCATCTCCAAGTTAACCAGGAAAAAACGAAAGTCCTTATATCTGGAAGGTACAAGACCAACAATATCAGAACCTGGCGACTGGGATGCCAGACCATTCACACAGCCAGGAAGTATAATTACCTGGGGGTTTGGTTCACAGAAAATGTAGCAGGGGCACAGAAAACTGCAATTAGACATAAAGCTGCAGCCATCACATATGGATTCTCCCAACTGAGTACCCAACTTAGAAGCGCTTTGACTGCCCCAATACTGAAGGAAATAAAGACGACCCTACTTCCTGTCCTGCAATATGGGTACCTGGCATTTACGGGGTCTTCAGAATCCACCACTCAACAAGCTCATTGCAGAGCATATTTAAAAATCTTCCAACAACTAAAGTACACTCGCTGCTCCAGGCTCAGATTGGAAATGGGCCTAGTGTCACAGCAGATAGATGGTCAGGCCGCCATCCTGAAATATTACATCAGGCTCGGGAAGGGCAACTTGCTTACTTTAAACCACCACTTGAGAACTATTTTTGAAAATTCCGGCGACCCGTGGTCCACATAGTTAAGCAAAGCACAGAAGACCTTTGAAACAGGTGACTCCATTCAGCTGGCAGACACCGTGGCTTTCAGTGCATGGAAAACATCAATAAACAGAAGAGCAAAGGAACTCTCAAGGGAGCACGACATTCTGTCAGTCAATTCTCCATCAACAGAGCCAGGGTTAAACGATTCCTATTTGACAGGAGCCCCTCAACCATACCTTTTAGAAGCAATAAATGCAAGAACTCGACACCAGATTCTCTATAAGCGATCATTAGTCGTGCCAATCATGGACTTTAATCTTTCCTGGCCTGCACATAGGTACAAAAAAGCCTGCCGGCTCTGCTCCTACCATCAAGAAAGTTGGTTACATCTTCTGTGCTGCTGTTCCAAACCGGCAGCCGAAAGACAGTTAATGATTCCAGCTGCCTGGCTCTTTGCAAGTTGTGCAAATTCTCAGGTGACTTCTAGCCCAAGGGGGGGAGTGGGGGTGGTGGGAGGGGAGGGTGCGAACAGCTTGCTGCATGTGGAGCAAAATGCATGCAAGCCCCCCTTGCTGCAAATCGAGACAATACTAACCCGTTCTTAACAGTTTTTTTTTTTTTTTAAATCAAGTTTAACGCATATATTATCTACTGTATTTTCTTGTCATGGTTTTAATTAACTGAACAATAAATTGACATTGACAACGCACCACAACCAGCATGTGAATCTAGCTTACTTAGGTTCAAATTAAACTTTCAACTCTAGTCCTCCATAGTCTGGTCTTCTGTTATTCAGGGTTGCAATTATTTTTCTCCATGCACAGGATCCACCTCTCTTGCCTTGAACATGCTTAATTTGCACCAGTGTTTATCAGGGGTGAGCACATGTACTCATTTTTGGAGAAAACTGTATTTTTTTCATCAGACTGTCTCACAGTAAAGGAGAGAGAGGGAGAAAAGGGAAAGAGAACAATACAGTGACAAAAGGAGATCAGGGATGATGAATAAGTGCAGAGTGGTTAAAGAGGGATGAGGTATAAACTAGAATATACATCCTTGATTTTCGGAAACCCTGGCATTCAGCTGTGCTCGAGTATGGTTATACAAAAAGCTTTCTGTCCCTGAGCTTACTCCGGGGCTTGCAACTAGAAGGTATTTTATCCATTTGTGGACTTTTATTTCTGAAGTCATATGTGCTTCTCTGTGCTTACTTTCCTTGGGCGTTCATCAATAAAAAGGGATACAATTGAGATGGACAGTCTGACATTTGGCAAGTGCCACCATTACTTTAAAAGATTAAAGACCAGCCCCCATCTTCAATCCTATTGATGATAGCTTAGGGAGACATGTGCCCAAGCCATCCACATCATGCGCCCATGGGGATGGCACCTTAACTGCTAATAGGCAAGGCAGTGGGAGAATCTTAACTCATCCTTGATAAAGCCCACATAATATGGATAGACTTTCAAAAAATGATGTAAATCATGCAAATAAATGTTGACAAGCTATCTTGATTGTACAGATGTTGTCCAGTGTGGCAGGCACAAGCAATGAGAGATATGATGTAGAAAAGATCACAGCAACCATGAATGCGATCAGTAACAGATATCAATGTAAACAGACACTGTGCATATGTCAAGTAAATGTCCTGTTCGCAGATACACAAAATACAGATGCTGAAAAGAAATTAGATCAGTTGTATCACTTGCAAGGAGAGTAAATGACTTTTACGGAGGACAAAAGATATATGAAGCACACAAAGTTCTTTAAAGACACTAATCCAAACTTCAGACAATCTCTATAAACCACGTATCCATACTGATGTTTGTCAGCAAATCACAGTTTAACAACAGTCACCTGTTTTCCACCTACACTTCCACTCCAACCCAAGGAATGACAATGAAAACGAATGTTACAATTAATGACAGTTCTATTTCACACTGGCTCTTAGACAGAATACACTTATTTGGAATCTTCACTTGCGGGTATACTAGAGTCAGGCAATTTAATATTCCAATAATTCTAAAATGAAATGGTTAGATGCGTTTAACAACTTGTTATGCCATTTCCCAGACATTAACCTGTCGGCACAATGCCCCCAACAGTTCCCATTCTCAATTTTCAAAAAGAAGGATGCCTGAAGTCCTAGTCATGAAATATGTATTAGTTTTTATGCTAAAGACGATTTCGTTGTTCTGTTTTCTTATATTTGACGACCTGCAAGATTGGGATCCTGCTGCAGAATGTCGATGCACCTCCTTTTAAGGGATGTAGGTTATCCACAAATTCATTCACCTATTTTTAATTCAAAAGTAGTAGCAAAAAGGAGACAGACAATTCTACCATCCTCTCCCTCCATTTATTTGCACAAATAAAAAGCATTTCAATAGATTGAGAATGTTTAACATTTGCACCTGATTAGTAATGAATGATCCCATTACTAGTTAAGAAATATGAGCAAAATGGCAGCTTGTCACAAGCACAGTAGTGAGATAAAGGCATACCGGTTTGAAATATTGTCCGTGGCTTTCGATTCTTCTCCCATCTCCTTTTTACAGGACTCCCTCCACCTGAACAGTTCTAGTGACTTGTGCTATAGCCTCTTGTTCATTCATTCTGCAAATATTACTGGCAACTGTACCTGGTGTGTGCATCCCTAAGGCACAAGAACATAGGATTTTCAAGTCCAGAAATATATTTAACCAGGCCAGTGTGCCATCCAAGAGCGACGCCATTTTATAGTTGGATGATAGTTTCAGCTTTGCTGTATGAAGTCCTAGTTACTTTGATCATGTTTGGTGGGCTGCAGAAGAACCCGAAGCTGGTGTAACCTTCTCCCAGAGGAGGACATCACCCATGTAAGGCACAAAGGCGTTGTGGAATGGTGTTCTAATCATTTAGACAACTGCAACAACATTTCTAAGTCTTTCATCAAATATCCAGTTGTGCATCGAAATCAAACACAGAAATGAAACCCACCTCCCAAACAAGGACACAAGATGCTGGAAGTATCAGCCAAGAGATTTATAGTAGAATACATATGCAAAAACCAGATCTCCAAACCAGATCACCAACAGCTTACCATTGCCAGGACTGTGTATTTACTGGAAAATGCTCCTGTCTAAAAATCAACTCTATCAATTTCAAGTTCATACAAAGTTTATATTCTCTCTGCTTCACATCTAGGCCACTTTTGTCAGGATCGAAAGACATGAACAGCTCGCACCACGTACTGCCTGCAGATGGGGCATTCGCTCATACGTTTGCCACATTTGGTGCATGTCACCATATGCCCACATTCCAGAAGGACGCAATCAATTGGAGAGTCCATGCAGATTTTGCAGAGAGGGTCTTCAGAGCCAGGAAGGACAACTTCAGCTGGATTAGGGAAAATAAGTTAAAGTTCAGAAACAGGTATAAAATCAACAAAAGTTGAGATAAATGTTACTTATGTATAACAGTAGTTTTGTGACATGGGCGAAATCGTTTGTGGTTTAAAACATTTTTAATACTGGTTTATATCTTGCAGAGAACAGCCGGGCTAAGATTGAATAAAATTAGCCTTTTATCGAAACTATGTGGTGCTGGTGTCATGAACAAAGCAATGATGCAGGTAAGTCTTCATTACTAGAAAAATGTTTGTACCAAAAAAAAAAAAGAAAAAAAAAAAAAAGTAAAACCGTATGGAAAAAATGTGGGAAAACATTGATCATTAAGACATGCAACAGCAAGGGTCACTGGGGTATAAAGCAACACACTGGACCTTGAAGGCTGGGTGAGGACAAGCCTGACTTATGCAGCTGGAGTAAGCATTCTTGTTCTGTCAGAACAACAGTTCCATGTTTCACCCTCATGTGTGCAAAGTTTCAGTCTAGCTAGAGTTCTAGCCAAGACCAGACTAGTTATTAGTGTAGCTATTACCGTGTTCACAACAGCACTCGGCAGATACTGCCAAAGAGAAGCATCTAATAGAACACACTTAAGAAAAAGAGGGGGGTCCCAAAACACATTTTCCCAAAGGGTCTTTAGACACAACTACAGCCCGAACCTCTGAACAGAATTACATCAAATTTGGCAGGAACCTAGATCGTGGTGCACAGATCGTGCTTTTTGTTATTTGGTGTAAATACGTTCAGTAGTTTTGGAGCTATTAAAGGAAAAGGAAATATAGATATCTGGGCAGAGCCTATGCCCAGGGCTCATGGTGAGATCTTTTTGGCTGTCATCACTTCAACCAGGAAGTGCTGGCAGCCATCTCAGGACCAGCATACATGATAGCACCCCACTGAAATGAATTGTAGTGAATGACAGATTCTGAGGACCACAAAAAGAAGAACACAAAGGGTGATAACAGATTTTAGTTACAATATAAATCACTTGTTGTTGGTACCATACTAATTTTAGGAATTGTGGTGTGTTCTAAGGTGAGTTTACCCTGTGAAAAAGCCTTCTGCTGCGATTTCATGAATCACATTCATTAAAAACTGCTTTCTCATGATTTTCCCATATAGGTTATGGAAGATGCTCCAGAAGCTGAAATGAGAGCATATTTTTTGTAAATTCACACTACCTTTCTCAGCCATACTACCATTACCTGTAAAACATGTACTTCCAACAGGAGCAGCCTTTCAGTTGATTCCCTTGTGTTCTCTGGCAGCCTCCCAGAGTGTTCCAAAGAACGATTAGAGCGCTAACAGTCTTACTTATGACAAAAACAAATGTAGCACACCTGAATCCATTGTGATTGAATCAAAATGGTAAACCTTAAAACATTTAATGTAGAAAGGAAAAAAATGAGGGGGTTCATTTTGTCATATATAATATCGTTAGTGCTGTAGGAAGTAAAATTAGGACGTGTTTTAAGTGAGTTCTCAAATATCTTCCTCTTCTATTTCATTAAAACATTCTGACATGCAGACTGAAACATGTCCTACACCAGCAGCAGACTACCAGTTAACTCCCTGATGATCATCAGTTTTACTACAGTATTCTAATGAGCAACTGGAGTGCTAACATTCTGAATTCATGCCAAACATGTGTCACATCAGAACGCCATCTTGATGGAAACAAAGTGGAAAACTGAAAGCATTTTCTATTGAGGGTACTGCAGTAAGTGAGGAAATTAGGAGCTTCATAACAAATAAGTCTCCCAAGATTACCACCAGAGAAAAAAAGAGCCCAAATGTAGCACACAGAACCCAAATGTAGCCCAAGTATTGCACAATGGCAAAAGTGTGCGAAAAACGTAGGGCCTCATTTATAATTTGGCAGACGGGTTACTCCATCCCAAAAGTGATGGATATTCCGTCCACTGTATTACGATCTCCGTAGGCTATAATGGGATCGTAATATGGCGAATTGGATACCTGTCATGTTTGTGATGGAGTTTTCCCCTCTGCCGAATTCTAAATAAGGCTCTTATGGTTTGTTTTTTTGCAATTTGATAGTGCAGACATGATCCGAAGGTATTGCAGTGCTTTACATGAGCATAAGTTACATTACACAAGGACACATTTATTTTGGTTTTAGGCACAGAGAGATTAAGTGATTTCCCCCGAATCTCGGGATGTCAAGCTGACATCTTGGCAACTAAAACCTGTTTCCCCAGTTGCAAAGTCTGCATCTTTGGTCGTAACGCAAAAGCTTCTCCCCTACGTGTAACATAAAATCAATTGATCAGCTGGTAAAAAAAAAAAGCCAAAAAACAATCACTTCAAAGTGGTTTGTCACTATTTGAGAAGTGATATGCCCTCATTTTACTTTTTTAGAGCACTAACCATAATTTCTATGGGAATTGGGCTCTCTCATTTTATAATTTCTAAAGGAAATGCTTCAGGTATTAGTTTTGTTTACCTCAAGATGATTAGAGTTGTGGCACACTTTTGTAACAAATACAGAATGTTAGCATTCTAGTTGTTCATTTCAATACTAATGGGAGGCAGAGGTCAAGGGCTCGTACTCTCGATAACTGAGGGCAGGGATGAGGGTGCAGAGGCAACAAGTTGACCACAGTAGGCAGGCAAGAGGGGCAGTGGCAGCACAACAGACCATGGAGGGCAGGGGAAGGAGGGGGCAGGCAACAAACCAACCATACAGGACAGGCAAGAGCGGCTGGGGCAATATAATATAACAATGAGGGCAGAAGGAAGAGGCAGTGACAGTACAACCATACATGCAAACAGAGCCGATTCAGGCAGGAGACTCCAGATGTTTTTAAGCCCAAAGGGGCTTTATTTTAGCAGTCTCCTGCTTAAAATCTCCTCTTTTTCAATGTACGTCAATGTGGAAAATCAATTCCCCAGGTTTTGTTTTCCAAAATCTCCCTCTTACCAAGTTCAAGATGTTGGCAAGTATGGTACCATTGGATCACGTAGGGCAGGAAGAATGAGGCAGGGACATGGACTCTGATAAAAGAGGGCAGGAGGGAGATAAGCACCGGCACCAAACTGACCTTACAAGGCAGGCATTGAGGGTTGCAGCTGCACAATACCACACAGGTCAAGCAGTATGGCAGTGCGGCACAATAAACCATGGAAAGGAGACAGGGCCATGCACATGGACAACAGAGAGTAGAAGGGAAGACACAAGGGCAGCAAGCTGACCATACCGGAAAGGCAGGAGGGATAGTTGCAGCATAACAGACTATGAAGGGCAGGAGGGAGGGTGCAGGGGCACAACAACAGACTGGGCAAGGAGGGAGGAAGGGGATAGGGGTCCTCACATGGAAAATGGAGGGCAGGAGGCAAGGGGACAGGACAGGAGCAGCAAGCTGCCCATGGAGGACAGGCAGGAGAGGTAATGGAAGCACAACACACTGTGAGACTATAATGACACACAAACACAGACAACAGATGGAAGGTGCGAGGGGGTCAGGGGCAGGAAGCTGACCACACAGGGCAGATGGGAGGGGCTGTGGCAGCACAGAAGACCATGCCTGGCAAGCGGGAGGGTTAGTGGCAGCACAACAGTCATGGTTGGCAAGAGGGAGGTGGAATGGGCATGCACAAAGGACACTGGAGGACAGAAGTGAGAGGTAGGGGCTGGATACAGATAAGAGAGGGCAGGGGAAGGGGCTTCACAACAGACCATGCAAGGCAGGCTAGAGAAGCAGCTGCAGCACAACAGAGCATGGAGGGCAAAAGGGAGAGGCAGCAAAATGGACCAGAGAGGACAGGAAGGAAGGAATAGGGACACAAAACTCTGACAGGGAGGGTGGAGGTGGCAGGGACAGGCGGCAGCCATCTGACCATGCTAGGCAGGTGGGGTGGGGTGGGGGGGGGGGGGGGCAGCTCAACAGAACACTCAGTAGATAGGAGGGGCAGTGGCAGGTCCATGGAACATGGTGAACAAAGTGGAGGGAGCATGGGCATGCAAACAGACATCAGAGGGCAAGAAGAAGGAGGGTAGGGGCAGGGGGGCAAGAATAGGGCATATAATTGGGCAATGGAGGGCAGAGGGCAGGTATATCAAGCTAAATGGAGGGCAATGACAGACGGTCGGACCATGCAAGTCAGGAGGGAGGGGGCTAGTACACTGATCCAGAAAACAGAGGGTAGGGAGGACCTGGATGGGGCAGCAAGCTAACTGTTCAGGGCAGGTGGGAAGGGCAGTGGCAGAAAAACCGCCACACAGGACAGTAATGAGGGAGCAGGTGCATATCCTCGGACAATGGATGGCAAGGAAGAAGGGGACAGGAGCTGCAACCTTGGGCGGGGGGACGGAGGCAGCACGATGCCAGGCCAGGCCTGCATCCAACCCACCCCCCCCAATGAGATGGACATCTCACTTAACGTTACAAATCCTAGAAATTCACTGAAAAATAAAAATGTCACAGAGATGTTATAAATAGGAAATAGCATGAAAAAAACCCTTAGAAATTCGCTTAAAGAAACAAAGGGTACAGGAACGCTTTAGTTCAGTTCAGATTTTACATGCGCAAAACCACAGAAATCCAGTTGTTATAGTTATTTCAAGTAACTATAACTTGTGCCCTAGGGTATCTATAACTCGCACCCTCGCTTTGCACTGCTAATTACCCCAGATATTACATCACTCAAGACATCTTGAAAAACATCACTGACAATATCACTGTAACATTTACAGTAAAATTATTGATGAGAAAACTGCATGGCGAGGGCATGAGTTATAGTTACTAGGGTTACTTAAAATAACTAACAGTAACAGCTGAATTTCGGTGGTTTTGTGGTGTAAAATCTGAACCTAACTTTAATGTCCCTGTAACCTTTGGGTTTTTAATGAATATGAATATCACTCGATCCCGTGACTCGAAAACACTTCTTCGAAGAAAAACAACTTGTAACACTCCGAGCCCAACACTAGATGGCAGACATATGGATAGCATGTGTTTCTGCAGCTACAAATGCCATCGAACATATATATATATTTCATAAGAAATTCACCGCACCCCAGGAATCCAATTTTATTGCCTTTATTTGTTGAACAGCAACCACCAACGTGTTTCAAGATTCAACTCTCATGAGTCTTGCTCACAGTCAGTGAGTCCTTTCACAGTTTCTAAAATATATACAGCCATTCCGTCCTACTGTTTATGAAGCATTCTGGTTTTTGTAGTTCATCATTGATCTTGCAATACAAAAATTAAAATAAAACAATTAAATGCATTACATGATGTTTCGCCAAAATGCCAACTTTGTCAATTGTCATGATGCTATAGGGGCATTGGGATAGTACTGTTGGGACACGTATCTTACATCACTTACATTTACAAAATCGTTGCCCTGTGCATTACATTCATTCATTCATTCGCGCGAAGCGGTACTATTTTATTTGCATGCGTCAGAGTTGTGGATGAGTCCATGTTTAGGCATACTATATGATCTAAACCAATTAATTCACTATAATGAGTTACCATGATTCGATTAACGGCCATCCTTACTGTGCACTTTATATAGTGGCTGTAAGTGGCTCCATGGCATCCCAGTTATGTGGCGAGTCTGGAAGTCTATTGTTATTTTATGTATGGCTCAGTGCCTAATACAGAGGCACATGCGGTGCAGGCATGCATGCAATATATGCTCACTTAGTGTGCATTTGCCCACGCATTTCTACGGTAACATCATCATTATTCACTTGGGGTTTAGGGCCTATGATTTTTCCATTATCCACATCACTGTTTTTTTTGTTTTTTTTTAAACATCTTTTATTAAATCATAGCTCAGTAGAGTACATTACTAGTAAATATACTTGACGAATACACCTTGGTCAGGGGTATCAGTTTTCATTGGAACAATCATGTCTGCATAGGATATCGAATCAATTGTCAAACCTTCTATTCATATCATGCCCTGCGGCCCCTTATGAACGAAAATCCTTACGGTAAAGCCACCTCACCCAATTTCCCCCTTTATTCGTCTCTAGGCCCTCCCCTTACAGTCCTCTATATCCACCCCATAGGGACCATATCTTGTCAAATTTCCGGGCTTCCGGGGGCAACCCCTGCCTTGGTAGATCACTTGTTGAGCATGACGGCACCAATCCATATTCCCCTCCCAGATCCGGAAGTCTGATGGCTCCGATGCCCCCAAAGATTGGGCAATCTCTGTTTTGGCTACCCCCGCCGCTAGCATCAGCCAAGTCTTCTGATGCCTTGGCCAGGTCTCCTCTCCCGAGATCTGGAGTATCAACCACCGGGGCTCCTGAGGAATCAAGAGCCCCATGACCCAGGTCATGATGTGTACCATTTTCCCCCAAAACTGTTGTATTATCGGACAGTCCCATAAGATGTGAAAGAATGTCCCCACCTCATCACACCCCCTTTTGCATAGGTCTGAATCCCCATGGCCCATGCAGTGCAGGAGGGGTCTAGAGTAGTATGACCTGTGAAGGATTCGCAATTGCACAAGGCGAAACCTCGGCTGGATTGCCACCTCTCTAGGGCTCTGAAGGGTGTCCTGCCAGTCATCATTTTAAATTCGTCCTACTTCTCACTCCCATGCCTCCGGGAGAGGTTGCCTGGAGTTGGGTGAGCTATTCATAAATTTTTTATAGATTAGAGAAATAGTTTTCTCCAGCATGGGGTCCATTAGTAGGCAGTCCTCCAGCTGAGAGAAGTCAGAAATCTGTTCTCCTACATGGAGATGCTTCCCGAGCATATGACCCATTTAGATGCACTTAAAACGCTTGGGGGGTCCCAGTTCATATTTAGTCTGTAGGTCCGCCAGAGCGATCAGTGAACCATTCCTCCAGATATCTCCAAGTTTATCAATGCCGAGCAGTCCACAGCTACGGAAGCCCTTTAATTTGTGAAGTTCACTTAGTTAGTCACTACACCAAAGTGGAGACACGGCCGTCAATTTACGGTCCGAGCCCAAATATTTGGTGGCCTCTCTCCACACCCTCACCGCAGCTTGTGTGTGGGGCGGGAGTAGGCCCTCCCTTCCCCTGGAATACAGCACTGAGGGGTACCCCTTCTCTCCCACTGACTCCCTGTCTTTTCTGTGGGCAGGTTCCCCCACCTCTGCATATACCCAGTCACCTACCAAGAGTAGTTGGGCCGCCCAGTAGAACACTTGTATGTTAGGGATCGCTATACCCCCATTGTATACTCTTCTCTGCAGTTTAACCAGGGATATCCGTGGACATCCTCCTCGCCACAAGAGCTTGCGTATTTCGCTATTGATCTTTGAGAAGAAGTCAGGAAGTACCTTAAATGGGGTATTTTGAAACACAGAGTATGCAAGACAGGGACATCATTTTAAATAGGGTTGCATGGCCCATCAAAGAGAGGGGGAGCTTCTGCCAATGGAAAACATCTGCTCCAAGCCGGTCCAGTTGTGTATAAAGGTTCTTTCTGAGGAACTCTGTCGGATTCCTTGTCACAAAAAATCCCAAATATGGAAAATCCTCAGTATTGACTAGAGCCAAGCACCGCGCCAGTTGGGAGATGTCCCCAGGTGTTAGAGGGAAGACCAGGGAGTTTTCCCAATTTATCGGATTCCTAGAGTAGGTTCAAAAGAGCTGGAAAATGTGCAATAGTCTATCTATGGACCACTGGGGCCTTGTGACGTATTGGAGAATATCATTGGCGTAGAAAGATATCCGGGCCTCCCACCAGCTTCCTTCGGGTATGCCCCACACCAGGGGATCCTGGCGTACCAATTTCGCCAGTGGCTTCAGTGCAAGGGCAAATAACCATTGCGATAGAAGGCAACCCTGCCTAGTTCCTCTATGAAGCGTAAATGGGTGGGACAACACCCCATTCACTCTGACACTTGCCTGGGGGCCAGTAGATAGCACTTGAACCCAAGCACAAAATCCAGGGCCAAATTCTAGCATGGTTAGGACAGCATAGACATAGGGCCATTCAATACTGTGAAAGGCCATACTGGCGTCTAGTGAGAGTACCACAGCCTCTTCCGCCCCCCAGGCCATTGTGGTATGCAAGATCCCATATAAGCGCCTTAGATTTTATCTAATGCTTTTGTGTGGCATAAAGCCTGTTTGATCCTTATGTATTAGTTTGGCCACATGTGGACGCAGTCTATTTACCAGAATATTTGCTAATACCTTGATTTCCAAGTTCAGTAGGGAGATGGGACGATCTAAACTACAGGACTTTTGGGGGCTTGCCTTCTTTATGTAGGACCACTATGGTGGCGAGTCTATGGTCTTCCAGAAGAATTCCCTCTGTCTTAGCTGCCGGGAACATTTCCAACATATGGGGAGCCACTATATCTCTCATGCCCTTAAAGAATTCCACCAGGAGGCCATTAGGGTCCACTGCCTTCCCTAATGCAATCTCTACTAAGGGTTGCTTATCTTCTTCCACTGTCAGTTCCTAATCTAAAAGCTCCCTATCGGCCCCTGACAATTCCTCCAACGGGAGGTCCTGCAGTAGCTCCTCACAGTCCTCTCGGGTAGTGGCCATCTGGGAAGAGTATATACTTTCATAATAGTTGGCAAAGGCCCCTGTTATAGCTTCACTAGTTGAGTGCCGTACTCCCCCCACCCCAACCCCTCGTGTCAGATCAAGGCAACCCAGTTCCTGCTTCTATGCCTTTTTTCTAGCCATGCCAGTAATTGATTTGCCTTGTCTACCACCTCATAACTCTGCCTTTGCGTAGCTTGCTTGTGGGCTCACATCTCATTGGTCCCTAGGTCCTGCGTTTCTTTTTGACATTGGTGCGGATCAACTACCCCCTCCAAGTGTGTCTGCCTCCAAGTTGGAGACCTCCTTCTCCAGTGTTGCATGCTTACTATTCTGCTCCTTTTTGTGGCCCCCAATTGCCTGGGTCTGCCCCCTGAGTACCGTCTTGAATGTCTCCCAGAGTGTGCTTGCTGAGTGTACTGTACCACAATTTTCAGAGAAGTATCACTTTGACCCCTCCCATATCACGTTTTAGAATATTCCAGTGCTTCTTAAAGTTTCCTTCAATTTCTCTGCTTTATTTGCTGTATGTTAGAATCAAGCGAGGTCTGGATGGAATTAACAATCCACCTGGCAATCTCTGCCTTTGAAATGGCATGTTCTTTAGGAGGTGTGGTGAACGCTACAAAGAGCTGTTGTGTGTTATGAAAGGATTAGGTCCTGTCAATGTAATACACAAAAGCATGCTAATGTCAAGCCTGTGCTCTTTATCAAGTCTGGTTGCAGGAAGAAAATTGGGAACTCAACTGACTGATTAAGGTGGAAAGGAGAGACCACCTTGGAAAACAACTTAGAACTGTTTCCGAGAATTACTTTATCAAAAACTGTACTGTACTTGGAAAAAAGGTTACTGAAGAATGAGGACCTGCAACGCACTGATGCATCTAAGTGAGGTGAATGCAATGAGACAGTAAACATTCCAAGAGAGGAACTGCCAGGGACATGAGAATCAGTCTGGTGAGGACAATGTTAAGGTTAAAGCTAGGTGTAGGAAGTAACCTAGGTGGGATTACCCATTTAAGGTCCTCCCTAAAGGCTTTGATAATGTATTTTGAAGATAGAAGAGTGTTTCCTGTTCTGCATGTATGCAGCAAGAGCAGCTAGATTGATGCATAAACCAAGCCCGACCACAGAAGTGCAGGAGGTAACAGATAGTGTCCTGCACAGTCGGGGTGAATGGATTAATGCAGTAATGCACAGAACATTTCCACAGCACAGTGGTTCCCAAACTTTTTCAGCCTGCGGCTCCCTTGACTTATTGGCCGTGGCTCCCAGTTATGTCTGTTTTTTTTTTTTTTTTAACATGAATAAGGGGATGTAAGCCAGGCCTCTGGAGCACTTCCATTTTTCTCCCTGAAAATAATTGGGATGAAGCTGATAAAGGGCTTCTGCGACAAGTGTGTGTTCCATAACTCCCCCACATGGCATTCCCACATTTGTTACTCGGGGCCACCAATGCACATTACAAAAACCTAACACGTTTGATTTATTTGCACTGTGATTCTTTATTTTTCATACTACCGTACAGCTACGTTCTAAACGTAGCATCTTTAGAATGGAACAATATGGTAGTATGAGAGAGAAAGAATCGCAATACAAATAAATCAAACTTGTTAGGTTTTTGCAGTGTTAGGATGTAAATTGTAAAACCCATAATGTTTGTTTTGTTTCCACTGCAAGTCTTTCTCTTTCATACTACTGTGCGACTTCATTAGCTGTACGGTAGTATGAAAGACAAATACTCGCAGTATAAGCAGTGCTTAATTTGAGACCGTGGTTTCCGGTGAAGGGCACCAGCACTTATTTTTGAGGGCCGGCACTTAGTTTTCTGCATCAGGCATTTACTGCGATCAAAAGACACAGATGGGTAAGATGAAGGAAAAGAAGGAGAGAAAAGCTCAGCCTTGGGAGAAATCAGCAAGCTGCAGGAGTGAGCTGAAGGGGCAGAGAGAGGCTGTAAATGGATTAAAGAGGCCCAAGATGACTTTAGGATTACGCTGCCTCAGTATTCTGTGCTTGCACATTTAACTGCAGCAGCCACATATTTCAAAGAAGAACTTTCAGCTCTGGCATATTTTTATTTACAAATTAAGCACTGACTTGATGGGTTTTACAATTTACAACATAACATTCCACAAACCTAACAAGTTTAATTTATCTGCACTGTAATTCTTTCTTTTTCATACTAACTACCGTATGGCTCCGTTCTAAACGTAACATGGCTTTAGAATGGAGCCATGCAGTAGTATGAAAGAGAAAGAATAGCAGTGCAAATAAATCAAACTTGTTAGGTTTTTGCAATGTTATGATGTAAAATTGTAAAACCCATTAAGTCTGATTTGTTTAAACTGCAAGTATTTCTCATTCATACTACTGTGTGGCTTTGTTAGCTGAACAGTAATAAGAAAGAGAAAGACTCATAGTGGAAACACTTCAAACCTGGTGGGTCTTGCAATTTACAACGTAACATTGTAAAATCCTAACAAGTTTGATTTATGGGCAAAGTGATTCTTTCTTTTTCATGCTAATGCACGGCTTTGTTCTAAATGTAACATGGCTTTAGAATGGAGCCATGCAGTAGTATGAAAGAGAAAGAATCGCAGTAAAAAACAAATCAAACATGTTAGGGTTTTGCAATGTTATGATGTAAATTGTAAAAAGTTTGATTTGTTTACATAGCGAGTCTTGCTTTCACACAGCTAAGCATTTCCAATGTTCCCAAGGTGTGCGCGGCACCCCTAGCGAGTTCTGACGGAGCACCGGGGTGCCGCGGCACACACTGACTTAGAAACATAGTAGGTGCCTGTGGTGGGTCAATGGACTCATCTGAGTACATCCATGCACTTCTGTGGCAAACCAGGGTAACCAAACTGACTCCAGAAGCAAAATTGCAAAAAAAAAAAAAAAACAAAGCCCATAAATCCCCTCATCTTATTGCTATAAGGCCTTCCTATCATCAAGGTTGCTGGTTTCACCTCGGGTCCCCCATGTCTAGAGGGCGACTCCTGCGTCAATAACTTTCGAATAACCATTTCTCTTGACATTTGCACTTACACCACTTTGTCTTGACTAGACACTTCAGAGTATTGATGACATTTACACCTTCATTCCCCATCTGCCATTTCCCCCCGGCCTCTCCCATCTTTTTCCACTCCACTCCGGTATCTGCTTGCACTCTTGATTAGCCAGTCGTTGAGGTAGAAGAAAATATGAACCCCTTAAGTGAGAAGCCCCACCACTAAACACTTGAAGACCTTCGGAGCTGTGGAGACTCCAAAAGGCAGCACTTTTAACTGGTAGTGTTGATCACTTACAATGAAGCACAGGTAGCGCTGATGAGCTGGATGAATTGTGATGTGAAAGAAGGTGTAATTCAGGCCAAGGGTGGCCATGAAGTTGACTCTGTGCAGCAAGGGGATGAAATTCTGTAGAGTGACCATGTAGAAAATGTCTGACAGGATGTATCTGTTGAGAGGACAGAGGGCCAGGATTGGACTGTGGGATCCGTCCTTCTTCTTGGGGATGAGGAAGTATAGGGAATATATGCCTTTGCACTGGTGTTGCAGGGGTCCTGGCTCTATGGCTTTTTGACACGCCTAAACCGCCTCATGGAACAGTACAAGACGTTTGGGGCTGAGATTGTTGGTGAGGGGACGGTGGATGGCGAGGAGCTCGAGGCAGTAGCTATGCTGGACAACACCCACTGATCACAGGTTATTTTCTCCCAGTGGGGAAGAAATCCCTTAAGTCTCCCCCAACAAATGTTGTGTGATTGGGGGATGCATGGTAAGCCAGTTTTGGAGATAGAAACTCTTGATGAGGGTGCCACTGCCCATAGAGCTGTTGCATCTGAAGGAGCCCCATGTAATACTTTTGGCACTCTGCTGGTGATAGCCCTGTTGCTCCCTCTGGTAGAATTAGGTGGGCTCTAGAGATGTGGCTTTTGATCCCCCTACGGACTGTTGTCTGCAAAAAGAGCCTTTGCCGGAGGGGACCTGTAAGACCCCCATCGCCTTAGTGGTCTCCATGTCTTTGATCATTCCACGGATTGCACATCCAAAGAGGTGCTCCTCATCAAATGACTGATTGAAGAGGTGCTGTTTCATCTCCAGCTTGAAGCCAGACAGCGTAGCCAGGAATGGCACCACAGGATGAGCAAGTTATTTATTCCCCTGGTCACAGTCTCGTCAGTGTCTAAAGGGACACTAAATGGCGGCATTAGATATGGCTTTACCCTCATGAACCACCTCTTCTCCCCTTTCACAATGCTGGTCCGGGAGGTGCTGCAAGAGCTTCTCCAACTCCTACCAATTGACCATGTTGTACCTGGAGAGGAGTGCTACTGAGTTGGTGATGCACCAGTGCATGGCAGCATCTACTGCTAATCACTTTCCCACAGCATCAATCTGCTTGATTTCCTTGTCATGAGGCAGAGCATCCCCGATGGCCTGGGATAATTCTCTCTTCCTTGCAGTGGAGACCACTAAGGGGTTAGGTGGAACCTGACCCCTGGTTAAAGCGGGCCAGAAGGGGCGTTTTTTAATTTTTCCTCAATGAGTGGTAGGACCACATGAGATTTGACCAGCTTCTTAAAGATCTCGGGGAAGAGTTAATCATTCTCTTGAGGCCGTGACAGCGATGTGTTCTAGAACAGTCAGTGATGGGCTCCACAATGTAATCCTCCCACGGCTCACCTCAAGCACCAGGGCACACAGATGCAAATTCTCAGCTGACGAACAAGGGATTGGTCTGTCAGTGTCAGAGTAAGACTCTTGAGACCTTTGAGGGGAGAGTATGGGAGATGAGGGAGGAGTAGGCATGGGAGATGAGGGAGGAGGTGAAAGGGTGAAAGTGGTGATAGTGGAGGAACAGGATGAAAATGTTTGTCCTTAGGCCTCTTGGGTGACCCATGAGTGTCTGATGGTTGGATATCTTTGGCAGCTTGCATGCTTTTCAGGAGCAGAATCTTGTCTGATGCTGCAACCTTGCCTGTGCATGAGTAGATAACAATTTTCCTTTCTCCCTCATACAGCTTTGAATGAAGCTTCTTCAGAATGAAGCATTCCTCGACGTCAAGGGTGACGGACTTTGGTGCAGATGATGGCTTGGGCAGGGAGGATGGCTTTGGTGCCAACTAAGGCTTCAACTGCGTGGGTGGCTGGAGCTGGGGAACCTTGGTCTTCGAAGGTACCATTGGTGCTGCAGTGTCGATGTGTGCCTTCGGGAACAAGTGCTTTATTTGGATCTGTCCTCAGCCCTGTGGCCTTGCTTCGGTGTCTACCAGCGCTTGAAGGCCAGTGACTCACCTGAAAGTAGCAGTGGTTTGAACACTGCGCTCCCGAGCTGGAGGGGTAGTGCTCGGCTCCGCTTGCGGACACTTTTAAGGGGTGGTGGGAACTTCTATAGTACTCATGTGTGGTGTGGTCTTCATACGTGGAACAGACTGTATGGATGGTGGATAGAGTGTCCTCGTGGGTGTCTTGTTGCTCTTCCTGGAAGAACTTTGCGCCAGACTCTGTTGAGTTGGAGTCAATGTATTCAGGGCTGAACTGGTACGGAACAAGCTCAGGCGAATCACCAAATACCTTCTCCTGCTCTTCAGCACACAGGGGATCAGCCTCACCGATGAGATGAGGCACCGCTGAAGGGGACTAGGCCATCTTGCTTTGTGCCCACTGCTGATCTCGCCACTGATATAAGGCAGAATCGCAAACAGCAGTTGCAGCACCTCTTGTCATAGTTTGGCGAGAGGCGAAAGGACATGGCATAGAGTTCGGCCCATAGATACTTGGAGTGACACAGGAGGCATGTCTTTAAGGGTTTCCATTCCATTATCTAAAGAATGTCTTCACTATCTGAAGGGAGTATGGAGCATGGAGCATGTGCTGTCCCAGAGGCTTCCCAAGGGTCAAGAGGACTGGACACTCATCATCAATGGGACCGAAGGAGGGAACCAGCACTGCAGGCCAGAAAGCGGGTTGAAGAATCTTCTCACGAGTTTAGGTTAGCGGACTCGGGGACTCAGCGGTAACCAATGGACTTATTGAAACCTGGAGTACACTGGGTCATATCTGAACCAGATGGCTGAGAAAAACGATCTAACAATGGAGTCGTGACCATGCACACCTACATTCAGAGGAGGAGTCACCAAGACCTTGTGACTTGAAAGGCTTATTTGAAGAAAAACAATTTGCAATGTCCAAATTCAACACTAGATGGCAGGAGTATGAAGAGCATGTGTATCTACAGCCACATATGTTAAAACATATACAGTCCTCTAACAATTAGATACCGATGATAACGTCCTGAATGGGCTATTTGTTGTCCCCCCCAGGTAGTCTAGCGTTGCTCTTACTTTCTGATTGCATGCTGGGCATGTGCATATTAGAGGAATTTATTCTGGATTACACCATTTTTTATTAGGTTGTAATCATTTTTATTTTGTAATATCTTCTTGTGAGTAAATGAGAAACATTATATACTGTATTAACTTTTAAAAGACAAATATTTGACTGGACAATGAAGTATGATCACTATGTATTGAAATGCCAGGTATACGACCCCCCCCCCCCAACGGCCCCAGGGACCGCAACCTCCACGGGGCTGAAAGAAAATGATCAATGAGTCCTTTTGGACCCTTGGGGACCACCATCTCCCAGGGGTAATTTGTTGCAGGGGGGGGGGAGAGAGCCTCCCTGAGGCTGAAATAAAATGATGTAGAGGGTCAGTTGCAGACCCCCAGCTCCAGGGAACACCACCTACCCCTCATGAAGCCAATAATGGCCCTGGGGACACCACCTTCCAGAGCCGGCTTCTGCTGTGTTCCGGGGTGCCCACTTTCCCTGCATGCAGAGCCGCAGGCAGGGAAAGACATTAAATGATTGCTTTTGCAGACAGGGAGCTGCATGTTTAGCAGCTCCCTGTGTGCAAAACCAATGTCAACCCCCGCAGGAGGTGGGCAGCCCGCTGGGACAGTGGGGGCCTTGAGGCTCCCACCCCAGTCCCATTGCACAGTGGGTGCCTGGGGGCACCCAGGAGAGATGGCCAGGCCCCGGGGGATGGGGTCCCCAGGGCCAAAAATGGTAGTGGGCCCAGGTGGATTGGGTCCCTAGGGCTGAAATAGGGCAGGGAGGGGGGCAGCGCAGCCACGCTCTGCTACATAACATGGTTCTTCCTTTAAATTGTTAAGAGTATAAAAATTTGGAAATCACCTGGAAGCTACACCCACTTGGCCCTGCACTGTTTACCTTAGTAGCATGCATAGGTCTTCCCCTCTTTTGCAAGGATGATGGACAACTTCACAAAGGGCCCCAACAGTTTGTTTCCCGTCGATTTTGATGGTGTATTTTTGATGCTGAGGAACATGAGGACATCTCCACTGAACAAAGAGGCACTTACTTCATATAGGTAAAAGGAAGGACCTTGGTTTGGGTGGGGATTTACATCTTTGTAGTCTTGTTGACGTCTCTATAGGAGGATTCATGTGATCACAGAATTATAGAGAAACAGGCAACAGAAGCAATCATGTTGCCAAAACGCACACAAGGTCACTGGTGACGTTTCCTTGTGCTACATTACACAGCTTTAATGTAGAATACCTACTGGAAGTTTACCCAAGGAGTGAGAAAGAACTCCACTTGGGTAGAAACTTCATGCAAAGCTGATGACTCTTGTTGGATAAAAAGGCAGGTGAGGATCCTTTTTGGTTGAGTCAGACACTAACACACCCACTCACAGATGCACTCCGACACTCTTGCACCCACCCACAGACCCACTGAGAGATGAACACACCCACTCACAGACCCACTCAGACTCACGCACCCACTCACAGACCCACTCAGACTCATCCACCTACTCACAGACCCAGACACTGATGCACCCATCTCAAAGACTCTCAGACTCCTGCACACACACAGACCCATTCAGACACCCACTCACAGACCCACTCAGACTCTCACATACACTCCTAGACCCGCACAGACACTCACATACACAGAGACACTTTCACACTCACTGTCACACCTAGAGACATCCTCTTACACCTATTCTCACACCCATACACTCTCACACCCACTCTCACATCCACATAGACCCTCTCACACCCAGACAGACACACACACACACACACACACACCCACCCAGAGACACCCACTCACATCCAGAGAGACAGGCCCTGCGGGAAACGCCCACTGCACACGGCCAAAGGTCGTGTGCAGCAGGGGGTTGGGTTGTCAGAGGGGTTGGCCGCAGGGCCTGGCTGGCCTGCGCAGCGCAGGGTTGTGTGATTATAGAGAGTTGGCCACAGGGAGGTGGTTGGATTAACATATAGTAATGAAAATTACTCTCCTGACAAACTGTACAAACTGCACAGACCTGAAAATATGCCTTTTGGGCCTTTACTGCAGACACAAAATGTCCAAAGCTACCACTTGTTTCCTAGACATAAGCTTCCTAACAGATAAACATTGTATCGCCAGGAAATGGAAATCCCCTGACTCTCTGGGTGCTGAAAGCATGGATTAACTCTTTCCTTCAATGGGCACAGGCAGAAAGTGTTGCAGTACACACGGAGGACAATCTAGAGCTCTGTAAATACCCAATAGCTTCTTGCTAGGATACTATCCTATCTGAATTTAAGACCAACATCTCCTTAAACATGACTGATTAACTGATCATACTACTGCAGTAGAGCACTTGGCACATATGGCTCCCCTCCCAGACAATGCTCATTCAGGTATATGGATATAGCTGACACCAGTGACATGGGCAACTCCACAGCGGATGGGGGAGCGGAAGTAAATAGAGGGACACCGCAACAAGGGTTTTAATATAACTGTTTACTCCCCCAGTTATGTTGTTGCTCTTATTTGAAAAAATTTAAATTGAAACTGTTTAACCATATATCTATCCCTCTCCTCCTTTTCATTATTTGTTGTAACATTGTATACATAAATTCGACTGCATTGCTTTTGCGTTATCCCTAAACCACCTCCACCACTCAATGCTATTGGACATCATGTGCAAAATGGTTCTTGATTTCATACTTCTGCCCCTTTATTTTCCCCTCCATTGCTGATGCCATCTCAGTTGATGCAACTTGAACCAAGAACAAAAATGGTAAGCTCCTTCTGTTTCATTCCAATGCTGTCTAAATAAATCGCAATAAACAGATTTAAAAAAACGTAATGAAAATGACTTGACACTAAAAAAAAAAAAACCATAGAAATTATTGACAAAAAACAAAAAAGGTTACAGGGACATTACAGTTAGGACACAGAATTACAAAAAAAAAACCATAGAAATTCACATACAAAAAAAACCAAAGGTTACAGGCACGTTATAGTTAGGTTCTGAAT
This sequence comes from Pleurodeles waltl, assembly GCF_031143425.1. NCBI lineage: Eukaryota > Metazoa > Chordata > Amphibia > Caudata > Salamandridae > Pleurodeles > Pleurodeles waltl. Next base: position 54,024,260 of record NC_090441.1, on the reverse strand, counting down.
TTACGCACACAAACCCAGAAAAATCCAGCAGCTATAGTTATTTCAAGTAACTATAACTCACAGCCTAATGCAACTATAACACGCACCCTCGCCATGCACTGCTAATTACCCCAGATATTACTGACCTCATGACAACTTTTATAACATCAATAAAAAAAAAAAAATCAGTGAAACATTAGAAATCAAATTATTGAAGAAAAAACTGTGCAGATGTATATTCTAAATGAAAGATACCAAGCAAAGAACTGAATAAAAAAAATAATATACACATTGATCTACAGTGGCTTATGAGCATGTACTGTACCTTATAACTGACAATCTGGTTAACCCTTGTATGTCAGTGTGCCTTCTGGTGTACAGCCTTAAATTCAGGGCAGTTACTTAAATCGAATGTCTTCCCTTAGGACAGGCTTTTAATGGCGATTGTTAGTCACCAGAACAAAACAAAGTGAACATCCAATACATCATATGTAGTTTAAAAGCAAATAAAAGTGAATTGTGCAACTGCATTTATCAGTCATGTGAGACATGGCATGGCAGTAAGGAAGTAGCAAAGCAAGTGCGAAGGAGTGATGAATCAAATTGAAAGGGTGTGACTGTATGAGTGTCTGATGTCATCCTACGTTTGGAGGAAATGTTTGAGCCTGTCTTCCACATGGTGGTCATGTGCCATTAAGGACAAACTTAAGCAGCTTGGACACTGATGCTGCAGGGATGGGAAAGGGGGAAGTATGCTGCCCCTGGTGGCCTGAGCGTTGCCTGCTTGATCCCCACTCTTATCTCCAATAAGACATGGGTGCCTAGTACAAAGGAGGTGGGCCTTAGCACTGCCAGTACCCCTAAACTTTGAAGTAGCCTTGAAAGAACCAAAACTATTGAGGGTACTGTCTCACATGGCTGGAAATGCTTAAGGAATGTTTGTGGCCCGTCTTTCTTAAAAGAGCTTCAAGGCTGAATCAGCCTTCTTGCCAAAACAGACGAGATCCATTAAATGGCATGTCCATTGAAGAGGCTTAAGATCATCTGATAAGCCTGTGGTGCCCATCCAAGCAGGCCACCGAAGTAACGCACTAGTGCCAAATGATCTGCCCAAGCAGTACATCGTGTCCAACCCAGACCGGATGATATATTTAACAGCATCCTGACCATCCTGGATGGTTTGCAACAGGCTGGCCTTAAATTCCTTGGGAACTACAGGCAAGATCTTGCCAACCACGTCCATAAAGAATGGGAACATCTTCACAACAAGCTGTTAGCATTGACTTATTGGATTGCTAGGCTGGCCAAGGAAAGCATACGCTTCTGGAGGAAAACATGTGCTTCTGTACTGATACGATTTGTTTAGACTGTGACTGTCTAGGATAGTTGTAGAGAATGATTTGGGGCTCCCTTACCAGTGGAGCCTGAACCACCAAACTTTCTGGTTTAAGATACTGTGTCTAAAGTAAGGGTCGCTTGGTGATCACTGGAGGACAGGAACAATGCTTAGACCAGGTGCCCATAAGAGTGTCAGTCAGGGCTTCATTTAATGGAAGTAAGGGTTCAGATGAAGTTTGCCCTGGTTGCAAAACTTGTGTCATTACAGTGGTTTTGTCTACCTCAGCTGTCCGCCTCATTATCACGGGAAAGAAGACACTCTTCTGTTGATGGTGCACAACCCTGTGTCTCGGAAAGAGTCAATTTGCAAGTCTATATACAAATGGTCATCATCATTAATAATTAATCATTAATAATTCTCTTCATCTCCGTTGTCATCTCCAAAGGCTGGATGACTCTGGGCAGGTCCAAATATTTGCTGGAGCATTGGGCTGCAGCTCTGCAACCAAGGCAAGGTTCTGTCAGAATCAGGCTGGATTGGGTGCATCAGTGTGACTTTGAGATGTAAACTTGGTCAGAGGTCGAGACAATCCACGTTGCACTTAGAAAGGACTATTGGGGCAGTGTCTTCCTCCAGCACAGTCGAGCTGGCCTTGATGCCAAAGGGACCGGCGTGGATTTCGGTGCCGGATTGGAAATCGGCTCAGTTGCTGGGGCAGAACCCGAGATGGGTTTGAGAGGTACAGATGGCACCAAGAGCTGACATACTAGTGTTAATCAGACTCTAGGCATGCGCAGATCCTTTGGCCACAAAGGTGCACCAGAGTGAGACAGTGGAGTGTCAATGATGTGCAACATAGCCTCCCTAAAGGTGACACGCTGATGGCCCTATAAACTCAGGATGTATTGAGATTCAGCTGCAGAATCGCCTCCTCGTAGGGAACCGGGAACAAGACTGAGAGGCCCCCTGCTGTCCTCATGACTTCTCAGACAGAGTGGTGAGACAGGTACAAATCCTGTTCAGCCTTCTTGTGTTTCCACTTTGACATCGACTTTCCAGAAGATTCGGACAGTGATGAAGACTGTTGTAAGAACAGCCAGGTGCCCTAGACTTTGAGCCAGAACAGGAGTTCCATGACTTCTTCCAGTGATCACAGAGGTACAGCTTCACTCCACTTTACAGAATCGCATTCAAGTTCTTAAGTTTGCAGCAGTACCTACAAAGCTTAAATGCATACGTAGGCATGAAAAAAAAGAAACTGACAATGATGCACAGGGGTGGTGCTACATTTGGCTCCATCATCACGTCTGGGACAGAATTAAGTACATACGAAGCTGCTCCATATCAGCCACCAGCTTGTGGCAGCAATTCTGATTAAAATCTTCAGGATCCAGTTGGGTGCCTGGGGATAGTGCCTGGGGATATTCTAAAGGTGATACATTTGCGGTTAGAAGAATGCATCAGTATCTTACCATTTTATTCATTTTTTAAACAGAAAGCACATGGGCCTAGGTGTCAGACTGCCCCCAATGTGCTCTCATTTTTTTTATTTTTTAAACAAGGCAAATTGACCAAGACCCACGTTCTGTAATGGCAGTTACAACAGATATTTCTCTGACCTCCGTCTCTGGGTCCACAAACCCAAAAAGACAACAGGTGAAAAAGCTCCAACACAGCACAGTCCAATGAAACATATTTACCTAAATGTATGTTCTTAACCTGTCCTCAAACATAGATTACTGGACAACAATCCAGATAGCTCTAAGCTTTGGCCCTTCGAAGTCCAATGACACATTCTGAACCAAACATTTCTTTAACCCTAGTGAACAAATTTACACCAAGGCAAACAAAGGCACTCCTCTCAGTAAAGTTCTGAATTCATGCTAGGATTGGTGTAATTTCAAGTAGTGAAGAGCAAAGCGAAAATGCTGCCTTTTTGACTCTCCTATCTTAACTGCTCAAACCCACCCCCACCTGCTGACAGTTGTACACACAACATGCCGACCCTAAACTCAAACGTTTTGTTTTTTGCAAAAGTTCATGCAGATTCGTCAAACCTCACCAAAATTATTTGCAAAAAAGAAACCGCTTTTCTATGGAAACTCAGTGTCAACCAAAACTGCAGAGCAGCCATCATCGGTTCAATTATATGCAAGCAGACTTATAAAAGAAAGTGGGTTGTACTGCAAATAAATACTGGTGACATAAGGCTTATCAGCCAAAGGTATGTTCTGTATCATTTTACAGTCTTGCCCTATTGATGTGTGGCAGGAGGAGGGACGTTTTTGCACCAGGCTAGCGTCCAGATTCACCCTATATGAACTGAATCCTCTGCAAATTCAACTTACATAATGTCTCATGCATGAGAGCAAGACCAGACTCTGCCTCCTCCTTTAGGGCTTCCATCATAAGACCGTATTCTATGGATGGATTGCAATAACATCCTGCTAATGCAGACTCACTGCCACTGGGGCCAGATGCATGATAAACCAGAGGCATGTCCTGTGTTTCTTCAGGAACTTTAGATGGAAGTGGTTGTTCTGAAGAATCAGGGAGCACAGCGAGTCATCGATTAGGACAGCTGTCAATACCAGAGTCAAATGTATAAAGTTTAGGTCTTAAAGACCTAAGAAAAGGTTGGACCATCCTCTCTTTTTTCCTACAAATAAGTAGTGAGAGTAGTATCCCCACCATTTACGCGGGGAAAGATGGTGATCTGAAAGTGATGGCAACAGCAGATATAAAGCACAGCCATTCATCACCACTAAGATATTCCAAGCATCTTTGGTGGCAGTGGCAGTGAAGGGAAAGTCTCCACAGAAATAATGGCTTAGGGCTTGTGAGATGGTGCAAATGAGGGAGTTTGGCCCACTGGGAAGTCACTAGCACTCCCTGGCCTTGAAGGAACACAGAAGAGTGGGTTTTTTCCCAGTGAAGTGTCTCTTCATCTGCCTGCTCTGTATAGAAGCCGAGCACTGGTGTTAATGGAAAAAGCTCCCTAGCAATGAAGGACTAGTAAGGCTTCGCTGACTGGGATTGGAGGAGGTCAAGAGCACTGCTTAGATAGCACCCAGCAATTTGGCCTTGACCACACTCATCCTATACTGCTGTAGGCCCTCATCCATCAAGGGATCAAACAAGCTTTTTCTGCCACAGTTAAGAGCTATGCTTTGTGCAGTTCAATTACGTGAGACACAAATGCAGATGAATGGCCAGAGTTGATGAGGTCACAAAGAATCAGCAGATTTTATTGTGCATCCTTTTTGCACAGATTGAGTAGCAACATGTACATTTCCAGAGTTTAGTTGAGAGCAATGAGGTTTACTACAAACCTGCACATGCTCCCAGTCAACAAGAGAATCCCATTCAAACCAAAGACCTCCTTACCTTCAAGAAACTTCTCAAGACCTGGCTGTTGAAGCAGTAGGAGCACCTCCCCTCTTTTTGACCCCCCCACCTCCTCAGCGCCTTGAGACCCTCACGGGTGAGTAGTGCGCTTTACAAATTCCTGATTGATTGATTGACTAATTGAACTTATGCCAGAGCTGAAGAACGTCACTAGCATTGATGGTATTGGCATTCTTAAGGGAGTCACCACCGGATTGGTACATCATCTTCCCATATGCCTCCAGACACATGCCTCCAGGGAAGCCAATATGTCATCACTGCCTGAGTTTGGGGATTCCCAGACCGAAATACAAAACAGTGCATGAGGCCCAATATTTTTTGTCCAATGACTCAAACTGCAGGCTCGGTGAAAGGCTTGAGAACATAGTTCTTAGGCCAGCCAGCAAATGCAACTACAGCAGGCTAAATTCCCTCGTTTTTCAGAGAGGGCACTAAGCTCTACATACCATGCTTTCACCATGATGGCATGGTAAAATCTGCTTTATACAGGGTTGAAACCGGATTGTACAGAGTCCAATAGCTGGTACTAGTGTGTTGACAAATTCCTCTAAGATCTTTAGTGGAAAAGGTTATAGCGAGATTGGGCAGAAGCTGTTCAAAACAGAAAGCTTAGCAATGGGTTTTTTTCAGGAATGGGATGATCAAAGCCATTTCCCCACTCACCTGGGACTAGGGCATTAATTAATGGACTGTTACAAATGTTGACAAGTGGTATCGCTAGATCAGAAGTAACTTCTTTCCAGACCTTACCTGAATTAGGATCTAGAGTCAAGCCACAGGTGATGGAGATTTCTATGAACAATTCAGGTGTAGGAGGACCCAAGTGCCTAAATATTGGACTAACCAGCATTACAACACTGGGCTAACCAGCTTTAAAATACCCACGAAAACCAGTGACTCAGGTCTAGAACCCCATAGGAGCAACAGAGCCACACTTATTGTAATTCAACAAATGTGATACCTCCTAAGATAACCCTGCAACAAGAAATACAAAAGCATGACTTCAAGAAAAGTAAAGATTCATATAGGCTAACATTGCAGTAACATTCGATGCCAATGCACAACAACGTGGCTTACATCACATTATCTAGAAAGTAACCAGTCAGAGGAAGACCTTTTCAGGACAGGTAATGACAAGATTGACCCTAAACCTAACATGTCCAAAGTACTACTAACCCATGTACAACAACAGGTGTGTACAGATCGCGCACTCACCTACAGGACTAAAGGACGACATCCTATGGTCCCATATTAATTCCTCATAATATACTTTTTTTTATTGCACTTCAAATGAATAATTCGATTTTTCAGTTGACAGCTGCTTGTCATATACCCTATCCTTTAACAACGACATCATGATAAGAATCAGGATATATATGCACCAGTTTAGCTAGTTTTTAACTCCTGTGCTCAGGGTACGTGCATTACAACTGAACTGGGGTACTCACACTGCTGCACTTATAATAATATTGCTCCTATAACAATACTTCTATAATATCCTTTTAAGTGATATTAAAACATTGTTTTAATTGAAAATACATAGAAAATGACTTTTAAACGTCGCCGTGACACATATCCATGAGATACCAACACGGGTCTGATCCTACAATGTAGGCTATTAACATGTAAATGCAAAAAAAGTGTTTTCTTTTCCTTCTTTTTCCTTTTTGTGCACTCCGACTGACGACATTATTTAATCAAAGACAAAAGCTTGAGTGAGGTGCCAGCTCTGGGCACCACAATCCCATCAGGATTAGCAACGTGTAATAACTGCAAAACAGCGCATCGATGACAAAAATGGAATGAAATGCTGCAAGATAAAATCCAGCTTAACACACCACCCGGCATGAGCGGGGAGGTAAGAAGTGGACCAAGAAGGTGAACAGGAGACATGTTAACGTTGATGAACTAAGTGACCTATGTATGCTGGGCGATTAAGAACAAGAGGATAACATCACTCCTTCTAACTATTTTACTGTTTCTCTCTAGCTCTCCCAGATGTCTCTTTAACTTGCCACTTTTTATAATTTTTCCTTTATCTAGTGTGTGACTACAGAAGCATGTCCTACACTCCTCCCATGAAGCCTAGTAACTACATATAAAAGGGCAGGTGATTACCACTCCTTGATCATTTAAGCCAGTTCACCTTTGGTCTATCTGCATGAACTATAAGCATGTATCATACTTACTACTTACTATTCGATGTTGTGACCCATGTGTGAGAATGATTGATGTGCACCTGGACCCATATATATTTTTTCCACAAAAACGTTTGCTCTCACTGATTTGAGAGGAAGACATTGAGGATGCACCACAATAATGCATGTGAAGCAAGTCACCAAGGAAACCTCAACATATTTTGTGTTGTTTGTCTTTTCTTTTAGAGGAATCCAATCTAAGAGGGGAATCTGTTCAAAAGAAAGTAACTACTGTCCTTCATGCATGCCAGATATGTGTTGTGTTGTGTTGTGTTTTGTTCTGACTAAAGAGCTAGCTTTGACCGACAAAGACTATTTGTAAGTCCTGACGAAAGCCCTGGACCCAATGGCCATCTTGACGTAGGGCTGAAACATGCTTACACTTGTAGATAGGGCACAGAACCATTACCTCAATAGACACTGCACCTATTTTTATTTTAATCCTACCAGGAACACAGTGAATAAAGGGGATACCTTAGTGTGTTGAGGTATTTTTAGCCCACAACCCCAGCAGGAGAACTGTCCAAACTGCTCGCTGGAATGTGGTGGAGCTCATCTTGGTTTATAGGGACTAGGATGAGACCTGATGATGAAGCATGCCACCAATAGGGTGTGTGAAAGTCTACCTAATTACAGTGTGATGTCTAAAATATGGGTATAGCTTCAATCCATATGAACTATTGATCCTCCATTACCTGCCGGAGGAACAGTTAGGAGTGCAGATACTTTGTTGTGGAGATCTAACCAGGGAAGAGCCAGATTCATCGACAATTGCCCCACTAACAAGCCTGTCATCTACTGTGATAGAGAGCGAAGGATAAACAAATGTTTTGCATATGGCAGAGATTGTATCCTTTAAAAGGTCAGAGTTCATCACAGAGCAATTGAGAGAACAAGCAGCACACGATGGAAAAATTCTCATTAGAAGAGTTCAGTGCAGCCATAATCTTATTGACAAAGAAAGCTGCCTTAGCAGAAAACACTAATTTCTTATACGACTTCAGTGTAAATGCCAGCTCTTTTTTGCACTATAGAGAGAATAGTGGGATGTCAGATCTTTTCCAACATTTCACAGCCGCATCTTGTCTTGAAAGAAGAGGAGTACCAAGGGGCAAAGGATCTAAACTGTTTGCTATGAAAGCTCCTCTTTAGGAGGTAAAGGAACAACTAGGCCACCATTTACCTAGTCTACATATCCTTTATATCAAGACAGACTGAACCCATGTCTCTTACTCTGACAATGGAGTCAAGAGAGTCCCTTCATTTCGTAACAGAGAGTTTCTCACATGGACATGCCAGCTGCTGTTTACTTGCAGAAAACTGTCTGGGACAGATGACCATACATACATTGATGTTAATGCTGAACAAAAAAGGCACTGACAATACTTTGTTGTATTCTTACAAATTACCCTCAATGTAGGGCTAAGAATAATGTCAGGCATGTAGCTGTTTTGGTGGGCAGGTCCTGCAACCATTTGAGAAAGTTCAAGAGGCTCCAGAGTATCACAGCCTTTCGAATAAAAGGATCCTTGACCCAGATGTTAAAATCACCCAATACTATAAATGCAGAATGAGAGAGAGATAACAGTAACACATAATCAACAAATGACTCTGTAAAACCTCCAAGAGCCCTTAGGGACAGTAATGGGTTATCCCATTAAACAAAATCAAAGCAGTCCTTGAGATGGAGAAGCCACACATTTCTATGAGAGAAGAGGATGCAGATGCAAATGCAAATCTTCCTCTTTTAAGCCAGCCTTGTGATGTATACCAACTCTCCAACTCACTGGTGAGAATGGTGGAGAACTTTATAGCCCGCAGGTCAGGCGTTAAAAATATCTGGTGCAGAGTCAAAAGTCAAGAATAAATCCAAATATCCCATAGAAAGTACATCAAAGATGTGAGCTGCATGCTTAACTGCAGGAAGGGCATTAATTAGGGTGCACATCAGTGTGTCCTAATCTGGAACCGGGTAATGAGGGGTGATCCGAGAGGTCTGCATCACTAGAGCCTACCATAACAGTTTGAAGTGGGACTATTCTTCCTAGGTGTGAACTGTGAAGGCTCCATTAGGGCTGAAAACTGAGCTAGACAAAGGCTGAACCGATCAATATTCAATAGGTCATCTTTAGAATATCCAATATGATCTGGTGGACAAACAACAGACAGAAACATACCATTATCAGAAAAAAAAACAGGCAGCATGTCTGCCACTGAGGACTGCTTTCATCTTTGTATCTTTAGCTCTTTCCTAAGTCTGAGCAGGGTTGGAAAAGGCTAAATGGATACAGGGATATTGTTCCAGATCCTCGGTACATAGATGGAGGACCTTTTGCTTTACTTTTTTATCTACTTTTCATTCCTTTGTTTCTAGTTTGATGGTATCCTGGTTGCTAAGAGCAACTTGAGATGTTGAACTTGTCAGGCAGATAGAGAGGATTGCTGGTTGTGATGCAGCTGGTGTGAAGATGGTATGGGCTGCCAAGTGGAGAGAGTTTCCATTGGGGTATGGTGTGTTGACACAATCATCTGCTTGTGTAACTATTACCACTTGCCTTATTCGATCCTATTAGAAATATAGGGGGTCATTCTGACCCTGGCGGTCATTGACCGCCAGGGTCAACGACCGCGAGAGCACCGCCAACAGGCTGGCGGTGCTCTCAAGGGCATTCTGACCGCGGCGGTATGGCCGCGGTCAGAAAGGGAAAACCGGCGGTCTCCCGCCGGTTTTCCGCTGCCCTCAGGAATCCTCCATGGCGGCGCAGCTTGCTGCGCCGCCATGGGGATTCCGACACCCCATACCGCCATCCTGTTCCTGGCGGTTCGCCCGCCAGGAACAGGATGGCGGTATGGGGTGTCGTGGGGCCCCCGTAAGAGGGCCCCACAAAGAATTTCAGTGTCTGCTTAGCAGACACTGAAATTCGCGACGGGTGCAACTGCACCCGTCGCACCTTTCCCACTCCGCCGGCTCCATTCGGAGCCGGCTTCCTTGTGGGAAGGGGTTTCCCGCTGGGCTGGCGGGCGGCCTTCTGGTGGTCCCCGCCAGGCGGGCGGCGACCGCCGCCCGCCGGCCTCAGAATGAGGCCCATAGGCTCTTAAAGTCTAGTACCCCTCAGAGGAATCATAATGGGTGATGATCACTGCTTTTTCTGCTCCAGTTCAAAACAAAAGACAAGTTTGATCCATACTTTGGCCCAAAATTAACTGTAAACTAACTGAAGCCAGATTACTGAATCCCAAGCAGCCACAATAACCCAACTACTGTTTCCCCAGTGCAAGAAATTGAGTTGTTAGTTAAGAGGGGTCAGAGCCCCACTCAAGTACCCAACACAATCCTTGTTAGGGTGAACCACAAAAGTCACTAAATAAACCTGTGCTTAACCCTCTGGTAGCTTAGATCAAAAGCAATCAGGCTTAACTTAGAGGCAATATGTAAAGTATTTATCCAGCACTCAAACAGTAATAAAGTGAAAACACAAAACGAGAAAAACAAAAAAACCTAGTAAATTCTAATAAATAAGCGGACAACAAAATGACAAAAAAAACAATAAGCAGCAATGGCGTTCTGAATTTTTAAAGTTTCAGGTAAAAATAGCAACAATAAGCATAATCGCCAATCAGTTATCTGGTTGTGTTGGATCAGGTCAACGTCAAACGTTTAAGCAGACCATGATGGGGCGCAGGTCGGATGCAAGCAAACAGGTTCAGCAAGGTGATGAGTTTACAATCTCACTCAATCCATTTGCCATGAAAGGAGCTTCAACCACAGCTTTGCGTTGGCAGCAAAGTGATCATTGTTGGCACAAGGAGAAGTGGAGTAACAAAACCTGAAGGGACCCCCTCCAAACTCACTCAACAGCTCAGAGGCCACCATGGGAGCCTATGTTACGCCACTGGCGAGGATCTGGTTGCCGGAATGAGGTTGAGCACCAGGAGATCGTTGTTGTGCCAAGAAAAGGTCACCAGTTGGCGCTTTGCATTGGAAGGAGTTACAGGTGATCGTTATTGGAGCATAGAGCAGGAGCTTTGCACTGGAAAGAGATGCAGGCAAAACTCAGTGGACACAGAATCCAAAACTTCTGGATTCTCATTTCAAGTCCAGCAGCAGGCTCAGGCAGGTCCAGTTAGTGCTGGTCAGTTTCTGGCAAGGCATCTGAAAGCCTGCTGTGTCCCTTTGGCTCAAACAGGAGGTCAGCCAACTGACAGAGTCACTTCTAGGTTCCTGAGTTCAAGGCAAGCAGTCTTCCTTTTTCAGACAGTATGGCAGTCCTTCTTTTGAATCTTCCACAGGTCTGGGGGTGTTCTGATGAGAGGTTCTGAGAGTGTCATTTTTATACCGGGTGCCAGCCTATGTGTAGGGGTCCCTCTCTTTGTTTAACTGTAAACCGGTTTTAGTCAGTTTTTCCTCTTCCCCGGAGTCTGGCTCTAATCAGTCTAGGGAAACGAAGGTCAGGTAGGACCAGGTGTGGGCTGTCAGTGACAGGGCAGGCAGTTTCAGAACTCAGGATGTGGGTGGGCACAGGCTTCAAGTAACCATCTAAAGCTCAGGAAAAGTACAGCCCAACAAGCCGTCTTGCTGAGAAGAGGAAGACCATGCTCACATCGAAGGCCCTTTTGCCTCCTGTCTGGAAAAAATACACATCACACCACAGGAAAACCTTAAACAGTTATGTGACCTTGGACACTAGCAAAACGACACATTTGGTTTACGCAGGAAATTGCTAACTTTCCAAAAGTGGCATAACTTAAAATCTGACATTACCATTAAAGGGGATTTAAAATTACTGTTCAAATGGGAGGAAAGGAAAATGTTACTTAGCCAGTAGACATCAGTTTGTGGCATGTAGTGCTGTAGATTCACATGCTTTGCATAAGTCCGCCATTTAGTGTTGGGCTCAGAGTGTTGCAAGTTATTTTAGTTTAAAGAATCTTTTTGAGTCACGAGAATGAGCGACTCCTCCTCTTGGTGATACTGAGCATGGGCATTGAGTCCTTTGTTAGATGGTTTTCCCACAGGCGGGTGAAGTAAGGAGTATATATATATATATATATATATATATATATATATATATATATATATATATATATATATACACACACACACACACACACACACACAGAGATAGTGTATAAAAAAGGATGTTCATGCAGTGTATGTACATATGTACAATAACTGTACAATAATTCTACTACAACAACCACAGGGAGGTGGGAGGGCGCATGTGAATCTACAGCACTACATGCCACGATCAGATGTCTACTGGGTAACTGTTATGCCATTAATTGTGTTTGACCAATGACTTTGTGTTTCACCACTGCGCATATTAGTTGTTCAATGTTCATCAGTAGCACATTACATGTTGTATTCAGTTTAGCTGACTATTGGCTTTATCGTGGAGTTCGAAATTGCAGCTGAGACATTGCAGATGAGCTGTGTTTTTCCACATGGTAGACCAAGCTGTGCTTTTCGTATTGTGTTCACACCGAACCCTAGCGTGATAAGAGAGTGTATATTTTGTGTTTTCCTCTCTATCCAGCCCTGGGAACAAGCAAGGTTTGGAGACTTGGCCACTCTCCAACTCTTGTTCTGTTCCCACTCTGAGCCAGTATGTTTTGACTAAGGGGGCTGTTAGCAGGCTTCTTACGGTGTCCCTGGGCAGCAGCAAGGGAGAATTTTCCAGGACTTCAGTCAGGCGCGGACGTCAGCTGCCTGACCTCCTGTTTGGGTGGAAAATCTCTTTCTCGCAGTTGAACAGGAGTCATCAACTTGCAGGTATAAGAAAGATGAAGAGCAGTGCCCTACGGTGATGAATTTTGACTTTTATTCTTTGCTTTGAAGTTATGCTATAATATAATCACATATATTTGTTGTGTACATTGCAATTGAGAAGTACTTTGATATATTTTCCTTTCATTGCTGTGACTACTTTTAAACGTATGCTTCCAACCTACTAATCTCGTCTCTCAGGAACCTTGTGGTGAAGTAATAATAATAAATGTCTTCTTTAAACTAAGAAGTGTATTCCAGAGAGGTTTTGTCAGCTCGGTCATAAGATAAGGAAAGCAAAACAGTAAGTAACATTTTCCGGTCAATGGCATATTGCTCTACATAGACTGTAAAGCAGTCCTCTCCCAATAGGCAATGGATAACCTGTAGGAGTTGAGGTACTTTGAGAAATTGTACTGAGCACTGCCTGGCCAACATTAGTTTGTTAAAGATCTAAAACATCTACAAAATAATGCTTAGTGAATGTGTGTGATGTACACCCGGTAGCAGCCTTAAAAATATCTGCTATTAGAATGTTTCCTAAAAAACCCATAGAAGCACCTTTTTTTACTGGTGGAATGTGATTTAGGAGCTGAAGGCAATTGTCTTTTAGCTTTAAGGTAACAAATTTGAATACGCTTGACTATCCATCTAGCTATCCCATTTTTTTAGATTGAATTGTCTTTGTGAGGTACTGAAAATGCTACAAAAATTTGTTTGGATTTTCTAAAACTTTTAGTCCTATCAATATAATACATAAGAGTTCTTTTAACATCCAGTGTGTGCAGATTCTTTCAGCAACTGAGTCTGGCCATGGGAAGAAAACGGGTAACTCAACTGATTGGTTAATGTGAAATGGTGAAAAAATACTTTTGGCAGAAATTTAGGGTTTGTCGTAAGCACTACTCTATCTTTATGTACTTGGAAAAATGGTTCTTCTAAAGTGAAAGCTTGTATTTCACTTACACATCTTAGGGAAGTGATAGCCACTAAAAAGGCAACTTTCCATGAAAGAAATTGCAAAGAGCAGGAGTGCATGAGTTTAAACGGTGGACCCATGAGTCTGGTAAGGACAACATTAAGGTTCCAAACTGGAGCTGGAGGAACCCTGGGTGGTATAACCCTCAAGTCCTTCCATAAACGCTTTGATTACAGGAATTCTGAGCAAAGAAATATGTTGTCTGTTTTGGAGGTAAGCAGCTATGAGTATGCTAACTTTGTCTTTTGTAAATGTAGCAGGTAACAAATATTGTCTTGCACAGATGCCTTGAGTGGATCAATATGTTTAGGTTGACGGCAGCATACAAAACATTTCCATTTTGCAGCATAACACGGTCTAGTTGTGGGTTTACGTGCCTCTCTAAGAATGTCCATACATTTAGAGGGTAGTTTAAGTATCCAAACTCTATGACTTCAGGAGCCATATTGCAAGATTGAGTGTTTTGGGGTCTAGATGTCTGATTTGGCCTTGCTTGAGTCAAAAGGTCTGGCCTGTTGCGGAGTTTCTGTTGGGGAACTACAGACAGATCCAACAGTGTTGTGTACCAAGGCTGACTTGCCCATTTGGGGGCAACAAGGATCATGGTGAGTGATGTTTGTCTCAGTCTGCAAACCAGAAATGGGTGGAAGAGGCGGAAAAGCGTAAGCAAATATCCCTGACCATTCCATCCATAGAGCATTGCCATTGGACTGAGGGTGTGGGTATCTGGACGACATGTTTCTGCATTTTGAATTTTCTGCGGTAGTGAAGAGGTCTATTTGTGGTGTTCCCCCACAGGTGCAAGTATTGGTGAAGTACTTGTGGGTGAAGTTACCATTCGTGGACTTGTTGCTGCATCCTGCTTAAAAGGTCTGCAAACTGATTGTCCATTCTTGGGAGATATTTTGCCAGTAACTGAATGGGATTGTGAATTACCCATTTCCAAATTGTCTGAGCAAGAAGGAACAATTGAGATGAGTGCCCATCCCGCCCCCTCAACCCCCCCCCCCCGTTTCTGCAGATAATACATGTTGTCATGTTGTCTGTACGGATTAGAACCACTCTGTGAGAGAGATGTGGCAGAAATGCTTTGAAAGTCTAAAAAGACTGTTAGTAACTCCAAATAGTTGATGTGATAAGCTTGTTGAATGAGATCCCACCTGCCTTGTACTGTAAGGCTGTTGAGAAGAGCCCCCAACCTGTCCGTGTTGCATCTGTAGTGAGAGTGATATGAGGCACAGGGTCTTGAAAGGGCCGCCCCTTGGTGAGGTTGATGGGATGCCACCATTGCAGAGAGCAGTGAGTCTTGCGGTCCAACAACACCAGATCCTGGAGATGATCTTGTGACTGAGACCACTGACGAGATAGACACTGCTGTAAGGGACGCATGTGTAGTATGGCATGAGGTATGATGGCAATGCATGAAGCAATCATTCCTAATAACTGCATCACTACTTTCACAGTATAAGTGTAGTTATCCTGTAATTGAAACATATGAGTTTGAAAGGCTTGAATGCGAGCTCGGTTTGGATATGCCAACACTGGGCGAGTACTGAAAATTGCCCCCAGATAAGACTGTATCTGTGAGGGTTGGAAATGGGATCTGAAAAAGCTGATTGTAAATCCAGGAGTGTGTGGAAGATTTACTTTGTACTGAGTATGATCTGATATCATTGGATGCTCTTTGCCCTGATGAGCCAGTCATCCAAGTATGGTTAAACGTGAATATGTTGTCTTCTGAGGAATGTGGCAACTACTGGTAGGCATTTTGTGAATACTCTGGGAGCAGTTGTTACCCTGAATGGTAAAACCTTGAATTGATAGATCTGAGGTATTTGCGATGTGCTAGATGAATGGGAATGTGGAAATAGGCATACTTCAGGTCTAAAGCTGTCATGAAGTCACCTTGTTGTAGTAGGGGAATGACACCTTGGGGAGTGACCATATATATGTAAATGCTCTAAGAGAACGTACAGATTAAGCAGTCTGAGATCTAGAACTGGTCTTAGTGACCCATCTTTCTTTGGTATAAGGAAGTATAGGAATTATACTACTAACCCTTGCTGTGATAGAGGAACAGACTCTATAGCCCCTTTGAGAAGAAGGGATTCTACCTCTTGTTTCAAGAGAATAAGATGTGCATGTGAAAGTTTGTGATTGCAAGGGGGAATATTTGGTGGATTGTAGATGAGTTCTAGACAGTAACCATGTTGGAAGATTGATAGAATCCACTGATCTGTGGTGATATTGTGCAATTTTTGATAGAAATGCATTTATCTTCCCCCTACTGGAGAGGTGAGCCGCTGGAATGTGTAAGTAGTCACTGGTGTGCATTTGGGATGGATCCTCTAGAGGTAGATGCCTTTCCGCTGCTTTTATTGTTTGTACCTCTGTATGAACCTCTAAAGAAACCTATGTGATAGAAATTGGTGTCTTGCCTAGTTTGAGAGGAGGAAGGCTCATTGGATGAGGATTTACAGCCTCCCCTGAATTGTGGGAGACACAAATTACCCCTTTGTGGTGTAATGAATAAGGACCCCATGGTAGCTTTTCATTTTGTCTAAAGTTACGTCGACCTCCTGCCCAAACAAATGCTTTTTGTCAAAAGTCATTAACCTGATAGGTGCGGGTCACAACCAGTGGCGGACGCCCGCACACCCTCCCTGGTGCGGGTCACAACCGATGGCCAACACCAGGGAGGGGTTTGAAAAATCCCTGGTGAGTTGCAGCTGAGGATGTTTTATATTTAAATACCCCTTGGGAGAAGCTTCTGTGTCTCCCCACCCCCCACCCGCCCCTTTGTGACATCAGCAAGTCCCGCTGACGTCACACTTTGTTTTCCCCACCGGAGGAGGAAGCAGCAGGTAAGGCAAATTCCTGCTCAGGTGGGGGTTTCCTGGCCCTGGATCGCCGAGCCAGGAAACCGTTTCAGGAAGGCCTGGTTTGAAAGGGGAGATTCTCCAAACCAGGCCTTCCTGAAACGGTTTCCTGGCCCGGCGATCCAGGGCCAGGAAACCCTACGAGACAGCAGGTATTTCAGTTGGGGGAGTTCTGGACCCTCTGAAAATAGGCCAGCCCTCCCCCAGGGATATATTTTAAAACAAAATAAATGTACGTTTACCCTGGGGGAGGGGGCGCAAGTGCACACCCCCCAGGGATTAATTAGTAAATAAATGTAAAGATTTTTTTAAATAAAAAGGAAATTGTCAGAGGTTCACTCGTGAGCAGGGCTGATCCCCTGTGGGGGCAATTTGTTTTTAATAGCTGTATGGTTTCCCTGGGGGCCACTATGCCCCCCTCTCCCCCCCAAGGAAACCATACAGCTATTAAAAAATATTTATAGATATATATATACAGAGAGAGAGAGAGAGAGAGAGATCATTTTTGTTAATGCGTGTGTGGTTTCCCTAGGGGCTGCGATTGGCCCCCAGGGAAACCACACCCACATATAAAAGTGATCTACACACACACACACACACACACACACACACACACACACACACACACACACACACACACACACACACACACACACACACACACACACACACACACACACACACACACACACACACACACACACACACACACACACACACACACACACACACACACACACACACACACACACTTCCCTGGGGGCCACTATGCCCCCCTCTCCCCCCCAAGGAAACCATACAGCTATTAAAAAATATTTATAGATATATATACAGAGAGAGAGAGAGAGAGATCATTTTTGTTAATGCGTGTGTGGTTTCCCTAGGGGCTGCGATTGGCCCCCAGGGAAACCACACCCACATATAAAAGTGATCTCTTCACACACACACACACACACACACACACACACATTCGCTTCACACACACACACACACACACACACACACACACACACACACACACACATACATATTCGCCACTAGTTCTCTTGCAGTTGCAGCTTGCGCCATCAAAACAATGCACATACTTCAACTGACGCATTTCAACTGTAGCTTTTAGGCAGCAATAAAAAAGACAAGTAACTCTTGTGATTATGTTTCTGCTACAAAAGGATCTGACTTTTGTCTAGTGGCAGTTTTGATGCCATAAAGCAGCACAGAAGGTTTATATGCCTATTGCAAAGATCACATCTGTAGTTTATGTGAATAGCTGAGTGGATTAGTAAAGCCAGTCATTACCTGCGCTATAATACAAATGAAATGTATGTGCGAGGGGGCTATGGAGAGAATAAGGGCACTTTTGCTGGGTGGTAATGAAGGAATCATGGAAGTGGGAGCACCAATAATGATTGTTGGGCTGAGCGCCAGAGGTGCTAAAGACTGTGACGACTGATATGTGACAAGGTGACGTAATAGTGTGTCTTTTTTGTTTTTTTCAGTGTCTTGAGAGAACGAGATGATTGAGGGAAAAAGCGAAGGTAAGGTGACCTTTACTGTTGCAAGCATCACACATACACCCACCAGCAATTTTGTGACTGTCTACGTAAGCTAGTGTTTTAGAGTGACAGTTTAGCCGGTAGCAGAGATGGCGTCTCATTGGATGACTGCTATAGAGGACAGCTCTGACGTAGGATCAGAGACTAAGACAGCATTTGAGGGATAGGTCAATGGTGCAGACTCTGGGAGTGATTTTTTTGACAACTCCTCTTCCAGTGATTCTGAGGGGGTGATGAGGACAGTCCTGCTGTCCCTTCGCAAGCACAGTCTGTGCAGCGGGACAATGGTGGGTTAGCCCAACCCAGAGAGCAGGTACATGCGGCGGCAAGCACAGCAAGAATGCTCTCTTGGGAGCTCCCCAATTTAGTTCAGCCCCAAATTCCACCACCCAAATCGTATTGTGGAGACATTAAAATGATCTATCACAAAAGATAGATAAGGCAGGCACCTGCGTTTTTGGTCCCGTGCTCAGGGGCCTTATAGGGAAACCTACCAAACCCAGACATTTCTGGAAACTAGGCACCCAGGGGAGTCCACAGAGGTGTGGCTTGTGTGGATTCCCCAAAGTTTTCTTACCCAGAATATCCTGCACAGGTGAAATGTACAATAAAAACTAAAAATGTTCTTCCATTTCTGTCACACAAACTACAGGAATATGCTGGGATCCACAAAATTTCTACCACCCAGTGTTTCGACACCAGTCCTGAAAAGCACGCTACCCCATCTGAGTGCCTGTACCTAGTGCCTTCATCAGGAATGGATCACCCCAGGGTCAAAGGTTGCCCTCAAGTAAGGACTAACATTGACCGTTGTGTGATCCATTCCTGACACGTGTACTAGGTCTACCCAGACAAGTGAGGTACCATTTTTATCGGGAGACTTGGGGGACCGCTAAGAGGAAGGAAATTTGTGGCTCCTCTCAGATTCCAGAACATTCTATCATCGAAATGTGAGGAAAAAGTGTTTTAAAAAAAAAAAACATTTTCAGGTTTGCAAAGGATTCTGGGTAACAGAAGCTGGTGAAAGCGCAACAAGTTACCCCATCCTGGGTTCCCCTAGGTGTCTAGTTTTAAAAAAATGCACAGGTTTGGTAGATTTTCCTAAGTACCGGCTGAGCTAGAGACCAAAATTCACAGCTAAGCACTTTGCAAAAAACACGTCAGTTTTCTTTGGGAAAATGTGATGTGTCCACGTTGTACTTTGGGGCCTTTCCTGTCACAGCCCTAGGCTTACCCACACAAGTGAGGTACCATTTTTATCGGGAGACTTGGGAGAATGCTGGGTGCAAGGAAGTTTGTGGCTCCTCACAGATTCCAGAACTTTCTACCACTGAAATCTGAAGTAAAGATGTTTGCAAAGGATTCTGGGCAACAGAACCTGCTGAGAGCCCCACAAGTCACCCCATCCTGGATTCTCCTAGGTGTCTAGTTTAAAAAAATACACAGGTATGGTAGGTTTCCCGAGGTGCCGGCTGAGCTAGAGGCCAAAATCCACATCTAGGCACTTTCCAAAAAAGTGATGTGTCCATGCTGCATTTCCTGTCGCAGGCATTAAGCCTACCCACACAAGTGAGGTACCAATTGTATCGGAAGACTTGGGGGAACACAGAATAGAAAAACAAGTGTTATTGCCCCTTGTCTTTCTCTATATGTTTTCCTTCCAAATGTAAGACAGTGTGTAAAAACGAAGTCTATTTGAGAAATGCCCTGTAATTCACATGCTAGTATGGGGACCTCGGAATTCAGAGATGTGCAAATACCCACTGCTTCTCAACACGTTATTTTGTGCCCATTTTGGAAAGTTTCCTTGATACCTATTTTTCACTCTTTATATTTCACCAAATGAATTGCTGTATACTCGGTATACAATGAAAATCCATTGCAAGGTGCAGCTAATGTATTGGCTCTGGGTACCTAGGGTTCTTGATGAACCTACAAGTCCTATATATCCCTGCAACCAGAAGAGTCCAGCAGACTTAACAGTGTATTGCTTTCAAAAATCTGCCATAGCTGGAAAAAGTTATAGAAGAAAACGTGGACAGAAATGGCTCTTTTTTCACCTCAATTTCAATATTTTAACATTTTAGCTTTCTGTAGGAAAAACTTGAAGGGTTTACACAAATGACCCCTTACTAAATTTAGAATTGTGTCTACCTTTCAGAAATGCTTAACTGTCTGGGATCCAGCATTGGTTTCACACCCATTTCTGTCACTAACTCGAAGGAGGCTGAAAGACCAAAAAGTAGCAGTGGCGGGCGGTAATTTTAGGAGGGAAGGGGGCGGGCAGGAAGCACACTCACACTCATTCATTCACACATGCATGCACATCCATTCACAACACTCATCAACATTCAAACATGCACGCATGCACCAAACATTCATTTAAAAACAACCCCCACCCCCAGCTCGGAGGTCCTAGGAGGTCAGCCAGTGAGGGAAGGCAGCAGTCCCAACTGCATCACAGAGTGGGATGGAGTCAATGAGACTTCTGACCACACCCCACTCTGTGATGAGGTGTCATTGATTGACACTCGCCTTGTGCACTTCAGGGCTTAAACCTGAAGCGCCCAGGTCGGAGTCAATGGGTGACGCTTCCCCTCGTCACTGAGGGGAAGGGCCTTGAGGCACCTTTGCTGTGCCGAGGAGGTCACGCCCATAGAAGCTGTGGCCTCTTCAGCCCAGCAAAGTTCAGCTCAGGCAGCCAAGAGTCTGCGCAAATCGCGCATGTCTCTCACTCCTGGCTGCCTGAGCTGAACATGAAGAGTGTCTGTCAGGCTGACGTTTGCTCAGCCTGACAGGCCCTCTTCATGAGGGGCAAAAGGATGGGCAGCGGCTGAAAAATAGTAAAACTGCCAAAATTGTGTTGAAAAATGTGGTTTTCTGATTCAAGTCTGCCTGTACCTGAAAGCTGGGAAGTTGTAGATTTTAAATCTTTGTTGATGCCATTTTCAGGGAAAAAACCACATGCTTTCTTCTGTATTCCTTTTCCTCCCAATTGTTCTGGAAAAAATTCTGGTTAATTTCTTGGTCTCCTCCAAGGAAACCCACAAACTCTGGGTACCTTTACATTCCCTATGACGTTGGAAAAAAAAGGACGCAACAAAAAACAAAACAAAAAAGTTATGAAGGTCTACGCGCAAACTACCCAAAATAACCATAAAAGGTCTCAGCATCCTGGGGGGGGGGGAGGCCCAGCAGCTAAGGGTTTAAGAACTGCCTGTTGTATTTAAGGCTTGAAATCTGAACATTTGAGCCAAGCACCTAATAGCATTATTGGAAATAGTTTGTCCCTCAGAAACGATTTCTTGTCCCCTTTTACAATGTTCCTCTGGGAGATACTGGAGAAGGTCTTCTATCTCGTCCCAATAGGCCCTATCATACTGTGCTAGAAGTGCCTGGGAATTAGCGCTATGTCAATGATTGGCTGCTTGTGCAGCCACTCATTTTCCTGCTGCAGCTGGTTTTTTACTTACTTTGTCAGGGGGAGATGCATCTCCCATTGATTGACTGTTGGCACGCTTATGTGCCACACAAACAACAACAATAGAATCCGGGGGCAACTGTAATTGAATGTATATAGGGTCTGTGGGAGCTGCCTTATATATTTTTTTTAATATCAACCCTTGGTGTAATAATTCGGGATCTAACAGGATTTTTATAAATGTCTGTAGCATGTCTGAGCATACCTGGTAGCATGGGAAGAAACTGACACTCTTTATGGGAGGTAGTCTGTGTCAAAAAGAACATCTTCCTCAATTGGGTCAGAATATATTTGTACATTATGATATGTAGATGCCCTTGCTATGACCTGCTGATATGATTTTGCGTCTTCAGGAGGTGAAGGATGTGCAATGTATAAATCAGGGTAATCTGTATCATATGAGTCCCATAGGTCTATGTCCTGTGGAATCTCCTTGAGGTGTTGGTGAACCCTATGGAGAGAATTGAGACTCAATAATAAGTGGAGGATATTGTGGAGGTGGTAAGAGGGAGCACAGGAGAGTGTGGTGGGGAAGGCCGAGGTTGAACTGGAGCCTTTTCTTGGTCTCGAGAAACCTTTTTAGGTGGAGGAGCAGTGTCCAATGTTTCTTAGAAAGTAAGTTTCTTCTTAATTGAAACTAGAGGAGAAGCAATAATCTGTCTTGTTCCCTGTTGAATATGGATGTGGCAAGCATCCATTATTTCAAAGATTCGCTCCACTGGGAATGCTGCGTCCTAAGAAAGACTGGAGTCTTTGGAGGGTGGAATTTTCGGTTCCGAAGCTTTTAGAGCAGGAGCCTTGTGTCGACTGGAAGCCGTCAGCTCCGAAGCAGAGATAGATGGTTTCTTGATCGGAGCCAAAACACTTGGGTCGAAGCTTCAACTCGACCCGAGGCTGAATGAGAAAATGTTGAGCCAGAGGTCGATGCTTGGCTATTTTCGGTGCTGAGTCTGAAGGTGGGGAATTCAAATGTAATTTTCAAATCCGACCATGGCCCGAAGGAAGTAGTGGACCGATGACCTGTTTGTGTTTTTTTTTTTTTCAAAGTCTTTACGTGGGAGCCTGGGGTTGATGTGCTCACAGGTTGCACTGAGGTAAGAGGCTGACTTTCGATGTCTGATTGAACATCCGACTCGGAATCATCTATGGATAAAGCCTCTTCTTGTTGGATCTATCATCCAGTGCCTCCAGTCGACACGCTCTTCGGTCTCAAAGGGTCTTTTTGGAACGAAAAGACCGACAGGCAACGCTGGTTTCTTCTTTGTGGTCCGGGGACAAACATAGGTTACACACCAGGTGATGATCGGGTTGTAGGAATTTTGAATGGCATTGAGGGCAACATCAAAATGGAGTGTATTCCATCAGCCCTGCATTTCTTGACACCAGGTGGAGTAGTAGGCCTGGGGTGGGCACTGGCACCCCGAGGGCTGCTAACTGACCCCGGATGAAATTCAGGTACAGACCGTTAGATAGTGAAATACAATACCGTCACTGAAAGAAAGATGAAAAAGAAGAGTTCGGAATAGACTGAGTCAAGGAATATCAGAGGGGAAGGATTACATGTCCGAACCCGACGACGGAGAGAAAACAATCTAACAAAGGACTCAATGCCCATGCACAGTATCACCGAGAGGAGGAGTCACTCGATCTTGTGACTCAAAAAGATTCTTCAAAAAAAACCAACTTGCAACACTCTGAGACCAACATTAGATTTATGCAATGCATGCGTATCTACAGCCACAAATGCCATCGAACAAATAGTTCTCTATCTGTTCTTAAACTGAAGTTACCACTTATGAAATGTAATAAGGTAACCCAGAGTTAGTTTATAGGAGAGTTAGCCTTGCTTCAGTGAAAAACGACTTTGGGAGTTGTTCACTGATTTGGCATGTAAACAGTAAGTATCCTACATTTTAAATATCATTTAAGTCCTGGGGGGGAGTCCTGTAAGTGTTAAAAATAAAGGTTAGTCCAGGCAAAGGTTTATTCTGCCACATTGAAATGGCAGTTTAAAACTTCACTTCAAGCTACAGTGGCAGGCCAGAAACAGGTTTTACAGTGCCACTTCAGTGGCCAGCACATTCAGTGCTTTTAATTCACACGCCCGGGGTACATGTAGTACCATTTGCTAGCAACTTATAGGTTAATTAAAAGTGTCAATTAGGTGTATACCAATTCAACCGTGTTTAAGGAAGACAGCACGAGCATTTTACCACTGGTTAGGTAAGTGCACCTAACGCCAAGAAAAATGGGTTCAACAAAACAGGGTAGTGGAGGCAAAAAGTATGGTGGAATACTTCGCCAAAGGGGTCAGGTCACCCAATACTCAGCTAGAGATAGATATCAAGTCCTGGCATCCTAGAATCACTATTTAGTTGCCTTGGATAGCATCATTGTTGGATGGTTGGTGAAGTGAATTTTATAAATAAATTCATCAGCTAGGGCTTCAGCTAACTGAGTAATCCCATTTATGCCTATAGCCAGAGCGCCAGATACATCATACATGGTTACTAGCCCTGTTGTAAACCAAACAAGTATTGAAGATAGTTGGGAACTTACAAACTGTGTTCCATAGGATCCACTGGAAACGTTCACCAAGTTGCATACTCCGCTATGATGTATCAGAGTTTGTAACCCGTACTACCACAGATAATGAACCTTAACAGCTCAAATTAACTACCACTAAACTTAGTTTCCAATTGGAGTTTAACAGCCTTGACGACTGTAGAGCTTTTGTGGTAAACAAACATCACCACCATAAGCGCTGTCAAGCTTACTGAGTCCAGGACCCTAAGAGAAGCCCCTTGGCCCATGGAATTTGCCCAAAGCATAGGTCATTAGATCATTGAAGGAGGCCACCTCATGGCTTCACTCCTCCCTCTTATCTCAAGAACAGTTCTGCCATTTCTCCGAGGACCTACAAGGGGACTATGTAGTGACTCTGCCTAGCCACTTAGCAAGGCAACCTAGCCAGAAGCTGTCCCCGCAACCCCACTTCTGCAGACCGAAGGCTGGCAAAGGTTCCCTTCACCCCCTTTGAGTGGACCCTACCTGACTGCCTGCCAGAGCGAAGAACAACTTTGAAGTGACCTGATGGACTTCGCTCCTGAAGTCACATGCTCCCAGTGGGATATTCACACTTAAGGGGGGGACTCCCAGTTAGTGTTCATACTAGAGGCCTCGGTGCAGACAGCCTTGCTTAATAACACTTCCTGCAATGAGGGGAATGTGAACCGCTATGCACAAATGTGATATCCGTTTTGGAAGAATGATGAAAGATTGTTTCTTATAGTTACACCAGTGAGAACCATACAGCGCTATGATTATCAGACTCCTTCACATCTACTCTACCCTCCTTCCCAGTTATCCATCAATGTGTACATGCATTGATGAGTGTAGTGTTGTGGTGAGATCACAGGAGAGTGCTAGGACCTTGGGGACCAGGAGATGTCCAGAGAGGGCCAAGAGGAAAGGGAGGGGATATACCAAGAGCAAGGTGATTAGGGACAGTCGCACGCAAGCGTTGAATAAAAAAAATAGCAAGCCTACTTTTTTGTGTGTGTTTTTTGCGCTGACCTGACAACCAGCGACGAGGATGGGATCCAGACCCATGCATGCAGAGCACAATGGACACGTTCACGACTGAAGATGCTCTTCTCCTGTGAATCACTGAAGGATGCCAATCTTAGTCCTTGCGCGGACGCCTCTTAAAGCAACGATACTCGTTGGACGAAATAGAGGAAATAACAAGAGTCAACATTCAATCAGAAGAACACGCAAAGAAAATGAAAGCAGGAAAGCTAGAGAAACGAGAACAGGCATTCAGGCTTCAAACTCGTCAAAAGGAACGCCAGTCACTGGAATGCCAGAGGATGCCGAAATCCACAAACTATCGCCGACTAACAGGGCGTCGCCACTGCCCAACAAACTGAGCCAAAGGGAGTCGCAAATAAAATGCTTTTGCTGTATTCAAGACTTCCTGCACACTGATCCATGCCCAGCGTTGGGTCAGCAGTGTTGCCACTGTGGGAAAGAAATCCACTTCGAAAAGGTGTGCCAGGCCTCGTCCCAGGAGCCCAGGTTGCATCATCATGCGAAGGCGGTACGTGACCAATGAGACTGCTCCACCAGCTCATCCAGGTTAAGCCGTTACTCACATGACACATATGAATCAAGACACTCTGACTCCTGCGAGTCACGATCTCTCACACCAATCTCACAAGACAGTGAGGAGTACATCTGCATGGTCGCCGACCACGACAGACTAAAGAAATACCCAAGGCTGCATCTCCGAAATGGCACACATTCTACCACATTTGTGCTAGACAGTGGTGCATCCCTCAACTATATCTGTGTCACAGAGTACAACAGTATGAACTTGAAGCCCAAACTAAACAAAGTGTCTGTGCAAGTCTACACGTGGATGTTCAAAGACCCTCTGCATGTCTAGGGAAGTTTCAAACACTTCTCACTTTCAAAGACAGGACCATACAAGCATAGATTCACGTGATCAAAGGGCGCGAAGCAGATTGCCTCTTCAGTGGGCCCACTGCCAAACGACTGAGGCTGGTGGAGATACTATATTGAGTGGAGGACGAATCAGACACTGTACGCAGGTTTCCAAAGCTATTCACAGGACTAAAGAAGCTCGCTCACTTCCAAGTCCACCAGCATATAAATTAACAAATAACACCAGTCGCTCAACATCACAAAAAGATACCCTTTCACCTTCAACAGGAGGTCGAGGACGAACTAAGAGACCTCCTCAGGGCCGACAGAGAGAATCGTGGGACCCACCCCTTGGGTGTCCTCAGTGGTGCCCATAAGAGGATCCAGCCGCAAAGTATGTCTATGTGTGGACAAAAGAGCTCCAAATACCACCATTGAACGGGAAAGACATCCGGGACCCCACATCAGCGACATGATCACACTACTCAATGGGGCGAAAGTATTCTCCAAGCTGGATCTACACAAGGGCTACCCGTTAAAGTTCATGTTACAGCACCACGTTTTCCATGCATTAAGGGCTATTTTGGTACAAATGGCTCAGCTTTGGCATCTCATTGGCAGCTGAAATATTTCAAGAAGCAATCAGGAGAGTAATCCAACACATTCCTAACTCCCTCAACTATAGCGACAACATCCTTATATTTGGAGCCATGGTTAAAGAACATGAAAAAGCCCTGGAACAAGCATGTCAGGCTCTTCTGGAGGCCAACCTTACCCTCAATAAGGACAAGTGGGAATTTCACAGGTCCACTCTGAAGTTCTATGGACATATATTCTCAGGTGAGGGGACGAGGCCGGACCCCGACAAAGTCAAGGCCCTCACTAACACCTCTCACCCCCAGGACACGGGGATGTTCGGTCATTTCTGGGAATAGTCAGTTACTGTGCCCGGTACATCAGGGACTACGCTACCATCAGCTACTCCCTCCAGGAGCTGACCAAAAAAGGTCAACCATTCCAGTGGTCACTAAGGTGTGATCAAGTATTTAATGCAATCAAGGACTCTGTTGAGTCAGCCAGCAATCTGGCATACTTCAATACCCGTGAGAAGACAGAGATCACTGTAGACGCCAGTCCGGTGGGACTCAGGGCCATCTTAGGTCAGTATGACAAAGAAGCTGTTCAAAGACACATAGGCCCTCATTTTGATACTGGCGACGGCCGCCAAATGACTGTCGCCGCAGCTACCAGCCGTCTGCTGTATTATGACCACAGCCGGATTTCCGTCATAAGGATTGTGGAAATCCGGTTGTGGCCATGCCGGCGGATGGCGGTAAGGTGGCGCTGCTGCCACCAGCAGCGCCACACCAGTAGACCGCCGCCAGCCGTATTACGGCCCATAATACGGCCTGGCGGTGTTCTGCTGGCGGACGCTGCTGGTGGCAGCAGCGCCAGGTCCCGTCTACCGTCAGAGGACCCCCTGCACACAGGTAAGTCGGGTCTCCGACAGTGGAGGGGGTGGGGGTGTTGTGTGTGTGTGTCTGTGTGTGGGGGGGTGTATGTTTGTATGTGCGCGGATGTGTGTTGGATGTGAGTGTGCATGTATGGAGGTGTGAGTGCGTGTATGTTGTGTTTTGTGAATGCGTGTGTGCGTGCATGTTTGAAAGTGTGTGCGGGTGGATGTATGCATGTGTGGATGTTTGTGTGAAAAGGGTGAGTGTGTCAAGGGGGGCATGAATGTAGGAGAGGTGGGGGGTGGGGTGGCTTTGGAGAGGCAGGGGAAGTGGGGGGTAACTGGAGAGGGGGGGGGAGACACCTATCAGTGACAGGGAAGGAATTCCCTGTCACTGATAGTGTCTACAGCCATGGTTTTCGTGGCGGCAAGGAAGCCACGAAAACCATGGCGGTAGGCGGGGTCATAATCCTGCAGGTGGTACAGTGGCGATATATATCTCCAGCCCGGCAGCTGTTACTGCCGTGGCGATCGCAGTGGTACACTGGTGGGTTGGCTTCAGCCAACCCACCAATGTCATAATATGGCGTTAAGTACCACTAGCCTGTTGGCAGTACTTACCGCCATGTTACCGAGGACCGCCGGGGTCGTAATGACCCCCATAGTAGCATATGCCAGCCACAGCCTCATTGACTCAGAGAGCATACTTGCAGCCAGAAAAAGAAAGTCTGCCTGTTGTCTGGGCCTGTGAGCACTTTCACATAATCATATGCAGGAAACACTTCAAACTCATCACAGACCATCAGAGATACCTGAGCCAAGATGCCTCCCAGGATCGAGCGATGGGGAATTCGACTGCAAGAATACACGTACACCATCATACATAAACCTTGAAAAGCAGCAAACCCAGCAGACTACATGTCACGGCACCCCAGAGCATCCTCTACAACAAGACCATCACTAGCAGAGGAGTACATTCACTTTGTCATTGCTCAAGCAATACCAACGGAGGTCCCCTTTGAAGCCATCATTGAGGCCACTGCAGCAGAGGCCACACTACAAGACGTAAAGCGACGCATAAGAAAGAACTGGTGGGCGCCACATGGAAGAATCCAAAAACAACCAACTCACATACCTCAAGGAGCTAACATCCTCTCCACACGTAAATGATGAACTATCCATTTCAGAGGATGGTCTACTGATCAGAGAAAAAAAAGAATTGTCATTCTGAAGAATCTACATTAAGGGGTGGTCAACCTAGCCCATGACGGACATAGGGGCATAGTAGCCACCAAAAGAGCCCTACGGGAGCATGTCTGGTTCCCTTCCCAGGACGTGATGGTTGAAATTACACTAAAGGACTGTCCACAATGCCAACTGGTCAGCCGAGAAGAACCTCCCGTGCCGTTGCAAATGTCCGAACTACCAGACAGAGTCTGCCAACAAGTGGCAGCAGACTTCTTTGGCCCCCTACAGTCCAGCAAATACATCCTCGTTATAATGGATGAATATTCCAGATCGCACAACAAGTATCGTCCACCAGGGCAGCCACCACCATACCAGTGCTGGATAAAGTCTCTGCAGCATGGGGAATCCCGGAAGTAGTCAAGACAGACAACGGTCCTCCATTCAACAGTCAAGAGTTCGCCGAATTTGCCAGACACTTCAACTTCAGACATCGAATGATCACTCCCCTGTGGCCCCAGGCTAATGGGACGATGGAGAGGCTCATGGCCACTCTGAGGAAGACCATACAACAATCTGAACTGGCCAAAAGGGATATCAAGGCAGCACTGAACGAAGTGCTGAGGGCATACCGAACCACATCCCACAGCACCATGAACAAATGCCCAGCCAGCCTAATGCTAGGCTGTACTGTGCACACCAGAATACCCACCTGGGAGACCATAGCTCGCTATGTTCAGCAAGCTACTGGCCCGACGAGCTAGCGGAGATGGACAGAACCAAGAAAGCTAAAATCAAGGAATATGCAGACAGGCGTCGGAGGGCCCAGCCGTCGAAAGCCTGCGAAGGAGACTGGGTCCTCGTCAGGCAAGAACAAAAGAGAAAATTGGACAGTCTGTACCATAAGCACTCACTGCAAATAACAAACCGGAAAGGCACAATGGTCATGGCTGTTGCGGATGATAAGAGGGGGACTCGGAAAATCGCCCACTTCAAGAAATGTAACCCACCACCCAAAGGGGCAATGTCAGGAGTGGACAGCGATGTCACTGAAGATGCTCCCACACCAGCTGGGAGATCGGGTCCACCCCTCTCCTTGGCTGTGGGGGAACCTACACCGCCTACCTCAGCAAGTCGACCACAGTGTACATGTCACAGGCCTGCGCATCTCTTAGAAGAAATATAATGGATGCCTTCCAGAAACAAACTCATCTGTGCAAGAAGGGGGGAAATGTAGTGTTGCGGTGAGGTCCGCGACAGGAGAGCGCTAGGACCTCGGGGATCAGGAGATGTCCTGCAAGTGCCGAGCGCAGGAAGAGGAAAGGGAGGGGATATATTGGGAGCAAGGAGATTGGCGACGGTTGCGCGAGAGTGGTGAATAAAGAAATAGCAACCCTACCTTTGTGTGCGGTGGTTTTTGCATCAACCTGACAATGAGGTGAAGTAATCAGATTATAGCATGGCAAATGATGGCCAGGGCCGTCCGTCATCCCTACAATTGATCAAACCTGGGCATTTGCTTACTTCATGAGTGGTCGGGATGCTAAGAGATGGGGATGAGGGTAAGGGACTTTCTCAAACTCCTGAGTGGTGTTTAAGGCCACTGGGAGTCTACCTCAAAAGAGATACTGGTGGGTCAAGTGTCACAACTGTCACGGATGAGGAGTGTGACCTCCAGTCTCCTAGTGCGCAATGTGGATCAACTAACACAGATTACCATGGACCAGGGCACTGGGATGATGGTTCTGCTTCCTGCAGAGAAAAGAATTCAAGAGCAGCTGGGTGGAAAGGTCTGCAATGCTTTGGTAACCGCAATGACAGAAAGGAGCTTACAAGTCTCTGCTGCTCCAGATATTTCCGCATTAACACCGTGTGCATCTCATTTTGTGTACATAGTTAGCGCTCTCTAGGCTCTTCAGTAGTATGCATGCCAGTGCCAATGATCGTTACAGATGATGGTTAAAGAAGTGCCCCTTCAACTCCACACGTCTGCAGTTACCACCCTCTCATATTTCCCTTTCTTTGCGAATCTGAGATCCTCGGCAATTTTACACTCCTAAAGTAAACGCAAGCTACACATATGTTGGTGCTGATAGCCCACATCTGTGCAAGCTATCTTTTTGAAATGCTACCCATCTGTCCATGTGCTAAGATTCTGAAAGGGCCCTCCGCTGGTTCTCGAGAAGCAAGGTTCAGAAAAGCCTGTTTAAAAAAAAAAAAAAAAAAAAAAAACTTTATTTGTCGAATTATAAACAACTGACAACAATGCAGCGCCGCAATCAAAGGTTACAATACATTAGCATCGGGGTCACTCTTGCAGTCACAACTGAGCAGCACAACAGAGGAGGCTAGAGGTATATCCAAGCACAGACAATTATCTTAGTCAATATAGTCAGTGCTTGAAATTGAAAAAAAATTGAAGTTCAGGCACTCTATCAGAGTACCTGCTTGTTTCTGAGAAGTGCAGGTACTCTCCAAGTAAAATGATTACGTTTATCTGGAGAAGTGCAGGTACTCTTCCTCTCAAATGAAAAAGTGCCCTACACAGTACCGAACAGTACCGGCCCACTTAAAGCACTGAATATAGTTGTGCTCCATCTTCCGCTCCTACCTCAGCACTGTCATTCTATAGCCGCCCTTCACTGTCCGTGGAGTTAACATCCGCTCTGTGTTCTTTTTTGACATGAGCATTCGGACTTTGTTTCATTTAAGACTCCTTAATGAGTATCCGAGAAAGCTCTAAGGTACTTTAGAACGGAGTTCTTCTTTTCTGTCGTTATCGGTTTATATTCACGTTCCCACAGCTTTTACTGGCGTTAACGTAAACATGCTGGCCAAGGCCGTAAAATACACGCCAGATGGCAACCCTATTTTTTATGTCTATCCTACTGATAAGTAACAGAACATTGCCTTCTAAATTAACTTGTATTCACTTTCTGATAGTTAACTGGGAATTGTAAGCACAATCGTCGTAAACAACCGTGATGCACTTGCAAGGTGTCACCATTTTCATTTTCAATAGGTTACATTTTGTTTGTTTTTTATGAGCCATGTTTCCTTCGCAATATTTCTTATCAAACATCGCTAGATGGCAGTATTTCTTCTAGTAATTTCGCTTGCTCGGTTCTGATGTCAGTTCTTTGTTTTATATCCTTTCGTGCATCTATCTGTTCCACCTACAAACTTGGCTTATTCGCGATTTGGCTGAAAAAAAGAGGTACATGCGTTATAGGGATGGTGGCTTTATATTCCACATACTGGTCCCGGGTGCTGCATGTCATGGACAGTATTTAACCTTGCACCTGGAGAGGCTTAATAAAGGACGAGCCCTCTTCGTTGCCACCCTGTCGTTCACTATTTAATTAATTCGAACCCCGGGGAAAATATAAGCACCACCCATCACAGTGGCATGTGAGAGACCTGTGCTGTCCAGCCAGACCTAGCCAGCCAGGGGGAAAAATGAATCCAGAAAACACCCTGCAAGATGCACATGGCTAGTAAAGAGGAGACACACAAACCCACAAGTAAAGGACGAGGGGGCGAAGTTCCAAACAACATGGGAGCCTCTGCACAGAGGAGGAGCCGATGAGAACACAGGACATCAACCACTGGAGATTAGCAGTGAAAGAAAACTGTTAGGTCTTGCAGGGGCAAAAATGGAAGCATGTCAGTAAACAGTGACCAGAAGTGTTCCGATACACCGTTATTAGCCCGAAGTCTCCTTAGATAGGTAACTCGGATGTGAGTAGTGTGACCACCTGGCACGGAGGCACATTCTTGACAGGACTGTAAAACAATTCAGGACAGAGGGTCAAAATTCAGGACAAAAATTCAGGACGAAGGGTCAAAATTCAAGACAAAAATTCAAGAACAAATGTCAATTTTACAGACACACCCCAAAGAGGCCATACCCCATTAAGTTATCAGTGCATTTATTGACTCTTTTTTAACATAGCGATATTTATTCACTGTGGTCTTTTTGATATTGCCTCCTGGTATGCTACATTCAGGTGTCACATCCCATCCTTATTCAGTAGTAAATGAATGTCCTTCAGCACTGTGTCAAGGCCATCACACCTGCCCAAATCTTCCCAATCTTTCTTGGAGAGGAAGCAACTGCAAAATTGTGATTATGTTTTTAACCATTTTAAAACCCATGGGAACAGTTTGGGAAACATTAAGGTAAGTAACCTTATGCTAGTTTAAACAATTTAAACAAAAACACCTGGCTCAACCCAACCGCCCTTGGACTTTCAGCCTAAAAGAAATTTAACGAGAGAGTCGATGGTATGGGCGACAGTCTCACATCTAGTGTCAGGATGTGAGGTACCCACAACTTGTCTGCAGTCTCACAGCACTAGAGTGTACGTCCGGGACTCTAAATTTATCTCAGAACTGGGAGCCCAGACTACCAATCAAAGATAATAAAAGAGGAGGATAAAATCGAGATCAAATGGGAGATCCACGGCAACAGATTCAAAGGGTTTTTGCAAATTGCTGGAAAAATAAGGAAGAGAAGAACAAGGTGGGACAATTTCTAAAATCAGACAAGATGGGTTCACCAAGACTATTGGAAGGTATTACATACTTTGGGAGTTGTCTCTGCAGAAAGAAGAGAAACAGAAGGGGGCACTGTCAAGCAGCACCAACCCACCCTGGCAAACTCTTCTGGTGCAATGGTCTACTGTTCATGTTTGTGAAGCGTGAGCAGGGGCCAGACCCCTTACAAGGTTGTGCAAGGCCATTGCCAACTCTGTCCAGGTCTTAAAATCATTTTGCAATGGAGCAAGAGCCAAACCAGTGATCTGGGTTATCCCTAAGGTTTAAAGTACACACAGAAACTTCAAAATATTTGGGATGTAAATTGCACAAACAAAATGTAAGAACATGAGAAAGATTTTAAAATGCAGTTGGTGTTTCTTTAACATATGGTGCCGTTTCCCCCTTTATATACAATTAGACCTCAGAATGAACTGGGAACGAGTTACAGTTAGATACCTAGTGATTAATATCTACCACTTCCACACTGATTTTCAGGATTGAAGTCTCAGCAGAGTGTCATGGTCCCTCGGAGCCCAGTTTGCCTTTTGGTCTTCTCTTCTGCTTTCTGTAGTTGACCACGTGGCACTAGTGAAGATGGTGTGCTACCCAGATGATAGTATTATTTTGCAAACCTACCCCTGCTTGTCCTTGTTTCCTTCTTAAGACCTGCAACACATCTGATTTGGTCACTGGGGCGCCGTTGAGTAGCTCTGCCCACTCTAAAGGTACCTGTGACTGTGGGTGGATTAGGCCTTCTGGACTTAGAACATTATTATTTAGCTGCACAGGTCCAATGGGTGGCTCGTTTGCTGTCTGCCCGCCCCCTGCATGAGATGGGGTTTATTTGTTAAGACTTTTAAGGAGGGCTTACTGCACTACTCATTGTTTCCTACTGACCATTCTACGGAACACCATCCGGGGTTGTCGTGCACAGTTTTGTCTTATCCGGCTAGTACCTATAAACTCACTGACATGAAGAAACCCTGTGCTCCTGCACTACCTTTGCTAGGCCTTCCCTCTTGCACAGGGCAGCTGTGCTCAGAACAACTCAGTCAGTGGCACGCTGCAGGTGTCTTAAAATTGGGGTACTTGTTTATGGATGGCGAGTCCAAACCCTTGTAGCAGACTACCATCTTCACCCCGGTCAACCCCTTACTTAAAAACCTTAATCAATTATTAAATGCCTATTTCATTTCTGCCACCGAGCACTAACCCTACATGAGGTGTGCCAGAAGCGCTACACCACAGGGACTGGCGGTAAACTGATAAGATGGGTGTAGAGACCTTTCCTGCAACATGGAGACCACTCCAAGTCTTCTTGTCATACTACCTGGGTGATTGATGTGGCCAAACCTGTGCAAGATATGGACTGGACTGGACTAAAATACTGAACTTTTCCCACAAAGTATCCCACGGCTGTCACTTTAAGTACATTCACAGAGCTTCCTTTGAATGCATTCCGCCTGTTGCTTGCCATTGGCTTTATTTGTTTTAGGATATCCAGCTTGAGTCCGTCCCTTCCTTTGCCCAAACCTTATTTACAGTATCTTTAAGTGCTCCCTTTTCAGTAAACAGGCCTGTAAATCTTGTTCTTATCTCACCACATTTGCTGTGCATTCAAAGAACAAGGTCAAATGTCAGGCTCAGGAACTTAGTGTTTACTTTTCTTTCTCTGACTTTAAAGTGAGAGGATTTATGTGACAGTCTTGCTGGATACTGGGGGTAGGATACAGATTTTTCTATCACATGAAAATATTTAAATAAACCGTGCAAGCATTTCAGAATATATCAGAATTAGGAGTACAAATGAAGCACATTTTGTTAATTCTGAACTGTGCTGGAAACAAATACCTATATATGATCAAAACAAATCATTACATTAGGTGATGCAATTTCCACACATCGTTGGTGCAATGTATAGTTTTATTTGAAAAACTGTGTGTCTTTGCAAATGTAATGGCCATTTCAATCAAAAACGTGTTGTTACCACACCATGCATACTCCACTCTACTTTACTCTGCACCACTTCTCACCACTGCACCCTAGTCTGCACCATTCCACTTACACCACTTCATACCACTGCACTGTGGGACACTGCACTCTTCTCCACTCTTGAACCTCTCCACTCTCTGCAGTGCGCTCTATGCTACTTCACACTACGCCTCTCTACACCACTGCGCTCTGCAAGCTATACCAGCCTAGGCAACACCAATCTACTCCACACAACTCCACTCTACACCACGCTGCAACACTGCACTCTATGCCAGTGCACTTTACTCTAACACTCAAGTCTATGCCACTGCACTCTACATCAATACACTGTACATCACTCATCTACTCTGCACCACTGCACTCTATGCGACGGCACTCTACACCACTTTACTCTGCATCAAACCACTCTGCGCCACTGCACTCTACTCTGCACTGCACCACTCTACACTATTCTCCTCTACACACTGCACTCTGCCACTCGGGTCTATGCTGCACTCTATACTACTACACACTCTGCCACTCTATTGTGTGCCACTCTATGTCGCTGCACTCTATGCCACTCTGCACCACTCCACTTTGCACCCCTACACTCTACTGTGCACCACTCTAATCTATGCCACTGCATTCTATGACACTACATTGTAATCCGCTGAATTATTGCCACTGCATTCAATACCACTTCACTCTACACCACTATATTCTGCAACACTCTGCACTCTACATCAGTCAAATCCACTGCATACCACCCCACTATATGCCACTATACGCAACGCCACAGTATGCCACTCCTAAACACAACACTCTCTGCCACTCCACTCTATTCCACTCTTTGCCATTCCACTCTGTGACACTTCACCACACTCTCCTCTTATGCCACTAACTTTTAGCCATGCTGAACAGCAGCCACTCTGGTGTATAACATGGCTAAAACACATTGAAAAAGCCAATACCTCTTGCGTAGACAAGACCTATTGGTTTTGCCAATGTTTGTTAGCACTATGAGGTACCGAGTTTCCTGAAAGAACTGTGAATGTGTAAGTCCTTACTTTAAACATGCATCACACACATCATAATATAGGCTGCTACAAAACGCGCAAATACATTTAGGTTAATTTTTTTTTAAAAAAGTCCTTCTAAAATACAAATTTTAATAATATTCAGATTATACCTACTGCAAAAAAAAATTATAACTGTCCATTAAAACCACACACTCCACACCTCAGCTTGGAATACTCTTACAGTGCCTTTTTAAAAGAAAATATCTTTGCCATCAGAAAGCTTCAATTGACTCCTTTGATTAAAGTCAATACAGGTTTCCAGACCCCTTTACATTTGCAGATTTACCAGTTGCGCACATTTGCATTTCTTTTGAGAAGGAGACATCCTGGCAAGAAGGCGTGTTTGTAATCTGTCTGCCCCTTCCTCACTCAGAGCCCTGCTTTCAAGCCAGCTAGGGAAACTTACCTGTCTTAATTACATTTTGTCCTTTAGGTGAAAGGCTAAAATTACGGACAAATGCTGTCCGTTAAGCCTATCATCACAGACAACGGACGGCAGGGCGAAATTATGGGCAGTCCGTGAACATTACAGACGGGTGGTCACCCTAGATGTGACATGATGGAATGGGTTTCCTCGGATGAGAAACGTGATGCCTACCAGTTTGATATGGTTGGTGAAAATATGAGCCATCCACAGAATTTCCCAGTAACAGGCCGCTACAGGGAAATTCTGTAATTAATGTAGACCCGCAGCCATAAAATACATGTGTTTTCAAGAGTGTCCTCCATAAGGATGACGAGAATGGGGGTGAAACGCAGGCGGCAAACAAGGAATCCTGTGGCGAAATCAAGCTCGGATCAGTGGTAACCCCGGTGGGTAGGGGGCTACAATACCAGCACAATACTGTCAAGGACTGGACACTGCAAGGGTCTCGAGTTTATTTCTTTATTATCTGAGAAAGGGTGATTCCTCCCAGTAGCTATTGTTCCATCCTGCAGTTAGCACTTATGTGACATTTAGAAGGGAAACACACAATGGGGAAAAAAGCTCCTCAGCAATATTGGTGATCACGGATTGTCGATATAATGGTTGATAAGCATAAGACATGCCTCCTCCTCCTTTGAAGCTCACCTCTGCAAACACACCTCAGTCTCCGGTGAGTCTCCTGTGCAGATGTACGAGTATGAGACATATAGGGCTGGAGTGGAGACACCCACTATGGTTGTCAAATGACACTGAAAACTAGTAAAGTCCACTGTGAAAAAATGGAAACGTGTATAGTGCAAGATGCTGCACGTCAGGGAGTCCTGCAATGAAACTGGCATGTGTCTACTCACAATAGAGAACTAAACTTATCATGACTAAAGGTAAAAAAACAAACAAAATGTGGTCCAAGATCTTCCTTCTGCCTATAGGGTATTCTAAACATGTTATACAAATATCGAATTGTACAAAAGGAAATGCTATCCAGCGTGACTGCCTTCTCTCTCGTTAGACGATCCTCTCTTTAATTAGTTCCATGATGTAATGTTTCAACTGAGACATAGACAAACTATCTATTGTGACACTGGTCATTTGTGGGAGCTTCTCACTGCCAATAGGGTCCTAGTAGGGACTCTTTCCCATTATGAGGTGAAGGAGATACAAAAGGTGACAGAACGTGTTTCACAGACTTCTGGTGCATGGTGATCAGGTGTCTCAGATTGGCCAGGACATTCCTGGGTTTTTACCATCTGTCCTGGCAAGATTAATTCAATTTAGCACGTCCCGATGTTCAAGGTGGATCGACTAAACACAGACAGATGCAAGTTTTCATGTGTTCCGGTGCAGAAGTACTTGACACTACCTAGCATCTAGCAAATTCATTAACGTATAATATTGCAAATAGAATGTATATTTCGTTGCATTTTGCCTTTCGTAGTTCATTGACTGTGAATCTGTGTTAGGAAGCACTGCCAACTGTCATTTGTGCCCCTTGGACGATGCAAAATTGTAGTACTATGTGTGTTTGTGGAATGCCCTAATTTCGGTTTTCAATATCTGATCATCCTATTCAGCACTCGGAAGGCTTTCTAAAAGCTTTGACCGTAGGAAGCAAATAGTGGTGGCGAGCCAACACGCTTACTCTATTACAAAGGATAAAACATTTTTCACATCTATTAATGCAATTGCAAACACTCATCTAGGAAGGATTGATGGTCAATCTGGTACAAGAGATGTGTGGAATCCAAGCAGCTAGACTTGACCACCCGCTGTATGCTGCCTTACCTTGCTGGCGTATGTCCTGCTGCTCGTTGTAAAGCCGAGTAACCCGCTCCATCAGCTCCCATTTCTCGCAGCAACCCTTATAATTCACAAAGTTGCGGGCCAAGATCTCCTTCAACTGGCGCACTGT
Organism: Pleurodeles waltl; assembly: GCF_031143425.1. Lineage (NCBI taxonomy): Eukaryota > Metazoa > Chordata > Amphibia > Caudata > Salamandridae > Pleurodeles > Pleurodeles waltl. The sequence goes on along the minus strand of NC_090441.1, from coordinate 53,985,662 downwards.
CAAGGCTTCGATATCCTCAGCGCTCGAGAGGTCGGAGAGGGAGCATCTCCGTCCCGGTACCAGAATCTCCTCAGAATCTGTGGACTAAAAGAGAATCAAGTCATGTAAATTCTGATTGGAGGCAATTGATCTCGGACCAAACGCCCCCAGAATTGGCAGTCATCCTCATTCTAATGTTTTTACAATGTTCATAATTTAATATGCATTGTGTTGGTAAGCTCTCCTGCATTCAGAGAGCAGGAGCTTAGTGTGTCTTGCTCAGAGACAAAGATAAACACGTTTAGACTATTGTGCTTCTCAAGCCTTGAGCTGATTTTACAGGCATTCCTAAATTGACATTTGTCAGTGGTGTCATGGAATTACCAAACCACAGCATATAAAAGGCATTTTTCAGAGGGGGCGAAGTGCGTATATGTGACAATCTTTAACTATTCTTCATTGCATCATGATAGGCACATCATCATGCCATGTCCACCATCAGTCCGATTATAGAGCAAAACCTACATTTCGTTTTCTTCAGCTATTATAAGCACAATTATATAAATCCAGGTTTGTAGGAAACCTTTAGATATCCCTTCAAGAACACCGGTTTTTAAGCACTTATAATACACCGATTTTAGAAAGATGACACAATCTGGTCTCTTACATACATTGTTAATAAGCACGGTTGTTATCCTGCGTGAGAACTGCACAGCGCCTGTGTGTGGAGGTTGCTGCATAAGCCATGTTCCGTATACTGGCATGCAATATTATTAACTGATATATTTATTCGAGGTGTCACAGTAAGTATATTCCAAACAGCTCAATGCTTTCAGTGGATTCGTTTGCCAGCATGGGCAGGACGCATTGAGCACTGTCAGTATATCGTACTTACTCCTCTATCATCAATCTTTCTTTTATTAAGGCATTGGTCTTTGTCAGTCTGCACTAACAACTTCGCACGTCAGAGCTTCAACATACATTATACAGGCATTTTTTTAAATTCTTTTTAATAATCAAGTAAAAAAAGTTCATTACAAATCTCCGTTATGATTTCCTGTATTCACACTGCATTCGTACAGTGGAAGAGTTTACATTATATTCAACAGATGTGCACAAAAAGGAAATAACACCCCGTGAGAAGTTGATACACTTTACAAAACGTGGTTCTACATCAGCACAACTGAAAGACGAAAAGCAAGCCTCTGTAATTGCTCAGAAGCTAGTGGTGTACGGTCTCTAAGCCAGCAGTTCCCCACCTGTGGTTCGCAGACCCCCTAGATGTCCGTGGCACATTCCCGGGGTCCGCACCCACCTTACGCCTGGCCGGCAGGAAAGCACTTCTCCAGCTCGGTCCTCTTGACAGAAACACATGAGTGTTTTTATATTTGTTACTTAATTTGTGCAGCAGATTTAAAAGCACTGCAAAGTGCCTTGTATAGCCAGCAGTTTTGGGGCAAATATACAAATGTCAAGATAACTCTGGTGCTTAATGTACCTGCTGGAGAGAGGTGAGAGTTTTGTCTGGTGGCAGTTTTGACTCATTTAAGATAGTACAGATGGTTAATATGCCTGCTGCAAAGACCGTAGATGATGCTTATCAGTATTTTATGTGCACAGCACAGCGGGTTACTGCTTTTGTCACAGAGATTCTTTTGTTACTGTCCAGTTCATAAATTACAATCGTAATTTAGCACTGTGACCTATGAACTGGTATCAAAGTGCTGCATGCAAACTGCATGGTACAAGTTAGAAAGTTATCCTTTTTTCCCAGTCTTTTACTATCCCAAAGTTGCTAAAAAAATGTTTGTTTGCGTAGAAATACATTCTTCTTATTAAAGTCAACGCTAACCACTGTGTTATGTTCTCAATCCTGAGTTTGTGCTTCTCCAGACCAAGAACTCTAAGAAAATGCCTACTAATATGGATGACATGAATCCTACAACTTGTAGTCCCCTTTGCCTTATCTAACATTTTATATACACTGATTTACACTCACAGGATTTGTTGTACTCTCCAGTGGTATGAGAGCCACTATAAAACAAATTAAGTAAATGTGACAGAGGGGTTATGGAGAGATGAGAGGCACTAAAGGTTCTGCTTTCTTTCCTCACCACATATTTATATGAAAAAACGTTTTCAGATCTTATATACCTTAAAAAGAAATACAGGAATAGCTTGGGAAATGTAACATCTGACCTCAGGATTCAACTTTACAAAATAAAATCAAATATTGAAAAGTTATTCGCTGAGATGCAGGACCAACCCTCCCAGTGAAAACTTTCGATTTTTGCATATTTTTTCAATACAAAAATAATCATATCTTTAGTAATTCGAGTACTTAGTGCATACTTGTTTGTGTATTTTTTGTGAATTACTGTTCTAATTTTTGAAATTTAAATTGGTGGTCTCAGGCATCCAGTAGTGATCCAGTGAGGCTCCTCATGAGTCAAGAGGGTGGGAACCACTGCTTTAGGGGAATAATTAAAAGCAGTGTGATACTGCTTGATCTGACATGGCATACCATATTTCCCTAAACGTTTTACAAGTTCCATTACTTTTTGCATTGAGCTCTTCCAGATGCTTGACCCGCTTCATTTTACAAAATGATTGGTTAAAAGGGGGGATCTCAGTGGATCTCCATTTTCGCCGAGTTTTGGATGTAGCAATCAGTGTGGCAATGAAAAGAAATTGGTATTGTCATAGAGTAGTTTGACTATGAAATAACAATTACCAAACGGGATCGCAAAGGGGTTGGGACTAATGCGGGGCTGCGGCACACAGCAGGACAAATAAAGCAAATATGTAACCGGTCTACCGTATCGTAGCCCATCTGAAACATGCTGCTAAGCTGGAAGGGTACATTTTCTGTACACGATAAGAAGTATAGTACAGCATCCAATTAGAGTAAAAGGGCATCCTTCTATAATTTGCTCCACAAATGGCTTTGTGGGCAATCTGATTATACCAGGCCCAGCAGCATAAGTCAAACGTACATTCTGTGGAGGCCATTACTTTAGTTAAACAAACGTAAGGGACCACTACCTCATGTAACTTCGAGTATAGCTGGAGATACCACTTGCCAAACCCTGTGAGACAGGTAACAAAATAGGATTTACTAATATCTCTGGCAAGTGTGTTAACCGTTTGTTGATTGCTGTGCAAGAAATGGCTAATTTGTAAATAGGAAAATGCCACTTTGGAGGGGATGGTAGGATTATTGGCAATCAGCTGTTCCCAGGACTTCAAGCCACCAGACAGAAAACAAAAATCTAAATAATCACAGAGCCTGTGAAATCCCGCACTTGCCCTTCTGCCCATACCCTAATGGTCATGGCCTCTAGTTGTATGCCTAACCGAAAGCAATCTCTTAAGTGTATGGAAGGATGGAACTGTGTGTAAGACAGCTTGTACCTAGTGCCCTTAGGTAGCTTTGGTATTTTTAAAAAAGGAGAGAGCCGAATGTTGACCTCACCTAACATCTGCTGAAGATAAAAACAGTTCAAATAATTGTACGCTGTTGCGGGGAGAACAAGCCAATCAAGGGAGCTGCTCAGTAATGCATTTTAATATGTGGAAGTGTGAGCCCTCCGTCTTCGACGCTTAGCTGTATTGTCTTCAAGTTGGTACAAGCCTTCTTCCCCTGCCATACAAAATGACGTTGTATTGGGGCAACTTTGTTAAAAAAAAAAAAAAAAAAACACGACAGGTGAATTATAATCATAACGTTTGCAAAAATGGACACAAATAATGGGAGAATAGCCATCTTGACTAATGCTATAAGCCTCATAATAGTAAGGGGTAAGGAATGTCATTGAAGTAGTAGCCCATGCACCTTTTTCAGGGTGGTGATATAGTTTAATCAGAATAAATATGCAAAATTTGTTGAAACGCAAATCCCAAGATATCCGACAGTGCGAGTAGCAGAATAGTGTAACCTCATTTCCGAGGGTAGAACTGAGGGAGTACTATTAAATAAAATGGCTTCAGATTTGTCATGATTCATCTTATACCCCTGAATGCCTGTAAATTCTTGAATTTCGTCAAGAATGTAGGAAATGCTTTGCTCCTCAGCGGCCAGATATGATATCAAGTCCTCCGCAAAAAGTTTGATCTTGGATGCATCGTAGGGAGAGGCCCTAATTTGCGGATCTTGTTTTATTGTAGAGGCCAAAGGTTCAATAAACAGGGTGAAAAGAACAGGTGACATAGGTCACACCTGCGTTGTGCCCCTTTTGAATAAAACACGCCCCAGTCTTAGTGAATTAATTTCAGTTTTGGCCCCTGCCTTCAAATATAGGTTCTCCAATAAGCCAATTTCCAAGGAAAGGCCCATAGAACAGAATAGGAAAAAAGGTAACAGTATAAAAGAAAAAAGCATGCTGGGAAAAAAGGAACAAAGAAGACAACATGGAAACCAGAAGAAAGAAAAGATGAAGTGCACAGAGAAAAGAAGAAAAGGAAAAAGAAAAGAAGAGGAGTCCCCTATCACCAGGCAAGAAGAAATGTCCGGGAAACAGGTAAAGACAACGTGACCGGGAGCACGAAATGTGCTTCCCGAATCACGCCGTCACAGTAGTGCAAAAACGCGGAGGATGGCGCTCCGATAATCGGAGGCGCGGCCCGACTGGAAAAAGAGACGCCACAGCTAAGCGCGAAGTCACAATAGTAGGTAATAAAGTAGATGAGCTTTTTATGGATCCTGAGGCTCACCAAAATCCATCTTGCCTTGAAATCTCTTAGTACATGGTGCACCTCACAAAAAAGATCCCATGAGATCAAAACTGCCACCGCCACTAACTGCAGAACGAGCGGATTCATAATATGCATGGGAGATAAATCTTAGGATACACAGCTGTTTTGCCAAGGACTTGAGGTGGGCCTCCTGGAGTAGAACAACATGGGCTTCAGATGTTTTTGAGCAATGCCAAGACAGACCCGAATTTGGCCTGCTTATTAATCCCATTGGCATTACTAGATACAATGTTGAAACTTTTAATATTCATACCCGCTTAGCTCAGTGGGATTTAATCAAGCTTTTACCATAACTCCCCAAAAATATGCCACCCATACTCTACATTCTATGTATCCTACCTCACAGTCATCTAAAAAAAAAACAGGAAGATCATGCTGCATCCACTCCTGGACGGCAAATGCTTCTGGATTTTCCTACCTGAATTTTCTGCCTTCTATTCTTCTATTGACTCCCCCCACATGACGCCCCATGCCCCTAGAGCACCAGCCATCACGGGCTCCCACAGGAGCGACCCCCCACCCAGCCTTAAGTGCACACCCCCTTCGACCCACCTCCCTTGTCCTAGGTGAGTGCCCTGGCAATGCACTCACAACTGCTTCTACAGGTGAACAGGCACAGACAGAACGTAGGAGGATAAATGGGTCTATATTTAACATTAGGATGCCCCTGCCTCCTGTCTTGCCTCTGCCAACAACCCTCGCCCCCCTCACGTCACTCCCCCATCAGATTTTTTTTAACAGATTGTAGAACATTTTTAGCCGGGTCTATTGAAAGTAAGATCCGTGATTGGCCCTTATAAAGGACTTTCAGTTTAGATTACTGACAAATCCCTCCTGGTGCCCCTAGACTCTTCAAGTTGGCAATAATTGCTTTAAACTCTTTTTGCCATTGTGCTACGGACAGGGACATATCTGAAAAAATCCTGAAAAAAAATTAATTTTCTTAGGTTTGATATGATTTGTCCCTCATTGCGCTAATCAATATCTGCTCTTTAATGCGACAATCTTTAAAGTTGACCAAGATAGTTAGTGGATATTTTGAAGTGGGAGGCAGAAAGGGAGGAACATGATGTGCCTGCGTAGGTGTGAGAGCCATGTCATTGGCTGCTAGTTCCAGGGCCACATATATTTATTAATTAATTAGATCAGTAATTAATTTGGTGACAGTCAGGCCATTCTGTCAACCCTCACGGATCCCAACGAATGCCAAGTTGGAATGGAAAGATTAGTTTCGACAGCTTCAGGTTTTAACTGCAACTCCACTAGTTCCGATTGGAGCTTTAGAGTTATAGGGTCTTCAAAGTCAGAAACTCTTTGCTCCACTTGAATGACCCGTGTGCTGAGGAGCTGGATGTTTGAGGTAATCTGGCCCAGTTGGTCGTTTGTTTCTTTATGGGCCTTCTCCTGTGAGAGTTTCAATTCCCTAATTTCACCTAGCATTTGCTGCAACATCTCTTCAATAGGAGGGGATTAGGCTTTGCATGGCAGAGGCAAGTGGTCCATTGAGGGTGACTGGACCTGCAAGGAGGTCAGATCCGAAGAAGAGGCTTTCCTTCTCCTAGCAGAGACTGCCTCCATCGCTGGCAGAATTGCTCCTTCCGGGGAGTTCAATGAAGTGTTCGTTGTTACACTTAGGTCACCTAAGCTAACCATTCACCCCAGATGGGTCCTCTGTCTTGTTCTGGCTAGCCACTTGATCAGTCCCATCCCTCAATGCACCTTTGGGTCCGAAGAGGAGAACATGTGGTAAGTAGGGAACCTTTTTAGTGCACCAACATTTCCCACCATAGGTTTATGAGAGGTATTATCCAGGTCTGAAGATATGCATGCAGCAATGGGCTGAAAGATGAGGCTCTGTAATGGCGATGCTGCAGCCTTGACAAAACGCTCCACCACGCTGTCAGACATAGTCATCCCTTGACTACTCCCACTTAGGACGAGCATATCAGGAGATTAATCAGATATTAGTGGGCTGACGATGCCAGTTTCATTAAGTCCATCCACAAAGGTTTCCAGATGCCCCAAAGCCGCTATCCCCTTTACGTTCACGTCTATGGACTACCTATTCTAACAAGTGTCCAGCCGCTCCTCCTCGTAGGTCTTAGCCCCTGGTATCAGGGTAACGCTCTGAAAGTGCAATCTTTGGCTCCTTTTACGGCTTGCCTGGCACACAAGCATTTACCATGATATCTCAGAAGAGTTGCTTTATTGATTATGGGGAGGTGCAGAAGATTAAAGTAAGGAATACGCTAGGGAAACCATAGGTCACAAGCCAAATCCACAGCTACACAGACCACCTTCGCTGCACACCGTAGGTTCCCAGGGCACCTACTGCGCCCACAGTCTTCACAAATCGCCAAATTGCTAACTCGAGGTTTGCAGTCACTCCCAAGCGCTAGAAATCAGCAGTATGCTTGTGCACCAAGACACACAGAGTAGCACTACCCAGCAGCTCCCCAATGTAACGTAGCTCTGAGGCTGTTGTAGAGAGTTGCGGCAAATAGCTTTAAGTTTGCTTTTTTGTTTGCAGGGGGCTTAGGTGGGTTAAATTTTAATAATGAAGTGTATGCTAGGAATATCTCCGGAGGTCGCAAGCCACACCCGCATCTACGTGGGCCGCCTCTGCAATATCAACATGCCATATGTTCCCAGCACCTGGGAAGGCACCTGGTGTGCTCACACAGATTACTGAGGCAGTGCAACAACTGGAGCTGATTTTCTAAATTATGGGCTTTGTTGACCCTCCAGAGGCAGGAAAACTATGCTGGCCTCTAGTTCCTTGCGTGCCTATCATTGCTGATCACTATGGCCATGTGCCACTGTTTCAAAAGATTATACTTGCGACGTGTGTCATGCACTATGTGGTCCCATGTGACATCTGCTGCACTAGGATAGTTTGCTTAGCGCCCACTTTAGATTCTAGTGGTGCATCTTCCTTCCTGTAGTCATCACAGAGGTCGCCCCCTATTCCTCAAGTGGGTTATTCCAATTATATGTCTTGGGTAGTATACCTGCCTAGCTGGAAACTTGCTTGCATATGGCAGAAGTCCATATATGAGAGTAGTGGCAAGAGCACAAAATGCAGACTCATTACACAAAGGGGTAGATGGAGGACCAGTGGCACTAGTCTATCTCGCCAGTTACGATTCAAGTATAGGGATATGAAAGTAAGCATCCGGCAAGTCGACAGACACCATCCAATCCTCTTTGTTCAATGCCAGAAGCACCTGTGCCAGAGTCAGCATCTTGAATTTATCCTGTTTGAGGAACCAATTCAAAACCCTCAGGTCCAGGATTGGTCTCAATCACCTCAAATACTTTATTTTGTCATCTACATGTTTATATGTCACACATTTGACTGTTTCCAAAAATGTCCTGGCGATCTGCACTCTTACGTGTTCAATGGTTCATGCACATGTACTGGTGAGGGTTACCCAGGCAGCAGGATGCCTGCCTCGAAGAAGGGGTAGAGAGATTCATAGGCAGGCACAAACTGCACATATTCATAAACCAGTTATAGTCTGTGTCACATGACATTGCTAATAACAGGAGACCCATGTGCGCCTTATAAGAGGTTAACCTAAAAAAAAATGAGCTCATGTGAACATCCGAATGACTGCCAGCACTTCCAAAGAGTCTATCTACTGCAATGGTCCTTGTACATGTATCATGCAGACACTCTGTAGTGCCCAGAGTGGAGAAAGTGCAGTCAGGTGCCTCCCCTCATTGCCCCAGCAGCACACATGCACGTGGGGTACCACTGGCCCACACAGTGATTAATAATCAAGGTGACGTTTTTTTTTTTTTAATGTCTGCGTGAACCCGCTTGCCCTGTTCTGACACTGCTTGGCTATATCACATCCGAACAGCTGGTGAATTCAGCAAGAAATATGAGCACAAGAAGCGGACCAAATGAAGTGCACCGCAAAAACAGCCAAATAAGAATGTCATGAGAACTGTAACCACAAGGTACTGGAGTGCTTTAAATGAGCACCAGTTACATTACACAAGGACACATTGATTTTTTTTTGCCCAGAACCACAGGATGTTGAGCCAACACTGTAGTGAATCCTATTTTGTTTTATTGGGAAACAGGAGTTAGCTTAGCCTTTGGCTTGCAGACTCATGTCCCGTCACCTAGTGACTTTTACCCTACTTAGCTTGCTCTGTTTTAGCGCATTTATTTAATTATATATTTTAAGATGGATGCCTTATTTCTAGTTAGGCCAATGTTTTAGTTTCACATTATCAGTGCCACCACGCTAAGGCGTCAATTTAAGAGACAAAGATAAACAAACTGTAGGTGTTCACATTAGGTACTTTCCCTCTTCACGCCTTCGAGGGAATTGTTTACATAAATTGCCGTCCCAAGCATGTCTTCTTATCTATTGTGTGGGAACAGACCGATGTCAGGGGTCCGAGCAGATCTGTATAATGCGCCTCACTTAGACAGGTAGTTAGAGGGATTCCGACCAGATGTCATCGCTGCTATTGATGTTGCACGTCACCTTGACGCTGACCCAGTCTTCGTGTCCCTACGGAGTCTGAGCTAGAGACCTCATTCCAAGGTAACAAGAGTTGGGGGGCTCTTCTCATGGCATTGGCAGATTAGGTTTAACATACCTAGCTCTCTTTTAGGTTAGAGATTAGGTACATGACATTAGGGTTTTAGGACATATTTCATATCTCATGTCATTGCAAGATGGTGGGGTCTTTGTATTAATGACTCTTGTTCTTTACCATTCTGTTTCTTGCATTATTCATTATCCTAATCATTGCAGCCCATGCAACTTATCGTAGATTGCAGTTTTGTTAAATAAAACCTACTGAAACCTTATTGCATCTTCTTCATTGCCTGTGTTTGATTGAGACATGTTGTTCATGTGAAAAAGGGGTCATCTTTGTTTAACCACGACAATCCCTGTGATGTCACACTCTTGAGTCCATGAGTAAAGACTGCCAAAAATCACCTTTTACTGTTTAGGTTTTTGGTGAGGTGCTGCTTGTGAGCCGGGAGGTTTGGGACGACAGTTGTGACTTGTTGAAGGATTGGCATAATCCCCTACCAACTTAAGTACTGTCATCCTTAGGCCATCAGTCTTGCCTAGAGCAAGAGTCAAACTACGACAAAACCAGGACTGGAACCTGGTTCCCCAGTTCCACAGTGGGCAGCTCGGGCTGTGATGCCACATCTTCTTCCAAGAGGAGAGTGTTGCTTGCCACCCCCCCAAAACCTCCCCCAAGTGTTGCAGGGAACATTGCACAGCAGGTAGCAGGAGCAAAGTAAATGAACACAAAGCGCTACGGCACGCCGAGAATTCACTGCATCATAGCCCTTTGTTTTTATTTACTTTAAGCCATGTTTCACAGCCCGCACTGATAACATCTTAAAAAAAAAAATTAACAGTTAAACAGCTCACGCAGAACGATTTGGCTTTCACAACGTTTTTTAAAGATGTTGCACAGCAGTGCGGGCTGCTGTGAAACATGACTTAAATTAAACAAAAAAAAAACACTGTGATGCAGCCAATGCTAGCTCCGCCATAGCACTTTGATTTTATTTGCTTTGAACCATGTTGCACACCGGTCCACACTGCTGTGCAACAGCTTTAAAAACATTGACAACGCTAATACATACCTGCCAAATTGAACAAAAATCTCACTGTGAGGAGGGGCGGGCCTTGGAAGGGGTTGGGCCTTGTGCTGAGAAGTACCTACGAAGCACTTTTGCCCCCACCCTGCCCCCAAAGTCCTGTCCTCAAAAACAAAACAAAAATGTCCTGGGGTGTTTTCACACCCATTAATGGACGTGGACAGTTCAAACTCTCCGAAAATGAGCTGAAAATTATTGTTTACAGTGTTTTTCAGCTCGTTCGCCTGCCGCTATGTGATATCGGCTCCTCAACGGTATACAGCTCCACTGTGTAATGAAAGCCTATATTGTGTGTCACACAGTGGAACCATGTCGGTTAGCAGGTCTGCAATAGGTCTAGCATAGGCATCTGTTTAATACAGAGGTTATCCCCCAGGTTATTTTTCCCGACTACACATAGAATGAGAGAGTAAACTGCAGCTCTTTGTACATGGCCAGAGAAGGTTTCCATATTGTCGAGGAGCAATAAGTTATCAGGGACATTGTCTACTAGCTGGTTAAGTTAGTAATGGAAATATCCATCAACAATCTCTTCCTCATGATAACAAGGAAAGGATTATGCTACTTGAAATGCTGCTCCTCGAAGGGCACATCTGAGACCACAGTCCAAAGTATTGTTAGCCGGTCTAGGCAATGCCCTGTAAGCCATCTCTCCTGCAACATGACAAGTTAGAGTTAAAAGAGAACAAAATAAAAAATGAAAAACAGGGATGTGCTCAGTTAGACCCTTCCTCCGAGGGCTAGTGTGGAGTCCCCTTCCGGATAGGACCAGGGTTTTATGAAGCTTATAATGTATAAGGAGAACTCACACTAACAGGTGCTTCATGCATCATACAATACAGATATTCACTAGCAGTCTTTTAAGTAGAAGAATGTTTTCATAATTTTCATTTCATTTATTACCAAACAGATTCAAATAATGCTTAGTCCTAAGGAAGACTCAGTACCCAGTGTGAACAAAACATGTTAAAAAGTAAAATATATCACCTTTGACCTATTGTTATTTGTGAGAGCGAAGGAAACCCTATTTACCCGGCTGTAATCATAATTTTGCACCTGACTGTAGATTCCCACGTTGTGAATAATCGTAGTGAAAAAGCTGTACCCAGTATCTGTAACAGTATCAAAATAATCTTCAGGACCACCCCAACCCTCTTTGAATGTAGGACGAACATGAGCACACACCTCTTACACTATATCACAAGGCAGTAAAAGTTAATTTATGCTTCCAGAACCTAGCTACGTCTTCAATCGACTATTATAAGGATCTCTGAGCATGTAAAGCACACTGCTCCCTTTTGGATGGGTTCACTATATACAAATATCACATGTATATCTATAAAAACAATCTAGGATTCAGCTTGGACACTATAATTTACTAGTCTCAAAATGTTGTCAGGCACTGTTTGGAACTGTGGCAAGGATGACGGCCAAAAAGTCTCCTTTAAACTCAGAATTACTCTGACTCTCATGTGGACAGGAGACTCCTCCTCCAGATCTAATTTTCTGTCATCGTGTAATGTGACTGTATCTAGCGGCAGGTTAGCTTTACCAGATAATCGTTTACGAGGTGGGGAGCTGAGAGGATTGTTTGTGAGTTTACTACAGATTAAGCTGCAAAACAATGGTCATAGACAAGTCCACTGGAAACAGTTATTCTGCCTTTTCTGCTTAAATATGAATTTTCTGTACTACCCCATAAACCATAATCTGATAAATTAATTACGTAGTTAAACAAAAACGTAGTTACATTGTTTCTAGGCCCAAAAAGATCAAAACGGCTGTACACAGAGTGCAACGTCTCCACTGAAACCTGGCAAGTGTTCACTGGGTGCCTTTCACCTATTGACTCTTGAATGCTGTAAGAAAGAGACAATTTAGCCCCGAGAGTGTCAACATTCCTAATTCATGGACTGGAGGAAGAGAAAGAGACAATTTAGCCCTGAGAGTGTCAACATTACTAATGCATGGACTGGGGGAGGATGTGCGCCTTCACCAGGAACCAAAAACAAACTACTATCTAATTCTAACAGGAAGGAATACTGATGCATTTCTTGATCATAGAAATATGGTTCTCAGGCGTCACACAAATTCATGTTTATACCATTGACAATGGTCTCAAAGCAGCATATATTTGAAGAGGATACTCAGGCTTCAGACAAGTCAAAAATGATTTAAGCGTACACATTTTTCTAGATTCATATGTTGTTCAGAGCTTATAAAACAGTACTTCCCTATGGAGCAGATTAAGAATGAACTAAAGCCTTAAACAGTTTTTGTAAAGCAGTGTTTGTAACACAAGTGGTTACTGTGTTGGTACAACTTGGATGCAAACATAAGGTGCCCTATTCTCAAGGCTTTGTGTACACGCATGTAAGATTTGTTTCTGAAAATAGTCTTACTTATGTGTGTTTAATAACTTTTGCAACTCAAAAAAGTTGACTTTGTGTTGTAAATGGATGTTCTCGTGTGTGATTAAAGATACAAACAGGGTTGTGAAGAAGGAATGTGTCTTGGGTTCACCACTCGTATCTGTCCCCTTCCCATTTTGGAAAACGTTACTGCTGTCTACGGTGAATTGGCGGAGGGAAGGGAACACCCACCAAATTGGTGGGATTCTCGAACAGGAAAATATTTTGACAGAGGACAAAAATGCTATTGTTCACATGTAATCACATTTCCTCCACGTACAGTTGAGCACTGCATACATCAAGAGAGTTTGTTTGCTTTTTCACAATTGCCATCAAGTTACAGGAATAACCTGGAAATGCCAACAAAGACCCAATCTATGCCCACGAGAAGCTGTCCACTTCTGAGCTAGATTTATCTATTTGTTTGTGAGTTAGATCCATTATCTTGTGAAGTTACAACACTCAACCACAAAGTGAACAAGGGGAAGGTTATCAAAACATGCCAGATTGTCACCTTGCTCGAAAGTAGAGTGTGGTCTAGATGTACAAGGATAATTACCTATTAGCAAGCTTATATCACTGGCTAATACAGCAAACTACCAAATGTTCGAATCCTGTCTTTGAAGCAGCTTCTGTGGTTCCAATCCTGATTTTGAAGTAGCTTAACTGGTAATCCTGACTTTGAAACAGCTTATGTGGGTCCAATGTTGCAATCCTGATTTGAAACAGCTTATGCGATTCCAAACTTCACTTTGAAAAAGGTTATGTGGTTCTCATGTTCAAATCCTGACTACGAAGCAGCTAATGTGGTTACAATCCTTACATTGAAACAGCTTACATGGTTTCAGTGTTCCAATCCTGACGTTTCAGCAGCTTGTGGTAATCTAGACCTTGAAGCAGTTTATGTTGTTCCAATTCTCCCATCCTGGCTTTAAAGCAGCTTATGTAGTTGTGCAAATAACACAAACAGTTGTGATGTTTATCTGAACTATTAAACCTCATAAGTAGTAAATAAAAGTTCATTCTATGACTGATAATTGGTAAATTGAGCAATTCCATCACAATTCACATAAAAGGGTGGGAGTGTGCTGATGAATTTAGGTCTCTCTCTCTCGTTCAGAGTTTTCTTTAGCGACATGGTTAACAAGTTAATATTAGCAACTAAGAAAAAATAATTTCCAAGGAAGTTCTTTGTGGCACATTTATGCATATGTTCAAAAGGGGCCACCACTAGTCTTACCACCACAGTTCAAAATAAGCACGCATTTGCAATGCAATAGGTATTGCATTAACAAGTGTTAGAGATGTTGGCGTTATAAATGATAATGATAACCTCATATTTGGGACCTTAGAGATATAAAGCAATGCAGCACATTAAACCTTTATCAGAAATAAATGGTGTTTGTGCATTCCTTCATACACTTGGCATTAGACTGTAATGGTCTGAACAGCCCTTACAGAGCACCACAGTAAAATAGCATTTGGAAGAAACATGATTAGAGGGCATAATCACATAAAAAGGAATGATAAGGAACATTGCAGTGTAACCATATTATCAGCCCCTTGAGGGCATAGTGTATTACACATTTTCAGGTCTAGCAGGCCTTTTAAATATCATTTAACTGTGGAGTCAGTGGCACAAGAGTGCAGTGCCGCAGGTCGTGGCTAGATGTCCCTGTAGAGTCAACAGCAGGCGGTGCAGTACCGCTGGCGTTGGTTAGATGTCGCTGTGGAGCCAAAAGCACTCAGAGTACAGTGTCGCAGAACACTGCCAGAACTTCTTCTAACGTTAGAAGCCCAGAATGTCCCCCAAAACCGGAAACAGATGGAAAAGTACCAGGTTCTCAGTGAAACAGCTGAAATATTTAGCCATGCCGCACATTAAACGTTTATCAAAAAATAAACTGTGTTTGTGCATTCCTTCATTCAGTTGGCATTATTCTGTAATGGTCCGAACAGCCCCTACAAAGCATCACATTAAAAATAGTATTCGAGAGAAACATGGTCATGCAACCATAAAGGCCGCTCCTAGAGGGTGTAATCAAATGAAAAAATAATGACAAAGAACACTGCAGTGTAACAATATGATCAGCCCTTTGAGGGCATAATGTATTACACATTTTCAGGCCTAGAAGTTCCTTTTAAAATATTTAAATGTGGAGTCAGTGGCACAAGAGTGCAGTGCTGCAGGTCGTTACTCGATGTCCCTGTTGAGTCACCAGCAGAAGGTGCAGTACCACTGGCGGTGGCTAGAAGTCCCTGTAGAGCCAACAGCAGAAGGTGCAGTACCACTGGCTTTGGCTAGATGTCATTGTAGAGTCAACAGCAGAAGGTGCAGTACCACTGGTTGTGACTAGATGTCCCTGTGGAACCAAAAGCACTCAGAGTACAGTGTCACAGAACACTGCCAGAACTTCTTCTGACGTCAGAGGCTCAGAATGTCCCCCACACCAAGAAACAGCTGTAGAAGTACCAGGTCCTCAGTGAAATGGCTGAAATATTTAGCCATGCTGCACATTAAACCTTTATCAGAAATAAACTGTGTTTGTGTATTTGCAGACCATTAGCAGCACGAAACCTAGGCATCATCATGGACTCCTCTCTAACCATGACTCGCCAAGTCAACGCCGTCTTCATCATGCTTCCACACCCTCAGACTCCTGCAGAAGATTTTCAAGTGGATTCCCTTTGACAAGAGGAAGACAGTCACCCATGCACTCTTCACTAGCAAACTAGTCTACGGCAACATACTCTATGCCGGCATCACCAAGAAACTTCAATCAAAACTACAAAGAATCCAGAATGCAGCAGACAGACTCATCCGGGACATCCCCGACACAGCCACATCTCCTCCCACCTCGGAGACCTACACTGGCACCCAGTCAAGAAGTGCATCACATACAAACTCCTGATCCACACCTAAAAAGCACTGCACAACATAGGACCGGCATACCTAAATCACTGCCTCGCCTTCTACGTACCCAACAGATATCTCCGTTCTTCCCAGCTCGCCCTTGCAGCCGTCCCCAAGATCCGGAAAAGCACAGCAGGGGGAAGATCCTTCTCCGACCTCGCAGCCCAGACATGGAACACGCTACCTCTCAAGCTCAGGCAGACCGCATCACTGAAGCAGTTCAGGAAGAACCTCAAGACCTAGCTATTTGACTAAGCAGCACACCCACAAACAGCGCCTTGACAACCTATTGGTGATTAGCCCTGTTCTACAAATCTCTGACTGATTGATTGAACAGAAGGTGCAATACCACTGGTCCTAGCTAGATGTCCCTATGGAGTTAATAGGGTCTTGGGGCAATTAACTTTCTTCAGCCCCTGGAGAGTATAGTGCATTACACGTTTGCAGGCCTAGCAGGGCTGTCAGAAGATTGTCCTCTCAGTTGTCAAAACAAAAGTTCCAGCTACAAGAGAGCTTAAACATGCATTGAATGGTGAACGAGGTTATGATTTGTGGGCCCCCTCAAACCTAGTGTGACCCACATGATGGCCTGGACAGAAAGAGCACATCATTCTGAATGCTTTAATGGTGGCCCCTAGGACCACCACAGACTGAGTTATGGGCACAACTGTGTTGTAAAAGGAATGCCTGAAAAGCATTATGGCGTGAATTTCCTCGAGTGCAGTGAATATTGTAGTATTGGCTCTCCGCTGTGAGGGGAGAACGGCTGTTGAGGATTCATTCCTGGGTCAACTGCATGCTATATAAAGCCACAAAAAAAGGTACAAAAAACATGAACGACACAAATACTCGTAATTACTGACTTTGTAAAGTAAGGACCAAGTGAAGGGCAAACACGGAAAATGAACCACAAGGGTGAACACGAGTGTTTACTGACAAACACAAAAGGCAGGAAACAAAGAAAAATGGTCCATTCAAACAACAGAAAAACATTCCAGGCGTAATTAAACTGTACTTGGCCGGTGCTCCTCAGCCAAGTACAGGAAGCTACGTATTGGCTGCTAAACCTGTTAGGAGGCAGCAAAACAAGAGTGACACTGCCTTCAACCTATGGTAAGAAGCAGGCAGGGGCAGGCAGGAGCAAAGCAAAGTCCTATACTCCATCCAACAGGTCTTGCAGACAGTGCATGCGCGCGGCCTAGGCTCGAACTAAAAATGGCGCTAGGGCCCTTTGGTAGACAGAGTTTTGAGGGCTTCTATGAAAGTTAGATTTGCTGATACTTAAAAAAAAAAAAAAAAACACACATAAAAAAAAAAACAACAATGATTCCCTTTTCTGCTACAAACAGATCTGCACTGTGCTTTTACTTCCAGGATCACACTCAAAGAGTAAAGAGGAATTCAATTATGTCAGAGATCCATCCAGTCAAGGATGGAGTTCCATAAGGATCCACATTCAACCAAACACTCTAACACAGCTGGTTATATACCTGGATGGGAATTTGAAGCAAAATATTACCGCCTTTAAAGAATGTCTCTCTGCTCCTCCTAACTGGATGCAAAACAACGCCTTGAAATTGAACTCCGATAAAAGTGAAGTCCCGGACTTTGAGCCAAACAAGTTAACTTGGTCAGATACTTGTTGACCCAAAGTTCTTGAATTGCAGTTGGTGCCACATATAGTGGTGAAAAACATGGGGTTCTAGCTTGATAAGAAGCTAAAACCCAGTTAGTAAAATAGTGTCCACTCATTTCCTCTATCTTAAATTACAGAAGCCTACCTTAACATTCTTGCCTCAAGAAGACAGGAAAGTCAGTCGCAACTCCAGCTCTAACTATCAAGTTTAAATGAGCACAATAGCCTGTACCTGGGTTTCACATAAAGCTATTTAGCAAAACTACAACTTCTACAACACTCAGAAATCTCACAGATTTATGGGCTGAGGAGACATATACA
Source organism: Pleurodeles waltl (assembly GCF_031143425.1). Classification (NCBI taxonomy): domain Eukaryota; kingdom Metazoa; phylum Chordata; class Amphibia; order Caudata; family Salamandridae; genus Pleurodeles; species Pleurodeles waltl. The sequence goes on along the minus strand of NC_090441.1, from coordinate 53,967,993 downwards.
AGTGCTGGGATACAGAAATAACCTCCACTGGTGTCTCCAGTTTTAGTTAATGTAAATGCTATATAAAATCATTTGTCACCTCCCCCCACACTGGATCATAAACCTTTGCATGTGAGCCCCCCACATCCACTGAGATACGTACCTTAGGGTCACCAGTGACTGCATGTCTGCAAACAGCAGAAGCTTAAAACCATTTTGTAAGCCCCACAATTGCAAGAGCTTTGGTGTCTTTACTATTACCAACGCTAGTTCCCTCCCATGACCTGTTTGACTGTGGTCACCTTATAACTAGTCAGTCCTATTAGAACCTGATTGACAACTTGGAAAACTGCAACCTCCTTAATGTCAGAACATATGGTTCAGAACAAATAGCCATTGGTACCACTGTAAAAAGGGTTAAAAGGCAAATGAGGTATTTCCACACTGTACAACTGAGAAAATACTTGTAACATTTGAGAAAAGGGAAAACAGAAAGTTAGAAATCCAGAGTGACATGCATGCACATTTGTGGGGATTTGACATAATAGATTGCTCGATGAAAGAGGGTGCAAGGGTGGTAGCACAACAAAGGGACAAAAGAATGATGTCTATGCACTGACGACTGGGAGATGCATCAACCAAATTGATAATTAAATTAAATTTCCCATTAGATGTGACCTGTGTGGATACCGTGCAGGCTTTATGCCGACTGCACTTCAAACAGGAGGAATTCTTTCACTAGAAAAATGGCTCACAACAGGATGTGCTATTTTGCTATTAGTTAAGTGTGTATATTGTTTTGTTATGTTTAAGATATTTAGAGAAGTCTCATCCACCAAACTTTTCTCACAATATATATGTGAAAGAGAGGTCTATGACATGCAAAATATAAAAGTGAAGTGACGCCTTATGTTTAAAGAGACAACCTTTCAAAAGCAACAAGTTCAAATGTAACTTACTAAAAATATTGAGATACAGTGTCACATGGGGCATGCAATATTTACTCTAAATAGAAAGTACACCGAAAAACATCATGTTTCAGTTAGATAAGTATTTTTTTATTTTTCAATAAAAACGAATTAAACCAAGTTAGAAATTCAAATAGCACATATATTGGTTCCTCAGAATTCCCTCTACTTAGGGTGAGCCAAGAGGACGTCACAGGATTTTGCAAACAAGAGCTAACAAAGGGCTTGAGACTGGCATTGCTGACAGAACTAAGAATGCAGGATACTTAATTTGGTCTCACCTGCTTGTCAATTTTCAAATTCATCATTAAAGGGGGAAGGTTTCAAGGATTGACCAGTCATATGATAGTGCCACTTGGTGATATTAAGTGGCAATTTGGCACGTAGAAGTGGTGGATGAAGGCTGTCAGGAATCCTCTCATAATAGCTAAAACCAACTTAAGTGAACTTAACAAAAAAAAACTCACGTTGGTGAAACCATGCTAGCGAAAAGCAATACTGAAAAATTATGAAAACCCTAAAACTTCATAGAACCAATATCCAAGCCTGCGTTCAACTGTTAAAATAACAAGCCACAAAAAATGACGGAACCCTTCAAATATTTCTTATAAATTATGTGTGCTAAAAATTAAAAGAAGTTAAGAAATGTGGAAAAATAGAGCAGCAAACATGGGTTAGGGTTATCAGTGATTTCTATTTCTACAGTATTTTTAAACTGATGGCTGCCACTCGGGAGGATAGATGAGGAAACATGTTAACAAGAAAAGAAGACTGATGGAAAGCAAAAAATAGAAAGAAGAAAACATTAGAATCTATGCAATTAACAATTCTAGGTTTGTTTCCATATACAAAAGCAACTGGAATTTTGATCTCAATAAGAAACGTTCCAATTTGGATAGACTCTGCTTTCTAAAAATAAATTAAATAAAGCTGAGAAGTTTCAGGTTTCTTTTCTTAAAGCTATGATGGCAAATAGAGAGGGATTGGCACACAGTTACAATGAAAGAAAACTTGTATCAAGCATTGTCTGAAATAATTTTATAAACAAATTACTGCTTTAGTGTAGATCATTCAGGCATCCATTATGTCCGTGACATTTAACAAACTAACAAAGAGGGAAGAGATGTGACCTAGAGTTGGCATGTATTAGGCTTAATGGGATGGTAATTGTTTTGTTCCTGCTGAAGACATGGACATTTCTGAAGACTGATCTGGAATTCAAGAAATTAATTGAAGAGACACTGCTTACAAGCCAAATTTGATTGAACTATTTTGAGAGATATAAGGGGTTAAAGGGAGAGCTAGACAAATGAAGCCTTTGCTTTAGAAAGACTGACTCAAAATCTGAAGCCACCGTTCAGAAATGTTCCCCAGTAATTAACTATTTAAGCCTAATGGACCAGATGTACTAAAATCAGAAATAGCGATTTCCTAACTGCGATTTTCAGAGAATCGCAACAAGCCAATTCCTATTCTTAATGTAATAGGCCCTCATGTACAACACCACTTTAGGGTCAGTAAGGCTCAGACTCATAAAATAAGAGCCTTTCTGACAACAAAAATGCAATTTTTTGTTCCCCAAACCCAAATAGCATTTCAGTTACATGTTACCAAACATTACAGAATCGGTATTTGAGTGTGGTATTAAATACAGGGATGGTGGCCACCTGGGGTCAGCCAACCACCATGATTGTGCTTGCTTTTAAATAAAACAATATTTTTTTCTGTGCAACGCATACAGTTTACCTTAAAGGAAAATAGTATGTGTTTCAAAAGAAGAAAAAAAATGTTTAAGTTCCTTTTTTAAGAGTAGGCAGAGGTCCGTGGGGCCACTCACTCCTCATAAAAAAAATATTGTTTTTAACATTCCCATTTTGCATAAAAAAGGGAAATAAATTAATAAAATAATAATAATATATTACTTTACATTTACATGGGGGAACCCTTCCCATTTGAGAATGGTTAGCACTACCTTTTAGTAGACTGTACAAAATATATGCTTTACAAATGTTATTCAGTTGCATAATATTAATAGGTACAACTGCAAATCAGTATTTGGAAGGGATGCCCTAAATATGTCCCTTCCAAATACCGATTTGCAAACCCAAACTGTGATTCTGTAGTGTTAGAAATTGGGTTGTTGGCTGACTGGGGTATGAGCCCTTGTCAAGCAGCAACCACAGTGCTAGTCAGGGTAAGGTCCAGGCAAACCCTAAATTAACCTGTGCTCACCCTCCGGTATTGTGGCACAGAGCAGTCAGGCTTAACCTAGAGGAGCGTCTAAAGTATTTGTGTAGCACTTCGAACAGTAAAACTGTGAAAATACCACATAAAAGATTCCACACCAGACTAGAAAACCATATCAAGGTTTAATAAATAAAACAAGACCAAAACGACAAAAATTAGAACTGGAAATATTGAATTTCAAAGTTTTAAGTAAAAATCACAGCAAGAAGCAGCATTGTGGATATCTGGCTGTGCTGGACCGGGACAAAGTCAAATGTTCAAGCCGAGTGCGAAGGAATAGGGGCAGGCTACAGGAACCCAGTTGGGCCAGCTGAACCAAAGTACCTTAAATTCTTGTTGCCGAGTGTTGTGTGGATCTGCATTGAAGATGTGCTGCGTAGCCAAGGCGATGTATTGGTTTTGAGATGTGGCAAAGAAGCAGCGCGAGGTCCTGTTTCATCGACATCGAGGATCCTTTCGACGGGGCTTGTGACGCGAAGGCTGATGTCTTAGAGGCGTTGCGCAGTAGAGACGATGCATCGGTTCTGATGTGTGGTGACGCTGTAATGTGAGTTTTTGTCGTTGATGATGCAGTTGACAAGAGATGTGAGGAGCTTGCTCTGGGAAAAGAGCTGCGCAGTAGCAGGTCCTGAGGCGATGTGTCGAACTCAAGATGCGTTGGCGATGCAAGTCTGTTGCGACATGTCCAATCCACTGAACAGCAGCGATGCGTTGTTCTGCTTGCGGATGCACTGCTCAGCCAAGGAAATAGGTCGGTTCTGCTTGAGGATGTGTCACTCAGCAGATGATGGATTGGTTCCGCTCAGAAAACACCTTAGGAGTGCTTCCAAGGGTCCAGGACTAGGGTGGCACCACTTGCCAGGGTAAACTCACAAATGGCAGAGTCAAGGTGCAGAAACAGGGTGCTTGGAAGTCTTTTATGTCCCTGAGAGATCAGATCAGGAGTCAAGCTAACTAGCCCTTGGAGTCACTCTGGGTTCAACTGATGCAGGTCTAGTTCTTCTCTCTCAGGTATAGGGCAGCCAGCAGCAGGTCAGCACAGCAAAGCAGGAATCCAGCAGAGTGCAGTCCTGAAGAATGGCAGTCTTTCAGCAGCACAGCAGTCCTTCCTGGCAGAGTAACCACAGGTCTAGAAGTGTACTCAGGTGGTGGTGTCTGAGGTTCAGTTCTTAAACCCGGAGGTGCCTTTGAAGTGGGGCAGACTTCAAAGATAGGGCTTTGAAGCGCACAGAGGCCCTCCCCTTCCTGCCCTGGCTCCAGACTCACTCCAGGCCTTTGTGTGGGGACAGGACACAGCCCATTCAGGTGTGAGGGAGGTTGGGTCCAGCTCTTACCTCCCATTCTGCTAGGATGGCCTATCAAGTCACAGCTAAGCTCCCATTGTGTGTGGCTCTCTAGAAGGAATACACAACACCCAGCTGTCACCAACCCTAGACAAGTGATCAGAGACAAGCAGCAGGCACCAAACAAATGGCTCATTTAAAAAAAAGTAATGCCTCCTTTTTAAAAGTGACATTTTCAGAGTAGCAATTTAAAATCCAACTTCACCATAAGTTTGGATTATAAATTGTGATTCAATAGACACCAAACTTGAAACGTCTACCTCTTCATAACTGCAAATTAAACTTATAAAATGTAATATGTTAATCTCAATGTTATACTTTGGGAAAGGTATGCCTTGCAGTAGTGAAAAGCGACTTTGGGAGTTTCACTACCAGGACATGTAGAACCAAAAAGTACATGTCCTGCCTTTTAAACATTGCACCCTGTCCTCAGAGTTGTTCAGGGCCTACCTTAGGTGACTTATATGTAAACAAAAGGGATGTTTGGGGCCTGGCAAAAGGGTTATTTTGCCAGATTGACATGGCAGTGTAACACTGCACACGCAGGCTCTGCAATGGCAGGCCTGAGACATGACATGGTTAAGGAGCTACTTGAGTGGGTGGCACAATCAGTACTTTAGGCTGACCAGTAGCATTTCATTTACAGGCCCTGGGTACACATAGTTCTACTCTACTAGGAACTTATAAGTAAATTAAATATACCAATTACGGATAAGCCAATATGGCCATGTATAGAGGAGAGAGCACAAACAGTTTAGCAGTAGTTGGCAGTAGTAAAGTGCACAGAGTCCTAATACCAGCAAAACCGAGGTCATAAAAGTGGAGCAGATAGGCAAAAAGTTGTGGGGAAATCCCTTCCCCCCTCACAACCCCCCCTCCCCAAGGGTGTCAGGTGTAAAGTGTAAAATGCCAGTTTGGTGCTTGCACATACCAAAGATCTGAATCGGGCCATTTACAACCGCTAAAATATTTTGAGCATCTGGCCCAATGTCCATTAAGTCATTGCCTTTGAAGACGTACTCCTCTGTTTTGTGTGCAGGGAAGCAAAAAGAGGAAATTACTTAGTATGTTGCTGATGATTGAACTGAATACTGAATTAAGAGTAATGGTATACTGGCCAACTCTCATTTTACCTTATCAGAGAAAAGAGAGGTAGGAAGATCATGTTTTATTCATCAATGTCTTGTAGTAGTAGTGGGCACCAAGACTGAGCAAGATGCTGCCACACTCCCTTTAATAAAGGCAAGTTGTTCTGAACAAGAGACTTTTCATCAGTTCTCAGTGGGTAACTACAAGATGTTGAAATAGTGCAGAAGGCTTTCCCATATAAGCACCAACAAAGATTCAAAAACTGAAACTCCTGTAGAGCCACATAACAAAATCCTTCCATGGCTCTGATTTCTTGTGAGAAAATATGATACACTTCCCAGGAGCTCTCAGAGTCCCACTGCTTGATTTAAGCTGACCATCGCAGTTTTTATGATTTCCTTTTCTTTTTAAAGATATTTTATTAATGTTTTCACTTAAACATTAAATAATTATAGAAAACTTGTTATGAAGCACATAAAATAACCATACACAATATACAGGCAATCTTGCAAAACTAGTATTGCACACCAAAAGAGTTTCCCAGCTTATTTATCACAATTACACCCAACAGACGACCTGCAGGTAAGTATGGTAGGATGGTATGTGATCAAGTCCAATTGCTGGAATGTTTGACATGTGCTTAGCAGTTGAAGGTGAAATGGACCATCTGACACGAATACAGATTGTTATAAATTAGATCTCTAGTTGGCAGTGGTATGCACCCTGTCCAAGAAGGGACCACAGTCCTAGTCAGGGTAAGTCAGTTACACTCCCTAAATTAGCCTGTGCACACCCTCTGGTAGCTTAGCACAGGGCAGACAGGCTTGATTTACGAGGCAATGTATAAAGTATTTGTGCAGCACTTATTTACAGTAACACAGTGAAAGAGACCACATAAAGACTCCACACCAACTTAGAACAATATAGAATATTTATCTGTGTAAAACAAGACCAAAATGACAAAAATCCAATAAGTAAAAGTCGGGATATAGGCATTCAACGTATGCAGATAATTTACACTTTCATGAGTGCCTATATGCTTGTTAATCACCTGTTTTATGATTCAGCTAGGAACTTGGTAAGGATTTCAAAAACAGCGTGGTATGCAAGCAGTGCTTTGTAGAAGATTAAAATGAGTTTGATACAGCGGTTTGTGGAAAGTTCAACACAACTGACAGGGGCCACTCCTGCCCGTTCTCAGGCAACAGTACGTTTGCACAAGGCAGCTGGGTCAGGCGAGTCCACCTCCTTACTCCAGTATCAACACGTTTCATAACTACCAAACATCAAAATGTTGTCTTGGAAAAAAACAATTCTTTGGACATCCTTACAAAACCCTAACCCTAGACATTCTATGTAGGAATATACAGGCAGCAAATGCCAAACCAAATGGCAGTCCTGTAAACTGAAAGATACCCTCTAGTTTTATAAATGTAAGGTTTTTGTAATCAACCTGATAAAAGGTGCTCTTAAAATATATCTAATTTAAAGAACTATCACACACCAGGTATAGTACCACCATCTTCCTAATTGCATGCAAAGCACACACCAGGTATAGTACCACCATCATCCTAATTGCATGCAAAGCATTACAATATTTTGATTCAATGATCTCAAATCCACAAAAAACAAAGATTTCCCATCCGCCTTCTTGGTTAGGATGGGAATCTGAGGCTTCTAATGGTTCAATCATACTATTGTTCACAATCTGGTGAATTATATTCCTGACCTCTTGTCTAACTAGTAATCATATTCTCCTGTCTTCATGATTACTGGGTACAGCACCTTTCTTAACCACTATTCTGAATTTGTACTCTTTAGCTGTGCCCAATTTATGCCGGAAAACTGATTGAAAGATCACAAGTGCTCCTTGAACTCCTGCATCAGAGATCACCATTATCTGATTTGGAGCTCTGGGGTTAATGATTATACTTAAATCATACTGATGCACTCAACCCAATACTGCTGGTCCACATTGCGCCACATAAACCTTTCCCTTGAGTATAAGATCTTGAAAACTGATCTCTGCCAATGTGTGACCTATAACATCAACGCTGGTTGCCTGATTCCCCCCCCTAGGGCTTATATCTTAAGGCAGTAATTAAACCCCCTGCCATATTTCTCTAAAGACCTCGTTGGGAATGATGGTATATAAGGAACATGAGTCAACCATTAGTCTACTTTGCTTCTTCTAACCATGAATAATGCTTCAAGTCTGTTAATTCTGGCATATTGGTCATTTCAGGCTCCATCACTCAAACACTCAAAAAAAATTGTGGCCGATCCATAACTGTTCATTTTTATCTTCTCGACCTTTCAAATCGTTGACTATCAGAATCCTAGTTTGTGTTGTCTTCTGGATCAGAATCCACCATTGCAATGTTGTCCTTCCTTCCAAATATACTCAAACAACGTGCCCTTTCCTGCTACATTTTCCACACTCCTTAACAATTGCAAAACACTCTTTGTATTCTGGTCCATGGTATAATCCTTCACACCTATGTCACTTTCTTTGTGTTGACCCCCCTGAACGGTTCTGACATGGTTTCGACCCCTTACTCCAACTCACTGTAACACTATACCATGCAACACTGTTTGATGTTCTTCTGATGTTTATTCTTGCATTTGTGTTTTGCTGGCTTCCATTAGCCATAGCTACTTCTAGAATTTTCATAGTTTCAACAGTGCATCTCTTTTACACATGTCTGCGGTTCTTCCAAAACCTTTGCTATGGTCATGGCCTCTTTAAGAGCAAGGTGACTTATTGCCCATGGCGTTCTTGTACCTTCTTACTGGAATACTGCACGAAGAGCTGGTCTCTGATCTCTGTCAATGTTCCAAACTAACATTTAGCAACCAACTCCCTTAGCCTTGATACAAACCCTCTGGTTGTTTCTTCTATTTTTTAAGGAGCAGTGCAAAAATGTTTTTTTGCATTGTAACTGTATTGACAGATCACCCAAACCTAACCTGAAGTGTTTGCTTAGCTTTTATATGTACCTAGATATTTGTACCTTGAGCAACTACAGCTTGTGATAGTACTTGAAAATGAGGTAGCCTTCCTTGCCTAATTATGTATTTTTTCCTAGAAGGAAGATAGTCTAAACCAGTGGTTCTTTTGACTTTTGCGGACCCCCATTTAATAATTACTTGAGTCTAGTAAAGCCCCCCCCTCCTAATTTTATTACAAGACCAGAGGCTCCGATTATGCATTATTCGTTTAATGCTACTCCACGCAGCACTTTCAAGCAAATCACATCACAAAGAAAACATTTCAAAATAGAACCTTCAATACACATAACCAGTCAATGTAGACAGCATTCAGCCTATTTTAAATACTGCACCTTGCAGATAAGTACAAGAGTAGTTATAAAATTATACTTATCATAATTTTTTTGTATTTAATGTGTCTTTTACTCTGTATCGTTGTGGTTACCCTATTGAATAGCATTTAATTGTACTATTTATTTTATCATACAGAATAACATTTAAATGTACTATTTATTTAATTTGATATGTGGTCTGGTGTAAGCATACAGGGTAATGAGTATCACACTCCGTAATGATGGTTAAATGTGGTATGCATTCGTGGATTTTCAATTACATGGTCCTACGTTCAACTAGCGGCTACCTCACTGTGCCCAAGTTCAACTCGCCGCAATCTCACTGTGTTAAACTGAGATGAAGACACGATTGGGCTGCGTTCAAGCAACGATCGGTTTCAGTCGAGTCGCACAGCTCTAATCAAGATGAGTAGGCCTCACAAACCGCAACTGGCTCCAGCCAAGACGCAGACGACACAGAGGAAACATTGCCTTTAGAGGAACGTGTTGGGCAACAGCAAGCTGTCCCAACGCAAGACTCTGGCTCTCAATTTTTAATTGGTGGCAACTCTGTTGGATTCCCCAATATAACGGAGATGTTTTGGAGATCGTAACGCGTCATCTGTGATAGTTGACAGTTACGATCTGAGCTGATCGTTATCCCTCTCAGCTGATTACCGCTCGCTATTCGTCGCGTTGGTCCTTTATCTGACGATTTTAGATTCATTCCTGTTGAAACCTGCTGATTAGTTATTTTTCATTTTTATAATTATTAATACTTTTAAAATAACAGAGCCATATTAAAAAAAGGAGGGTCAGAATTAATTAAGCATATTGATAAGCCAGAGAGAAAGAGATCCTGGTTTATAATTTTTTTTTTTTTTAAAAGGGAGGTCAAAGCACCTCAAACAGAACGGAGGCCATAAGCGCTTCAAAGGGAAGAGGAGGTCTAAGCACCTCACAACGAAGGGATGCCCTACGCAGCACAAAAATGAACACTACCTCTAGTAGTGGGTTTGACTTGGACACTCCTAGTGAAATGCATTTTTCTGATGTGGGTGAGGAGGAATTCCTTACTGAAAAACCTCTAGATGAATATGTCCTGGACCTTCATGGTGATGATTAGTTCGATCTGGACAATTAATTCATGGATCCTTACTCTTCCTCACAGCATGTGATCATGGATCCTCTGGGGGAGGAGATGTTTTCACCAAACAATAGTAAACATCCTATAAGTACGGAATGGCGCCCACAAGAACATGTAGCAAAATTCATTAAAAAATTGATTCACAATCCTCTCAACAAGCGAGCCAGAAATATTTTAAAAGCGGAATGCTCCCATCCTGTAATTCATGATAAAACTTGCACGACACCCGACCTAGACCTGGAACTCATTATGTTCCTATTCCAGTTAGGTAGAGACCCGAGGAAAGGTCTTTAAAGGTACTAAAATCACGACAAGACCAACTCCTAGAAGTAGTGGGTCCTTTGGCTAGGATCACTGATATGATTGAGGAGGCTCACATCAATGAGTTACCTTTAGAGTTACCTTTAATTAAGAGGATGGAGCCAATTGGCAATGGTCCTTCTTGGCAATGCTAATGCTGCACTAAATACTGAAAGGAGAAGAGTTGTCTTACTAAGGATCAGTCCGAAACTTAGTGCTCTGGCGGAACGCAAACCTTCTCTAAACCCAAAAGGACTTCTCTTTGGAGAAGATATGATTAAAACCTTAAGCAAATATGTTGCAACTTTTACAGTCTTAGACAAGGCTCAATCTAATATGCGTTTTTGGAGTGGGTCGGCAGAAGGGGACTTTCTGTCAGCCATCCGTCACAAAGGCCCCATTTCTACAGCAAATCAAGAGGCTTTGGTAGGGGATAGCAAGGTAAAAATGTCTCCGCCCAAAGAGGAAGAGGCTTTTGTGGCAGAGGCAACAGAGATCATGCTCAACCTTCCTCAAGCTATCAGAGTAAGTACCACAGATTTTCCTTCTTCCCAGGTAAAAGTGGGCGGTGGCCTCAAATTCTTTTTCCACTTTTGCGAGACAATAACGCAAGATCCTTGGGTTTTAGACACCATCCAAGGTCTAAAAAAAGATTTTTACAAAGAACCTTTCCAATTAGTTTGCCCAAAAGATCTATTCCTAAATCAAGCTCAGAAAATCATTGTGGAAAAAGAGATAAAAAGCTGGTTGTTCAAGTACCTTTATCTGAAAGATTATTCCGAAGTACACTATTCTTAGTAGAACAAAAAGGACAAGGGTTGGAGGCCCATGATCAATCTAAGAAATCTAAACAAGTTTCTAATTTACAGACATTTCAAGATGGAGGGGAGCCATCTTCAAGAGACTTGCTGTTGAAAGAAGACTGGCTAGTTAAACTAGATCTGAAAGATGGCTATTTTACAATTCCAATGATCAGGGAACACCAACCTTATCTTCAGTTCTTCTAGTAAGGTCACCTTTTTCAATTCTGCCCTCTGCCATTCAGTCTCTCGTCAGCACCATGGTGTTTCACGAAAGTTTTGAGGGCTGTAGCTTCCTATCTCAGAGAAAGAGGCATTCAGATGATCATCTATTTAGATTACATTTTGATTATGTCCCAATGTTTTACGCAGGTTGTGAAGGATTTGAATACTGTCATATCCCTCTTAGAGAATGTGGGTTTATTTTAAAAAGAGGAAAATCTGTATTAACAGATTCCAGATTCCTGGATCTCACCATAGACACAGTCAATACCCTTCTTTTGCTGCCCTTGAAAAAGATCGCGAAAATTCAAAAGGAGATAAGGCTTGTACTCAGACAGGAGAACATTTAATTGAGAGAACTAGCCAGACTTTTAGGTCTTTAATCTTCCTCCATTCAGGTGATCTTTCCTTGCCCTTTACACTACTGTGCTGCAGAGGATAAAAGGCAAAGCCCTTCAGGAAGCTTTGTGGTATGGGGTCAAAGTAGCCCTAGATGGAGAGGCCAAAGCAGAGCTGTCTTAGTGGTTGGAAAACTTGGATGCATGGAATGGCAGGGCAATTTTTGGTTGTTCTCCAGATTTTGTACTGGAATCAGATACAAGCTCACTTGGTTGGGGTGCTCGCGTTGGTTCTCAGGATACTGGTGGGTTGTGGTCATGTGCAGAGAGGTCTCATCATATAAATTATTTAGAACAAACAGCTGGGCTTTATGCCATTCTGAGTTTCAAAGAGTGCTTGCAAGGCAGAGCGATGTTACTCAAGATGGATAATGTTTCTGCCTCTGCATATATAAATCGTCTAGGTGGGACAAGATCTACAGATCTTGCAGATTTAACAAAGAAACTTCGGCTATTCTGCTTAGAACACAAGATCAACCCGAGGGCAAAATATTTTCCTGGGAAGGCAAATGTAAATGCAGATGGGAATTCAAGGTTTTTGCGAGACTACAGCAATTGGAAACTGAACACAGATTATTTCAGAAGGATAGTGAAGATCTGGGGCCCCCTAAAGTTAGTCCTAACCGCGAGCAGACTGACTCATCAAATAGAGAGTTACTTCAGTTGGATGCCAGGTCCGGGAGCCCTAACGGTGAATGCTTTCCTTCAAATTTGAAAAGGAACCAACGCTTATGCGTTTCCCCCCCTTTGCAATGATTCCGAGGGTTCTACAGTAGGTCCGACAGGAAAGGGGCTATCTTGTCCTGATAACTCCATTTTGGGTTTCACAAGCTTGGTTCCCAGCCTGTATGGAACTAGCTTGGGACACACCATTCTTGATGACCGCAGAGTGAGGGATTCTGCTAAACAAGGATGGAGAGGACCATCCGCTGGTCCTGAGTGGGACGTTGAACATTCTTGCCTGGAAGGTGTCAGGAAATCTAGATTCATGTCAGCCCTTTCGTGTAGAGCTGAGGAACTACTGGAGGAAGCCTAGGCACCAGGGACACATAAAAGATAAAACTAAATCTGGAAATCATGGGTTTGTTGGTGCTTGGAAAGGGATCTAGACACCCTGGAAGCTCCTATAGTGGAAGTGTTACATTTTCTAGTACAACAATTTGACAGGGGCCATAGTTATAGAACAATGAACTGTTATAGGTTCGCAATTTCTGCTGGACATAGTTTTGTCAGTGGAAGGTCTGTTGGGAAGAACATTTTAGTCTGCCGAGTGCTCAAAAGTACAAGTTATTTACCTTTGGTAATAACCTGGTAGAGACATTGGGGGTCATTCTGACCCTGGCGGCCGGTGACCGCCAGGGTCACCGACCACGGGAGCACCGCCAACAGGCTGGCGGTGCTCCCGAGGGCATTCTGACCGCGGCGGTTCAGCCGCGGCCAGAAAGGGCAAACCGGCGGTCTCCCGCCGGTTTACCACTGCACTTGTGAATCCTCCATGGCTGCGGAGCGCGCTCCGCAGCCATGGGGATTCTGACACCCCCTACCGCCATCCTGTTCCTGGCGGGTCTCCCGCCAGGAACAGGATGGCGGTAGGGGGTGCCGCGGGGCCCCTGGGGGCCCCTGCAGTGCCCATGCCCATGGCATGGGCACTGCAGGGGCCCCCGTAAGAGGGCCCCGCAAAGTATTTCAGTGTCTGCTAAGCAGACACTGAAATACGCGACAGGTGCAACTGCACCCGTCGCACCCCTGCAACTACGCCGGCTCAATTCTGAGCCGGCGTCCTCGTTGCAGGGGCATTTCCTCTGGGCCGGCGGGCGCTCTTTTGGAGAGCGCCCGCCGGCCCAGAGGAAATGTCTGAATGGCCGCCGCGGTCTTTTGACCGCGGTGCGGTCATTCAGCGGCGGTACCTTGGCGGACGGCCTCCGCCGTCCGCCAAGGTCAAAATGACCCCCATAGTCTAGTTGCAGATTCCTTAACTTAGAATTTCCCCCCAGGCGTCAGACTGGATCCGGAGATTTTTTCTTCGAGCAATACCTTTGCGCATCGTTAGGTGGCGTAGGTTGACTTTGCGGGCGTCGTTGGCATCATAGTCGCCGGGATGACGTCGGGAGTTGTACATAAACGCCGCCTCAGCTCAGTGACGTCAGTTTCTTTTCCCGACTTTACACGCCAAAGCACAGAGCCGCAAAGAACACTGAAATTGGTGCGCCAGAGCTAAGGCCCTGAAAGGGGAAGCCCTGTCCCTAGAAATCAGTTTGCAAGTGGGGAGGATGGATGGGTGGGTTAGGAATCTGCAACTAGAATATGTCTACCACATATATCGTTACTGAAGGTAAGTAACTTGTACAACTGATAGAGACTTCTAGTTGCAGATTCCTTATATTAGAATAGATACCCAAGCAATGCCATCCTCAGAGGTGGTCCAAACTAAGATCATACTAGAAAGTCCTGCAGGACCAAACTATCAAAGTAGCCATCCCTATGGACCTGACTGTCCAGGCAGTAATGTTTAGTAAACGTGTGCAAGGATGCCCACGTAGCTGCCTGGCAGATATCCAGGACAGGAACTCCACGTGCTAACGCAGTGGAAGCAGCAGTTGATCTGGTGGAATGAGCGCGCAAGCCCGCAGGGGGTTGCTTCTTTGCCAAAGCGTAGCATATTTTGATCCAAAGAAGTACCCATCGTGAGATGGTATGTTTTTGCACTGCCTTCCCTTTCTTCGCACCCACGTATCAAACAAAGAGTTGATCGTCCACCCGGAAATCTTTAGTACGACTGAGATAGAATGCCAACGCTCTTTTTGGATCCAGGTGGTGGAGTCTCTCCTCCTCATGAGAAGGATGTGGAGGTGCGTAAAAAGTAGGCAAAGTGATGGACTGGCCTACATGAAAAGGCATAACCACTTTGGGAAGGAAGGAAGCCTTACTGCATAACACCACTTTGTCAGGCTGAACAGACAAAAATGGGGGCTTAGAAGATAGAGCCTGAAGCTCACTCTCCCTGCGAACAGAAGTGATGGCAACAAGAAAAACGGTTTTGAAAATAAGGAGGCATAAGGGACAATTGTGCATTGGCTCAAAAGGAGTACACATTAAGTAAGGACAAGATTGAGGTCCCACTGAGGCATGATAAACGGAGTGGGAGGAAACAAATGGGTGAGGCCCTTAAGGAATCTACAATAGGAGACTTAAATAGTGAAGGCAGATAAGGCAACCTAAGAAAGGCTGAGATAGCCGATAAATAACCCTTAAAAGGTGCCCAAAGCAACACCTTGCTGGGCCAAAGAAAAAATGAACAAAAGAACCTCAGAAAAAGGAGCAGAGAGGGGATCAACAGATTTGTTGGTACACCATGCCACAAATTTATGCCGTTTTGGTGGAGGGACGCCTGGTTGCCAAGATTACATCACAGACTTCGGGTGGAAGGTCAAAAGCCGGAAACTGTCGTCGCTCAAGCTCTACACATGAAGGTGAAGATTGGACAGGTTTGGGTGGAGAACCGTTCCCTGTTGCTGCGACAGACGATCCTCCCGAAAAGGCAGCCTGAGTGGAGGATCAGCGGCCATGCTCAGTAGATCTGGATACCATACTCTCCATGCCCAGTCCAGAGCCATCAAGATTACCTGGGCCCGGTCGTTCTTGATCTTCTTGAAAACTCTGGACAGAAGTGGTATAGGCGGAAAGGTGTAAAGGAGGACGGAGTTCCACTCAAGACGAAAAGCCTCTCTGAGTGAATGCCGCCTTGGAAACTCCAACACGCAAAACAGCTAACATTGCGCGTTCTCTGCGGAGGCAAACAGATCTAACTAAGGCTCTCCCCACTGTTGAAAGGGACCTTGCTCCACCTCCGGATGGAGACTCCATTCGTGATCGGCTATGCATCGACGGCCGAGTTCAGCTGCTCTGGCGTTCAGAGAGCCCGTCAGATGTTGACCCACCAGGGGGATGTCCTTATGTGCCAGCTATGTCCAAAGGGCCAGCGCCTCCTGACAAAGGGTCCAGGACCCTACTCCGTCCTGTTTGTTGCAGTACCACATGGCGGTAGTGTTGTCCGTGAACATTTACACCACTTTCCCTTTGAGAGAGGGAAGAAATGCTTTCAACGCAAGCCTGATCGCCCAGAGCTCCAGAAGACTGATATGGAGCCCAGATTCCGCCAGAGACCAGAGGCCTCTGATCCCCGTCCCTCCCATGTGGCCGCCCCATCCTAGAAGTGAAGCATCCATCACTATGAATAAATCTGGTTGGGGAAAGGAGAGGGATCTGTCATTGACCCAATGCCGATTCGAAAGCCATCACTGCAGGTCTTTCGCAGTCCCCTTTGAGAACTGGACCATGTTGGAGAGATTCCCCGGAAGCTGAGCCCACTGGAACTTCAAGACCCACTGCAGAGCCTGCATATGCCATGTGTCACAGCAGGATGCAGGAGGCCATAAGTCCCAGCAGCCTCAGAGTCAGTCTCACCAAAACCCAAGCTAGAGGCTGAAAGATCGGAATCATACAATGAATATCCTGGACTCGCTTTTGGGAGGATAGGCCTCAAAGAGCACTGTCCAGAACAGCTCAGATGAAAGGGAGTGCCTGAGAGAAAGTCAGGTGTGACTTCTGCATGTTTATGGTGAACCCCAGCATGTGCAAGAGGTTTGCCGTAGTCTAAAGGTGGGAGACGACTGTCTGGAGCGAGTCCGCCTTCAACAGCCAATCATCGAGGTAGGGGAAGACTGAAACCCCCAACCTGTACCAATGAGCTGCAACCAATGCCATCACTTTTGTGAACACCAGAGAGGCGCTGTTAAGGCCAAAGGGGAGCACGGTAAATTGAAAGTGCTCGTGACCTACGTAACGTCTGTGGGCAGGCAGGATGGGAATATGGAAATAAGCATCCTGCAAGTCCAACGCTACTATCCAGTCTCCTGGGTCCAAGGCAGACAGGACCTGAGCCAAGGTGAGCATTTTGAGTTTCTCCTTCTTGGGGAAGAGATTGAGGGCCAAAGGTCAAGGATAGGACATAAGCTTTTGTCTCTTTTGGGCACCAGAAAGTAGCGGGAATAACAACCATGACCTACTTCGCGCAAAGGGACCCCCTCTATGGTTCTCTTGGTCAAGAGAGCCACAACTTCCTAGAGAAGTGCCAAATGATCCTCTGGTATACAACTGACTGATGGAGGCATGGTTGGTGGGGCAGACTCGAAGGGGAAGGAGTAGCCCCGTCAAACGATCTGCAAAACCCACCTGTCTGTGGTGTTGGATTCTCAGTGGGGCAGGTGATGGCGAATCCTGCCACCAACTGGACCAGAGTGAGGGGACGGACTAGGAGGGTTTGGAGGCTACAGCAGGGGCAGGGGTGGACTGGGCAGACATCTGGTTCCCTGTCTCACGACCACGTGGGATTCCGCACCCCCAGGCATGCAGCAGCCGAACAGCATGGGTGGCACGGTGGCTGGGAAAGGGACGTGACAGGGAGCCCCTTCCATGGCCACGAAAGGGCTGAAAGGTGGACTGTTGAAGACGAGGGGCAGTGGAAAGGCCGAGGGACCGAGCCGTGGCCCAGTAATCCTTGAACCTCTCCAGGGCCAAGTCCACCTTGGCTCCAAAGAGACAGGAGCCATCAAAGGGCATGTCTGTTGGACATCCCCTGAGAAACCAGATGTTCGTAACCAGGCGTGGCGCTTCAAGGCCACCGTCGTTGCAACCGATCTACCCAGAAAGCCGGTCGTGTCCAGCCTACATCGGATAGTGAACTTAGCCGTGTCTCTCCCATTGGTCACAGGTTGGGAGACGACAGCACAGGCCTCCTCCGGTATTCGAGGCAGAACTTGTGTGACATTATCCAGTCTGATGGCTGGGTGAAAAATCTAAGGTAAGGAATATGCAACTAGCAGTCTTTATCAGATGCATTTTATTAAGAAGACCTCCAAGATCTAAAAGTACACAACTCTTTGGGATGTTAATCTAGTCCTTTCTATGTTTTCCAAATGAGCTAGCAATAGATATATAGACTTGAAGAGACTCTCTATGAAAATGGCCTCTCTACTTTGCTTGGTATCTTGTCGAAGAGTGTCGGATGTAAAGGCTTTAGAGGTAAGTAACAGTTTATTATATGTTTGGAATTACATTTGAGATTACAAAAAGAACAAAGACAAGTCTGAAACAATCTTTATCCACAATTTGATTCTTGCAAAAAACTATGTGTAGGGAACTGCATGAAGGAGTATGAATGCAGGATGAGTGAATTTCGCAGTGATGGGAGTAAACATTTTTGATTTCTTTTGTTCAAATATTTAAAGCAGTTTCTACAGCTACCATTGCTAGATGGGTTACATGGACTATGCAATCAGCTGGCACTGATTTGCAGACGTTCCAGGCACATTCTATGAGAGGCGCAATGGCTAGCCAATCCTTCTATAAAGGTGGCAGACTGGAGGATATTTTGAGAACTGCTGATTGGTCCAATTCTTCTACATTCGCAAAACATTACTACAAACCAATTGAGCACATGTCCGATGTGGTTTTTAAGGGCTTCTAACATGCATAATGGGAGCCTCCGGTCTTGTAATGAAATAGTGATTCTCCAACTATAATGTCAAGAGAATCTGAATTTCATTTAAGCTACTGAGGCTAACATTATTCCTTCAACCATCCCAAATATATGAGAGTTGCATAATTATTATTTTTTTTAAATTGGGGATAACATATTGCTTTACATTTATTCAAAATGTATTATTCTAAATGTATCATTTTAAAAGTATTAAGCGTTATTTTAATTAAATGTACATATTTACGCCTTGAAATTGATAGAGGCAATATATAAAATTCTTAAACATACCCTTTTTTCCTGCAAGATAATTCACAGTAATATTCTTACGGTCAGATGTTCCTGTTGGTTTGTATGTTCTCTAAGGAAGAAGGAAGGAGATATCTACATGACTGGAAACTTTAAGAACGCTAATTTGAAGTTTATACCTTTCAAGCTTTTCAAGGCTCATAATTTAGAAATGCAGAATGCTGCCTACATATACTGGTTTTGTGTATTGAAGGTTCTATTCTAGAATGTTTTCATTGTGATGTGATTTGCTTTAAAGTGCTGCATGGATTAGCATTAAAGGAATAATAAGCATAAAGTTAGCCTCCGTGTCTTTAATGAAATTCTGATTCTCTTGGCATTATAATTGGAGAATTGCTATTACCCCATCCCCTGTCCCTCGGACTAGGGACTGAGTTATTGCCAGAAGCTAGGGACACTGGACTAAGCAATTCTGATGATTTGAAATGGAAAACAATACACAAAAATACAGTCACAACAGTTTATCAAACAAATACATAAATAATACAATATTTTATTTACTTTATTAATACATTACTAAAAAAGAAACATGTAAAGATTAAAATGTTAAAATGTTCTGTAGTAGTAGGGCGTGGCCAAGATGGCGGCGTGAGTGGACGCGTTTGTCTGAGCTCTGCCGCCCGGGCCCCAGAGAACGTCTTGCGACCCCGGACTTCGGAGGCCCAGGGCGTCTTGGCTTCGCGGCCGGTGTCGGGGAGTAGCGGGCGCCACGAGGGGAGTCGGGGACGCCCACAGAAGCGAGGGGCGGCGACGTTAGACCATGCGTCGCGTGGTGGCCCTGGTCGCGTGGTGAGACTCTGGACGCGGTGGTCCACCAGCCGCCCGTGGAGATGCGGCGATAGCCCAGGAGGGCCCCGTGGAAGTGGAGCACAATAAGGCCTGCGCCAGAGGAGTTGGTGCGGAGCAGAGTGCGGGGAGGCCCCTGGAGGCCGGTTCGGCTGTTTTGCTCTTGGCCCCCTGGAGTGCGGGAGCTCCGAGCGAGAAAGAGAGCAGACCTGGGTATTCCTGGGTTGCTCCTGCTTCGGGGTGGAGGAGCCTAAGGCGGCGCAGAGAGGCTGGGCCACTAGTCGGCGGTGCGGTCGGCCCGCGGTGGTTGTGTCTGGAGCTGGGGGCAGCTGGTGAGCATCGGTTGGCCTGAGAGCGTCTGGGAGCGGTGAGGGGCAGAGCTGTTGGCTGGAGCACGGGGCCCAAGGTGATAGGGCGTGGACGACCGGCCCCACGGAGGACAACGTGAGGAGGCACTGCTGGCGTGACAGCACGGCCACAGTAGGGGGTCTGGTGTGATGGCGTCCTCCAAGCCCAAACGTGACCAGTCAGTGAGATAAATGTTGGCCGGATCCCGCCCGGTGCCGGGTGGATCTGTCGAGGGGCAGACGCCGACGAAGTCTTCAGAGGTGCGAGGGGAGATGGAGCAGGACGACTGGGCCCCAGTCACAAAGGGTTTCCTTACCTACTTGTTTGATTAGCTTCGGAGTGATTTGCAAGACCTCGTAGGGACATTTTCCAAGAGGTGAAGGAGTTGCGAGTGGAAGTCACGTCCCTGGGTGAGCGGGTGGCACAGGTTGAGGATGGGGAGATCTCCCGCGGCGAGGAAGTGGCAGGCATGCAGCAGGAGATCATACGTCTGCAGCAACAGCAGGATCTTCTTCAGATTGCAGTGGGGGACTTGGAAAACTGGTCGCAAAGGCTTAATATCCTTATCAGAGGTGTGCCGATTGGGGCTGAGAAGGAGGACATTGGAGATTTTGTGGTGGCGCTGTTCCATTCGGTCCTTGGCCTGGAGGAGACACGAGAGATTACGCTAGACAGAGTTCATCGAGCGGGCCGCGCTGGTGGGACCGGGGACCGTCCACCCGCTATTCTAGCATGTGTCCACAACTACGGGCTTAAAGAAAACATTTTGCAGCGGGCCCGCAACCTTCCGCAGATCCATTTTAGAGGGCACGAGCTCCAATTATTTCAAGACCTCTCATTACGGACTTTGCAGAGGCGGGGAAAATTTAAGCCCATTACAGAGCATCTACGAGCGCATGCCGCGTCTTATTCTTGGGGTCATCCTTTCCGCCTTATCTTCCCATGGGAGGATCAGCTCCGACAGGTGAAGTCAGTATCAGAAGCAAGATGGATTATGTGCCTAGAGGACGATAGTCAGGACGCTGACACGAGTGTGGAGGTGGCTGCTGGGGACCGCCCGTGCTGGTGGCGAAAGGAGAGAAATAGGAAACAGCAGCGACCTACAACGTCGGAGCAGGCGTTAGAACGACAATCTGCATTGAGTAGTGTAGCCGCTGTGACCAATGCTTAAGGGAGGGGCGGCTGGGGATGGCCGTGCTGATATGGTTCGCACTAATTCTGGTCTAACGACCATTTGTGACGGGTCTGGGCGGCGGAGTCGTTGGACTTTGCTTGACGAACTTGAGTGGTTTTACTGCCCCTGCTGAGACTTTGCCTCTTTGGAGATGAGTGTTAAAGGACTTTTATGTTGTGAGCACCTGTTGTGCGTAACGGTTGTATGTTGGTGTGCTTCCCCTGGATTCTGTTCACTAGCTGTCTTAGCTGACTGGCCCTGTTTTTCGGCGGGGTCTCTGTGCTGTTCTGGGCTACGGCTTCCCCGATGGGTCCCTCCCCCCTGAGTGAACCTCGTTTTGGGATGCATGGTTATTAATTGTCTAAGCTTGAATGTCCACGGGCTTAATAGTCCGGCTAAGAGGTTGGCGATCCTGTCTGGTCTTGAGAAGTCTGGTAGTCATATCTGCTTGTTACAGGAGACACATTTACTGCCCAAGGACACATATCGCATGTGCTCAAGGTGGTTCCCTAGGCAATTCTGGTCCTCGACCTCCACAAAACACGTTGGGTGGCGATACTGCTTTCGAGGGCCTATACTGAGGAAGTGGTAGCAAAAATACATGAGGTGCAGGGCAGGCTGCTGGCTCTTAGAATACGAGTGGGGGCCTTCTCTTTTACCATTGCTTCCCTGTACGCTCCCAATGCGCAGCAAGAAACCTTCCTGAGAAGACAGGCTGTTTCTCCGATGCTTAGTTCGCCGGATGGCGCCATTTTAGTGGGAGGTGACGTTAACTTGGTGATGGATAATGAGATGGATCGGTCTGGGCACCGCTTTGGGTAGACTGGGGCGTTGACAGCGGCAGGGCGACAGTGGCTGGCTGAGTGTGGCTTAGAGGATGTTTGGAGGAAGGCGCATCCTACGCTTAGGGATTATTCCTTTTATTTGGCGGCGACCAAGATGTACGCACGGATTGACTTTTTTCTGTCCTCTCAGAAGTTTGTCTCCTGAGTTAGGGAGACCACAATTGAGTCTCGGGCCCTAACAGATCATGCTCCTATAACGGTGGAGGTTGCCATGGACATGGGCCGGGTGGGGAGTCCGAGGTGGCGCTTAAGGGACACGATATTGCAGAGCAGGGCAACGGAGGAGTCGCTCCGGCGCATGATTACGGACTATCTTAGTTTCAATGACGATGGGAACACCTGTCTGGAGACTTTGTGGGAGACCTTGAAGGCAGTGGTGCGAGGCAAGGTAATGTCACTATCAGCTAGAGATAATAAGGCAAGGAGAGAGCAGTGCTAGAGCAGAGGGTGGTGGTACTAGAGCGCTCCCATAAGTCCACTGGTGCACCTAGAATTTGGCGGTAGTTGGAGAAGGCGCAGTAACAGTTGAAACGCCCGGGCTGGGACAGGGAGGATTATGCAAAAGTGCGTCTCAAGCACAAATATTATACTGGGAGCAATAGGTGTAGGAAGCTCTTGGCGCACCGGTTACGAGCACAACACTTGGCGTCGGCAATAAAAATGGTCCGTTCCCCTTCGGGGGTAGAAGTGAAAACGAGTGACCAGATTGCGGAGGCGTTCGCGGCGTACTATCGGGGGTTATATGCGGCAGATGATCTGGGCGGTGCGGATCCGGATACATTCCTTGAGGGGATAGCAATTACCCCACTTGGCAAGAGGGAGGCGTCTTCCTTGGACCAGCCTATCAGGGTGGAAGCGGTCATCTCGGCAATCTCACTCCTAAAGGTTGGGAAGTCCCCTGGCCCCGATGGCTTTATGGCGCTCTTTTATAAGACCTTTTGCGCGGAGCTTGCACCGCTTCTGGTGCGGCTTTTTAACTCCTTTTGGAAGTCGGAAGTCCTCGTGCCCAGTATGTTAGAAGCCACTATTGCTGTTATACATAAGCCTGGGAAGGACCCAGAGGAATGTGCTTCGTATAGAACGATTTCGCTTCTGAATATAGATGCCAAGCTATTTTCTGGAATACTCGCCCACCGCCTTAATCTCTACATGCCGGGTCTTATTGATCCGGATCAGGCAGGTTTTATACCTCACCGACAGTGCAGCGATAACACGAAGCGGCTTCTTCATTTGATAGATAAAACCGGTCGCTCCCGCAGGGAGGCACTTTTCCTCTCTATTGACGCGGAGAAGGCATTCGATAGGGTTCACTGGCCTTACCTTTTTCGGGTGTTGGAGCGCTATGGACTATGACCGATGTATCTATCATTCATGTAGGGCTGTGGTCTCGGTTAATGGTACGCTGTCTCTGCCGTTCCCTACTGGGCGAGGGACTCAACAGGGGTGCCCGCTTTCACCTCTCTTGTTCGCGCTATATATGGAGCCTTTTGCGCAGCGTTTACGCGACAGCCCCTTGGTTTCCGGCGTTAAGTTCGGAGGTGATCACCATCTCATTACTTTGTACGCAGATGATGTGATCCTTACCCTGGCGGAGCCCGCAACTTCACTGCCTGCTCTAATGGCGATAGTCACTGGGTTCGGCCAGGTCTCTGGGTTCCGGGTGAACATGCAGAAGTCCCAGGTCCTTAGTTTGCTTGTAAGCCCGGAGCATGAGGAGGATTTGAGAGTCCGATACCCCTTTCTCTGGTCGACATCGCGGCTTTCCTACCTGGGGGTTGACTTGGCACCTTCCGTTGCAAAGACGGCAAGCTTAAATTATGAGACGTCAGTTCGTGAGGTGCGGCGGGACCTGGAGTCCTGGGGGAAACCTAAACTTTCCTGGCTGGGTAGGGTGTCAGCGGTGAAGATGACACTGTTGCCGCGAATACTTTATATGTTCCAGGCGCTTCCTTTGACTCCTCCGTCTCGGACGATAGCGACGCTTCAGTCTGCGGTTCTGAGATTTATTTGGGATGGGCGACCGGCGCGCCTCCCGCAACGGTTTTGCACCGCTCTAAGGGGGAAGGGGGGTTGGCGGTTCCCTGCCTTCTGTGATATTTTCAGGCGGCACAGTTGCGTTTTCTTTTAGAGTGGAGTCAGCCACTTACTGAGAAACATTGGTGCTTCATGGATCAGGCGGTGGTGGGTACTCACATCTGGAAGGAGCCTTGGCTCCGGCGTCGCCACAGGGCTGGGGGCCTCTACTCATCCCCGATTACGAGAGCAATGTTGTGTGTATGGGACACAGTGGCCTGTCGGTCGGGGCTCACGTCGTTTCCGTCCCCTATGACTCCGATAGGCGCGAATCCTGGTTTTGGGCCTGGTCTGCAAGTGGAAAGCCTTCGCCGTTGGTACAGTGGGGGTTGTAAGAGGGTGGGGAGCCTTTTTGATGAGCAAGGAGTGATTCCCTTCGACCAGATGCGGGAGACATATGGCCTGACAGAGGCAGATAGGCTGTTGTACTATCAGGTGCGGCACTGGGCCCTGTTGCCGGCTAATAAAGTGTTGATGGATAGACCGCTCACGCCGTTCTAGAAATGGCTGCTGACGAAGAAGGATGATAGACGAGTGATTTCAGAACTTTATAGGCTTCTGCAGGGGGTGGAGCATCCGCCTAAGTCTAAAGGGCAGCTGAGATGGGAGAGGGAGATGGAGAGTGAGCTGTTTGAGGAGGAATGGGACAATATATTTTATAGAGTACATCATACGGCCTATAATGCAGCGGGGACGGAGACGGCATATAAGGTGGCCTCTTATTGGTATTACACTCCAGCTAGGATACATGCATGGGATTCCACCAAGTCTAGTCTGTGTTGGAGGGGGTGTGGTAATACAGGTACACTTGTGCATCTGCTCTGGCATTGCCCCAAGCTTAAGTGATGTTGGGTGAGCATTACAGACGTTATTGATAAAGTGTTCCAGACCGAGATTTCTAGATTTCCATCGTACATTCTGCTAGGCCTACCCAACCCCCTCACCTTTCCCCTTCAATCGTTGAAGGGGCGACAGATGGCCCTGGCCCTCAATGCGGCACTGCAGTTGATACTAGCTTTATGGGGCACGGACAGGGTGCCAACGTATGTGTCTTGGCTCCAGAAGCTGTGGTTCATTTTAGCAATGGAGAAGCTTACCCTGGCTTCTCAGCAGAGTGGGAGACATAGGTAAGCTATGGAAACCGTTACTGAGCTGACATGCCCGGCTTATCGGAGGGTTTTGGGGCTGACACGAATTTCTTAGAGAGTGACCGATCTGGTGGGATTTGGGGAGGGCTGAGACAATGCAGTGAGGGGGGAGAGGGAGAGAGCAGGGGGACGAGAGAGGGGCACAGCCTCATGAGGGGAAGCACATTTTTTGTATTGTTCGTCATTTATATGTTTCTGTTATACTATGTACGGAGCTCTGAGCTCAACAGACTTTTGGGCTTTAGCCACCTCGTCCTTCTAGGTGACAGGAAGCGGCTGGCGGGGGGTCCTTCCTGGCGATAGAACAGGGATTCTGTGAATGGACTTACTCATGCCGGGCTGGAACTTTTGTAATTTGTTGGTTGAAATTTTACCAACCATGCTATGGTGCTCTGTACTTTTTATATGTTTAAATCAATAAACAGATTTGATCCATAAAATGTTCTGTAGAGGTGTGTGGAATTTGAAACTAAGTTTATATCCTCAAATTAATTTGTGGGAGCACTGTAAGGTGGGTGGCCTTAATTTAGAAAAGGTCCAGCTGCCCCACTGAAATTAAAATGCATATTTTTTTTCCCCGATTTGTTTGTGAAGTAAATAAAACATGGCGGGGTAAAGAAGACAACGGAAATTAACAGAACCTTAAGAAATAATACATGTTTAACCAGTATCAACACATAATCAAAAAATATTTCTATACTAGCAAATGGTAAGAAAGTAATGTACAGGCCTATTCTAGCATGGAATAAACAATATACACATGTCATGATTTATATTTGACTATCTCTGGAAGCTTAAAGAGGGACATATCATCAGGTAAATCAAAATCAGATAGTTCACTATGGGAGTTATGTTCATTTCAGTCGAGTCTACCTTACCCCACCATGTCAGGAATTTTGGTGACCTACTCTCCACAGTTTCTGAGGTCTTATTAACAGCCAATTTTTGTGGTGCCTAATTAACTCTGTTAAGTCATTGTTTAACTCGAAATCCAGGTGTAAGAAGCTGGATTATCATTTTGGGTGGCTGACTACCCAGCTTCAGGGCTGTGGAATTCCTATCGCCCAACGCCCAGACATATTGTTTGGGGTCAAGGGCAACAAGTTTTCATATTTATTTTGTCCTTGGGACAAGTACGCCCAAACCCCCTGCAGCACAAACCCTTTTGCTGTCAGTTTACAGAGAAGTGGTAATAGGAGTGTAAATATCTTAATCCTATTCAAACTTGTATTTATGGTTCATTAATGAAAAGACTTAATTATTAGGGTGAGCGCTGAAATAAAGGTTTTAAGGTCACACTGCACTACTGACAATTGTTCCAGTAAAAAAAACAAAGTGTACACACATTTTGGAAAGTTTAACAATATGAGCCTAAGTATAATGGTCCCAGAATGCTCTCTGATTATATGCCAATGCTGAGAGAAGCTTGTAAGCAAGACTGATGAGTCTTTGCTTTCAAAATAAAATGTTCAAAACAATGCAAGTAGGAATAAAAAACGTTTCACTACTATGAAAGTGTAGGTGCTATTTCTTTGAAGCGTCATTTAGTAAAATGTATTGATGCATGCTAATATTTTCAAAAAATATTCCTAAAAGAAAAATCACTGTAGCCATTTTCAATAAGAATATGGGAAGCATGACAATAAACAAGCACTGGAAAAGCCAACCCATCTGACATTTATTGTGAGTTTTTTGGTTTCGTCCTGCAGGGGGGCCCCTCAGCACAGTACCTGCCCAAAGTGAGTCTGGAGGGGAGCCTCCATGTTCTTTGCAAGGGAGCACTCTCCGGTTTTGTTATGCCACTGATTGTCACAGTAGTTCCTGGCACTGAACAAAACTACTTAGAGTGCCAATATGCTCTTTGTGGAAGAGCAGAATGCGGTCACTCACAGTAAAGCCAGGCGATAAATACAGAGAGAAATAAACGTTTATTAAAAATAAAATGTCTTTGTTAACGCTAGACCTAATTATTTGCAAGTTTTCCGGCCCTATTATATTAGTAGCCATGGCATAATCAGAGAGGCTATTATCAGAGGTCTTACATAATGAGATTGCTGCCATAATTTGTCACCGCACTACATGGCACCAAAGGGACAAATAGATTTTTTTACGGGACAAGCAGATTTCAGAAGCAACCTGTCCCATGGACAAGTAGATGTTTTGATAAATTCCACACCCCTGCAGCTTGTGAAATAATCTAACTCTTGTCAGTGTGAACCCTCTAAGTCTATAAATTAATGTAAGCTTAACACTCTGGTAGCTATGGCACAGAGCAGACACGCTTAACTTAGGGCAATGTGTAAAGTATTTATTCAATACCAAAACATTAATAAAATCAAAATTCAAAACAACAAACATCTCATAACCAAATTTGAAGAATAGAATGAAAGTTAATAAAAAGAAAATGACAAAAATCTAATAAGGGGAACAAGGGATATATTTTTTAAAGTTTAAACAGGAATAGTGCCACAAAGCACAAAGTGGCAATAGTAGTCAATGGTCTTCGTAGACGGGGACCTAGGCGCAATTTCAGGCTGGACAAGTTGGAGAGCGAGCTGGGTACACCAACCAACCAAATAAGTTCATCCTGGTCAAAAAAATAACCTCCTTACATTAGTCCCTTAAGTCCCATTTCATAACAGGAGTACACTTCTAAAGCACCCATGACCACAGAGGAAGCATTTTTAAGACACACGGCAGAGGCAAACAGCAGGGTCCAGTCCAGGACCAATTGTTGCCACTGGTCAACTCAGCAGTTGCAAGAAGGGTCTCTTGTAGTTAGTTTTATCCTTGTAGCTTGAACTAATGGTCAGCCTTTTGACTCTTAAATCCACTTCCTTGGCCAGGGTACAAGAGAGCACAGGTCCAGTCCTTCAGAGCTACTTTCAGGTCACAGGCAGCGGTTTCTGATCTTCCGCAGGTCCAGAAGCATTCAGAAGTGAGTGCCCGGAGATGCCACATTTATGCCAGGCACAAGGTAGCCGGTGGGAATGACTCCTGTGCACATCCTTACCAATAGGGTAAATGATCCTTGTGGCGACCCTACCCATGTTGGGCGTATTCAAGATATTTGACACTGTATTGCCAAAAAAGATCTTCACAGCCCCAACCCTTGTGGTGAGCTCAAAGGACTAATTCCTGCCCATTCAGGTTGACCTGTCAATCATAGAGACCTATCATGAAGCTCCTCAATGGAATTTTACACCTTATTTAGGCCAAGTACAAGATGGGGTAAGGTGGAGAATTAATGCGAATTAGCTTCCAGGAGCTCAGGCAGGGAAAAGGTTACTTACTAAAAGTTACTTTTCCTTAAAATGTTGGATTTTAATAACTATTAAAAATAGTTGTTTCATTATTTTACTAGCTAGTGGCATTACAGCAAATCAGTTTTAAGACTTTAATCGGTATGATGGTTTTCTACATAGGACAGCTAGGCTTGCCACAGTAAAGAATACCTTTTGGGGGCTAGTCAGTGTAAGGACACGTTAACATTACATGTCTACATGACCTACTTTTAAATACCACACAATCTGCCGTGTGGGCTACAAGTCCTACACATGGGTGACTTGTTAATATATAAAACTAAGGTTTTATTTGTCAAAAGCAGACCTGCCAACTTATGAACATTTTTTATAATGTGAGGAGGGGTGTGGGGTCTTAAAATGGAGCGTAGCTTAGTGATGATCATTGTTACAGTATTTATATGGCACTTACTACCCCTGACAAGGCATTGAAGTGCTATTTGGTGAGTAGCAAGCTACTCCAGAACCCAAAGTGGATTAGTGGTCTATTAGTCGAGTGAAAATATAAATTGTTATTGGGACACCTGCCTCTGTTATCTGGATGGATAGGATGATGGACGGCAGAGTTTGGCAAGGGTTGTTTGGGATTGATTGTTATCGGGAGAGGAGGACATGTGTGCCTGTTAGTTAGATGAATGTGATAAACAAGAGATAAAGTAAGAAAGAGTTTGGAAAAGGTTTTTTGGGGATTGCATAGTAGTATGAAAGCTTTGGTAGGAGTCATAGTGTGGAGGTAGGGGGATAGTTCAAAAGCAGTGTAGAGTGAGGCATAGAGTAGTGGTTTGTGAAGAGTTGTAAAGTTTTGTTTCCTCTGCAGTAAATGCAAAATATATAAACCTACAGCCACATAACCACACATATTAGGTATTCATACTAAGAGATATTAACATATTATGAATATGCATACTAGTTAAATGAACTTTAGGTAAAAGGAGCAAAATGAACTATCGCATAAAATCCTCCTTTAAGAGACACCATAATAACTTCAAGGGAATATATATATATATTTTTGTAAATTATTTTTTAAACAACTGGAAACTAAACATACGTTCAGAGAAAGGGGGTATTTGTAATGCATACTTTTGGGGTAATCACGCTCTACTGCAGAAAATATTAACACAAATTACTTTTATGTAACCACCAGTCATGGCTGGTACCCGCCAACTCATCAAATCTTAAATAAAGGGGAAGGCAGCACAGATTGAATGCATGACAGCTGAGCCCTGTAATTAGCTGAACTGAAATTATGCTGATGCTCTCTTGAATTTAACCGGAAAGAGTCTGAGTATAGTGACAGTTGCATTGCTCTTGGATGGCTAACTATAGCATGAGACACTTTTTAGTTCACTGCCTCCCCCCTTTAACAGCTAAAACAAAGCCTTGGAGGCTGCCGCCGATGTCCTGTGAAGGTTTCACACTCCGCAATGGAATCATCTGGTCAGAGCATCCAAACAATTACCTGAAAACATTCTCTCCACAAGGGATTCGAGCTAATTATTTGCACACCATATGATATCGGCTCCTCACCATGTTACCATGTGACAGGAAGCCTATATTGTGTGACACACTGTTCCACCGTTGGAAGGTCTGTAAAAAGTTTATTTTGACAGTCTGAATTGCAATTTTTACATTGTTAAAGTCAGGCTACATAGTTTAGGCCTGAAGCCATGTTTGCAGTACAACTGTAGTGGATGGCAGAAAAGATGTTGCACTCCACTAGTGCATTTAACTTCCATGCCCTGGGTACACCTTGTACCACATACTAGTGACTGATAGGTAAGTTAATTATTTAAAGGGGTTGTGGGTAGAATGGGGCACAGGGACTTTGTTGGTTATCAGGGAGTAAAATGAACAGAGTTCTAAAACTAGCAAAAATACAGGGTCCTGCAAAAGGTGAAAAATCTTGGGGGGACCATGCAGCAAAGGTGGATTTCCTACACTAGATATTTTAACATTTTAGGTTACCAGCTCAAGCCTGTCTTACTTATCAACTTTTTAGTACACAGAACATTACGGGGTGTCACTTCTAACTTATCCCTATTGAGCGAATAGCCTGATGCACGGGTCTATTGCTCATTATTTTCTATTAGGGCGGGTAAATATTCTGCATTTTTTGTGAATACCAGTGTATCATCAGCATAAGCTGCTTTTTTAGCTGTGAAAATATTAAAAGGTTAGGCCTGATAACTCCTGGTCTGCATTGATAGCAATGAGCAGTGGTTTTATTGCCTGGAGAAACAGGAATGGCAAGAGTGAACAGTCTGCCTTATGTCTGGTCGTCATGGTAAGGGGTCTGACGTAAAGCAACTAGCTTTTATTCTAGCTGTGGGTCTGTGTCTAGTACCATCAGCATCTTCATTAAAAGTAGGCTCATAGGTTGACTTTTTGTAAAACAGTGTGTAGTTAGGATCATGCCACCATATCAATGGTCTTTCACGCATTGAAGGCCACTGCAGGTGTCGGGCAGATTCCTGTAAGGGTTTTCTCTAAAATGTGTGCAAAGAGTCTGGTTTTATAACTTGAAAGCTTTCACTTCATGAAACCTATTTGTAGTGGTCCGATTAAGCGAGGGAGAAACCCTTCTAATCTTTTTGATAGATTTTGGGCAAAGACCCTACAGTCTAGATTGATTAATGAGATTGGCCTAAATTTTGTTCGGTTCTGTAACTCTTTGCCTTCTTTGGGGATCAGCATGGCTACTGCTTCTGCCATGGTTCCTTCACTCTAGCCTGAGAGGAACAAGGATGATGAGAGTGGACAGTCTTGCAGTAATGGAAAGGCATCAGAGTTTAAGCAACTAGCTCTTACTCTAGTTGCGGGGTCCACGTCTAATACCATGATCAGATTAATTAAGTGTGGTCCCTAGGCTGGCTTTTTCCAAAACAGTGTGTAGTTAAGGCCATGCCACCTTACTGAAGGTCTTATTCACATTCAGTTAACCCCCAACAGTAACGTATTAATTGCCCCACACCTTTTTTGTGAAATTGTATATCTTCAGTTAACCCCCAACTGCCAGTTATCGGTTCCTGCAAACCCATT
Source organism: Pleurodeles waltl (assembly GCF_031143425.1). Lineage (NCBI taxonomy): Eukaryota > Metazoa > Chordata > Amphibia > Caudata > Salamandridae > Pleurodeles > Pleurodeles waltl. The sequence goes on along the minus strand of NC_090441.1, from coordinate 53,936,618 downwards.
TTGTTCCGAATTGTGTCTGCAGTGCTACTGGTGTCTCACTGAAGCCAATCAGTTAGACACATCCTTTAGTCAGCCAGCATAAAGGATAGTTGATTTAGCTACTTGGAGGAACTCAGGACTCAATCAGTTATGTACTTAGGTGGTCAGAATAGGTGTCAATTTTATCGAACAGGGCCTTTTATATGCAGAGCGGTTAATAACATCTTGGATGCTGTGTTTTGTGTTGTATTATCATGTGCTTATTCTTTTCCTATCCCAAGTGATGAATTTGTGGTGGCATGCATACTCTAATATTTGCTCTGTATTGCAATACCTTAACTGTTAGTACACAATGGGTCTTAGGTATTTGATGTTATAAGCTGCCACTCTGTGTGCTTTTTCTCAACCAAAGTCTTTTTTTGATAGACAGACCCATTATTTTGGGGATCCCATCCATTACAAAGTCCACACAGGATCCATGACTGTCCTCTACTCCTTCTGGAAATAAAAAATATCTGGTTTCCCCTTCTATTCCTTTCTTCAGGTTCAGCTAGTTATTTCTGGGGCACAGATGTCTTGTTTTTAGTCACTAGCAGGTCCTTTTTGAATTGCTCTCTTGAGTCTTCTATGTTTCTAATTCTATTTTTAGTTTCAGTGAACCTACTTGTCAAGTCGCCTACTTAATATCACCTCTTATGTTCATAATCGCCACTTACAGTAGGACTGTACGTTGTTTGGGACACACCCATTAGTTAGTGGATCCAAGCCACTACGAAGTCCACACAGGATCCACGATTGTCTTCTGCTCCCTCTGGGATAAAAAATATACTCAAGTTTCAGCTTCTATTCCTTTCTTCGAGTTCAGTTACTTATGTTTGGAACGTAGTTATTTTGTTCTTAATCATTATCAGATACTTTCTGAATTGGGCTCCTGAGTCTCGTATGTTATTCTATTTTAGGTTTCAGCAATCCTACTCGTCAAGTCGCCTACTTAATACCACTTCTTATGCTCAAGATCTCCACTTGCATCAGGTCGTTTTTTTTCTGGTACTCTGGCACTTTGGTCTAGTTTAAGAGCATCAGAGAGTTTTTGTTATTAGTGTATATATTGTGCTATTATCAGCTGTCTTGTACTTTATTGCTGAGTCAGGATTTTGTGCATCTGTTTAACTGCAAGGAGAGTTTCTTTTTTTTTTTCCCCTCTGCCAACTATCCTAAATATCACTTTGTAGGTAAGACATAATTAGCAACGTTATGCTTCCACATATCAAGTGAAGCAGTCATAGTTTTGGCTTCTCAATCTGAAATACATGTACACTTTTATTTAGTTGAGCTAGTTGTTCCTCCTTTTATCGATAAGGGAATATGCGGTTCTTGCATGGTTGTGGACATCAGCAGCATATATCTACGCATGGTACTCCTTTGCTCTGCGTTCCATGGAGGCAAATCATGTATTTTTGTACTATTCTGTTCATCAAACTCAACTTCATCACAGGAACTCTGGCACAAAGTACTTGTATGCTGTTCTTTATGTATACGGAATGCAAATCTGTTATTCACATGCTAATAAAGAAATATTTTTAAAAATCTGTACAGTAGGCTGGCCTAATTCTATGTCAACCCAATCACATCCTGGATTCTGTACTTAAGTCTCAACTGGACACTGCATCATGCAGATGTATTCCTGCAGTAAAAAGTTTTCTGTAAAGCAATCAAATGCTCTTTGGAGATGAGACAACACTGCATAAACTACTGACTAACTTTGCTGCTTTACCATTTCTGTCAAGAATTGTGGAATTTTAAAGGCCTAAAAGATTAAGCTTATCCAAGACCGCAAACAGCTCATCTTTAATTATTCTACAGGCCACACTCAGATCTTCAGAAACTGAGATTCTAGATTTGGCTAGTGCTCGGATTAATAAAAATGGGTTCATAACTGAATTAAGGGTCTATGCCAAATATGACAAGAGAGTATGGAATAATCTAGCCATGAAAACAAGTACAACAAGGATGAATTAGACACACTTTGTCTGAAACTTGCATAACTGTTGTCAGTACGGTCTGCAGTTCCAAGGGATGCAAAGACTTACTCTCATCTTCTGAATCTGGAGCATCAGTGCCCACAATTTCTCTTGGACGTTTAGGGGGAGTTAACTGTGAAACAGTGTTAGAACAGTCTTGAGTTTTTTTCACTTGGTGTGCCTTTTTACAAAAATGCGCATCTTCACTGGTTAAACAGCATTGGAACTCTCAATTTATTTTTTCATGTTGTTCTGCAAAATGTTTGAAAAACTGCTAAGACATGCCTGGAGTGAGCTTTATCTGCTGACTTCAGAATACCTGTGCTTCTCAGGTAACAGAAAGTGTGCTACTCTACAGTGTAAAACATTCAGTACTATTAGGATGGACACGACTGTTAGTTAAGAAACTGAAAGACACAGATGATACTCAGAACATCAGAAAAGGGTTGTGGCTGAAGAGAGAATGAAACCATATGAGGTATACTCCACAATTAGGAGTCAGCATACTTCCCCAGGAGAAGGAAGAACTCCCCAGGCAATACCATATGATGAAGTAATATGAGGTATTTTAATCCACCACTTTCAATTTCAACCGTATTAATTGGTTCAGGATGAACTGATATTGAATGCTAAGAAACAACCTTCACTACAAATTACCCAGTCTAACTCTGTGAGATAAACATTTCTGGTACTGATGCAGGTAAAGCTTTTTTATAATTATTTTCCAGTTTCTTAATTTAGTGTTTCTTCTTCTTTTTTTACACATATGATGGAACTGGACCACAACAGTCTCATCTTCCGATTTACATTCTGATCCCTTTCTCTTTTTTGCATCTTTATAGAGCTTTTTGTGAATATCAGAATCATATTTTAACATCTTTGTGTGATTCAGAGCTGCACCAAAGCTAGGTGACATCATACAGCAGCAGAGTTTGATAAAGCTCATCTGTGAAGCATTGCTTACACAATCAGTGCAGCTAAATGAACAAACATGATACATTTTGATTGGTACAGCATATAGGAAATATGGGATTCTACAAACCTGCACCTCATCTTCAACTCCCCCTTCGGCCTGGCTTGCCCGGTCTGGAACCAATTGCGTAATGACAGGAACAGATCCATTTGTCTACAATAAAAGGGACACAAAATAAGAAAACATTACTCATGTGTAGAAAAACCTGTATTCATAGGTCCTTATTTAGAGTTCAGAAGGAATTTAAGATTCATTCTCTTCAGTAGAAATGTGGAGGAAAATCAACTTGATGGTTTTTCTTCAACAGACCTTCCATATGGTGTCCCTCTAATAGAGTGCCTTTCAGATGCAGCACTTGCTCCTGAAATTGAAAGTGTTTCCATACTACTCATTTGGAAATTGAGCAGTTGGTAGTAGTCAGTAGCTGCTAACAGTTTTAGTCAGTTTTTGATTTGCATAACCTATAAGTACAGAAGAGTTACAGAATCATGATACCACCAAAATCATGCATCATTGTTCTAAATGTTTATCCGATTGACTGTTGTCACTCCTGAATTGCAATACACAAATATTAGTCAAAATATTAGTTGCCAGATTGGATGACAGTTTTGCAGAATACCACAGAGCTTTCACATGGAGGTTTTGCCTGCAAACAGGCAAAATCTTCAGGTGAAACACTGGAGAAAAGCAAGCAAGAATCAGCAAGGTAAATTCAATTACTACATGCATCCCCTACCCCACACCCCCCCCTCACACCTCCCCTCAGAATTACCAGGATTCCCAGGAATAGTAAATCCTGAGATTATTAAGGGCCACTCATAATGAGGGGTCTAAATGCTCTCCATAGTCTGGAACAAAGTAAAAAGCTACCTTTAACTTCTCTTTTCAATGCATTGAGACAAGCATGTTTTTAGGCAGTTAAAGGGATAGACATATAAAATTCTCCAAGAGTATTATCCATAATCCATTGAGACAAGGGCCATTTCTGAAAGCCTTTCCTCTTTACTCCAGCAAAAACAACAAACAGCTGATCATCCACTTAGTTCTTAGTCCTACCAAAGTAGAAACTAAGGGCACAACTTAAATTTCCTTTGGCTTTTACGCCTCTTTAGATGACTATAGCGGAGAAAAGAACACAGGAATTATGATGGACTGCCCCTGCCTCGAAGGGGACACTACTTTCAAGTTAAAAGTTGAAGGTGTGCTTAGCACCAGTTTGGCAGTGGCTGAATAGACAAGGCTTGCAGCCACAAAGATGTGATGGCAATGAGGAACATGGTCCTCATTGGTAAAAGTCTGAGGGTACAGCCTTGAAGAGGCTTGAAAAGACCACACAAAGAATACTGAGCTCCAACTCCGGTATAATGATGGGGACAAGGGGAAACATATGTAAAAGCCTTTCATGAAAATGCATCACAGCAGATGATTTAAATAACAATGGCTGATCAGGCAAATCCAAGAAAACTGATAGGGACGATATGTAACCCGTATAGTGCTCCACAGCTAAGCCCAAGCTAGATATAACACAAAAAAAGCATTTCAGGGTCAAACTTCTTCTCAATGCACTAAGATACAAACCTGAAACAATGCATGAACAAAATGATTTGGGAGAAGAGCGGCAAGCAGCCCAAAAAAAAAAACTCACATAGTCTATCAAAGTCTCCTAATCGATTCCATTCAACCTTCACTCATGGAGGTGCAGATTGTGGAGGCTTGGGTGCAACACTATGTCTTGGTCCACCCCCATAAAAGATGCTCAGGTTAAGTAATTGCAGCACCACACCCTTCTTGCCCAATACGGGTCCACCATAATTAGCTGTGGTTGGTTCCATCCTACTTTCTTTGGAATCAGTGGCAGAGAGAGAAATGCGGCTAGAAGGTCAGATTCCCACTGATGATTATACACTTTCCCCTCTGTCCCCCCCCCCAAAAAATGCATGAAAATACACATGCCACCTCCAGGAACAGACACCAAGTGTAACCGAAGATCGCACTGTTGCACTGACTGAAACAACTTGTACATGCGAGCAGACACAGGCACTAGTAATATACACAATGCCAAGAGCCCTAGCAGCCTCACAAACATCAAGGCCAGAACTGAATCTCTCATCTTCATATAAGGAGCATTGCCTTAATGTCTCACATTTGTTACAGGGGATGGAAAGGCTTCAGGGTAACTAAGTCCGGAGTGGCCCGCTAAACAGAATCCTCTACAGAAGCTGGAAATGGAATCTGAGTTTAATGACGGAAAACAACATGGTGGACAGTAAGGTTGTTTGTGACTAGTTGGTGCAACCCTGTCTTCCGCAACCAGCCAATTGTTGAGTTAATGGACTACAAATATCCCCAGCCTGCGAAGATGTACCACAAACACTGACATGAGCTATTAGCCTGATGTAAAGCCAAAGAGCAGTATGGCAAATTTTAAGTGCGCTGATCCTACCACAAACTGTAGATACTTCCCTTGGGACTACAGAACTAACACATGAAAGTACGTGTCTGCAGATTCAGCGACATCATGCAGCTCCTGGCATCTAGAGCCTGCGGAAGAAGTCATAAGCTTGAACTTCTACTTTTAGAAGTAGGAGTTGAGGAATCTATGATAAAGAACCAGTCAGAGGCTAGATTTTGAATTTGGCAGACAGGATACTCCTCTGCCAACGTGAGGGAATGCCCTCCCCAAGTCTACCTGCTTGATTTAGAGAAAGGCTAGGCAAACCTTAAGTATTTCGTTGACGGAGTCCTTGTTGGCTCCATCAACTGAATACCTCAAATTACATTGTCTGCCCTATTTAGGACAGACAGTGTAATGTCTTTTTTTTTACTTTGACTTTTATCAACAATATAATTCTGAAAGAGACAGGGGAAAAAAAAACAATAATGACCCCCACACCCTGTGAGAAAACATCCAGGTAGTGGGGAGTAATTAGATTTTTTGTTTTTCAAAAACAAACACCCACTTTGGGAGCGTGTTTTTAAAAACTAAACAAATGGCAATAATTTGGTGTAAAGCCATGAAAACCTGCAGCAGCCATATACCAAACTTTTAGGGTTGGAATAATGGAGAAGAATGTACATTCATTTTGCTAACTGAGATCTGTGGTGCAAGATTTACTGGGATTGGATGATGAGTCAAAAAGTGTGGCTCACACGGCACTGGCTTGTGGCATCTTGCAATAGAGTGAGTCACAGTCAGAGCTGAACATGGTTTTAATCAAATAGCTAGGACGAAGATAGTCAGGGGACTGTTGAAAGATAAAAAGTGCTAACAGGTGGAAAGACCAATTTGCTAAATTTCCATGAAGAGGTTAGCAGTAGTCTTTCCTGTAGGCTGTAGTATTTCGAAGGCTTCCATAGCCCTACAAACCACTTATACAAAGGAGACACTTTTCAGAGGGGGCTCTGAAGGGGAACACAGGAAAGACTCGAGAGAGAGAGAGATTTTTAAAATCATTGGCATTTTGCAAAATTAGATATAGCTCAGCATTGCTATAATAATCTACTTTTACCTTATCTTCCTCATTGCCACTAGCACCGCATGGGACATTTGAAGGATTTGAACGGTTGCTGACTATGACCCAAAAACATTCTCAATAAGTCCTATTGCAGAGAAGACAGAGGGACTGGAGGAGAGCCATCAACATCCCTGGCATTACTTTAGTAATCATTTTCTTCAAAATTGGGTGACTTTAACTTAAGGTGATTCTTGATCAGAGGCCTCAACCTATGGCGGATCGGAAGCCAGTGGAGCAGGAATCACAGAAAAAGACCAAAATATCACCACCCCAGCTGAGTTAATGTATTAACTCAAATTCAAATGAATAAATCTTTTGTAATCTGAAACAAAATAGATAGGATACCATAGCTTACAATTCTTCAACAGAACGCTTTACATAGTTGATCAATCATTAATAGCCAAGCAAAACATACATGCACATGAACAGAGATGTTTAAACACTCAATACTCAGTTTTCCTTCTTTATGACTTTAATGTCACCTGTGGAAAAACAATCTCAAAATCAAGTACCACTCTCAAAACCAAGTTGTGTCAGTCTATTCAAATGAACTCAAGTGTTCTCATTCAAGAAAAAACTATTTAAAATAAACATCTATCAATTAGTAGGTGATGTGGGAACAAGTTGTCATGATGCTGCTCAAACTGTTCCCACGTCTGTACAATGTAATCCTAAAGGAGGGTAACAAAGTCTTTACGGGCACAGATAGTAAGTTTTCATCTGTTTCAAAACCACACTTATGGATTACTTTTTAAGGTTCTTGCACTCTGAATAAGCTAAGGGTCTCTTCTGAATAAAGACTTGGGGCCATATGTACGAACATATTTTCCCATAGACACAGAATGGGCAAAACAGCTTGCTACATCTGGCCCTTGGTGTCTACTCCTGTGAAATGGAAACAGATAATCCTGGGTGCCTGGATAATGTTCAAAGAATCTTGTACTGATCCTGCCCTTAAAAGGAGGAAATCACGAACACAGAAGCTGAAAACTTACTGAGAGCCACCTGGAATGTATGGTCTCATACAGGGTGCATGTGGTACAGCAAATTGGTCCACAAGGAGGAAAACCTGTAACTAACCGGTCTACCATTAACCATATGGTTGTTATGACAGCACAAGGGAAGTAATTCAATGGGAATTCAATGTACCGCAAGCATTCAGGAATCCCAGTCAGAGCCTACGGAGCACCAGAAGGCAAAGCCTGCAATACAGGGGTCAAGGCAGGGATAGCGTTTAGGGCAGGTGTAATCTGAAGTAAGATGGCACATCTTATGTTTCTTCTTTGACTTTACCTTGGACTTGTCTTTCAACTTCACCTTAGACCTACCTGACAAGTTGACCTTGAACGAGCGATAGAACTTGACGTGTTTGTCCTGATGGACTTGTGGTTCACCAAAGAACACTTGCTGCATGGCTTGAAGTCATGCTTGGTATTGCAGCACCATAAGAATATGTTGTGTATGTTCATCACCAACACCTGCTTCTGACAACCGTGGCACAGCTTTAAAACTGTAATTTTCTAGAGAGACATCCCTGAACACTGCCAACGTTTAAGAATTTGATAAAACCTAAGATCGGTAGCAGTAGAGCTCCAGATCAGCATCTTGCAAAAAGAAGAACTGATGTCATCATACAGTGGTGGTGCCTTCTGTTGCCTCCATCTTGTATTGTACAAAAGAAGGATACGGTCACAGCAGAGGTCAATGGCTCTATCTGATGGCAAAAAGTGACTTGCAAACGTTTCTGGATCCATTCTGTGGCCAATGGAGATTCACACATGCAGAATCTGCAGATAGAAGCATCTGTCACAAATCACCTTTCATGCATAATCAACAGGAATGTGAAAAGAATATTAGGAGCACCTAAGTGCCATGCATGCACTGCAATGAGAGGCTTGCTTTGGGCCGGGGACTAACATGTATAATAGCCAATAATTAATAGCAAAACTGAAATATTCCTCTGGTCTGATGCAAAATGTGACTGAAACTTTCTTCAGCCAATAGCTAAAGGGGGCTGATCCTCAAGTGCCTAACTGTGCATATTTCTGGTGTTTATAAACTGGTTTCTGGCATACAGTTTAAGTGGTCTATCGTCAGACTTAAAATATAAGCACTATCAAAACCAACAGAGCCAGCTATTGTCTAATAAGCTTGTTCCTTAATTCTTTGGCAAGTTTGTGTGTTTGGTTGTGTAAATAAGTGTGTGAATACAAGAATGGGTAAATGATTAGATGAATGAGCAAGTGCAAAAATGGAGAGAACCAAGGGCTCAATGCATGGATACTAAATGGGTAAGTGAGTGTGTGCATAAATTACTGAATGGGTGAGTGCAAAGATGAATAACTGAGTGAGTAATTAAGATGATCCTCACCAAGAGAGGATTTTTCCATTGTGCAAATATCTTAAATAAGCAAAGGAAGGATGAATATCCACACAGCAAACTTCTGTAAGTGCCAGCCCACACCAAACACAATCTTACCCAGCATACAGTAGTAGAACAATTCTGCTGGGGCCACACACTGCATCCCAAATGAAACTCAAAACAAGTAGTATGATGTAAGAAAATCACATCACTGGCAAATTAAAACATGCTATTGCTACTGGAGGGGAAGCATCCTAGTATATGCCACACATCCTGTTGTGTAGGCTCTCATTATTCTAATGAGACTACTGGATTTTGGGCAGCAAGATCGTCCATGGTGTGGAAGACTGAGTCTGACCCACTGTGGGTGACACCTATCGCCCTAAATCCGGGTTTTGCTCTGGCTAACTAGCAGTGCCTCATCTCCACCAGCAGGTAGGGATGATTTGGCAGCTGAGCGCATGACATATTAGGCTTCTCAGGGAAGTCGATGTCACTCAGGTCTCATCCACACTTCGGTCTCATATGTAAATGACAATAAGAAGCAGTATAAGTTTTAATGACTGGTTTGATAAAACAACTGCAGTTTAGATAGCAAAGCGTGAGCTGCATAACCAGGACGACACAACATGACAATATTAAAATGGTGACGAGAAGAGTGAAGCATAAGAATAACGCTATCATATTGTCACTAAGATTCATGGACTATTTCCTATCTAAGTCATAATCTGAGCACAACATGTTAAGCTCTAATTCTGCCTTTCAGGTTCCCCCGGGAGGACACCAACCCTCATACCTGAGCAAAGACCTGTAGTCCACGTTAGCATCTGCAGCAAAGTATTCAGCTATCAGCATACAGTCGTGGTTCCCTGGCTAGAATATCCCTCTTAACGTGTAATGGGACTAGGAAGTGTTTTTATAATAACACAGTTGATGTTCTAAGAAAATGTCCCTACGTAAGGCTGTGTATTTTCTACGAATGTTGGAGACTAAACTTCTACCACGTTCCCCGGCAATGTACCAAACTGTAGCCTTGACTGAAGCACAAAGTGATTGAGGATGTCTTGTTTGAGAACACAGTGCTGGGCTAAGCAAAAACAGTTAGACAGATGAAAATAAAACAAGACCGTAAAACTGGTTATTGTAAAATAACAATGCGAAGCCGAATAAAATATATCTAGGTCAAATTGGACAGCGGCTTAGTGTGTTAAACTAACATGCATGGAGCACTAAAATGGCTACACAACAATCCTAAATTGATGAGCATGCATATGCACTGAACAGACGTTTTAACAAGAGTCCGGACCTTCTACCTAGGTTTTACTCCACTCATCAATAGTAAAGAGAGAAGAGATCATCACTATAAAATATCACATCCTTTAGTTCATTCGGATATACAGCTCTTCTGGAAGCATTAGAAAGCTCTGCTCTTTGGAGTAATAACATCTTCAAATATGTTTAACATGTGACGAAATTACATTCAGGTCCCTTCCCAAATAGAAATACAGATGAATGTAACTGGAAGGGAATGCAAAAAACACAAAACAAGAAATCAAGCACCATGTGATACAGCTGAGATTCCCTGGGGCCATGTTGATGCTTAAAGACTTGTACGGGTCACTGTATTCAACAAATTATGATCTAAGTTACAACTGCTGGAGTGTGAGCCATGACATGCACCAGTTGTGGAGTTAGGCCAAACCCCACTGTGGGGTCGTGAGGCACCGACAATGTCAGGGAGCAATCCGCCTCAGATCTATGGGCTCCAAAGGCACACAAGACAGAGGCGGTAGGGTGCCAAAGATGAACAACATGGCCTTCTTGAAGGTATTGATCTATTGTGGCATCACGATGGGCCCGGAAAACTTAAGTCTAATCAGGACGAGTTGGAGGATCAGTTTCTCTACAGGATTCGTGACTGAGACGCAGTGGCACCTTTGCGTCTACGTTACTTCTCAGAAAAAGAGTGTCAGGAAGCAGGAGAGTCCCTTTTTAACTTCTTATACTTTTTATGGATTTGGACTTACCCTAAGACTTGCAGCGAGAAGACAATCGTTTACTAGCACAGACTTGAGATTGGGAGCTGGTTTGCACCAGGAGTGGTCTTTTCTTGCTTTCAGATAATATTACACAACACAGTGTTTGGCTTTGCGTTCTCGGATTGCTTTCGGATTCAACACTGAACAGATTTACCAAGATTTGGAGAGATGCAAGGGCCCAAGACTCCAGAGACATATCTCATGAGGGTCAGTCACAGACATGTCCTGCACAAACTGTTGCGAATTTGAACAAAATATGTGGAAAAAAGGAACTGGGATCAGCATGCAGGGGTGTCAATTATATGTGGCTCTGGTGTCACGTCTGAGTTGACACACAACCCCATAAAGTCACCTACTAGCACATGCAGAGGAAGGCTGAAAGAAATCTCCGGATCCAGTCTGGTGCCTGGAGGTATTAACAAGGTGGGGAATCTGCAGTTAGGAGTATCCATCAGAAATATTTATTATTTTTATTTGATGTAGTTCTGTAGTATGATCCATTAGTGCCTGGATGTTCTTATTATTTTTTTATGTGTTTTATTAGTTTTTGAAGCATGAAATGACAGCAACATTGTGACCCATTACAAACAATGCAATGTAGTTTGGCTTGTCATGTACGGGATGGTATCTTAGTACATACATCTTGGTTTATATCATTGTAAGTGACAATAATGAACTATTATTTGCAAACACATATGGAATTGTCAAAAACTATAATAACTGCAATAACTGTGGAGTCTACTTAGGGTGTAAGTAAGTCACGTGTAATAACCAGGGCAGGACGCAATAGGGCATCTCCGACTATCGCTATTCAATAAAGGAACCAAAGGTCAGAGAGAGCTTCTGCCAAAAGAGAGGGTCGGCACCTATGTTGGAAAGGTGATGGTGGATTTGCAGAGACATATGTCGAACTCGGTGGCTAGCTTATTAGGGAGCCTAGCCCACAGCTGTGGTGTTCTCAATCTCAGTGGTGCTAACCCCATCCCACCCCACAAACCCCCTCCTCAGTGTCAAAATTGCTATCAAATGTATGATGTCCCTATGTGGTGTGGTGGTGTGACTCAGGGCGGATGTGTGTCATTCTAGCCTTGAACTTTGATTAAGTAAGTGTCCCAGCATTCCTCTCAAGCCTGTGAATCTCCCCTCGTATGCAGTGATGTTACAGTATGGGCCTCCGGGTGCATCCATGTCAGGAGAGCAGCTAGCCATAGTTGAAGGTCTGGGGAGGTCGGCACCTTTGACATCATCACTACTTGCCTCTTGAACAGGACAAATGTGAGGTCAATGGACCAGTGGAAGTGTCAGAACCAACAGGCAGGATTCGGCGTGGGTGCAAGGGTGTGGTTTGCGAGTTCAGCAACTGTGGTAACGATTGCGAGCCAGACTGGGTGAGGCAACGGGCAATCCCACACCATATCGTAGAACCCAACTTCTGGTGATTTGCAACAAGGGCATTCAGGAGTCAAAGTTGGGAACATGCGCTTAATGCTCTGAGGGGAGAGATAAGCCTGGTGTACATAACTGAAGTGTGCGAATCAGAACCTTGGATTACAAGACACGTCCTTCACCTGCTAGTGCCCTAGGGTCCAGCCTTGCTCGACAAGATCCGCAACATCCCACCTGGAGTGCACCCTAACAGCGTGATCCGGCGGAGTTAGGTTTAGGGATGTGTACAGGGCAATATTAGCGTGTCACAAACCGTTGCACGTCAGAAGTTCATGCAATGCGGGAGATGTACAATTCAAAGTTGGGGGCTCCAAGGCCGTACTTGAGTAAGGGTCTTTGCAGCATGGTTTCCACGAGGCTTGATATGTCCCTAAAGTCACAAAGCAGACGCACAAGGCTAGGCAATGTAGATTTAACGTCTCCTAGGTAAACCAGGGCATCATCTGCATATAGCAAGATGATGTGGTGCACGCCCAGCTCACAATTCCTCACCGTTGAGCTGCTGACGAAGGTGCAAGCCAGCAGTTCCATAGCAAGGGCAAAAATTAACAAGGAGATGAGGCCCCCCCTGTCTGGTGCCTCTCCGTATAGCAAAGCTGTCTGAGATCAGCTGTCTGGTCTTAACCTGCGCCGTTGGGTTATCATACAGGGTGCGAATCCATCTTAGGAAACCAGGGCCGAATCCCATGGCCTTAACAGTTGGCAAGAGAAAATCCAAACTCAGGTCATCAAATGCCTTTTCAACTTCTAACAACACAGCCACCCGACCGAGTGTTGTGTATAAGACGTAATAGAAGGCGGATGATGGTCAAGGTGCTGACCCCTGGTATAAAACAGGATTGGTCAACATGCACTTGGGCTTTGATAATAGGCGGTTTGCTACCACTCTGCCTAGATCCTGTAGTCAAAGTAGAGCAGGGAGACGAGCGGTAAGAGCAAATGTCCAATGGATGTTTGCAAGGTTTCGGCAGGACAACAACAAGTGACTCCAGGAAGATTCTGGTCGTTTTGGCCTCATTAAACATCTCCAGCAGGTGCTGAGTGGTTTGTGTGGAGAAAGATTTAATCAGCAGTCCATCGGTGCCCAGTGTCTTGTTTTGTGCTATGTGTGAGATGGCTGCCTATAATCCTTTTAGTAGCAGAGCTTCATCCAGCACAGCCTTCTGTGCTAGATTCAGCCTAGCCAGCGGTAAGTCGTGTAAGAACCGGAGACAGGGCGGAGACCACCACCACACACAAGTCCCGGTGGTACTCCCAGAAGGCATCATTAATGGCTGTTTGCAATGTTATTATTGGTGACATTGCTCAATTTAATCTCTTCAACTGGGACCAGAATCTGTTCTTCTTTCACTAGCCACAAGGGCAGTTTCCCTGAGCAGTCTCCTTCGGCATGCAGCATAGCTGTGTGCAGTTTGTAGTCATATTTCCCCAGTTGCGCCTCCGCCTCAGGCCGTTGCTTGCGCAGTTGCTGGAGATGCTTAGCTGTTGCAGTGAGACTGGCCACCCTCACATGCAAGGGTATTAGCGCATGCTTGATAGTTACTAATTCCTCACGTTAACGTTGGCGTACTCCCCCATGAAGCTGCCAGGCAGTGGCCATGCACAATCACTCTGTGCCGTCCCACACCAGCAACCGGGATGAGGAGGAGCCCTTGTGGAGGATAAAATAGTGCATAATATATTTAGCTAGATCGGCACGGAACGGGGACCAGAGAGAGCCTACAATTGTAGTCGACATGCAAGTATGGTGGGACACTATCTGCCCCCTGCCCTGCAGGGTGATCATCAAGGGAGGATTGTCTGAGACGGTATCGGTTAAGTACACCGATCAGGTGATCAGAGCGCCCAGTTGTGCCGTGCAGAGGACAAGGTCTAGCCATGTGTGGAAGTCGTTAATTGAGGAGTAAAAAGTGTATAGACGATCCAGTGGATGTCCAAGTCGCCACAAGTCATGTAAGTGTCATAATGTGATAAGGTAGTCATGATTGTGTTGTGCGGTGCCAGCACAAGCGGCCGCAGGAGGGGTTGCTGGGGTGCGGGCTGGGGGAGGGGGGTGAGGGGGTGGGGGGAGGAGTGTGGAGTGATCAAGGCTGACATTTGTCACACAGTTAAAATCCCCTCCCCCCCCCCCCAATCTCCAAGAGCTCTGGGTGGTGAGGATCACGGTAGAGGGCCGGTGTGAGAGCATCCAGAACCCCGGACTGCTTAGTGCTGGGGGCATATACTGTCATCAGTGTTCGGGGAGCTCCATCGAGGTGGCCCTCTATCACAAAATGCCCCTCTGTGTCCACCCTGTGAGTGTCCAAGACAAAGGGGGCCCTCCCCGGTGTGAGCCAGATAAGCACTCCCCCAGCGTAAGCTGACATGGGTGTGCCATACACCTGCTCTCTCCATTACGTTCAGACCTTCTGCGGCTCAGTCAATGTGAGGTATGTCTTTTGAAGCAAGAGCAATGTAAGCATGGCAATGTGTGTGTGCCTGAATTTAAGGACGGAATAAATGTGGTATCTCTTGGCAGGGGTGGCCACGTCGCACACATTCCATGTGAGGGTATGGTATTGTGGGAAGTGGAGTTCAGCTATAGATCCCACTGTGCATGCCTGTGGTGGGGTGTCAGTGAAAGAGGTGGCGCCTCCACATGTCCCTTGCTGACAGCGACCTATCCTGGAGCAGGCCATCCTCGGCCACATGAACTGTTCTTGAAAAACACGTGTGGGCGGTAGATCGACTAAGACTCCAACAAAACAACATGTAAAATGTAAACAATAAAGAGCCTATACAGCTGTTTCCTCCCTAGGATTATAGACCCGTGCAACTCTGTCCAAATGTCTCTAACCTGTAACCAAAAGTTAAACATGCAAAATAAACAATCAACTGAGTCCTCACTGAAGCAGTGATGAGGTGTGGTGCAACTGTTGGGTCTGTTCTCTGTCACCAAAGCCCGCTCTAGAGGTCCCAGTGTCCGATCCTCCAGCAGGAGCTGAATTCTCTGCATCATAATGGAGCCAGGAAGACCTTTCCCGGGCTTGTGAGTGAGTGTACCGGTGGGGAGAGGACGGTCATCCTCTGCCAAACATGGTAGGAATTTAGGGTCAGGAGTACTGTTCATGATAGAGGCTTCAGATGCGTCCGAGTTTAATCTGGAGTCCAGGACTGGCTTGGAGTGCAGTGTTGTGAAGAGTTTATGCAGTGCAGGGAGGCTACCTCAACTGCTTGGGTCTGTTCCACAGTTGCTTAGTCTTTGGTAGCCTTGCCCGTGCCACCCTGCGCCTCTGTTGTTTCCACCCAGGCACCCTCGCCACGGTTAGTCTTGGTTGCACACACCAGGTCCATCACGAGGGCCAGGTCCAAACGTCTTCGGGTGTGGAGAAGATATGGGAAGACTAGCCATCCATCACCTTAAGTTTCGCAGGGAACAGTAATGCCTAGAGAAGCCGAAGTTCACGCATGTGTTGCTTCACCAACATATAGGAGCCCCTTAGTCGATGTAACTCAGTGGTGAAGTCCAGAAATACCGTTATTTTCATGTTTTCATATAGCCAGAGGCCCTTCATGCAGAATCACTGCGGTATGAGGCCTTGGTAGTTAAGAAGTCGAGCAATGAGTGGGCCCAGCAGTACACCAGGCGGAGGGTGCCGGGACATGGTGCACTCGCTCCACGGAGAAGAGCTTGAAGACCTTGTTTTCCAGTACAGTGGACATCAGCCACTCTCCAGGAAGAGCTTGGTGCTGGGACGCTCTGGCTGCTCTAGGAACCCAATGAAGCGGATGTTATTGCGTCGCAGGGAGGCTACCTCCTCTGTCATGTTTAGATATACAGCATCTACTTTCACTTCCAGGAACGTTTTAGCGTCTAAAATGACATGGAGAACCCTCTCGAACTGAGGTGAGTGCTTGTCAAGGGTGGTCTCCAGAAGTTGCAAAGTGTCTTTAGGTGGATCAGTGTAGGTCGAGGGCAGTGCTGGGCATAAGCCTCAAATGGGGAAGTATTACGGTTCTAGTTTTCCCAGTCATAGTGTCGCAGTGGAGGGAGGCAACAGGGAGGGATTGCAGGGCGTATGCAATGCAGGAATCTGCTGGCATATCGAGTCTCCACCCATGTCAAGTAAGCAGTTGGAGGAGGGAGCCTCAGACACTCAGCTCCTGGGAATCTTGGCAAGAGATCGGGTCCCATGCACTCAATCTGGTCAGGCTGGCTAGCAGATACGATGATTCCGGGTTGGCATCTCACCATAAAAGCACACAGCCCTGCTCACGGAGGGGAGCACCTCCTCTAATCAGTAGTCATGCCCCAGAGTTCAATGTACAAAATATTCCCTGCATGCCCGAGGCCTGCTGGCGTAGAGGTAGGACCAGGCGGCAGCCATTTTATTAGTGAGAAGTGGTGGTGAGGCCCACAGAGGCTGCGTGAGAGGTCCAAGTCACAGAGATCAGTCACTACGGGGCACAGCGGCCCACAGTAACCTGGCAGGGCAGCTGGATTACAAGTCTCAATAGCTGAGGGACCAGGGTCAATGGGTTGAGTGAGTGCCGGTGCTGTTGGACGAGTGCAGGTCTACCCAGGCATCAGTAGTGAAATACCAGCCAGTGTCTGGAAAAGCCTCCCATGACTAAGTGACGTCCCTCGAGTAGGTGTGTGACAACAAGGTGCCCAGGGCAGTCCAGGCATGAATAGGCAGATGTGTTGGGGGGGGGGAGGGTGAGTAGGTGGGGAGCGGCCGGTGTGGTGGGGGAGACAGTAGTGCTTTCCCAGGAAATACCTGTGATCCAGGCAGCAACAGGCAGCTAGGCAGCAGGTCATTTCAGCAGTAGCAGACTCTCCAATCCTCAGGCCGGTGTAGGTGAGGTGTGGTGCATGGCCACAGCCGCTCTTGGAGGGAAGACAGCCACTGCTTGCGCGTACACAGGGACGATGCTGCAGCTCAGTTAACAGGTCTCCTCCCTGAGATTGTCGGTCGCGCCCCCGGTAGCCTGGGTCCGCATCAACAGGCGGTGCAGCAGGAGGGCTTTGTCTCGGGCCTTGGGGCAGGGATGCAGCAGTCAGTGGCTAGGAGGGAAAAGTCTCCAGTACGAGAACCGTCTGCCTGCCCAGCATTGTCTTGTCGTGTCGTGTCCTCCGGGGTGCCACTCGGGTGGGGCCTTCTCTCCTCTACAGTGGTTCTCAGAGCAGCATCTGCAGTGCGCCTTGAGCCTCACCCAATTTTGATGCTCCATGGGACTCCAGGTGATTTCATAGCGCTCCCACCCTGCAGTGAAGAACGGGCAGGGAAGCGCAGGCGGAGAAGGCAGGCCAGCAGGTTGAGTGCCGATGTGATTCAGGATTAGGATTGGACCAGGCACAGAGCTCGTTCAAGGAGCATCCAATGCTGCCCCCATCTTGGACACACCCCCTTGGATGTTCTTGGTAATATCTCTGTGGTCCACTGACCAGATCCTCAGACCTTGTTCCTCAGAACACGCTACTCCGTGCCCTTCCAACTCCATGTCTAGAATGAAGATCACAGCCAAGACTGCTTCTGTCCAGTCCACCCCTTCCACCTGAGATCAGAATCAATAGGACCAAAGAGCTTGACGGGAGGGCAACTCAGACTGGCTCCACATCAGTTTAAATGAAGCTGCATCCGCCAGAACTCCCAGACTCTTCTGGTGTAATACAGTACAAATGTCATATAAACCAATTACACCACCTTGAAAACAAGCGCCATAGCAACATCTAAATAGCTGTTCTTCCACCAAGGTTGTGTAGTGAAATAAATAACAGCAGGTATCAGCTCGCTTGTACCTGATAGCATAGCAGACATTTTGGGATTGCAAGAATACGTTTTGTTTGGAGCACAAGTACTTAAAAACACACAAACTGGGTAACTTGCTACTGCAGTGCAGTCAATCCCTGCCGCACATCATATACGTTCTAGGTTGAGAAGCCATGTCAAAGACCTTTTAATGCACGTGCCTAAACTTGTGTAGTTCACTTTGCACAAATAGCAAAAGGAAATGACTGAGGCAAAAGGGGAGCCGAGGAATGAAGGAAGAAACGCAATGCTGCAATTGTAGTAAAAAGGAACTCCTTGAAATACTGCTGCCACACGAAAAACAATCTATAGGAGCACAAGGTTATATATCAGAGGGGAAAAGACATATAATGCTATCAAAAAGATGGACCACTGTGCTATGCCAAACACTTGCAAAATATAAACTTCGATGAAATGCCATGGGCAGGTCCAAAACTTTAAGGAAACGTCAAATAAAAAAAGGTCTAAAGGGCCTGACCCAAAGCTCACTCCCATTTATTCATAGAGGTCTTTAGCTATGCCAGACCTAAAAGATAACAGAAAACATCTCTTGCCTATTCGTTGTGCTATTAGTGTTGCTGTATGCAAACTCCAATTTGTGAGCTTAACATGTCTCCTGAGAATGTTTCTTTCAGTGATTTAACCATACAAATGTTTGATACATAAAAGGCCAAATACCCTATAAACTTTTCTTACTGGTATTTGGTTCTCAGTGCAAAAGTGGTCATGAACAATACAAGTCTTGACAGGTAGCACACGTTTGCTGTTTACACGCCAAATGAGCCATTTTCTACTATCAACCCCTTTTTTCAACAAATTCCACCTATTGCTTATCTTTGCCAACCTGCTGAATTAGGGTAACTACTTGACTGCCTAAATAATGACAAGTTTAAATTGTAGCTTTATCAGCGATTTCTGTTGAATTCCTCCATTGATACCAATACACTCTGCATGGCTATGCGTGAATCTGAGCAGTAAACTACTGTATCCGTCTTTCATTCACTAATTTTAGATCCATCTAATGATAGATATATTTGTATACTTTATAAACACCATGCCTTTTAAATATTTCCAAATATGCAAGAACACTGTGTAGAAATCAAATCACATCAGTGCACATGTGCTTCCTAAAAATCCATTCAACACAATATATATCTATAGGACCATATCAATTTATTTTACTAATACAATGTAAAAAGTTCCACCTAATCCAGAGATAACAGAGATTTGTAAAGCAGTTTAGGAAGTAGCAAAACAAGGAAAAGAAAAAGATTATTACACATATATAGGTAACGCCAAAAACCAGAAGTGGTTACTGGAGTAAGGGACAACAAAAGTCATCATAAATTGAAAGTAACATAACCGTGCAGGAATATGGGCTGCTGTCCTAGACAGAGAAGTAGCATTAGCATGACTTAGTTTAGAGCTGTCTATAGCGATAATAATAGTTGCACGGCTTTAAAGAACAATAACAGTGCAGAATTATTTCATGGAAAGTGCCAGAGAGAGTGTCATGTGAGGGAAAGAAGCAGAGACAACCAGGGCAAAAGGCGTAGCCAGGTGGAATTGTGAAATGCCCAGGAGCAGAAGGGTGGTCCTCTTGCTCATTCAGGACTGACTACAGATATGGAGCTTGTTTCAAAACATAGGATTGCTATCTTAGGCCAAGAGCCTTGTAGGTCATAGTGGGCATTTCAAAGACAATCACGTAGCGTAACGGCCACCTGTCAAGTGAAAAATAAACAGGATTAGTATTTTCAAATTTACTAGTGCCAGAAATCAGAAGGACAACAGAGTGAAGCACAGATTTTAAAGGAGATGATGCAGCAAGCCCAAAAAGGATGGCAATATTCCATCTACTCTTGTGAGAACAAGTATGTGGACAATGAAGCAGAAGCCAGCTGCAAAAGCTTGATTCTTCTCGGGGATGAAATAGGAAAAGTGCGTGCAGAAACATTGATGAAAGTGGGTTATACACAGGTACTTAACAAAACAGGAAAGAGTTGGAGGGACTGAACTTGAGTAAGTGAGAGTACAGGTAGACCTCAATCATGGCAAACACAATCCCTCACACTGTGAACTGCGAAGACACATTCTTGGATGAACTTGCCCGTGCCAAGAAGGTGATCACACAGTCTTTTAATAAAAGATCTAATATGCCAGAATGGGACCTTGAAGTGCAAAGTCAGCAGATGTGTACCTAGTCTAGAGAAAGGGCATTATAGAACATTAGGTAGATGTTGGTGTTTAGGCAGGACAGGCTACTAACAGTCTGAAATTTATCAGTAAATAAATTAATTATTAAAGAGACCATCTCGAAGGAATTAAGAACCACAAGGGTAGCTAGAGGGTCAGCAGTTTGTTACGCCACTTAGAAAAGCTAATGAAAGTGGTTGTAAACTGAATTCACTAATAGCCTTTGACTTTGATTGAGTAGGCTGGATTTCAAAAAGGCAGCTTAAAGGAGTTATCTGGATGCCAGGATTTGTAAAACGAGTTTTTCTGAGAGGCAAAATGATTATAAATTGCAGTGGCACTAGAAGAGTTTCCTCCTGAATGCAGCCAGGCAGTGGTACTACGGAGAACGCACCAGTAACTGACGAAGCCAAAAAGTATAGCAATACAGAATTAAAGGATCACTAAAGCATAGAACAAAACACAATCAATTTTAATCCATTTTTTTAAATAAGTGCTGAAACAGATAGGCTTTTCCAGTTTAATTCTCAGGATGTGAGAGTCATGTCTGTTAATCTATGCATTAGTCTTGCTGCCATGGGACAGCCAGCATTTTGTAGCATTTGAGATGTTGACAGAGATGTTCAGAAAGACTGTTTTTTTGCAGAGAAAAATATGACAACTGCTAAACAGCAACTAATGAACCAGCTCTACTTGCTTAATCTCATATTGCGAATTGTGCATAATACAAGAAAATCGAATTTCTCCTTCAACTATTATCAGCATCTTACACAGTGGTTACCTGCATGTGATCTGTCCTGTCACCTGGGGGAAGTATCTCAGTATCTGATAAAGACGAAATGCTTCCTGCAAACCTTCTATCAGCCGGGGTCCGTGAGGGGAGGGTGTTCTCCTCTGAAAAATCTGGGTTAAGTAAGGTAGATGGGGGCCGCGGGTCTCCCGCCGCTAGTGGCTGCTGCTGGTTCAGAACCAGATCAACTAAGTCCTCCTTCTCACGGCACATCTCAGTTGAAACATCATGGAGGGACAAGTAGTCCCTAAGTTCTTTCACTTTCATCTTCATCAATTCCACTCGCACGAAGGTCGTTGTTCGGAAGCGCCTGCAGAGGCAGCACAGCCGAGGACCTCCAACAGGCTGGGTGGAGCATGAATTGCAAAAATTCTTCCCACAATCAATGCAGCTGTGCTGTTTAGAGAAAGGATTACACAAATAAAAGGTTACAGAAGTCTGGTATTACGTTACTCCTCATATATCTGAAAAACAGCATCCATAGATAGCTCCGACAGGAGACAAAATGTGCTTCAATCATCCTAAGCAACGCATATTTATTTTTAATTTGGTGTGATGGTATTTTACCAACACTTCAAAATAACTGATAAGTTATTCTGCTCTTTTATCCCAAAGTCTAAAAAAGAAAACTACTCTCAAAAATGAACTACAAAGTGCACATCTCTTGTAGTCTCGTAAATAACAGAAAGATTTCCCTTTGTCAGTGCACAGTAGCTGGAATTCATTAAAACATTTTGATCATCCTTTAACATCTATGGGCATCTACACAACTAATACCATTATAATGTCAGAAAATCTAAAGTTCCCAAATCATCATGCATTAGTCAACAACCTTATTGGAAACAGAATCGAAATAGCAGGTCTTAGAGGCCATGCAATACAACAACCAGCAATAAATCTGGCTTGGGGAAATGCACAGAGAAGGCAGTCAAGGAGGTAATGAGGCTTGTGCTGCTCCATCATGGAAGTTCAAGCATGAAGAAGAACAAATAGATCACTTGCAATATTGCAGTAAGTGATTAGAGGGTGGGCGAAGATGTAATGAAGTGTGCACTGGGCCCATGATGGTATGCGTGCAGGTAAGAGAATGAAGTAGTGGGTCCCACATGCACCTTTCAAGGAGATGCATGCAGAGGGCCTCACCAGTCTAAGATACTTCATCTCCTAGTGCTATTGGGTATGCCCTTGCTCTCAAAGAGCATCTTGTTATTTGGATTTATCATCTACAACATTCGAAGATTTTACAAGTAGACATGCCATATAAATAAATGGTGGTGGAGTGGAATCATCTATAATTTGTAACTCCTAAACAATAATTATCTAGAGAGAATTTTCCATAGGATAATATAAATCAAAGAAGAAATAAGTGGTTCTCCGACTTCTGAGCATTTTTTGGAATGATTTGTTGTATAAAATAGAAAAATGTAAATTTTCAAAAGAAGAAATGGAGCCAGAGGCATCAATATTAACGTAGATGATAGATTCTTCATCTTCTCCACAGGGGTGTGTATCGCCTGACATGTGGTGAGGGGATGTGGAGAAGTGACAGGAGATCGATGTAGTGGTATGCTTTGAAGAAGATAATATACTGGGGCTGCTATATCGGTCTTTTATCCTTTGCTCGTTGCCAGAACCAACAACAGTGTTTTTTCTTGGAGGTAGAGTTTATGCTAGATTGGTTGGGACCAAAAGATTACATTGGAGACCTCCCCGTGGCAAGGGCAGTGGATTAAGGGATTTCATTGGGAACACTAAGTTAAGAGATGTTTGGCAGGGATCCCATGTGAAGTCTTTTTAAGACCTTCAGGTGGAATTCGAACTTAGAATCTCAGTTTTATTAATACTAGAAGCAGATTCATATGTGATGGAGGGGTGTCACATATCTACAGATCCTTAGCCATTTCTTCCCCGGACTTCTTCTCAGTGTTGAGAGGTGGGAGACATGGGTGGGCACTCTGAGAGAAAGTTACTCAAGGGATGCAAAAAAGGCCCAATCCTCGTCAATCTGGCTCTTACCATGAAAATACATACTACTTACTTCAGTCCCAAGAAACAATTGAGCGAAGAAGCTCCCATTCCCCACATGCTTTCACTGTCCAGACAAGGAAGGCAACTCTTACACTTGACCTGCGGGTGTCCTTTTAATGCGGTATATTGGTTCGGATTGTTTACTACAATGCTCAAATACTTGAAAAACCTGTGTAGCCTTTGCCCTGAATTGCTTTGTTGGGTATCTCAGATGACTCAGTAGGGAGTCGTGGGGATGGTACTCTAGTTGTTATTGGTACTATGATAGCCAAAAGAGACATTACAAGGCATTTGAACTCATCTGATTCCCTTCCATTTGCAGAATGGCATACTGCAATGGATTGATGTGTGAATAAGTAGGAGCCCATTTATATAGCTAGGGCTGTCCACATAAGAATCGCAAAGTCTCGGGGAAATGGTGGGTTTATTATTGTTTAGCAAGTAATTGATGAAATGAACTGTGATGTTCCTTTGTTCGATATATTTCATTATTGTGACTGCACTGTATTTACTGTTATTCTTTTCAATAAAATAAATGAAATGTGGTTACTTAAAAACCGCTGGTGACTTAAGAGAGTAGGAGAGGTGGTATACCCTTACTCAAAGTTCTTACATCATTCTCCCCTTCTTCCAGCCCAGATATACATACAGTCCTGAACAAGCCACTGCTGTGCCAGTTCGACCACTAAATAAATTAATATCACAGTAACACGACGCCCCAATTACTATTGTGAAATATCTAAAGCAAACATCAAACAAGTCAAGGACACATCAACAAACACTGAAAGCTCACTCACCCTGAAACAAGCCAACAGGTTAAGCAAGGAATGACAACTCACTGTATGTTTTGGTACAGATTCAAAGAACCGGACTGATCTCATTCTTTTTCTAGCCACCCCCCTTGATTGTCCAAACCATACACCCCCCTCCACTCATGAGGTCTGAATTATGTCCACGACAATCTTTCTTGGCCTTCCATCATTCCTCACTCTATCGCGTGACCCTTTATATCTCATTGCACACTATTAGCGGATCACAGGTCCTAATGACATGCCACTCTGGTCCATCCTCCCCATCACAGACCTGTAGTCAAAGCTGATGTATTAAATTCCCACTAGAGACTAGTAGCTCACGCTGAACAATTTTATTACCATTACCCGTATGTAAATAATATTTTTTCGTCTGATAGTGACTATCTCTCTCAAACCCATTTTCCACCCCATCTTTGACCTGATGCTCTGTATCATATTTGGTTCTGTATCCTACCTTCTACCAACCATAGGAATATGACTTAGTGTGCATTATTTCTGCAATCTGTAGTAGCAAACTTCCAATCAACTTGCCACCTAACCACATCAAACTAAAGAACAATGCAACATAGAAAGATGAAAACGACAAAGAAGAGTCTGCTGTTCAAATCTGGGAAGCTCTGTGTCTATGCCTCTAACTGTTTTAACATTCCCCTAACTTACCACACTAACGGCCTGTACGCATACTCCTTCGTAACAGAGCCAGAGTATGCTTACTGCCAATATAATGGTTGGTCTTCTGAATTTATATGCAGGCGGATCTTTTTTTTTTTTATGACGGCGGCTACTCCAACTCTGCCTTGGACAACCTTTGCTAATTATCCCAGCCCCCTTATGACCCCTGGTAAAAAATAAAAAATAAATGTCCAGAGATTTTAATTTCCAATTTCTGTTTTGGGATCATTAGAGAAGTAATTTAGCTTGGGTAGACATTGCTGACCCACGCCAAATTTTTCTGGACAGCATTTTTGAAAATGGCAGATGTGTTGCAGTGATGATGTAATATTTCAGGAACCATGTGACCTATATACTTCATTTTAGTGCCAAAACATAGGTTTTGGGGGTCAAGTAGTCTCACAGAGACAGAAAATAACTCCTCAGAGCAATCCTTCTGACATTTTCCAAATTGGCGGCTATAACAGAGAAAGCAGATACATATACAGAAACGAAACAAATAATAATAATGGTTTTTAATCCTTTTATGTATACACCAAACAATGTCTATGGTCTGCATAAGAAAAAAATAATGTTTGTCTTTAAAGTCACATTCTTCCCCTGTCTCAGTAAATCTTTTTAGAAACTTCACAGGTTCAGCATTCAAAACTCTAAGCTTTGTTCCAATTTTGCTCATAGTGCCATCACCCATAAGAAACTGTGCCTTTATAGGAACACTGGGCATTCTCTGGGTCAAGTTTCTTGTACAGGATATGAAATGTGATTAAGTGTCTTTTCTCACCTCTTCCATAACGTATCCAGAACTCTGGCAATCCTTGACTTATAAGCATTGCTACAAATCTAAGTATCACAAAAACATCTGTGTCATTTGACAGTACAATGAATGATTGGAACCATTTCGAACAGCCCACTCAACATATGGCAAAACACAAAGGTCAGCTTCCTCCAATTTGCTGTTAAGTTCTTGAACAATATGACATATACCTTTTGAATATCTCTCTACAGGCACCAACTCCTCATTGACAATCATTCTTCATGAAATAATTGGAAATTCAGTGTTCACTGAAGCACCACAAATGTTCTGACGAGTTAACATCTCCAAGTTCATTTTGTTTGATGTACATGACCAGAATTTATCAAGTTGCACAGGTATAGGTGTTGAATTTTTAATGCTGGCAAGGTCAATTGTTCTACCTGTAGACATTTGTCTGGTTCTGTCACATTCTTTGACAGATAGTTCAAGATAACTGTCAAAGGCAATGTGCAAGTTCTTGCAAGGTGCACACTGACTTTGATATATGTAGAACAGTCTGAAAGACCTCTCTGAAGTTTTGCATGGATGAAATCTTTACCATTTGCAATTGTGACATATAGTCCACAACAACAGCAGTTTTTAATGAGGATACCTTTTCGAATTGAAATTCTTCAGGTGAAAGATTTTTTTCAAGCTCTTGTATAATTCTGTGCTTCACTGGTTTGGTTACAGCATCTTTATCAAATAATGCGTTTGCTGGAAGAAGATTATGCAACAAAATATCCTTGATAAATTCACCCTTTTCTTTTGCTACATCCATCTCCCTATGTGCTTGCGAAATCTGTTTTTCTGTAACTGGTCTTGTAGTGGCTGGCTGGATGAAAATCTTACTATGGCAATTGAAGTGTGGACGTTTAGTGTTAGTGATGATGGCAAACAGCTTTTTCTCTTTCAATACAAATCTCTCCTGCTTCAGTTCTGCATTTAGTTTCCATCCATGTTCCAGGATATCTAGAAGACATATCTTTATATCATTATCCACATATTGTTAGGTCACAAAGTTGTGAAGACACACGGGCTCAGTCATTTCAAAAGGGGTTTCCTTGATGCTACATGAAATTAAGGCTGTCAACATGTTTATTAAAACATTCCCCTCTCTTTCCCATAGGTTCGTGGTGAGGAACAATTTCACGATGGTTCATTAACTTTGAATTTGTCATCACTCTAAGAACATTGCAAATAGAAAACGCTTCATGGAATACTAGCTGCCATTGAGCAACATATTCACTTTTATGTGTCTGACCAACACTGCCCTTGGAGCGTTTCTGTGATCTCTGGATCGTCTGTTCCCGTTTCTTATCGGGAGCTACAGCATTGAGCCTTCCCTCTCTTTCTTTCACCACAAAATGTCTTTGGATGAATTTTCTGTAGAGGTATGGTTTTTCCACCTCTAACTTCTTCACTCTTTCCAAATACCAGGACCCATATCTGTGGCAGTTTATGCAATCTAATTCATGAAACACAGTAATCACTGACTCCCCAGTCTTTACGTGCAGCTTCTAATCACCTTCCCATCACCTTCCCAATCAGCATGTACCAAGGTTTTCACTAGAGCTATTATGTGTGAAACGTTTACCCTGTACTTGCAAAGTTCTGATTTTCCTTCACATTGTTTGGCAAACTCAACAAACTTGGTTTTCAGGTTTTCTTATTTTGAATTGAGTGTATTGAACATTCCCTGGCTTTGCATGCAAGCCTAAGATATGAGGAGCATAACTTGTAATGAACTAACATAATGAGTTGCGCTCATTACTGACTGGACAGTTTTGTTTCCGAAGAGTTCAGCTTCAATAAGGGCATCGTCTATGCCACATCGACTGAGTTAAGTTCCCGCACACCACAACGCATCTTTTGTCATGTGGAAAACGCTCATCAATTCTGCTGGATTCTGCTGGATTGCTCATAAAAATGTCAGCTACAATACGAAAAACATCTTCATCGCAAACAATTAGCAGGATAGGCTGGTCTTCAAGCTGAGCACGCACATTTTGGAAATTTTTGAGAGCTGTGTATACTGTTGCATAGTTTGTGACTGGAGATAGTATAACTGGTAAAAACCTAACCTTCTTCAGTGGGATGGCATTCTGCGAGATCAGAGCATGAATTCAAGCCCATGGAGGAACTCACTTTTCTTCATCTTTCAGTCCGCATTGAATATGCAATATGATAAATTCAATTAAATCAGATTTGCAGACCACAACATCAGGTAGAATAAGATCCATGTCCCCAGCCACTTTGAAACTTTCTGGTAGACTGGGACGTGTTAATGGCTTGTAGTGATTTTGCACACAATGGCAAGGCAGTTGGGTAGTAAGTTTGCAGCTTTGTTTGATAATGCCTACAAATTGTAGCTTGCTATCCAGCAGCTACTGCATCGATACAGTCTTGAAAAAGCACTATGGCAGTGTCATGTGTGCTGGATGTTCCAGACAAAGAAGAGCTATCTTCAAAATCAAAATTATCAAGAGCAGCAATTGTAATTAATTTCCTAGAAAAGTAACTTGGAAGTGGTGTGCTGTCAGATACACAAGATTTTACAGCAACAGCTGCTAACAAGTTCCTCCTCTGTACTATGTAATTATAACTTGTTGATACATCAATCCTACTCTTTGAAGTGATTAGCTCTCTACTTTTGCACTTGTCATAGACTGTGTGGGCAATCATGTGTTCATAAAACATGATTTGGAAAAGGCAGTACATTTGCACAGCATAAGCCTGTTGGTTCATGGGCTTGCCTACCACTTCTTTGCTTGTATCTTCATAGCCATCAAAAATGTTGTTAGCTTCTGCTATGAGCACAAGAACTTTAGTTTCTAACAGTTTTGGTTTGCTGGTATTAAACAATGATGTAAAAAATGTTAAGACAACATCAGGCATTCTTGTTGACTCACATGATTTGCAGAGCTCTGGAGCATCACATAATTTGTCATAAATTCCAAAATCTAAATCTTTCAGGACGTTTCTTAAAATGGTTCCAGCTTATTTTACTGCAGCCTGTGATCTTATTTTGGCAGCAAGAACTTCAGGAGTCAAATCAGCTGAGAACACCATACATGGCTCAATTCTTTTGTTAACTAACAAAAACAAATTCTGTCATTGTACATTCTCACTAGAAAAATCTTAATTTCATTATTATTGATCAGTACAGTTTCATCTATGTTGACCATTATTTCTGATCTCACTGAGGGTGAACCCATAGCCAGCACTCAAGAGTGGCTTTAAAACTTAATTTGCTTTTTCCAAAGAGTGCAAACTTAATTGAAGGCTGGTGGTTATGTTGCTGCTGGGAGCTCACTGTACATTCCTATTTTTTAATATATGCATGCATGCAGTTCGGGTAGGCATAAAAATCCACTGCAAATAGATTCACCTCGCTGTTTGGATCCGCTACTCGGCTGATAACTTCATCTTGGAAGAAACTATCTGCAGCTAAAAACATGTTTGCCCTTTGAGACTCACATAGTCTGTTCCTTCGTCAATCTCTTTGGCCCTTGTTCTGGCTAAACCACAGATAACACATTACAGACCCTCTGCTTTCTGATCAGTTGTTGGAGATGAATGAGGGGTAGCCATCAATCTTTTAAGTGGATGGGCATTGAGTTTGGTTGTCGTTGCTTTCTCAGAAGACTTGGATTCTTGTTGTGATTCACTGATTTCTGCAAGTTTTTTTTTACACATTTTTTCAAGGCTTTTTTATTGTTATAATGATAAAATATTTGATCCTATTCACCCATTAGTTTCAATCTTTTGTGAGCTTTGTCTTGAAGTATTTCTGCAGCATCTCAAACTCTCTTCTGTCCAGCCGCAGTTGATGTTAGCTTTTATTTTGGATTAGTTTGGCATATGACAGATTTTTCTTTTTTGAAGGAGTCCTCAGATTTTGTAGTTAGCAACAGTCGGTCAGGAGGTAAAGACCTTCTGCCACCACCTGCTTCGCTCATATTTATGAATTTGAATCAACGGAAAACCTGAAACAAAAACATTATTATAAATAAATTACCAATGTGATAGCTAAAACATATCATTATGGAGCCGTCATTTTGGAAAATGGCAGAAGGGTTGCTCTGAGGAGTTATTTTCTGTCTCTATAAACTATTTGCCCCCAAAACTTATGTTTTGACACCAAAATGAAGTATATAGGTCTCATGGTTCCTGAAATAGTACATTATCACTGCAACACATCCGCCATATTTAAAAATGTCATCCAGACATAAAATCGGCCTGGATGAGCAATGTCTACGAAGTTAAATTACTTCTCTAATGATACTAAAATACAAATAAAAAGTCTATGGACAACGTTTGTTTTTAACTGAGGTATATCAAGGGGCTAGGACTATAACAAGCCATTGGAGAATTAGCCATATTCAACCCACCCAATTTAGATGGGCTGACATATAGCCTTTTTTCCTGCCCATCACCAGCCAGGCAAACCCTGGTGTTAACAGGCTGTAAAAAAACGTAAAATATCCCCCTTGCCATGGGAGATATCGTTCATGGTAAGGGAGGCATTTCTTTTTTCCAAAAAGAAAATCGAACTTCAGTATTTTCTTTTTGAAGAAAAAAAAAAAAAACTTCAAGGTGACAGAGCCATGCGTCAAACTTAAAGCACTGACAGGAACCACTGTGGTGGTAGTTCCTGCCAATGCTTAAGAAATGACCACTGTCTTGGCGGTTGGGATGACGATACACCACCCAATGATTCAAATCTCTCATATTTCTAACTGGTGTCATACTATGATCACTCTTCTCTACTAAGATCATATTGCTTATAAACATTGAAATTGCACATAATAGCTCCTGTATAATGCCATTCCATCACAATTTCCCTGGCTCCCGATTCAACATCCTTCTGTGCTCCTCTGTGAAATCAAGGTCCACTTGTTTATCAATAAAATTGCGTAAACTCTGCCTACTTGACCCATAATACTTTTCAGTTCTATATGAACAGAAGTAAGATCTGGAAAGCTTGCAACCTATGACATGCACTTTATGTCTAGTCCACTTAACAGCTCAGTCTTGCCTTATGCATGATCACTGGTGAATGTGGAGTGTATCATTTAATCTGAAGTCTGTTTAACCTTGGAAAGAACATTCAAGTCAGTCTGTGGCCGAAAGAAGAAGTAATATAATTTTGGAGTGCCGTTTCTTGTACACATTAACTGCAAATTCCTTACCTTTTGAATATTCCAAGGAGTCAGACTGGATCCTGAAACCTTTGCTCAGCAATTCCTTCTGGCCATGCTAGCTTGTGCCCATCTCATGCATGGAACTAGTATTTATACACATCCCCAGCTGGTACTGGAGTCAGTTTCTTACAGGAGTGAGGGCATGTGAGGAGTTTGTAGTTAGCTGGAGTCTCTACCAGAAAAGATGTTACGGAAGGTAAATAACTTGTTTTGCTGCTAGAGACTTCTAACCGCAGATTCTTCACCATTTGAATACTGTGGAATGTCTCCAAACAGGAAATCTTGGGGCAAACTGCCCATCCTGCTTGACATGGCTGTCTAGGCAGTAGTGCCTTGTAAAAGTGTGGAAGAATGTCCACCTACCAGCCTGAAAAATGTCTGGAACATGATGTGGCATCACCCTGGTAGCAGTCTTTTCTCTGGTCAACTGAGCATGTAAACCCTTTGAGGGCTGCTTTTTTTGGCTGGACCATACAATTCATCTAGAGATAGTTCTTTTGTGTACCACCATGCCCTGGTTTGTTACTGAAAACCCAACAAATAGTTTAGATTTCTGTCTAAATTCCCAGGTCCTCTAGATGTAATAAACAAAAAAGGGCCTCTTAGGATTGAGATGAAGTAGTTATTAAGCTTCCTTTGAAGAATGAGGTTGTGCATAAAATGTTTACAAAATTATAGATTTCCCTACATGTAAGAGTGCGACTACCTTGTTAGGAATCCTGCCTTTGTTGAAACGATACTTTGTCTGGAAAAAAAAAAGGAGAGAAATAGTGAAAAAGAAGACAGGGCCTGAAGTTCGATCACTCTCCTGGTAGACGTTATCATGATGAGGAACACCATTTTATGCGTAAGTGATCATAAAGAACAACTGTGCATAGGCTCAAAGGAAAAGCACATCAGGTAGGTCAAGACAAGATTTGGATCCCACTACAGTATTATAAAAGGAGTAGATGGGGAGCATATTGGTAAAAAAAACACATCATAACAAGTGATCTGACGAGTGAGAAGTAATTTAACTGTGGCTGCAGCCAGGCATTGCTGTGCCAATGATAAAACAACAAAGTTGTCAGACAGGGAAGGCTGTAGGGGTTGGATGTGACTAGACAAACACCGAATAACAAACTTTTCCCAGCATCCTCCATAAACAGTTTGTAGACGGTCGTATACCTGCTAGAATAACACTAACTGCATCAGTAGGAAGACTGATGGCATCGACTGTCGGCGCTTTATCCCCACCCATGGAGGCGTAGGTTGTGTAGACTCAGGTGTAGTACCCTGCCCTGCTGCTGCGACAGGAGATTCTCCAAAAGAGGCAGCTGGATTAGACGACAGATGATCATGGCTCAAGTTCCAGGTACCACACTCTCCTTTCCCAGTCCAGAGCCACAAGAATGACTTGGCTCCAGTCTTTCTGGATCTTTATCACCACTTGGGGCAGGAGAAGTAGGGGTGGAAAGGTGTACAGGAGTCCCGTGCCTCAATACAGGCAAAAGGCGTTTCTATGGGAAGACTGCTTTGGGAACTCCAACACACAAAAGTCGGGACACTGCACGTTCTGTGCTGTGGTGAAAAGATTGAATCAGTGTTCTCCCTATTGCTGAAAGATTTCCTGTGCTACCTAGAGTGTAATCGCCACTCACAATCCGCTAGGCAATGTCAGCAGAGTTTGTCCACTTTGGGGTTTAAAGATTCATCAAGGTTCTTGGTGATCAGAGATATGCCCTGAACATTCAGCCACTTCCACAGGTGAAGCGCTTCCTGGCACAGGGTCCACAACCCCACTCCAGCCTGTTTGTTGTAATATCACATGGCAGTTGTGTTGTCTGCGCCACAGCCGTTCTCTCTTGATAGTTGGGAGGAATGTATTTAGTGCCAAACAAATTGCTCACAGTTTCAGCAGGTTGATGTGGAGGTTTTGCTGGAGACTAGCTTTCTCTGATCTCCATTTCTCCCAGATGGCCTCCCCAACCCAGTAACAATGTATCTGTCATGGCTGTTACCTTTGGGTTGGGTAAGGAGAGGGGTGTGCCGCCGGTCCAATTGCAGTTGAGCAACCACCTCTGCAGCTCCTTTGCAGTCTCCTTTCACACCCGGATGGAATCTGACAGATTTTCCTGGTGCTCAGCTCACTGAGACTTCAGAGCCCACTGTAGAGCCTGCATGTGCCACAAGCAGGATGCAGGAGGCCAAGAGGCACAGAAGCCTCAGAGCTGCTTTCACTGAGACCCAGGACAAAGGTCGAAACATTGGGATGTAGGTGGTATTTCTGGAAGACAGGTAAGGAAGGGTAGGGACACAAACTAGACAACACATAATCTGAGGTAATGCTCCTCCATCCGGAGAGGTAAGAGGCAGTCTGACCTCCAGCTGGGTGATTGTGATGTCAAGGTCAATTTAAAGGGGTTTTGATGTGGCTCTGACAGGAGGGGCTGTGATCTGGGCAGAACACTGCCCTTTAGGACATGAATAGTGCTGTTCTGCTCCTCAACCATTGCCTACAAAGGACTGAAAAGTACTGTATTTTTCTCTGAAGGTGGTCTCTTCCAAAGCCACGAAAATGATGTGGCTGTTGTGAAAGCTGGCCGAGCCAAACTCAGAGAGAGGGAGGTGGCTCTGTGGTCTTTAATTTTTAAAGGGGTGAATAGGACTTTGCCCCTAATAGCCTAGGGCCATCAAAAGGCACATCCTTCAGTGATTGTTGCACATCTATGACAAACCTTGTGGAGCAAATCTAAGTGTGGTGCCTAAGCACCACATTGACGACAACAATCCTTGTTGTGCTGTGCTCAGGCCCGAGTTAATGGAAAACTCGGGCCTTATCCTGGCCATTAACAACAAACCGTCGTTGATTAGGTAAGTGAGCCTCATCAGGACAAGAGTTAACACATCAGCCACTTTATCTTACAAAGCATGGCAGTATTTCCCCAAAAGACACGAAATATTTACAGATCTAAGTTCTAAACTGGCCAAAGAAAACATCTATTTTTTTTTTTTTTTTTTTTTTACATATACCTCCGCTTTCTTTGATTCCCTATAAAGGGGAATTGTAGGAAAAGCAATAGGGTTGGTACAACTAGCAGAAGCTAGTACCACAAGGCTTTCCAACGTCAATAGCCCGGAGCAGGTATTTGTCTTCATGCAATTTTGTCTATTTAGTTGGGGAACATGATCCTGAGTTAGACCAGGTGGCCATCAACATCATCTGTCAGAGCCTCATGGAATGTGCTGGGTCCAACACCTCTGTATACACAGTAGTTCTGACCTCTCAAGTAGGCAGAATAAGATCGAGTTATTTTTGTGGCAATGAAGGCTGGCTCTTTGGTGGCCATAGCAGGACTAGGTGATGACAGTCCGATTTCAGGGAAGTGTCTAATTAACTTGCTCCCTGTAAATCCTCCATATTCTCCAGAGTATAAGGCTGATATCCAAACAGATAATCCTTCCTAGAGAAATCAAGCTCAGACTGAGCATAAACCCTAGTAGTAAATTGATGATGTTGATTTTAACAATGGACGGGGGAACTGTTGCAGTGAACATGGCGCGAATGATGAAGCCAAAATTGTCATAGGATTCGATGGACGTAGAACCGGCATTGACCTGAAACTTGGAATGAGGCCAAGAGGCACAGCTGCACACTATAGTGAAAATTTTCAAGAAACTCGCCAATCTGTCAAATGGCAGTTGAAGCTCCGGATCTGTGTCGGTTGGGGCAGGAAGAAAGGAAATGATGCAAGCGGGAGCAGGAGATGAATATATACTGGTCCCGACATCACATCTGTACAAAACAGAGCAGCACCAGGTAGCACAATGTTACACGGCCCAACATTCTGATGCTGGAGGGAATTGCTATGCAAAAGTTTCCAGATCCAGACTGATACTCAGGGATAAGCAGAAGGTGAGCAATCTGCAGTTAGAAGTCAGAACTAAAGAGCAACCTTACAGTCCTCTGTCCAGGAAAATCAGACAAGGCCTTTGAAAACAGACACAAGTCTTGGAACACTTTCAATTTCTTCTGGACTTTATGGGTAATTAATTTCCAATATAAGAACATGGTAATAGTGTGTGTACCATTTGTTCATATCTTTAATGTTTTTCCACAACATTTTGTTTTTTAATCACCGCCTGCACTGATGGCCAAGGCAGCTAACTGAGGATCTATATTAAGAACTGCCCCACCCTCACCCTTATCTGGGAGGACAGGAATTTCATTATTATGCAGCTTGTAGGTTACCAACATCCTTTCAAGCAGAATCCAAAATTTAAGTCTGTCCAATCACATTCACACACAATTGTGACATTTTCATTTTTTAAATCACAGATGGAAAATCCTAGTAAAATATCTCAGTGGACTGAGGTACAATGCTGATCTCTACGTAATCTGAATGGCATCTGTATGGTGTATATATAAACAGTTGCTAGGCTTACATTTTTAAAGATTTTTTTATTTAACACTATGGAGTTGGGGTTTCGTTATTATCACTTCTGTTTGCACTGTGTGGGATATTCATGGTCAATATTAATACAACCATCCATATATGAATGAATGAATGAAGGCAGGACAAAACCCAGCTGCTATTTCCATTGTTCTTCCAACATCCTCACTCCCATTTATGACATCCAATCATTACGATTAGGCTGCCATAGTACAATCACATATCAGCCAGATACAATCTTTGAGGCACTGAGCAATGCTTTGCAGTGGGTCTAAGGCGACTGGCGCACATTCTCCTTCTTAATGCTGCGTAAGTTTATATGAGCATATTCCAGTAAAGGGAATGTGCACACAGACTTTTGCTGGGGGGATTCAATACCTCTACTAATAGCATCTGTGGCCAGGATGATCGCACAATTTTAGGTGGTAGGTGGCAAGAGGTTATGGGATAGTGCTAAGGCAAATCATCCTGGCAGCACTCCTAAAATATATGACACATCTGCCTGACATTCCTGCTCGGTATGTACTAACACCACCCACTAGCTTTAAACATGTTGCTTCTGCACACTTCATACAAATTAAGCACCTTAAATTCTTGCACATTATGCACCCTGATACACTTCTGATTGTCAATTCATTATTAATTTTAATACTCTAAAGATACACCTTTGTATATTGTATAAACGCTATGCAAGAAATGTTCCACAGGACTGAACCTGCTAAAAAAAGTATCCTTCCCATCGTCCTCTTCGTTTTGTACTCCTATGAGGTGGATTACTATCATGGAGAGGAGCTTAGAAATTGGCTAATAGCAGGTGGTGTGAACATTCTTCATCCCTTGCTGTTTATTCACGTAGGATATTAATAATGTGGTCTATTTGATAACCATGGCCTTGCCTGTAGGAGAAGTCAGTAAAGGCTTTAGGACAAAGTGCACATCTTGCAACTGCAGCACCATCTGAGACCACATTCCCCAAACTGCGATAAATTCCCCAGCAAAGCATGGCAACATCTGAAAGATATCCAGGACGTTGCTACCACAAACTAACAGTCTTAATTATGTTTACATTTCTGACCCAACATGTAATGATTGCAAAGCTGCCTCAGTCAGAGACAATTTTTCACCACAAGAAAGTGTCTCCCCTCTGAAAGGACAAACTCCTGATTGTCTTCCACTTATCAACGCACCAGAAACGATCAATGCACCAGAATAATGTATAATCTGCACTGACATATGGTCTAATTGCAGAGATTCCTGTGAAGTTCAAGATCTTGTAAATCAAGCACTCCTCTGAAAGGCTTGCAACACTTTCATGTACGTGTCTGTGTTTAGCAGGTATTCATACAGATAGGTAAATTAACCTTCCCCTTTTTCTAGGACACAATGCTAAAACCGAAGAGGCATCCGGAGAATACTCTTGGAACTTTAACTGTAAGTAGTTGTAATTTACCACAACCAAGTCAAGAGAGAAAGTTGGAAGGAATATCTTTAATCAACTACTAGCATCCAGAAATGCTCTTTCTTTACCCATTTATACAGTTTTCAGATTTCGAGCCTGCTTTCCTTATCGTTTTCTTCTTTCATGAATGCACATAAAACAAGGGGATCCACCGACTTTTTAAATATTTGACATTCACTCTATTGCCTGTTCTAATTATAAATAGCACAACTTCTTGAAAGAACGTGTCCCATGGTGTCACTAAACTTTGTGGATAGGATACAACTATAAAGATGATAAGGGGAAATTACTGTTTAGCTGCTGCCAGGTCCTTTCCAAGAAAGGCAAATGGTTGTTCGCCTACTTTTTCTTTATAGTTTGGTCCGAAGGAAGTGGTGTGGTAGCTGTGAATAATGAAGCCCGAAAGGCTGCTGACTGCTGTGAGGGGGCTTCTCCAAAAATGTACACTAATGCCTAATAATATATCCTCTCTTTTTAGGTTGAGCCTGAGTGAGCATGCGCTAGCGCATGTGCTCTCGTTTTCGAAACTTTGTGCTCAATAATGGCCTTGGAACCTGCCCAATGCATAACATTGGTTGGCATCATTGGTGCTGTTCTTTGCTGCCTTTCTAAATGATCAGTGCTTGCCATGCATCACTTCCTTTTCTTTTTGTGGTGCGGATGAATTAAGTTTCATTAGTGTCTCTCTGCTGGCAATCCATTGCTGGAGCTGTGATTTGGGTAATATTTTGCTTTAAGAAAGAAAAAGTGCACTATGACGTGGTAAACGCTAACTGCATCATAGCAGTTTCTTTACCTTCTTCCCACCCTGTCTCTATTAATTGCCCCAACCTTGAACACTTTCTTCTCCCTTCCTACCCGCCTGCCATACTGTTTCTTCTCCCCCTTTCCACCCGCCCTCCCTCCTGTTTCTGCTCCCACTCCCACCTGCTGCCTGGTCCTAGTTTCTTCTCTCCCTACCACACTCAACAGTTTCTATTTACTCATCCCCCCCCCCAACTGACAGAAAGTAAAAAGAAAATGCTAAGAACTTGCTGCTTCATGGTGCTTTTTTTTTTTTTTTTTTTTTTTGTTAATTTTTTTTTTTTTTTTTTTAAATGTCCCACTATCCACCAACGGTACCCAGTCCCACCAATTGCCAAAAACAATAGCTGATCCATAAGCAACACCTATTGGCTCTGCCAATGCTCGTTTCAAATTACCATCTAAAAACTGTGAAATACCAGGACACATAAATGTGGTATCATATCAATGAAGATATCGCCATACCCCCTGATAGACCAGGACACTTTACTTCACAGGCTGGTTATCATCATTTACTAAGATGTTCTTACTTTTACTTGTAATGAACATAGGTGTTCTACAACATCAAATGCACCTTTTTCTGAGGTTTGCTCCTCCTTTTCAAATCATAGGATTTTAAACAATTTTGTTTTTCTCAACAGCTACCAGGAAGGGCACTGGCCACCATGACAAACACTGGACTGAAGAGGGACAAAGTTTTGTGAGGACTAGGGCTTCCCAGTTTAGATCTCTAGAATGGTCCATTTGAGTGACCTTTTTCGCACATCCACTCAACCAAAAAGTTGACTCTACAAAGAGGAGGAATGGAAATACAGCTCTAAAAAGGCTCAGTCAGGACAGAAAGATAGTGAGTGTCCCAAGATAGGCAGATGGCCCCTGATAGAAAGTCCTTTTTATTTCATTTGAGGGAATGGCGGAACCTTATGTCTGCCTACAGGGCATAGCAAAAGGGATTTTCAACACTCTGAGTTGTAACACAGATCTCGTCTTCATGGGACTAAGTTCCTGGGCTTGCAACACACACCTTCAGCACATGGCCGAAGTTTTGGCAGAGCGTCGGCTGAGAACAAGGAAAATAAATCCATATTAGACTGCAGAGATTCAAGCCTGTGGAAGACTGTAAATGAAAAAGACTGAAGAGCTTAAAACAATTGCAAACCATGGTATTGTCCTTCTGGTGAGATAACCAAGTAACTGGAGCATGGCCCCTCAGCATAAAGAAATGCCTTCCCAACACATAATAAGGGGCGAATTCTGCTGCTCACTTGATGGTTAAGTACTCCTTGTCAATTATGGCAAAGCCTTCTTACTGCAACAACTTCCAGCTAATAAAGAAAACTAGGGACATCCCATCCTCCCATTTTTGAGACAGTACAGTAACGAGGCCAGTCTGTAGTGAAAACAAAGACACCTCAGAACAGAGTCACCGGACAAAACTCACTTCAAGGATATAAATGCCTCCTTCTGTGGGGTTTCCAAAACTATTTACTTTGGTTGATGTTTTACGAGTAGAGTTGTCAAGATGAAGACCAAAAGACAACAAATGAGGATTGAACCTTACATATTATAAAACCCAGAAAGGTCCTTACCTCTTTCTTCATTCAAGGCCAAAGAATGTGTTTTATACGTCTTTATTTTCTACCTGGGGTTATATCATAATTTCCTTAAGGATATCCTAGGTATCCTACTGAAACAGTAAAAGACCATTTACAGGTACTACTAAATCAGGCTTGCCCTGTGTGATGAACAGCGAACTGCAACTAAGCCCTTACTTAAAGCTGCCAGCCAGTGCTATTAATTACAGTAACTTCCAACTAGACAATAAGAATGCTTAATTGGTCCATTAGATGTTGAAATGTTTCCAGTGCTCCATGTAGGCCACAGATAGGAATGGGGAACTGAAATAAACCTGAAGGGGTTTAAAAGAACACTTAACGGTAACCCTTTTTTCTGGTGGATACAGTAGCTACCTGTGGATTCCTCACCTTATGAATTTTCCCAATGCGCCAGCATTCGACGGAAGTTTTCGTCCCAGCTCTTTATGTCAACGAGGACGTCACAGTTGCACGGCTCCGCAAGTGACTCCATCTGACGTCATTGTGGCAATAAGAAGTCCTTGTCGGCGTCAGTTTCACAATTTTTTATGTGCCTTCGAGGCAAATAGGTGAATTCCAACCTCACAAGAACAATATATGCCAATACAAATATAAACCACAATATCTCTTTATATAGGAACACCAAAAACATATGTATACATTTATAATAAAAGAAGTCTTGGTATGACCAGACAGGCAACAGGGAGGTGGGTGGGACTGTGAGGAATCCACAGGTAGCTACTATATCTACCAGAAAAAGCATTACCGAAGGTAAGTAACTTGTTCTTCTGACTACCTGTGAATTCCTCACCTTATGAATAGAATCCCAAAGCAGTACCACACTTGGAGGTGGGTGCCTGACCGGTCACACCAAGAAATCCTGCAACACAGAACGTGCAAAATGGCCGTCCCTCCTAACTTTCGAGTCCAAGCAATAATGCTTCACGAAAGTGTGGAGGGAAGCCCAAGTTGCTGCCTTACAAATATCAACAACTGGTACACCTCTAGCAAAGGCCGAAGTAGCAGCCTTAGCCCTGGTGGAATGGGCCATAATACCTTCAGGAGGAACGTTCTTTGCCAGTGAATAACAAATCATTATGGCAAAGAATGACCCAGCTGGAAAGGGTTCTCCTGTGGACGGCTTTGCCCTTCATCTTGCCCACATATCCAACGAAGAGCTGATCATCAATACGAAAGTCTTTTGTCCTTTCAAATGTAAAAACTCAAAGCCCTTCTTGGATCTAGACGATGAAGTTGTTCCTTCTCCTTTGAAGGATGAGGAATAGGGTAAAAGAAAGATAGTGTTACAGATTGCCCCATATGAAAGGGAGTAACAACCTTAGGAAGGAAAGCCGCCCTGGTTCCCGGCACCACCTTGTCAGCATGAAAGGATGTAAAAGGAGGTTTCACACTAAGAGCCTGGAGCTCACTCATACATCAGCAGAAGTGATGGCTGTGAGGAAAACTGTTTTCAAAAATAAAAATCTCAACGGGCAAGAATGCATAGGCTCACACGGTGAACCCATTAAAAAAGTAAGAACCATACGGCGCCGGCATCGACTCCATCAGCAACATCATCTGGGGCAAGGACATCATCGGCGCCGAACCAGCACCTCCAGCCAGATAGAAGGGTACAAACGGAGCCTGTTTGTACGGCATCGGCAAACCCAAAGAGAAAGCTAATGGACCCGCAGGACCAGCCGGTGCACCAGCAAGGGCCATAGCCTTGTTAAAAAATGCTAAACATAGCATTAAGGGACGTCGCTGGATCCGCTCCCGGAGTCAGGAAGGCAGGAAACCTCTGCTCATCTTGAGGCACTTGGGTCGGATCTGAAACTTGCGCCACCGGCTCCTGAGCTAACACGGGTGAAAAGTGAATCGGAGGACTCGCCGGGGACTCGACGACCTCAATCAACAACGGCGCCGGAGAAGCCTGAGGACTCTGAGGCTGAGTAGTGATCATTGGACTGACCTCTCATGCCGATCTCTGGAAGATCGGCGTTGAGAATCGTGCCGGTGCCGCTTCTTATGAGATCTCGAGCACTTGTGGGAAGAAGTGTCCCTCGCATTAGATCTTCGATGACCTTTGTGCCCCCTCTTAGCTTTTGCCAAGAAGAGCTTAGCCTGTCTCTCTTTTAAGACCTTCAGGTTCATCCGCTGGCAGGACACGCACCCCTCCACGTCATAGTCCGAACTTAGACACCACAAGCAGTCCTCAAGAGGATCTATGACTGACATTCAACCCGGCACTCATGACTAGGCTTAAAACCTGATTTCTTTGGTGGAGACACTGTAACTAGTACACCAAGAACACCTTCGAAAGAGTAGCTGTTCGAGAGCCAGGAAAAACCATTAGCGTTGAAGGTGCGGAAAAAAGGGAACTGACGTCAGCACGCCGGTGAGGACTTCTTATTGCCACGATGACGTCAAACGGAGTCGCGTAGAGAGCCGTGCAATTGTGAGGTCCTGGTCGACGTGAAGAGCTGGGAAGAACATTTCCATCTAATGCTGGCGCATTGAGAGAATT
Source organism: Pleurodeles waltl (assembly GCF_031143425.1). Taxonomy (NCBI): domain Eukaryota; kingdom Metazoa; phylum Chordata; class Amphibia; order Caudata; family Salamandridae; genus Pleurodeles; species Pleurodeles waltl. The sequence continues at coordinate 53,895,175 of NC_090441.1, read as the reverse complement.
CATAAGGTGAGGAATCCACAGGTAGTGGTATCCATCAGAATGCAGTTTTTACCTATTGGCAGATCTTAGAGGTATTTGCTAGTATCCCTTTGTCAGATCGACCATTCTTACGTACCAAACTTTTCCCAGTCTCTCAATGAAATCCTTAACCCTCAGCAGGGGATATGCATCAAAAGCAGAGAAATATTTAATTTGTCAGGAATCAATACAAAACCTGATTGACTGTCATACCTTGGAACAAGTATGATAGGTGATATCAATTTGGATCTGGAGGGTTTGATAATGTTTTATTTCTGCATGCTTTTTAAATTCTTGTTGCAATGCTCTTCTCAAAGCATCGGACATCAAGTAGAGTCGTATGTGTACTGTTTTTTCCCTTTTAGTTTTGTATTGTATGCACATGTTTTCTTATTGAGAATATGTGGCATATCTTCTTGGATTTATGTATAATGTACATACTCTATACTGTTGTTAGAGTGGGCTATTTCTAGCACAAGCATCATGGACCGTTTTTCCCATTTTGTTAGTAAGTTAAGGTGTAATACCTATGTGAAATGTTTTCAATACAGATGTTCTAATCAACAGGTGACAGAATCTATAGTTTCCAACACATTGTAAGAACCATGCCACTCTGCCAACAGTTTGTTCCAGAGGTTGGTAGCAACCACATTTAAGGGGGCAGCCTCTGGTGCCTTGGTTATTATATAAATGTCCTTACTGTATCTGTATATTCATTTGACTCCTTTTGAGGACTAATTCTACCAATCCACTAAGACTAGATCAAGTAAAGACCAGGGTTGTCTTCCAAATAGTAACTCAAATGGACTGTATCACGTGGAAAACTGCAGTGTACTTTATAGAATCAACAAAATGAGCAGCAGCACATTATCACAATCCTTGGCATTTTTTCTAATAGCATTATTTAGCATTTGTTTTGTTTCATTAAAGCGTTCCAATAATCTGTCTGTTTGGGGATGGTACAATGAGGGCTTGATATGCTGTAAAAAAAATTACGTTATGCCACTGCGGAGACATGAAGTTGGTCCCTTTATCCATAATGATTTCATGTGGGATACCCACACGTGAAGAAGGGAACAAGGATGTCACATATGTGGGCCACTATTGTACTCCACAAGTGAAAGGCTTCAGGATAGCCAGTAGCTTAGTTCACGAACATGAGAATATATTTATGCCTTTCCCCTCTGGGCTTTAATAAACCAACTAAATTTGTAACTACTCTTTCAATTGGATCTTAAGAGTATGGCCAACGGCTGAAGCTGGGCTCTAGGGACTCATCCTGGATTCATTAGCTGACATTCTGAACACTGTTTGTGATACCAACCATCTCCATATTTACTTCAGGCCACCAAACAAGTAGTACGAGGTCCTGGGTTTTCTCAGATCCCTAATGTGCTTCTGTAATATGGCTGTCAACATCAGGACAGTGCGCGCTCTACAGGCGACGTAAATGCAAAAACCTAGTCCATATGCAAAGTCATATTTCATGCATTGTGTTTCTATGCAATATGTTAACCGTTTGCATTGCAGAGCTTTTATTTTGAAAATTCATTAATGCTGTTTGTAATTCATTGTTCATTTGCAAGGCTTGTTTGCAGGACTACAGGATGTGGTCCTTTATTCTAAGACTTTCTAGAAGCCTCTCTTGCAGCATGGTTGGGTGTGGCTCGTGGGCGGGGCTTGGCTCCATATAAGAGAGCCAGCCCAGCTCCACATGCTCATTATTCAGAGGTCCCGGTGCAGAGCAGCAGCATTTTCCAGAGCTCCTGTCCCGAAGGCCTATCCAGTCATTTCCAGGCCTGCCCTCGTTTATTTGATGATCTTCAAGCAGGGCGGTAAGGCGGAGGTCGGGTTAGGCCCCTGACTGCGTTTCCAGTGACACTCGAGTTTTGGGCCTACTCTTGAAATTGTGTGTGCGATTGTTTTCATGGCATTTGAATCTTGAAATCCGAATCGGCAACAGTGTGCGCGATTCAACCCTGGCATTTACTTCTTGGCATTCAGATCGGCAGGACGCGCGATCATTACATGGCACTTGTATTGTGAATTGTAAATTCCGAATCGGCAACAGTGTGCGTGATTCAATCCTGGCATTTACTTCTTGGCATTCAGATCGGCAGGACGCGCAATCATTTCATGGCATTTGGATCGTGAATTCCGAATCGGCAACAGTGTTCACAATTCAATTCTGGCATTTATTTCTTGGCATTCAGATCGGCAGGACGCGCAAACATTTCATGGCTTTTGTATCATGAATTCCGAATTGGCAACAGTGTGCGCGATTCATTCCAGGCCTTTACTTCTTGGCATTTAGATCGACAGGGTGCACAATCATTTCTTGGCATTTGGTTCTTGATAATCGAATCAGCAACAGTGTGCGCGATTCATTCATGGCGTTTAACTTTTGAAATACAGATCGGCAGAGTGCGCGATCATTTCTAGACACTGAAATTTAGATTTGCACTGTGATAAGGATGCATAATATTTCCTGAATATTTGAGACCCTCGACTCTTAATCAGAGTGTGACGTAATTGTGTTATTCATGTTTCTAGCACAGTTCATTCATGCAGAGAAAAAACATGTGCCTTTTGATTCTTGTTACCATTCAGTTATTATTCTGAGAACTATTTGAAGGGCATTTATTGTTCTAAATATATAAAATGTTTAATTCTGGAATATTCATATGAAAACCTTGCATAACCTTTTCTTGATTTCCAGGTACCTAGATTCTTGAGGCCTAGTTATAGTGAAGTTTTAGGCCATTCATGTTTTTCAGTATAAGTGTTTATTTGAAGCAAAAGTCTTATTGAAAGTCATTGTGATTAATCTTTTAATTGTGTTTAACTCTTGCTTCCACAGGTCTCCTTTCCCGCTGTTCCCAACACAAAAACCCATTCCCCCACTTGGCCATTCTTTAACTCTGTGCTATATAACTAGTAGAGTTTGGAGCTGCCAAGAGGTGGACATGTTGGGAACATGCGATAGCCCCGAGGATCTGGTCTCCTTGACAGAATAGTGAGCCCACGATATTTATTCCTCCTGGTTTGCGCTAGGTTCTCAATATGGCCACATTGGATGAGTTAGTTAAAGTTATCACGCAGCTCCAATCGGATGTGGTAGCATCAAAAGACATAGCAACCAGTTTAGCTGAGTGAGTCAGTTACAAGACCGAGTAGAAAAGAGGGAACAAGGTCCTCTGGGTGCGTGTAGGCTTGGTACTCCTCCTCAAGAGTTAGGAGGTAATCCTACACCTAACATTTCCCTCAACGTTCCCTCCGCCATTCCTCTGGCTCCTCCAGATCGGTTTTCAGGTGATCCTCTGAAAGCGCAGTCCTTTTTGACTCGAGTAGAACTGCACTTTGCCTGTAGAGCACAGATTTTCCCTGACGCCCAATCCAGGGTGGCCGTCCTGTTATCTTACCTGTCTGGAGACGCGGCCACCTGGGCAATTCCTCTTGTGCGTAAAGACAGTCCCCTGCTTTACAATTGGAGAGACTTTGTCTGTGAATTTGAAACAGTGTTTGATCGCGAACAGTGACTCTAGCAGCAGACCGAGAACTGTTAGAATTGCGACAAGTCAATAAAGATTTTGTTTCCAACTTGGCTAGTTTTAATGGGCTGATAGCAGAGACATCCTGGCTTGAAGAAAAGCAAGCAGCCCTGTTCTACCAAGGACTCAGAGAAGCAGTAAAAGAAATTCTTGCCCAGATCGATCCTCAACCTACAGATTGTCAAGATCTGATAAACCTTGTTTTGAGATTAGACAATTGTCTTGCAGAACGACAAGGAACACGCAAAAAGACTGAGAAATATTCCTGGCGTGTTCACGAACGTAGAGAATCAAGAACTCCGAAAGAGTAATCACGAACCCATGAAAATTGCAACTATCAGGCAGCCTTTGACAAAAGGCGAAAAAGAACTACGTAGAAAGAACGGACAATGTCTTTACTGTGGGCGCAAAGGCCACTTGGCCAAAGAGTGTCCAATAAAACCAAAGAACAAACAAGGTCCAATCAAGAAAATTGCAGTAAATGTAAAAACCGAGCAGGAAAACTAGATCACCCAAGATGTAAAGAAGGGTTGCTCTTGGGTGTCACCATGGACCCTTCTTAGTCAAGGCATCTTAAGTTGGACATCGAAGTACAAGTAAAGAAGAAGAAATATCTTAAGAAAGCCTTAGTGGGTTCTGGGGCTACTGGTAACTTTGTGGATGCACAATTGTTTTTCGAACAGGGGGGATCCCATGCACCAAGAAGAAAACCCCGGAAATCATACAAGCCGTAGATGGAAAACTTTTAACTGGAGGCCCAGTGACTCTGCAGACTGTCCCCTTGTCAGTGACTTCTAATGGGGGAGATCAGAACATCAAACATGAAGAGAAAATTATCTTTGACGTCATCCATGCTCCTCAGTATGGAATTATTCTTGGACTGCCGTGGTTAAGTTCCCATAACCCTGAAATCAACTGGTCGGAACGGAAAATCGTATTCTCCTCCATCTTATGTAATGAAAAATGTCTCCAGACATCAAGAGTCACAAAACCTTGCAAATTTCACGTAGCAACAGCTGCTGAAAAAGATGTAACACTGACCTGTCAGTACTCATCCTATGTAGATGTTTTTGATGAAAGAGAAGCAGAAACATTGCCACCTCACAGACCACTTGACTGCCAAATTGATCTAACGCCTGGTGCTATACTCCCTAGTTGTCATGTGTACACCTTGTCAGAACATGAAAATCAACACCTAAGAAAATACTTAGATCAATTTCTAGCTAATGGCTTTATTCGTCCTTCCAAGTCTCAAGCAGCGTCTCCTCTTTTTTTTGTCCCCAAGGCTAATGAGAATCTTCGAACTTGCATTGACTATAGAAGATTGAACAAAATCACAGTCAAGAACAAGTACCCATTACCTCTGATTCCTGTCTTGTTGGATCAAGTTAAAAAAGCAAAAATCTACACTAAGTTACACTTAAGAGGTGCTTACCATTTTGTCAGGATGAGAGAAGGCGATGAATGGAAAACTGCCTTTAAAACCTGATATGGTCTATTTGAATACACAGTCATGCCCTTTGGACTTTGTAACGCTCCAGTAGCATTTCAATTCTTTCTGAATGACTTTCTTAGAGAGTATCTAGATCTATTTGCAATAGTCTATATCGACGATATCTTAATCTATTCAGACAATGAAGTTGAACATGTACAACATGTCAAGAAGATTCTCACAGCCCTTCGAAAGCATAATCTGTATTGCAAATTAACCAAATGTGAATTCCATGTTACCAGCGTTGAGTTCTTAGGCGTCATTATTACCCCTCAAGGTATGGTCATGGCAGAAAGAAAAGTACAAGCGGTAGCTGATTGGCCCATTCCAAAGACTGTACAAGATGTTCAGTGCTTCCTAGGTTTTGCAAATTTCTATTGCAGGTTCAGAGATCATTTCTCTAAGACAGTGGCGCCAATCACCAAGTTGTTAAGAAAGAAAGAACCATTTTTGTATGGTCCCCTGAAGCGGAAAGAGCCTTTTCAACCTTAAAGGAAGCCTTCTCCACTGCCCCAGTCTCGACTCATCCAGACGTTGAGCGTCCATTCATAGTGGAAGCAGATGCTTCAGATGTGGCCATTGGTGCGGTGTAATCACAACGCTGTAAAGATACTGGTCAACTACATCCTGTAGCCTACATGTCTCGAAAGCTGAACGAAGCAGAACGAAATTATGTTATTGCTGAGAAAGAGCTTCTGGCAATCCGTGATGCCGTCAAAGAACGGTGACATCATTTGTTAGGCGACAAATATACTATCACAGTATATACAAATTACCGCAATCTCCAGTTCATGAGTTCAGCTAGACTTTTTACTCCTCGGCAATTACGATGGATGGTGTTTTTTGCTGAGTTTGATTTTGTGGTAACCTTCCGTCCCGGAAAGGATAATCGCAAAGTGGATGCTTTGTCCCGTCAAGACTCTACTATGTTACCCGCAATTCAGTCTCTTAGGTCTTTCATTGCTCCAGACAAGGTTCTTTGTATCATAAAAACCGAAGACTTTTTTGAAGAAATCCGTAATTCCTTCACCATTGAGAAATGGTGAAACATGGGCTCAAGCAGATCCCAAAATGTCAATCAAACAAGGACTACCTTTCCATGATGCCCGTTTATTTGTTCCAACTACCGAGTTGCACAAGTTGGTATTTCATTGGTTGCATGTTATACCTACGGCAGGTCATCCAGGTATTCCTAAAACTCTTGAATTAGTCCAATGCTACTTTTGGTGGCCTACTTTGATAAAAGATGTCAAACAGATGGTAGCCAACTGTGAAGTTTGTGCTTGCATCAAGTCAAGTCATTCAAAACCAAAAGGTTTGTTACATCCTCTCCCAACTCCACTTTGACCTTGGGAGCACATCTCAGACTTTATTACTGGTCTACCCATTGTTCAACATCACTCAGTAATCCTTGTGGTGGTAGATAGTCTCACGAAATATGCACATTTCATTGCATGCAAGAAATTGCCCACCTCCAGTGAACTGGCAACAATCCTTTTAACTTGAGTGGTCCGATATCATGGATTACCAAAAGTGATTCTCACCGATCGAGGATCACAATTTGCCTCTAACTTCTGGAAAACGTGGTGCAAAACACTTCAAATCACTTCTACACTGTCCACCAGTCATCATCATCAAACGGATGGCCAAACTGAGCGATTAAATCAGACATTGAAACAATACCTGCGTGCTTATGCTGGGAAAGCACTTCATTCTTGGACATCGATGCTTTGGTTAGCTGAACTAGCCTATAATAACTTGTATCATACATCCATTGGTGTCACTCCCTTTTATGGTCTGTTTGGCTATCATCCTGCTACCCTGCCAATCACGATCCCACAAGAAAGTTCACTTACACCAGCTGTGTCAGAGACGATTCAACAACTCCATCAAACCCAGAAACATCTAGATAAAGCTAAACAAAAGTATAAAAAGCACTGACAAGAAACATTGTGAGGGACCCCAATATAAGCCAGGTGATAGAGTGTGGCTTTCCACACATCATATTGACTTCAAGAAAAAGCATATGTTTAATCCCAAATTCATAGGTCCTTACACAGTTCTTCAACAAATCAATCCAGTAACCTATAAACTGCAGTTACTAAGATCACTACGTATTCATCAAGTGTTTCATACTTCACTCCTGAAAAGAGCTGTCCAAAAAGTCCGCTCCAAACCAGCTCCAGTTCTAGTACAGGGAGAATTGGAATACGAAGTTAAACAGGTGCTGGATTCATAATTTAGAGGTCTTAATCTTTTGTATCTAATACCTTGTAAAGGTTACGGTCCTGAGAGCAACTCATGGGTCTCCGTATCTCACATTCATGCTCCACGATTAGTGAGGCGTTTTCATCGCCTAAATCCAGACAAACCAGGCCCTAGAGCGCGCTTGGGAGGGGTGAGTACTGTCAACATCAGGACAGTGCGCACTCTACGGGCGATGTAAATGCAAAAATCCAGTCCATATGCAAAGTCATATTTCATGCATTTTTTCTATGCAATATGTCAACCTTTTGCATTGCAGAGCTTTTATCTTGAAAAGTCATTAATGCGGTTTGTAATTCATTGTTCATTTGCAAGGCTTGTTTGCGGGACTACAGGGTGTGGTCCTTTATTCTAAGACTTTCTAGAAGCCTTTCTTGCAGCATGGTTGGGTGTGGCTTGTGGGTGGGGCTTGGCTCTATATAAGGGAGCCAGCCCAGCTCCACGTGCTCACTATTCAGAGGTCCCAGTGCAGAGCAGCAGCATTTTCCAGAGCTTTTGTCCCGAAGGCCTATCCAGTCATTTCCAGGCCTGCCCTCGTTTATTTGATGATCTTCAAGCAGGGCGGTAAGGCGGAAGTCGGGTTAGGCCCCAGACTCCGTTTCCAGTGACACCTGAGTTTTGGGCCTACTCTTGAAATCGCGTGTGCGATTGTTTCATGGCATTTGAATCTTGAAATCCGAATCCGCAACAGTGTGCGCGATTCAATTCTGGCATTTATTTCTTGGCATTCAGATCGGCAGGACACGCAATCATTTCATGGCTTTTGTATCGTGAATTCCGAATCGGCAACAGTGCGCGTCATTCATTTCAGGCATTTACTTCTTGGCATTTAGATCGGCAGGGTGCGTGATCATTTCTTGGCATTTGGTTCTTGATAATCGAATCGGCAACAGTGTGCGCGATTCATTCATGGCGTTTAACTTTTGAAATACAGATTGACAGAGTGTGCGATCATTTCTAGACATTGAAATTTAGATTTGCAGTTTGATAAGGATGCATAATATTTCCTGAACATTTGAGTACCTCAACTCTTAATCAGAGAGTGACGTAGTCGTGTTATTCATTTTTCTAGCACAGTTCATTCATGCAGTGAAAAAACATGTGCCCTTTGATTATTGTTACCATTCAGTGATTATTCTAAGAACTATTTGAAGGAATATTCATATGAAAACCTTGCATAACCTTTTCTTGATTTCCAGGTACCTAGATTCTTGAGGCCTAGTTATAGTGAAGCTTTAGGCCATTCATGTTTTTCAGTATAAGTGTTTATTTGAAGCAAAAGTCTTATTGAAAGTCATTGTGAATAATCTTGCAATTGTGTTGTTTAACTCTTGCTTCCACAGGTCTCCTTCCCCGCTGTTCCCAACCCAAAAACCCACTCCCCCACTTGGCCATTCTTTAACTCTGTGCTATATAACTAGTGGAGTTTGGAGCTGCCAAGAGGTGGACATGTTGGAACATGCGCAAGCCCCGATGATCTGGTCTCCTTGACAGTGTGTGAGTTGCAGTACAACTCTGCTAAATGATTTGAGCACCATGCGTTGTTTTTAGGAGGTCTGGGGTAAAACTCTCTATACTAGTCCCTGTTCTGATTGCAAATAGAGGTAGGAGGAAGTTTTGGTGGAGCAGTCTTCTTTACTGACTCGAAGTAAGGTATATTTTGAGAGCGGTATCATTTTTCAGCTCCTAAATGTTTGCTTGTTGTCAAGGTTCCAATCAATGGATTTAAATTGCTGCTTTTTGGCTACTCTGTGAAACACAGGGATTCTTTCGTCTCTTCTGGTTTCAACTCTACCAGGTTTTGAAATCCCTTCTTCCCACGGCCTTGCCAGCACAAGGGCATCTTCCTACTAAATATTAAATGAGTTGGTCCTATAAAACAATTCTTTGAAATTATGAATAAAAAAAAATGTGAAATCAGAAATATCTGACCAATACCTACTTGTTCAGATAAACTGGATACCATGCCTACACACAGGGTCAGAGTACTACCAGCTCCCACTAGTATAACTTTTTGTATGGGGTGATTTTTAGTGTGGCCATGGCTACCAGGTAATGCGGTGCTCCCAATCCCTAATTTGATCCCGTGGTTATAGGTGGACCCCAGTTGGTGCTCATTCTTGGGGAACAACATTTATTTCTCAGCAAACTTTGATACAAATCAAGAGAGATAAAACACAAATAAAGAAAAGGAGGAGGAAGAGAAAAGCAGGAGAGAGAAAGCAGAGATACAAAAATCTGAAAGAGTGAGATAAAGAGGCAGAGAGTGCCTGGCGGAGGATTACAGAGGCATGAGGTGGAATGAAGACCCCCTCCTTTCTTGGAAGACGGCGACCCGACTTTGGAAAGTGCCATTTTGAAACAAACTTTTGTCCCTCAATTATTATTTTAAGCTAATGCAGAGGTATGGGGAAACTGGTCCGGCTTCGTGAGCTGGCAGTGCTATTGTCAATGGATGCCAAAAAGGCATTTGACTTTCATGAATGGCCTTACCTGATGGCAGTCCTCCAAAAAATATGGGCCTGGATGTGGCGGCTGTACACCCTACCTGTCGTGATGGTGCCAGTTAATGGGACACAATCAGAAGAATTTCAGCTATGTAGAGGGAAGAGACAAGGTTGCTCCCTGTCGCCTTTAAATGTTCACTTTTGTGGTGGACGTGATAGTAGAGTCTGTGAGATGAGCTGCATTGGTGAGGGGCCTCCACTCGGACCCCCACTGGGAAGATGTTATCTCCCTGTATGTGGACGACCTATTGCTGTACCTGGCTGAGCCCCAAAACGTGATTCCAAGGGTGCTAGAAATACTTGGAATCTTTGCACAACATGCAGGCATTAATATAGTAAATGGCACAAGTCCAAAGCATATTCCATAGCACATTCCCTGACCAGTTAGTAACCCCTGAAGAAATGGGACTGACCCTCACAGTGGAGGACCATAGGTTTCAAGTATCTTAAAATGTTTATTAGGACAGGCTCTAAAGATGGCATGTGTCATAATATTGGCCACATCCCAGCTAAATATAAAGCAGTGGGGAAAGCTCCCTGTGTTGGTGATGTGGAGAGCACCATTACATAAAATGATTACGCTGCCAGAATTCCTGTACATGCTGCAGAATGCTGACAAGGTTTTTAACACCTCTGAATGCCATAACATGGCCCCTGCTCTGTGATGGGGGACCCTCTACATCGCACTCCACACGCTTATGAGGAATCACTATGAGTGAGGACAATGCTGTACCTGTGGCTCTACTAAGGGGCGAATCAGCTTTTGGTGATAAACAACCAGGCATTCGCTGACTGATCAGAGAGAAACATCGTTGATGGCTGATTGGGAAGCAAAGACCCTTAGGGTATATCTGAGAGAACTACATAAAAGGGGGGCATCGAGGCGGATCATGTACCAGCAGCGACAGTTATTAAGACCTGGACAAGGGCAACCCGAGAAACAACAGACTGATCTTGTGTAGAAAAGTGCATTTTTATGTGGTGTGGTTTTGCGACCTCACCGTGTAGTAATGATTCAAACTTTTATCAGGTACAGTTAGCTACCCAGACTGAGCTGACGCTTTAAAAAAAAAAAAAAAAAAAAAAACAATATGTCACAGAGCATTCTGGCTTAATCAAAGGAACCAGTGTAAAGCATTTAGGAGTAACAAAACAATAAGTAAGAAAGAAACACAGCACAATAAAAGTCCAACACCAATTTATAAAAATAGAGTATTTTTCCAGCTTTAAAAAGACACCAAAATATCATCTATCAAGAGGAACTAGAAGTATGATTTTTCTAATGTAAATAAAAGTGACATTCATTTAGTCTTTAGATTAAATAAATCATTGCCAGTGGCTGTTAGTCAAGGGGCTAAAACGCCTGTTAGAACTCTCTATACACAACCAGTTGGGAGCCAGTCAGAGGAACCACTAAGGTCCATGATGATAGAAGTCCTGCCTTTCTCTGCTCTGTAGGGCAGTTGTCCAGAAGACAGTTACCGGTCACTTTCAGCAGTCTTAGGGTCCTGAGTGCATTTTTCCCCTTTTAACGTGATCTAGTCAATAAATTGTCCTGAAGCTGGGCATGCAGGATGCTGAAGATGCTGGTAATGCTGCAAAGATGCAGAGTGTTCCTGAGGCCTTACCTAGGGGTGGCTTACTAATATTAAAAAAGGACATGACCTGGCAAAAGGTTTATTCCACCACGTCAAAGTGGTATTTATAAAGCTGCCTGACTAGTCTGCGTTGTCAAGCCTAAAGTCCAGTTTTCACCATGTCACTGCAGTAGAGGTAGAATTAAGTGCTGCCGTCTACTAGTGACATTTAACTTACCAGCCTTAGTGACTTATAGGTAAGTTAAGTGAGCCAACTGGGTGTTAGCCAAACGTGCACCTACTTGGGGAGGGGGGGGGAGGGAGGTGGGGGAGAAGAGGGGGGAGGAGGTGTTGTTAGAGCACATGCACAGGGGCCTGGACAGCACAGCCCAGTCGAAATACCAGCAGCCTAGTCCAAAAACATGGTGATAATACAAAAAGAAATTGTTTCCTGAACCTGGGAAACCCCCTTATGGGAGCCCGATACTTGACAAAACTAGAGGGGGTTCAGAAATTGGACCTTATCTGTATATCCAGATTGGGTTATGTGTGGAACTCGTAGGCCATGTTGTCCATTAAAGAGCTCCAAGCACAATCTGAGATGACAGATTTGCAATGGTATAAATATTTGCAGATTAAAAATGCACTGGCCAAATATGGACTACAAGAGATAGAGGATGATACAGCAGTGGAATATAGGGTGCTGCTGACACCACTACATGTGTGCAGTTTCACACATCCACAAAACTTATCTCCTGGAAAGACTGAAAGAGAGATAAGAACAAGATCGTGGCAGGCTTGAGGATGCAGTGCGTTAGGAGGCTGGCAGACAACCAAGGGAGGTAGCGAACAGAGTAGATTTTCAAACTAATAGAACTGAAAATACCACACAGGGGTATTACACTAGGACTACAGTGTATAAAATGGGAAAGCCAGATGACCGTTGGTCCTTACACCGGTTCCTAAAGGAGGGTACATTGATGCACACGCTATGGGCCTGCCCGTGGCTGAAGGGGCTCTGGCAGGGAATACACTATCTCCTTACAAAGACCTTGGGTTTAGAGCTTGATCTAAATGCCCCGGAGGTGTGTTTGACAATATGTTGTGAAAAGACGTTGTCAATGTATGCACTACTGTTGTGTAATACTGCACTAACTGTAGCCCGAAGAGATATTGTCAAACTTTGAGGGAGAACAGTAGCTCCCTTGGAGCAGCGGTAGGCACAAAATATGGACAGGTGCATGCAGGTAGAAGAAACCATATTCCTTGCAAGCGGTTGCCTTCAAGAGCTTCTGAAGGATGGTGAGGTGGGAATACGAGTGAATCCCCAGTATGAGAGGGTGTATAAGGGAGATAAAGGCAGCAGCCACAACGCCTGGGACACTTACCCGGGGCTGTAGCCAAGATCTACGTCTTTTTTATTTGTAAAGAAATGAATCTCTACAAATATGGAGAGAAGGCAACCTCTGCAGATGCCTCCCAATATGTAATATGTTGGAATGTATTCTGGTGAACACCAAATGTACAGTAAGAGTGCCAATTTGGATGATTAATGTATGTTTTTTTAAAACAATTAAGTGTTTGAAAATATAAATCGTCCTTTGAGATTATTAGGCCAGAGTGAAACCTTTGATGCGACTAGGCATACATGATAGTGTTATGCTGTTATGTAAAATTGATTGTAGAGGGGATTTCTGAAAATATATATAGACTTCGCTGTGGCTAAGGATACCCTAGAGGAGGTTGAAATCACTTTGAAAGATGAATGCCTCAGATAGATTGAGGTCCTCCATGCACTATTCAAGAAAGTTTGGACTGTCCCCGGGAACGCAACTGCAGATTGACATAGGGACTTACTTATCATGGGACCCTACTCCCTCCTTGTCCCAATGCTTTGACGTTGTCCACTATGGCATTCATTCAATGCACCTCATAATTTGCAAAACAGCCGTCTGTGAAAGTAAAGTTGCTTATCAGACTTCAGCAAAGTTAATTTCAGTCAAGAAGAGCTCCATATAGATATTCTGTCGAAATAACAGTAAGCTGATAGTTCAGTGATATCTCCTTCAGCACCAAGGTGAGATGTAATACTCTCATACCTTCATTTACAACACGGTGGAAGTCCTGTATTTCCCTGCCAGTGTGCAGGGGTCCTAGCACTTCTCACAGCTGTTGGAAGATACTCTGTTATATGACAGCCTACTGTGTCAGTCTGGATGGCCTTTTTGTGAGGTGGGGTTAAAGATGATGTAGATGCTGCAATGTCTTTCTCATTGTGGAAACAATAGCAGTTTGCATATTGATATGATCTCATGGTTAAAAGATTTCATGATGGAGGCCTATATTTCTTAAGTGTGCTGTTGCTGCATTTGCTGTAACAGCAGTAAGAAATATGTCCAACTGGACTTCAGTCCAAGTGGAGTCTAATGCTGGAGAGTCTCAAATAAAACTGGCATCCTTACCAGATGAACAAGAGAGGTATATGGATCCTTTAGTGAGGACGCTGTAAAAAAGTGGAGATATTATGCACTGGTGAGGTACAGGACAATAACCTTGGAGAAGATGGCGAATATGTTCCCATTATGTCTCTGAGGAGGTGTTGTAGCCGCTTCTCCTGGTTTTTCTGAGAGATTGTGATCCTGCAGCATGCGTGAATTTAGATTTTTGGGATGTTAGTCACCTTTGTGAAACAATATGCCCTGTGTTTATGGATCCTTATTCTCTAACATAATGGACATTTTTCAAGAGTATGACAGTCTTGTAAGTCAAAGGGTACAAGGGGCATGATGACAGTGCTGATTGTTTCTTGCCACAAAATGGCCACTTCAGTTGGAATGACATAATGGTGGTCCTGCAAGAAAAAGTTGAAAATGGCAGAAATATTTATCAAACTGTTGAAAAAGAAAGGTCAATGGTCAGCAGGCTTGCTCCATAGAATGGAAAATGAATTTATTCAGTTGCTACTAAAACTACATTATTGAATTACATTTTGCGCTGAACGGAATCCAATTGGCTAGATTAAAGTGAGAGTGAAGTTTTTCCACTTTATTGAGCTGTAAATATTAGATCATTGCGTTCAATGCAAGCATGTCTCCTCAATGTTCACAAGTACAGTCTTCACACAAGGATTAAAAAAACATTCTCCTTCCTTGCTCCAAATCTATGGAATGATCTGCCTTAGTACTTAAGAGAAGACGTGAGCCACCTAAGCTTTCACAAAGGATTGACAACCTGGCTGTTAAGTCAACTGTAATATTTGGGGTTTTGCAGTCTGCCAAGGACCGAGGAGCCACCAATTTCTGCAACAAACGAGCAAGTTACTTACCTTCTGTAACGCTTTTTCTGGTGGATACATTAGCTACCTCTGGATTCCTCACCTAATGAATTCTCCCCATGTGTAGCATTCAACGGAAACTTCTCTCTCTAGCTCTGCACGTCGGCAAGGACGTCACAATTGCCCGACTCCATGCGGCTCCGTGTGATGTCATCGTGGCAATAAGAGGTCCTCGCCGCCATGCTGACGTCAGTTCACGCCACTTTTGACGTGCCTTTGAAACATGTAGAGAACATAGACAATTCACACCCTTCAGGATTTGAGAAAAATAAACTTTATAGAAAACCTTCACCTAAAACCTTTTCCACAACTCCTCAAAAGGAGCATACCTGTATGAACAGTCTGCAAAATTGAAAATAGTCTGGAAAACAACTATAAACATATATACATATATAGAAACATTGAAATCAAAGCACTGAAGCGCACACACAAGAAGATCCTGGCATGACCAGACAGACAATGGGGAGGTGGGAGGGACCGTGAGGAATCCACAAGTAGCTAATGTATCCACCAGAAAAAGCGTTACCGAAGGTAAGTAACTTGCTCTTCTGATGGATACAACTACTTGTGGATTCCTCACCTAATGAATAGAGTCCCAAAGCAGTACCACCTCGGAGGAGGGTGTCCGTCTGGTCAAACTAGGAACTCCTGCAGCACAGACCGCGCAAAATGGCCATCACTCCGCACCTCCGCATCCAAACAATAATACTTCACAAAGGTGTGGAGGGAAGACCAAGTCGCGGCCTTACAGATGTCCACCATCGGAACACCTCTGGCCAAAGCTGATGAGGTCGACTTGGCCCTGGTGGAATGGGCTCTGATCCCCTCAGGAAGATCCTTCTTTGCCAATGAGTAACATATTTTTCTACAAAGAACGACTCACCTGGAGAGTATTCTCTTGTGGACGGCCTTCTCCTTCCTCTTCCCCACGTATCCGATAAAGTGTTGTTCATCCAACCGGAATTCTCTCGTCCTGTCGATATAAAAGCTGAGAGCCCTCCTGGGGTCCAGACGATGGAGTCTTTCCTCCTCCTTAGATGGATGCGGAGGAGGGTAGAACGTCGAGAGAGTTATGGACTGTCCCAACTGAAATGGAGACACCACCTTGGGGAGGAAAGCCTCCCTGGTACTCAAAACCACCTTGTCCTTATAAAATGTCAAGAAAGGCGGGTGAACTGAGAGGGCCTGCAATTCACTAACACGTCTGGCCGACGTAATGGCTGTCAAAAACACAGTTTTGAAAAACAAATACCTTAATGGGAATGAATGAAGTGGCTCAAAGGGGGAGCCCATCAAGAAAGTCAACACCAAATTCAGATCCCACTGCGGCATAATAAAAGGCATGGGAGGAAATCTATTAGTAAGCCCCCTCAAAAATCGCAAAACTAAGGGAGATCTGAATAAAGAATGCTGATCTGGAAGATATAAAAAAGCCGAAGGGCCAAAAGATAGTCTTTAACAGTGGCCACAGCACAACCACGCTGAGCCAACGACAATGCAAACAATAAAATATCAGAAAGATGGGCACTTAAGGGATCAATTTTCTTCTCTCCACACCAACGAACAAAATTAGCCCACCTACTCACATAGATCGATTTGGTGGAGTGTCGCCTGGCTGATAAAAGAACGTCCACCACCTCTGGTGGGAGAGAAAAGGAACACAGGTTGCCACGTTCAATCTCCAGGCATGAAGGTGCAGGCTCTGGAGGTGGAGGTGTAGAACCTGCGACTGCGAGAGGAGGTCTGCCCTGAGAGGGAGACGGAGCGGAGGGCACAGTGAAAGTCGAAGTAGGTCTGCATACCATACCCTTCGTGGCCAATCTGGAGCTATTAGAATGACTTGAGCCCAGTCTTGGCGAACCTTCCTCAAAACCCGAGGAATCAAGTGTATGGGAGGAAACAATTAAAGCAACTGGTCGCACCAGGACATCTGAAACGCGTCCCCCAACGCTCCCTTCATCGGATACTGAAGGCTGCAGAACGACGGACAGTGCGCGTTCTCCCGAGTGGCAAACAGGTCTATTCGGGGAAAACCCCACATCCGAAAGATGTAAAGAACCAGATCCAGATGCAGACGCCACTCGTCGTCCGAGAAGAAGCGACCAAGTCTGTCCGCTCGTACGTTTTGGACCCCAGCCAAATGGTTTGCCACTACGCAAAGCTGATGGTCCCGAGCCCAGGACCAGAGTCGTAGAGCCTCTCTGCAAAGAAGGTACGACCCTACACCCCCCTGTTTGTTGATATACCACATCGCGGTCATGTTGTCCGTCAGAATCTGAACTGACTGACCGCAAAGGGAAGGGAGGAAGGCCTTGAGGGCCAAACGAATCGCCCGCAGTTCTAGCAGATTGATATGAAACCTCTGCTCTACTGGGGACCAACGACCCTTGATCTCCAGATCCTCCAGATGAGCTCCCCCACCCTAAGGTGGAGGCATCCGTTATCACCGTGGTCACCGGAGCTGGCTGCGAAAACGGCTTTCCTTGAGAAAGGTTGCCATCCGCAGCCCACCATCGGAGATCCGCTGCAGTGTCTCTGGAGATCTTTATCGACTCCTCGAGATCTCCTCTGTGCTGATACCACTGCTTGCGAAGGCACCACTGAAGAGCCCTCATATGATAGCGTGCAAGAATGCAAGAAGCAAACAAACCAAGCAGACAAACGACCTTGAGGACTGGAATTACCGCTCCTTCTTGAAACATTGGAACCAATGCCTGAATGTCTTGTATCCGCTGTGGCGGAGGAAAGGCCCGATTCAATGTCTTGTCCAGTACTGCCCCTATGAACAGGAGGCGTTGAGAGGGCTCTAGGTGAGACTTGGGCACATTTATTGAAAGACCCAGACTGAACAACAACTGAGTTGTCAGCTGCAGATGATGCAACACAAGCCCCGGAGACTCGGCTTTGATCAACCAATCATCCAGGTAAGGGAATACTGCTACCCCCTTCCTCCTGAGGTGTGCTGCAACAACCACCATCACCTTCGTGAAGACCCGAGGTGCGGAAGTAAGACCAAAAGGAAGGACCGCAAACTGATAGTGCTGCGACCCTACCACAAACCGGAGATACTGCCGTGCGAATTGAGAATGGGAATGTGAAAATAAGCATCCTGCAAGTCGACCGACACCATCCAATCCTCCTTGTTCAATGCCAAAAGCACCTGTGCCAGAGTCAGCATTTTGAATTTCTCCTGTTTGAGGAACCAATTCAAAATCCCCAGGTCCAAATTAGGCCTCAGATGACCATCCTTTTTGGGGGATCAGGAAGTACCTGGAATAACACCCCTGACCCTTTTCTTGCTCTGGAACCAACTCCACTGCGCCCTTCAATAATAGGGAGAGAACCTCCTGTTCTAACAACAGGAGATGATCTTCTGAACAAAAGGAAGTACGGGGAGGGAAGGGAGGAGGAATCTCCCGAAAGGGAAGGGCGTAACCTTTTCTTACCACACTGATGACCCAGGAATCTGTTGTTATGGACTCCCATATGGGAAGAAAAAGAGAAAGCCTCCCCCCTACCGGAGAGGTATGAGAGACAATGGCAAGAGGACTAGGGCTGCTTTCCTTGAGGTAACCCTCCAGAGGAAGAGGAAGGGTGCTGCTGTTGGGTGGCCCCTCTTGTGCGGACTCTATCCCGCCCCCTGAACGATCGATAAGGGAGGCTGGAAGACTGCTGCCCCGGCTGCTGTGACCTCCCGCGAAAGGAAGCCCCTCTACCAAACACTCGCAGCCATCTAAAAGATCGAAACGGGGTGGAAGCAGCCTGCAGACCCAAAGATCTAGCCGTGGCCCTACATTCTTTAAAGCGCTCTAGCCCAGAGTCCGCTTTCGAACCAAATAGTTTTGCCTCATCAAAAGGCATATCTAATAGCGTAGTTTGGACGTCTGATGAAAATACGGAAGTGCGTAACCACGCATGCCGCCTGGTGGCAACGGAAGTCCCCCTGGCTCTTGCAATAGAGTCCGTGGTATCCAGCCCTGACAGAATAACTTGCGTAGCCGCCACCTGAGCGTCCGAAATAAGACTACGCAAGTTATAGCATGGATGTACCTGCCAAGAATACAAGTCGCATTGGCCGACTTCAGAGCCATGCTGCAAGATGAAAACACCTTCTTGGCCGACTGGTCCTTCTGCTTGGATTCCCAGGCCGATGGTACACCCCGGGAACGAGCCAGGGGCCGACCTCGAAGAGCAGGATGCTTGCACCACCAGGCTCTCTGGGAAAGGGTGTTTGGACAAAAACTCTGGGTCCCCAGGCGCAGATCTAGAATGCCTGGCCACTGACCTACTAACAGCTGAAGAGGTGACTGGCTTCTTCCAAACCTCTTCGATCGGTTCCATCAGAGCCTCATTAAATGGCAGAAGAGGATCCGCCATGGCTGTAGCCGGATGCAAAACTTCAGTCAATAGGTTGGTTTTAACCTGCGCAGTTGGTAAGGGAAGATCCAGAAATGCTGCAGCCTTTCTCATCACCGAGTGGGAAGAGGCTGCCTCCTCTGTATATTCACCCGGGGAGGCCAGGTCATATTCTGGAGAAGTGTCAAGACCACTTGCAGTTTCCAGCCCGGGGAAGTCACCTTGGGGATCAGTGATCTCCCCCTCTTCGAGGAATTGCTGTTGATATTCCCTCTCTTCAAGCAATCTAAGGGCCTTCCGACGAGACCTCAACTTAGACTCGAGCCCCGGCGTCGACATGGAGCGCAACGACGTCGGTGAATGGCGCCGGGAAGGCGTCATGATAGGTGCTCCGGATCCACCCGCAGGCCGCAGATGGATCCATCGACGCCATGGACAAGGCACCCGCATCCGACGCTGACATCTGACCTCTCGGTTCCATCACCTCCGACACCGGCGTCGAAGGTCTCTCCCTCGACATTGAGGGCTGCGCTGCCGGCACAGGGGTCTGACCTGAGTCTACAGCCGAACAAAATGGCATCAACGGTGTAGGCTTATATAGAGCCTGTAAGGAAATGCCTCCTTGCCATGGTTACCCCCTGACTTTTTGCCTTTACTGATGCCAAGTTATGATTTGAAAGTGTGCTGAGGCCTGCTAACCAGGCCCCAGCACCAGTGTTCTTTCCCTAACCTGTACCTTTGTTTCCACAATTGGCACACCCTGGCATCCAGGTAAGTCCCTTGTAACTGGTACCCCTGATGCCAGGGAAGGTCTCTAAGGGCTGCAGCATGTCTTATGCCACCCTGGGAACCGCTCACTCAGCACAGGCACACTGCTTGCCAGCTTGTGTGTGCTGGTGGGGAGAAAATGACTAAGTCGACATGGCACTCCCCTCAGGGTGCCATGCCAACTTCACACTGCCTATAGGTATAGATAAGTCACCCCTCTAGCAGGCCTTACAGCCCTAAGGCAGGGTGCACTATACCATAGGTGAGGGCATAAGTGCATGAGCACTATGCCCCTACAGTGTCTAAGCAAAACCTTAGACATAGTGCAGGGTAGCCATAAGAGTATATGGTCTGGGAGTCTGTCATGCACGGACTCCACAGCACCATAATGGCTACACTGAAAACTGTGAAGTTTGGTATCAAACTTCTCAGCACAATAAATGCACACTGATGCCAGTGTACATTTTATTGTAAAATACACCCCAGAGGGCATCTTAGAGATGCCCCCTGAAACCATACAGACTACCAGTGTGGGCTGACTAGTTTTAGCAGCCTGCCACACACCAGATATGTTGCTGGCCACATGGGGAGAGTGCCTTTGTCACTCTGTGGCTAGTAACAAAGCCTGTACTGGGTGGAGGTGCTTCTCACCTCCCCCTGCAGGAACTGTAACACCTGGCGGTGAAGGCTCACCCCCTTTGTTACAGCACCCCAGGGCACTCCAGCTAGTGGAGTTGCCCGCCCCCTCCGGCCATGGCCCCACTTTTGGCGGCAAGGCCGGGGGAGATAATGAGAAAAACAAGGAGGAGTCACTGGCCAGTCAGGACAGCCCCTAAGGTGTCCTGAGCTGAGGTGACTCTGACTTTTAGAAATCCTCCATCTTGCAGATGGAGGATTCCCCCAATAGGATTAGGGATGTGCCCCCCTCCCCTCAGGGAGGATGCACAATGAGGGTGTAGCCACCCTCAGGGCTAGTAGCCATTGGCTACTAACCCCCCCGACCTAAACACACCCCTAAATCGATTTAGGGGCTCCCAGAACACAGCAAGATAGATTCCTGCAACCTAAGACGAAGAAGGACTGCTGAGCTGAAAAACCTGCAGAGAAGACGGAGACACCAACTGCTTTGGCCCCAGCTCTACCGGCCTGTCTCCCCACTTCACAAGAACTGCTCCAGCGACGTGTTCCACAGGGTCCAGCGACCTCTGAAGCCTCAGAGGACTACCCTGCATCTAAAAGGACCAAGAACTCCCGAGCACAGCGCCTCTGCTCCAAGAAAGAAGCATCTTTGCAACAAAGAAGCAACTTTGAAAGAACACACGTTTCCCGCTGGAAGCGTGAGACTTTGCACTCTGCACCCGACGCCCCCGGCTCGACTTGTGGAGAACCAACGCTACAGGGAGGACTCCCCGGCGACTGCGAGCCCGTGAGTAGCCAGAGTTGACCCCCCTGAGCTCCCACAGCGACGCCTTCAGAGGGAATCCAGAGGCTCCCCCTGACCGCGACTGCCTGCTTCAAAGACCCGACGCCTGGTAAGGACACTGCACCTGCAGCCCCCAGGACCTGAAGGATCCGACCTCCAGTGCAGAAGCGACCCCCAGGTGGCCCTCTTCCTTGCCCAGGTGGTGGCTACCCCGAGGAGCCCCCCCCCTTGCCTGCATCGCTGAAGAGACCCCTTGGTCTCCCATTGAACTCCATTGCAAACCCGACGCCTGTTTGCACACTGCACCCGGCCGCCCCCGTGCCGCTGAGGGTGTACTTTTTGTGCTGACTTGTGTCCCCCCCGGTGCCCTACAAAACCCCCCTGGTCTGACCTCCGAAGACGCGGGTACTTACCTGCTGGCAGATTGGAACCGGGGCACCCCCTTCTCCATTGAAGCCCATGTGTTTTGGGCACCACTTTGACCTCTGCACCTGACCGGCCCTGAGCTGCTGGTGTGGTAACTTTAGGGTTGCCCTGAACCCCCAACGGTGGGCTACCTTGGACCCAACTTTGAACCCTGTAAGTGGTTTACTTACCTGCAAAACTAACAAACACTTACCTCCCCCAGGAACTGTTGAAAATTGCACAATGTCCAGTTTTAAAATAGCTTATTGCCATTTGTGTGAAAACTGTATATGCTATTTTGGTAATTCAAAGTTCCTAAAGTTCCCAAGTGAAATACCTTTCATTTAAAGTATTGTTTGTAAATCTTGAACCTGTGGTTCTTAAAATAAACTAAGAAAAGATATGTTTCTATATAAAAACCTATTGGCCTGGAATTATCTTTGAGTGTGTGTTCCCCATTTATTGCCTGTGTGTGTACAACAAATGCTTAACACTACCCTCTGATAAGCCTATTGCTCGACCACACTACCACAAAATAGAGCATTAGAATTATCTCTTTTTGCCACTATCGTACCTCTAAGGGGAACCCTTGGACTCTGTGCATGCTATTTCTTACTTTGAAATAGTACATACAGAGCCAACCACCTACAGAGCCGGAACAGCGAGACTGAATGCCAGGGGACCAGTGGGACCAGCCGGTGCACCACCTCCCGGAGCAATATTTTGAAAAATGGCAAACATGGCATTAAGAAATGCCGCCGGATCCGTACCCGGAGCCGGGAACGAAGGATATCCCTGCGGAGCCGGGCTGGACTCTTCAGCTCCTGGATGCACCGGCGAAGCCAGACAACTCTGAGGCTCCAAGACTTCGAAGACTAACGGCGCCGGGGACGTTTGCTGTGTCGCAGGTTGAGGGGACACAGTCAGACTCATTTCCCAGAACTTGCGGCGCCGTGACGATAGAGACCTCGACTCCAACCGACTTCTGGACCGACGTCGGGAGTCACGATGACGCCGCTTCTTGTGAGACGATTTTCCTGAAGAGGACCGATTCCTCTTCTTCTTGGACCTCACCAAGAACAGCTTTGCCTCACGCTCCTTCAACGCCTTCGGATTCATCTTCTGGCATGAGTCGCATTCTTGGACGTCTTGATCCGAACTGAGGCACCAAAGGCAATCGTTGTGTGGATCAGTCACTGACATGCGACCTCCACATTCCCTGTAGGGCTTGAAAACCGACTTCTTTGGAGCCGACATCATGGAAATACACAAAGTATCCCTTCCGAAGAGCTAACGATACAGGTAACAGAAAAGTAACTGTTATCGAAGGCACGGAAAAAAGGGAACTGACGTCAGCACGGCAGCGAGGACCTCTTATTGCCACGATGACATCACGTGGAGTCAGGCAATTGTGACGTCCTCGCTGACGTGCAGAGCTAGAGAGAGAAGTTTCTGTTGAATGCTACATGGGGAGAACTCATTAGGTGAGGAATCCACAGGTAGTTGTATCCATCTGAATGTTATTTTTATATTGGCTCTCCTCAGCGCCAGCACATCCCTTTAGGGGTATCAGCAGTGTTCTAAATATTTCATCATCATTCGCAATTAGGAAAATTGATTAGCCACTTACTTTTCTGGCAGCGTTTTCAAAGCGCCCCCCGCAGCCTCTACAGTTAGACAATGGCATGGAATTGGGGGGGGTGTTGTAGCCGGGGTTTGAGTATGCCTGTGTTCGGTTTCCAGCATGTGGTGTGATTTCCTCTGGCTGGCTGTCCAAGCAGAACCAATTACAGCAAGCAGCCCACATTGTGGAACTAGGAGGAGTAAGAAAGAGTGCAAAACAATTAAATGTTTCACGCTAACAGGATGGCAAGCTGTGGAATGCAAGGTTACAAAATTAAAAGGAATAAAACTGTATCACTGAGCCAAGTACATTCTGTGACCATGTGAATGCATATCAAACTCTTGTAAGTTTGGAACTGATGTATGGCTCTCAATGACAACATATATCTCAACTATATGTCTCCTATAACAGCTTGGCAGAGGTCTGGACTCACTCAGAATACTTGTAGAAATAGCAGTGAAGTGGTCAGTGTCTTGTGGGAAAACAGCTGTATGACAGGGTGGAGAATTACAGCAAGTGGATGAAGTGTCAGAGGACTAAGGAGAGTCACAGATATAAGATAGGATGTGATATGCAGAGGATTGGTGAGGCCGAAATGACTCAACGGTGCATACAACAGTCAAGTCTGAGAAGGACAACAGAGATGAGGGATAGTGGCAGATGGAAGGGTCATACAACATGAGATGGGTGAAGAATAAGTCTAGAACTTGTGCAAGAAAGAACAGGCGGTGTTGGAAGTTCAGAACTTGAAGGTGGGTGGTGGTGACAGTCAGTTGAATGACACTGAGATACAGCAGGTTAAAAGTAGCCGATCGGAAGAGATTCGTGGTGGGGCCGAAGGAGGTAACAGGAAATGGTGGCAATTGGAGCTTTCAGTTGTCTAGTGATGAGTAACTGCCTAGTCATCACCAGACAGTAGTTTTCTCAGAACTTCCTGTAAAGTAATCCACTGAAAAGTAAGGTTTCGCGTGTTGCTGCAGAGCGTGCTCAGTCACTCAAAAGCACCTGGCCAGTTGTGATGAGCCTATATCTAGCTTCTTTGAAGTCTGTAAAAAATATAAGTATCTAGCTTGACTCTTGGCTTCAAGGCAGGTTTCTCCAGCTAAAAACCTTTAAAAAAAGGTCTTCCTCATCTGGATCCCAATTTTCTTAACCCTGTCATCAGTGCATCAATTCAGTTACATCAGGACTATACTAAATCAATTTGGCTTTCCCTCCTAAACTAGTCCACCTTCTTCAGCTCCTGCAAATTGCAGCAGCTGTTCTTCTTCCTGGAGTCTTATGTCCAGCATCTTACTTTATATACCATAACTCATTCAGTCAATGCAAAACCGCTCACATAATCAAAGAAAGAAATGCTGCTTTTGCTTTTTTCAGTGGTTGTATACTTGTTAGAGGCACACAGATAATGGTAATAAAAGAGGGAGAAGGGGCAAAGCACTATGGCTTGCTACTATTATTTGAATTGTTATTTTCATTTTAAACAAAACAATGCAGATATATACAGCAGATTTAGCAACACAAAAGGATGATGGACGGAGTGCTGAAACCTTTCAAACACTCACCCCCAGTCACAGATCTGGGTTTAATCCATCAATTCTTTTGCTCACCATGCCACCCCAGGTTGGACCCAGCCATATGCAAATCAGTCTTGACCCTGTTCCCCATGGGAAAAGTCCATCCCGAACTGCCAGGCCACGTCCTCCCTGGACCGGAAACAAACATTCTGGGACCGATTTCGGGGTATCACCCCTCATCAGCCAAGCTGGCTTGAATTCAGTGGCATAGTGAGCAAAGGACCCATGTCTGGGCACACCCTGGCCACTTAGGGGGACTTTAGCAACACAAAAAGATGATGGGCGGAGTGCTGAAACTTTTCAAACACTCACCCCCAGTCACAGATCTGGGTTTAATCCACTGTTCTTTTGCTCACCATGCCACCCCAATTTAGAGCATGGTGAGCAAAAGAACGATGGATTTAACCCAGTGCCACATTTCATGTCATTCCGTCCAACGGTTCGGGCTGCAGTCATGTCTGAAGGTCGTATGGGAATTAACATGGGAAATGCAACTTTTTTTTTTTTACCTCCCCCTTATTCTCGGCCCCCGACAGACGGATCACCCCAAAACTTCCCATGCGCAACAAGAATCACTGGGGCACTTTTTGGGGAAATTTCATGAACATTCATCCAATGGTGCCAAAGATATAGGCAAGTAAAAAAATGCTTTTCTATGGAAACATGGTCCTAACTACAACTACCTAGTGGCGGTTGCCACTTAGTTATATTATTTTTTATATATATGTATATATACATATACATATATATATAAAATGTCACTTACCCAGTGTACATCTGTTCGTGGCATGAGACACTGCAGATTCACATGCTGTGCATTATCCTGCCATCTAGTGTTGGGCTCGGAGTGTTACAAGTTGTTTTTCTTCGAAGAAGTCTTTTCGAGTCACGAGACCGAGGGACTCTTCCCTTTCGGCTCCATTGCGCATGGGCGTCGACTCCATCTTAGATTGTTTTCCCCGCAGAGGGTGAGGTAGGAGTTGTGAATATACTAAATGTGCCAATGCAATGGAGTAGGTATGTATGTACATAATGTGTATTAAAATAATATTTATTTACAAATTTAAAATTTTCATCCAACTCATAACGGCTACAGGCTCCCGGGGAGGTGGGAGGGCGCATGTGAATCTGCAGCGTCTCATGCCACGAACAGATGTACACTGGGTAGGTGACATTTTCCATTCGATGGCATGTGTAGGTGCAGATACACATGCTGTGCATAGACTAATAAGCAGTAATCTCCCCAAAAAGCGGTGGCTTAGCCTGTAGGAGTTGAAGTTGTCTGAAATAATGTTCTTAATACAGCCTGTCCTACTGTGGCTTGTTGTGTTGTTAACACATCTACACAGTAATGCTTCGTGAATGTATGAGGCGTAGACCAGGTGGCTGCCTTACAAATTTCTGTCATAGGTATATTCCCCAGGAAAGCCATTGTGGCGCCTTTTTTTCCTAGTGGAATGTGCTCTTGGTGTAATAGGTAGATCTCTTTTTGCTTTAATATAGCAAGTTTGAATACATTTAACTATCCATCTGGCAATGCCTTGTTTGGATATAGGGTTACCTGCATGAGGTTTTTGGAAGGCTACGAAGAATTGTTTTGTTTTACGAAATTGTTTTGTTCTGTCAATGTAATACATTAGTGCTCTTTTTATGTCTAATGTATGTAAGGCTCTTTCAGCTACTAAGTCTGGTTGTGGAAAGAAGACTGGGAGTTCCACTGTTGGAATGGTGATATAACCTTTGGTAGGAATTTGGGATTTGTACGAAAACCACTTTATGTTTATCTATTTGCATAAAGGGTTCTTGTATAGTAAATTCTTGTATCTCACTTACTCTTCTAAGTGATGTGATAGCTATTAGAAAGGCTACTTTCCAAGTTAAGTATTGCATTTCACAAGAGTGCGTGGGTTCAAATGGTGGTCGTGTTAATACAATATTAAGGTTCCACGAAGGTACTGGTGGTGTTCTCGGGGGTATGATTCTTTTTAATCCCTCCATAAATGCTTTGATGACTGGGATTCTAAAAAGCGATGTTGAATGTGTAATCTGCAGATCGGCAGATATTGCTGTGAGATGTATTTTAATTGAAGAGAATGCTAGCTTAAACTTTTGTAAGTGTAATAAGTAGCTTACAATGTCCTTTGCGGAAGCATGTAGTGGTTGAATTGGATTATTGTGGCAGTAATAAACAAATCTTTTCCATTTGTTTGCGTAACAATGTCTTGTAGTAGGTTTTCTAGCTTGTTTAATGACCTCCATACGTTCTTGTGTAAGGTCTAAGTGTCCAAATTCTAAGACTTCAGGAGCCAGATTGCTAGATTGTGCGATGCTGGATTCGGGTGTCTGATCTGTTGTTTGTGTTGAGTTAACAGATCTGGCCTGTTTGGTAATTTGATGTGAGGTACTACCAATAGGTCTAGCAGTGTTGTGTACCACGGTTGGCGAGCCCAGGTTGGTACTATGAGAATTAGTTTGAGTCTGTTTTGACTTAGTTTGTTTACCAGATAAGGAATGAGTGGGAGAGGGGGAAAAGCGTAAGCAAATATCCCTGACCAACTGATCCATAACGCATTGCCCTTGGATTGAGGGTGTGGGTACCTGGACGTGAAGTTTTGGCATTTTGAGTTTTCTTTTGTTGCGAATAGGTCTATTTTTGGTGTTCCCCAGCGTAGAAATTAATCTTGTAGGATCCGGGGATGAATTTCCCATTCGTGTGTTTGTTGGTGATCTCGACTGAGATTGTCGGCCAACTGGTTCTGAATGCCTGGGATGTATTGTGCTATTAGACGAATGTGATTGTGAATTGCCCAATGCCACATTTTCTGTGCTAAGAGACACAGTTGTGACAAGTGTGTCCCTCCTTGTTTGTTGAGGTAATACATTGTCGTCATGTTGTCGGTTTTGACAAGAATGTGTTTGTGGGCTATCAGTGGTTGAAATGCTTTTAATGCTAGAAACACTGCCAACAGTTCTAAATGATTTATGTGCAGTTGTTTTTGTTGATTGTCCCATTGTCCCTGTATGCTGTGCTGGTTGAGGTGTGCTCCCCACCACATCATGGAAGCATCTGTTGTGATCACGTCTTGAGGCACTGGGTCTTGGAATGGCTGCCCTTGGTTTAAATTTATAGGGTTCCACCATTGAAGCGAGAAGTGTGTCTGGTGGTCTACCAACGCTAGATCTTGGAGTTGACCCTGTGCTTGTGTCCATTGTTTTGCTAGGCACTGTTGTAAGGGCCGCATGTGTAATCTTGTGCTTGGGACAATGGCTATGCATGAAGACATCATGCCTAGAAGTTTCATTACAAACCTCACTTGGTAGTGTTGGTTTGGCTGTATGTTTAATGTTATATTTTGCAACGCTTGTACCCTTTGTGGACTTGGAGTGGCAATCACTTTTTGTGTGTTGAGTGTTGCTCCCAAGTATTGTTGTATTTGGGATGGCTGCAGATGTGATTTTTGGTAATTTATAGAAAACCCTAGTTTGTGTAGAGTTTCGATAACGTATTGCGTGTGAAGAAGACACTGTTGTTGAGTGCTGCTCTTTATTAGCCAGTCGTCTAAGTACGAGAATACGTGCATGTGCTGTCTCCTTATGTGAGCGGCTACTACTGCAAGGCATTTTGTGAATACCCTTGGGCTGTTGTTATCCCGAACGGTAACACTTTGAATTGATGGTGTACGCTGTGTATTACAAACCTTAAGTATTTTCTGTGGGAAGGATGTATGGGTATGTGAAAGTAGGCATCCTTGAGATCTAATGTTGACATGTAGTCCTCTTTTTTGAGTAAGGGAACCACGTCTTGAAGTGTTACCATGTGGAAGTGATCCGATTTGATGAAGAGATTCAGCATTCTGAGGTCTAATATGGGTCTTAACGTTTTGTCTTTCTTTGGAATTAGGAAATATAGTGAGTAGACGCCTGTTCCTTTTTGATGGTTGGGTACTAACTCTATTGCTTGTTTCTGTAACAATGCTTGGACTTCTAGTTGTAACAGGTGTAAGTGTTGTTTGGACATATTGTGTGCTCTTGGGGGCACATCTGGCGGGAAATTTATGAATTCTATGCAATAACCATGTTGGATAATGGCTAGGACCCATGCGTCCATAGTTATGTGTGTCCAGTTTTTGTAGTATGCGGTAAGTCTCCCCCCCCACTCGTGTTAAGTGTTGGGGTTTTGTGACATTGAAGTCACTGTTTGGTTTGACTTGTTTTAGGGGTTTGGAATTTTCCCCTTGCTCTTGGGAATTGTCAACCCCTATATGAGCCTCAAAACCCTCCTCTCTGGTATTGTCCCTGATAGGTGGGTCTGGTTTGCGAGGTGGAAGGTTCTGGTGTTTGCATACAAAACCCCCCTAGGTGTGATAGCCCTTACTTTTACTGGCTCCTGGAAGACCTGTTTTGCGTGCTTGAGCATGCCTGGGAGCATTGGCAGACTCCGGTAGGAAGTGTGGGTGGATGCCAAGGTGTTGAATAGGAAATCATCCTCTATTGGCTCTGAATGTATTGCTACATTGTGGAATGTAGCTGCCCTTGATAGTACCTACGCATATGCAGTACTGTCCTCTGGAGGTGACGGCCTTGTTGGATAAAAATCTGGGCTGTTGTCGGATACCGGAGCATCATCTGTGTCATCCCTGTATGGGTCGGTGACTGCATTAGGGGTGTTGTTACCGGGGACAGCTGTGGTGAATGTAGTGGAGAAGGTTGTGGCGAAAACCTTGGTGGTGGTGTTTTATCTCTTGCCACCTTTGCCTTCGGCTGCATTTCTGCCTCATGAAATGCCAGCTTTCTTTTGGTTTTAATTGGAGGAAGAGTTTGTATTTTCCCAGTCTCTTTCTGGATATGCAACCTCCTTTGGGTATGGTCTGGTTCCCCCATAGCTATATCCTGCTCAAATCTGTGTTTTTGCATTTGGCCGGAAAGTCCTTGCTCTTCCGTGTAAGAGCTTCTTTTCGGCTCCGAAGCCGCTTTTTTCGGTACCGAAGCTTCCGAGAAAGTCTTTTTCTGTTCCGACGTAACTTTTCTCACTTTGGGTGAGTCGAACTCTCGGTGCCGAGATTGTTCGGAGCCTGAATCTCGACCGAGTCGGATGTCTTCGGCCTTTTTCGGTGCCGATGTTTTGTCACCGGCTTTTCGAGGGGTTAAGCCATGGCCTGCTGGTGGTGGCATCCTCTAGGCCTTTACGATCTTTGTGTGAGTCTTGGACGGGGCAGTTTTACTCACTGTTTTCTGCGTCGTCACGGGTCACTCACTTTCTGAATCATCTGAGTCCGTTCCCTGGATGGAAATTCTTTCCTCCTCTTCGACGTCGAGTTGTTCCCTCGGTGTCGACGCCATTTGTAGTGTTCTGGCTCTTCGATCGCATAGGGTCTTTTTCAATCGAAATACCCGACAGGCCTCCCAAGTATCCTCCCTGTGTTCTGGTGACAGACACAGATTACAGACCAACTGTTGGTCTGTATAAGGATACTTCGAGTGGCACTTCGGACAGAAGCGGAAGGGGGTCCGGTCCATTAGTTTTGTCGATGGATGCGGTCGGGCCGACCAGGCCCTGCTGAAGAGCGGAAACCCCGAAGGGCCGCCGGAGCGCTTCTACTATCGGTGTCGATATGCTAACACTAAACCGGTACCGAGCACGAACGATACCGGCGAATTTTCGATATTTAGCTAACTTTCCCGATTTGAAATACGGAACGAAGAGGAACACGTCCGAACCCGATGGTGGAAAGAAAACAATCTAAGATGGAGTCGACGCCCATGCGCAATGGAGCCAAAAGGGAGGAGTCCCTCGGTCTCGTGACTCGAAAAGACTTCTTCGAAGAAAAACAACTTGTAACATTCCGAGCCCAACACTAGATGGCAGGATAATGCACAGCATGTGTATCTGCAGCTACACATGCCACCGAACACACATATATATATATATATATATAGATAGATAGATAGATAGATAGATAGATAGATAGATAGATAGATAGATAGATAGATAGATAGATAGATAGATAGATTTCATACTGGCGGTCGTCAGTAGGTAGCTATAGTTAGGAACTAGTTTCCAAAGGAAATAGGTAACGTGTTATTTTTTATTTATTTTTTTTAAACAATAGCTTTGGCACATTTGATGAATCCTCACAAAATTTTCAAAACTAGTTTGAAACTCAATTCAGCTGCTGTCTTGAAAGTTTGGGGGCGATGCATCAAGTGGAGGCCGAGGAAAAGGGGGGGGGCCCAAAATACGTTTTCCCCCTGCATATTCCCATGGGGTCTTTAGATACAACTACAGCCCGGACCCTTGAACGGAATTACAGCAAATTTGGAAGGAAGCTAGATTTTGGTGCACAGATAGTGCTTTTGTTATTTGGTGTAAATCCGTTCAGTAGTTTTCGAGTTATTCAAGGAAAAAGAAATTCCAAGAGATCTCATGGTTAGATCAGATTGGCTGCCAATACCTCAACTAGGGAAGTGTTGGCAGCCAGTTTGGGGCTCAGCTCCAGCAGAGTCCCCAAAAAAATAAAAAATAAAAGGGGGCAGAGTAGGAATACCCTGAGCCCCTAACCTTAGTGCTGGGGTGCTCTCGGGGACTCTGCTAGGGCAAAAAAATATATATATATTTTTTTTCATTTTTGCAAAATTCACGGAGGATCCACGAATGCGGTGGAAATAAAAAAACAAGCACTGTCTTCCGCTTTTGTTCAGTATAGCCCCCTAGTGGACCAGCGGCATAATAATAAAATAAAAAAATTAAAAAAAAGCAAGGGGTGCTGTGAACCTAATTATAACATCCCTGTAACCTTAGACAGACAGACAGACAGACAGACACACACACACACACACACACACACACACACACACACACACACACACAAAGGGATTTTATACTTACCTGTAACTTTTTAATCAAGCATATGCCTTTACCATTCATGCCTTTACAAGGAAAATCCATTGTAATGGCACGCGTGGTTAAGACATATTTGTGGTAAAAATGTGCGTGGTAAAGATGCATGCGTTATAATGACTGCACTGTAATGGCATGTGTAGTTCCATCATACATCCACCTGAAGTAAATATAAAATGGTATATAAAATATCTTCCCACTAAAATACTTCATTTGGGGGGATCTGCATCCCATTTATCCCACACATAACAAAATGCTTGAAAATGCATCAGTATAATCAAAAAAATACATGACTCATTTCATAAGTTTGAACAACAAAAAAGCACTGTACAGGCCAATATAGCGTAAACTGGCAGAGGGAAAGTCCATGTCAAAAATACCTGTTGGAAGGGCATTAGAGCTAAATCTAAAGAGGAAAAAAAAGAGAAAAGGCTGGTCCTATTGAAGCATAAAATCACAATTATAACAAAGTGCAGTGTGCAAGGTCATAATTATCACAATTACCAAACTCTTGACTAGTCTAAAGGACCCTATTTATCCGATTTCTGGGACAATGTCATAGCCAGGGTATCCTCCTAATTTGGTCTACATCTACCCCTAATAGTTCAAGAGACACCCCAGAGGGGAGATCCTGGCAGGGGTTGATACATTTTTGCAAAAATATTGGTTGATCGCAATGGCTACATCCTGATGTCTCAAAACACACACCAGGTTGAAACCCATTTCTTTCAACCGTATCCCATATTTTTTTTAAACAAGATATAGACTCTTCTTCCTTCCTGCTAGGAAAAATACACTCACTGAATATTTTTTGCCCCACCTACATGGACACGGACCATGGATTTCTGCTATTTTCACTTTCAGCCCTTGCATCCACCATTCCGGGTCAATTCCTACTCTCAGTCATAGAATTTCTATTTGCACAATCCTATCTGGGATTCTGTATAACTACCAAAAGAGGTCGATGCCCTCCTGGGAAAATGGAAAGGGCACAACAGATATTTTTATCCTCGAGTACTGAAGGCCCTCACTCCAGCTAGTTTCCTGAGCAGAGCACCCATGAGTGCTCTTTATTTGACTAATTTGTTTCACTTTGCTCCAACATTGTCACTGGATTCCTCTTACCAGGGAAAATTGACATTACCTCAGGGAGAATTAACATAGATAAATTATCAGATGGGACTCCATTTTGAATCCAAAAATAGAACTGCAGGGCCCTTGTATTGGCCAGAACACTCCAGGCCAAAGTTCCCAAATCCTTCCTTACAGCTTGA
The DNA here is from genome assembly GCF_031143425.1 of Pleurodeles waltl. Classification (NCBI taxonomy): domain Eukaryota; kingdom Metazoa; phylum Chordata; class Amphibia; order Caudata; family Salamandridae; genus Pleurodeles; species Pleurodeles waltl. The sequence goes on along the minus strand of NC_090441.1, from coordinate 53,862,106 downwards.
ATCATTGGAAGTTTTGGTAATTCAAGGAGTGATTTCAAAATGCTACCTTCAAAACCCTCTCATGTAACTCGTCTATCGATTGCCAACACCACCGCTCCATATAGGGTTTGAGGGATCAATTTACCCTGTATGACTTTACTTAGTGGCTTAAAGATATAACTGCTGTATTTGCGGTCAAACAGTTTCAAGCCACTCACTTCAGTTGTCAATACAAGTCTCTGAGTGGCCAGATGTTTGTCCCATTTTAAATTGTCTGAAAAAATTACCCCCAAATAGTTATACTCCCGGACCTGCTCCAAATGCGCACTGTCTAAAAACTAAGTAAATCTCCTTTTTCTCTTTGCTAAGAACAAGGTTTTTGTCTTTTCAATGTTAATTGTTGTTAGAAATGGGGTTTTTGGTTGGCAGTCAGGTTACCCCCTGTCCAAGCAAGAACCCTTACTCTAGTCAGGGGACGTCACACACAATCCAAATTATCCTGTGCCCACCCTCTGGTAGCTTGGCACTGAGCAGTCAGGCTTAACTTAGAAGGCAATGTGTAAAGTATTTGTGCAATAAATCATACAATAACACAATATAGCACCACAAAAATACACCACACAGTGTTTAGAAAAATATATAATATTTATCTGGGTATTGGCAGGTCAAAACGATAAAAGATGCAATATGAAATTGTAGAGATATCACTGAAAAGTGATATAAAGTGTCTTAAGTCTTTCAAAAACAAACAAAGTCTCTTTCAAGCACAAAGTACCTGGTTTGGAGTGGAAAATCTCCGCAGAGGAGAAGATGCGTGGAAAAATGGTGTGTGCGTCGGTTTAGCCCCTTCACACACGGACTTGCGTCGTTATTTTCCACGCGGGGAGACGTGCGTCGTTCTACAGGAAGAAAAATGGTGTGTGCGTCGGTTTCGCCCCTTCACACACGGACTTGCGTCGTTATTTTTCACTCGGGTAAGATGTGTGTCGTTTTCCGGCACGCGGACCGTCTCCTTCTGTGGATCGCGGGATTACCAGATGTCCAAGGGTCTGTGCGTGGATTCTTCGGCTTGTTATCCGGCTGCGCGTCGTTCCGGGGGGCTGTGCAGGGAATTTTCTTTCTCACGGCAGGCGTCGCATCGATTTCCTCTCTGGAAGTCGTGCGGCACTGTCCATACGAGGCCGTGCGTCGAAGTTCCGGTCGCACCGCAAGCGTCGCATCGAGCGCCGTCTTTCAAGATCGGCGTGCAGTGAATTTTTCACCGCGGAGCAAGCTGTGCGTAAAATTTTTCGGCGCACACGGCGTCCAGTTGAAAAAGAGAAGTCTTTTTGGTCCTGAGACTTCAGGGAACAGGAGGCAAGCTCTATCCAAGCCCTTGGAGAGCACTTTTGTAGCAGGACAAGAGTTCAGAAAGGCAGCAGGGCAACAGCAAGGCAGCAGTCCTTTGTAGAAAGCAGTCAGGTGAGTCCTTTAGGCAGCCAGGAAGTTCTTCTTGGCAGGATGCAGGTTCTGGTTTCTTCTCCAGCAAGTGTCTGATGTGGTAGGGCAGAGGCCCTGTTTTATAACCAAATGTGCCTTTGAAGTGGGGGAGACTTCAAAGAGTGGCTTAGAAGTGCACCAGGTCCCCTTTCAGCTCAATCCTGTCTGCCAGGGTCCCAGTAGGGGGTGTAGCAGTCCTTTGTGTCAGAGCAGGCCCTCCACCCTCCCAGCCCAGGAAGTCCCATTCAAAATGCAGATCTATGCAAGTGAGGCTGAGTACCCTGTGTTTGGGGTGTGTCTGAGTGAATGCACAAGGAGCTGTCAACTAAACTCAGCCAGACGTGGATTGTAAGGCACAGAAAGGTTTGAGTGCAAAGAAATGCTCACTTTCTAAAAGTGGCATTTCTAGAATAGTAATATTAAATCCAACTTCACCAGTCAGCAGGATTTTGTATTACTATTCTGGCCATACTAAATATGACCTTCCTACTCCTTTCAGATCAGCAGCTACCACTTCAACAATGTATGAGGGTAGCCCCAATGTTAGCCTATGAAGGGAGCAGGCCTCACAGTAGTGTAAAAACGAATTTGGGAGTTTTACACTACCAGGACATATAAACTACACAGGTACATGTCCTGCCTTTTACCCACACAGCACCCTGCTCTAGGGGTTACCCAGGGCACACCTTAGGGGTGACTTATATGTAGAAAAAGGGGAGTTTTAGGCTTGGCAAGTACTTTTAAATGCCAAGTCGACGTGGCAGTGAAACTGCACACACAGGCCTTGCAATGACAGGCCTGAGACAAGGTCAAAGGGCTACTTAAGTGGGTGGCACAACCAGTGCTGCAGGCCCACTAGTAGCATTTAATCTACAGGCCCTAGGCACATATAGTGCGCACTCTACTAGGGTCTTACAAGTAAATCAAATAGCCAATCATGGATAAACCAATCAACAGTACAATGTACACAGAGAGCATATGCACTTTAGCACTGGTTAGCAGTGGTAAAGTGCCCAGAGTTCAAAAGCCAACAACACAGGTCAGAAAAAATAGGAGGAAGGAGGCAAAAAGTTTGGGGATGACCCTGTCAAAAAGGCCAGGACCAGCAATCGTTAATTTATTTTCAAAGTAATAAGAACTTATTGTGTTTAATTTACTTTGGAGCCTAAGAGGCGAGAGATCCATCACCACCAGGTCATCCGCATACATAAGGTAACTGGTGTGCCTACCGCCAATCTTAGGAGAAAAACTATGAGTAGCACTTAATGCCTTGGGAAGTCCCGCTATAAAGAAACTGAACAACAGAGGATTAAAAACACATCCCTGGTGTAAACAGTTTTCTACCAGGATTTTCCTCGACGGGCTACCGCTTAGAGAGGGGGACCCTGACCCGGCCTCTCCATGGACCTTCATGACTTTAGATGGTGACAGTGCCAATGCCCTAATATGGATGTCCACAGTCAGTAGTTTAGTCGTTGTTCATTCCACATTGTCGACCATCTTGGGTGAGGAATCAGTGTCTTGTTGGCTGGCCATTGTGCGCTTTCTAGATAAGTGTTTGACCAGTTTGTTGGCATTGTCCGGGCAGTCTATGATATGGGTTTTACCATTTACAGTAACAAGCAGTCTGGGATGGTATAGCATGGTGTAAGGGAGCTCAATTTACCGTAGTTTCTTTTCCACTGGAATACATTTCCTGTGGGCTTCTTGGACTGGCTGCATAAAGTGTGGATAAAAGAACACCACTGCACCATTGAGTCTGTGTTTTTTTGCGGGTCATCTGAAGTATTTTATCTGTCTGTGTAATTTAAGACTTTTGTGATTATAGGGCATGCAAAGCCCCTGTTACGGGTCGGGGGGTCAACTACTAGTGCACCCTTTCAACAACGAACATCTGGAACAGACGCTCAAGGACGAAAACCACAGTGAGCAGCGTTTTCACAAAGGTTTCTCTTTGTTGCATGCACATGGTCTCTGGGATGCCAATGATGCAGAGATTAGAGAGTCAAGAGCATGCTTCCAGGTCGTCTGTTTTGTTTTGGCTGTGAGTTTTTTGATCTCTTGCTGGAGATCTTTAAATGTCTTGGTGGCTTAGGCCACATCGTCTCCACTTCGAGAAACGCCACCCTGCTTGGTTGATCTGTTTGGTTTGCTAGTCAAGTCTCTCCTTCATACCATCCATTCTTTGGGAGAGGGAGTCTATTTTGGTGGTGATGGTAGCCAGGCATCCTTTCATCTCCAGGAGGATTGATTGGACATTTGCAATGTCCTCTGCTTTTGTGCTGTGGGATGTTTCTGCACAGGGTTCTGTCTTGTGTTGCCACTCCTATGTGCGTGAGCCTTATTTGGTGCTGTCAAACATTAGCTTGGCCTGCCTGCTGTCAGGTTTGCCCATTCTGGACAGTGAGTGAGGTGTCTGGATGTACGATGAGCCAGGGGTTGCCTAGAGGATTTGGTACAGCATTATGGACACAAGGGGGCATAGATGGGTTGAGGTTGTCTCTCCCTTCTGCACCCAGCTCAGTTATCGGGCCAGCTGGGTGTCAGCTCTGGCCCTGACAGCGAAGTGGTGCTTTGACAGGCGTCACTTGGGAAGGGCATGAACCAAACAGTCCATCCATCAGGTTTTGGGGAGCCCCATGGTAGACAGCAGCCCTGGTTTGAAAGGCCAAAGCGACGTGCTTGAGGCGCAGCAAGCCAGCATGTGTCTCCCTGGTGCTCACCAGGCGTATGTTGATGTGGGTGCAGTACTACAAAGCTCCACCACTGCCGCAGAATGTCGCAGAGTGCAGGATGGCACTGGCTGTCCAGCCTCAGTGAGCTGGGTGCACCCAGCTGGAGAGACTCTCCTCAGTGTGGCAGGCTCACTGACCCCACTTAGCCTCCTCCGTTGCATTCTGTAGACTCCTATGCGATAGTGACATTTCTTATCTGTTGCTGGGCTCTCTGTAGCTATGGTAGTTCGGGGAGCAGTTTAAGATTATGATGGAGCAGTGAATTAGGGATTTATGCTGGATGTATTTGCTTCGGCCTCTGGAGCTAAATTAACTCACTGCCACCTTTTTGGGCACCCTCTAGCAGCTCCATGACTTGCCAATATTTAGATGGGCAAAACCTTGTAGCAGTATCTGTGCCATTATTTCTAAGCTCCCTTCACTGACAATGTGTTAGATAAGTGTTCCATGGCAGAGGTTAGTAGAATAATGCTGTACACAACAGTAATGTAACACAAGCCTTGCCAACCAACGGTCAGGGGTGATGGAGTTTAGAATATGCGAATCTATCTCACACTGTCTGAATCTACAAATCCATGTGCAAGAAGTCCCCAGCATCGCGGTGAATCTTTTGAAGTTCCCTAGTAACCGATTGAAGTTTCCCAGTAACCCATTGCCGACCAGAAGTTTCCGTGACTGCAACTGGGCCACTGTTTCCTTCTCCATTGTCAATAGTTGGTCTAATTGTTCTCAGAGGTCTTCTGACAGTTTTGGGGTTTCTATCCTATGAAGAAAGTCTATCTTCCTGTTGCCCTCCTACTACTCTTCCCACCCCCTCCCCTAACCCCACCCTTGTGTCTTTGTAAAGGTTTTCATACAATTCGGCAAAGAAAGGCTTGGACTATCCTCTAGTCATCCTTCATGTCATCACTCCTCATGATACTCACTTTTTCGGCCTGCTGCAGCACCTCTTCTTTCTTAGTGAACTAGGCTACTGGCTTTCTTTCCCACTTTTTCCATTTTTTTCTGTTAGACAGGTATAGGACCCTGGCATCATCATGTACCACGGATCTGTAACTCTTCTCTGAACCATCCGAGTTGTCTTAGGGCTAACTGCAGAGTCAGAGTCCTTATGTCCCTTTCTCTCCTTAGATGATCGTCCTCCAGGTTCCTCACTTTTTTCCACCTTGTTGCCTATTTTTATGTACCACAGCTAGGGACTATCCCCTAACCACAGCCTTCTATCCTTCCCAAAGGACCACCATCCAGCTAACTAACCCTATGTTGCCCTCACTATACCAGGCTGTGTCTAGAATTTCCTGTCACTTCTTAATCTTTGAGGTTCAAAGCATTCAGCCTTCATCCAGTTCTTTTTCTAGGTACCTCCCTCTGTATTGTAACAATCAATGCCAAAAGATCAGAGATCCTTCTTGCCATGCAGTCTGCTTCCACAATACGTGGGCACTCCATATCCAGTATAAAAAGATAATCCAGACTGGAGCATGTGCTGTGAGCACCTGAAAAATAGGAATATTGTGATTTGCAGACATGCTTACAACTCCACACATCCACCAACTTGTACTTACTGATTAATCACTCCAGTCTTCTGTTACCCCCTCCTCCCTCATTTCAACCTTCAACTATCGATTCTGGCGTGAACACTTAATTAAAACAATTAAAATCCACCATATGATGCGAGTCGAATTAGAGATATCAAGCAATAGATACCTCTGCAAAGTTGGGGTGGGGAGCATAAACACTAAAGATAGTATAAGACCGCTACCCTTTTGTGCCTGTCACGCTTGTGTAGTAGCAGTTTCTGACTGACCAGATTTCCATGACGGTGAATAGTATTGTTTTTGGTGCATTACCATCACCGCTCTCGATCCAGGAGTATATGCCCTCCTTTGTCTGGAAATCTCCATGCCGTACCTTTTACAGGCATCTTGTGGATGAGCATGATATCTGGTTTAAGTCTTCAAAGGTCTTGTCCCACAGTTCCTCTCTTTGGTCTCCCAACTTGCTTAGATTCCAGGTCATAATTCTAAGGATGTCCCCAGTTTCGGACATTCCATATAACATTTACCTCCTGTTCCTCTAACCAAGTTCTGAGAAGTGAGCGATATCCAGACCCATTGTTCTTCCAACCATGTTGCTCTTGTATTCCTCCCTATCAAACGTGCAAACTCAAACATCCTCAACTCCTTCCCCACAGACACGTTTTCATCTAGTGGGCCCAGAACTGCCATTCCCAGCGCTGGGAGCACCTACTACGCCATCCTTCATGAACTTTGCTGCTCCCTGTAGTTGTGGACCTCTTCCCCACCCACCCCTCAATTCATTCAGTTTTACAAATATGCTCTGAGCAACTCAGGTCCCTGAGATCTTTTTTCAGCTGGATCTCGTGTTCACAGCTCCGTTTGTTGGAGTCCGATGCTTCTTCCTCCTCTCAGTGGCTCTTTCCCCTTCTGTTTACATTTTCTAGAACTACTGTCTCCCACCATTCCAGTGAATTGCCTGTGCACTCTTCTCTGCCTCCTTTTCATCTGCCTAACCCCAGTCTTCTGAGTTGCCTCTCTGTCCTGCTTCCCACTCAGGTCCTTGTTTCTGTCTCTTATTTCTTCCACCCTGTCCCTTGTCTCTTACGGCATATCAAAAAGAAGGTTCTTGGAGTTGTGCATTACTTTTAGCTTGGCTGGCAATAGGAGTATGTAAGTCAACTTCATAGCTTGATGTTTACCCTTTACCTCGTCAAAAGACTTCCTTTTATTCAGTACCTCTCTGGTGTATTCTGGGATGATTCAAATATCACATTTTCTCTCTTCCTGGCTGCTCTCAGCATAGCTTCTATGTAATTAGGTATCTTGGCTATAAATGGTGAGGGAATGGGAGGGAGTCTGGGAGGTGGTTGAGACTCTAGAGCCCGGTGGGCTTGTTCCACCACAAAGCAGTGTCTGCAATACTGCCCTTCACCACTTCTCAAGAAACAATACTGATTTTGGACTGTCAACCCCCTGCATACTGCCTACTATCCTAAAGTTGATTCTGTTTGCCGTCCTATCTGCATCTTCTCCTCTCCCGGCATTTTTTTTCCAAGTGCCTTATTGTGTCTTACAGTCAGATACTCTACTTGGCACATGTGACGTGGCCAACCACATTGCGAAGGTCTTGGCAAACCAGTGCCATGTCTGTGCCCACCTCTGTGATTCTAATGTCCAGGGTCAGGTGGGTCTTTTGGCCAGCAATATTATTTCTGTGTCCCTCTCCGCATCAGACCCCTCACTTCCTGCCATCAATGCACGAGGCAAGTAGTACACTGGCGGGGCAGTCATTTTCATGTACTTGTCTATTTTACCCCGGTTCATGGGTGCCCCAACTTTGTCCTTCGTCTCTTTCTATAGTGTGTCAATTCCAGCAACTGAGTACATATATATGTTGAGAGTTAAGAGTTTTTTCACCACGCTCTCTTTCTCTTCCCTATGCTGTTCCTCTCTGGTTTGCTCCCCCCCCTCTCTGGGTCCATGCGCTCTCTTTCGCCCCTTTATTTGTTGCAGGGAAGGGAGAACCCAGTCATGTGTTCCACTCAGCTAGTGGGTGTACGGCCTCACTTCCAGATCCTCTTCCTCAGGCCAGGAATGGAAAGGCCCTGAAGGGGAGTACCCCCCGCACCCCAACCCATCCTCCTCATGAACCCCTTTCCCTTTGGCACCCTCTCTGTCTTTGTCTTCTTCCCGTCGGAGGGGGAGAGAATGTGAGGAGACAGGGGGCTATCCCCAGCCCGTTCTGCTAAAGGTCGGAGCAGAGGCAGAAAGTAATTAAATGTGGCAGCACTGTAGGACACAGTCAGGCCTGGTGCATATTTTAAATTCAAAGCGCCCAGAATCTCACTGCAATGCGGTTGAGATGCGCAGAGGGTCTCCTTCAAGTCATAACCTGAAACATGCTCAAGATCTTGTTTTGTTGGATGAGTCGGGAATGTGTTTTACAACAGCGTGCTAGTTATACACCTGCTACATGGGTTGGACGACTTCTAATGGCTGAACCATCATCGCACGTCAACTGTTGACTCCTACATGCATTATTGTCCTGTGGCATAGATTTCTTATTGTGTTCCCTATGATCTTTACCATGTTCCACTGAAAGCATTTTTTCCTTAAAGACCACAAGGAGTAACACCAATCTCCTGCTCCCATTAGACCCTTCTTGAGTTTGCTAATTATATATTAAAGTTCCTTATGTATATACTATATATAATATATATTAAATATACTGCATATAATATAAACTGCATTCTAAATCGTGTCAACGTGAAGAAACAACAGCCGACCTCAGAGCTATTGGCGAAGCCGTATAATGCGGTGCGTTTTTGTTTCATTATTACTACTGGTTTCCTAGCGACTTCCCTTTCAGAATGCACTATTGGGATTTCTCGCGTGATCATTGCTTTGTCAAATTCCTTTTTTAGCTCATTGTGTCACTGTTGGTGCACACCCCGGTTTGTCACTCACATTTTGTGATTCCAACATCGCAAGGGTCGACTCGAACTTTCACCCAACATAGTTAGATAAGAGAAATGCCAAATTCGATAGGGAATGGACACGTTTACCTAGAAAAGCTGAGGGTGAAAAACTTGGGCCAAAAAAAAAAAAAACTGCAGTATGTGCAGGGAAAGTGTCGTGTGTGTATACGAAAAGGAAGGGTGACGCTCTGTTGAGGCAGAAACTGCTCTCTGTGCATCCTTTAAAAACATATCGTACACTGTCCACAGTTTTAAGACGTTAACATTCGGTCATCTTTAGCTCCTGATGAGATTTTTTTGAAAACTGTTCAGGGTACCCCTTTTCAAACAAAGGGGCCCATAAGGTCCAAATAATCAGTTCGACCTGGAAAGAGAGGAGCACCTAATTAAAAGGAAGCAATTATTCCGGCTCATCAGTCGGGAAATACACGATTGGATGGCGGAAAACGGCCCTCTGGCAACCGAGTGATAACTCGAGACCGCTCCTGCTGAAGAACATCACGCGCCTGGCGGATATCCCTTCAGTCAAGGCCTAATGTCCAATACCCACCACTTGCAGAGACGAGGTCAGTTTACCTGAAAGGGACCACATCAGCGCTCCGTAGACATGTGTTCAGCATCACTTCCCTTTCTCGTACGTCGCATATGCATGCCAAGGGAGAGGAAAGGGGGTGGCGGTACACTTGTCAGTCGCCAGCCTGAGGTGCCGAGGGACATAGTGAAGGCGAGAAAACTTAACGGAAACGAGAAAAGTAATAATTACATCAACGCTTGTAATACGAACTCTAATTTCTGTTTACTAACTATTCATTATATTTCGAGATGGATACACCTGAGCGAAGCTTGGGGTGTTAACGTCACGTGATGGTGGACAGGAGGTAACATGTAACCCAAGAGCTCACTCTGACATAGAAACCACCTGTCTCACTGAGAGAATGGAGAAAACTTTCACCAAAGAGAGGACAGTCATTTGAGAAGTAATTCAATCGAAAGGCTGCAGCTATGGAATCCAGGTCACCATAGTGACAATAGTTTCATATGAGGAACTAGCGGTGGAAGGGGTGGGGATCACAAAGGGCTCACAGACAAGCGGCAACCTTATAAGCAGTTTGAAGCTGAGCAATTTACGTCAAATTCCGTAGAAGTCTTGCCAAAAGCAGTGAAACGCGAGTCAGAATGAATACATCGCCTCATTTACTTCAAATAAAACAGCATCGCCTTTTAAAGGCAAAAACCAGCAAGAACAATATCCCTACGTTAAAAGGACAACCTATTTCAAGCGCCACCCTATTCTTCCCACAATAAGGCTGAAATATAGGTTCAACATCCTACGAAAAATTAAGTCTATTCACGGACCCGAAGGCAAGAGAAAATGCTCCCTCCAACCACATCGCAAAAGGGCTAAACTGGCTAAGCCTGCACTTTTGCAACAGGGATTTGCTGCCAAAGCTGCAAAAAGGTATCCGTTCCAGTGGCGAGCCAAAAGAGCTGGCTGGAGGAAGTGTAGTAGATGGCTGACTTCAATTAATGTTTGTAATAATTCTGCTACAATTGTTCCAAAATGTCAGGGTATACTGGGCGAAAATGTGGTAACATCCCAGTGTTCAAAGAAATACTACCACCTTTTTAGGTCGAGCATAGCAGCGCGCAAGCGCTGCTTTTTCAACCTGTTGTTATGTATACAGGCTTTTAACCACGCCCATCACTATCACTCGTTTCTTGGGCTTGCTTTTCAAAAATCCTTTATTTTCGTTGGTAACTGCTTTACGTTTGTCCCTCCTTAGGGCACACTTCGTTTTCCTTTTGTGTGCTGCTTCACACTGATGCTGTGGCACTTTGGATCAGTTCGTTTATGTGAACTGTCTTACTTTTCATTTTCAATTTATGTGGCAAGAAAAGTCCGGTTAGGAGTTTACAACGCTAACGCTCTAACTCGAGCAAATGCAGACCCATTGCATTGCAAATGCTTGTTAATATTTTGTGTCATAGTTAGGAGAAACTCAGTTTGTTCAAAGGTCCGTGGAAGAAAGGTGTGGGGAATTCACCTGTTATTATGCTTTTAACACATTGATTGATATGAGTAAACTGTTTTTAAGGCTCTGTGCCAGAAATGGAATTATGAATCAGGACACAAAGTTTAAATGTAATCTCTCCATAATTTATATCTATTTTATTTATCCAGGATAAATGGTTTATTCCAAACCATCACACCCAATACACTAACATCTCAATAGATTGAAGCCGAGACATTTTAAGAAGAGAATGGTGCAAATCAGTTGCAACACCAAGTTCAAATAGAGGATGGTAAAGAGAAGTAATTTATCACCACCACACAGGAGACATTTAATGGCCACTTGCATCTTTGATGGGGGCCCTGAAGCATCTTCCAGTTAAGCAAAGACGTGCTAAACAACTGCCCTGCAAACCTGTCACAGACTTGCTAAAAGGACAAGCTTTTCAGCCTGTGTGGATTGTTCCATCATCGTAGCTGCTGTGGAACTTGCTGAATGAAGCGGCCCGTTTGATCGGGTGCGGCTTGTGGGGGGGGGGGGGGAATGAGGGGGGCGTAATTGCCGCTGCTTTAGCTTCATCGTCGCTTTTGCTGCAGCACAATAGCCTCAACAACTCCAGCCAGCAACAAACCTCCTGCTTATCGGCACACCGGTAAGAAGAAGTGCAGAGCGCATACCTAAACTTCATACCTCCAAGCAGCACGCCAATTTCCGCTTTCTGCTGCGGCCCGGAAACAGTATTTCGAGCCTCCACTGCCACCGCCACTGCTGCAGTCAAGCTGTGTTGCGCAGAGTGCTGTCGGCTCCTGTGCCCACACCTGTGCCCCCGTACCTGTGACCTGCCCCCGCCTCCTGGCATATCCTGTGCCTTGTTGTGGACTGGGGGGTGCCGGGCGTTCGCCGACACACTTATGCCCAGAGGAGTGTAAGGTTGAGGTTGGCGTGGAATAAGGAGCACAGCAAACTGTAAGCAGTAGCAGCAGCAGGAGTGAGCGTGGTAGCACCAGTGCAGTGACAAGGACACCATGGAAAAGCGGGAGAGATAGTCGCCACTAAAGCAGCATTAAAGCGGGAGTACCGCGAGAAAGTCGTAGCGGGGGTAGAGTTTTTTAGTGGCGAAGAAGTCCATTTGCAAGGGATAAGAAGAGAAGGAATCCATTCTGAGCCCCATCTTTATATATAAGGAAACTCCTGGATACTGTGTATTGTGGTGCATTTGGACAACATGGACAGCTGTAGCTGTAGCTGCTCAGTGGGTCCTGGTCTGCAGTTCGAGAGGAGCACAGGTCACCTTGATTCCAACTTGAGGGCCCTGGCAAAAAAAAGTTATAAAACAATTATAAGACAGAGGAAACGGGAATATGTTAATAAAAATTGGGATACAATGATTGAGGTGATAAGAACACGGAATATAAGGGGCTTTTGGCAGTTGATGAGGGAGGGGAAAAGTCAGGAACGATGCAGTGTTTGGTTGGAGAAGAGGACTGGCATAAATATCTGTCTACTATATACAAAGGTATCGATGATGAGGAAGGTGATAGGGTTACTAGGTTTGGTGAGAAGACGAGATTAGCTTTTGTCCCACAAAAAATAAAAGAAACCATTGCAGCTTTGAAACTAACTAAAGCGGCAGGTCCAGACAATCTCCCAGCAATAATAATAAAAAAGAACATTGATTGGTGGACAAACTTTTTTCACACTACGTTGTGTAAAATTTTTTGATTATGGCCGTTTTCCAGAGAATTGGAAGGGTGCCATAATAAGACCCATTCATAAAAAGGAGGATCCAACACAACCAAAAAATTACCGGCTGATAAGCCTATTAGACGTAGGTGAAAAGGTATTTACGAAGATATTGCTGGGGTTAATTAAAGAATGGGCAGAGGATATTGATTTCATACCAGTAGAAGAAAGTTGGATTTAAAGAAGGGCACTCGAAGACGGACCACTGCTGTAGCCTGTGGGCACTAGAAAAAAAAAAAATTAAATGCGAGGAAGACTGTTTTGCTGTTTTGTTGATTTTCGGGCCGCATTTGATTTGGTAGATAGGACATTATTATGGGATATGCTAAAGTAGTTAGGGATTGATTTAGATGTATTATTCCTCCTTCAGGGTCTGCATTCACAAAATTGGGCCCAAGTGATTTTAGACACGAGTGGTTCACTTTCAAAAAGGATCCCCATAAGGAATGGTCTTCGCCAAGGCTGTGTGTTGGCCCTAATATTATTCACATTATTTCTGTCAGACCTGCCAGGGCTGTTGCGGGAGGTTAAAGGCCTAAGCCCAAAAATGGATGACGTGCATGTTCCTTGCCTATTATAGGCTGACGATCTAGTGATAATGGATATGACGAAGTTAGGGCTACAAAGGAAACTGGAGGTGTTTTACTCTTATTGTCAAAGGAAAAAAAATAGTGGTAAATATAGATAAAACGAAAATAACGTCTATATGGAAAGAGAAAAGTGTATTCACCTACCATCTAGGAGAAAAAATAGAGAAGGTAAAAAAAGATAAATATTTAGGCATGTGGTTTGACGCACAATTGAGATGGAAAGATCATATTGAAGCCCTAAAAAATAAAGCTTTATCATCAGTTTGGGGATTGAAACAATTCAGTAGTAAATATGGGGGTCCTTCCCTCCAGCCGGTTATTTCTGCTTTTAATGCCATGGTACGTCCCCAGTTTCTATATGGGGTAGAAGTTTTAACATTTTCTGGGAAACTAAATTGGGAGACAGAAGAAAGCATTTGCGTAAAGCGTATGCTCTCATTGCCCCCATCAAGTATGCTACAAGCTATAAGAGCAGAATGTCAACTGACGGCATGGACTTACCAGGGTCTACAAGCTGCACTGAAGTTTTGGTTGAGTATAAGAGATGAATGAATCTGTAAGATCGTAAGATTGTGCAAAAAAGAAATAACAAGAAGTGAGTTACATTGGGTGTTATAAGTGAGAGGACGGTAGATCTGCGTCCTTTTAGGCTTACCCCGCAACCAATGGTGTGGTGCACAAATCTTGAAACAAAATCTACGATTAATGGAGAAGGAAAGGGCAAGAGAAGTAGACCTGAAGTATTTAGATTGCAAAATTTCAACTCAGGCTATGATAGGCAGATGGAGGAATCCGGAAAACTTTCCCAATGTAGAGGCCCTACCCAACCCAAGATTAAGGGACTTAGGGCCTGATTCTAACTCTGGAGGACGGTGTTAAACCGTCCCAAAAGTGGCGGATATACCACCTACCGTATTACGAGTTCCATAGGATATAATGGACTCGTAATACGGTAGGTGGTATATCCGCCACTTTTGGGACGGTTTAACACCATCCTCCAAAGTTAGAATCAGGCCCTTAGTGTTACAGTTCCGAATTGGGTTGAACCCAGGCTATAGGGTAAAAGCATTTCTTAAGGATACCCAGGGCCTATACACGTGTGGCTTACAACAGAAATATAGTATGCAACACCTACTTTTGGATTGTTACTGGTTTTTAGAAGTGCGTAAGAAGTTTTTAAAACCAATTTTTAAGGAATATAATATTATTAACCGGGATCAAGCGCTGAGTTACTTACAGACATGAGATATTTGAATGTAACCTGTGCGCTGGGCCGATTTTTAAATGGTTTAAGAGGGGTTTTAACCAGACTTATAGGGTCCGGCATAATGTAGGAAGCAAAGGTGCATGGAGAGTCCTAACCACTATAATTGATTATTTAAAAATTATATTGGTGGATGGTATTATAGAAGATTTTCCACATTATAGTGAGGCGTGAAGTAAAAAGCTGAGCACTTTATAGTGGAAATTGCACTTTATGAAATTGTAAGAACCGGAGTCTTATCAGAATTGTATGTGGGATAATTTGGTTAGCACATTGCACTTTACGAAATTGTGAGGACCTGAGTCCTGTTAGAATTATATGTGGGATAACTTGGTTGGCATGGTGCGTCCGGAAGAATTAGTCGGGAAATGAAATTCGTTTAAGGGTGGAATAATTTAATGAATTATGTAAGTAGAGCGGGTTAACAAGAATTAGATTGAATCAAGAATTTGGTATGTGACTGTATTATGTAATAGGAAATATTTTTAAAATTAATTTGAACACTATTGTTTTTACTCTTTTAAGGTTTATGCCAAATAAAAGGAATTTATGACTGACTGACAGATACAAAATGCATTTTCTATATTCTTGGATTCTCACTCCAGGAATGTATGCAGAAGAAATCATGTTATGCACTTCTACAAAGCTACTCCTTTCCTATGTGAGCCTGCGCTGTGGCCTAGGTTACCAATGTTCTTCTAGGGCTCAGATACAGCCACCTTGGTTACTTGTGCCCTTCCCCCAGCGTTTTGCTTCCAGCACTAGTTGTTGTCCAATGGTGTGGCTTTCACAGCTGAATCCGCATAATTTCCTCAGCCCACCCTCCTCCTCTAGCAGAAACCAGGATTCTAGAGTGCCAGGAAAGTCTTATCAACCCATCTGTGTCCTTTGCTGGATTGTCAACAAAGAAAATCACTTTTGATTGAATTTGGGTTTGTCAGAACTCCTTTCAGAGTCCTTGGTACAAGTAGGGGTTACAGGACCCAACCATGGGGTTGCTGCCTTTTACTCCTGATGTCCTGGGGCCAGACATACTACGGATTCTGAGTAACAGAGCCAAGTAACCGTTCTGCCCTTGACTCTCTGGGTTGCATGGTCTGAGCACTCCAAGTCTCCCTCAGAGAGGAGGTGTGGAATGTAGATACAGGATAATGAACACAGACTCACCACTCAAAATGTGTGAAGCAACAGCAATAAATCATTGTCCAGCCACTTACTTTTATGAAAAAAGAAAAAGTATTTTATTTTCTACAGCTACCAACACAAAGGCAAAATAAAACTTTCACAGTCAATTACACAATACCCCCTGAGGTCAGGGCACTAGCGGTTCTCTGTTGATTTCCTGTGCCACTCCCTCCTTGTGTCCACAATAGTGGTTATTACCCATTCACTATTGGTAACATCCAGCATATGCCCCACTAGCAGCCAGAGCCTCAAGAGTCCATTCTGAATCTGCAGTGAAGTCAACAGTGTTCCAGTGTGAAGAAAAGGGGGGGGAAATTATAGGGATAGGCGCTAACAGAATATCACCAAAACATTTCTTTAACAAAAGATAGTAAATACGGTGCTCCCGAATGGAGTGTCCTCCCAGCACCTCCAGTGTTTCTCCAATAGGAAAAAACAAACTGAGTCAAAAGGCCAGGGCCCTCGTATGAAATAAGATAAGAGTCTGTGCAGTTAGGTTCTTGGTCTTCGGAGAATCAATATATAATCCAAACAGAGTTCAAGTTCAGTGTCTTTATTCTTGTGCGAGGTTTTCATACATGTTCATCACATCAGAAAGATTCCATATGTGGTCATCACAACAACATCCAACAGCCAACACGTGTTTCGTCTCCGAGAAATTAATCTCATTGACTTCCTCAGGGCTAGAAGAACGAGTTACTTACCTTCGGTAACGACTTTTCTGGTGGATACATTAGCTACCGGTGGATTCCTCACCTAATGAATACTCCCATGGCGCCAGCATTCGACGGAAATCTTCTTCCTAGCTTCTGCACGTCGACGAGGACGTCACACTGGCCCACGCGACGCCGTCTGACGTCATACAGGCAATAAGAGGTCCTCGCCGACGTGCCGACGTCAGTACCAACATTTTTTACGTGCATGAGAACAATAACCTGACGTAATGAAAGGTTAAGGCAACATCTCATAACATTGTAAATCACACAACATTGCAATAAAATGGCTGTAGATTTAATGAAACTCCTCTTTCTTTTTTTTTCTTTTTTAAATCAAAACAAATATACATTAATTATTTATACCCACAAAGATATATATATATATATATCCAAAACAAATGGTCCTGACAGCGATGTGCCTAACCGACAGTTAGGCACATCGCTGTCAGGACCATTTGTTTTGGATGTTGTTTATATACAGCGATGGTGCCCGGCAATTGGTTTGGAAACTTGAAGATTGCAGGGAGATACTGATCTCTCGCGCTGTGCACGGCACTGGAAGATTTATGACAATGACAGTCGGACCTCCATTGCGCCTTGTGCTCTCTTCATGGAAAAAGGCACTTTAATACGGTGCGCCAAGACTTATTTTGCTGATGTGGCCCTGGATTTTTGGGGCCTGAAGACTGACTTTTCTTGATAATTTATTTTACGTGTTTTGGAGGCGCAGAAAAGCAATATGCATTTATTGACAACAGCTGATTTCGTAGATGCATTTGAAGGTATGTTGGAGGAAAAACAGAGTGAATCCATCAGGGTTGTACATAAATTCACCTCACGTTTTATTTATAAAAATGCTGCTATGTCGATATCCACAGCAGTGACATTTTCAATATGCTGATTTGTAACGTGGGGTTTCCCGACAATTTAGTATTATCTGGATCACTTGAGACCTAATTACAAATTAAGACATTGAGACTGCGATAAATGTTGGTGCCGGCACAGGCAACATTTTTGAGGAAGAACTGAGTGGATATCTGAGAGGTACGATATATTACTTCACGTTTTTTTTAATATAATACCTGCTACATTGATATTGGCGTAGTGGATTTCTGAAACACACAAAATATAAACGTGAAGCTGTACCAAAAATCCATGCTACTTGGTATCACTCATATGATTCGAATTAAGAGAAAATGGGGGTGCGACGGATAGCAGCAGTCTCTGTGCATGTGTTTCAGCTGGAACCCTTCTGTGAACTATAAATACCAGCATGCTCCTTTAGCTTTTTGTGATGGCGGAAATCACTCAGAGGAAGACGAATGTCGAAACGCGTCAGTGATGCCAGTTATGCCTGTTTATTACTTGAAATAAATGCTCAATTCTTCAGTCTTCGGGAGTGCAGCGTATTTCTCTTGTATTATATATATATATATATATATATATATATATATATACATACACACACAAGTATCCATATATACAAAATCTATAGCAGCCTTGAAGACCAAAAGGAGCACACTCAAGGATTACTTGGTAAGACCAAAGAGGCAACGGGGAGGCGGGTGGGACCGTGAGGAATCCACAGGTAGCTAATGTATCCACCAGAAAAGTCGTTACCGAAGGTAAGTAACTCGTTCTTCTGATGGATACAACTACCTGTGGATTCCTCACCTAATGAATAGAGTCCCAAAGCAGTACCACGCCCGGCGGTGGGTGCCTAAATGGTCAAACCAAGAAATCCAGCAGCACTGACCGTGCAAAATGGCCGTCCCTTCTGACCTCAGAGTCCAAGCAGTAGTGCTTCGCAAAAGTGTGAAGGGACGACCAAGTTGCGGCCTTGCAGATGTCAACCACAGGAACACCCCTAGCCAAGGCCGAAGTGGCCGACTTCGCTCTGGTGGAATGAGCTCTAATACCATCAGGAGGATCCTTCTTTGCTAAAGAGTAACAGATTTTAATGCAAAGAACAACCCACCTGGAGAGTGTTCTCTTGTGGACTGCCTTTCCTCTCCTCTTGCCCACGTATCCGATGAACAGCTGATCCTCCAGCCTGAAGTCCTTTGTTCTATCAATGTAGAAGCTTAACGCCCTCTTTGGGTCCAAGCGATGCAGTCTCTCTTCCTCCTTTGAAGGATGAGGCGGAGGATAGAACGTGGACAAAGTAATCGTCTGGGCCAAATGGAAGGGTGAAACAACCTTCGGGAGGAAAGCAGCCTTGGTCCTCAACACCACCTTATCCCCATAAAAAGTTGTATAAGGGGGTTTTACCGATAAGGCCTGCAACTCACTCACTCTCCTTGCAGACGTTATAGCCACCAGGAAGACTGTCTTAATAACTAAGTACCTTAAAGGGCAAGAATGCATAGGCTCAAAAGGGGACCCCATAAGGAAAGTCAGGACCAAGGACAAATCCCATTGAGGCATAACGAATGGTTTTGGAGGATATTTATTTAGAAGACCTTTCAAGAATCTAAGAACAATAGGGGATTTAAATAACGATGGTTGGTCTGGAAGACAAATGAAGGCTGACAAGGCAGACAAGTAACCTTTAATTGTGGCCACTGCACAACCTTTCTGCGCTAGTGATAAAGCAAAAGACAAAACATCTGACAGATGAGCATGTAAGGGATCAATCTGTCTCTCTCCACACCACATAACAAATTTAGACCACCTATTAGCGTAGATAGATTTAGTGGAGTGTCGCCTGGCCGCTAATATAACATCCCCTACATCAGGCGGGAGAGAGAAGGAACTCAGGTTGCCCCGTTCAATCTCCAGGCATGTAGGTGCAGACTCTGGAGGTTGGGGTGTAAAACCCGCCCCTGCGACTGCGAGAGGAGGTCTGCCCTGAGAGGGAGACGGAGCGGAGGGCACAGCGAGAGTTGGAGAAGGTCGGAGTACCTACTCTCCTTGGCCAATCCAGAGCTATTAAAATGACTTGGGCCCGGTCTTGGCGAATTTTCCTCAACACTCGAGGAAGCAAGGGCATGGGGGGAAACGCGTAAAGTAACTGATCGCACCAAGTCATCTGAAACGCGTCCCCCAAAGCCCCCTGCACCGGATACTAGAGACTGCAGTATAACGGACAGTGCGTGTTCTCCTGGGAGGCAAACAGATCTATCCGAGGAACCCCCCACAACTGGAAGATTAGACGGACTTGATCTGGATGGAGACGCCACTTGTGGTCGGCCGAGAAATGGCGACTGAGACCGTCCGCACGTACATTCAAGACTCCGGCCAGATGATTTGCTACCAAGCAAATCTGATGGTCCCTTGCCCAGGACCATAGTCGAAGAGCTTCTCTGCAGAGAAGGTACGACCCCACTCCTCCCTGTTTGTTTATATACCACATCGCAGTAGTATTGTCCGTCAGGACCTGAACCGACTGACCGCGAAGGGATGGGAGGAAGGCCTTGAGAGCCAGACGTACAGCCCGCAACTCCAACAGATTGATATGAAAAATCTGTTCCTCTGGAGACCAAAGCCCTTTGATCTCCAGATCCCCCAGATGAGCTCCCCACCATAGAGTGGAAGCATCCGTTATGACTGTGGCCACTGGTGGTGACTGCGCGAACGGCTTCCCTTGTGAAAGATTGTCGCCCGCAATCCACCACTTCGAGTCCGCAGCAGCATCTCTGGAGATTTTGACCGAACCGTCTAGATCTCCTCTGTGTTGAGACCACTGCCTTCGGAGGCACCACTGAAGAGCCCTCATGTGCCAGCGAGCATGCGTGACAAACAGTATGCAGGAGGCAAACAGACCGAGCAGACGTAGGACCTTGAGGACTGGAATGACCGCTCCACCTTGAAACATTGGAACCAACGCCTGAATGTCTTGAATCCGCTGAGGCGGAGGAAAGGCTCGATTCAATGTTGTATCCAGTACTGCCCCTATAAACAGGAGGCGTTGAGAGGGCTCCAGGTGAGATTTGGGCACGTTCACCAAAAAGCCCAGGTCGAACAACAACTGGGTTGCCGACTGCAGATGATACGACACAAGCTCCGGGGACCTGGGTTTGATCAACCAGTCGTCCAAGTAAGGGAATACCGCTATCCCTTTCCTCCTGAGCTCTGCCGCAACCACCGACCTCACCTTCGTGAAGACTCGAGGTGCCGAAGTAAGACCAAATGGGAGGACCGCAAACTGATAGTGCTGCGTCCCTACCACAAACCGGAGATACTTCCTGTGCGACTTGAGTATCGGGATATGAAAATAAGCATCCTGCAAGTCGACAGACACCATCCAATCTCCATTGTTCAACGCCAAAAGCACCTGAGCTAGGGTCAGCATCTTGAACTTTTCCTGTTTGAGGAAACAATTCAAGATCCTCAAGTCCAAGATTGGCCTCAACCGACCATCCTTCTTGGGAATCAGGAAGTACCTTGAATAACAACCTCGACCCCTTTCCTGCTCTGGGACCAACTCCACCGCGCCCTTTAATAGGAGGATCTGGACTTCCTGTTCTAGCAACAGGAGGTGTTCTTTTGAACAATACGACGGGTGGGGCGGGATGGGGGGGCGGAAACTCCCGAAAGGGAAGGATGTAACCTTTCCCCACAATAATGAGAACCCAAGTGTCCGATGTAATAGTCTGCCACTTGTGAAGAAAGTGCCGCAACCTTCCCCCTACAGGAGAGGAGTGAGTAGGGACTGGTGGAAGCCTAAGGCTGCTTTCCCTGCTGCACCCCTCCAGAGGACGAGGAAGAGGCAGAGTGCTGCTGCTGAGAGGCTCCCCTGGTGCGGATCCTACCTCTCCCTCTAATTGGTCTAAAAGTGATAGAAGAGGCAGGTTGTTGGTATCTCCCCTGAAATGAAGAGTAAGAACCCCGTCCAAAACCTCGAAACCTCCTAAAAAACCTAGAGGAGGCAGAAGAAGGGGCCTGCAGTCCCAGTGACTTGGCTGTGGCTCTGCTTTCCTTAAACCTTTCCAAGGCCGAATCCGCTTTGGCTCCAAACAGTTTGTCCCCATCAAACGGGAGGTCCAAAAGGGTCGACTGCACATCCGCAGAGAACCCCGAATTGCGGAGCCAAGCCTGTCTCCTTGCCACCACAGCCGTGCCCATCGCCCTAGCCACCGAGTCTGTTGTGTCCAACCCAGACTGGATAATCTGAGTCGCGGCAGCCTGGGCATCCGAAACAATGTTCAAAAGCCCCTGGGGAAGCTCCGTATAAGAAGATGAAATGTTGTCCATAAGAGCATGGATATATCTTCCCAAAATGCAAGTCGCGTTGGTGGCCTTCAACGCCATACTGCAGGACGAAAATATCTTCTTGGACTGTGCATCCAACTTTTTGGAGTCCCTGTCCCCTGGCACCGTCGGGAAAGATCCAGGAGCTGACCTAGAAGAACAGGAGGCCTGCACTACCAAGCTCTCCGGCGTAGGGTGTCTAGATAGAAAGCCAGGGTCAGAAGGCGCAGCACAGTATCTCCTGGCCACAGCCCTATGAACCGCCGAGGAAGATACTGGCTTCTTCCACACCTCCAACACCGGATCAAGCAAAGCCTCATTAAATGGCAAGAGAGGCTCTAATGCAGAAGAGGCCGGATGCAGAACTTCAGTCAGCAAATTCTGCTTCGCCTCTGCCACCGGCGAAGGCAGGTCCAGAAAGTTAGCTGCCTTTCTTACCACCGCGTGAAAGGTAGCAGCTTCCTCCGTATACTCCCTTGGAGATGAAAGGTCCCACTCAGGGGAAGTATCCAGCCCACTGGCCGTATCAAGACCATGAAGTCCATCACCAGAGTCCTCAATCTCTCCTTCCTCCAAGACTCGTTGGTATTCCTGCTCTTCCAAAAGACGAAGAGCACGCCTTCTAGAGTGTAGCCTCTCTTCGTTGCGCGGCGTCGACATGGCATCCGCCGAAGTCGAGGATCGGCGCCGATCTCCGGATCCATCCGACGCCATATCCGGCACCACAAGCAGCTTCGGCGCCGAGGCAGAAGCCGGACGAAGAGGGTCGCGTCTTGGAGTCTCCGAAGGTCTCGTCGGAGTCACAGGTCGAAATCCCGAAGTCGACGGGATGGAAACCTCCGGGGCCAAACCCTCTGAAGCCACCGGAGCGGCCACCGGCGCCGATACCGGCACCGAGCCCACATTCCCTAAAGGGAGAAAGGGCATAAAGGGATCCGGTCGTAAAGGCGCCGGAGCACCCAATGAAAAAGCCAACGGCCCCGAAGGACCAGCCGGAGCACCGCCTGGAGCCATCTGTTGAAAGATGGTGTACATCGCATTCAAGAATGCGGTATTATCGGCTCCAGGGGCAGGAAAAGCCGGATACTGGGGTGCCTGGATCGAAGGCGACCCCGACGCCAGCCTCGACGTCTGCGACGCCGGAGAAAACGCCCGGGGCTGCGTCACCTCAATCACTGAAGCCTGTCCAAGCGAAGTCGGTGACGCCGGAGAAGGCAACGGCGTCGACGGATGAGGCGTGACCGTGGGACTGACCTCCCAGGTCTTCTGACGCCGAGCCGAAGTCGACCTCGAACGAGACTCCTTGCTGGAATGACGCCGTGAATCCTTACGGCGCCGGGAGTCTCGATGACGCCAGTGAGATCTCGGCGAAGATGACTTTCTATGATGTTTTTTCTCCTTCCGTTTCGACTTCGCCATGAAGAGCTTAGCCTCTCGTTCTTTCAGGGCCTTCGGATTCATGTGCTGACATGAATCACATGTAGCGACGTCGTGGTCAGAGCTCAAACACCATAAACAGTCGGAGTGAGGGTCAGTAACTGACATCTTGCCCCCACACTCTCGACAGGGCTTGAAACCCGACTTTCTCTGAGACATTATAACCGCAGAGAAAATCACGCAGCAAAAAAATACACTGTAACCACGAAAGTAACAGTAGCTCCCTCGAAGAAAACCGTTTCGAATGCACGGAAAAAAGGGAACTGGCGTCGGCGAGGACCTCTTATTGCCTGTATGACGTCAGACGGCGTCGCGTGGGCCAGTGTGACGTCGACGTGCAGAAGCTAGGAAGAAGATTTCCGTCGAATGCTGGCACCATGGGAGTATTCATTAGGTGAGGAATCCACAGGTAGTTGTATCCATCAGAAGTATAAGGTATAGAAGAGACACAGAGTAAGCTCTCAGGAGAGTGAGTGAAACTCCTCGGCATGAACTCTGTTTGGATTATATATTGATTCTCCGAAGACCAAGAACCTAACTGCACAGTCTCTTATCTTATTTCATACGAGTGCCCTGGCCTTTTGAATCAAAAGTGTTCCAGTGCCCCAGCGCTACTAGCAGTAAGTTCCCTTAGGCCCGACAGGCCCGAAATAAGTCTTACCCGCATCAGCAAGCGTGAAAAGTCAGACGATCATGAGGCTGTCCCATCTGCAGGTGCTCAAAGTGGCTATATCAGAGTTCAGGTGAGTCTGCACCACGCGGCTCAGGCGAGTGCACTCAGCGGGTGCAGAGACCCTCACTCGCAGTCACGCTCCTGAAGCAACCAAAGTTTCTCTGCGGTGCCTCCTGTGGGGGAAGAATCCGGTTTGTCTCCCGGTGGGGGATGATTGCGATGATCCTATTATGGGCCCCTCCATTAAGTGATGGTGCACAGACAGGGCTCGAAAAATCAACTCCGCCACTCCCTATGGCAAGTTTTATTTTAAGAGGTCGAGATATTTTTAGATCTTACTGTTCAGTCAGAAACTGAATTAGCAATTAAGATGCCTTTAAATCTTATTCTTGTCACATTTGCTCTGTGTTCAGAGACACAGGTCAAAAGTCAGTTTGTCTTCTCACAATGCAAATACTTTTCCTTTTGACTGCAGAGTTCCAGGATTATGTAAGGTGAACTGTCTGACCTATGTGAAATGAAAGGTTGTTGGTATAAGGTTTCTCCTAACACACAACATTTATATAACTGAGTCAACTTTACAAACAATTCAAAATATATTTCAGTAGCTGTGAACGACCATTATTTTTACTTCTGCGTGATGAAAAAAAATAGGATGAAAAAAAGTCAGAACACTTTACTTGGTGATGTGCAAATGATAAATGTTTTCTGAAACCCAATTTTCACAGAATATTGTTAATACACTATGTAGTTTTACAAGTAAAGCTGCAAGTTAGTGGGAAGGTTTTTGGACATTTATTGGGAATTTACTGTGTTCAAATGACCACATCATGCTTTAGTAATATATTTATTCAAAGTGAGTGTTTAAACAAACTGAGAAACACTTCCGCCCTGATGGCAAAGCTATTAGTAAACTAGGAGGCAAGTGATGCATGGATCACGTATACCCTATATGTGGGCTAGATTTATTATATATGGAACAAACTTTAGTGTATTTAATTAAACAAAAGAGGATTCTTTTACAGCAGACAAGCTGAACTCACTTATTTGAAGGTACACTCATATGTGAGAATGAAGAAGGCAACTGTAAAATACAATATTTACCTAGGATAACACAATTCGAGACCCGTTTCCGGGTCAAGTACATGACAGTTAGGTTGAGTGGATTATGGAAGCTACTTGACCTACAGGTATAGTAACATTTTATTATTTTTCGAGGCCTGACAGATACTCCTATGACGTCCTCATTTTGCGGGCAGGGGGGTTGCAAATCAGGTCGCAGTTCTTGATGATATCACTGATCCCCTTTGGCATGCGGTGTGACAGTACCTCACAGTACACAGGCTCCTGCGCCATCAGCAAGGTGAAATCCTCAGCAGCAGCCCGTCCTCACATATGGGGTCATTGTCCTCTAACACACAAGGCTATGGCCCTTATTGCACTGCAGTCTTTTAACCAGCGGCTCCTCATAGCATACATTGGCTCCAAATCTGTACCATGCACGGGCTCCGGCCCGATTGCCACAGAGTAGCACATGGTTCAATTCACAAAGACCCTCCACCAGCATACAGGGATGCCGACTTTATCCTGCACACAGGCAATGACCCAACTGGTGCAACAACCATTTCCTCACACCTCACAGAGGGAATCCACTCGACAGAGCTTCCCACTGGACCTCGCTCCCTCCAACTCACTCTTCTTCTTCACTGGGCTTCCTGGTCTTGGCAAGCAGACAGGAGCTGCAGCTCCAGGCTCCTGGCCAGGTGGTCTTGGATCCCCTGGGTGATGTACCCTCCCCCCCTGCAGAGACACTAGAAAGCCTTGACCCCAGTTCTGGTCACAGGAAGAAGTCTTGCAGAGCTTTCCCTTCTTATGTAGCCCATCTGGCAACTTGGCAGATGACAATTCTTGGGATCTCAAACCCGGCTTCTTATACTCCATTTCCAGAACCCAGCTGTGGGCTACTTCTTTTGAAGGGTCCACTACTCTGCTTTCTCTTTCTCTGAAAAGCATTCTGTCACAACAGGAACGATGCCAATGCTGATAGCCCCACAACACAGGTCATGAGTGACTAGCGTTCACACCTGGATGTCAGCCACAGAGACATGAGCAACCAAAGGTTAGCCTTGGGCCCGGGCCGTGCTCTTTATGATTCTGTTATCAGACAAATGTCCTCCATTGGATGTGCCCAGGCCCAATCTTTCACTGAACCAAAGTGCAGCCTATGAAGCATATAGGGGAAACCTGACTTTCCCCTCCCAGTGTGTCCCACCCAGCTTACAGGAGTGCGGCAGTACACAAATCTGTCTAGGGGGATTACTCCACCTCCTGTCCATGTTTCCCCATGCAGGTCTGTGGGTTGCACAGCACTTCACAACAAACAGATTTAGGCCAAGGGTGAGTTAAGCACACAGCAGTAGAACTTTAGAAACAAGTGAGCCTGTAGGCCTCCCTCCAGGGACAGAGGTTAAAAAGGACCTTTTCACTCCTAATAATCACTACACAGTATGCTGCCACCACCACACTCATGCTGCTTAACTCCTGGTGAAGACAATACCCTTCCAACACTATGAGGGTAGTACTTTGGGCGCCCCTCTGGGTCCAACAAGATCTCAATCCGACAGGCACATGCCATGATGCACAGGCATGATCCGAGTTTGCATAGGAGAACAAAAATGAGCATTAGGGATCCAGACATCAGTACAGCTGGGCAATTGGGGCAGGGGTGCATGTCCATTGCCATGCAGAGGACATTTCTGTCCCAACAGGGTTCCTGTTTAACTTTCACCAAAACCAAATATATGATGAACCTTTGGGCACAGTACTTGTGGAAGCATTTAACCCCTAGTTGGCCTGTAGGATCTACGCTTTTGATCCTCAGAATATGGAACTAACTGCGTTGCTCAGCTCCCAGCTGGGACATAGCTTGGTGATGCTCTACCCAAAGGATAGCCTGTTTGATGAAGAGTCATGTGTAAAGCGACAACCCCCGCTCCAACTAGCTTGAGAAGCAATTAGAATTCCAGTACTGCCTGTTTTTTCCATCCCTAGGTCTATGAACAGTTCGCGAGTGAGAACACATATAGCATTCCATAATAACTTCAATGATGGCAAAGGACAGATGAGCCAGACCCAATTAGAGACATTGCAAATGTGGCTTGTGACTATGTGTAGACAAAGCAAACTTAGTTTTGATCCACCTCATCCCCATCCCTCTGGTCTGCAGTCTGGAAACAACTCTCTTCCTACTCTGAGGGAGGAAGTTATCTGTATACTGCCCAAACCAAGCGGGGGCAGGATAGACCCAGTGGGGTATAGACAGCTAAACATGATGAATTTGGATGTAAAAAGTCTTATCAACTACTGGCAACCATCAGAACTTGGCGATGTGTGGCCTGGTGCATGAGGACCAGTACTGGTTTTATCCCTGGCCACAGTACAGAACCTAAGGCGCCTGACACATGCTTCATGAGGTAGAGGGCAGCTGCAAGGAAATGGAATTAGCACCTATTGACATAGAGAAAACTTATGTCACTGTGGATTGGGGGTATTTGCTTGAGGTCATGGGAGTCATGGGATTCGAACTTCAGTTTCAGGCAAGATCTGGCTACTCTACACAGGCCCTAGTGCCAGGGTTCGGGTGGGGTGGTCCTGGTCTTACAGGTGGGAATTGGGTAGGGGGATTCAGCAGGGCTGCCCATTGTCTCCTCTCTTATTTACCTTGGCAATAGAGCATTGTATGCGGACAATGCCTTGTTTTATATGTCAGAGGCTCCTGTGGAATTTCTCTGCAATTACTGGACAAGTTTGGTGCCATGTTCCGTTTGTGGGTTAATCGAAAGAAATCTTTACTTTTCCCCCTCGCGGCCCTGGTGGGGACTCCGGCAGAGCATCTGCCTGATATCGGGCTGAGGTGGGAGTTGAACCACATCTGCTATATGGGCATGATGGTTGCGCACACAAAGGAAAAACAGCTGCGGCTCAATATTGGGAGAATGAAAGACTTGTTGCGTTCGTCTGTGTTCTTTCGGAACATGCTGCTGTTGTCACTTATGGGCAGGATAGCCGTATTGGTCGTGTCTGTGACCAACTCAGAACTCCCTGTGCCCTTTGCCCTCGAGACTGTTCAAACAGCCACCACCATATTCAACTCACTTATTTAGGCCGATCTGCGCAGTAGTGTGGCTTGGGTCACCTTGACAAGGGGGTACGATGAAGTTAGCCTGGAGGTACAGTTGTTGGAGTTTCATTATTTTGCTGCTACGATGTAGCATGCTGCCTGGTGGATAGAGACTGCAGCAACTGGGAGAAGAGCCTGCTAGCGGGTTTGGTTGATGGTGCCGAATTAAAGGCATTGTTGAAAAAGTGGGCTGGCATATCAAATACTTTACCGTATGTGGTCAGATGAACCGCTCATGTGTGGCAAAAGCTGGTGACAGTACTGCTCTGGAGGGCGCCCTTTCACTGGGAGTTGCCGGTGTGGATTCCCGTGCAGGTCCGACATATGGAGGCCAGCATGTCCTTTCAGGCATGGCAGGATGAAGGCTATAAGTTGCAGGGGAATCTGTATCCCAGAAAGCATTTTATCTCCTTTGAGGATGAGCAGGCTGAGTTTGAGGTGGGGCCTGGCCACTTTTCACACTAAGCTGGGCTGGCTGAATGTGCCAGATAAACCAGGACAATGTTCCCTGAGGCACCCAGTATATTGGGGGCCTTGTTAAATTGTGGGTCGGGACGACACTTGGTGTCCCAGCTATCTAAAGCTCAGAGGATGGATGTTGCTGGGTGACCTCTAACAGTGCGACTGAACTGGGAGAATGTCTCGGGTGCCCACCAAGCAGACGATGACTGGGCCCAGTATGTGCCCCGACAAGGACTGTATCTAGCAATGCTCGCTTAAAATTGGTCTATTTTACTTCCCTCATTGTACCTACGTAACGTCCCTGGTTTTACACCAGGTGTCCCGGTCCCATTCAGATGCAAGTCCACGCTGCGGTTTTGTGGGGGCTGATTTCCTGCACATGGCCTGGAGCTGCTCACAAGTACAGGACTTCTGGGTCCGGGTGGTCGATAGACTCACACATACCACAGCGCTGTGGGGCACCCTAATTTCTCAGTTCTGTTTACTATGGAATGCTAGTAGGCTTAAGGGACACAAGGTGGTGCATAGATATTTACAACTGGCTTTGGACCTGGTGCGGAAGAGAGTGAATATCGTATGGATGGGGCATCACACCCAGTCGGTGCACTGGGTTGGGATTTAGAGGAGTAGAGGAACTACATATAAAGCATAGTAGAAGGGATGTCAGGCTGTGGGATGACCTGGTTGCCTGGGGGCCCTACAGGAAAGATTTGCAGCCCCTGGGGAGCACGTCATCCAGCAGGAAGAGCACCAACACAGACACATAGAGATAGTTTGCACCCAGAGCGTCAGGCGGTGACTGGTAGAGTGCCTTGGATGTTCAAATGCATTGTTGTTAGCTGATTCGCTCCTGTGCATTTACTGTTTCTATAAAGGAATATGCTCTTGGCTGCTCACTAAGTACTGTGGCTATTGCTGTAAGAGCTGCACTATTGGTTGCTGTTGTTCAACTGAAAGTGAGTAAATGTTTAAAAAAAAAAAAAAAAAAAAAAACCCTCTCTTCCTACCCCCTACATTTGCTATGAGCTTATCAGAAGACACAGTGGAACTCTGAGGTCTATCCTGAACCCATTTTGCACCCTTTTCTTTAAGTTTCTGTGGCTCTTGAACTTGGAGGTGCATCCCAAAATGAACCCAAAGTCTGTAGATACCAACTAAAGAACTCTTTGACTCAAACTGCTGTTTGCCACAAGAACAGGCGTTGGAGTTTCTCTGGTATACCATGGTGTTTTTAGCTGCTGGCTCCTAAAAGGTACTGCTATGTTTTGACTTTAGCCAAACAGTTTTGTGCTCCTGGCAACTAAAGTCCAACAATTAGGCTTATCTGTTAACCACAAGCCAATGACTGCTCCAGGACACAAACTGACTACAGAAACATATTACCCAGTAAACCTCTGTATTAAAGGTACAGTCAAACCCAACTCTTACTGATTTCCTCAGTTGGAATGCTAGCGCTTTTACTATTGCTCAGCTCCACAAAGCTGAGACTGATAAGCTACTGTAAAATATGAAGTACTTCATTGGTTGAAACTTCAAAATATCAACACAGTGGTAAGTGCATTGTGGGTTTGTGTGGGGTGATCACAGGTTATAACAAATATGAAACTAAAACACTCAATAAAAACACATTGTAATATTCTGAACCCATAACTAGATGGTAGAAAAGGTCACGGAATATGTTCTACAGCAACAAATACCAGAAACACACATTTCCTGAGTTACTGCAAAACTGCATCCAAAATCGATAAAGCATTTCCAAATTTTCATAGCAATATTCACACATAGTCAACAAAGCAAAAATATATTGGGCGCGGTGTGAGATCACTGCAGTATTCAGAAACTCCAGATGTAAATGAATACATTACAACTGCTTAGACAGAGCACATATTTCCCCACAGATCACGCACTAAATATACTTGTAAATCATCAAAATGTGTCCCAAATGCTCTACAAATTGTACATTCCTTACTTCTGGTGAATGTTCATGTCGAACAAAACTCAATGTAAATGGACTGACAGCTATTAACAAACTTCTACAGATTAAGATCAAATTACAGTATATGAAAAACAATATACTGTGCCTCCAATAGACACATTTAATGAATACAGAGTCCCACAAGCTACAGGGGCTTGGCTATAACTTGGCTTGCGACTCAGGACATGATGGCTAAACTACAGGTGTAGGTATTGTGACCAATGGCTAAACATGGTCCTATGTAAAATGACAACGTGACAGTTGGGTCATTGGATAATCGGCTACACAGAAACAGTGGTGGATTTACACGATGTACATTTCATGGGGTGAATAGGGATGACTAAACTATACATCAACAGCTGCTTCTAAAGCTCTATAACTGGGAGCAATCACTGATCATTTGTGGAGATTTTAATCTAACTCTTGATCCTCAGACTAACTCTACTAGTACTGAGGAGCCATAGATATATGCATCAAAGCCGGTCAGATGTTCAGGGCCAAATATGCCTTTTAGTCTACCAGGCATTTCCCCGGTGGGTTGGAGCCCTTGGAGGCTGGTTTTGAG
Source organism: Pleurodeles waltl (assembly GCF_031143425.1). NCBI lineage: Eukaryota > Metazoa > Chordata > Amphibia > Caudata > Salamandridae > Pleurodeles > Pleurodeles waltl. The sequence continues at coordinate 53,831,420 of NC_090441.1, read as the reverse complement.
AGCCCAGGGCTGCTCCTGGTGCCTGCCACTTTCCCTAGCTCTCCCAGGTTAATTGCAGTGGGAACAAGGAAGCTTCAAAATAGAGAGAAAGGGACTAAGGGGGAGAGTAGAGAGAAAACTATCACCAGGGAGAAGAGAAAGAGAGAATGGATGGATAGGTGAAAAGAGAGACCTTGTGTGTGGAGTTGAAGGGAAAGGAGCTGGATTGAGCATTTTTGCCAGGGCTTTGTTTAGTTCCCCAGTCCAGCCCTGCAGCTGTTCAACATTTATTGGACACACATGGTCTGAAGATGGGTGGTATACTAGACCTAACTCTCAAGGCTTTACATTTTATTCTGCCCCTCAGAAGCAGTACTCTTGGATAGTTGTAATTCTTTTTAACAAGTTATAGTCTGTTCTTCCTATTGTGATCTCCACTTATTTTAATCGGACCATAATCCATTGGCTATAACTATCACACAAAAGGGTCGATGTGAATCTTTGAGTAAGTGTAGTGGGACATTTGATAGATCTCTCTTAACAAACATGTAGAAAATACTGTGAATATATGTTAGCTGTGTTATATTTGTATTTCATGAAGAATCTGGGCTCTACCCCACCGGATACTGTGTGGGACACCACGAAAGCTGTATTATGGGAAGATAACCTTAGTTACACGCTACAACAAGATCTTGGAGCCTAAAAAAAGATGAGGAGCTAGCATCAAGCACTTATGGCCCTGGCAATCGTGCATGCTGATCTTCTCTTCTGTAAGAGGCATGAGCTAGAAATCTTTCTAGTCTATCAAAACTAAACTCTGTTAAACTGTCACTGCAAAGGCTGGTATGGATTAAAGCTGTTAAACTTAAGTCTCAAACATTTTGAGAATAGTGAGGACATGGGATGAATTTTTATTTTACAAGTCAGGTAAATAAAAAATAAAGGATGAAAGAAAGCCATCATAGCTCATGATGCTAAAATTCAAACAAATTATACAAATATTAAGGTATTTGAAGCATACTATTGTATTTTGTATAAGAGCAGGCCTCGAAAAATCATAAAAATGTTACTAGACCTGCAGGTCGAGTAACTTGAATAATCTACTCGAGTATAACTGTATTGTACCTTATCCATAAACGGGTCTCAAATTGTGTGATCCTAGTCAAATATTTTAGTTTACAGTTGCCTTTTTCTTCATTGTCACAAATAAGGGTACTTTCAAATATGTGAGCTTGGCATATCTGCTGTACAAAAAAACTTCTCTGTTTGATTAAATAGACTAAATGTTTGCTCCATGTATAAAAGGAATTTAGCCCGTATTTAGGGAACACATGATCCATGATTTGCTTCTTAGTTTACTAATAGTATGGCGATGATGGCAGGAATGTTTCTCAGTTTATGTTTGAACACTCACTTTTAATAAATATATTACTAAAGCATGATGAGGTTGCACAGACAGAACATTTCCAAGAAATGTCCAAAAACCTTCCCACTAACTTGCTGCTTTACTGATAAAACTATATAATGTATTAACAATCTTTGAACATAGGGTTTCAGAAAACACACACACATATATATCTATACACACACACACACATATACATATATGTATATGCACACACACACATATTCTTTGCACATAACCAAGTAAAGTGTTCTGATTTATGTTCATCCTATTAAAATATCACACAGAAGTACAAACAAGGGGCTTTCACAGCTACTGAAATATATTTTGGAAATATTTGTACAGTTGACTTAGCTATTTAAATGTGTGTTAGGAAAAACCTGACAAAATCTTGGAACTCTGCAGTGAGAAGAAAACTTAATTGTAAGACAAATTGAATTTTAACCTCGGTCACTGAACACAGATCAAATGTAATAAGAACAAGATTTAAAGGCATCTTTATTGCTCCTCCACTTTCTAACTGAACAGAACACCTGTTCTTTGTCAACTCACCAGAAGGGCAGAGTAGGTCCTAAAAATATCTCGGCCTGATAAAGTATGCTCGCCATAGCGAGTGGGCGAGTAGATTTTTCAAGGCCTGAAGAGAGATTGAATCTTCCTCCAATATGTTGGTATTGTGATGTCCAGTACTGTCTCTGAGGCAGAAGAACAAGTTACTTACCTTCGGTAATGCATTATCTGGTAGAGACAGGATCTAGCCACAGATTCCTTAATGTATTTTTAGACTCCTCCCCAGGTGTGAGACTAGATCTGGAATTTTTTTCCTATAGCATGTCTGCGTGTCGGAAGAGGGTGTCACATGACTCCTAATAAACATCGTCCACCGGATGTGACGTTGACGGAGTCCATATAACGCCGATGTCAGTTTCTTCCGTGACTATTTTCCGCCCCCCAAGTCGTGAAGCCACATACAGAAACTGCCCACTGAAATAGTGTGTTAAATAAGACACCCTTGTGTCAAATAATCACTGTATTCTTAACTGAAACTTTAATACAAACTAGTACTCCGTACGCAGAACGGGGAGGATGTGAGGGTCGTTAATGAATCCATGGTTAGATCTTGTCTCTACCAGATAATGGGTTACCGAAGGTAAGTAACTTGTTTATCTGATAGACATCTAGCCGCAGACTCCTTACTTTAGAATCAAATACAAAATTCATACCATCCCCAGGGGAGGGTCTGTGAACTGAAACCATTAAGAGTCCCTCACTATAACAAAACCAGTAGAGGACAAGAGAAAAAGATCGGACATTCATAATAATTTAGGTGCACAGTAACATACTCTACAACATAAAAACCTCTGAAAGGAACCACGGGTAAGTAAAGTCATAAGATATTGTAAAGCATGGTAATACAATTATCCATGTTAGTATGAAAAAGCTGTGTCAGAAGCTAACCAAAAACATGAATATAAAACTATTTGCACCCTAAATGGGATTTGAACCCATGCATGGTCGCCATAGAACAACTGTGGAAAATACCACAGTAATGAAGTCATAAAGACCTTGGAAGCATGGGGATAACGTTGCTTACCCATGACCGTAGGCCAATTTTGCCGAATGACTATGAATATAAATTCATTTGCTCTTATATCTAGACTCAAACTGGGTGTTCAATATTTGTGATACACAGATTAACAGGCCATGCCACTGAGCAATACCTCTTTGCCATAATGAGGCGTAGCCTAGCCAGACCTGCTTTGGGAAAACAGAGAGAAATGTTCATTTCCTATGGAAAAAATGCATAAAGAATGTTCTATTAAAAAGAAGTTGAAGACAACAATAGCAACTATTGGCATTGAATCAGTCTTTTCCCTAGAAAACTTAACTAGATATAATACAAATACCTCTAGGATAGGTACTATTATGTATGCAGACATAGGAGTATATTAATTAAATGCCCATGTACTAACAAGACAAAAAGTATTACTTATAGATACAAAAATAAAGTTGAGTAATTAGTTTGACAATACTGAAATAACAGTATGGAACCTATAGTGAGCAACAAACCACTTAGGAAAGCAACAGCCATCCAAACCATCAGAGTAATGCAAATTGCCTGAGACACCATCATCAGAGCAGTAGAGGCATAATGTTGAATAAGACCGTAAGTATGAAAAAGAAACCTTGATAGTCTAGTGAAAACAAGGTTAGTACATGGCTCAACAATATTAATAGTGACCCATCTACAGAAGACCCAGAAAAGGTCTTCCATACTTCCATACTGAAAAGTTTAAAGGATTCCATAAGAAAGAGAATCCAACTGATCCACAAAAGAAACATTAATAAAACATAGGAGACAGTATAAGAACTAGAAGTTATGAGACAAACACCAATTCCCTCATGTACAAAACTTATATGAACATTTTCTCAGAGAAGAAAAAGTACACCATTAAAGGGTAAATTCCTTCAGAAAATAAGGAAATCTTTAGTAAAAACGAAAAGAGTAATAACAGACCCTAATGAGCCAAGTACACTAAATAGAGTGAACAAAATAGCCACGAGAGACTATGGGGGTTATTCTAACTTTGGAGGAGGTGTTAATCCGTCCCAAAAGTGACGGAAAAGTGACGGATTTACCACCAGCCGTATTACGAGTCCATTATATCCTATGGAACTCGTAAAACGGCTGGTGGTATATCCGTCACTTTACCGTCACTTTTGGGACGGATTAACACTCCTCCAAAGTTAGAATAACCCCCTATGTCTCAAGGAAGACCTATGATAGCATGACATAATCCCAAGAAAACTAGACAATAATGTTCAAAGAACATGTATAAACCAACAGTGTCTACACAAAGGCATAAAACAGACACCAAACTGTAATGGCTATAAGACAGAATCTTAAGAGGAAAACATATAGGCCCTCATTACAACCCTGCCGGTTGGTGTTAAAGCGGCGGTAATACCGCCAACAGGCCGGCGGTTAAAAAAAACGGAATCACGACCATGGCGGAAACCGCCAACATAGACAGCCACTTTAACACTCCGACTGCCATGGCGGTAGAAACAAACACCACAATGGGAACCGCCAACAGACAGGCAGAACACAATGTACCGACCACTGTATTACAACAGGCCTATCCGCCACCTTTTCTGGGGCGGTACCAACGCCACCAAAAGCACGGTGGAAACAGGACTTGGAACGGAAACCACTCACCTCTCGACACCCAACGAGGAACCAGGACGCCATGGAGCCCAAGTTACAGGTCCTGCCCATGTTGGTTTACCTCCTCTACTACCAGGAGCAGCAAAGACGCCGGTGACGACCACAGTGAGTACTGCACCTAGCAGCACCTAGCACACAGGGGAGAGGGGAGGAAAGAGAGAGTGACATATACACACACGCAACACCCCCACCCTCACCCACATCAACATACACACAAATACATGCAGCAACATGACATTTACACCCCGTCACACCCTGGAAGAACGCTAGGACAAAATGAAATGATTGTAACAAGTGTAATCATCGAAAAACCAGATAGGCCCAGATAACTTTACATCATCAGTAAAACAAATATGTACAGCAGTTACACAAGTCCGGATAGTGTTTCAATCATTGTCTGTGGACCAGTGGTCCCAAAATGCATGGGCGAAGCCCACACATGATACCTGACTCGAAACTGAGAGAACACTGCTGGGGCATCAGATCGAAAATAAATTGGCACCTCAGGGGGAGGGGGACACCTCAGCCGGATGAACAGACAATGCCACTGCTCCACGAGGGGGCTCTATGCCCACAGTTTGGTCCTGGGGAGTGCAAAGCCACAATCTCTCAAGTCTCTCAAGTAGGTGGTTTGCCCACGGATTGCTCCTGGGGAGTGCAAAGCCACAGTCTCTCAAGTGGGTGGTTTGCCTACTGATTGCTCCTGGAGAGTGCAAAGCCACAGTCTCACAAGTCTCTCAAGTGGGTGGTTTGTCCACTGATTGGTCCTGGGGAGTGCAAATCCACAGTCTCTCAAGTTGTTGACATGTTCCACTGGTTCTGGAGGGGGCTTGATGCCCAGAGTGCTTCATCCTGCCAAGGACTGGGGTAGTGGATGCCTTTCTCCACTGGTTCTGGAGGGGGCTTGGTGCCCAGAGTGCTTCATCCTGCCAAGGACTGGGGTAGTGGATGCCTTTCTCCACTAGTTCTGGAGGGGGCTTGGTGCCCAGAGTGCTTCATCCTGCCAAGGATTGGGGTAGTGGATGCCTTTCTCCACTGGTTCTGGAGGGGGCTTGGTGCCCAGAGTGCTTCACGTGCAGTGTGGCAGGTCCCATTCCCTCACCTGGGTGTGTGTGCCACAAGATTGTTTGGGAACAGGTAGCATGATACTCCATGGAGGCAGAGACACACTCTACCCTGCTGTGACTTTGCCTGCCGCCTGCTTGTACTAACAGTGCTGGGTGTCATGCCTCATGTACGCTGTGCAGGGTCCAGGATGTCTCTTGCAGCCTCGGACGGCTATCCACTGGGAATGTTTGCCATGTTGGCTGTAGTGGCACTGTCTGAGCATGTCGCGGGGCCGGTGGCGGTGGTTGTAGCGGAGATGCTGCCGGTGGTGAATGTGTCAGCACCTGTGGAGGAAAACACCAGGACGTCTCCTGCAGCCTCGGACGGCTGCCCACTGGGGATGATGCTGGGGACTGTTGCTGAGGCAGCAGACATGCAAGTGGCTGTGCAGGTGGTGGTGTCCACCGCCGTACAGGTTGCTGTTCTGGTTGCCAGAAGGGGTGACTGTAGTCCCTCAGCCGGAGGCTCCATGCGCTGTCCTGACTTCCCCTTAGCCTTGTGTCCCTTTCCCACCTTGGATGAAGCTACTGGTCCCTTGTCACTGTCCCCTTTTGGCTTGGAGGAGGCCTTGCTGGGTGGTTGGTGCGGCTTCTCCCTACGGCATGTGGGCACCTTCTTCACCTTGGCAGGTGGCGGAATGGGCTGATTCTTGGCCTCGCTAGGTGGCACACTGGCAGCCCTGATGGGTGCCGCCCGCGGTCTGACAGGACTTGCTGAGACCACAGTGCTGGAGGATTTGGTGGCTGAGGTGCTGGACTGGGACTTGTACATCCTGGCCCTAAGGGAAGGATGGGGGGGCGGGTAGGGAAAAGGTCAATGTTAGCCAGGAAAGGTTTTTTAGACACACTAGGCTGGGAAGATGGAGGGGGTTTGGGAGTGGAGGAAGAGGTAGTGGTTGTAGGAGGTGTACGTCTGCTGAATTTGGGTGAAGGTGCATGGGCCGGAGGCTGTTGTGAGTTGGATGGCTGGGTGGGTGTGTGCCTGCGTTTGTGTACTTTGGGAGGAGGGCTCACAGGCACATTGGGAGCAGTCACAGGGGACGTGGGCATAGTAGTGGGGGTGGTGAGTGCACGTGAGCGGTGTGTGGTGATGGGCATGCTGGTGATGGAGGTAGTGGCTGAGGATGTAATGCATGCAGGTGAGAGTGGAGATGAGACAGGGAGGGAGGAGGACGTGGAGGCGGGGGACACAGTGGAGGCAGTGGATGTTGGTGTGTATGCATGGGGATGGTGCTTGTGTGAGTGCCTGTGGGATGTGTGGTGCTTATGTTTGCCATGTCTACTCTTGTGTGTTGATAAGTGTGCATGCAGGTCTGATGGTGTGCTTGGGATAGGCTGAGGTACAGGGGATTGGGTCTGGGTAGTAATTCTCCGCCATAGCTCCATCTTCCTAGCAATGGAGATGTGCTGCACCTGCGATCCGAAAAGCTGTGGCTCCACCCGGATGATTTCCTCCACCATGACCACGAGCTCCTCCTCAGAAAACCTGGGGTGTCTTTGAGGTGCCATGATGTGGTATGGGTGATGTGTGAGGTGATGTTTGTTGTGCTGTGTGAAATGTTGTGTTGGTGTGTGTTCTTTGAGGTGCGTGGATGTTGTATGAGTGATGTGTGGTGTGCTTGTGGATGCTGGTGTAGTGTTTGCTATTCTCTCTGCTTCTTCACAAAAATGTCGTTGTAAGGGGTTGTGGGTAATGTGGGTGTGTGTTTTATAGTGGTGTGGGTGTGGTGTGTGTATCAGGTGTGTGTATTTCGATTTGTCCAAAGTGGTTGTGTTTTGTATATGTGTGTGTATTTTGAGTACGGCAGTGTGTAGCACCAATGGATTACCGCAGTTGAAAGACCGCCGCATTGATTCGTGGGTCGTGATAGTGTGGGCGTATCCTTGTTGGCGTGATGGTGTGGGTTTTGCTATCGCCAGTTTATCACTGACCTATGGTGTGGCGGACTTGTGTGAATGTCTGTATTGTGGCGGATTACGAGATATGGGTCGTAATACCTATAGCGGATTTCCGCCGCGACCACGGTATGTTGGCGGCCTTCAGCACGGCGGTAAGTGGGATTTACCGCCAGGGTTGTAATGAGGGCCATAGTGTCTTAAGCCTCACAAATCCATAAACGTCTGGTGTAAAATGTACTAAATTTAGCAAAAGTAAAGAACGTCATGTTTCACTTAAACCTAATGCAAGTACCAAGGGTAAGAAAAGAACCCACATAAACTAATAATGTAGATTAAACGGTACCTCCTTTGAAAATTCAAGAAGGAATTTTGAGACAGACACCATCAGTGCTGTATAACCCCATCAATAGAACATCATTCTGTTGAAGAACTCCCAGAAATGAAGCATAGGGTCACCAAATACCACATAAAAGTATAAGAGATACTTCTACATAGTAGCAATTATTAAGAAGAGGATTTTATAAAATAAGGTCAATAATATCCTGAGACTCCCATGGAGTAGCAAATATCAGAAGTTCCCTATAAGGGATGCTAAATCTCATGAATTTACGATATCATCAGTTAAATAAATAACACTTAAATAAGGGTCTAACAGTTCACGAGCTGAGCAGGCATACAAAATATACTCCACCTAGAGTAAGGTACATACCATGAAGGTATCAACTCTGGAGCTCAAGATCTTCTTCAGAGTAAAGAAAAATGTACAACACGTATGTCAGTTATCGTTAAGAATCAAAAAAGAAATAAACAGCTGAAGAGTTAACTGACAGACCTGAAGTGGAAAGTCACCACTTCTGCACCAATTAGTAAATAATAATAATGAAAGTTGCCTAACGTAGGACAGGGAACAAGGCAACAGTGCATTCACACAATACGAGCATACCACCAACTATAAAAGTAGAACTGAGTAGAAGCCCATTTTCAGAAAAGAAGAACACCTTGAATCAGTAGGTATCAAAACTCACATAGGGTCCCAAGGCAATACACGCCCCAGGAAAGGCAAAAAAAACAATAACCTGTCATTGACAGCATAAGAAAGAACAACAACTGCAGAAGGCAGGAACTCCCGACCGGGTGCCACCGTTGGGTGGAACAGGCATAGGACAGAAAAAACCCACAGGCACTGCAGACTCAGCCATCGACTCAACCGAGGAGTGGCGAGAGGGCACACGTGGAGTGGCTGGGGGATGCCACGACTTCAACCACTTGCTTTACTTACCACGTGAAGTCCATGGAGAATGGAGTCCACAAGAAACGTCTCCTGGAATGGGCCCGTGAACGGACCATAGTGCTAGCAGGAAACCGAGGTTGACGGGAAGCCTGGGAAATCTGTGACAGACGCACCACGAGAAGCTTCATATGGTGTTCCTGCAGCGCCTTTGGCCGAAGGTGACAACAAATGTCACACTCCACACAGTCCTGGTGCTCTCCCAGGCACTGCATACAAATAGAGTAGGGCTCCGTGGCCGACATTTGCCGTCCACAGGACACACAGGGCTTGAACCCTGAAGACATAGAATGAAAAACGCACACTGTATTGTTGACAAAAACGTCGAAGTAGGCCAAAAAGCACTGAAGAATCTCTGATGAAGATCTGCATTACAATCGCAGAAAAGAAGTCAGCGAGGTGGTTATGTGGACTCAGTCAACACCCCACACCCGGTGGATGACGTTCATATCCTGTGAACTACGTCACATCTGGTGAACGACATTGATACGGAATCGCGCGATGCCCTATTCCAAAGCACAGACGTACTATGGGGAAAAAAAATCCGGATCCAGTCTCGTGCCTGGGGAAGGATTCTAAAGTACAGTAAGGAATGTGCAGTTAAATGTATCTATCAGATAGTAAAATTCTAGATGCACCAATCACTCTACAAGAAATTGCTAAAGCTATTTTATCCTGAACAGCTGCTCAGCCAGATAGCTAGGATGCAATCCCGGCAGAATTTTAATAAAATGTTTAAGGAGATTTTATCCCCAAAATTAGTTTTGCTACTTCTGCATACTGAAAAGAAACGGGGGCCCGCCCGCTTCATGGTGTGAAACCTTTAATACTATCTTTATCAAAAAGTGCAAGGACCCACAACTCTGCTCATCATAGCGATTACCTTCAAGAATTAAGAATTGGGTGGATAATATGCAACATCGGTTTGTCTCCCAGACAGACACTATGGAGCATATAAATCTGCCCATCTTGGTTTTTGGTGTAGTTGGGACACTGTGGATCCCAGCTACTCTGATTATGTTAGATGCAGGAAAGGTATTCGGCATAGTGTTCTTGCAGTTCCTTGTGGAAAACATGTTAAGTATGGGATATGGATCACATATGCTAGACAGGAAGCAGGTTTTGGACAGCAAACTGCATGCTCAGGTGACATGCATGAGCATATTTCAGAGGTCATTTCCATAGATCGGGGACACAATAGGGATATCCTTCCTCAACAGTTCTATTTGCACTTTTCTTGGAGCTGTTTTCACAACACTTAAAGATATAAATTTATCTGAATCCACAGAAGATTAACTCTACGTATGTATGAGTACCGGCATACATACCTACGCAGATGATATTGCAGTTTTCACCTCCAGTCCTCAGGAGGCAATCAAGGTTTTGGAGATATACTTTAGCACCTTCAGCAAACTGTGGATACACTGAAAACTTGGAAAACTAAAATTTTATAATCATGCTGACCTCGTGGTAATGGACTGCATGTTAAACGTCTACATATCTTGGTGTTGAGCTGCCGACTAGAATCGATACAATAGCTACACTGAATTAAGATCCATTAATTGATAAAACTAAACAATGATTGGAGAGATGGAACAGACTACGCCTCAAAATCATAGGGTACTGTAACAATCAAGATGATTGTACTCCCTAGATTGTTATATCTTTTTAGAACGATATCTTTATAATATTTGGAATAGGTTCATATGGCAATATAAACTCCCTCTTCATGCACTCTGCCCTCTTCAGCTTCCCTTGCAGAAGAGAGGGTGGGCTCTCCCTATCCTTCAATTATATTTTTGGGGGAATTTGCAGATTGACTTGCTAAGATCTTATCTATTCAAGAAACATGGCCTCTTCAATCACTACATATGGACAGCTAGGCCTAAAATTGGTTTCAAGGAACCTTCTTACGTAAAGAATGCCCGCTTCAAGAGCTTATTAGTATTAGTCCATATATGGTCCAACTTCAAATCCAAGCTCTTCATTCTTGATATTGCCTATTATACAACTCTGTGGGACAATTAAAGTTAACAAATTTGGTTTCCAAGTTATTTCGGGTGAATTCAGGGATAATACAAGAAATGCAGGGATTTGGCCTAAGCAGAAAGTTTAGTATGTAGCTTGGGTTATTTTGTTGATCAGTTCAATAAAACCTCAGTGGTACTACATTTTACAGCAAAAGTACATGTTAGAAAGGTCTTCTGGCACACTCATTGACAGAACACAGCATCAAAGTTGTATAGTTTCCAAAGTGTTGTCACTACAACCAAAAACAGTTATCACATCACTTGGGGAACGGTGCGTGACACTAACAGGCACACAGGTACTCCAAGCTTCGGTAACAGCTTGCCACAGCAAGAGGTAGATACCTAAGTGGAACGTTTAGGTGCAGGTAACACAATGGAACAATTCAGCTGTTTGGGCTGATGAAAATAGTTCTTACAGAGTGTTGATAGGAAATACAATAGTGTCATTCATAACAGCCTAAACTGAAAAAAATAATCAAATCACTATCCTTGTTGCCACCAGACTGAAATGGGCTTGGGTATAACTGTTACACATCTGAAACTTAGAACTACTGAGAAGATCAGATTTTTTATTTATTTGGCTAATCAAAGATCCTATTGTTAAAAAAAAAAAAAAAAAAAAAAGAAGAGGTATCCTATTGATTTCTACTTGTAATATTGAAAAGATCCAGGTAGAAAACTGTGTATTGGAATGCTAGATGTGGTCATGTTAAAATGAGGTTATTCAAACCAAGCTTTACATTTGCTACCTCCCTATCCAAACAAAAACCATCCCAACCACTAAATGGCTTGAGTAGTCTAGTCAGCTAGTACCTGAAGTAAAATCAAATAGAAGGTTTGTCGAAAGAGGAAACCTCACAATGACAATAAACATGTGTTCTAACCTCACTCCAGAACCTATGAAGCCATCATCAAAAAGGCACAACGATTTCACTACTCAGGCCTTGTTGCAGACGCCACTTGGTCCTTTAATGAAAAACATAAAATGAGTAGTGAATTCTAAAACCATAAATGCAAAGTCTCAAAAGTTGACGCTCCCACAGGAACTACATGAATCTCTGCCTGACCATTTTATTAAAATTGCCAAAGGCCTGGAAGACATACTTTGAGAAGACAAATTAGGATAATATAATTGCCCAGTAACACCCCTAACTCATAAAACCAGCTGAAGCCAAATCTACTCCAATTTAACTCCCTATCCCCTGAGACTACAACAAAACCAGAAAAGTCCTTGGCTCAACTGCATCACCTAGCTTATGGATTTATTCAAGCACATCCTCCTCAAACGCACTGCTGCTATTCACAGCAACCACATCTTGGTGACTGAAACCTCCCCAGTAAACTCAAAGCCACTACCGAATATCCAATGGTCTGTTTCTATGCAAACTCATCTAAAGATCTACCTTCAATCAAATGTATGGATTCGTAAAATAACCTTTTGTTACAACTAACAAATGTGTTCCAGCCTGGCTGTGGCTGTGGTACTGACACAGCACTGACTACAATGTGGGATACTATAAAAACTACAATTGACTCAACTGAAGTTGCAGTAGTTCTATTTGCCAATTCAGATGTTTCACACTTTATCACCCTACACTTCTACATAGACATTATTTCAATAGATTGTCCTAAAATGGATTGCCTCGTACCTTAAAGGCACCTTTAGATATCTATATCTTCTCTTCTTTCCACCTATGAAATCCATGGATGGCACTCTGAGTCACTCTGGTCATGTAAAGTGTTCTTTTCTATGTATTAAAAAACAAGTTACTTACCTTCAGTAACGCTTTTTCTGGTGGATACACTAGCTACCTTTGGATTCCTCACCTTATGAATTCTCCCATGCGCCAGCATCTGATGGAAAATCTTCTTCCCAGCTCTCCACGTCGACGAGGACGTCAAAATTGCACGGCTCCACGCGACTCCATCTGATGTCACCATGCCAATAAGAGGTCCTCGCCGTTCTGACGTCCATTTCACCAATTTTTTACGTGCCTTTGAGGCGAACAGGTTAAAACCGACCTCACAATAGCTCAAATGAATACATAAAACCATAATAATGCAATAAAATTATAACAATCATTTATATATACACATAAATACCAAAAACTATGTACACATGTAAAACAAAAATCTTGGTATGACCAGACAGGCAATGGGGAGGCGGGTGGGACTGTGAGGAATCCACAGGTAGCTAGTGTATCCACCAGAAAAAGCGTTACCGAAGGTAAGTAACTTCTGATGGCTACAACTACCTGTGGATTGCTCACCTTATGAATAGAGTCTCAAAGCAGTACCGCACTCTGAGGTGGGAGCCTGTCTGGTTACAACAAGAAATTCTGCAATACAGATCGTGCAAAACGGCCGTCCCTCCTAACCTCCGAGTCCAAGCAATAATGCTTTGCGAAGGTGTGGAGGGACGCCCAAGTTGCTGCCTTGCAAATATCCACCACCAGAACCCCTCTAGCCAGGGCCGAAGTGGCAGACTTAGCCCTGGTTGAATGGGCTCTAATACCCTCCGGGGGAACCTTCTTTGCCAACGAGTAGCAAACCTTGATACAAAGAATGACCCACCTGGATATTGTTCTTTTATGGACCGCTCTGCGCTTCCTCTTTCCAATATTTCTCACGAATGGCTGATCTTCCAAGCAAAAGTCTTTTGTCCTCTCAATATAAAAACTGAGAGCCCTTCTGGTGTCCAAACAATGGAGCCTCTCTTCCTCCTTTGAGGGGTGAGGAGGAGGGTAGAAAGATAGAAGGGTAATGGTCTGCCCCATATGAAAAGGATTGCCAACCTTTGGTAGGAAAGCTGCCCTGGTTTTCAGCACCACTTTATCAGGAAAGAATAAAGTAAAGGGAGGCTTAACACAAAGAGCCTGAAGCTCACCAACACGCCTAGCCGATGTTATAGCTATCAGAAAAAATGTCTTAAGAACTAAAAATCTTAACGGGCAAGAATGCATGGTTCAAATGGTGAACCCATTAAAAAAGTTAAAACGAGATTCAGATCTCACGGAGGCATAAGAAAAGGAGTGGGAGGAAACTTTTTAGTTAAATCCTTTAATAACCTAATAATAGGCGATTTAAACAAGGAGGGCTGATGCGGAAGGCAAAGAAAGGCTGACTGTGCCGCCAAATAGCCCTTAACAGTAGCAACTGCACAACCCTTCTGTGCTAAAGCTAATGCAAACAACAGAACATCGGATAGCTGGGCCCTCAAAGGATCAATTTGCTTTTTTCCACACCAAGCCACAAATTTTGCCCACCTGCCGGCATAAAAGGTCTTAGTGGAGTGTTGCCTGGCTGATAAAATAATATCCACTACCTCTGGTGGGAGAGAGAAAGAACTCAGGTTGCCCCGTTCAATCTCCAGGCATGTAGGTGCAGGCTCTTTAGGTGGGGGTGTAGAACCTGCCCCTGTGACTGCACGAGGAGGTCTGCCCTGAGAGGGAGACTGAGCGGAGGGCACAGTGAGAGTTGGAGAAGGTCCGTGTACCACACCCTTCTTGGCCAATCCAGGGCTATTAAAATGACATGAGCCCGATCTTGGCGAATCTTCCTCAGAACCCGAGGAATCAAGGGTATGGGGGGAAATGCATAAAGCAACTGGTTGCACCAAGAGATATGAAACGCATCCCCCAAAGCTACTTGCACCGGATACTGGAGGCTGCAGAATGACTGGCAGTACGCGTTCTCCCGAGTGGCAAACAGATCTATCCTTGGAGAACCCCACATCTGAAAGATGTGTAGGACCAGATCCGGATGGAGACACCACTCGTGATCGGCTGAGAAATGTCGACTGAGAGTGTCGGCAAGTACGTTGAGCACCCCGGCCAGATGATTCGCTACCAAGCAAATCCGATGGTCCCGAATCTAGGACCAGAGTCGCAGAGCCTCTCTGCAGAGAAGGTACAACCCCACTCCTCCCTGCTTGTTTATATACCACATCGCAGCAGTGTTGTCCATCAGGACCTGAACTGACTGACCGCGAAGGGACGGGAGTAAGGCCTTGAGAGCCAGAAGTATTGCCCGCAATTCTAACAGACTGATAAGAAAAGTCTGTTCCACTGGAGATCAACGACCCTTGATCTCCAGGTCCCCCAGATCAGCTCCCCACCCTAGAGTGGAGGCATCCGTCATGACCGTGGCCACCGGAGGCAGCAGTGAAAACAGCCTTCCTTGAGAAAGGATGCCGTCCACAGCCCCCCCATTGTAGATCCGCTGCAGCGTCTCTGGAGATCGTTATCGACTCCTCGAGATCCCCTTTGTGTTGAAACCACTGCCTGCGGAGGCACCATTGGAGAGCCCTCATGTACCAACGTGCATGAGTGACCAACAGAATGCAAGAAGCAAACAGACCGAGCAGGCATAGGACCTTGAGGACTGGAACAACCACTCCATTTTGAAATGTTGGACTCAACGCCTGGATGTCTTGAATTCCCTGAGGCGGAGGATAGGCCCAATTCATTGTTGTATCCAGTACTGCCCCTATGAACAGGAAGTGCTGAGAGGGCTCCAGGTGAGACTTGGGCACGTTTATCGAAAAGCCTAGACTGAACAACAACTGAGTTGTCATTTGCAAGTGATGCAGCACGAGCTCTGGAGACTTGGCTTTGATCAATCAATCGTCCAGGTAATGGAATACCGATATTCCCTTCCTCCTGAGACTTGCTGCAACCACCGACATCACCTTTCTGAAGACCTGAGGTGCTAAAGAAAGACAAAACGGAAGAACCGCAAACCGACCCCACCACAAACCGGAGATATTTCCTGTGCGACTTGAGGGATATGAAAGTAAGCATCCTGCAACTCGACAGACACCATCCAATCCTCTCAGTTCAACGCCAAAGTACCTGTGCTAGAGTCAGCATCTTGATTTTTTCCTGTATGAGGAACCAATTCAAAATCCTCAGGTCTAGGATTGGTCTCAATCGACCATCCTTCTTGGGAATCAGGAAATATCTTGAATAACAACCCTGACCCCTTTCCTGCGCTGGAACCAACTCCACTGCACCTTTTGATAACAGGATTTGAACCTCCTGCTGAAATAATAGGAGATAGTCTTCTGAACAAAACGAGGGACGGGGAGGGATGGGAGGTGGAAATTCCTGAAAAGGGAGAGCATATCCTTTCCTCACAATGTTTAGAACCCAGGAGTATGATGTGATCAACTTCCACTCATGGAGAAAAAGATGTACTCTTCCCCTACAGGAGAAGTATGGCTGAAAATGGGCAGAAAACTAGGGCTGCTTCCCTTGTTGTTGTTCCCCAGAGGAAGAGGATGACGCAGGGTGCTGCTGGGTGGCTCCTCTTGTACTAACCCTCCCCCACCCCCTAAAGAATCTATAAGGGAGGCTGTTGGACTGTGGACTGGGGTCTCCCATGGTAAACGGCTCCACGCCCAAACCCCCTGAACCTCCGAAAGGACCTGAAAGGGGTAGTAGTAAAAGCCTGCAGACCCACAGACTTTGCTGTAGCCCTACTATCCTTAAAGCGCTCTAAGGCAACTTTAGCACCAAACAGTTTGTCCCCATCAAAAGGCAAGTCCAAGAGAGCAGTCTGGACACCCCGAGGAAAAGCCAGAGGACCTCAACCATGCATGCCTCCTGGTAGCAATAGAGGTACCCATTGCCCTGGCCACCGAATCTGTAGAATCCAGACCAGACTGGATTATCTGCTTTGCTGCGGCCTGAGCATCCAATGAAATTTCTCCAAATTGTCCTTGCACCTTCTGCAGTAGGTTTGGAACCATAACCCTAGCTGAATCCATCAGGGCGTACAAGTATCTACCTAACACACAGGTAGCATTTGCTGCTTTGAGGGCCATACCAAAAGAAGAAAAAGTCTTCTTCGCCGACTGCTCCATCCTCTTGGATTCCCTGCCCGATGGAATCACAGGGAATGAGCCTGGAGCAGACTGTGTGGAACAAGAGCCTTGAACAACCCGACTCTCCAGGTTAGGATGTTTCGACAAGAATCCCGGATCCCCAGGAGCTACCCTGTACCTCCTTGCCACAGATCTGTTGACAGCTGGTGACGACACAGGCTTCCTCCATACCTCTAAGATAGGCTCCGTAAGAGCATCATTAAACTGAAGCATTGGATCCGTCAAAGTAGAAGAAGGTCGTCGTCATGGTCACCTGAGGCTCCATCATCGGCGTCGACTGAAAGGGTGATGACACCGGCGCCGCAGGTCTAAAAGGCGATGTCATCGGTGCCATAGGTCTATGAGGCGACGTCATCGGCGCCGAACCGGCACCCTCAGCTGGATAGAAGGGCATGAACAGCGCTGCCTTGTAAGGAACCGGGGGAGCCCAATGAAAATGCTAAAGGACACGTGGGACCAGCCGGTGCACCAGCAAGGGCCATAGTATCAAACATAGAAAACATGGCATTTAAAAATGCCGCTGGATCCGCTCCCGGATCCGGGAAGGCAGGATATTGCTGGTCTCCATTCTGCACTTGTGCCTGTTGAGCATCCGAATCCTGTGCCACAGGTGAAAAACTAGGACTTTCTGGAGGCACGACCACTTCTAAGACCGACGGCGCCGGAGAAGCCTGATGGCTTTGAGGTTGTGGAGTCACAGTCGGACTAACCTCCCACGTCGCACACCACCATTGAGATGGAGACCTGGACCTTGAACGGCTCTGAGCCAAATGACGCCGAGTCATGACGACATCACCTCTTGTGCTTCTTCGACGAAGTGTGAGAAGACAACCTGTGATGGCTCTTATGTCCTTTTTTTGCCTTGGCCAAAAATAATTTCTTCCTTCAGAGCCTTTGGATTCATGCTCTTGCAAGATACACACTCCTCAACGTCATGCTCGGAGCTCAATCACCAAAGGCAATCATCATGAGGGTCAGTGACCGACATACGACCCGTGCACTCTCAACACGGCTTAAATTCAGACTTCCCTGGAGGAGACATTGTAACCAGAAACAAGCTTGTAACCAGAAACAAGATGGAACACCTTCAACAGTAGCGAGAGCTAGGAGAAAACTGTTAGCGTCAAAGGCACGGAAAAAAGGGAACTGGCGTCAGCACGCCGGCAAGGACCTCTTTTTGGCACAGTGACGTCAGACGGAGTCGCATGGAGCCGTGCGATTGCGACGTCCTCGTCGACGTGGAGAGCTGGGAAGAAAACTTTCAGTCGGATGCAGGTGCCTGGGAGAATTCATCAGGTGAGGAGTCTACAGGTAGTTGTATCCATCAGAAATGTTAAGTATGCAGTACACGCTAAAGCATGTTAACATAGTGTGTGCTTGCAAATTAAATAATGAATTTTGGGTGTGTTTAGGTAGGACAAGTAAAGCCTGAAACGCAGGATCTTTTTGCAAGCTGACGGACTATATTGCGAGAGTACTGTTGCCTCATTTTCTGTTCTATACTGTTTACAGTAAAACAAAAGTATGAAATTACTTTTTGACTACTAATCAGTAGCTGCAGATTTGAGCTCTGTAAACTGAATCTGTGACAAGCTGAAGCTTCTTAGGCTAACTAATATTTCTGCTATGTTTTGAGTCAAAAAAAGATTTGAGCTTTGCGTTGCAAACATGGCGAGCTGAGTGAATAAACCTCATCTGCCTCAGAGAAATCAAAAGAAAGGAAAGGTATAAAAACTTCCCCTGATTTGGGAGGGGCAGAATAAGAAACCATTTTCTGAGAGGCATGCAGGCATTTGGCAGACTGAACTGAAGTAGGTCTGGTACACAGGCATCAAGGAGCATTACATGAGTCAGCAGCAAAAAGAAACAATAATACTATAAAAGCATAGGGCAAATATGAAGTTTTAAACTAATTGCTTAGGCATATGTGGTACACAATGTTTCAGGTGTACATCTTATTTAAGCTGGTGATATTTGTAATTGCCGAGGTTTTAGTTTGGTAATGCTTATTTAACTTATTTGCAGATGAATGTCACATAACTAATACTAATTACTATAAAATACCAAAATGTGTTATGTGGATCGCTTCTGGGGTTTCAGTGTAGTCCCTTTTGCAAGAGCAAGAGAGTGTATGACAGGTGTGTCAGACTGAAACATCCCAGCACTGAAAATTCAGAGATAGGGGTGAAAAGTGTGTTTTAATTTTCTCCAGAAAGGTCAGTTTCCTTTGAGAGATAGAGAAATGTAGCCAAATTTGATCCCCCAAAAAGTGTGGTTCTCACAACATTCTTCTAATTTAATGTCACCTGCCACAGCTAACTGATGACAGGCAATTTATACTAAAGCTTGAACATCCATCAGATTTGGAGTTTTCCATTACAATAGAGCAGTTCATGGTACTGGACTTTTGCAAACTTTGATCACCTCTCAAAAACAAAATAATTAATTGCCATGCTAGTCCATCCTTTGACCATCCCACCCTTCAAGATGTCACAAACTGGTGAAAGCGCATCCTCCATCCAGAAGACAATCTCTCTGAATCCCATTTCCTGACTAAATAAAAAGCATCGCCAATCATCTGGAATTCCTGAGAGCTCTAAAGACCTAGCTCTTTCCATCAACACATTTAATAGATTTAGATGACTAAGTATTTAGTGTGAAAAGCGGGTATGCACAAATGCTGTATTGTCACACTCTTGATAACACCCAAACATCACACCCAACACTGCCAGTTTAGGACATATTACATCTAAAATCCTCCCAACCATTCCTTTCAAATTAGAGCATAAGTATTCAATATCAATCAGAGCACTTCCTGGCCTTAAGTGGGGTACGAAGCGCCAACCTAAATCTGCACTACAATACAATTATTCTTGCTTCATTTCTGCACCTAGCATGAGAAGTCATGAGGAATTTAGAGAATATCAGCATGCATGGTGGTCACTACTCGCATCTTAATCTAGAAAGGAGTGTCATGTCTGTGCCTTTAGAAAAGTGGTTGTCATTTGGATGATTACCACAGAGAACCCAGACTTTTAAGACAATCAGTGAGAGTGGAACCCTTGAGAAAACCACGCATGTATCTGGGGAAATTAGTGAGTAGGCATGTTGCATCTGCACCGCCAGTAAACAGTCTATAGGGAGAGTAGGGGAAAACGGACAAGCAATAAGACTGAAATGGAGAAAAGTGACTTAAAAAGAGACCAGCGCACAAGCAAAGAAAATGAGAAAGATGGCATGCAAAAGAGAGAGGAGGCTCTTTGTTAGGAGATCGCAAGATTAAAATGCAATCCCCGAGACAACTTGTTCGCTTAGACAGAAGGCCTCACACAACTTCCTTGAGTGTTCAAAATGTACCTAGGTCCCTGGTACGGTTTAAAACAAAAATCCTTCATTGTTTATTGCCGAGTAAGATGCTGTTGTTCGCACTGTCCTTGTTATTAAGTTAAAACAAATCAGATGGAGGATTCGATTAAAGGTTTAATGTTAGGAAATGTTGACACCAAGACACGTTTTTCAGAGGTTAGAAAAGGTTTAAGAACCACGCTTATGTCACTACGGTAAATTGCTTCTGTGTTTCTACACGAACACATGTGTGACATTGGTTGTGCTCTATTGAAAAACAGTAAATTTATTTAATATTTTCAAGAACTGTTTATTCAACACTTGCTATAAGGGAGTTATGCTTGCTGAGCCCTGTTACGAAGGTAATGAAAACATTAAGCACCCATTCGAAATGTACATATTACTTCATCCGGTAAGTGACAAACATCTGAGAAAGTCCCAAGTAATTGAACTACTAGATAGTGTTGCAGAGGACATGACTCCGCAGCCACTCCCCAAGCACATCAGATACATTTACTTCCACACCCTTTCCTTACACAGCAGGCTGCATGGCACACCTACAAGTGAAAGCACAGGATATAATTCCACACATTTCTGAAAACTGCAGATTATCAAATGGAAACACCCTCTTGCAAACAAAACGATATGAAAACTTCTCCGTTTGCAATTTCTACTTACTCCTTAGTGAATGCCAATTAGAATCCCCAGTAACTTTACTTGCTGCATCTCTTGTGATCCAATTTAATGGGACCTGAAAGGAATGAAACACAAAAACGATTAATGATTCCTCAACGAGTATTTGTAAATCCTTACTTGACACTTAATTTATCCTAGGTGATGACAAAGAAAAATCAACACCACATTAAGAATTCACATTTTGAACAAGCATTGTCAAAGCTAACAGGTATTGCCTTGTTTGCCTATTGGCTTTGCCATTGTTTTCTGACGATTAAAGAAAACCAAAAAGCGAGAAAAGGTGCAAAGACGTGGCTGCATAATTTTGTAGGCGTCCACATGTATAATGATGCATGCATGTACATATGGAATAACTTAGACCATTTTCTTTATTTCGCCAATCCAAAGTGGTGAATGCCACTTAGATCAGGAAATAGTTTTTTGGATCATGGGGCGACTAGCAAGCAAATGGCAGTTTGCAGACCCTCCCAAATAAGTAAAATTAACATATTTATTTCAAGGACTGTGATAGGTGGGCAATGAAGAAGCGGTTCGGTGGGGGGTAGATGAAGTGGAAGCTACAGGGCTACGAGTATAGGGGAGTAAACAGTATACAAGAGAGAGCAAGAAAACACACACACTCTTAAAGAGTGTTTCATGAAAAAATGAAAAAGTAGTTCCCTAAATGTGAGCAGTGGAAGGATCCCAGTTTTGTGGATGGGTCTACTGTCTATGACAAGAAAAGCTCCTAAAATATACCACAGAGAGATCAAGATTTCTGCGTTGTAAAATACCCATTTGGGCGATGTGGGTAGCTGCAGTATTTGGGCCCAGGCTTGCCTCCATCCAGGTAAAACCTACTAACCCAGACATTACTGAAAACTAGTCACACAGCGGAACCCAGGGTGGAGTAACTTGGGTGGAACCCACAGCAATGTATTTCCAAGAATGTCCTTCAAACCTTCGTCTTTGGCTACAATCACACATTTCCCTCACATTTCTGTGAGAAAAAGATCGTGAACCTGCTTCTATCTACACAATTTCTATCACAGACTGTTCCCTCACTTTTCTCAGAAAAACACTGTGACCCACTTGTGTGGCAGGACCTATCGCCAGCAACAGAAATAGATGAAAACTGTGACCATATAAAGTCAACGTGGTCTTCGCACAGTCTCTTGTTAGGGTAATCAACCCAGGGGAACGACCTGAAGCCTGAACAGTGCAGTCATCCACCATGGCAAATGAGAAGAATTTAGGATTTACCCCCTCTCTGTGGATAAATATGTTAAAACTATGCCCAAAAGAACCCAAACCCCAAATTCCTGTTGCTTGCCATGAGGATGCTTTAGGTCACTGGACGGTGGAAAGAATAATATTGGGTGAGTCAGCCCGAATACCTATTAGAAAATAAGAAATAAATAAACACACACATCCCTTGAAAGTAGACAGTAGGGGGCCTTTTTGGGTAGGGTCATGGACCAGTGCCAAGGTATCCACCCCTTACTTTTTCCTTCGGTTTTCCTTGGTGTGTAGTGGGCCTTCGATCCTCTGTGGAAGGCAAGGGAGACTGGTGGCAAACGCTCAATTGCCCCCCAAAGGGGTAGAAATACCTCATTTTGGGGTGGTGATACCCCTTCCTGGTGTCTACGGAATGGATCCTGGACTGGGGATTGCACTCCTGCGGTGATCCCTAAGCAGCAATCCACTAGGGAAAGGTACAGCTGAAAAAGGCAACATGTTCCTCCTTTTCAACTGTCCCTTTCCCCGCACCAGTTGGTGCTCACAGGGAGGTTACAGCTCCCCCCCCCCCCCACTACATGGAGTACTGTTGAAAGTGAAAGTAGTCAGTGCCTGGTTTCACTTTTGTCATTGCGACGTCAGTGCACTACGCGCTGCACATCTAAGTGACATAAAAAATATCAGGATCCTGGGAAAGCTCCTCCCTCGTGCTTTTAACACTGCTCATGTCAACTACAGGTAATATGCTTCACAAGAACGCACTACAGAGAAAGTACACTTGACAAGAACACTTCATTAGGTGCACCAAAGAGGTATATGTGACAGAACAGTTTGAAATAAATAACCAAATAAAGGTTTATTTTTATCTAATTTCAGTGGAATTAAAGTTTATACTTTCAGCAACGCAGTGGGAGGAGATAGCACTCTAAGGCAGCGAAACGTCAAACCCATTAGATGAAGCTTACACAATGAGCTGGACTCTTGTTTGCACAAATTGAGATGGAGCTCCTGCTGTGCTCCCTTTTTGGGGTTTGGGATGCTTATAACCCTATTGCCTTTACCTGCATGGCAATAACCACTGATAATTACAGTATTTTTTCCTCAACTGAAATTTAGTAATGCAAGCCTAGTTTTGTAGACCTGGAGCCTCTGGGACTAATGGTATGATCCTAACAGGTAAAGATCAAGAACAATAATGGCAGTTAGTGCCTTGACTGTGAAAGTATCTCTCTTGGATGAGTGAGGGCATTTTTGCAGGTGAACAGATGAGCCATATTCATTCAAATGGGCAATCAATTACCTCAAATGTTTTGATGGAGGGTTTCATGCTATTGCAACGATGACTAAACAGTCTTTTAACTCATAATTCAGTTCAAGAGGTACTACTTTCACTAACGTAAGTCTGAAATGTCCCTTGAAGATATGCGAGAATATCACAACTCTGGAGATATTCTTGCCAGTATCACAATCCTCCCCAACCGTACTACTACTCCTGGAACAGGGAGCAGCTAACCTATTGGTCGTCTATAACACTTGCAAATGAAGTCCACCATCAACGCATGCACTGGTCTTATTTGGATCTACGGATGGGGACTGAGGTGAATGTTCTATTATTCGAACGCTCAATAAGCAGGACAAAAAGGTACATGGCCACTAAATCAAAGAGGCAATATAAGTCCAGTGATGGTCATCCACTGTCACACAACAATTCTACAAAACATTGCAAAAATGTAGTAGGTTGCACCACCATTAACGATATGAAAAACAGTAAAAAAATAAAAGATATATATATATATATATATATATATATATATATAAATATATAAAATGTCACTTACCCAGTGTACATCTTTTCGTGGCATGTTCTGCTGCAGAGTCACATGCTATGCACAGGTCCTGCCATCTAGTGTTGGGCTCGGAGTGTTACAAGTTGTTTTTCTTCTAAAGTCTTTTCGAGTCACGGGACCGAGTGACTCCTCCTTTTCGGCTCCATTGCGCATGGGCATCGACTCCATCTTAGATTGTTTTCCCGCAGAGGGTAAGGTAGGAGTGATAGAGTGTAAATAGAGAGATGTCCAAGCAATGGAATAGAGATGTATCTACAAAGTTTAAATAAAGGAATGTTTATATACATATGTACACATTTTAATTATAACTTAAATGGCTACAGGCTCCTGGGGATGAGGGAGGGCGCATGTGAATCTGCAGTGGAACATGCCACGAACAGATGTACACTGGGTAAGTGACATTTTCCGTTCAGTGGCATGTGTAGCTGCAGATACACATGCTATGCATAGACTACAAAGCAGTATTCCTCCCCAAAGCGGTGGTCAGCCTGTAGGAGTTGAAGTTGTCTGAAATAATGTTCTTAGTACAGCCTGTCCTACTGTGGCTTGTTGTGTTGCTAACGCATCTACACAGTAATGCTTGGTAAAAGTATGCGGTGTGGACCAAGTGGCTGCCTTACAAATCTCTGTCATTGGAATGTTTCCCAGAAAGGCCATTGTTGCTCCTTTCTTTCTAGTAGAGTGTGCCTTTGGTGTAATGAGAGGTTGTCTTTTAGCATTCAGATAACAAGTTTGTATACATTTCACTATCCATCTGGCTATGCCTTGTTTGGATATAGGGTTACCAGTATGGGGTTTTTGGAATGCGACGAACAACTGTTTAGTCTTACGAAATGCTTTTGTTCTGTCGATGTAATACATTAGAGCTCTTTTTATATCTAATGTATGCAGTGCTCTTAATGCCACTGAGTCTGGCTGTGGGAAGAAGACTGGGAGCTCCACTGTTTGGTTTAAATGAAATGGTGAGATGACTTTTGGTAGAAATGTTGGGTTTGTAAGGAGTACAACTGTTTGTGTACTTGTATAAAGGGTTCTTCAATAGTGAAAGCCTGTATTTCACTAACTCTTCGTAATGAAGTGATTGCCACCAGAAATGGTACTTTCCAAGTTAAGAATTGGATCTGACAAGAGTGCATGGGTTCAAATGGTGGACCCATGAGTCGTGTAAGTACAATGTTAAGATTCCATGAGGGTACTGGTGGAGTTCTTGGAGGTATGATTTGTTTTAGGCCCTCCATGAAGGCTTTAATGACTGGTATCCTAAATAGGGATTTTGTCGGTTTATTTTGCAAATAAGCAGAAATTGCAGTGAGATGTATTCTGATGGATGAAAAAGCAAGATTTGCTTTTTGTAGGTGGAGTAAATAACCTACGATGCCTTGTATGGACGCATCCAAAGGTGTTCTATGTTTTGCTTGGCAATAGAAAACAAATATTTTCCATTTGTTAGCATAACACTGCCTGGTGGTAGGTTTTCTTGCCTGTTTAATGACTTCCATACACTCTGTTGGAAGATTCAGATAGCCAAACTCTAAGATTTCAGGAGCCAGATTGCTAGATTGAGCATCGCTGGATTGGGGTGTCTGATCTGTTGTTTGTGTTGCGTCAACAGATCTGGCCTGTTTGGGAGCTTGACGTGTGGTACTATTGACAGGTCCAACAGTGTGGTGTTCCATAGTTGGCGTGCCCACGTTGGTGCTATAAGTATTAGTTTGAGTTTGTTTTTACATAGGTTGTTGACTAAAAATGGAATGAGTGGGAGAGGGGGAAAAGCATAAGCAAATATCCCTGACCAGTTGATCCATTGAGCATTGCCCTTGGACTGAGGGTGTGGGTACCTGGACACAAAGGTTTGGCATTTTGCGTTTTGGTTTGTGGCAAACAGATCTATGTCTGGTGTCCCCCACTGACGAAAGTGTTTGTGTAGTACCTGGGGATGTATTTCCCCACTCGTGAGTTTGCTTGTGATCTCGACTGAGGTTGTCTGCTAACTGATTGTGAATCACTGGAATGTATTGAGCTATCAGGTGAATGTTGTTGTGAATTGCCCAATGCCAAATTTGTTGTGCTAGGAGGAAAAGTTGTGATGAGTGTGTTCCGCCTTGCTTGTTTAAGTAGTACATTGCTGTCATATTGTCTGTTATGACTAGAATGTGTTTGTGAGCCAGAAGAGGTTGAAAGGCTCTTAGTGCTAGAGAGACTGCTAGCAGTTCTAAGTGATTTATGTGTAGCTGCTTTTGCTTGCTGTCCCACTGTCCCTGAATATTGTGATTGTTGAGGTGTGCTCCCCAGCCAATCATTGATGCATCCGTTGTGAGAATGGCGTGAGGCACAGGTTCTTGAAAAGGCCGCCCTTTGTTTAAATTTGTGGGATTCCACCACTGAAACGACTAGTGTGTTTGGCTGTCTATCAACACTAGATCTTGGAGATGACCCTGTGCCTGCGACCATTGTTTTGCAAGGCACTGTTGTAAGGGCTGCATGTGTAATCGGGCATTTGGGATAATTGCAATGGATGATGCCATCATGCCTATGAGTTTCATCACAAAACGGACAGTGTAGTGCTGATTTGGCTGTATTTTCGCCAACATGGTGTGGAATGATTGCACCCTTTGTGGGCTTGGACTTGCAAGCGCCTTTTGAGTGTAGCTCCCAAGTACTGCTGAATTTGCGATGGTTGCAGGTGTGATTTTTGATAATTTAATTTATCGAAAACCCTAGTGTGTGTAGGGTATCTATTACATAACGTGTGTGATGTTGACACTGTTTTTGAGTGTTGGCTTTTATTAGCCAATCGTCGAGCTATGGGAATACATGCATATGTTGTCTCCTTATGTATGCTGCTACTACAGCAAGGCATTTTGTAAAGACTCTGGGGGCTGCTGTTATCCCGAAGAGTAATACTTTGAATTGGTAATGTTCTCCTTGTATAACAAACCTGAGGTATTTTCTGTAAACTGGATGGATGGGTATGTGAAAATACGCATCTTTTAACTCCAGTGTTGACATGTATTCTTCCCGTTGCAGCAACAGGACTACATCTTGTAGTGTCACCATGTGGAAGTGTTCTGATCGAATGTAGAGGTTGAGAGTTCTAAGATCTAATATTGGTCTTAGCGTTTTGTCTTTTTTGGGAATGAGGAAGTACAGGGAATAAACCCCTGTTCCTTTTTGATGATGAAGCACTAGTTCTATGGCTTGTTTGAGCAATAGTGCCTGCATCTCTGTTTGTAACATTGCAAGATGCTGCGCTGAAAGTTTGTGCGCTTTTGGGGAATGTCCGGAGGAAACTGTGTGAATTCTATGCAGTAACCATGTTGGATAATGGATAGTACCCATGTGTCTGTTGTGATGTTTAACCATTGCTCGTGGAACATGTTCAGTCTTCCTCCCACAGGGGATGTGTGATGACAAAGTCACTGTTTGTTGTTAGTGGCTTGCTTTGAGGATTGGAATTTTCACCTAGCTTTGGGAAATTGCCCTCTGTAGGATCCTCGAAATCCCCCTCTTTGATATTGTTTGGTATGAGGGCTTAGATTGTGAGGTGGATGGCTCGGAAGCCTGTGGCCTGAAGCCTCCTCTATACTGAGGCTTACGAAATGTCCCTCTGTATTGGGATGAATAAAGCGCTCCCAACGCTTTAGCAGTGTCAGCATCTTTTTTTCATTTTATCTATGGCTGTGTCCACCTGTGTGCCGAATAACTGCTGTTGATTGAAGGGCATGTTGAGGACAGCATGTTGGATTTTACGTTTAAAACCTGATGATCTGAGCCATGCATGCCGCCTAATAGTGACTGCCATATTTATGGTCCTTGCGGCTGTATCAGCAGAGTCTGGCGCTGATCTTATCTGATTATTTGTTATCCCCTGTCCCTCCTCTACTACCTGCTGAGCTCTCTTTTGGTGTTCCTTGGGGAGATGTTGAATAATGTCCTTCATCTCATCCCAATGAGCTCTGTCGTATCTAGCGAGGAGGGCCTGTGAGTTCACTATGCGCTACTGATTGGCTGCTTGTGACGCTACCCTTTTTCCTGCCGCATCAAACTTTTTACTTTCCTTATCTGGTGGGGGTGCATCTCCAGAAGACTGCGAGTTAGCTCTTTTCCTCGCCGTGCTGGCCACTACTGAATCTGGGGGCAGCTGTTGCGTGATATACACTGGGTCTGAAGGTGGTGGTTTGTATTTTATTTCTACCCTTGGGGTTATAGCTCTTCCCTTAACCGGCTCCTGGAATATCTGTTGGGCATGTTTGAGCATACCAGGGAGCATGGGTAGGCTTTGGTATGTGGCGTGTGTTGAGGACAATGTATTGAATAGAAAGTCGTCCTCGAGTGGTTCCGTGTGCATGCTTACATTGTGGAAAGCTGCTGCCCTAGCCAAAATTTGTGTGTAGGAGGTGTTATCCTCAGGTGGAGAGGGCTTAGATGGATAGCACTCTGGGCTGTTGTCAGACACAGGGTCATCATAAAGATCCCATGGATCTGTGTCTTGATGTGACTGCATAGTGTGTGTAGGAGACTGTGCAGTGGGTGTAGCAGGTGGAGAGACAGTTTGTTGAGGAGAGTGAGGAGGAGACTGGAGAGGAGAAAACTTGCAAGGCAGAGATTTCTCTCTTGGCACTTTAGCCTTTGGCTGATCAGTGTCCAAACATCCATGGAAGGCCAGTTTTCTTTTCATTTTGAGGAGAGGTGCTGTGAGGATCTTGCCAGTATCCTTGTGCATCTGTATCCTGGCTTGTCTGTCATCGAAATCCTCCATTTGTTGTAGCTCTTCCTCAAATCTATGGCTTTATTTAAGTTGTTTCGTAAGTCCATGCTCCTCTGTGTACGACTGTTTTTTCGGCTCCGAAGCCGGTTTCTTCGGCACCGAAAGGCCCGGGGAGGTAGTTGGCCTCGGTTCCGAAAGGGACTTTCGGGGTCTTGACTCGATGGGTCGGTGCCGTATGGTTTCGGAGCCTTTGTCTCAACTCGAGTGGAGAAGACTTTGGTGCGGGTGTGGCCTTTTTCGGTGCCGAAGGTGTTACTTGGTCACTGCTTGATTTTTTACGGGGGGAGCCATGGCCTTCTGGCAGTGGCGTCCCGAGGCATTCTGTTTGGTCTTGGTCTGGGTCGGGGCAAGCGTACTCACATGCTGGCCCGCTGTCGGTGGTCAGTCGACGTCGGATTCCTCCGAATCGGAACCTTGAACGGAGATGGCAGTGTGGATCATCTCCTCTTCTTCCGCGTCGAGGTGTTCAGTGCTCTTGGACGCCATCTGTAGCCTTCTCACCCTTCGATCGCTCAAGGTCTTTTTGGAACGGAAGGATCTGCAGGCCTCACAAGTATCCTCTTGGTGATCTGGAGACAAATACAGATTGCAGACCCGATGTTGATCTGTGTAGGGATACTTGGTGTGGCACTGAGGGCAGAAACGGAACAGGGTCCGGTCCATGAGGCCTCGACGCTTCTTGCGGTTGGGCCGACCAGGCCCAAGCTGGGCGCGGGTGCCCCGAAGGGCAACCGAAGATGTGTGTCCACCGGTACCGAGGTGTCGCGGCAAGATGGGTCGCGATCGAGAACAATACCGACGATTTTCAATGGATTATCAGTTTATCCGACTCGAACAACCGGAGTGAAGAGGAACACGCCCAAACCCGATGGCAGAAAGAAAACAATCTAAGATGGAGTCGATGCCCATGCGCAATGGAGCCGAAAAGGAGGAGTCACTCGGTCCCGCGACTCGAAAAGTCTTCTTTGAAGAAAAACAACTTGTAACACTCCGAGCCCAACACTAGATGGCAGGACTTGTGCATAGCATTTGTATCTGCAGCTACACATGCCACCGAACATATATATATTATATATTGCTTTTAGAAAAAAAGAAAGTTTTGAAGAGCAAAAAAAGAGAAATAAAAGCTTCACGCATTTATACAGGCAACAAAAAAGGCACAATTCCAATCAGTGCTCTGGACGTAAAACTATGACATTTAAGGTGAAGCACACCATAATGGCACAATCATGGTTGAGTGCAAGATACAAGTGTGTTGGCCTCCTCTTCCATCTTCCGGCTTTTCTTTCCAGCAGATTTATTGATGCCGTGGACACCCTTGATTAGCACTATCAATGTTTGGAAATGCAAAATATACACAGACCACTAAAATATACAAAGGAGGCAACGTACTCCCTACTCTGGTAAAGGTAGCAAAAGTAGTGTGTTGTGCATGTTTGATCACGGAAAAACAAATGCAAATGTACTATTACCATAAAATACAGACTTTACTTTTACTGGCAGTTCAATATTTGCACTGAATGCTTGAACGATTTCTAAAATTAGAATGTAATGGGAGTTAAAAAGTATCTTGATAAAAAAACAATAGAAAGCCCAAAGACAATTAGATAACAAAGACATAACATTTAAAGTTGATAAGAAGTGTAACTAAAGCGTTTGAGAGATAAGCTCGCGTTCTTTTCGCATCCATACCTATGCTCACGCAGTAAACATCAATTACAATAGCTGATTTATTAATTGATATTTAGAATTGTCAATGCTGCTAAGGAAACGAACCCAGTCATTAAAAAGAAGATGAAAACTATTCTCTACCAGCATCACAAAGGCCACTGTGTATAAGAGGGAACAACCACTAATAACCATTGGCAAAGCCAATAATTCTGGGTTTAATGAACAAGTCACTTAGCTTTGGTAATGCTCTTTCACATGGATATTCTAACCACAGGGGTCTCACCTTAGAATATTCTCCAGGCATCAAAATGGATCCGGAGCAATTTTTTGCAGTATTACTGAGTCAATAGGTGGCTATGTGAAGTTCCACACTGCAACAAAAGTGACTGAGCAGAGCTGCATATAAGCACACCACTCCTGTTTGCAAATATTCTTGTCTTTCCCCATTCTGCACCATCAGACTTACAGTGTGAACAATTGTTACTAACAGTATGCAGATTACTAGCTTGGGACATTTTAACATGTTAAAAAGGAGCCACTTCACAGAACTGGAGACAGGAAGGAAGTGAGTAATCTGTGGTTAAACACATCATCCATCGGAAAGAGTGTTACAGAAGTTAAAGTAACTTGTTGTTCTGATGGATACTTCTAACTGCAGATTCCTCACCTTAGAATAAATACCAACATCAACAAGGCCAAGCTGGAGGGTTTGAAGAGTGGGCTCAAACTAAAAAGTGTTGCAGAACCAGACAGGAGAAGTGTCCTTCCCATCAGACCCTGCTATTCAGGCAGCAGTGCAATGCCCATGTTGCAATCTGATAGATATCAAGGAAAGTCACTCTTTGTGCCAATGCCATTGTAGCGGTATTGGCAATAGTGGAATGGTCTCTCAGATCTTCAGGGGATTGCTTCTTGGCCAATGTGTAGCAAATCATAATGCAGAGGGCTATCCACCGCAGTAGGGTGCTCTTCTGTATCGCTGTCACTTTCATTGCTAGCAGAAGCGAATAAAACGTTAATTGTCCACTCCATGGCCCTTGGTACAATGTTTGTAAAAGCTTTATGCCCTTTTAGGTTCCAACCAGTGAAGCCTATTCTCCTCTTTCGAGGGGCAAGGAGGAGCAAAGAACACTGCTTGAGCCATGGATTTTCCAATGTAAAAGAGCCATGAATTTCTGCAAAATAGTGTCCTCAGCAATAATTTGTCCGGAAAAAAAATGTTGTGTAGATTGGTTCCACTGACAGTGCCTGCAATTCATCCACACAATCTGGCATAGTCACAATCAGTAAGACAGTCTTCATGACCAGGAGTCACAGTGAGCAGCTATGCATAAGCTCAAAAAGAGTACACATGAGGAATGTCCAGAACAATTTAAGGTCCCACTGTGGCCTCACAAACTGCCTTGGAGGAAATGTGTCAAACCTTAAATCACATCACAACAGGCAATCTGAATAAGAAAAGTTGGTCTGGCAAATGCAGAAAGAAAGAAAGGCCCCAAAAATAACCATTTACAGTACCCATTGCAAGGCCTTGGTGGGCTAAAGACAAACAAAAGAGCATCCAACAGTTCAGCCAGTAAGAGATCAGTGAGCTGAGCCCAAGAGCAGGCATCTAATCTGTCCAATCACTGGGAAATACTGGAGTATGGGGAGGGGAATCTCGTGGCGAGGATGACAACTGCCACTTCAGACAGCAAATCGAAAGCAGTTAATGGCTGCCGCTAAATCTACATGCATGAAGCTAAATTCGAATTGGGTCCGGAGCCCAAGCACCAAAGGCAAACCCATGTCAGGTCCTTGACCGACATCTGCTTCCTGCAGTTGCAGCACAGCTTGGGTCATATTGTTTTCGGAGTGTGGGAACATCTTCCCCTAGGACATTGTGGAAAAGTTTTGGAGTTGTGAGAAAGTTGACAATGTCACAAGCGGGGTTCCAGATCAGACTAAGAAGGTGGGTGCCGAAAGAAAGAAATTGACATCCAGGGACAGAGGTTGCGTTTATATGCAGCTCCACTCCATCACTTCCAGGATGAGCCATACAATGCCACGTAGCGGTGCATGGGATCACCGCTACAAAGTTCTCTGGATCCAGTCTCAAGGATATTCTAAGAGGATGAATCTGTGATAAAAAGCATCCATTAGAAATGCTAACACATGCAGTGTTAGCACATTAGAGAAAGACATTGTAGGAAATGAGCATGAGTGGACAGAGAAGGCTAAATTTGCAGAGTAGTCCCTCGTGTAGTTCAATGCATGCGGTGGAGTGGAGGCAGAATGTTATACCCAAAAAGGCAACAGCATAAAATTTGAAATTAATACTCTACTGGGCTCATCCAACAAATGACTGACAAAATAAAAGCCAATGGCTGAAAGAAGTGTATGTAATAAAGATAATGCTGTAGGTGTGGAACCAAAGCCCATTCCATGTATATTGTTGGCAACAGGTCTGAATAACAACTGAATTCAATACACATACTTCACGACGACTAGGTCTAAATGTCGTCACATAATAGGGACCGCTTCTGTACTTTAGAAACATCAATGTCCAACATGTTAAACATGCTAATCTGGCCAATTAAATAACTACTGGGGCATTTTCTTTTGCCTAAAGTTTGAAGTTGTAGCTATTAAAAATACCAAAGCATGTATACACAATTGATAAACAGTTCAGCCATGACTAATTGCAAGCTATTGCTACTTGATGTGTTTTTTTAATTGTGCAAGGGTCTACCTGTGTTGAAGTGCTGGAAAGTTGAACGAGCCGGAAAGGGATGTTGGTTGATTGAATGGGAGTGTATTGTGCGAGGTATCGTAATATTAATAACAGATTCAACTTAAAAATGTTGTAAGTGGTAGGTGAAGCGAGAATGTAGTGTAAAATGGAACAATGACAGGTGGGAAGAGCAGAAGTACACTATTGGTAGGTAGTGTGAAATGGGAAGTAAACCGTACAAGGATGAACATTACAGGAGTCGATTATTAGAAGTAGTGGTAAACAGTACGTAGGGAGTGGGTATTGTATGCTCACAGGTGGGGAAGGCAGGGTGTATTAAGAAGTACTGTGGCGTGGGGAATTAATAAGGAAAACAAGCACTGGCTATGGCAATAGGTTTTGTTTTAAATGTATGTTGTATGGTAACGTGAAGCATTACAAATAAATGGCATGGGACTGGATATGTATTTGTGTGGAAGCAAAGAACTGTTGAAGGATACTGGTGTGGGTTAAAAGATAAAGTGACAGTTGCACTGAAAAGCCAGCCCTAAATATCCAATTAATGACTGCCCTCCTCCCATCTGTGCTGCTTCCAGAAGGAAAAAACTACTTAAATGATCTAGTTAACTGAGACACTGTAATAGCATTACAACGTCATGTGTGTACTCTGGCAAGTTCAAGCTCAGGCATCTGGATAAATAAACGAAACGGTCAATTGTGTGGCGGGCAAGTGCTTTTTTGTGGAAACACACAACTCCCAGCATATGAGCGGAGCCAAATCCCCTCTCCTCTCCTAGAGGTTCTCACATAACTGGCAACAGCTGCATTATCGAGCCAGACCATAAAAACGACCTGAGTAGAGCTGCATAGTGCTAAACAGAGGACAGCGTGAAAGCCTGTAGAGCAGGGATACTCAAAGTACGGCCCGCTGGCCTCATGCGTCCCCTGTGACCTTTACATGTGGCCCCTGGTGCAACAGGAGTACTGGGCAGCTGTTTACTCGACTCTGCACTAACCAAAATATTAAATACACACACAATAATTTATTTCAAACTTAATTGGTGCTAAAGAAAGGACGTAACTAGGGACTTCTGCACTTAACTTAAGAAACGTCTTCATTTTTAAAGACATCTTGCAGCACAGGTGTAAAACTAAGACAGTCTCTTCAAAATTAAGTGTATTTAGTTAACATGCAGAACCTTTTCGCCTTACTGCAATTTATTTTATCAGTGCATTCCTTTTAAAGTGATAGTTTTCAAACATAAATTTGGAAACATTAATTATTTCCCTTACCCTGAGAACACCATCAATAGTAAATTAAAGAGGCAAGTCAGCTTGGTATGTGCACTTTATGGGTGGCCTGGGTTCCTATCATACATAAACAACATTATAGTTTATTAAATCAAACATAGAAGCAGGTTTTGTGCAGCGCACACCATGAATCATGTATTTCGAAGTTATCTTAAATGTGATAATGCAGGAAAAGGAGGGAAAGTGACACTAAACAATTGCCTAGGATCACACAATTTGGAAAAGTGGGTAAGCCGGGATTAATTCCAGGTTTTCTGGTTTCCCATTGTTTATTTCAGGGACTAGAAGTACATCCTTTGCTTCACCTACACCTACCTTGCCACCAATCCACCTAGTCACCCTACCCGACTGCCACCGCCCTGGCATCAATGCGGCCCCCAAGCACGTCACAGACCAAACTTTGTGGCCCCTGGGAAAATGTTTGCTAGTACCCATGCTGTAGAGGGTTCAGAAGAGACAGTGCTGGCCAAAAACTCAGTGCTGCAGATCGACACCGACACTTCTCCCCAACCGAAGACCTAACAGAAGCAGTGCTGACTAATACCTCTGAGGCTCAGTTCGCACGAGTTGCAACAAAGGCTGCATTTACCCCACAATTATAATCAAAATGAGAAAATATTTTTTCTGCGGGCACCGAGAAAGTTGAGTAGCAACAGAGCAGGCCTCTGGCACAATGAGCGACCAGTGTAAAGGCCGTGCGCGCGCACAGCAGCCCTTCGCCGCCTGTCACCGCAAACACTCGGTTATTGTTTAACTACAACAAACCCCGCAGGAGCCGATCTGCCATGGGCAATGCCTGCACACATCTGTGAAAGTACACTTCGGGCACGGCATAAGGGAAATAAATGCGGGTCATGCTCGGGCACCGTTCTTTTGCTGCACAACTAGGGCTCTCCAGCACTGTTCGCTTCTAACTCACTGGGCATCGATTTTTCACCAGTAGTGACAGTATGTGTCACTGGTATAAATAAGTGTCTTGGTGCAGCATCTATCAGAGCTGAATACACTCAGTAAAGTTCTCACAGTGCACAGAAGCTTTCCAGATCTTGCCTATCGAGGTTTTGATGTCCCGGCGCCTTTGAAAGCAAGCCCGAGTTTTCCCTACAAGGTCCCAACTCGAAATGCGTACGTTCTGCTCTATGAAACGATTTCGTTTTCTTGGGTCGTTTCTAAATAAATCTCCAAAAGCAGTTGGATACTTTATGTACATACTGTTCCACTAATTTTCTGGCACAAAATACTCAACAAGCATTGGTAAACCCAAAAGTTCTGGCGTCGGCTATCGCTAGAGGAGCGAAGGGTACAGTGAGGTAGATTGGTTTATAATGGAGTGGTGCAGAGTGGCATACAGTGTAGAAGAGTAGTATGGAAATCAGTGTTCTTTGATCTTTTAAGCACACGGTACTTTACTGTACAATCATGTCGGTGCGGGTTCTCGAGTGGCTCTCGGGATCTGGAAAATAATTCAGGAAGTGAAGGTTTCGAGACAATTAGACTGGCTATGCACAGAGCACTTTATATTGTAGTTGCATTAAAGTGGCTCACGAGGTCTTTAGTACAGAGCTCCACACACACGAGGTACCTTATCATTACCCCACGCTTAACGTGAGCAGCTGTTGGTTTATGATCGTCTCTTGAAGATCGCATAACAATTCTTGAGTCAATAGGACAGATTCTTAGAGCACTCTAATTCCATCTTTTGTCCGCCAAATTTGATCCTGCGGGATGGGTCCAACATTTGGTACTTCCAGAAAGAGTTTTAGTGGTTTATCCTTTGCACTGGTCTGCCAATGCTCATCATTTTGGACAATTATGTGGCCCAATCTATTTTCAGCAGGAGTGTGTTGATCTTTGCACAGGTGCAGGTAATCTTCAGGGACTACTGTGGACTATATAGGTTACATAGGGTTGGAGTTGAATCGAGGTATATGTATGAACTGGCAGGTGAAAAGCATGCATTGGTATTTTAATTTTGTTTAGAAAATAGTTTAGTATTTAATTGTCATTAAAATAATGGATCTAACAGGTTTATGCTCCTTGACAAACTTGAAGGCTTTCTATCTATTATCACTTTAAATTGTGTAATTTGATTTAATTATTAGAACGGTTTTTATTAATCAAACAATGCACTTTGTAGTTGTATACAGTAGAGTGGCATAACGTACGATGGTGCAAAGTGAAGTAGAATGACACAGAATAGGGTAGCGTAGAAAAGCATTTTCTGGAGTGGCAGAGTGGTGTAGAATGAAGTGGAATGGCAAAGTGGCGTAGAGTAGAGTAGCTTAGAGAGGAGCAGAGTGGCATTGAGAGGAGATGAGTGGCAGAGTGGAGTTGAGTGGCATAAAGTGGAGTTGAGTGGCTTTTTTGGAGTGGAGTGGTGTGGTGTAGAGCGGACTGGCGCAGAGCGGACGAGAATGGCGTAGAGTAGAGCGGAGTTGAATGGCGTACAGCAGAATTGAGTAGCATAGAGCAGAGTTGAGTGGCGTAGAGTGGAGCTGAGTGGAGTTGAGTGAAATGGCAAAGAGAGAAGTGGGCCAGTGTGGAGTGGCACAGAGTGGAGTGGCACAGACCAGACAAGAGTGGCATAGAGCGGATAAGAGTGGCATAGAGCGGAGTAGGGTGGCATAGAGTGGAGTAGGGCGGCGATGAGCAGGGTTGAATGCATATAGCAGATCTGAGTGGCGTAGAGGGCAAATGAGTGGAGTTGAGTGGAATGGCACAGAGTGGAGTGATCCAGCGTGGAGTGGCATAGAGCAGAGTGGCACAGAGTAGTACAGTTGTGGGTGTAATTACTGAAGTGTCAACAGAGACAGTAGATAGGATGAAAGCAATTTAAATAATAAGCTGTATGCCGTATGTCAGCATTAAAAGTAGGAAGGCACACTGCACGTCCAGGAATAATACTGAAACAATCATAAAATGTAAAAAAAAAATTGTGTTGCAAAATGACGAGGAAGAAAGACGATGATGATGAAGTACTTGGTCCACTCTCCAGGGAGGAGCTACCAAAAGAAAGGAAGGGAATCCTACAAAATCGAAAGATTGCAAATGAGAGTGACAACGAGAACAACTAAATGGTATGCTGTGGTCAGTCTGTAAACCCACTGAATAGTAAACAATACGTCATGCAGCATAGCACGCATGTGCTCGGCAGGTGAGACCTAAGAAGACCTGGGGAGAGAGTGTTCTTGTGGCCTAGTACCTAGGAAAGGATACATTAATAATTGTACCTTTTTAGCATTATTTTGTCCTAATCTGGACATAGAGGCTGTCGTGGGGAGCAAACCAAGAAATCACAAACTATAATGCTTTATCATCTCTCAGGGTTATGGCAACATTTCAAGTTGCATAGAGTCTTATCGATTAAACCTTTAATCAAAGCCTACAATTCTAAAACAATCCCTATTTGTTTGGCTTTCCTGTTATGATGCTAGAAGGTAATCTGTATTTTTTTTTTTAAGGTTGGAGGAAACAAACAAAACATGCACTTCCTCCCCTATGTCATCAACACTGCCAGAGGCCTATGCACCATTAATGGTCAGTGAAAGACAGAAGGAATGGCATGTTTTTAGTTTCTTATCCACTGATCCAGAACCCACTATTACAGATTTGTATTTACAGGAGTTAAGACAAAGCCACTGGAATTATGTAATTTTGTGGCTGCAGTTTTTACAGCATATTTATGGATTTGCCACATAATTCATCATTGCTAGACCTCACAGCCTTAGGGTGGTCACCCTCAACTTTTTGCCTGCCTGCCTCCACTTTTTGACACTGTTTTTGCTGGTTTTAGGACTCTGCATGCTTTTCCACTGCTAACCAGTGCTAAAGTGCATATGCTCTCTCCCTTAAAACACGGTGACACTGACTCATACCCAATTGGCTTTTTTAATTTACCTATAAGTCCCTAATAAAAGTTCACCCCATGTGCCCAGGGCCTGTAGATTAAATATTACTAGTGGGCCTGCAGCACTGATTGTGCCACCCACATATGTAGCCCCTAACCATGTTTCAGGCCTGCCATTGCAAGGGCTGTGTGTGCAGTTTCACTTCCAATTCGTCATAGCATTTAAAAGTACTTGCCAAGCCTTAAGCTCCTCCTTTTCTACATATGTCACCCCTAACATAGGCCCTAGGTAACCCATAGGGCAGGGTGCTAGGTAGGGAAAAGCCAGGACATGTACCTGTGTAGTTTATAAGTCCTGGTAGTGGAACACTCCATTAATCATTTTACACTGCCAGGAGGCCTGCTCCTTTCATAGGCTAACATGAGGGCTACTCTCATATACTGTTTGAGTGGTAGATTCTGATCTGAATGAGTAACAAGGTCCTATTTAGTATGGCCAGAATGGTAATCCGAAATCCTGCTGACTGGGGAAGTTGGATTTAATATTACTATTTTAAAAATGCCACTTTTAAAAAGTGAGCATTTCTCTGCACTTAAATCCTTCTGTGCCTTACAATCCACATCTGGCTGGGTTAGTGGACAGCTCCCTTGTGCATTTCACTCAGACAACTCCAAACAAAGGATGCTCAGTCACACCTGCATACATCTGCATACTGAATGGATCTTCCTGAGCTGGGAGGGTGGAGGGC
The DNA here is from genome assembly GCF_031143425.1 of Pleurodeles waltl. Taxonomy (NCBI): domain Eukaryota; kingdom Metazoa; phylum Chordata; class Amphibia; order Caudata; family Salamandridae; genus Pleurodeles; species Pleurodeles waltl. The sequence goes on along the minus strand of NC_090441.1, from coordinate 53,792,432 downwards.
CTGACACTTACATGTCAAAGGACAGTGGCCTGCCCTCACACAATGGACTGCCAAACCCCCTACTGTGACCCTGGCAGAGAGGATGGAACTGGAAGGGGACCTTGTGCACTTCTAAGCCACTCTTTGAAGCCTCCCCCAGTTCAAAGGCACATTTGGATATTTAAACAGGGCTTCTGACCCTACCAACTCAGACACTCCTTGACAAGATACCTAATGGGAAAGGAACTCCGAACCAGAACATGCAACATGCTAAGAGAATCCGCCTGGCTGCTTTGCTGAAAAGGACTGCTGCCTTGCTGTGGCCCTGCTGCTGTGCTGCCCTCTGGCTCTGCTGAGAAGTGCCCTCCAAGGGCTTGGATTGAGCTTGCCTCCTGTTTCCTAAAGTCTCTGAGCCAAAAAATTACAACCTTGGCGGGCAAGGTTGGACCGCCAGGCGGCCGCCAATGAGGCTGCACTCCCGCCGCTGTCATTTTGAGATACCCGCCGGGCGGAAACCTGGTTTCCGCCCGCCGTCCCAGCGAGGATCACGGCGGCAACATAGGAGCCGGCAGTGTTGCGGCTGTGCGACGGGTGCAGTTGCACCCGTTGCGCTTTTCACTGTCTGCATCGAAGACAGTGAAAAGCTGCACGGGCCATGTCAGGGGGCCCCTGCACTGCCCATGCCAGTGGCATGGGCAGTGCAGGAGCCTCCAGGGGCCCGCGACTCCCCGTACAGCCAGCCTTTTCCTGGCGGTTCAAACCGCCAGGAAAAGGCTGGTGGTAGGGGGACTCGTAATCCCCTGGGCAGCGCTGCAAGCAGCGCTGCCCTGGCGGATTAAAACCAGCGGGACTGAAGTGGTGGTAAACCGTAATACCATGGGAAGCACCGCCAGCCTGTTGGTGGTGCTTCCGGCTGTAATGACCCCCTTAATCTCTACAAAGAACGCTGTGGCGAAAATTGACGCACAGTCTGCCAGAATCGACATAGAGCCTGCCCTGCGGTGAGAAAATTATCTCACGCCGAACCGGAACGACCCACCCGGCTCCCTGAGTGTAGATCGACGCAGCGCCAGTATTGCGACCAGAAGCTTCAACGAACGGCCCACTAGATTGACACATATCTGACCCGGAACAACGCAGCCTGACTTCCTGCGAGAAGAATCGACGCATCGCCTGCCATAAGACAGAAATTTCCCTGCATCGCCCACCGGATCAACGCAGTTCCTGTGACTTCCTCCTGCATGCCCAGGATTCCTCCACATCATCCCAGGGGCATCCAAATACCCTGCAACCCAAAGAGGATCCAAGCCTGCGCTCCAGAAATTGATGCAAAGCAATTGCTACGTGGAAAAACATCGATGCATAGTCTGTGTGTGCCCGAAGAAACCACCCTCCCTCCTCTCCCCCCCCCCGTTTTCCACACATCACCTCCTCTGCGGTCTTGTGCGGACAGTTTAGATGCAAACCAGGTACTTTGTGCTTGCAAGAGACACTTATCGCTTTTTAGAACTAAAGACTTTATTGATCATTTCAAAAGTAATATTTCAACTTGTATTTATCAAATCTTGATCGTTTTTACCTTATTCTACTCAGATAAATATTCTATATTTTCTAAACCTGTGTGGTGTATTTTTGTGGTGTTTATACTGTGTTATTGCTTGATTTATTGCACAAATACTTTACACATTGCCTTCTAAGTTAAGCCTGACTATTCAGTGCCAGGCTAACAGAGGGTGGGTACAGGATAATTTGGATTGTGTGTGACTTACCCTGACTAGAGTGAGAGTCCTTGCTTGGACAGGGGGTAACCTGACTGCCAATCAAAGACCCCATTTCCAACAATCATCTGCTGCAAAATCTGCCGATTTCAACACAAAATGTGCCTCCATCTCAAACAGATCAAAATATACTAAAAAGCACAGAGAGGTGGAAACACGCAGTGGAAACTGTTCGCAAAGGTTGACTGGTAACCCTTCTGTTGCTTATATTTCTATTTAGGTGTTATAGTGGTACTAATGAGGTGAAACCTTTGCCCACATAGTGTTTAAATGTGTAAATATAAGCTGCATAATTTGCGTTTTCTTGCCACATAATTTATTTAGGCCGGTCACATAATTTGATCCTACTCTGCGGCATAATTCCAGTCACTGTGGTTAAGACTTATCAAATCATTCAGGCTCTCATTGCCATGTGCAGGAATGCAACTGAGCCGACCGTCGAGGAGTGGTTGAGCATCCAGTGGCAATGTCTGTATCCCCACTGTTGTAAGGGGCGACTGCTGCACACTGCGCTACAGACTGGGATATGGGGCAGGGTACAGAGCAGGCTGTGGAGGCCTGGGCTTCTCTAACACCAAGATACCTAGCACTGATTGAACCCCCCTAGATAGGAGGTGAGCAAAATTTAAGAGGTGCAGCAACCATAGGATGGTGGTAGCAGCATTAGGAACCCAATCCAGCTGCTTGCTGATGCGCCCGTCTGTTGGGACTGAGATGGCAGGAGACCACATATTTGACAAGAAGATATTTATCCCCTCAGGGAAGAAGCAGCTGGCGGAGCCCACAGGTACTGACAGACCATGGTTGTGATCCAGTACTGCTGTTTTAGACAATAAGTAAGAGCGCAGATTGAAAGAAATTGGGAATCATACAACTATGAGCGGAGCCATAAAGTGTTGGCAAAGCTGTGACAGTTCAGGGCGATGGGATTGCAACAATGGTGAAAGACAAGGCACCTAAATTGGCACACACCAAGAAAATTGTTCAGTAACCAGCAACAACAGGTGCATCCAGTCCTGGGGAACAGCAGTGAGGAATTATCTAAACAGGTGGAAATAGGGGAGACCTCTAAAAGGTCATTTCAGAGGGCTGAAATATTGGAGGCCATTAAGAAGAGCCAAATTACTTTTGAACATTAAATAGATAGTCACGTTTGAGCTGGCGCTCCTCAGAAACAGTATCAGAAAAGTTGCAGACAGCACAAAAATCATTGAGGAAGCTTTGAAGATCCATCCAAGCAGTGCCACTGAGTTGACAACCTCAATTTTTAAACATCAAGGAACTGCAAATTCAAGTCCTCTTTAGCACTGAAGGAATCTTGCTACAGCAGTATGCAGGATTTGGAACTCTCTACCTTTGACTGAATAACCTGCCACTACATCCTGTCTTTCAGAAAAGGCCTTTAGACTTATCTCTTCATATTGTACCTCAGCAGTGAATAAACAAGCTTCTCAGTGGCCCACACAAAACACTACCATCAATGCGCCCCTCATTTCTTTTCCTGCTGTCACAATTGAAGATACTAAACAGGGGTCTCCAACCTTTTTTGTACCAAGAGCTACTTATGTTTAATGAAATTCATACTGAGCTACTAATATTATTAGTGTGGTAACCGCAATCACGTAGGACAAGATTGCATTAGAGGCCACCACATGCAAAATTCCCAGCCGTGATAACCTCACTCCATCAGGTAGCATTGCCAGTAATAATGAAAAAAGGCTTTATCAATTTGGAACACCTCTACATGGTTAACACATGGCCACCATAGCTGCAATGCCCTGGAAGCAGTCTCACCAATTCCTCATGATTTAGGACTTAAATATAGCTTTAAATATAGTATGGAAATCCAATAATGTTTCTTCAATTATTAGCTTGTGAGTTCTGAAAATGCACATATTTTCTTTTCGAATACATGCTTTTCAATTCAACCAAGCCAAAGCTTCTAATTTATGAGGCTTGCCTGCACGCTGGAGAACTACTTATAGGGAGATGGAGAGCCACACATAGCTCAGGAGCTACCTGTTGGAGAAGCAGGGACTACATGAATTATATTCAGTTGTTTTACCTTTGTAGACCTCCCCTTATTCCATTCTAGCATTCACTCTACTAACTCTCTCTCCATCTTGCTTTTTGGTGTTCCTCAACATACTCATCCAAAACTGTTGGTTCTCTGTGAAGCGTCGTAATACCTGCCTGGTGACAAATCACTATATAAAAACTTCAAATAAATAAGTAAGCAAATAAACAAAGAAACTACAAGAACATTAGAAGGTAAGATGGAGAATGTTGGAGGTAATGTCCCGAAAAAATAATCTTCACTTTCTGGGATTGCCAGAACTGAATGATTGACAATCGGTAAAACAGCTTTTCATCAAAGTAAAGATATTGGAGACTTTAAAGCCCAAGGGAATCTCAAAACTGTTTTCTATTTAAAGGGCTGATAAATCATTAGCTCCTCGTCCAAGACCACAAGGTCCGGCACAGTCCATTATATCCCGTTTTGTGAATTACCCCAACAGGGATGTGATCACCCGCTGGACTATTGTGAGCTCTGATGCCCAATATCAAGAACTATCGATCCAAGTGTACCCTGACTAATTCAAAGTGTCCAACAACAGAGACAGTACTATTTTGCAATCAAGCATAGGTTATGTGAGAAGAACAGAAAATAAATGCTGTTTTTCCTTGTGAAGTTGCAGGCAATCTAAGATGATAAATCTCACACAGTTCTCCAGGGGCAGCCTGGGATTGACTGGGGTGCCGTTACATGCAACAGAGAACATGAACTATCAGAACCATAAAAGTGTCGTGATTCTGCCCCCATCTCTGATAGAATCAACCATTCCACACAGGAGGGCCTCTTTTGACCAACAACAAAAAAAATCACCGTGAATTTAGACAGAATGCTCACTGCTGAACAGTGAAATCAGGGGTTATCCTATGCACAACTAGATGAACGTTTGAGTAGATGTGGTAACCGAACGTTGAAGCTTATGACTTTGGGCAGATTGTTGAGGAACCAGAACTACAGGGCTCCATATTTCTTTTTGTTATTTGATCTGTTTTTTTTTTTTAATGTTTTGGGGTATGAGTTTGGGGTTTGGATGGGGGGGGTGGAGAGGGTAGGGGGTTCAGCTAGGGGACAAACATGCAAGTCATGCCTGTCTGGACCTCCCTCAGAGCAACTATTTGTAGGCATAATGAAATCTATGTTTTTAGGTTGTTTTATGTGGAACATGTTGATCTATATTGTTGGGTGGACAGAAGGAAGCTTGTAGACATTGCAGGATTAAAGTTACTGTTTATGAAGTTTGACTGGAAATGGAATGAGAGGACTGAAATTGAACTAAAGTGATGGAAATCTGGCTTTGATTTAAGTGTGCTGGAGCTGATAGTTCCCAAACGGTGCTTCTGGAAATTAAGGAATCTCTGTCATAGCAGGTCCTTTAAAAATGGTCTCATGGAACGTTAGAGGCTTCAATGGCAGTACTAAGCACCACAATGTGTTGTCTATCACTTATGAGAAGACAGGATGTTAAAATTGTCTCTCTGTAGGAAATACATCTCACTCCTACAGAACACAGACATGGTCAAGAAATGGAGGTGCCAATCATTGTCACTGTCCTACCTTTTTGAGAGGAGTGGCGATATGGCTTGACAGTATGGCCCACCTTTGAGGCTACACCAACAGAGTGGGATCCATACTGGTTAGTGGGGAACTAAACCAACAGGAAATTTGTTTTCAAAACCATATGCCCCGAACATATCTGGCATGGTGTTTCATCCTGGGTTGTTAGGTTTGGTGGCTCAGTGTTTAGGTACGCAGATGACCTGATCAGACAAGTATAAAAGTCAGATACTGGCTACCAGGATTACACAGCTGCCTCTGGTGGACCCGGAGCATAGACTCACTACATAATTTACAGACATCATGCAACAACTGAATCTAATTGACTTGTGGAGAGAACAACATCTTAAAGATCTGGTGTACTCCTTTTATTGACAACCCACCCCCTCCTCCTGGCCACCCGCATTATTCACACACACTAGACTGGACTATTTTTCTTAGTTGTGAATTGATTGACAACTGTGTGGGGGTTGAGTACACAAACAGGATATTATCAAATCACTCCCTATTAATTCTGACCTACACTAAACATAACATCCCTACTTGCTGCCTTAAGACTGAGGTTCTTCAAAATAAGATATTCCAGATAGCAATGGGATATTCAAGGCAAGTAAAGACACATTCATAGAATATACTGCCTTGAATTAGGACTCTACCTCCCCTCAGGTATTCCAAAGGAAAGAGTTTAAAGTTGTAGTGAGAGGACTTCCAATAAGTAAAACATATGTGGGGAACCAACAACTACAGAAAGAAATCAAGATTACAGAAGACTTGGGAGCTACATTAGATAGGCATATTCCAAGAGCACCACTGAACTCAGACACAGTGTTAGAACTATAGCGAGCCTTGGTAAATCTACAAACACAACTCAATTAATACTCAGAAAATTCTCAAATCCAAGATACCACCAATGATAACCATCTGCTGCATGACTACCAGTCTGGCTTCAGATCACAGTGCAGCACAGTGACTGCTACCCTACACATCATAGACGATGTCCTCTTGATCAGAGATGAAGACAACACTTGCCTTCTGATACTGCTGAACATCTCAGCTGCCTTGCACAACGTTGACCATACCACTCCTATACGCACCCTGGAGTCTCGAAGAGAATTCAAAGGCAACGTTTTTACATCATCTAGACCTCTGATGTCCAGTGCCTTCATGAAGCTCAACCCAATCAAGGCAAAACTACTGTTATTTGCCAATAAACAAGAAACAATACAAATCTGGTTCAAAGACATGAACTATGATGGCTTCAAACCCGAAGTTTACACTTTCATTCACCCATGATACTAACATCACCCTAAAGGAACTCATTGCCAAAAACAAAAGGCATGGTACCACCACTATATCTTCTAAAGAAAAGGAAACAGTTTCTTACAAGAAGCAAATTCAGAACTGCTTTTCAAGCTCTCGTACTGCTGCATGCCCTGCTCCATGGTCTTCCAGATTCCACACTAGCACCTATTTAGGCATCCTAACTGCTGCAGCATAACTCAGAAGAAATATGATCATATTACCATAACCATGATGGAATTTCATTAGCTCCCACTGCCAGCCCACACCATCTTGAAAACTGGATGCACCATTTACAAAACCATCATGACCAGTACTCCACTTATATCACAGACAAGGTCAACAACTCTGGTGGCTATCAGCATACCGGCAGTCAGAACGCTATCAGACTTCAGAATAAGAAATGTAAAACAGAAAAAAAAAAAAAAAAAATCAAGGAAGTAGGCCTTTTCCAATTAGGCAGCCAATCTGGAATAGTTTGCACATCAATCGGGACCTCCCCAATACTGCTGAAATTTAGGAAAGAGTTGAAAAGGCAACTCTATAAAGAACACTACATCACTATGCGTTAACAGTCCACAAAACCAGCTACCACTTCTATCACTCCTTGACCTAGTGCTTGTCTTTGACCCTGTATAGCAAGCTGCTGCCTTCCGGCTAGGTGTGAGCTATACAAATACTACACAGATATCAAATGGTGGCAGGAAATGGGACCTCTCTGCAAAACAGAATGAGTAGGAATAACACATCTGGAATGTGAACACCCCTATTCCCTGTAGCCCTTCTCAGAGCACTGTGAAGGAGAGTTTACAAACAGAAAAAAAACATTAACTATTAGACGTTGCTCTGAAGCTAGAATGCAAGATGGACATGGTGGACGTCATCATGGTAGAAAATGTTCAAAGTTTCAGCCTAGTTTTAGTAGTTGATGTTTTAAGATGAGAATGGAAAGAGTGATGACTAAGGGCAAGAAGTAGCTGCTTGACCATTAAGACATGTGGTCAACAGAGTCGTTCAGTGGCCATGCAGCAGAGCACAGGAAGTTCCTTGCATCCAGGTCTACATCACTCCAGAGGCAGAACTATTCTATTATCTTATATTGTCTGAAGGAAACTAAGCACCATTTTAAGGGCCAGCAATTAGACTCCATTTCCTTTACAGACATTCAAGGCGGTTTTCTATATTGTAATACACTTAATTTAACCAAAAGGAACAAGGGAACTTGAACGAGTAGCTGTGATCTTCTCTTGCCCTAGGTCTCCCAGGTCAAGGTGAACACATGGCATGGGCCACCAAGAACAACTAGGTCACACTTAATCACATAATTTCTACAGATCAATTTCATACTAACAAATAATTCTGCATACTTCCTTAGGCTCAGAAGTAACAGCCACCAGTCCACACCCTGAGGAGACCCCACAAATAATCACAGAGGGTTGATACCCATTGAGATATGATATAAATATTTAGCACTCTTACTAGTAGGCAAAGATTACAAGTTATCTACATTGCTCCAGTGGGGAGCATTTAGCTTCCTTGTGGCAAATTTGAGGGATGAGGAAAAGCAGGTCCATTGCTATCCCAACGCTTCTTCCATCATTTTACAAAAAAAAGATTGGACCATTATCAATTTACAACAATATACTTCTAGTTTACAAAAGAAAAAAAAGGTCATTTGGTTACAATTCACTGTATTCAGCAGTTTCTGCACAAACCAAAACTATGACTGGCACCAAATGCTTATTCATGTGTATAGTCCATCCATGATTTACATTGTTGTTTCATTATTTGCAAAAACAGTCCTGAATCAAAATAGAAAAATGGTTTAAAATGATACAATACAAAATACAATCACTGATTAAGTGTTGATCAAGTGTAACGATCCTGTTTAATACTGTGTGCATTGACTGCAAAACAGGGGATTTCTTTATTTTAACCAGTGGTCATACGTGGCAACGTTTTTGCCATGTGATGTCAACTGAGTAGTGGTATGCCCTAAACAGAATATACACATACAATATTTTTTAAAAAGGTCCTGGACATGATACGTGGATAGGTATGAAATGCTTTGCTTTTGTTTGAGTTGAAGGTTATCTTTAACTTTAATGTCACAGTCCCACTAGATGAAGCAAGTATAATACAAATACTAAAACTGAAAACGTATAAAACAAAACAGTACACAGGGAGGGAGTGCTTAGTTCAAAAGAGTGCTGAGAATGACATCCTAGTGTCAATTTCTTGGAACACTAAATGTCTTTTAGTTTGATGCTTCGTTTATGTTAATTAAACTATTAATGATTCATCGCTTTCCCCTCAATGCTGCAAAAAACGAGTTTTACTTCTCCTTTGTTGCTAACTACAATAATAAAAAATTGACAAATGTGCAAGGCATCATCACCCCTAACAGGGACTAGGTGTTTCAGGAGCGGTGGGATAAAGTGCCTGTCTTCCCTTGGGAAAGTTGTGGGTAGGTTGAGAGGGGGTTATGGGCAGGGTTTCTTTTATCAGTGTAAGGGTTAAGAAAGCCAATGTAGCCACTGTCACATCCAGGGGCCTGGCAGGTCAGTGTTAGTGCAGCACCGAGATATATGGAGGCCTAGAAGGGTGGGCAACGGACTGTCAAGCAAGGATAATGCTAAAAAGGTAATTCAGGTCTTAAAGGTTTCACAAGAAGAAGGTTGGGGAGATTTAAATAAGGATGGTGTTTTAGAGCAGGCGTGGGTTAGGTTGCAGAGACCTAAAAGGTTACCTGCAGGCAGGGTTGCTGCTGCGGTGTTAGCTTGCTCACTGCCAAATGGTAGGGATAACAGGGGTGTTGGGGTGAAAAAGGAGGTAAGGGAAGGGGTTCTAATGCAGGTAGTTTTGGCTGAGCACAAGCATGTCACAAGTTTCAGCCAGTTTACTCAGTAGTAATTTGAAGGCTGGTGCGTGAGAACGCAGTGTACAGAACGCTGGGGGGAGGGCAGGGGACATATTTGTAAGGGGGCGAGATGTAACCGACAGGCTCGACCCTCGGTCTGAGGTGCACATCGCAGGCCGGGGTGGAGGTGCGTGGCCAGCAGAGAGTACAGACTCAGTCAATGGCAGCAAGCTTTAGAAGAAGGGCCATTGGCATCCCCCAAAGTGGCGGTACCCATTGTTGAAAACTCAGAGATGTTTGGATATTGGACTCTGAGCCAGAGAGCAGTGAGACAGCAATGAAGATGGCAATGGCTTAATAAACAGTAGAAATGGTCAAAGGAAAAAAGCCTCCAAGAAAAAGAAGAGCTGATGTTTTAGCATGCCCTGTGGTAGGGACTAGACACATCAGTCTCATGATAAATAAGGTGCAGAGGAGGGAAGTAGAAAACAGAGTGGTGACTCTTGAGTCTATGGCTTTTTGTGCTGGGGGTGAAGGTGTTAGGGGACCAACGATAGGAAATTGTGAGAAGCTGAGGAACTTGAGGTCAGTATGACCTATTTCTAGTATATAGGTAGTGGTAGGTCGGTCGGGGTTAATGATGAAATGTAGGGTGAAACTTTAGAACAGCCTGGGGTAGTTGATGGACTCCGTTAGAAATGGGGTCTCTAGTTGGCAGTAGTTTGCACCCTGTCCAAGCAGGGACCCTCAACTCTAGTCAGGGTAATGGAGTCACACAGGGGAAGAGAAAGTGGCTGCAAGGTACTGCGGGCGCTTTCAGATAGAGTGGGGTTTGATTCAGTGTTGGTGACAGGGAGCAAAGTTGACACAGGTAAGAGTAAGTTAAATTAAGAGAATAAAGGTGGGCCAGCAGCTGACGATCAGTCTTGCTATGATAAGGAAGGTAAGGCTTCCACCGAGGAAAAAGCAAAGCAGGTTTCATTAGTTGATGGGAAGGTAAAGAGGCGCAACAGTGCCAAAAGTGTCAGCAATAAGAAACTTTTATGATGCCATTACTATGCCATTGTTGCGCATCTTGTACAGTCACCCAAGTATAAGATTTGTAAAAAGGAATTTGGCGCTGTTAGGATGTTAAATTATTGCTATTAGGGTGTTAAATGATTGCACAGAGACATTCAAGAAGAAAAATGTTCTAAGTAAGAGCAGTGGGAATTGGCCAGTCCATGGAGAGTTCCTATAACAGTGGAAAAGTGGCCAAAAGCCTTTTAATTTATGTGTGTTTACTAGGAATGCATAGAGTTGCTGTGTTCAAGTGCATGGATTTGGTTAGAAGGCTGCAGATGGACTTTCGTGGCATCGCCTGACTATGCTGTGATGAGGAGTTCAGGGCCTGAATGGCCTTTAATACTGAAAAGCAATGGGGGACGGATACAATGAATTATGATTGCAGTGGGTGGAGCTAATGCGCCTCGTACCTTCAGTACACACTGCCAGCAGTTTGCCATTCCCACGTAGGCCCTTTCAAGGGCTTCCCACACAGTTTTGGGAGGAGGCAGCTGCCACAAATTGGCGCATGTTGGGCTTTTAACTGAGGAAGTTGCACCAGGGTGCAATGTAAATGTAGGCATGACTGTGCCGGTTGTGGTGGGAAATACACAATTTTGCAATGTCTCGAGCAGTAATCTTTTGCAGCCCAGTGTCAACAGTCCACAAGTAGGGGGCAGCAAAGAAACCTACATCAGTTAGTTTGGAGGTGTTGTCCTACTAGTTACACTTTTATCAGCAAAGAAGACAAACATTGTTTGGGGTTGTTGAGGAAGGTTTCAATGTGCATTATCAAGGACTCATAGTTAAGATCCTGGGCTAAGAATTTTAAGTCTGCGTAAGTAAATTAAATTACATGTAAATGTACATATTTCATAATTAGGAGTGTTGTAAAAAAAAAACAGCAAGGTAAGTTTAGATTTATTCATCGTTTACCTTGGCCTGAAGGTGATTCAAAGTGACATGTACTGCAGCAGAGTGTGTCAGTTGCCGAGTCAGTTAAGCTGCTAAGGAGTTACAAGAGGAGGGCTGAGTTGGCGAAGTCCGATATTAAGTAATTTTTTCAGATTCCTGCCAGTTCACCCAAATTATGTTTTTTTGCTTGGCTTACAGTTTGTATGTCACATTTCTGTAGACAGAATGTTCCTGATGTGTTTTTCAATCTCATTCTCTCTTTTTTAAATGTTTAGCTCCTTTTTACAGAGGGTTTTACTTTGAGGTCTGTTGCACAAAAGTAACTCATTAACTGGTGGAGAGAATTGAAGGGGTTGCGGTGAAGAGCAGAAGGCATTTTAAGACATTATGCAGAATTTGGGCTTTCCAATGGTGGAGGATAAACAAAAGGCCCTGGAACATGGTTGACTTCTTGGGAAATGAGCTTGACACTGTGCAGATTGAGTTAAGGTGGCCACAAGACACAGGTGCGGGAAGAGGAAGAGGCTGTGGAGAAGAAGGTGGAACTTAAGAAGATTCAATCCTTGCTTGGCCATTTGGATTTGCTTGTAGGGTGTAACGGGAAGGTAGAGCTTTCTGCAGTGTCTGGGTTTCTCCATGGCAGGTGCAGTTTTGCAGAGGGAGAGAGGGAGAGAGGGAGAGAGGGAGAGAGGGAGAGAGGGAGAGAGGGAGAGAGGGAGAGAGGGAGAGAGGGAGAGAGGGAGGGAGGGAGGGAGGGAGGGAGGGAGGGAGGGAGAGAGGGAGAGAGGGAGAGGGAGAGAGGGAGAGGGAGAGGGAGAGGGAGAGGGAGAGGGAGAGGGAGAGGGAGAGGGAGAGGGAGAGGGAGAGAGAGAGAGAATTTGCCTCTTAGATAGGATCTAAGGGCTTGGATTACTTTCTTAAAATATTTCAATGGTGTCACAATGCTGTCACTACAAGATGAATGGCTCTGCCAGTTTCACATTTTTTCAGATGCAGCTAATTCCAATTGTTTTGTTCTGTTTTGGGGTAGGAGATGGACTGTTGAGCAGTGGCTGGAAGAATGCTTTAGGTCTAGGAGAAGTAATGCATTTTTGCAGTTTTTCCACTGGTTGCTGCTATGGTATTATGGGGAAAATTGCTAGTGGATAAGGTCACTTTCAACGTGGACAGTAAGCTCTGGTTGCATTAGTCAATTCACAGAAAGGAAAGGATGAGTGAATTTTAACTCTGCTGATAGTTTTCTTGTTAGGAGGTCTTAAATTTAACATACTGTTAAAAAAGCAGCATGTGCCAGGAGCAGACAATAACATCACCGGTGCATTGTCTTTTTCACAGTGGCAGAGACTATGTGAGCTGCCGCCAAGTTTGAAAAGGCAAAAGACCAGTATTCCACAAGACCTCTGAGAACTGGGGAAATGAAGGTGCTGGAACTAAAAGAGAAGTCTGTTGCATCATTCACCAGAAAATTATACATGACTTGAAAGGAATTTTTGCATAGCAGCGTAACAAGAGGAGTTAGGTTGGATGATAGTCAAGTTACGAAGCAGAATAATGCTGTTGGTTTAATCATGCGGATGTCTTTCAGCAGTGACCGTATTAGGTAAACTGGTATGTTGGGGGTTTGATCCAGAGTCAAGTGAAATGACTAATATGATATTGGTGGGTTGGGCGAGATAGAAGGGGGTCAATAAGAGGTGTCCGACTTCAGGCCCCTCCCTCTGGCTGAGATTTTATCTTCATTGACCTCTGTTTGTTTTTTCTGGATAGTAGTTGCTTTTATCCTCATTAATGTATAGTTTAGATGTTTTTGGGGCATTTTGTGTTTCACAATTACTGAGCAGATAGAGTAAGACTGTTTACGTGGACAGGGTGTGGTAATGGATCAGGAGGGTGGTCAATTTGGCAACAACGAAACGTGCCAGTTTGGGAAGCAGCAAGAAGTCATTTTGTTTGGTTCAGGAGACGTTTTTAGATGTTCAGTGAAGATCTGGGATACCTTTCTAGAGAAGAGGGTTGAGCGTGAGGGAAGCATTTTCTACATGCTGATAGTTTGGCTTGCACCTACTCTCAGCTGATTCTGGGACTGCTTAAGATGCTTAATAGATTGGGTTATTCTGCTGCCAAATATAGGGCACATTTTTTTTTTCTTTAACTTGGGAGGCTACGGGCACATCCCGTTTGTGTCTATGCCAAGTAAGAGTGGGAAAAAAATAGGCAGGTGGAGGTCAAAGTGTTGTGAGAAGTAAACATTTCTCAGTATCTAAGTGCTGTGAGAAGTATATTGTTCTCCGCAAGCAAGGTCAGTTTAAGTGGGTAACACTATTTAGTGTTAAATTACATTTTGTTTGTTATTTTAGGATTTACAATGGGTCCTTATAGTTCAATAACAGTGCAGCATGTGGGGAAATATGTTTGTCTGTTGGGCAGATAAGAAAGCTGTGCCCAGGCCCTTCGAGAAGCAATTGGGCCTTGATGGAGGTCAAGTTATGGTATCTTGGAAAGTGACAAGCGGGATGAGGAGCAAGCACTTACTCTCTTTTTTATCAAAATATAATGAACGAATTGGCTGTCCAGATCTTTTAGTCCTGCATTTGAGATCAAAATGATTTGGTACAGCTCTCTGTGATTGGATTGTTAAAAATAATTAAAATGTTATCTATCCTCCTTAAAGGATTTGTGGCAAGGCAATAATTTTGTGGACAGAGTGGATACGAGATGTATTTGGAGGGGGGGCTAGAAAGCAGACTGCCACTGTGAAACAGAGATGGCCTGTGAATTGTAAGATGAAGGTTTTCTGTGCTGAAACATGTGGAGATTGTCTAAGTTAACATTTTATTTCGACAAGATGGAGTTAATTTGTCTTTTCTGGACAGTAAGTATTATTTGGTTGCATTGTGACTGTAGCATTAACTTTAGGTGAGCATTTGTGGTGTTGATGAAAAAGTTACTTACCATCAGTAGAGACTATTTTGCTGCAGATCCTTTACGTTAGAATATTTTCCATGAGTCAGAGTGGATCTGAAAACACTTGAGTAGTACCTCTGCGAGCGAGTAGGTGGCATCAATTGTGGCAGATATAACTAAGGGCTTCATTAAAAGGAAGATGTTCTGTTGGAGAGGGGGCAACTCCTCAGCACCATGGCAAAAGAAGCCCCTTCCTCTGTAGCCATAACTAGGGAGAGCGATAGGGCCAGTGTCTGGAGAGTTGCCTAGATCACTAGCATCCACCTTGCGAGTTGATAGTGCCCAGTCCACAGAATATAGTGAACTTTGAGCATCCCTGCCATCGGCAATAGCCAGGAACAGGATAGCTCGGGCCTTTTCCGAGATCATGGGCAGCACTTGCGCCACTGAATCGCAAACTTTGTGAGAATATCAGCCCAAGAGGCACGCAGTGTCACCGACTGCAGTGCAAGGCTGGTGGAAGAGAAAATCCTCTTACCGAATGTGTTCAGATTCTTGGATTCCCTATCCAGTGGTGTGGTCGGAAACGTACCAGGTTTGACTTTGGACAAGGAGGCCTGGACAACCAGACTCTACAGGATAGGTTGCTAGGAGAGGAAACCTGGGTCCCCAGGTGCACAGATGTGAAAGAAGACAATTGTTCTGTGCACAGTCTCTGTGCACAGATCAGCCCATGCCCCGAGTAGGATATCACTGAGGGTTTCATTAAAAGGAAGAAGAGGTTTTGTGGGGTGGAAGCTTGGCAACTCCCTGCTGAAGCACCTCCTGGCCATCATGGTAAATGAAGCCCCTTCCTCTGTAGCCATACTAGGGGGCAGAGATTGGGCCAGTGTCTGGAGAGGTGTCTGGATCACTGGCATCCACCAGTTCCTACTACAAGTTATCTTCAGGTTCTTCCATGGGGTCAAGATAACCATAAGGATCCTCAGATCTGCCCAAATTATAGTTCCCTAAGGCCTGTCAGTGAAAGGAGGTGCTGTCTCCGATTCGTACAGTTGTGTTCCGGGCAACCTTATCCTGCTCCATATTGGAGTTGAGTAAAATAATGGGGTTGATGCCGCTGTGGGGCGTCAGTGGCATTAAGATGGAGCCACTTGAATTGGCTGCAGGGAAGGTTGTAGACTCATGACCACAGCTGATTCGGATCCAGGAAGAGCTCCAAAATGCCCAACTGGTGTACAGGGCAAAAGCACTGGGGAAATCCTGTGTGGGCACCTGCTGAACCTGTGGGGTCTGAAGGCAATCCAGAGGGGTTGGCCCGTCCAAATCGAGGTTCATGGCCTCATATAAACTCCTATAACTGGGTGGGGCTGCTCAAACTCTTGGAAGTTTTGGAAGGCGTAGAGTGGACCCAGACTCGGGCTCCGCGGCTGACGCATAGCAGCAAGGCCTAGAATTTTGGTGTTGTTTCTATGCCTCGCCCAAAGACTTGGATCAGTGCAGTAAAGTCAAAGAGTGCTTTGACTTCTTAGGCTTTTTGGATTGTTTATGCAAATTACCAGACAACGACTTCGAGCAAGCAGATGAGCGCCGGCGGCAGCTCTACTAGGGGGCCAGGACCTTCTACAAAACCATGTCCTAGAGCATTGCAGAGTCGACTGGTGACCGAGAGCTGCAGGGAGCATTACCGAACGGACTTAGGGTTCACTGCTTGACAGTCAGGACAGACCTCGGAGTAAGTAGTAGCCCCGCTCCAGGCACCAGAAGCAAACCAGGTGAGGGTCTGTCACAGAGATCTGCCTGTGACAGGAACTACAGGATTGAAACTCCTCAGGTTTTTTTTAGGGAACATCCCTATTCGCACACTGGGAGCAAATGGTCAAAAGGATTCGACTAAAAATTGAAAAAATAGTCTAAAAAAATGGATTGAGGTAGCTGTCTCTGGTTATGTGCTGATGGGAAAGAAAGAAAAAAACGAATTTCAGGTTGCTGGGGTGGCACGTATATAGGCATAGCACACGTCACATCCGGCGCGGAACCGATCTACCCCCAACTACTAGCATGCAGAGGTACTGCTCAAAATTTTCCAGATTCAGTCTACTTTAGAATATTCCCCAGACAGCAAAGAATATGCAGCTATAAGTCTCTATCAGACATAATTGTTTCAGAAAAGAAAATGAGAGGGGTGTTAGTTGTTGAGGGGGGCAGGAACACTTGGTGGTGCAGAGAAAAAGAACAAGGAAGAGGAGGAGGGCTGGTTCTGTCGGTCACTTCCTTCGTCTATGCCCTTGTATTTCTGCTGTAGCATCTCTGCAGCAAAAAGCCTTTCCATAAACATAGCCTAGACATCGCCAAAAGAGACGGCAGAACACACCCAGACAAGAGGGTAAGGTTCACTTATGATCCCATGGCCCTAGTTAGAAAATGTGCTGTGTCCAGACTAGCTCTGAATATATGTCTGGGGGCAGGCAGATCATCACAGATTACCTCCTTACAGTGATCTCTGGAGTGTTCAGGGAGCCACATCCAGCAAGCCATATGTACAGCATATAAGCAGACAGGCGGCGATGACGGAATTTTCACCACTGCTTTTAATATTTTATACTCTTTATCCAGGGAGAAGTGAGAAAGGAGCCAATATTGAGTTTAGTGGAAGAAGAAATCTGAACCACTAGACTGACCTGGGAATGGTGCAATGGAAGGAAGGTTGGCCTGCACCTCTTTGCTACTCTGCAACTGATTGTAAGGTCCGTAGTTGGTTTGGGCCAGGCCTCCTTCACATATTCTAGAAGTGCCTCATTAAGTGTAGTAGCTCTGCTCCTGGAAATCAGAGTTTTAGCTGGGACCAATAGAAATTCCTGAAGAATTGGTGGTCAAGGTAGGGGCATCGTCGACATTGGCACCAAAAGCTAAAGGGACTGGAGAAGACCCCAGTACAACAGGGTATATTGCCAGAAGTAATGCCAACGGAGCCAGTGGCATGATCAGCAAAACTCTAAGCAGAGCCACGGAGGGTCCTCTGGACCCTGGATGGGATCAATGCTTGCCTCCTCTTTATTACACCGTGGAGGAATAAGGTTGGGTCGGGGCAGATTCCAGGTAGCCTGACCCCAGTAACATGAAATTCATCTGTGCCAGAATTTGTGCAGTTGGGTCCTCTAAAGGAGGAGAAATTCCCACTGGTTCTGGCTCTGGAGAAGAAGGAGCTGGAGGAGAACACTGAGTGACTGAGTTACGGGGGACTTATCCTTTGACCCTGACCACCTACTAGTAAAATCTGAATGATTCCTCTTTCTATGTCTCCTCTTCTTCTTGGTAGACTATGATGACAGTGAGGTTTGTGAAGTGGACCTCCATAAGGACACAGACCTTGATCGGCAGTGATCATCTTAGGCCCAGGCCATGAAGCATTTGGTCTCCCTCTCCTAAATCGCCTTACGGTTCATTTATAGGCATATGTTGCAAGATTTTGTATCATGTCCCAAAACGAGGCACTAGTGTCATTCAGGGGGAATATGTGATCAACATCTGACCATCACACTTGCAATAGGGCTTAAACCCTGACTTTTTTGGTGAAGATATGACACTACTAGCACTGCTCTAATTAATAAAGCAGAACAAATTGGAGAGCCAATATTCACTTCAAGCTGAAAAGAGAAGCTCTAGATCTTCGTGTGAAATAAATTAAACTGATGTCAGTATGGCGGCGGGGGGGGGGGGCATATGGCTGAAGAATCTACAGGTAGAAGTATCAGAACCAGCAGCTGCCTAGCCCTCGCTCCTTTTCCAAAACTGAGGTCTGCCGGTAAATATTTCTACTAGTAATAAGGGCTAGGAGAGATTGAAGTTGTCATGCAGAGGTGGGAACACATTACCAGTGGGACAAGAGGCATGGGACAATGAACTCCTGACACAGTGCTACACCATTTCAGTAAATCCTACCCAAAGAACACTAGGACAAGAACGACAAACCAGTTGAACAGGATGAGAAAATCTATCCGAGCTGCAATTAAATAGGGGAACAGCTAGACAGCGCAGGGTCTGTCAAAAACAGAGACAAAAAACAGAAAAAGTACGAACACCGCACTTCCCCCTACAAAGTGACCTCCAGAAATAAAACTTGGTACAGTCAAAACTTACAGGAGTTATGGTGAAATCTTATGCCTTTTTACCCACACTTACATTGTTACAGTAAAAGCTTATGCCACTTAACCTACACTTGCATGGGCCATGAAATGTCTAGCAAACCCACAATCACAGAAAACTTTACAATACAACCAAAGGCACAAAGAGATCAAGAAATTGGTAAATTCTGCATTACAGGGGCGTGGCTTCGGGCGTCAAGATGGCGGTCGCACTCTGAGAGTGCTCTGGACCCCTCCGTCATCCGCCCTCAGAAGCCGCCATCGAGAGGTCTACCATGCTGCCCTAGCCGCCGCTGTGAGCTCCCGGACCTCGGGGAGGCCTCCGGCGCTAGCGCTGGCTCAGTCCGAGCCGTGAGAGCTGTGAAGGCTGGATGCGACCGGGTCGGTGGGTCTCCTAAGATGGCGGCCGGGCTGACGGCGCCGGGATGCGCCTCGGCGTTGGAGCCCGCCCGCTGACGGGGCCTCCTCCGGCGCCGGTGCCGTGTGCGGGGCTGGAGTGCCTGGGGCGAGCTGAAACCTGGTGTCCCCGGGGGACGGGAGAGCGACGAAGCCGGCGTTCTCCGTTGGTCCTCGGAGGGCCGGACTATGAGGTGCTGGACCCGTGGGCCCGGCGAGAGGCCCGGAGAGAGTGAGCCCCGGGAGAGGGGCTCCCCTGCCTGACTCGAGTGGACGTGGTCGGGCCCCTGGACAGGGGCTTGCCCGCTAAGAAGACCGCGCGGAGTGTCCTACGGAGGGCGTCTGGACCGGATTCTGCAGTCCGGAGCCCACGGGCCGGCTTGTGATACCCTGCCTATGCGAGGGGAGAGTAGCGAGGACGACGTGGAGGAGGTGAGCTGTGCGGCTACGGGGACGTGACTGTGCGGCACGGCCGCTGATCCTGGGCGACCGGGGTGAAGTGGACGCCCGCGGCCCCCCCTGGTCCGCCCGCGCAGGAGCGCAGTTGCCCCTCACGCCAGAGAGGAGAGGAGGAGGGGAGAAGAGAGATCGGGGCCCCCCTCCCCATAAGTAAGCAGCGTAATGGGAACTCAGTAGGGCGCAGCGGGCCTGAACACTAAGGCTGTGCCCTGCGATTCACAATCCCTAATTTTAAAGAGACTCCCCAAAGGCTTGCCCCTATTCCACAGCCGCAATTTTGATAAAGCACGCCAATAACCTCGGAGATGGGAATTTAATTGCGACGCGCTGGGGCTCGCGGATGGTCATCGAGCCCCCACGACTTCCCGTCTTTCCAAAACTGTCTGATAGGAGAAGAAACTGGCCACGGGGTAATCCAGCTACACATGACTGAGTGGAAGCCAACAAATTCAAAGGTCCTTGACATATTTCGCTGGCACACCCTGTTGGGGCCCGACCGCTGTGTCTTCCCTGTAGATGCGCTTAGGGTGCTGAATTTGGACGGAAGAGCTGCATAATTCGATCTGGGTTCTCCATCCCCTCCCTCCGAGATAACATGGGGAAAGACAGAGCAAGTAAACACCCTCCACCCTCTCAACCAAAGATTGATCAATTTGCAACGCCAACAGGTCCGAGAGGGGGCGGAGAGACAGCCACGGGGGACCCAACACCAGACGGAGTGAATGCCATCCTCCTGGCAATCCAGTCTTCGCAATCAGCTGTAGAGACTAAAATCGGAGAGGTGCGTGAGGAGATGGGCCTTATCAGGCAGGACCTCAGAAATGCGGCAAATCGGATCACTAACGTGGAGGGCAGAGTCTCTTGCAACGAAGACGAACTAGCTGACCTTAGAACCAAGGTGGCCCAGTTACAAACTCGAACAGCAGAATTACATAGCCGGGCAGAAGATGCGGAAAATCGATCGAGACGAAACAACCTACGTTTTGTAGGATTCCCGGAAGGCGCGGAAGAGGATAAAGCCACAGAATTTTTAGAGCAATGGATCAAAAGCTGGATGCCAGACCAATCTCTTTCACCTTGGTTTGCAGTGGAACGTGCGCACAGGGCCCTTGGTCCTCGCCCCCCTCCGGGCGGTCCAAAACGGCCGATGATTGCCCGAATCCTCAACTTTAGAGATCGTGACAATATCCTCAAAGAGGCGAGGCGCTCTGAAAATCTTCAGTGGGACAACTACAAAATCTTAGTATTTCCAGACTATACCCGGGAGGTCCAGGTCCGCCGCCGCTCATATGAGCAAGTGAAACAAAAACTTAGGGCGATGCAGCTTTCGTACATGCTCCTTTTTCCTGCGAGACTCAAAGTTATTATGGCAGACAAGGCGTACTTCTTCGATTCCCCGGAAGAGGCATGGGACTGGCTGACTGAGGAGGGCGTCGGGGCTCGGAGGGGCCCGGCGGCGCGAAGAGGGGAGCCCTTCCGGGGGGATCCCCCCCCAGCTGGTGGGCCCTGGCGGGGTCGTAAACGTACTAGGTCTCGAAGAGGAAGACGAGGACACTTGGACACTTCTGTGAACGGAGAGGCGGTGGGAGAGGCTGGCCCACAAATGGGAGGGTTGCCCGTTGAGTCTCCGACGGGACAGATTCAGGCGCAGGCCGAGGAGGAGGGCCGTCTGAGTCAATCCCCAGCGCTTGGCTGACGTGTTCCATGGAGCCCCGAATGGAGCGCATGGGGAAGTTTGGAGAGTCTGGTCCACCTTGAAGAAACCCGTGATGGGCTACAGCGGGGATACAGGCTCCCCTCAAGTACTGTAAAATATGGCTTGACTTCTAGTGAATAATTGTAAATGATCCGTCTTAATGGAGGGGTCCATCACTCCACTCCTATGGCAGTCCTTATGGCTGTCTTGTTTTGGTTGACGGTTAGGGCGACAGATGCTTCCTGGGTGGGAGTATGGGGTGGGGGGCGGTTTTGGGGGAGGAAGGTTAAGTTAGGGTTAGTTAGATGTATTTTGAGTATTGCGTTATTAAGTTTTAATTGGTCATTCCTTAGCCCACTGACTGGCATCCAAAGCTGTAAGACTCCTACGCAACCCACGTCTGGTCCACATTGACACAAATCATTTCTTGGAATGTGAACGGGCTGCTAGATAAGATCAAGAGATCTGCAGTAATTAACACTCTCCGTAGATATTCCCCATTGGTAGCCCTATTGCAGGAAACACACCTCATGGGAACTAAATGCCCTATGTTGGCCCGAGGGGGATTTTATAGGGTCTATCACGCAGGCTTCTCTAGGGGATCAAGAGGGGTAGGTATCCTGCTTCATCGCTCACTGCCCATGGTGGTAACATCTACGAGATCCGATCCACAAGGCAGATTCATAGTAGTCTCAGGACTACTTCGTGGCGTGACATTGAATCTTGTATGCGTATATGCCCCCCCAGCGGGATTTGACACCTTCTTATGTTCACTTCGACATGTGGTGGGGGGACTCCCCCAAGGAATCACAATAGTAGGAGGAGACTTTAATGCGGTTCTAGACCCTAGATTAGATGTGTCAGGAGATGTCACAGCGGGCAGGTCGGCCCGAGCCACAGGCCTTAAGATTTGGGCAGACAGCCTAGGCCTATGTGAAGTGTGGAGAACTTGGCACCCTATGGAGCGTCAATATACGCACACGTCTGCTGCCCATCAGACACACTCTAGAATTGATCTAATATTTATGCCGGCCATGGACTTCTCCGGTGTCACGGGAGCAGAGATACTGTCCCGTGGGGTGTCGGATCACGCACCGGTGCGAGTCCGACTGGGCGGGGTAGACCTCACCAGGCGCCCGGTATGGCGCCTAAATGCTTGGCTCTTGCAAGATGAAGATTGTGTCCTCGGGATTAGAGATCGTCTCACGCAGTACTTTGAACTGAATGTGGGAACAGTCCAGTCGTCAGGCACGCTATGGGCTGCCTACAAGGCTATCTTGAGAGGGCAGGCTAAGTGCCTCTTGCGAGCACGTGAGCGCATTCGTGAGTCACGTGTGTCCGAGTTAGAAGCGGTAGCGTTAAAACTGGAACGCCAGCAAGCAGTCTTATCCGACATCCCCACATTGAGGCAGCTCACCAGGGTCCGAGAGGAAATTAAACACCTAACACTTGAGTCAGCGAAGCATATGTGGAGGGCATCGTCCGCCCGTATTTATGGCTGGGGGGACAAAAATGGGAAGCTCTTACACTGGTTGGCCACTCGACCCTTAGCTAACAGAATCATTCCCGAAATTAGAGATAACACAGGTACCCTTCACAAGACACCCATCGAGATTGCACAGAGTTTTGCTTCCTATTATGCATGCCTATACGCAGAACACCCCCGGCCTACGGTTGAAAAAGCTTCCCCCCTCCTGAACGACATAACACTCGCCAGAGTGTCTCAGGCGACTAGGGACAGGCTGGACGAAGCACTTGACCTAGCGGAAGTAACAAGTGCGATTGCCAGTCTGGCTTCAAGCAAGACACCAGGTCCGGATGGGTTTCCTGCGGAACTGTACAAGAAATGTAGTGACATTCTGGCCCCACACTTACTTGAGATGTATAGAGAAGCCGAGCAGAAAGGTCACTTCCCCTCAGGGATTGACCTTGCTACAATAGTAGTAATCCCGAAGACCCAGCCCCCATCGCCAAATTGCTCGGCTTATCGGCCTATCTCCCTCCTCAACACTGAGATCAAGGTGCTAGCCTTGATCCTTGCCAATAGATTAAAAGAGGCAATGCCCGTCTTGGTGCACCCTGACCAATGCGGCTTCATGCCTACGCGGAGCACCAGGCACTGTATTAGGCGTCTACATTTAGCCTTAGCACACCGTAAAATCCTGTCACACACCCCTCTAGCGCTGCTCCTACTTGATTTCGAGAAGGCCTTTGATACAGTGGATTGGTCCTATCTTGAACAAGTACTTATTAAAAACGGCCTTGGACCCAAGTTCCGAGGTCTTGTGGGACTGCTCTACTCTAATCCGACGGCTCAGGTCCAAGTAAACGGAGTGGTCTCAGGGGTGTTCCCGATCGGGCGTGGTACCAGACAAGGATGTCCACTATCCCCCTTACTCTTTGCATTAATAATAGAACCCCTGGCGAAGTTATTTCGAGAGGATCCTCTGATGGAAGGCTGGTCTTGGCCAGTGTGTCCAGAAGACCGTGTGGCACTTTATGCGGACGATGTCCTATTATACATAGCCAATCCGGCCAGGAGCGGTCCCCGTATCATGCAAATTCTGGATGTCTTCTCGGAGGCATCGGGTCTCGCCCTAAACCCCCAAAAATCCCTGTTGGTTCCGCTCCATCAATCTAGAGATTGTATGGACTGGCAACAAAGTATTCCAGTGCGAAGAAATAGCTTCAAATACCTGGGGGTGCATGTCGCAATGCTCCCTGAATTAGCATGGGAGCTCAATGTCACACCTTTAACCAGAAGAATCAAAGACGATCTTCAACGTTGGAAGGACCTTCCTCTTAATTTGCTGGGAAGAATCGCACTCTATAAGATGATGGCCCTTCCCAGACTTCTCTACCTCCTTCAAAACTATCCTAACCCTATCCCCATGAAATGGTTTAGAGACATGGACTCGCTAGCACGCCAATTTCTATGGAGTGGTACCCGTCCCCGGCTAGCGCTTAAAACCTGTCAGAGAGATGTTAATGAAGGGGGCTTGGGAATGTCTAATGTCCATTACTACCACCTGGCGACGCAACTACTAGTGATCAACGACTGGTTGGGGGGGGGTTGGACAGATCCGGCGTACCGTCTGGAACTCCAGACATTGACCTACCCCAAGATCTTTGACGCCCTATATGGTGGTAAGATCACTCGTGAGACCCCTGGGGTGACAGGGGTGGTGCTGCAGGGATGGCGGACGGCTCAAAAGATCTCGGGATGGTGGGGACGCCTTACTCAGCAGACCCCACTGTGGCAGGGGACCTGCTTGGGCGAAGTTGTGGGTCTTGAGGGATTCCAGAAATGGGATATTATAGGCATCTCTACTCTGGGAGATGTATGGGAGGGCACGAGCATGCGTTCCTTTGAGGATCTCCAAGAAATCTTTGCACTAAATAAGACACAGTTCCACAAGTACCTCCAAGTACGACATGCCCTTCTGGCGCAGGTCCAGCCAGGGAATAGCATACCCGTAAGCAGTCCTATGGAGAGGAGGGCTCTGATGGGGAATCTGGGCAGGGGAGGTGTCTCCCAGGTGTATCGCACATTAATCTCTACTACGGCCTGCTCCCTGGAGGAACTTTGTCAGAAATGGGAGGGATGGGTGGGCCCTCTTGAGGAGGAGGACTGGACTGAAGCTTTGGCAGCTCCCCACTCCCCGACTATGACGACACGTCTCTGACTAATACAGACATATTATCTTCATACTGCTTACCTTGCACCCTCCAGATTGCACAGAGCAGGACTCCGGCCTACGGCTGATTGTCCCCGCTGTATGAGCCCTAAAGCTGATTTTTTCCATATGGTGTGGTCATGCTCGGTTATCAGTACATATTGGAAGATGATCTCGCGTGAGGTCTCGTTGATTCTGCAAGTTGACGTGGCGCTGACACCATTGACATCCCTATTAGGGGTTATGGGAGAATCGGGACTACGTAGAGCAGAACGTACCTGGCTGGGGGTGGCATGCCTAGTGGCCAAAAGAGACATCGTGGCGGACTGGAAAGCCACTATGGCTCCGGCCCTGACCAAATGGAGGAGGGGAATGGACTGGTGTGCCCAATGTGAAAAGCTTGTATATGAGGTTAGAGGGTGTCCGAGTAAGTATAACAAGATCTGGGGGAAGTGGGACGGAATGACATTTTAACCCCCTGGGATGCGGACCGACACAGTGGAAAGAAGAACCCTTACACACTCCACCAACTCCTTTGGAGGGAAATGAGACACATACGTGGCACATTGGTATTGACATGTACCGTCTATCTACTCAAGGTGCTGTCTGGGGCTTTGGAGCTGACCACTGTTTGGTGCCCATTGGCGCCTTGTTACTTTATTTTTAGTATATAATTGTATTGTTTGTTTTGTATTACTTTATTTTATTGCAAAATCAATAAAAATTCGTTATTAAAAAAAAAAATTCTGCATTACATCATAATGGAGAAACATACCTCGAAAACAGAGAACCAGTGGTCTGTGTGTGTGAGAGACAACGTAGACATTTCTGGGTCTCCATCATCTCCAGTTCACACACGTCTTCCTTAGAATTCATGAGCCATCCGGGTTTGCAACATGGCCCTGGTGGTGGTCAAAAATGATATTGTACGGCTATGGGGAGCTAAAAATTATATTGTACAGCTATGGGGAGCTAGAATGGTACCGAGCTCGCCCAACTGGTGCATGCTGGCGGAGGTCACAGTATACAAGGCAAAAGGTTCCCCAAGGAAGTTTGTTAATATATGGTCCAAATGTAGGGATACACAAGACGTCGTTTTGGGAATCTGATGAAGGGGAGACGCAGGCAGGAGG
This sequence comes from Pleurodeles waltl, assembly GCF_031143425.1. Taxonomy (NCBI): domain Eukaryota; kingdom Metazoa; phylum Chordata; class Amphibia; order Caudata; family Salamandridae; genus Pleurodeles; species Pleurodeles waltl. Next base: position 53,766,519 of record NC_090441.1, on the reverse strand, counting down.
AGGGACACATGAAAAAAAGGATAGCATCGCAGGGTTATAATGCAGACAACAAGGGTGGGAGAGACCCAAGAAAAGATTTTACATAACAGCAATATGTGGCCGCTGGCCGTTCCTCGTCAATGTGGCAATAAGCTGTCGAATAGGATGTAATTTGTTGCTGGTCCTCCACATCAGCTGTGTTGATGCTGGAAAACCAATAAAAAGAGTTTTAAAAAAATCCAGAGGCATCCTCCCCGGTCTAAAAAGCAGGCACTCGCCCTCCTCAGAGTCAAAAGCAGCAACTGCCTTTTCAATCTATACACAACGCACGTCCACAAAAATGCAGATCCATCATTTCAAACGCACTAAACAAACCCTTAAAGAACAAAAAGTGCGTCAGGCTATATGACATTTTACCTTACAAATTACACAGTGACCCCGCCTTCATACTATATAGTAGAAGGTTGTACTATATAACAGCCCTTTCTCGAAAGTAAAAGAAAACGAACTCAGAAGTTTCCATACAGGGACGTGGCTAGACGGTGTCACTGGGTAACGAAAACATTATGTAGACCAAGGGATAGCCGCTTAAAACACAATTACGCCGGCCTTAGCGTCGATAAGTGTTATTTATTCCCTTTCGTCCTGCTGTAATGTCTAACGAGCAGGCAAAAAATGAGCGAATAATTCACGAGACCAAATGAGACTATTTTTGAGCATGAACATCTGTTGAGAGTTTAGGTCACAGGCTTTGATTAATTTACAGGGTAGGTAACCACAATGTAGTTACTGGTTAACTGATCTATGTTACACTAATAACCTATACTGAGGTGCATAAAAGCATCCAGGCACGGTCCTACTACTGTAGTAAGTTTCTTTGGGTCAGGGCCCGCTTACAGAAGCCTTATTCTTAGCAGATTCCCTCACTGACTTCACTGCACATTGCTTCCATGGGCTCATTATTCCCAATTGTCTCAGGCAATATGGAGCTCTGTATTCGCTCCATGCTACCTTAGGATCACCATGCAACTTCCTGAATTTTTGCATTAAGGAGCTACTGCCTAGAAAACTTGTTAATTGCCTACAGCAAACTGTGTGTCGTACACACTATAACATTATTGCATTATGCAGATCATTTGCATTGTCACCTGGCCAACTCTGTATTGCGATGAAGGTATCAAACTGACCAAACACAAAGCATCAATGCACATGCAACTGCAGAAATACTGCATTCTGAATTTTTATGATACAGAATATAGTCAGTGAATGCCCGTGAACAACAAATGCACAAAATGAGGCTTGCAGGAGAAAGCAGCCCTCCACCTTTTCAAAATTCCAATACTGGGACCTCTGATATGGATAGGGACTTCAAACTTTAACAAGTGCCACACTCTGAAAAAGATATCCATGGAAACGCTCTCTGCACTCTGTAATGGCCACAGCTGCCACTCTCACAGCTGAAGCTATTCCAAACGGACATCTTCCATTCTGCAAATGTTTAGCGACCGACAAGGCTAATCTGTAAACTTTTAATGCTGTGCGTCTTCTTAAACAGTTGCACACCACTGATACCACAGGGATATCTTCACACTCTTCCTAAGATAGGATTCTACAGTCAGGATTCCCATTGGTAGTTTACATTAAAGTTTGATCCTTGAAACCACTAATGCTGAGTGATTCTTAGGGTCCAGAAGATTTAAGGCCCTGATGGTGACTTGAGCTTTGTTCTACTAAATGATTGACTGCATTCAGCCAAAAGAAAATCATCTAAGAATTTAGCAACTGCACAAGGTAACAATCAGTAGATATGGTAGGCTGTAACACTGCACCTGCACAACAGCTTTAGATCATTTAATTCATGTTCGCCATGCGAATGAAGGCCTCATGATTACATAGGAAACCATAAGAATCCCACCAATCCAAACGCAAGCGAATAAAACGGAAGTTATGGAATTGCTGGGTGGGTTTAGCCAGGCACATTCAAAATTTAAAACCAAGTGGCTGTGAGTGCATTGCGATATCTACTAATTTAGTATCAGCCAAACACTTCTTTTTTTGTAAACACAAAATGCATGGTTGAATCCCGTGCGGAGATCCATGAAGATCTATGTTACTTTCACTAGTTGGAGGCTCCGGAAGTGAAAAGAAAACAGACAACAGCAAGAGTAGCAGTGCACGTGGCCAGTTGTATAGGTTAATGAAAATAAAATATTACCAGGAAAGGGAATTAGCTGACTAATCGAAAGTGCATATTCCCCAAGTAAGGGAGGAGTCTAACACTGCTTTGAGAGTAAGGTGAGTCCTGAGTAAAACCTGGAAGTGAAACCGTGCAACAGGATGGCACTCTTCATTATTACAAAGTAAGACAATCTAGCGTTCATTATCTCCTTGTCCCAGTCATTACATTAGGTTTCTTTTATTTAGCAGACTCGTAGTAATGAAGATTATTGGTAAGTAATCCGGCATTGTTAGGATCCGGGTGGGTGATCCGCACCGCAAAGGCTGTGGTTGGCAATTCTGAAAGAAAATATTTGCCTGCTGCAAGACAGCAGCCAGCGAACAGCTAAGTAAACAGGAGTGTACATTCACTCCCTGCATTCTCTGCACATCCACCCCCCTCCCTAGGAATCCACTGGGTCAGCGGGCTGATCTCAGCCTGTCATGAAGAGAAGCTTTGTCCAGGGTAATAACGGACCAGAACAGTCCATACAGAGCCAACTCTGGCCTCGCCTACATGGCTTCGGCTGCTTTTATGACTCAGCAACATCGGTCTCTTGGGCAAGATTGCAAATGTTTCACTGAATCAGATAAATAACCCAATGCTCAGAACTGTGCTTCCGATTGGACGGGGGTGTTTTGGGAGGGGGGGGAGGAATGCGGGGGGGGGGGGGGGGTGTATGGATGGTCATATCTTCTCCCGTCCTCCTATCCGCGCGCTCTCCCCCGCTACACTGGTCTCTCTTTTTGACTCATTCCCCGAGGCTCGTGTCCTGATGTTATCCTATGTATTCCCTGTGATATGTTTCCGAAGTGTGATTCGCAACATTTAGGGGTGGTTCAGTCTGTCAGTGACCTTTGTGAGTATTCTGTTCTGTATCTTTCTATTGCTCACAACAAACAATAAAGAATTGCAACACAGAACTGAGTAAGGATAGATTGAAGCCAAAGATTCAAAAGGCTAAATGAAGTATCCGTGGTAGCTTACACGCTAGGAAAAATCTTAAGTATCTTTGTGAAGGTGTCTGTTATGGGTCTAGTTGGCTTTAAGCAGTAAGCAGCGAGACTTTTAGGGGTGGGTGAAATGTTAACTTGCGCCCGTGAAGTTTTGCAAGCTTTATTAACTTCACGATTTGTAAAAAGCCACAAACAGGAAATGATCGTCTTACTCTGTTATGACTCTTGGGACTTGGTGTTAGATAAACTCGGGTTGGTCGGTGAAAGGCCGACAGAAAGGACCGAGCTGTGGGAACAGTGGCAACATTTTAATATTAATGTTTGGACAGGCAGGAGTTCTAAGCGAAATCTGGAGGACACCTACGAATCACACCGGAATGCCTTTTACTAAAGGAAGTGGTTTGTGCTACAAAGCTCTGTTGAGAAGTTTTCAATATGAGATTATCAACACATTTTATTGTTACCAGTTCGAAGGATGACATGAAAGCTATAAAGTTAACTGAGGACACTATAGACAATGATTGCACTTTAGTGATATTGAGGAAGGAACACTGAGAAAGGGAGACCAAGGGAAAACGTTCACTGAGAAAAAGGGGAAAAGAAGAATGCAGTGGCTGCTCATCAAGAATCAATGGTGCCTGGGTGGAGGACCAGACCAACCTTGTTTTGCCACTATTCACACAATAAACGGCCATCACAGGGCAGTAATGGAGCAACAATTACACAAACACACACACACACACACAGAATGGGCACAGTATTGGCATCTGCAGGGTAAGCTTCCTTTGTACACACAAACGGTACCACAGAGGCTGAAGCAATGCAACATTTACTAACAAATGGAAGAGGAAGAGTATGGTATACGTAAGTGCACACCAAACTCAAACACAATGAATGCAAAAGATTTACAGAGTGCACTAATAGGAGAGAGAATGGCAACGTAAATACAAGTTTCTCTCACACACTGATTGTGAACATAGAACACAGCAGCAATGCGAGCTTCAAATCACACACACAAGAGAACATCACAGACTGTAGTACAAGGTTCACTTGCACAAAGATACAGTGCAGGCAGCAATACATGATCCTCGTATATACACAGCAGACAGGCAGCAGCAGCAGTGCAAGGTTCACTAGACTAGAGCAGGCTTTCATCGTGTACATACGAAGTACGCCACAGTGCAAGCTTCCCTTCCAAATGGAAGGTACAGCGCAGGCATGCTGCAGGGCTGAAAGGCCTTGGTGCAATCCATTTTCAACCTGCTCCTCATTCTCTCACTCTGACCAACAAGGTATGTTTTCAGGTGCTGAAGACCCATGTCAGGAGCCCAATAACGTAATATCAGGAGTCCACTAACAAATATTCTAACTTATTTTATATGTTGCTCATCAACAGAGTATTAAACTTTGTTTAGTGATGGGGTACAACCAAAATGGTACCCTTAACATGGGCGACTACATTCTCATTAACCAGACTGTGACATTAGAGCCGGTTGGTGACCACAAATAAACAGTTGTGTGGTAAAGAGCTTTTTAACTGCAACCCTGTGTGGACGCTTCTTAATGGCTCGCCCTTATGTAAATCTGTTTAGTATGTCACAAATATGTCATACCTGATCCACACTAATTGTGTGTTGTGTGCATGACAATGCTTTGGTACAAGAGGTTGGGTACACACATTGGGAGTCCCATTTTTTGGGGTCAGGTCTGCGATAGCATGTGCTAGCACATGTGTATCGCTTGTGAGACGCTGTTTCAGTTAGAAAGGTACTTGGAGCCCACCTGTCGCTCACCATTTGTTGGCTTGTGTGGCACTCTTCTTTACAGCCTCGTAATTCATCCACTTCAGGCCTAGTATCATTTCTGATCCTGTCGGTAAGCAGGGACCAAGCACTGATTGATTTAACTTAATTAGTGCCCGTCTGCTACTCCCAACGTGATTGAGGTACTATTTCTTCCCCCGTTTCCCCGTTGCGTGCTACTCTCTCATTAGTGTTAGGACCTTGAGGACTGGAACAACCACTCCCTCTTGAAACATTGGAATCAACGCCTGAATGTCCTGAATCCGCTGTGGCGGAGGAAAGGCCCGATTCAATGTTGTGTCCAGTACTGCCCCTATAAACAGGAGGAGTTGAGAGGGCTTCAGGTGAGACTTGGGCATGTGTATCAAAAAGCCCAGACTGAACAACAACTGGGTTGTCATCTGCAGGTGATGCAGCACAAGCCCCGGAGACTCGGCTTTGATCAACCAATCATCCAGGTAAGAGAATACTGCTATTCCCTTCCTCCTGAGGTTTGCTGCAACCACCGCCATCACCTTCGTGAAGACTCGAGGCGCGGAAGTAAGACCAAAAGGAAGGACCGCAAACTGGTAGTGTTGCGACCCCACCACAAACCGGAGATACTTCATGTGTGACTTGAGAATGGGAATATGGAAATAAGCATCCTGCAAGTCGACAGACACCATCCAATCCTCCTTGTTCAACGCCATAAGTACCTGTGCAAGAGTCAACATTTTGAATTTCTCCTGTTTGAGGAGCCAATTCAAAATCCTCAGGTCCAGGATAGGCCTCAAACGACCATCCTTTTTGGGGATATATCTTGAATAACATCCCTGATCCCTCTCCTGCTCGGGAACCAACTCTACTGCACCTTTTGACAATAGGGAGAGGACCTCCTGTTCTAACAACAGGAGATGGTCTTCTGAACAAAAGGAAGGACGGGGAGAGAAGGGAGGAGGAATCACCCGAAAGGGAAGGGCACAGCCTTTCCTCACCACACTTATGACGCAGGAGTCTGATGTGATAAGACTCCCATATGGGAAGGAAAAGAGACAACCTTCCCCCTACTGGAGATACATGGGACGCAATGGTTAGAGGACTAGGGTTGCTTCCCCTGTTGCACCCCCCCTGAGGAAGAGGAAGAGGCAGGGCGCTGCTGTAGGGTGGCCCCCTCTAGTGCAGACTCTACCCCGCCCCCTAAAAGATCTGTACGGGAGACTTGAGGGCTGTTGGCCTGTCTGCTGCGATCTTCCACGAAAGGACGCCCCTCGTCCAAACACCCTAAAAAATCTGAATGATCTAAAAGGGGTCGAAACAGCTTGCAGGCCCAAAGATTTTGCCGTTGCCCTACACTCTTTAAAGCGCTCCAACAGAGAGTCAGCTTTAGTGCCAAATAACTTACTGCCATCAAAGGGCAAGTCTGACAGAGTGGCTTGGACATCTGACGAGAACCCAGACGTACGGAACCAAGCATGACGTCTGGTAGCGATGGAGGTTCCCATGGCTCTAGCAACCAAGTCCATGGTGTCCAGTCATGATTGTATGACCTGCGTCGCCGCAGCCTGGGCATCCGTAAGGAGTCCTTGCAAGTCTTGGGGCATATCAGGCAACGCCGCCTTAGCTGCATCCATAACAGCATAAATGTATCTACCCAGGATACATGTGGCATTTGCTGATTTAAGTGCCATGCTGCAGGACGAGAAAACCTTCTTTGCAGACTGCTCCATCCTTTTGGACTCCCTGTCGGATGGCACACCAGGGAAGGAGCCAGGAGCAGACCGCGAGGAACAAGACGCCTGTACCACCAGACTCTCCGGAGACAGGTGTTTCAAAAGGAACTCAGGATTCCCTGGAGCTGACCTATACCTTCTGGCCACCGACCTGTTCACCGCCGATGAAAAAACAGGCTTTTTCCAAACCTCGACGATGGGATCCATAAGAGCTTCATTGAAAGGCAGCAATGGATCCGCAACAGCAGGGGTAGGATGTAGCACCTCCGTCAGGATATTTGTCTTGACCTGGGCAACAGGAAGCAGGAGTTCTAAGAAATCAGTAGCCTTTCTGATGACAGAATGAAACGAGGCTGCCTCCTCTGTATAATCCCCTGGTGAGGCTAAATCCCATTACGGGAAAGTATCTAACCCACTGGCAGTGTCTAATCCTTGAAAGTCACACAGGGGCTCCACAATCTCCCCTTCCTCAAGTAGCTGTCTCAGGTATTATCTTTCCTCCAACAATCTGAGGGCCTTCCTTCGGGAACGCAACTATGCCTCCAACCCCGGCGTCGACAAAGAGTTGGCCGACGTCGAATAGCGGTGTCGAGAAGGTTTCACCACACGATCTCCGGATCCATCCGATGCCGGAGATGGATCCATCGGTGCCGTGAACAACTGATCTCCACCCATCGACGCCATCCGACTTCGGGACGCTTCCATCTGAATAGACACCGGCATCGAAGGTCTTTCCACCGACGTCGACTGTTGCACTGCCGGTGCCGGACTAGCGGCCCCTACGGGGCAGAATGGCATGAACAGCATCGGTCTATAAGGAGCCGGAGCGCCTAAATTAAATGCAAAGGGACCAGTGGGGCCAGCCGGCGCACCACCTCCCGGCGCCATGCTCTGAAACATGGCAACATGGCATTAAGGAATGCGGCTGGATCCGTCCCCGGAGTAGGAAAGACAGGATACTCCTGTGGAGCAGGTGCCGGAGCTGAACCCGGATCCTGGACATCCGGATGCGCCGGAGATGAGCAAGGACTCTGAGGTTCCACCACCTCAAAGACCGACGGCGCCGGAGGAGTCTGCGGAGTCGAAGGCTGAGGAGTCACCGTTGGGCTGACCTCCCATGACTTATGGCACCGAGCAGATGGAGACCTCGACCGGCTCCCTCTGGAATGACGCCGGGAATCGGGATGGCGCCGCTTCTTATGACTCTTCGCCGACTTCCCCGACGAAGATCTATGGCGACTCCTCTTCTCCTTTTTAGCTTTTGCTAAAAACAACTTGGCTTCACGCTCCTTCAGAGCTTTGGGATTCATTTTCTGGCACGAACCACATTCCTGGACGTCGTGGTCCGAGCTCAGACACCATAGACAGTCGTTATGCGGGTCAGCGACTGACATCCAACTTCCGCATTCTCTGCAAGGCTTGAACCCTGACTTCTTCAGAGCCAACATCCCGAAAAAACACAAAATATCCCTTTTAACAGAAATCGACACAAGAGCTGGAGAAATAACCATTATCGGAGGCACGGAAAAAAGGGAACGGACGTCAGCATGCCGGCGGGGACCTCTTTTTGCCACGATGATGTCAGACGGAGCCGCGTGGAGTCGGGCAATTGTGACGTCCTCGCCGACGTGCTGAGCTGGAAAGACATTTCCGTCAAATGCTGCGCATTGGGGAGAATTCATTAGGTGAGGAATCCACAGGTAGTTGTATCCATCAGAATAACCCTTTAGGTGGGGGGGGGGGGGGGGTCAAAATCGTTTATAGGTAGCTTTTAAAATGATTAATCAACTAAGGAAGGGCTTTCAGTGTACTACCATTATGGACCCTACTTAGGGACTGGTATATTGTTAGAGTCTTTGTACCAAAATCTACATCAGTAGCACTGGAATGATGCGGCAGCAAAAGATCAGATTATGCAGCAAGATTGATAGAATTATGCGACAAGAAAATGCAAATTATGAAGTATAACATGGCACAATCTGTAGCAGTATTATACTGATATTTTATCATTTTACCTGCTATTGGCCCTGCTTGGGCAAAGTTTAAACATTAATCCCAATTTAGCACGTGCAATTAGCAAATCCACAACTAAAAGGTAACCCCTGAACCTTTGCAAGGGATCTACCACTGTGTGGAGTTAAACTTTCTGTTTAGTAACTTTTGATACGTTTGAGCTGGAAACATTGTGTTTTTGTGAAATCTGCAATTTATGAAGCGGACAGAGGTGGAAGACGCCGCAGCCACAGAAGCACTTAAGCCGTTCTTTTTTTTGCCTCTGTGATTTCTAGTTATGATCATGTTTTAAGAAAAAACAAAATATAATTACAATTTATCTGTATTTAGTGTAGCATTCCACAAGTGCCATTTCTAAATACCCTTTTACCTAATATAAGGGTGGTCCGTTACCCATGCATCACCGCATATTTCCGGCTTGTAATGTGACAAAATACGATAAATAAAACAACTAGGGGTACTACTTACACGTGCCATGGGCAACCTAAGAGTGATGAAAAACTAAATCCGAGTTATTTTTGCCACATTTGGTTGGGGATGCTAGATGACTACCAAAACTCAGGACAACTTAATTCAGAAACGTCTGCCCTTTTAAAACTCAGAGCCTTCTTACAGCAGGCAGATCAGATCTCTTCAGCAACGGCAGAACCCTTTAAGCTATCCTCTTGTTTAAATTGACCCCAGGTACATTGGCTTCGCTGTGACATATTTCTAACTTGCATCCCTCTTGACCATGAATTCAACGCCCTGTGAAACTCCCCGTTCTGGTATTGTATACACGTCTGCAATTGGTCAATTTAATAACGAGTTGACGTGGTGGTTTGCATCTAGCTGGTGTGATCGGAGACAATAAATGCTGCGTTATATAAAGTGCTTTCTGCCACGATCTTCCTGCTTTACAGCATGGTAATTCATAGATGCTATGGATCTACAACTCAGCGATGCGCATATTATCGACTTTGGAATGATGAATGTCTGATTTAATCCGCTCCGGATTTACAAGTGCAGGCTGCACAAGTATCTCAGCAACAGATACATAAACCTGTTGGGCTAGTTCATTGATTTAGGGTTACCACTGTGTAAGAGGAGGGGGTACAATCTGCCTGTAGTTTAACTATTAAATGGCCTTTTTATTATGGTCTGGCTTGATAGTGTAGCTATCACCAGTCAATTACGTGAGCATCACTAGAGAGGAGCTTTGGCCATGCCCACATATTGGGAGTCAGGAGTATATGTTTTTCTTGGGCGGATGTTGTATGCTTCTACTAAAAAAGTGCTTGCCCTCCAGGCAGCTGTGATAATTTCGTTTATTTATCCAGCTGCCTAAGCTTGAACTTTCTGGAGCACACACAACTTTAAAATGCTATTAATAGGTCTTAGGTAACTATATTTTATATGTTGTTTTTATATGTCAGCCACGCAGTTGGGAGGAGGGCAGTTGATAAGCTACATAGATTTGTAGGTGCGGCTTCATAGTGCAGCTGCCACTTGACCTTTTAACATACACCAATATTATTCTAAAGTTATTTGCTTCCATACAAATATATATCTATCCCCATGCTATTTACTTGTAATGCTTCACATTACCATACAGCAATCATTTAAAGCCAGACATACTGGCATCAACAATGCACATTAGCCTTCTAAGTTCAAAAGCTGTTTTGGAGGGAATACCCGCCTACTGTGGCTTTCACCTACCTCAAAGGATGCTTCTGTTGAGTGGAGAGGAGTGTATGTGGGGGTGAGGGGAGGTCGGAATGGGGTGGGGAGGAGGGTTGAATGGGGCGAAGGGTAGGTCAAGATTCTCAAGTCCATAGTGCCGAAGTCAAGTCACGCCTGGGGCTGCAGTTTCTGGTTTATTTTTTAAGATGCTACTTCTGGATCAAAATCCAAGCAGAAACACAACCTTCAATCTTTCAGATTCCGTGCTCAGACACACACAAATCATGTCACTCTGTTTATAAAATAAAAACTATCTACCCCTCTCGATCTTCCTTTCTGTTCTGTGTAGCTCTCACTCCTATCTACTCACCATGCCACATAATCCGAGTACACAAAAACACTCGACACCAAACAATTCCACAACACACACAATTCCACTCCACTACACTCCAAACCAAAACACAGAGGTAAAATACACTCTAATTTTCAACAATAGCTCAAACTCTTGCAAATGCGAGACCTATTGCACTGCAAATGCTTGTTTTATGTAGCTCTTAGCGTTGTAGGCTGTTTCAATGGTTAGGGTCGAGCCAGCGAGTGCATGCACTAGCGCATGTGTCTCGCTTGCAAGACTCTGTTGTGTACGGTAAAGCACTTGGAGCCCGCCTGTCACTCACCATTTGTTTGTTTGTGTGGCACTCTTCTTTACAGCCTCACAATTCATCACAACAAGATGATGACTGGAGTGCTGAAAATATTCAAACACTCACCCCCAGTCAGACCCAAGTTAAATCCATCGTTGTTTTGCTCACCATGCCACCCCAGTTTGGACCCAGCCACATGCAAATCAGTTTTGACCCTGTTCTCCACAAGAACAGTCCAGCCCAAACTGCCAGGCCAGGTCCTCCTTGGGCTGGAAACAAGTATCCTGGGACCGATTGCAGAGTATCACCCCATATGAGCCAGGCTAGCTTGAACCCAGTGGCACAGTGAGCAAGGGACCCATGTATGTTCATACCCTTGCCACTTAGGGCGAACATAGCAACACAACAAGATGGTGGATGAAGTGCTGAAACTTTTCAAACACTTAACCCCAGTCACAAATCTAGTTTAAATCCATTGTTTTTTTGCTCACCATGCCATCCCAGTTTGAACCGAGCCATATGCTAATCAGGATGTTCGTTTCTCGCAGTACGGGCTGGACTGTTCCCATGGAGAGCAGGGTCAAAACTGATTTGCATATGGCTTGGTCCAAACTGGGGTAGCATAGTGAGCAAAAAAAAAATGGATTAAACCCAGATCTGTGACAAGGGGTAAATTAATTCAGTCCATAAGCTGTTCTTTTTGCTTTTGTCACCCTAAGTGGGAAGAGTATGCCCAGATGTGGGTCCTGTGCTCACTGTGCCACTAGATTCAAACTAGCCTGGCTGATGAGGAGTGAAACCCCGAAACCGGTCCCAGGATGCTTGTTTCTGGTCCAGGGAGGACCTGACACTCCAGTTGAATGTTTGACGTCTTCTGCATTCTGTCTATTATCTATTCTTTTTGCTTTGGTCACAATTCGTCAAGGCACGCCTGGCATCACTTCCATTCCTCTGTGTGGAGCAGGGACCAAGCACTAATTGATTCAACTTTATTAGTGCCCGTCCACTGCTCTCGACGTGACTGAGTTACTATTTTGTTATTTTTAACTTCTAGTGCCCTGCAAACAGAAGGCTTGTGACTGGCAAATACATGCCTAGCAGGACAAAAAGAATTGCAAAGTTTTATTTTTTAAAGCTAACATACTTTTATTTTGCCAAGTCATATTTTCTCACTTTCCCCTCATGCTTTCTTTTATTTTTGCTCGTAGGCAGTATTCTCAAAAGATGACAATTAACTTGTTCAACATATTGCAGTGACATTGTTTCCTTATTATGTGTCATCTCTGAAATGATGCTTTAACACATGATCGTTCAGTACACCCGACCCAAATCCACCCCACTTTACCCCACTCCAATCCACCCAACCCCAATCCATCTCATGCCACTCCAGTCCTCCCAACTCACCCCAATGCATCTCCCCCACTCCAATCCAAAACAATCCCCCCCCACTCCAATCCAAAACAATCTCCCCCCCACTCCAATCCAAAGCAATCTCCCCCCCACTCCAATCCAAAGCAATCTCCCCCACTCCAATCCAAAGCAATCTCCCCCCACTCCAATCCAAAGCAATCTCCCCCCCACTCCAATCCAAAGCAATCTCCCCCCCACTCCAATCTGCCCCCCACTCCAATCCAAAGCAATCTGCCCCCCATCCCAATCCAAAGCAATCTGCCCCCCACTCCAATCCAAAGCAATCTGCCACACTCCAATCCAAAACAATCTGCCCCACTCCAATCCAAAACAATCTGCCACACTCCAAAACAATCCACACCACTCCAATACAAAACAATCTACCCCACTTTACTCTGCCCACTCCAATCCAAAACACTCTTCCCCACTCCAGTCCGCCTCATTCTAAACCGTCCCATTCCAATCCAAACCAATCTACCCCACTCCAATCTGCCCCACTGCAATCTAAAACAATCTGCCCCCTCTCCAATCCTAAAGAATCTCCCCCACTTCAATCCAAAAAACAATCTGTCCCACTCTAATCCGCCCCACTGCAATCTGTCCCACTCCAATCAAAAACTATCTGCTCCACTTCAATCCACCATACTCCAATCCAAAACAATATGCCCCACTCCAATTCAATCCACCTCACCCCAGTCCAATCCACCCCACTCCATTCCAATACATCCCATTCCATTCCACCCCACTCCCATCCAATCTACTCTACCTCACACCAACCTAATCCACCCCAATCCAATCCTCCCTAATACAATCTCCCCCATTCCAATCCAAAACAATCTGCCCCACTCCATTCCGGCCCACTCCATTTTGCTCCATTCCAAAACAATCTGCCCCATGCCAATCCAAAACAATCTGCCCACTCCAATTTGCACCACTTCAAAACAATCCACACCAGTCCAATACAAAAAAATCCAATGCACTCCAATCTGCCCACTCCAGTATAAAACATTCTGCCCCACTCTAATCTGCTCCATTCAAATCCAAACCAATCTACCCCACTGCAATCTAAAACAATCTTCCCCCCTCTCCAATCCAAAAGAACCTGCCCTACTTCAGTCCACCTCACGTCAATCTGCCCCCCTTTAATCCAAAACATTCAGCCCCACCCCAATCCGCCCCACTCCCATCTGCTCCATTTCTATCCAAGAAAATCTGTCCCACCTGGATCCGCCCCACTCCAATCAAAAACAATCTGCTCCACTTCAATCAGCCATACTCCAATCCAAAATATGCCCCACTCCAATCCAATCCACCTCACCCTAGTCCAATCCACCCCAATCCATCCCACTCCAATCCACCCCACTCCCATGCAATCCACTCCACCCCAACCCACTCCAATCCTCCCTAATACAATCTGCCCCATTCCAATCCAAAACAATCTGTCCCACTCCGGTCTGCTTCACTCCAATCTAAAACAATCCGCCCCACTCCAATCCATTTCAGTCTGCCCCACTCCAATTATGCCCCACTTTAATCCAAATCAACCTGCCTCACTTCAACCTACCCCACTACAATTCCAAAAACACACACTCCAATCCAAATCACCTTACCCCAATCTAACCCAGTCTATCCATGTGTATGGTTTTGAACTCACATCGACTGAATGGAACAGGAAGAAACATTTGTACCTTACCTGGCGTAGACTTTCAGTCTTTGGAGGTCAATAAAGTGTACTACTGAGTTGGCTACTAATAAACAACTGTTATCTGTCAATAGACCTTAGGAAGCCCTTGTGGTGGACACATGCTGTATGTGCACAACTAATAGGTTATGTATATTAAAGAACCACCAGCTGTGAGCAGTATGGTCAGAGCCAAGTGACATCTGAGATGACAGCTACAGACTTCTCTCCCCATTCAGCATCAAAAAGTAGAATATGTGCTGCAGCCCAAACAGTGACTCAGTGCCTTTGCATGTCCGAGGTCTACACAAGACATAGGGCCTCATTACTCGTGTGGCAGTCTTCAGACCAACATACACACAGTGGCAGTTATACCATCAGGGAACCGCCAGCACCACCAGCACCATCCATGATCCCGGCAGCCTGGCAGTGGCGGAGATCGTAATCCGCAGGGCAGCACCATGAAAAGGCTGGTAGAGAACAGATGCAGGGGGGCCCCCAGCCAGGCACCATCACAATGTTCACTGGGCTGGGCGGCCACCCTGTCGGGAGTTTGACAGACGGGCTTTCCTGTCCGCCAAACTCTTAATTAGGCTCATAGTGTCCTCTCTGGTGGCATGCACTATTTTCAGTAGCTGCGACCTAGTGTACATGAGTCAGAAATACGGCTTCTGCACTTAGGGTTGGATTGGGACCAAAAATAGGCCTGGTCAACCTGAAAAAAGTGGCCCACATTTGAGGAGCACAACCTTTCACAAACATTGCTTGGTTAGTAATATGCGTCTAATTTTGGGAGAAATGTGGGAGTAGATTAAGCATTTTAAAGCTTGTAGGTGCAGTATCATTGGATAAGACTGGAAATACTGCAGATGAACGAGTTACTTACCTTCGGTAATGACTTTTCTGGTGGATACATTAGCTACCTGTGGATTCCTCACCTAATGAATTCTCCCATGGCGCCAGCATTCGACGGAAATCTTCTTCCTAGCTTCTGCACGTCAACGAGGACGTCACATTGGCCCACGCGACGCCGTCTGACGTCATACAGGCAATAAGAGGTCCTCGCCGACGTGCCGACGTCAGTACCAACATTTTTTACGTGCATGAGAACAATAACCTGGTGTAATGAAAGATTAAGGCAACATCTCATAACATTGTAAATCACACAACATTGCAATAAAATGGCTGTAGATTTAATATAACTCCTTTTTTTTTTTTTTTTTAAATCAAAACAAATATACACTAATTATGTATACACACAAAGATATATATATATATATATATATATATATATATATATATATATATATACACACACACACACAAGTATCCATATATACAAAATCTATAGCAGCCTTAAAGACCAAGAGGAGCACACTCAAGGATTACTTGGTAAGACCAAAAAGGCAACGGGGAGGCGGGTGGGACCGTGAGGAATCCACAGATAGCTAATGTATCCACCAGAAAAGTCGTTACCGAAGGTAAGTAACTCGTTCTTCTGATGGATACAACTACCTGTGGATTCCTCACCTAATGAATAGAGTCCCAAAGCAGTACCACGCCCGGCGGTGGGTGCCTAAATGGTCAAACCAAGAAATCCTGCAGCACTGACCGTGCAAAATGGCCGTCCCTTCTGACCTCAGAGTCTAAGCAGTAGTGCTTCGCAAAAGTGTGAAGGGACGACCAAGTTGCGGCCTTGCAGATGTCAACCACAGGAACACCCCTAGCCAAGGCCGAAGTGGCCGACTTAGCCCTGGTGGAATGAGCTCTAATATCATCAAGAGGATCATTCTTTGCTAAAGAGTAACAGATTTTAATGCAAAGAACAACCCACCTGGAGAGTGTTCTCTTGTGGACTGCCTTTCTTCTCCTCTTGCCCACGTATCCGATGAACAGCTGATTCTCCAGCCTGAAGTCCTTCGTTCTATCAATGTAGAAGCTTAACGCCCTCTTTGGGTCCAAGCGATGTAGTCTCTCTTCCTCCTTTGAAGGATGAGGCGGAGGATAGAACGTGGACAAAGTAATTGTCTGGGCCAAATAGAAGGGTGAAACAACCTTCGGGAGGAAAGGAGCCTTGGTCCTCAACACCACCTTATCCACATAAAAGTTTGTATAAGGGGGTTTTACTGATAAGGCCTGCAACTCACTCACTCTCCTTGCAGATGTTATAGCCACCAAGAAGACTGTCTTAATAACTAAGTACCTTAAAGGGCAAGAATGCATAGGCTCAAAAGGGGACCCCATAAGGAAAGTCAGGACCAATGACAAATCCCATTGAGGCATAACAAATGGTTTTGTAGGATATTTATTTAGAAGACCTTTCAAGAATCTAAGAACAATAGGGGATTTAAATAACGATGGTTGGTCTGGAAGACAAATGAAGGCTGAGAAGGCAGACAAGTAACCTTTAATAGTAGCCACTGCACAACCTTCCTGCACTAGTGACAAAGCAAAGGACAAAATATCTGACAGATGAGCACGTAAGGGATCAATCTGTCTCTCTCCACACCACATAACAAATTTAGACCACCTATTAGCGTAGATAGATTTAGTGGAGTATCGCCTGGCCGCTAATATAACATCCACTACATCAGGCGGGAGAGAGAAGGAACTCAGGTTGCCCCGTTCAATCTCCAGGCATGTAGGTGCAGACTCTGGAGGTTGGAATGTAAAACCTGCCCCTGAGACTGTGAGAGGAGGTCTGCCCTGAGAGGGAGACGGAGCGGAGGGCACAGCGAGAGTTGGAGAAGGTCGGAGTACCACACCCTCCTTGGCCAATCCGGAGCTATTAATATGACTTGGGCCCGGTCTTGGCGAATCTTCCTCAACACTCGAGGAATCAAGGGTATGGGGAGAAACGCGTAAAGGAACTGGTCGCACCAGGTTATCTGAAACGCGTCCCCCCAACGCTCCCTGCACCGGATACTGGAGGCTGCAGTATAACGGACAGTGCGTGTTCTCTAGAGTGGCAAATAGATCTATCCGAGGAAACCCCCGCATCTGGAAGATTAGACGGACTTGATCTGGATGGAGACGCCACTCGCGGTCGGCCGAGAAATGGCGACTGAGACTGTTCGCACGTACATTCAAGACCCCGGCCAGATGATTTGCTGCCAAACAAATCTGATGGTCCTCTGCCCAGGACCATAGTCGAAGAGCTTCTCTGCAGAGAAGGTACGACCCTACTCCTCCCTGTTTGTTTATGTACCACATTGCGGTAGTATTGTCCGTCAGGACCTGTACCGACTGACCACGAAGGGAAGGGAGGAAGGCCTTGAGAGCCAGACGTACAGCACGCAACTCCAACAGATTGATATGAAAAATCTGTTCCTCTGGAGACCAAAGCCCTTTGATCTCCAGATCCCCCAGATGAGCTCCCCACCCTAGCGTGGAAGCATCCACTATGACCGTGGTCACTGGTGGTGACTGCGCGAACGGCTTTCCTTGTGAAAGATTGTTGCCCGCAATCCACCACTTCAAGTCCACAGCAGCATCTCTGGAGATCTTGACAGCACCTTCTAGATCCCCTTTGTGTTGAGACCACTGCCTTCGGAGGCACCACTGAAGAGCCCTCATGTGCCAGCGAGCATGTGTGACCAACAGTATGGAGGAGGCAAACAGACCGAGCAGACGAAGGACCTTGAGGACTGGAACTACCGCTCCATTTCGAAACATTGGAACCAACTCCTGAATATCTTGAACCCGCTGAGGCGGAGGAAAGGCTCGATTCAATGTTGTATCCAGTACTGCCCCTATGAACAGGAGGCGCTGTGAGGGCTCCAGGTGAGATTTGGGCACATTCACCGAAAAGCCCAGGTCGAACAACAACTGGGTTGTTGACTGCAGATGATGCAACACCAGCTCCGGGGACTTGGCTTTGATCAACCAGTCGTCCAAGTAAGGGACTACTGCTATCCCCTTCCTTCTGAGCTCTGCCGCAACCACCGACATCACCTTCGTGAAGACTCGAGGTGCTGAAGTAAGACCAAATGGGAGGACCGCAAACTGATAGTGCTGTGACCCCACCACAAACCGGAGATACTTCCTGTGCGACTTGAGTATCGGGATATGAAAGTAAGCATCCTGCAAGTCGACAGACACCATCCAATCTCCCTTGTTCAACGCCAAAAGCACCTGAGCTAGGGTCAGCATCTTGAACTTTTCCTGTTTGAGGAACCAATTCAAAATCCTCAGGTCCAGGATTGGTCTCAACCGACCATCCTTCTTGGGAATCAGGAAGTACCTTGAGTAACAACCTCGACCCCTTTCCTGCTCTGGGACCAACTCCACTGCGCCCTTTGAAAGGAGGACTTGAACCTCCTGTTCTAACAACAGGAGGTGTTCTTCTGAACAATAAGATGGGCGGGCGGGATGGGGGGGCGGAAACTCCCGAAAGGGAAGGGTGTAGCCTTTTCCCACAATGCTGATAACCCAAGTGTCTGATGTAATAGTCTCCCACTTGTGGAGAAAACGCCGTAACCTTCCCCCTACAGGAGAGGAGTGAGTGGGAAATGGTGGAAGCCTAAGGCTGGGAGGGAAGAGGTGGGTTGCTGGAATCTCCCCTGAAAGGAAGAGGAGGAAGAGCCACGTCCAAATCCACGAAACCTCCTGAAGAATCTGGAGGAGGCAGAAGAAGGGGCTTGCAGTCCTAATGATCTGGCTGTGACCCTGCTTTCTTTAAACCTTTCCAAGGCCGAATCAGCTTTGGCTCCAAACAGTTTGTCCCCATCAAACGGGAGGTCCAACAGGGTCGACTGCACGTCCGCAGAGAACCCTGAGTTGCGGAGCCAAGCCTGTCTCCTTGCCACCACAGCCGTGCCCATCGCCCTAGCCACCGAGTCAGTCGTGTCCAGCCCAGACTGGATAATATGGGTTGCGGCAGCTTGGGCATCCGAAACAATGTTCAAAAGTACCTGGGGAAGCTCCGTAAACGAAGATGATATGTCGTCCATAAGAGCATGGATGTATCTCCCCAGAATGCAAGTCGCGTTGGTGGCCTTCAACGCCATACTGCAAGACGAAAATATCTTCTTGGATTGTGCATCCAACTTTTTGGAGTCCCTGTCCCCTGGTACCGTTGGGAAAGACCCAGGTGCTGACCTAAAAGAACAGGAGGCTTGTACCACCAAGCTCTCCGGTGTAGGGTGTCTAGACAGAAAGCCAGGGTCAGATGGCGCAGCCCGATATCTCCTGGCCACAGCCCTATGAACAGCCGAGGAAGATACTGGCTTCTTCCACACCTCTAACACCGGATCAAGCAAAGCCTCATTGAACGGCAAAAGAGGCTCCGCTGCAGTAGAGGCCAGATGTAGTACTTCAGTCAACAAATTCTGCTTCGCCTCTGTCACCGGCAAAGGCAGGTCCAGAAAGTTAGCTGCCTTTCTTACCACAGCGTGAAAGGTAGCGGCCTCCTCTGTATACTCCCTGGAGATGATAGGTCCCACTAAGGGGAAGTATCCAGCCCACTGGCTGTATCCAGACCATGAAGTCCATCACCAGAGTCCTCAACCTCTCCTTCCTCCAAGACTAGCTGATATTCTTGCTCTTCCAACAGGCGAAGAGCACGCCTTCTCGAGTGCAGTCTTTCTTCAATATGCGGAGTCGACATGGCCTCCGCCGACGTCGAGGATCGGCGCCGATCTCCGGAACCATCCGACGCCGAGGTGGGAGCTGGACGAAGAAAGTCACGTCTTGGAGACTCCGATGGACCCGCCGGAGTCACAGGACGAAATCCTGAAGTCGACGGGATGGAAACCTCCGGGGCCAAAACCTCTGGAGCCACCGGAGCGGCCACCGGCGCCGACACCGGCGCCGAGCCCACATTCCCCAAAGGGAGAAAGGGCATAAAGGGTGCTGGCCGTAAAGGCGCAGGACCACCCAAAGAAAAAGCCAACGGCCCCGAAGGACCAGCCGGAGCACCACCTGGAGCCATTTGCTGAAAGATGGTATACATCGCATTCAGAAATGCGGTATTATCGGCTCCAGGGGCAGGAAAAGCCGGGTACTGGGGTGCCTGGATCAAAGGTGACCCGACGCCAGCCTCGACGTCTTTGATGCCGGAGAAAACACCTGAGGCTGCGTCACCTCAATCACAGAAGCCTGTCCAGGCGAAGGTCGGTGACGCCGGAGAAGGCAACGGCGTCGATGGATGCGGCGTGACCGTGGGACTGACCTCCCAAGTCTTCCGACGCCGAGCCGAAGTCGACCTCGAAGGAGACTCCTTGCTGGAATGGAGCCGTGAATCCCTACGGCGCCGGGAGTCTCGATGACGCCGATGAGACCTTGGCGAAGAATACTTCTTATGATGTTTTTTCTCTTTCCTCTTCGACTTCGCCATGAATAGTTTAGCCTCACGTTCTTTCAGGGCCTTCGGATTCATGTGCTGACATGAATCACATGTTGCGACGTCGTGGTCGGAGCTTAAGCACCATAAACAGTCGGATTGAGGATCAGTAACGGACATCTTGCACCCACACTCTCGACAGGGCTTGAAACCCGACTTCCTTTGAGACATTATTACCGCTGAGAAAATCCACGCAGCAGAAAATACACTGTAACTATGAAAGTAACAGTAGCTCCCCGAAGATAACCGTTTCGAATGCACGGAAAAAAGGGAACTGACGTCGGCACGTCGGCGAGGACCTCTTATTGCCTGTATGACGTCAGACGGCGTCGCGTGGGCCAATGTGACGTCCTCGTCGACGTGCAGAAGCTAGGAAGAAGATTTCCGTCGAATGCTTGCGCCATGGGAGTATTCATTAGGTGAGGAATCCACAGGTAGTTGTATCCATCAGAAGTAAAAACTTACTAATAGGAGTCCCAGCACCTTGTTAACGTAGTGAGATACCCACTGCCAATCAATTGTGCATTTAACCCAGATTATTACATAAATCACAAATTAAACACAAAGCCAAGGCAAAAAGGAACCAGGGGCCAGATGTATGATATTTTGATATGGGACTCACAATTTGTGATCCGTTTGGGAATCGCAACTAGCGAGTCGCAAAACAAAATTTCCAACACTGTTTGCGTTTCCCAATGGGGTTGTAAAGACCTACCTCATCAATATTCATGAGGTAGGTCGCAATTTGCGACCCCATTTGGAATGGCTGCACTCACAGGGATGGTGGGACAGCAGACCACCATGTCTGTGACTGCTTTTAAATAAAGCAGTTTTTTTTTTTTTAAGTGCAGCCCGTTTTCCTCAAAGGAAAATAGGATGCATTTCAAACAAAAAACAAAAAAAGTTTTCTTTTCATTTTTTTCCAGAGTCCGTGGGACCACTACCTGCTCTGAAAAAATATTTATGCTTCCATTCACAAAGGGGAAGGGGTCCATGAGGACCCTTTCCCGTTTGCGAATGGGTTACACCAACAGGAAGTTGGTGATAACTGTGAATGTTTTGTGACCACATGGTCGCAAAACATTCCTACATTCTGGTGCCATTCTGTATTAGGCAGGGGCGCCCTAAATACGCCTCTTCCTAATACTGAGTTGCAAAAGCAAAATGCGATTCAGTAAACAAGTTACTGAGTCGCATTTTGCTTTGGTACATAGGAAATAGCATTTTTGCTGATTCCAAACGGCCCAATGGGTGGTTATTCGACTGGCAAAATGCTTCATACATCTGGCCCCAGGTCAGGATCTCTGAGAAAAGAACCTACAATACCAATAAATAAATCAATAAGTGCGGCTCTGAAATTCCTCTTGATGATTCACTATAGAGGGGTTTCCGAGAATAAAAGTGATCATTTTCAGTGACAGCTCTGCCTTCTTTCTGTTACCGTTTTAGGTCTCACCCAAGACAGCCCATGCACTGTCGCTTGCGAGACATTTTGTTAACTTACAGTGGGTTTAGAGCCAGACAACTGCTTACCATTTGTGGCTTCATAGCCATTCTTATTTAATTGCTTGACTTTGGTAAACACATGCCGGCTTCACTTACTACTTTGTCCCTTCCCTGAAGCATGACCAAGTACTTGTGTACTTTCACTCCATTCGATTTTGGAGCTACTTTTTTACTTTTTGTTGAAGCATGCCACAAGAGTGCATGTCTTTGAAGGACACCTCCTTACTGTGCTTCTGTTCGCTCAGTCTCTCTTTTTTTACCAGTGTGCTTTTGTCCCCCTTTCTGTAGTAGCTCGCCACTTTCAGCTGTCTGTGTTGTTGCTTGCCCCCACCCGCTGTGTTGTTGCTTGTTCCCACCTACTGTCCATTTTACCCGATTGCTCTCTTCTACCATCTATATCATTGCTTGCCCCCAGCTGCAGTGTGTGTTGCTGCTTAACCCCTTCCGCCCCGGACTGTTAATTGCTCTCCCTCTAGCCCTCATTGTTGTTGCTTGCCCCCACCCTCCGTGCTGTTGCTTGACCTTTCATGCATCTGTCTTGATGCTTACCGACCTCCACTGTCCATCATGTTGCTTGCCATGATTACATTTTGTTCCCCCTCTTGTCCTCCCTCCCCTGTCCGTGCTGTCCCCTCACCCACCCACCATAACAATACAAAATAAAAAGTGCTAGAATTCGGCTAGAGCTGGCCAGATCTTATTTTTGTGTTAAATGTGTTCAATTCCTTCACTCTACCTCTTCTATTTTTCTTATTTCCCCTCACCCTCCCATTGACACCGCTTGCCTCCACCCATCATAACACAAAAAGCACTACGAGGAGGACACCACTGGCTGCGCTAAAGTTCTTTTTTTTTCCAGTTTCAGCCATAAAGCACAGCAGAAGTGTTGCTGTGCAACATGACTAAAACAGTGACAGAGCCAATAGCTCACATGGCCACTGCTTATTTTTAATCCAACCAGTAGTGTTTAATAACCTGTCAAATCTGGGGGGGGGGGGATCACGGAACACCTGGCCCTGCACACACTCCTCACTGGCCTAGTGTCCCCTCTGATCTGAAAAAGTAATAAACACAGTTATAAAGATGTGGGGAGTGGTATTATATTAAACACAACCAGCAAGGTAATACTTCTGAACCTGAATTAACATCTATTATTCTTGTTTGGTAAAGAAACCCTTTTGACACAAAATTTCATTAGATCATATTGCAAAAAAACCACAACATACAATTTGTCAAAATGGTTCACAAAGTGTCAGGCTCCCTGTGGTTTTTAACAGCATAAAATCTCGTTATTCACAGTTCATAAGAAAAGAGCACATATACAGCCAACATGCATTTCGATGTGAAAACACAGCTTCTTCAGGGCTCTGAAATTATCTTTGCTAGTACAATTGTTCATTTATTAATAAACAGCAATGGGAAGGTAAACTCTGTCACCCACAGTAGGTTTTCTGATGATATCTACACATCACTAGCTAAAGTTTAACCTACGCAAACACTAACATCTGGTCATATCCACATCAAGTCACTCAATCTCATGTCGCTATGAATGTGCTTACAATAATTTCAAATTCTAAAGACCTCAGTCAGCATTATAGGTATGCAAAGTCTTCAAAATTAATCATCCCTGGTTGGAGGACTTCCAAAGCACAGACATAAAGATGCAGGTTTTGCATACTTGGCATACCTAAATTCCTGACTGGGGTGACTCTCCCCACTGCTTCATTGTCCTGCCATTTCTACATCTACAATTTATTGTGTGCTACAATTCCTCCAGCTTCACCACGATTGAGCTTACTCAACAGTGTTAATTTGATCAGTTTTCTTTCATCCACAGCCCTACACTTCCTATACCGCTGGCAAATTTGACACACCTAGCTGCTAATTAGCTTCTCTTTCACAATAAATCTACAGACATACCCCATAAAGCCCTTCCGAATTACCATCCTCACTCTATACTTTTACTCCCTAAAACAACTCGAACATGAACCCCACTTTCGCACCAACATGACCACACCTTCGTCACTCCACCACTCAGAACTAATGTATTCCATAGTTTAAAGACAACCTTCCCCTACACATCAATGTCAAAGAGAGCATTATTCCATTTGTAAGGGATTGGGACTGTGGTCTATACAATGATGTCCCCCCCCCCCCACCACCACCACCACCACCACATACGCCAACACCACCCAACCCCACCCCCAACTCCCACCAAACAGTACTTCCCATAATACTGGTAGGCAACAATAGCATTACGTTAAATCTTGTTGTAGTTTCCTTGAAAGAATCTCTGTGTATGGTACTATCCACCTATGTGAACCCATCTCTCACCTCTGGCACATCACAGTCTTTTAGTCTGAGCCTCACATTTTTTTGTGTTGATCTCTAATTCCCTTACCATCTTCCTCCACCAGTACCAAAACCCATGATTTATTTTGCTGTTTTGATGTCCAAATCCAGGCATCGTGAGTAAATAGAAACAAAAGGCTTTATCACTCAGAATAACCTATAATTTGGCAAGGAATATCAGTATGTATTTGAAGTTTAGACCTCACACGTTTTTATTAACCTCTTTTTTCTAGCTTGCTGCTTAAAAACTGTTTGCTTGTTACTTCTATACATTCTCTAAATCCATTAAATGTCTGGTTATGGACAACTCGTAGTAGAATTCAATGTCATATGTCAAACCTTGATTATGGACTCCGAAGTGGTAAAAAACATTAGCTCCAAGTATAACAATTTTCTGGTAACACTGATAAAACATGTTTTTAGGAATGTGTATTGTAACAGGTCTTAAATATTTTTATCTAGTGGATTAAATGTTTGAAACATGAATTAAACACCCCGGATACAGTTCCCTTTTTAATGGTTTTTAGACTTCTGAATAGGCAAATGGCCTAAAACAGTTTTGGTGTGGTTCTTCTGCAGGTAAACCATTTAAAGGCAGCAGTATTTAATTGTTCAACCAACAGTGTTTTTTTAAGAAGAGGTTGACCAAAAGAGCTCTCCCTGTGCATGTTATTAACCACCTTCCATGTTGCTATGCCCCAGATGACGCAACACAGTAATACATTTTGCAAACTGACAAAAATGTAGTAACAAAAATTTAACACTGATGATTCAAAGTTGTAGTTTAGATGTGACTGTGCAAGGTGAATATGACAGCTTGCATTATTGAGACAAATGGCTAAATATGACAGTATGTGGTAGGGCTTTAATGAGTTACATGTATTAGTTATTTTTCCTTCCCCTTCCAGCTTAGCATACATGTGAAGTAATAATATATCTAGACTACTTATTAATGCTGGATTTCACGAGGGGTGGTTTTGTGGTGTGAGACTGCATTTCTTTTCCTCGTTCTACTAAAAGTAAATACTTTTCTTGGGGATTTAGAGAATATATACCTTGTCTACAGGTTTCAAATTGTTAGTCACAGAGAGTGTTTCGTTTGAAAGCCATAGGACAAAGTCCCCAACAAACCGGAACTCTCATGCAGCAAGCCCTACTGCAGTCAGTGTTCATAGGTGTCGACCTGGAAGGAAGTCACAAATATAATTTTATCCATGTTTATCACTTCACTTACTTGCACCTCACACTTTATTAAAAGAACTGTGTCTTTCTTAGACCCTCGATACAGCCCAAACGTTTGTCTTGAGGCCCTGGCGAGAGGCAAATCCAAGATTTCACTCTCAATCCACTGGTAGTGGAATGCAACTGAACAATTTAGTCCCGAAGCGGTCAGTGTCTCAAGGCATTTATTTGGAAATTTCAGGAGACAAACACAGCTGAGAAACTCTCATTTAGGATACCCACAGCAGAATTAAACAAATCCAAGCAGCCTGAAGAGTGAAAGTGTGCATCAAAAACAAAAGTCCTCAAAGACTTCTAAGAAAAGCCCTAGCACAAATTAGTGGTGCAGCGCGATGTCACCAGGACTGTGGTTAAACTCCAGGGCTTTTCCTTAAACAAACATTTTACATAGGCACACCCGCCCATCTGCAATGATTCAAGATTACAGCTCTCAGAATTCATTAGTTAATGCAAACAAAGCCTGGCCTAGGTTGTGTGTCCCAGTTTCATGGACTGTCCTGATCGTCAGTCTCCAAGCTCCAAGTCCCATTATGAAAACCTGAGTGTGAAAACGCAGGTGAAAGGATCCCATTTCCCAGAAATATATAATCAGGTACTGTATCAAGCTTTCCCAAATGCCATTCACCACGTGAGAAGCAGGAGTGATTTTTCCACAGAATAAAACAGTTGCCTGTATTGTTTTTGTCCTCAACTTTTCGATGAGAAGAGATGGCTGTAAGTGAAACACACCTAAGTACCAGCCGATAATCGGTAAACAGAAAGTATGCCTCACAACGCTGAGTCACTCACATCTAACAATGACATGCTGGTATCCAAAGTACACACCTTTGTCATTTCCAAGCCAAGTCTGTCCAACTTCATACAATCTACTCACACCTTTTTGGTAAGCACGTAAAGGCAAAGCACAAAGAAGCTTAAACTTTCAGTTAAAAATGCATGTCGCAGAGACTCCTCTGACCAGCTTGTAATGTGAAAGGAATGTGCCTTATAGGATGAATTAATGTTTTAGATAACATTTTGACCATGAGAATGTATACCATGCTTTAGGTGAAATCTGATGCACGTCAACTGCTTCCTCAAAATACATGACTGTTATCATTTAATTAGAATATTTAAACATTAAACACAAGGGTGCTAAACCTAAACATAAATGAAATTAGAAATTGAACCTAGCAAGGTTCTAGATGAATCTGGGGGGCGTGGCTTGGCGCTATGGCGGTCGCAGCTTCATTCTGAGGCTCCCGTCCTTCTCTCCTCACCCCCGGGGTTATAGTACCCTGAATAGCTCCAAAATCACCAATATTCAAGTGGGAAATGCGATGACCCCCCCCCCAGGTATTGCTAAATAGCTGCAGACACCAGATAGCGGCTGAATTGGGCCCCGACACGAGCAAGCTCAAAAAAGAAGCGGAGTAAAGCTGTGGAAACAAGATGGCGGCCCGAGCACTCCGCAACTCAGTCACGCGGAGTGGCTAAATAGGTGGGGGGCCTCTCTGGACCCTTACCGCTGAGCGTGCTGCCTGATTCTGAGGACCGGGGCGGAGACCAACGGCGGCCCTCGTCGAGTGTTGTGGCCCTGGACGAGCGGATGGAGAACAGAGCGAGACGGGCCTAACCGTGCCGGGGCGGACGGCCCAACTCTAAAGAAGTGCCGTTGTGGGAAGAGGTAGAGACCCGGGGCTGGACAGGTGGCGGGGTAGCGACGACTGGGCCATACGGCGCACACTTAAGCTCCCCGTGAGAACAGGCCGGGCGGGCCGAGCCATACGGACCAGGGTGGCGGCATTAAACGAGGTGAGACAAAACCTGCCGCCGTGGGGCGCTGGACACATCGGCGCCCGGACACTGGTGGACGCCCTGAGGGCCTGGTGGTGGCCGGCATGGCCCCGGCGGGAGGCGGCCCCGGGAGACCGGAATGAAAGACGCGCCCCGAGAAGAGAAGAGATTGGTGAGGGCTCCGAGGCCCTGCGGCGCGCGAGACCAGAGGGGAAGGGAGCTCCCCTGCCCTCCACTTTGAAAATCTTACCCGCAGCCGGCGACCTGGGATGGAGTAGACAGGGGCTCTGCAACGGATAGCATGGAGATAGCAGGGAACAAGAGGTGAACGCTGGGAGGTATACCTACCCAAACCAAGGTGCGTGACTCTGCCCAGTAACCAATGCAGCAGGAGGGATGTCAGGAACCCAGTAAAATAGCAGAGAGTTGGGACACACCACCAGAGACACCTACTCTGCTGCATTGATAGCCCTGCTCCTGCAACCTAGCTGTCCTTACCTGGGAGGCACTGAGAAACATAGCCTCGGACCTGGGGGCTCTAGAGCCCGTAATACCCGGTGCCCGAACATCAGCTGCTACCCAGCAAAGATATACCACCCAGAGCACTGAAGAAACTAATCTACGGCCCAAAGGTGATAGACCAACACCAGAATGGTCGCTAACCTGGCATAAAAACACTCGCAAAAAACGTCTGGTGGCTTATAATAAGGCACAGAATCTTAGACCCAACACTGGACCAAATCTCAATCTCATTAATCACTGCTCTCCAGTGACAAACTGCGTTGCCCCCAACAGACAGCCTGTGATCACCCAAGAGTAAATATCTGACAGCAAACACACCTGCTATCTTCCACCATGGGCAAAACAGGCAGACGTTGTGATACTGATAACCCCAAAGATCTTCCAACCAGAGCACCTCCAGAACAAGAGAACATGAGGAAATCCCCTTCAAGAGAGGACAGTGAGACGAGAGAACCTACACTACAAGACGTGATGCAAGCCATCACTGCCTCCAGAATTGCTCTTGAGGAGAAGATAGACTCCCTAGCTTCTGACTTTTCGGTACTGAGAGACGACCATCGCCGACTAGCAGAGAGGGTGAACACCACAGAAAAACAGATGGAGGAACTAAGGCCTGAGATAAAGGACAATTCCAAAATGTCACGTCAGATGGAGAAACGGATCAAGGCATTAGAATTAAGGGCTGAAGACGCTGAAAATATATCACGGCGAAATAATATCAGAATCATGGGAATGCCGGAACGGTTCGAAGGAACCAACATGGTAGACTTCCTGGAAAAATGGCTGAAAGAAAAAGTGGTGGACGAAGGCCTTTCCCAGTTCTTCGCAGTCGAAAGGGCACACAGAGTCCCTGCACGCCCACCACCACCAGGTGCCCCTGCCAGACCAATAATAGTCGGACTGCTACACTACAGGGACAGGGACCATCTACTAACCCAAAGCAGGAAAAAAGAAGAAGATTGAACACTCGACAACCAAGTGTCCGAATTTTCCCGGACTTCTCCCGAGAGGTACAGAGACAGAGAGCCTCGTTGAGGGAGGCTAAACAGAGACTCCGCAACATGGGAGTACAATATGGGATACTATTTCCAGCCAAATTACAAATAGTGACCGCAACAGGCACACAATTTTTCAACACGCCAGAGGAGGTATGGAACTGGATTGATAAACAACCACCCGGTGAGACAAGTCACGGCCCAGAAAAACCCCAGCCAAACCGCAAAGGAAGGACTAATTTCAGTAAATCTTTCAGACGCACCAGTCCATCCCCACTGGAAATTCTAAACTACCGCCAAAAAGCAGTGGAGGCCGCTGCGTCCCTCAGCTGCTCAGAACAGGGCTCACCTAAGCAATCCCAAAACGACATAGATCAATCAGAATCAGAACAAGAATCGGACCACTCGCTCCCGACATGAGGGGCCCAGAGGTGACCCCAGGAACATCAGATAATATTATCTGACGTACAAACCTGAATTACAGACATGGAACTGAAACTGCCTGAGCATGACTTCCGTAAATAGGATGCAGCGCCCGCTCCGGAGATTGTACTAAATAGAGGGCTGCGGAATAACCCGACTGATATCCCACACATGTACTGAACAAACTTTTGGAGACATGAAATCCCAGTATGCTTACCTCCTGGGGGTCGAGGAGAGTCCGCCTTGCTGAGCTTCAGTTTCCACTCCGAGGCACCCCCCACGTTGTTGGACAGGTTAACGTTTTTCACAAGTTTGGGCGAGAGAGGTATGGCTTTTTTCCTGGGGTTGGGGAGTTGGGTAATTATGTTGTTGGGAATCATAAGGGGTTAAATTCTACACCGAGCACCATCACGAAAAATGCAGAGCAGATTAGGAACTATGAGGGCACGCTGGGGCACGCCATGAAGCAGGGTCATCAGAAACATTACCTGATTAGAGTAACAAACGCACCACTATGACAACACCAAAACCTTATAAGTTCCTTACGTGGAACATCAGAGGTATGCACTCAATGGTCAAGAGATATAAGATATTGTCATACTTGCAAAGGAGGGGTATTCACATAGCCATACTACAGGAAACCCACTTAACATCGGCAGAGGGCAAGGCTCTGCAGAAAAGATGGCGTGGCCAGGCATTCTTCACTACATACTCGGCATACTCGAGGGGCACCCTGATCTGGATCTGGGCAGGGGTCCCTTTCCAAATGACAGACAGTCTCATAGACCCCAAGGGGAGGTTTGTAGCGATCAAGGGCAGACTGGAGGGGAGAGAGCTAGCTAGGATCAATGTTTATGCTCCCAACACAGAACAAGGTGAACACTTCATACGACTATCCAGCTTACTAGCGTCATACTTACAATCATCAGTGATAGTGGGAGGCGATTTTAATTGTGTAAGCGACCTTAATGCAGACAGATCACATCCTCCCCTGCCACATTCCCCACTACTGAGAACGGCGCAGCAGTTCTCTACCTGGCAAGCGAACTGGGGCCTCACAAATGCCTGGCGTAAATTACACCCTAGTGTCAGGGACTACTCCTTTTTTTCTAGCCTCCATGAACTACATGTACGATTAGACTCCTTTTTATGCTCACCAGATATACACACACTTATATCAAATATGGAGTATTTATCTTGCACAATATCGGACCATAATCTTCTGCTGTTATCTCTCAAATGAGGGTCCTCTATCTCCCGTATACCCACGTGGAGACTTAAACCTGAATTACTGGAGGACCCTCCCTTCCGAGCCGAACTCCGCCAATGTATGTTACAATATTTCGAAGAAAACGAAACTACGGGATCTAACGCTCTGACAGAATGGGACGCTTTCAAGGTGGTTATAAGGGGAAAAGGTATAGCTGAAACAGTAGGAATACATAGAACTCTACTAGGAGATACTGAGCGGGCTGAGGCTAAACTGAGACAGGCTGATAAGAATAGACCTGGAAACCCACAGCTACAAACCCCAATACAAGAGCTCAGATCAGAAGTAGCACAATGTGTTGAACGCCTTAGATGCTTTGACCATAAAAACTACCTCACAAGAGTGCATGGCGAAAGAGATAAAGCGGGAAAATTACTTGCCTGGGTGGTCTCACAATCTGAAAAATCCCCCCCCATAATGAGTCTGACCTCAATGACAGGGATCCAGTTGCATGAACCAGAACAGATTAATGCCCAGTTCTTATCTTTTTATGAGAAACTATACCAAAAAAGACTCAATTTAAACAGAGAATCAACCGAAAACTACTTGGCAACACTACACCTAAAACCCTGGGAACCAATATCCACAGGCACGCTAGAGGAGAGCATCACACTAGAAGAGATCAGCGAAGCCATGAAGAGTTTAGCAGGGGGAAAAACACCTGGAACTGATGGCCTCCCCGCTGAGTTTTACAAAACCTTTGCGGAGATCCTCTCACCCAGACTAGAAAAAATGTTTAAATGCGCCCGAGACCAAGGCCTCCTACCTGATTTGTCTCGGGAGGCAATCATAATCCCCCTTCTTAAATCCGGCAAAGACCCAACAGGAGTGGGATCATATAGACTCCTCTCTGCTGAATCTCGACTATAAAGTCCAAAAAAGGCCATGGCATCCAGACTTCTCCCAATGATGCCCGCTTTAATACACCAAGACCAGGTAGGTTTCATACCAGGACGTAATACAGCCGAGAATATTCGCAGATTAATTGCCATTATGAGGGACATAGCGCACACCACTGGGACCCCAGGTATCCTAGCAGTCGACATCTAAAAAGCCTTTGAAAGCTTAGATTGGGACTTCCTTTATAAAGTTATGTCCAAACTTGGAATAGGACCGGAATACATAGCATGGGTGAAATTACTATATATTGACCCCTCAGCTAGAGTCCGCACGGGGCGCATAATATTGCATAGATACAAAGTGGAGCGCGGGACGAGACATGGTTGCCCCCTTTCCCCCTACTATTCGCATTGGCGATGGAACCACTGGCCACTGCGGCCAGAGCAGGGCAAGGGGGACCAGGTATACTTGTCAGAAACGATAGACATCATATAGCCCTATACGCGGACGACCTCCTAATTATCCTGGACGATATCCAAAGACTTACCCCTAGCACAACAAATGCTAAATAATTTTGAAAAACACTCAGGCCTAAAAGTAAATTGGGATAAAACAGGCCTGTTCCCGCCTACAAATCACCAGCTACCACCCCTGAATCTGGGATTGGTAAGATGGATACCGGACAGGCTCCCATACCTGGGAGTGAGAGTTTATCATGAGGCCAAGGATATACTTGATGGCAATCTGGGCGGCGCAGTCCGTTCCATAAAAACCTCCATGACATTCTGGCAAACACTGCCACTATCAGTGACAGGGCGAATTGCGATACTCAAAATGATTGTACTGCCGAGATTGCTATATCATTTTGCTGCTCTCCCAATTTGGATTCCTAAATCCTTCTTTAGGGAACTGAATACAATGGTAAGTTCATTTGTATGGGAAAAGGCAGGAAAAGAGTGGCCCTGACAAAGCTCCAAAGACAGTCAACAGATGGGGGATTAGCAACACCAGATTTCGAGTCTTACTATCTTGCAGCACAATTGCAGTCGCTGGCACTCTGGATCTCGAATAGTCTGATGATAACACCAAATACAAAAGCTTCTGCTCCACAGGGGACCAGGCTTTTTGAGATACTAGTGGGATCTCCTAGAGATGAGAAACAAGACAGTCCAGAACTAAAAATACTAACCAAGTGTTGGAAAACATATCTACGCAAGATTAAAACTAAAACTCCCTATTCTGCGGAGCTCCCCATTAGTTCATTACAGGCAATAACAAAGAAGAGGTCTGTACTTGAATTGGGTGACTGGGTAGAGGCGGGAATTACTACAGTAGGCTTGCTCTTCAAGGACAATAAACTGAAGACATTTGAAGCCATCAGAGCGGAACACGACATTCCGATGAAACATTTTTTAACATACGGGACCATAAAAGCCAGCATATACAATCATTGGCGAACAAAAGACATCGAACCCTCGGCACAGGCAATTTGCACATACTTGACATCTCCCAATAACAAAACCAAGGCAATAACAAGGCTGTATGCTTTAATCCGAGCAGATATTACAGACCCTCTACCCTACCTTAAACAACAATGGGAAAAAGCTTCCAGTCGCGAAATCTTGGAAGTAGAATGGGGACATATACTGCGGAACCTTCCCAAGGCTTCGCAGAATGCTAGATTTAAACTTATCAATTTTTATATCCTTCACCAAACTTATTTAACACTTGCCCGCATTAATAAATACTTCAATAAATCCACTGAGTGCTGCCCAAGATGCGGATTAGTGGATGCAGAGTTTAATCACATGTTCTGGGAATGCCCCATACTGGCATCCTACTGGACAGAGATCTGCCAAAAATTGACCCAATTACTGAATAAGAACATGACATGTTCTATGGAAATTTGCCTCCTACACGCCTTTACTCACTCAGCTAAACACAAAGCATCAGATAGATTCCTTGACCTGGCCTTAACAATAGCTAAAAAGGCAATAGCAAGCAATTGGAAAAACCCTAAGGGCCCTAGAATAATAACCTGGAAAAACGAATTACTTAAGTGGGCAACAGCAGAAGGTACACTACTTCAAAGAGAGGCCAAGAATGGGACTAGACCCCCGGACCTTTTGGAAGGTTGTGACACAATAATGGACACATTCAGATAGGAGTGCACACAATAGAACCCACCTAATATACAATAGCTAGGACCACGCAACAAGCAACAAAATATAATAGGATACAACACACAGTCATAGATTGAAACACACTTCTGACCCTGTGCAGAAACCCATAACATATCAGGACACTACCTGAGGCATATAAATACTAACCAAACGTGACAAATTACTCTGCAATAGAAATATAAATGCTGAATCAAAGCTCTCGGGTAGAAGGGTTAGGGAAGGACTAGGGAGGGTGGGAGTTGGACTTTGCTACTACGAGAGTTTATATCATATTCTAATTAAGTACTACTAACCAGAGAATGTATAAATGTGACTAAGATATACGGTGGTAAACGTAGTAAAGTTAAATGAATAAGAATGTATATGTACTATTGGATTGATTTAAAATCAAAAAAATCTGGTTTAAAAAAAAAAAAGTTTCTAGATGAATCTTATCTGACAATTATTACCATATTTTAACAGTAATAAATGTAACCATTTAGCAACTCTAGGTTCATTATTCCTGATATTGGCTAAACAGTGATCGGTTCATAGAGGCTCAACAGCCTTGCTTCAGTCTACCATGTGGCTAGCTGGCATGAAGTAGAAGGGCATGAAGGAATCTCTTTCAACTGGATAACTGATTAATCCTTTAATCTGGGCACAGGACCACTTAGGCCAAAAAGTGGATATTCTATTCTTGTACAGTCACAGTACATTAGTCTACCAGTAAAATAGTGGGGCGCAATATTTCATGCCTTCTTAAGAGTTCTTAAATTGTGATAGGACATACTGGCACAGGTGTGTAACAACAGGGAGATATCCTTGCACAGTAAAAGGGCTGCAGAAACTGGCAAAACAGATTAGAAAATTTAAATTGTTTGCACAACTATATCCTAGCTGTACATGTAATCAAATATTATCTACAGACTTTCTATTTGTTGCTCCATTTTTATTTCAACCATAAACATTATAAAGTTTGTCATTAAATATTTCCTGAAACCAAAACTGTATTGCTAGGACAATGTTAATGAAAAGAGAACACTCAGCCCTTTAATAGGAGTTTCACAAACAAAAGGTCATTCACAAAGGGATATGAAGAAGACAGATCTGTGAATATATGATCAATGCTTGGCGTTTCTGTGTTATCTATTTGTAGAGCACTAACGGAGCTATGGTATCCCAACACCCAAAAACGTGTCAAACCATAGTGGAGAAGTAATTTCTTACTTCTTTAAATAATTTTTCTTTTTGTATGCTTCACTAGAGATTTTGTTTTAAAGATTCATTTGCGAGCGCAAGTTTTTTCGAATAAAATAATCTTCAAATGTGTAACAACTGAACAGCAAAGACATTTAAATAATCTGAATGATACTGTTATATCTACAACGTAATAGAAAGTGCAGTTTAATCGAGATTGTAAAAAAACTTCCTTAAACTGAGATTATAGTTTGTACAAGGTTTTGTCTTCTTGAATGAGAAGAGGACAAGCGAATGGCTGGCTTAGTGAATTGAGTGCTTGACTACATTTCTGCACACCCTGAGGTTGTAGGTTTGAAACCTAGGAGAGTCAACTTAGCTTTTCATTCTCCTGAGAAGTAGAGTACATATCATATGATTATTAAAAGAGTTTACTTTGATGACTTAGCAATATATGACATGGCTGTTATAGCTGAAAGAGTTGTCACTGACCCCAACTAAAATCAGGTATTATTAGGGAAAAGTATCAATTGTACTTTTTTCGGTAGTTGACGACCGGAGTAGCCCACATGCTCAGTCGTTAGCATACACAATTCGCTCTGCGCCCTGGCTTTATCGCAGACTGCTCTCGAGTAACGAAGCAACTGGAGGCAACCATCGAAGCTCTCATAACGCGGCAGAAGTTCCCTGCTTGCTACCAAGAAGACCTTTGAGTGCCGCAATGTGTATAGTAAGGGCAGAATCGGCCGGAGATGTTGAAATATTTGTTTGTTTGACCCCACAAAATCTCAGGGACGGGCTCTCTGCGCCAGCCCAAGGTAAGTGTTGCTAAGCCACAAGGAGCCTGCGGGGTAGCATTTTGCCTCTGTTGCTAGGCAAGGGCGTACAGCACGCCAGTGGCAACTGTTTAAACTTTATCTTGCCCCCGTATGGCTGGAAGCAGAAGTGGAGAGGAAGAGGCATGAACTGACAGAAATTTGGGGGTTGTAGCCTCAGTTGTCCATCCATGTAGTCGCGGTGTCGCAGCTGAGAAGGCTAGAAAGTTTCAGGCACAGGGGAGTTGCTGGGAGGGGACGGGGGACAACAGTTTTAAGCTTCCCCCCCCCAAAAAAGCATTAGGAGGCAACATTTGAAAATTACTGGTACCTCAAACTCTTCCCCTACTTTGGCCCAGAGAGTTAATAAGTGCACTGCACAAGAAAAGTTTGCTGCTGCCTGGACAAATCACAGCTTACAGGTTAGAGCTGATTACATGACAGCAGCTCCAGCATCTTATTCATCCAGCATACGGAATGCGGCCGAGATGGGGGCAGAAAACAGTGAGCAGTCGTTAATCCCAGAGCAGGGGGCGAAAGGCTCTGTGAATGTTTCAAATCAGACTCAAACAGATGCTCAGAGAAAGGAGGTGTTTGTAGAGGCAGATCCCCAGCAGGGCAAAATATAGGAGTACCCTTTGTTTGCAAAAGGGTGGCTGTTGGTGTCTGATACTATGACTGCATCTCAACCCACCACTACAATAGCTTCGCCAGATGCACAGCTTCCTCTATACACAGCAAGCCCGGGCTTGGGCCTTACACCTAATTTATCCCTTGCCCCAAGTTTATCATCTTCTACCAGGGTTGAAGTCGCCAGTAGCACCCAAGATTTGCCTCAGCCTGAGATTGTTATGGAACAGGCCCAGCTGAACCAGCAGCTGGAATATCACCAGGAATATCAGAAACGGGATGGGGGGAACTGGAACCAGTTCGGAACATCATCTAAAAAGTATACTCAATACTATTTTAGCTGAGCTAAGGGAGCTAAAGCCCGCACAGGCATTTGAGATCACTATTCTGCATGAAAGGTTGGCGAAAATCGAAGAAAGTATGGTACAATTTCCACAAAGACTGAAGGAGGCTGAGTCTATAATATCAGAACTAGAAGATAAAGTTGTTACAATGCAGAAAGAATTTGGCCAACTTCAAAAACAAAGGAGCCTCTTGGAAAATAAGACAGAGGAGCTTGAGAATCATTCTCAGCGCACCAACCTCCACATAGTGGATGGTCCAGAGGGATGCGAGAGGCAGCAGGTTCCACAATGGGTGGACTCGTTGACCAAGGCCAATGTGCTGTCCAACTTTTCAGGGTACTTAACTATAACAAGGACCCATCGAGTTCCGTCCCAACATCTTGAAGCCCCAAAACGTCCACGTTTTGACCTATTCAACTTCTCAGATTATCGAATAAAGAAGTGCATTTTGGCCAAAGCAATTTTCAACTCCTGAGATACATTACTGTTGCATTTATTCAGACATGTCGGCATCAGCGTGCCCTCGTCGTAGAGATTTTGGCAAAATATTAGATTCATTTTGAGCTCAGGGTGCCCAGGCATCCATAGTACTACAGTCTAAGCTGAAAGTGTTGGTAAAGGGGCAGTTTCATTTATTCACTAACCTCGCAGAGGCAGAGGAGCTTCGTCAGAAGATTGCGAACTGATAGTGAACAATGAATGCTTTTTCTCTCTATCATTTTTGCTATTCTTATATTTGATTCATTTTCAGGGGCAGGAGTGTTTTTGGGTAACGTGTGCAGCAGTGTGCAATAACATGGCACCATTTTTATGTGGAGAGGGTGGGAAGAGGGTAGTTTGGACAAATTCCCACAGAGTCCCCTCTAAAGGATGGAGTGTTTTGAAGGTCACCGGGTGCGGTTATGGGTAGTGGGGTGTACTCAAAAGAGCAGAAAGTTGGTTGAGTGTGAAATAATGATGGCCAACCACGTACAAGAGTTGGTTAGCCAGCAAACGGTACTTTTGTGATAGGATCTAAAGTTACATTTATTTTGTCCAATGCAAATGCCATGTTAAATAGACGGATATATGAGGACTGATTAGATGGTTGCGCTCTTTTTCCCCGGAAGTATTGTTTCTGCATCTTAAAAGCAGCTTGCAAAATATTTAAATTTCGAAGCATTATTCTCAAGCTTATTTTGCTTCGGCTGGTGTGGCAAAAAGGGGGGTGGCGATTTTCCAGGGTAGGGAGCTTGATTGACTTGATTGGCTGGTCAATGATATAACTAGGGATCCACAGAGTAGACGGTTATGGTTAAAGGTCATGGCAAACGTGGCCCCGTTAAATCTGGTAAACTATTATGCCCCTATCTTTGATGAAACAGATGTTTTGTCACAGATTTATAATATCACCATGGGTGCAGCGGCACCATTAATAATAGGAGGTGACTTTAATTTTATTCAGGACCTATCCCTGGACAAATCGAAAATGAAAAAAATAACTGAAGCCCCTTACTAAAAAGGTCATGGACACACTTAAGCACGATTTTGCATTAATTGATCCATGGAGGTGTGACCATCCAGTCATTTCTCAGTTTACTTGCTACCATATTGCCTCTCATATTGTTTTTTAAATCTCCCAGTCTATTAGAAGTGTGGGCTCTGAAACCTGGGCTAACTCCTTTACATATCATTCTTTAGCCTTGGCTACAGTGCAGGTGGAGATACCAAGGGGTGAATGGCCCAGGTGGCAGCTGGACCTGACATGAGGCAATTTATCCAGAATTATTTCCAGTTCAATAGGAGCACGGCCTTGTTGTTTTCTGTCTGACAAACCCTTAAGGCTTCAGCCAGGGGCCAGATCATTGCATACAAGGTGAAGCAACACAGAAAGCATACAGAGAAAATACCTCTCCTGCAATCAGCAGTATATCACGCCCGACAGACCAACAATAGGGTCCAACTTGTCCCTTCCCCCCTACAGATAACTATCCTGAAAAGGCTAGGCAAAAGTTGAGAGACTTATTTATTTTGTAGGGAATTAATAGTTCAAGGGCATTCCATCAACGTCTATATGAAGAGTCAACAGATCGGGAAATTCTTGGCCCGGTCTACACAGGTGAGGCAGGAGGCTTCGTTTGTTAGCTAATTAAAGAGTCCCGTAACAATAGTCTCAAAAAAAGCAGTCAAGTATATCACAATATTTCAAATCCATCAGGTTACCATGTCTGCAAAGTTCTCAGGCTGAAAAGTTTACCTCTACTATATCTGTGGTTAAGGTACAGCGAGCTCTTGCCACTTTACCTAGTGGGACGCCTGTGGCAATAAAGGCTTCCCAGCCAAATTTTACTAAAAAAAATAAAAATTAAAAAATACCTTTTGCTGCAGATTTCGTACCTTTTTGACTGATTTGTTTAATGTTGTATAGGAGGCAGGTGAAGTCCCTCCTCTTTTTAAGGAATCCACCATTGTTAGCTTCTTAAAGGAAGGCAAGAATCCTAGGGACGTTAATTCATATCAGCCTGTTAGTCTCCAAATGGCGATTACAAGCTTTTGATGGTAGTCTGGGCTATTCGCACTACTCTGCTTACCCAGGCTTTAATTCATAGAAATCAGACTGGTTTTGTGGTAAGCCACCTGATGGCTGTAAATACCGTTTTTTTTTTTTTTTTTTTTTTAAGAACAGGCACTGGATTATTTCTCAGTTAACCAGACCAGTGCAGCAGTTATTATGGTCGATGCTGAGAAAGCCTTTGTTCTAGTTAACTGGGATGCGTTGTTTTTTGGTTTCAGGAAATTTGATTTTTGTTCCCAATTCATTATGAATGTGGGCAAATTTATATCAAGGTGTGCAAGCAAAGATATTCGTCAATTCTGTTTTCGAGGGATTAGTAGCAACTAACAGAGGGACTGATCAGGGGTGCCCTTTCTCCCCCATTTTGTTTACTTTTTTTTAATAGAAACTTTAGTGACCAGGATTCAGGCCAATCAAGCAATTGAGGCCCCTGTTATGGGTATGGCCAAGTTAAAAATGTTTGCAGATGATAGTATCCTCTAATTGAAGCCCTGTAAGGAAAATGTCCAGAAGGTGATTGAGGAGGTTGATCAGTTTAAAAGTATAGGCGGCTATAAAATTAAACAAAAGAAAAACTGGCCTCCTTCTTTTTAATACCCTAGCTGGTAGCCTCCCTGTTTCTGCTGTCACAACCTCACTCCTAAAGCCCAATACAATACCTGGGGATATTTGTGACAAACAATTACCTCCAGCGTTTTCAATTAAACTATGTATCGATGTTGCAAAAGATTAAGGAGCTACTTGAAAGTTGGGCTCTTCTTCCTTTAACATTGGTTGACAGGGTAGCAGTCATTAAAATGTCTATTTTACCATAACTTTATTTCTTTTTTCGAATGTTCCAATTAAAATTAATAGGAGTTACTTTAGCGCTTTAGACTCACTTATTAGAGAGTTTATCTGGAATAAAAAGGTACCTAGGGTCAAATACCCAATACTTCAATTGGATATTGCACAGGGTGTGTTGACCCTTCCCCAGGTCCAAACATTTT
Organism: Pleurodeles waltl; assembly: GCF_031143425.1. NCBI lineage: Eukaryota > Metazoa > Chordata > Amphibia > Caudata > Salamandridae > Pleurodeles > Pleurodeles waltl. Next base: position 53,726,482 of record NC_090441.1, on the reverse strand, counting down.
AAGAGGAAGCCTTTTTAGATCTATTGGTGAAAGCATTTTAGATCTACTGGTGAGAGAAATAGATGGAAGAAGGACGATGAACGAGTTACTTACCTTCGGTAACGACTTTTCTGGTGGATACATTAGCTACCTGTGGATTCCTCACCTCATGAATACTCCCATGGCGCCAGCATTCTACGGAAATCTTCTTACTAGTCTCTGCACGTCGACGAGGACGTCACTGTCTCGCACGCGACGCCGTCTGACGTCATACAGGCAATAAGAGGTCCTCGACGACGTGCGGACGTCAGTACCAATCATTTTTTTTTACGTGCATGAGAACAACCAGGCAATGCAATGAAAGAACAAAGCAACATCCATTATATTGTAAAAATACACCACATTGTATGAATAACTGTAAATCTTCTTTATGAACATATATATATAAAATCTCTCTTTTAAAATATATACACACACCAAGTATATACACAAAGATATATACATATATATATATAAATATTATATATACATCTATTGCACCCTCAAAGATCAAGAGGAGCGCACTCAAGGATTACTTGGCAAGACCATAAAGGCAACGGGGAGGCGGGTGGGACCGTGAGGAATCCACAGGTAGCTAATGTATCCACCAGAAAAGTCGTTACCGAAGGTAAGTAACTCGTTCTTCTGATGGATACAACTACCTGTGGATTCCTCACCTCATGAATAGAGTCCCAAAGCAGTACCACGCCCGGCGGTGGGTGCCTAAATGGTCAAACCAAGAAATCCTGCAGCACTGACCGTGCAAAATGGCCGTCCCTTCTAACCTCAGAATCTAAACAGTAATGTTTTGCAAAAGTGTGAAGGGACGACCAAGTTGCGGCCTTGCAGATGTCGACCACAGGAACACCTCTGGCTAAGGCCGAAGTGGCCGACTTAGCTCTGGTGGAATGAGCTCTAATGCCCTCAGGAGGATCCTTCTTTGCCAAAGAGTAACATATTTTAATGCAAAGAACAACCCACCTGGATAGTGTTCTCTTGTGGACTGCCTTTCCTCTCCTCTTGCCCACGTATCCAATAAACAGCTGATCCTCCAGCCTGAAATCCTTTGTTCTATCGATAAAGAAGCTCAACGCTCTCTTTGGATCCAGACGGTGCAGTCTTTCTTCCTCTTTGGAAGGATGAGGCGGAGGATAGAACGTGGACAAAGTAATTGCCTGAGCCAAATGGAAGGGTGAAACAACCTTCGGGAGGAAAGCAGCCTTGGTCCTCAACACCACCTTATCCCCATAAAAAGTTGTATAAGGGGGTTTTACTGATAAGGCCTGCAACTCACTCACTCTCCTTGCTGATGTTATAGCTATCAGGAAGACTGTTTTTAAAAACAAATACCTCAAGGGGCAAGAATGCATAGGTTCAAAAGGGGACCCCATAAGGAAAGTCAGGACTAAGGACAAATCCCATTGCGGCATAACGAATGGCTTTGGAGGATATTGATTTAGAAGGCCTTTCAAGAATCTGATAACAATAGGGGATTTAAATAAAGATGGTTGGTCTGGAAGACATATGAAGGCTGACAAGGCCGATAAATAACCTTTAATGGTAGCCACTGCACAACCTTTCTGCGCCAGAGATAGAGCAAAAGACAAAACGTCCGATAGATGAGCTTGTAAAGGATCAATCTGCCTCTCTCCACACCACGCAACAAATTTAGACCACCTATTAGCGTAGATAGATTTAGTGGAGTGTCGCCTGGCCGCTAATATAACATCCACTACCTCAGGCGGGAGAGAGAAGGAACTCAGGTTGCCCCGTTCAATCTCCAGGCATGTAGGTGCAGACTCTGGAGGTTGGGGTGTAGAACCTGCCCCTGCGACTGCGAGAGGAGGTCTGCCCTGAAAGGGAGACGGAGCGGCGGGCACGTTGAGAGTTGGAGAAGGTCGGAGTACCACACCCTCCTTGGCCAATCCGGAGCTATTACGATTACTAGAGCCCGGTCTTGGCGAATCTTCCTCAATACTCGAGGAATCAAGGGTATGGGAGGAAACGCGTAAAGCAACTGGCCGCACCAGGTCATTTGAAACGCGTCCCCCAATGCTTCCTGCATCGGATACTGAAGGCTGCAGAACAACGGACAATGCGCGTTCTCTCGAGTGGCGAACAGATCTACCCGAGGAAACCCCCACTTCTGGAAGATTAAACGGACTTGATCTGGATGGAGACGCCACTCGTGGTCTGCCGAGAAGTGGCGACTGAGACTGTCCGCACGCACGTTCAAGACTCCGGCCAGATGGTTTGCTATCAAGCAAATCCGATGGTCCTTTGCCCAGGACCATAGTCGAAGAGCTTCTCTGCAGAGAAGGTACGACCCCACTCCTCCCTGCTTGTTTATGTACCACATCGTGGTAGTATTGTCCGTTAGGACCTGTACCGACTGACCACGAAGGGAAGGGAGGAAGGCCTTGAGAGCCAGACGTACAGCCCGTAACTCTAACAGATTGATGTGAAAAATCTGTTCCTCTGGAGACCAAAGACCTTTGATCTCCAGATCCCCCAGATGAGCTCCCCACCCTAGAGTGGAAGCATCCGTTATGACTGTGGCCACTGGTGGCGACTGCTGGAACGGTTTTCCTTGTGAAAGATTGTTGCTTGCAATCCACCACTTCAAATCCACAGCAGCATCTCTGGAGATCTTGACAGTACCCTCTAGATCCCCTCTGTGTTGAGACCACTGCCTTCGGAGGCACCACTGAAGAGCCCTCATGTGCCAGCGAGCATGCGTGACCAACAGAATGCAGGAGGCAAAAAGACCGAGCAGACGAAGGACCTTGAGGACTGGAACTACCGCTCCATTTCGAAACATTGGAACCAAATCCTGAATATCTTGAATCCGCTGAGGCGGAGGAAAGGCCCGACCCAATGTCGTATCCAGTACTGCCCCTATGAACAGGAGGCGCTGAGAGGGCTCCAGGTGAGATTTGGGCTCGTTCACCGAAAAGCCCAGGTCGAACAACAACTGGGTTGTTGACTGCAGATGACGCAACACAAGCTCCGGGGACTTGGCTTTGATCAACCAATCGTCCAAGTAAGGGAATACTGCTATCCCATTCCTTCTGAGCTCTGCCGCAACCACCGACATCACCTTCGTGAAGACTCGAGGTGCTGAAGTAAGACCAAACGGAAGGACCGCAAACTGGTAGTGTTGCGATCCCACCACAAACCGGAGATACTTCCTGTGTGACTTGAGTATCGGGATATGAAAGTAAGCATCCTGCAAGTCGACAGACACCATCCAGTCTTCCATGTTCAACGCCAAAAGCACCTGTGCTAGGGTCAGCATCTTGAACTTTTCCTGCTTGAGGAACCAATTCAAGATCCTCAGGTCCAGAATTGGTCTCAAACGACCATCCTTCTTGGGAATCAGGAAATACCTTGAGTAAACTCCTTGACCCCTTTCCTGCTCCGGGACCAACTCCACCGCGCCCTTTAAAAGGAGGACTTCTACCTCCTGTTCTAGCAACAGGAGGTGTTCTTGTGAACAATACGAAGGGCGGGGCGGGATGAGGGGCGGAAACTCCCGAAAGGGAAGGGTGTAGCCTTTTCCCACAACACTGAGAACCCAAGTGTCCGACGTAACAGTCTCCCATTTGGTGAGAAAATGCTGTAATCTTCCCCCTACAGGAGAGGAGTGAGTGGGAAATGGTGGAAGCCTAAGGCTGCTTCCCCTGCTGCACCCCGCCAGAGGATGAGGAAGAGGCAGAGTGCTGCTGAGAGGCTCCCCTGGTGCGGACCCTACCCCTCCCCCTAAAAGATCTATAGGGATGGGAAGAGGCAGGTTGCTGATATCTTCCCCGAAAGGAAGAGGAGGAAGAGCCACGCCCAAATCCACGAAACCTCCTGAAGAATCTGGAAGAGGCCGTGGAAGAAGGAGCTTGGAGTCCCAACGACTTAGCCGTGGCCCTGCTCTCCTTAAAACGTTCCAAGGCCGAATCAGCCTTAGCCCCAAACAGTTTGTCCCCATCAAACGGGAGATCCAACAATGTGGACTGTACATCTGCCGAAAAGCCCGAGTTACGTAGCCAGGCCTGTCTCCTTTCCACCACAGTTGTGCCCATTGCTCTGGCTACCGAGTCGGTGGTATCCAGTCCCGTCTGGATAATTTGGGTCGCAGCAGCCTGGGCATCAGAGACAAGATCCAAAAGACCCTGGGGAAGCTCTGTAAACGAAGAGGAGATGTCATCCATCAGAGCATGAATATACCTCCCCAGGATACAGGTCGCATTAGTGGCTTTTAATGCCAGACTGCAGGACGAAAAAATCTTCTTCGACTGCGCCTCTAGCTTTTTTGAGTCTCTGTCCCCAGGCACCGTCGGGAAAGAACCAGGCGCTGATTTGGACGAACAGGAGGCCTGCACAACCAAGCTCTCCGGCGTAGGGTGCCTAGATAGGAAACCAGGATCAGTTGGAGCCGTCCGATACCTCCTGGCCACGGCTCTGTGAACTGCTGGGGAAGATGCCGGCTTCTTCCACACCTCTAAAACCGGATCCAGCCGAGCGTCATTAAAAGGTAATAGAGGCTCCGCCGCGGCTGAGGCCGGATGCAACACCTCTGTCAAAAGGTTTTGTTTCGCCTCCACCACCGGCAAAGGCAGGTCCAAAAAACTAGCTGCCTTCCGTACCACTGTATGAAAGGAAGCAGCTTCCTCGGTATATTCCCCCGGGGACGAAAGGTCCCACTCAGGGGAAGTGTCCAGCCCACTGGCCGACTCCAGTCCACGCAGCCCATCACCCGAGTCCTCTAGCTCTCCTTCCTCTAGGGCTCGTTGGTACTCCTGCTCCTCTAGTACCCGGAGAGCACGCCTCCTTGAATGCAGTCGTTGCTCAATCCGCGGAGTCGACAACACCTCCGCCGAAGTCGGAGATCGGCGCCGATCTTCCGAAGCCACCGACGCCGCATCCGGCGCCACAGGTAACTTCGGCGCCGACTGAAGAGCAGATGAAACGGATGGACCCACCGGAGTCACAGGCCGAAATCTCGACGTCGACGGGATGGAAATCCCTGGGGCCAATCCCTCCGAAGCCATCGGAGCGGCCACCGGCGCCGACACTGGCGCCGAGCCCACGTTCCCAAACGGGAGAAAGGGCATAAAGGGTGCCGGCCGAAGAGGCGCAGGATCACCCAAAGAAAAGGCCAAAGGCCCAGCCGGAGCACCCCCTGGAGCCATCTGTTGGAAGATGGCATACATCGCATTCAAGAATGCGGAACTATCGGCTCCAGGGGTGGGAAAAGCCGGATACTGGGGTGCCTGACTCGGAGGCGACCCCGACGCCGGCCTCGGCGTCTGCGCCGGAGAAAACACCTGAGGCTCCAATACCTCAATCACCGACGCCTGTCCAGGCGAAGTTGGAGACGTCGGAGAGAGCAACGGCGTCGAAGGATGCGGCGTCACCGTGGGGCTGACCTCCCATGTCCTCCGGCGCCGATCCGGAGACCTGGAACGAGCCTCCCTTGAATGACGCCGAGATTCTCTACGGCGCCGGGAGTCTCGATGACGCCGATGTCTTGGAGAAGACTTTTTCTTGTGATGCTTCTCCTTTGACTTGGCCATAAACAGCTTCGCCTCGCGTTCTTTAATGGCCTTCGGATTCATGTGCTGACACGAATCACAAGTCGAGACGTCGTGGTCGGAGCTCAAACACCAAAGGCAATCGGAATGAGGATCCGTCACCGACATCTTGCCTCCACACTCACGACAAGGCTTAAATCCAGACTTTCTCTGCGACATTATTTCCACAGAGAAAGAGTACACAGCAAGATATACACTGTAACCGCAAGAGTAACAGTTGCTCCCTCGAAGATAACCGTTTCGAATGCACGGAAAAAAGGGAACTGACGTCCGCACGTCGTCGAGGACCTCTTATTGCCTGTATGACGTCAGACGGCGTCGCGTGCGAGACAGTGACGTCCTCGTCGACGTGCAGAGACTAGTAAGAAGATTTCCGTAGAATGCTGGCGCCATGGGAGTATTCATGAGGTGAGGAATCCACAGGTAGTTGTATCCATCAGAACAACCTGTTTTTGCTAGATACAATGATGCAGGAACCCGGCTTCCAATTTTTATTAAGGTTCCAAAATTCCCAAAGAAAACCAGATACAAGCAATTGCAGGATCTGAGTGCTCGACCGATAGTTATATATTGCTCTAATTATATTTTATCAGAATGCACCCTGCTTATACTCTAAGAGTCCTGATGTACTGGTCTGCTAATTTCTCCTACCCAGATCGGGTACTGGAATGCCTGTGGATTTAAAGAGCTGGGCTGTTTTCTCTTACAGGGCAAATGCATCACATGGCAAGAGATTTATAACCCGGTGTGACGATCACTTTAAGAATCGGGTTCAGCAAGCAGGGCCAGTGTTCGACAACTGGGAAATGGGGTCAGATATTTTTGTCAACAGCATTTTCCATAGCCTGCTCTTTGATATTGCAATGTTGGCTGAACAAAATGATCAGAACCATGGATTTTGAGGAGGCCTATGCAAAACGGGTGGGGGCTTTAGGAGATTCAATGCCTCTTGGCACTTCCTTGACCTTTTTGGTTATACTTTATCAAAAAGCTTTTTAAGTGCAAGCTCGGATTTAGACTAAGACAGCGTGATAATACCTTAGATTTTTTTATATGCTATATCAGCAATAGATAGGCATGCTCTCACTCGATAAATGGCATCAAGTTTAGTTGTTATTTTTGAGTATGCCAGCATTTTAATAATTTTAGACATTAAGGGGGTGATTCTAACCCCGGCGGTCTTAGACCGCCGGGGCCAGGGTCGGCGGGAGCACCGCCGACAGACCGGCGGTGCCCCGCAGGGCATTCTGACCGCGGCGCTTTGGCCGCGGTCAGTGCAGGAAAACCGGCGGTCTCCCGCCGGTTTTCCGCTGCCCCTTGGAATCCTCCAAGGCGGCGCAGCTTGCTGCGCCGCCGAGGGGATTCCGACCCCCCCTACCGCCATCCAGTTCCCGGCGGTCCGCCCGCCGGGAACCGGATGGCGGTAGGGGGGGTCGCGGGTCCCCTGGGGGCCCCTGCAGTGCCCATGCCACTGGCATGGGCACTGCAGGGGCCCCCGTAAGAGGGCCCCTAAATGTATTTCACTGTCTGCTGGCTCTTAACTGTCTTATTGTTATTGAACCTTGGATACAGTTTTAGATTATCTCAGTTGATGATAATTAGGGTGAATTGTGATTTATGATACATGACTAATTAGTTATATTTTGGATTGATAGTATGTTTGCACTTTTCCAAATATGTTGGATTTATGTATCTACTTCTTGATTATTCGAATATGAATTGTGCATGACTAATATTCTTTAGCATGGCCTGGTGGATCATCACCTCAGTTTCAATCGTTTTTGATAATGTTTTAATAACAGATAGTTGGCAGGTTCGCACTTTATTAATGGCTTCAGGTCTATGTACGAATTCAGCTAGGTTGGACTTTATAGTATGCCTGTACTCCATCTATTTCAGGCATTTAATATCTGTGAGTCTTGCGCAGCAACTGTTTTCAAAGCCTAGTCTGGTGCTTGACTAACTTATGGTTGGTGATCTTTTGATAATGTATTGGATCTTTATTTCTGTGTGAGAGAGTGCTTGTGTGTGCGCTGTACATCTTTAAACGTCTGGTTTGCAGCTCAGCCAGGTCTGTTATACACAGTCAGTAATTTGTATTAAAGAAAGAAAAGAAAAAAAACTATGCCAGGGCCACACTGTTTCCTCAGAAGTGTGCTGCTCAAAGCCAATGACTTCCACCGCTGGCATCATCCACTGCCATCAGTGCTTGTAGCACTACCCACATCTCTAGGAGATACAGTTAGGTGGAAGGGTGCTCAGTGTGAATTAGTGTTTTTTGCTACACCTTTATTTCAGAGTATCTAATCATCATTGGCGGCTCGAGGGAGGGAAATGGGAGGAGCAGCACGTGGCAGAGGAAGACAATATATATATATATATATATATATAAAAAATAATAATAATAATGATAAAATAAAAAACCCACACCTTTCGTGCTCCTCCACACCGCTCCGATCCTGGGTCCTCCACTGCAGACAAAGTTCCCAGCCTGTCCTGCGTTCAATCCTAACGCTACTTTCATGCTGCTGGTGTTAGGATTGGACGGAGCGCCCAGCCAGGGTGCTCCGAGGCAGAGTTAGAGTCTCTGCCTGCTGTCTCCAACCTGCAAAGCAATGCTGGGTTGGAGAGAGCCCAGTGCACATGTGTTTGGCCAGCTTGCCAAACATACATTCGCTCTGAGGTGGAGTGCTGTCCACTCCGTCTTTGTCATAGCCTGTGGGCCCAGCCCATTTTTTTTTTTACAAGAAGACGGTCATAAACATAGTTATTGTTTTCTTGTAAAAGTTTTGCAACTGCTGCCTGGGGGAGGGAGGGATCCTCTTCTAAGCCCCCTGCTAATCATGTGCCACTAGCTCAAATACAGGATCAAAGTTCTAAATAACTTGTGCCAAAATAAAACAAAATGCTATAAAGGCTCACTGTTGACAATAAAGGCAAACTAAATCAGAAAATTTACTGGGAGAAATCAGTTATCAATAGGGAGGGGTATTACCAAAGTATCTCCTCAGAACAACAGATGTTAGAGAAATAAAATGACCAGGGCTTACTAATCCTCCTGAAGAACTGTTGGAAGTCTTGCCCCAAGCCACAACCCGGGCAGCACAGGTCAACTGTGCCTTTAGAACACAGTCAAGTCATCCTCCTTTAACTTATGTTGCCTCTTGAACTAGTCATCCCTCTATTTTTTGCCATTCTTTTAATGGTTCCTCCTTTCAAATTATTTCTTTCTGCTGTATTATCAATCATAATATTACTAACCTTTTCCGTAAGGTTGCTTTTTTCTGGTGATACATGCCAACAAGCACAAAAATAACTTAAAAAGGAGACTGGTCAGTGCAGAGTCACAAGTCCAAGACTGGAGACAGGAGAACAAAAGGGATTTAAAGCTGCCCAATAGTATTGTAAAACAAGAAGACAATATAAATAATCCATGGGATTCAGGAGGATTAATTCAAGAAAGCCTCACAGAGGGATAGGACTCTGCAGAAGGTACTGACTGGTATGCATGCAAGAAGGACGGCCTAGTAAGAAATATCTTGAGAGGAACGTGGGTGTAAAACCAAGAGTAGAGTCCAAAAAAACTCTATTGGCAGCCTAAGTTGGATGTTGTGATTGAAAGGAAGAGGAGAGAGTGTATGTTTTGCAACAATTTAGAAAAACTGTTGGTCACTTATAAACCTCCACGTTGTCCCAGTTCAAGTCCTGAGATGCCATGGGAAAGAACTGGAGTAGACAATATGGAATCCATTTATGAATGTGATGAGCCACATATATTTTGTAATTGTGGATCACTTTGCCAACTGGCCAGAAATTTATATTGTTTCAAGAGCTGATATTGAGTTCCCTAGAAAACACCTATCTGAAAGAAGGTTTACCGAAAGTCATTTTACCATGACCACAATTCACTTCAGAAACTTAAAAACAAATATTTAAAAAGGAACTGTGCTGTACACAAGACCACTTTGATGGATCATCATATGGGTAATGGTGCTGTCGAGCGATTCAACTGGGTGATTAAAAAAAAAAAAGAAAAAACACACACAATACAACTGGTGTGTGTTGCAAAATTATCTTGGAGGAAAGAAGTATGGCAAGCTTTATCGGTGTTCACAGTTACACCTTACGTGTCTACTGGATACAATCCATCAAAACTCATGAGAGGTAGAATACAGTTCATGAAAGATGATGTGGAGAGGATGACTTAGTTCAGAAAAAAATAATAGACATCAGTGTTAATTAGAAAGAATGTGAACGGCTGTTAGGTTTTCCATATGGAGAGGGAAAGAAGATGCAGTGATAACAAATTAATTTAATGATGAAAAATCTTTTACTTCTGATAAAAATAAAACTGGATTGGTCATTTGGTGGGGTGTTACAGAGTAACTGGAGTGTCAAGGATGGATGTAGGGTAAGTAAAGATGATGTGGACACCAATGTTCCCGGACGTAAGGGAAGCGGTTTATCTTCCTCTAATAATGGGCTACCCTTGTCTAACAATGATGGGGAAAGAGTGGGAAGATGTTTAGAACCACAAAGTTAAAGGATTATGGTTGTAGTGAGTAATTTAGTAAAGAAGCTCCTGCCTGTTCCTCCCGCTGTGCCAGGGACTTGTAATGACAATGAATTACCTTGGAAATCTGCCATCTTATCGTCTGTTACTACAAGAGGCATCAGAAAAAATGTATATTGCATTCAATTCAGATCACGAACAGTGATAGTTTAGGGTTTTTATAAAGAGATCAACATTCATATCAGGGCATGCTTTCACCATGCTTCCATAATAGTGGGTAGACTTGCACTGTAAGTGCAGTAATTTGTTATGCTGCCGCGTTTCAGACATATCTGAAGCAAGTTTCACACAAAGTCAGTCCAAACTATGGTGTCTGTTTCAGAGCAATAAGATTATGATCCGGTATTTCTCTGGTCAGTTTAAAAATCCATTCTAGCAGATAGACTAGCAAAAGAAAACATAAGAATAATGTACGTAGGATAATTCCCATTCTTTGATACCATCCTCAAATGGCATTACTACAAGATCATGCCAAGCCCAAATGTGCATGAAGATCCTTTAGGGTCAACACCTTCTATAAAAGACAGCTCCATTTCACAAGAGGAGGGAAAATACATTAAATGGTTTCTGATTAACTGATTTGTGACTACTACTGAAGGTGGGCATGAAACCACAACAGCATGTCACTTCTATCCATTTGAACAATTTAATTACTCGTCCATCCTACTTTCATGTAAGTTCTTTCTATACTGAATTATTTTTTAAGTTGAGAGGTATGACCCTAAAATGTGCCTCATGACTCTGGCAACATGGTCAGAGGAAGAACAAACGTAAAGAAATACAAGACAGAAACAATTTCTTTTTTAAAGCGCTGGAATAAAAAGCAGCACATCCTAAACAGAAAAGAGTGCCAACAAAAAACAGGACAAGAAATTACACAAACATCTCTTGCATAAATTTTCACATAGTAGGGGACTCAATAAAAAAATGCCCTGTTTGTAACCATTATTGGGCTAAAACAAGCAACAGAAAGATACAACTTGTCTACTATTTAACACCTTCTTCAGTTTGGAAGCAGGTCTCATTATGCTTGACTTCATAATGTCAGGGCGGAGACAGTCTACTTCATTACTGTACATCTTAATACAGGATTCTGAACCATAACATACAATATTAACTAGAAGACTAAAAGGAAATATGAAAGAACTTATGGAGGAAACTGACCTGGAGGGCAAAGAACATCAATAACTGGAAAGAGGTAAATCTACAGAAACACTCCTGCAACACTAAAGAGCTACTGATTTAGAAAAATAAAATGCTTTTCTAGGTTGAGCAGTTTGAAAATGCACAAATGAACCAAGCAGATGATTAAACTATGCCTTGTGAAAAAGATCACGAAGCCAGATATCCCACTATGCCCCTAAAGGGGGTAATATATTTATTGCAATTGGTACACAAGCAAGGCAAATTAAGGAAAGGGTAGTTATGTTATGGGCTGCAATGCTTAGCAGTGTGATGGATCAAGAAGAGCGATTGATATGTGGGTTTAAGGTTTTTCGTACGCTGACAACTCTGCAGGTACGTTTCAGGTATTTCCTCTGTTCATAGTCCACTTAACTGGTTAATGTACTGCGTTGTCCATTCTGAGATATTTTGTTTAACATTTAGGGTCCTGAGTAGGCATAAGTGAAAGGGAGAAATAAATGGCAGACAGATCTGCTGGGATGGACTTTGTTAATAACATCCCAAATCGGACTGTCATTGTGAGAGACAAGAAGTGGCACAGTACATTGCTGGTCAGGAGCTGCAGTGTTGGACTCAATTACGAGTCCTCCTTTGGCGAGCAGTACATGGCAAATCTCTTCAGCTATTCTGTGCCTGTTCAATTGGTGATGAGTGGTTTATTATTGTGGACTGGTATAGTACTGGGTGATGGAAATGACCTTCTGCAGTTTTGTCTTATGTGACTGTAAACATGTCAAGCAGTACAAGAGAGTTATTAAGCAGCCTGTATGAACTACAATTGACTGACTGCCGAGTGTTATGGTATTAGTTTTAGTGAGGGTTATATATTGTATTGTAATAGCTTTATATAGCACTTTGCTACCCTTGACAAGGCATCTGTGTGGTTTTACGCTGGGTAGCATACTGCTCCAGGTTGCAGGGTTAGTGATTATTTTTAGTTATTGTTGGTAAATGGGATGTCTTGTCCTTTTCTTGCCTTTACTCCAGTTTTAAGTGGCAGATTAAATGAGTAGGAATTAGGTGTGATCTTTAGTAGGAGAGGGCGATATGGGAATTCCATGCACTGTTTGGCGGTATTAATAGATGAGCGACAGGATGTTCGGTATTGTTACAGGGGTGTGGAATTTTTCTAAAATATCTACTTTTGCTTCAAAAATGTACTTGTCCTGTAAAAAGAATATATATTTATCTACTTGTCCCATTGGTGCCATGTAGTGTGGCGACAAATTTTGGCAGCAATCTCATTATATAAGAACTCGGATAATAGCCTCTCCGATTATGCCAGGATTCATACTACTGTAGGGTTTGAATACCAGCAATTACCATATTTTGCACCTTTTAGCAGATTTACATACTGGGCTAGAGATAGGGGTAAACAATAGTTCCAGGGTTGGAATGTCCTTTCAAGTCTGTACAAACCTACTAACTTGCATGTTTTAGGGGTTTTCACCATCTCTTCTCTAATCTTCTCCCAGTGTGAGCAGAAGTAAAACTTCAAGGGTTGGGAAGAAGTGATTGGACGGAAAGTGAATGTGTAAACACTCAACAGATTTCCACATGGGCAAATCTACACATGCATAATTGGTCGTGATAAAATGTAGTTCACAAATATTTTCTAGGAGTACGATATCCTAGCCTATGTCTGTAAATTCTTGTGAATTCATGAAAGCCACTAATTCAAAGACATAGACCAGTGGTTCCCAAACTGTGCGCCCCGGCACCCCGGTGCGCCATTAGAAGTTGCCAGGGGCGCCACGTGCATTTTGGAAACATGACAGGAACAATTTAAAAGATTTATGTGCAGTTTATAAATCATCTCTTAGGACGAGGTAAACAGTCTTTTGCGGCGAGTAACTAATTTGGCATTTCATGTGGGGGAATTACACAATCAGAGCCTTCGCTTCTAAGGCGTTGCAAGGAGTACAGCAATTGCGAAGACAGCAGTGTGATCAGGCCATGCTCATTGAAGTGCGCACATCCAACAGTGCGCACATCCGACGTGTTTCCCTGAAGTTCCTTGTCGAATTTAGGAAAATCAGGTAAGTATTATTATAATAATTAGGAGAATCTAGAGTGAGAGATAGGGCACGACAGGACCGAAGATTTCAGGAATGCTCAGAAAATTCTCCTAACCAGCACCGGTGTGGTAATTAAATGGGGCTCCTCTTATCCTGCACTTCATCTAGGCGGCTTTGATAACAGTGTTTACAGAGTCTTATAAAACTACAGAATTATTTACAATGATCCAGTTTCTGCTTTACAAAACCATTCCCCTGGGAGCCCCCGTCCGAAAAACAGGAAAATTGTTTATTTGGAATAAACCGAGTTAATTTGCTAGGAGAAGTCAGGGTCAAGCTGCGTGCACTCCACGGCCTTGCAGGGGAGATTTATGATGCACCATTGATGTTAAAGTAAATTCTTAATTTTTGTAGCATGTAGCTAAATACAATCACATTTACATATTTACATTTTTATTACTGAATGGTTTGCGCCCAAAAAAGAGACAGTAGTATGAACTTTTATGTAACGGGTCTATTTTTACTGATTTTAAGTATAACTACTGGAGCACATGATCGGTTTTCATGCCTCTGCATTTATTTTGTTGAACTACAAAAAACAGAAATGAGTTAATTCAGTGTCGGCCAATCTGGTTGGTCATGACGCCCTTTTCTCATTATAAAGCACACCTTTCTTTTTTTCCCCATTTGTGTTTAAAAAATGGTATTTAAATTGTCCAAAATAAATTATAGGCCGACAGTCCTCCCTTACTTGCATGCCCAAATCAGATTACTTACTGAGTCTTGCTGCCAAGGAAAGGCAATTTTCGTTGGGAGGCCAGAAAAACGGCTATGGGAGGTACAGACCGAGTGGAACTTGGAAAGCACAGTTTTCAAAAGCTGAAGGCTTTGAAATAATTTAGAAACTGCAGAGTGCGAGTGTGAATGACAGTGCTTAATTTGTAAATAAAAATGTGCTGGTGCCCAAAGCCCTCCTCTTAAACATGTGGCTTCTGCAATTAAATGTGGGAAAATGGAATACTGAGGCAGTGTAATCCTGAAGCCATCTCAAGCCTCTTCAATGATTTTAAAGCCACTTCCTGCCCCTTCAGCTCACTCTTGCAGCTTTCTGTTTTCTCCCATTGTGACATTATTTTGTTTTTCTCTTTTCCTCAGTCTTTCCCATATGTGTCTTATGTGTCTTTTGCTCGCAGTAAATGCTTGAGGCAGAAAAATAAGTGCCGGCCCTCAAAAATAAGTGCTGGTGCCCCGCACTGGAAACAAGCACAAATTAAGCACTGATGAATGATCAAGTACTGTTGCTAATTCATGGAAACATTTTTGGCCCTTAATATTGTATTGTTTCTGACTTAATTGAATTGAAAAAAATTCTTAAAGTAAACAACTTATATTTTTATTTTGTTACCAATACCTTCATCGCCTTCATCCCAATTATTTGGAGGGAGAAAAATTGAAGTACTCCCGATGCTGGGCTTACATTGCCTACCCGATTAAAAGTGACATAATGGGGAGCCGCGGGCAATGGCCAATATAGGTGAAGGGAGCCGCAGGTCGAAAAAGTTTGGGAACCACTGACATAGACCATGGGTGCACTTTTGTGATCTTCTTTAAGAACTGGACACCTAATTGTTTTCCAAAACGTTTTGTTTTTATTAAAAATCTCGCTCTATTTATCAGCTGGCTTCACTGTAAGTGACAGCATTCTCCTCTTTGCCAAGGAGCATATTGGCACATAAAATAGTTTTGTTCAGTGCCAGGAACTACTGTGGCAATGAGAGTGGGACCAACATTTTTTTGCTTTTTGCCAATGTTTGTTATGATGGTGAGGGCCCGGCAACTCCCACAACAATAGCGTTTTACAAAAACCCTGCCAAAACAAGACACATTAACAAAACCGAAAGCTGACCACCAATGCCAGACCTATTGACTTTGCCAGTGCTTGTTTATTTTCATGTTTCCCCAAAATCTTGTTGACATTGGTTACACTGATTTTTTCATTAAGAATATTTTTTTGGAAGATACTAGCACATATCAACACATTTTACTAAATGAGACTTCAAATGAATGGTACCTAAGATTTCACAGTAGTTTAGCAAAACTTGTTTTTTCTAGTTGCAATGTTAATGAGCATTTTATTTTTAAGGCAAAGAATCTCTCTTGCTTTCAAGCTTATGCAAATATTTGCATCTACCCAGAGATAATTCTGGGAGAATTATATATTTGCCTCTGGTTGTTAAACTTTGCAAACATATCTACGTATTTTTATGCTGGAACCACTGTCAGAAGTGCAGACTCAGCATACAACATTTTCTTACAGTGCACACCCTATTAATAAAGGCTTTGCATTAATGAACCGTACATACAAGTTTGAACAGCATTAGCATATGGACACAAATATTACCTTAACTGCAGACAATGCCCTTCCCTGATCCATAAGGTGGTACTGTAAACTGGCAGCCAAATGATATGTGCTACCTGGGCTTGGGTCTACTTGTCCCAAGGACAAAATAAACATGAAAACTTATTGTCCCTTGACCCTGAACAATATGTCCTGGGTGTCGGGCTATAGAAATTCTACACCCCCGATTGTTAGGGTGCAGGGTATGATTTTTAAAGGAGAGGATGTGATCTTTAAAATAAGGTGTGGAAGACATGCACAGACAAGATGTTACTGACATTCAAAAAACAAAGGATATAGGAGGTGACATTAGTGCAGAGCAGAAAGTTTCAAAAGTTGCAAAACATGCTGATAATTGTCAGCATTAACACTGCAGTTTTGTGTGGAGATATGTGACTGCCTTGGTACATTCTTTAGAAGAACATTAAAGCAAATGGAAACTGCAAATACACTCAGAAAAGGAAGATTAGTGTTTACCAATTTCTTCAGAAATACTTTGTTGCAAGGAAGAGAGACAAGATGGCGGCCGCACTCGACTAGCGGTTGTTGGCGTTCTCCTCCCCTCACGACCCGGTAATGTCTGTGAGCCCACCCCCACTGTGAAATGCGGATGTGCTGGAAGTGAAAGCAGCAGCATCCCTAGGCATTTTGGTAGTGTATAGCCGTCCGTTTTGCAGGGCCGGTTTGCGCCCTACATGGGTTTCTTTGGATGGCAACTGCATGGACAGTCAACGAGCAGACTTGCTGCAGCTGAGCTGGCTTCTGGGATCTCAGGGATATGGAAAGCTCCAAACCGGGCGACAGGAGCAGGCAAAGGTTATAGCCCCTAAAAAAATTGCGTGGCAACCGATTGAAGCCTGGAGTTGGCCAGCGGAGACTCTAACCTCTAACATCTAACAGCTACCTCTAACGTTGGGAACGCTGGGAAGAAAATGGCCCTTAAAACCCAGGGGGTCCTGGATAACAAACAATCGGCACCAACTATGGACGGTGGCTCTGGGACTAAGAGTGTTGGATATCTTGGGGGAGGGACAATCATTCCTGAGATGTTTAAAAACTCTCAACCCATAATCCACCCTCTCCACATAGCCAGGAGGATAACTATGGCTACAAGTTTGATGCAGTCGCAGGGGCTAGTGGAACGCAGCAACTTCAGTGGCAGCTTGGTGTCTTCTGCAAGCAGCAACACCCTTTCTCAGGTCCGTGCTGATGGGAACGGATGCCTGGATATGACTGCAACCTCAGTAGACCTTACTCTGACTAGATTATGCGTCTCTGCTCCCAGCTCTACTTCTGAGGGCTTATTGACTGTGACTGGGGAGGGAGAGAGCTGCACTACGCAGGGTCCCAGCTTAGTAGAGACTACAATGCAAGCACAAGGATTTGAGAATTTCCGATGCAATGGCAGGGCGGTACCAGCGCACTCTCTGGCAAGCAAAGGTTCTCAGGGCCTTGGTAATACTCATGAGGCCGCTTCCAATAGCAGAGTTGGGAAGGATGTTTGCCTTGGACAAAGCGAGGTTGTAGAGAACTTTTTCTCGCTATCCGATCAATCCAGGGATTCGGATAACTCCAGTGCTAGCTCGTCAATTAAGTCTCACAGCAGCCCTATCGCCTCTACAACTTATATGATGGGGCGGACTGTGATAAAATGTAGGGTAGGATTTTTTTTAAATGAACCCGGACAAAGTTAGAGAGAAGACAAAAAAGAAAAACAAAAACAAAAACAATCTGCAAGTAGGGCAAGAGCGATGTCTTGAGATTACACAGGTACTCCACAATTTCAGCATAATTCAGATAATGTGTTTAAAGGATCAGGGTACTTCGTCACTGACTCCGTTGGTGATGGTGCGCCTCCATCTCTGCATCTTATCTATCAAACTATGACGGCACAGCATAAACAGACACAGAGCGATAATAAGAAAGTCAGGGTTGCTAGCAAGCAGCTGTAAATTGCAGTAAGTAAGATTGCAAAGACCTGTTCAGAGATTGGGGAGCGTATTGCTATGATTGAAACTCGTGCTTGCGTGTTAGAAACTGAACTGGGGACGGTGGTACAGCAGTCAGGTATGCATGAATCGCAACTTACAGATATTCAGTGGAAAATGGAGGATTTTGAAAATCGGCAACAAAACAATAATTTGCGTATTTTAGGGATAAAAGAAGGAGCGGAAGGCCAAGATCCAAAGGCTTTTATAGTTAAAATATTTAATGCTGCATTTCCTGAGCTGGCTGGGACTGGGAGAAAGATACAAAGAGCCTATCGGTATCCAATGTACCTGAAGAAACAACGGGTGGTAGAAGGGGCCGCGGTGAATCAGCCACAATTTAGGGCCATTATTGTTTATTTTGGCAATTATTTGCTGCAACAAGCAGTCTTTGAGAAAGCCCATCCTGATTTAAAAATTAACTGTGAGGGTTTTACTTTTTTTACCCGTCCGGACTATTGCCATGCCACGGTGGAAAGACGCAGGCATTTGAGACAAATGATAAATCCCTTTCAGGAGAAGGGGGCAGAGGCTTGTTTACTGAACCCTGCTTGCCTTAAGACGATTCATAAAGGCACAATACAGGTGTTCTCCTCTGAAATTAAGGCCAAAGAGTACTTGCAATCCCGGACTTGATTGAGTTTAACCGAAAAACCCTTAATGTCTATTTGATTATCTGATTATAAGACTTATGTATTTTTGAGGGTGGCCACTGGCCCAACTATCAACTATTTATTCACTTATTTGATCACTTTTTTCCGGTTGCTTAAAATTAGTTGTAATCTTATGTGATAGTATGAATTAAGGAACCTAGGATAGAAGGGATTTTTTGGGGTCTCTGAGGGGAGGAGGCCTTCTCCATCTTACAGACCTTCAGTCTGGTTGTCTCATTTGGTAGGGCCGGGGGAAGGGTTTGGGATGGTGGGGGTCAGGGAGAGTGTGGCTTTGTTGGGTTTGGGACTGGGGTGGGTTGAGAAGGGTTGGGGGGGGAGATGCACAGTAGAGCATTGTTTGGAATATTGCACATTCATCATCGGCTATGATTCAGGTGGTTGTTGACAGAGGTTCAAATGGGATACTGCAATATTGTGCATATGGCTACGATAAATATTAGTGGGCTAAATGATCCTAAAAGGCGTTTTGTAGCACATGGCTTAAAAACATTAAGAGCGGATATAATTTGCATGCAGGAAAAGCATATAATTGGTTCTAAATAATATCTGTTGGAATTACCTGGGTATCAATTATTGGCTCATACTACGCAAGGAACTACAACAAAAGGCGTTGCAGTAATGGCACAACATAAATTGTTAGAAGCTGTTAAGAAATCTGTGGACAAATTGGGTCGATGGGTGATTCTGGCGTGTAATGTGTTCAATCTATGGATCTAATATTGATGAACCAGAAGTTATCATCTTCCTTAACATAGAGCTCGCGGCATGGGCTTTGCCGATTATTATCTGCGGGGACTTGAATATACATATTGATAGCAGCGTCCCCCTGCTGAATCAGGAACAGTATATGGGGAGAAAACAAAGTCTTTCATGCTTTACAAGTTTCGGTGCAGAGTCATTAACTTGTGGATGCCTGGCAGCTCCTGATCCTGGCTATACCTTTTTCTCTTACCCACATAGGAAACTTGTCCATTTAGACTACTTTTTCTTGTCAGCTTCATTGTGCGAGGGGCTTTTTGCTGAAAAATATCCAAGATTTATGTTTGACCATAGCCCGTTGGTGATACAACTTTCTGTTTTAAGTAAGGAACAACATTCTAAGAGCTGGTCATTTGATCGGGGACTATTGTTGGATCCGGCATACGTTGCATGCATGAAAAAGTGGATACCAGAGTTTTTTTAAGTTAATTGGGTGTCTGCCCCTCCTGGCAGGTGTCCGTGGGGAAACTTTAAGCTATGGCTTAAACAAGGAAAAGCGGTGCTCCATAGTTATCGGCACAGCCCAGACTGAGCTGGCTCTACTGGAGTCACAGATCACAGAGCTGGCTAGGAATAATCTTTCTATGCAAGATATTTTAAATCAAATAGCAGTGGTGAAGGTCAGAATTTCTCAGATTTATTTAGAACGGGATGTCATTAAGGCTCAGATGCATAGGCAGGAATGGTATGAGTTTAGTGAGAAGGTGGGCAAGCTTTTGGCTTATAAAACTAGACAAAAGGTGACTTGAGATTTTATTAGCTCAATTAAGGATAAAGATGGACAGACACTACAGGGGAACCTGGCAATACTAAGGGTTTTTAAAGATTATTACTCTGCATTATATCAGCAGGAAACCCAAGATCCTCATGACTTAGTACAGAGGATTAATCAATATCTGGGCGAAACCCCAGGACCAAGATTATATGAGAGGTGCCAATTAGTTACCCCCATTACGCCAGAGGAAATCTTTGCAGCCTTAAGGTCCTTACCCAGTGGGAAGGCCTCTGGTCCAGATGTGATGCCCGTGGAATTTTTTAAGATCATTTTTAGTGAACTGAAAGATTAACTTTTGATATTGTTTAAGATGGTACAGGATGGATCACAGGCTCCGTCCTCCTGGCTGGTTGCTAACATTATAGGATTTTTTTTTTAAAGATAAAGACCCGCTGTTACCAGGCTCTTACCATCCTATTTCTTTAATAAATGGAGACGCTAAGCTTTATGCT
Organism: Pleurodeles waltl; assembly: GCF_031143425.1. Taxonomy (NCBI): domain Eukaryota; kingdom Metazoa; phylum Chordata; class Amphibia; order Caudata; family Salamandridae; genus Pleurodeles; species Pleurodeles waltl. The sequence goes on along the minus strand of NC_090441.1, from coordinate 53,706,057 downwards.
AAAGTTTTGGCTACTAGACTGAATCGAGTGATTAGTAATCTGGTTTCCCCATGGCAGCATGGATTTATCCCTGGGCGAGGGACTCCCGATCATGTGAGTCAGGTTATTGCCATGATATATGCATCTCAGGCCCCCGCAACTCCTATGTCATTACTTTTACTGGATGCAGAAAAGGCCTTTGAACGGGTGAACTAGGTATATTTATGGACAGTACTTTTTAAATGTAATATAGACCCTGGTTTTATTAGGGCTGTCCAGGGATTATATCAGAACCCCACTGCACAAATACAGATGGCTGGGGTGGGCTCTGAGCCTATTTATATTACAAGGGGCACAAGACAGGGGTATCCCTGTTCACCTCTGCTATTTGCACTTTATATAGATCCACTTATAAGAAGGCTGCTTGACAATAAATTGATTGACCCCCATGGAAATGGTCGAGGGTACGTTTAAAATACCGACTTATGCCGATGACATTGCTATTACTTCATCCGATCCGGGGACGTCGATAAAAGAAATAGAGAAGTCAAGGGTGGAGTTTGGTGAGGTCTTTGGGTATTCACTAAATAAGGCTAAGTGTCAAATAATGGTTAATAAATGGGTATCCTTCAAAGACAGGAGGAAGGCCAAGCAAGTGATCTATCTTGGGGTTAGAATAACAACTAATCTCAGTTAGATTGTTGATAGTAACCTCGCCCCAGTATTAGCTAAAACTAGAAAGGAATTACAGCACATGATTAATTTGCATCTTACAATTGTGGGGCAGTGTAATCTTATTAAAATGCTCTTCCTGTCTAAGGTTTCGTACTTTTCTAGAACCATCCCACTGGAAATTAGCAATGACTAGTTCAAACGTATGGAAAGCTTATCAAATAGTTTTATATGGTCCTTTTCCAGAACGTGTTGTGCATTAAAGTATTTGGTACTTCCAGGAAAAAAAGGGGGGTGGGCAGCTCCCAACTTTCCCCTGTATTATTGGGTGGCAGCCCTGCAATACATTCAGCCATTACTTATACAGAATGTTGGCAGTAAAGGGGTGGTGAATCTTGTCCAACCATTTACAGCATGATATGGGGTAGCAGTGCCAATGCTGTCTTTATGAGAATAGTTGAGCCAAGTTATTTAAAAAAATAAGGTTTGGTCTTATATTAAAGGCAGAATTCTAATTGGCCGGCTCAACGACTATACAGAGCACGCTAATTCTCCCTGAAATTTTTAATGATAAATGCTGCTCCAAGCGGGCACAGGGGGTGTTCGGCGAATTGGGAACTTTTACAAAGATAGACATATAAAATCATTTAATGAGCTGAAAGATTAATTTTCTCTTTGATAGCAAAGATTTTTTTTAATTTTTGCAAATTAGGGATTTTCTGTTGTCCTCATCTAGGAATGGCTTACTTGGGGATAGAAATGCGATCTGGAGGTCCTAGATAAGTCAGCTGACTGGCAGGTTTGGTCGCTTTATCCACTTTTATTGGACCTCATGGCTGATGATTTGGGGAAACATATAGAGAGATTGGGGGGGGTCAAAGTATAGGTGCTTCGCAAGCTTCCTTTATGACCTCCTTGGATATGGCCCAACGGATTTTGCTTTATGCTGGGCCATAAACCCAACATTATAAAACAATATTTCATTTATACTACACCCCTGCTAGGTTATCTAAATGGGGAAAGTCAAAGGGGATGGTATGCCCCCGTTGTAATAGCATGGTAGCACATTTAATTCACATGTTTTTTAGGTGTGATATGCTTCAAGTGTTTTTTTTTACTGATGTTGCTAAGTATTTGTCAAGGATTATGCGCCAGGAAATTGTGATAACTTCTCAACTTGTATTATTGGGGATTGATAGAGAGGTGTGTGTCGGTCAGTCTCAGAGGTTTCTGTTTTTGGCCATGTCAGTAGCACATTGCTGTATTGCTTCAGATTGGTTGAAACCGGTATCACCTACCTTTAATCAGTGGTTAGCTCTTCTCTGCTCAATGTATTATTTCGAGATGGGTTTGTATGTGCTTAAGGGTCATGCCCGCAGGAAGATAGGTAAAATAATTTGGGCTCCATTAACACAATGGCTAGGTAGAACATAACTGATTTTATGATAATAATAATATGGAATGATGAAATGCCTGTACTATCTCAGCACTTTATTTTGCGATGGTTTTGAATATTGTAGCACTGTTTCTTCTTGTCTAAAATGAATGAATTAATTTATATTTATTTTTATCCATGTTTTCTACTGTGCATCTCTTAACAACAACAAAAAAAAACTGTGGCTCCGCAGATATTAAGAGATGTGTCAGTGGGAGGTCAAGAGATTTCATGCAAAGGAAGGGCTGTACTATATGTGATAATAGTAGTTTTTACTGGCTTTAGAAATTTAGGTGAATGGGGCATTTAACTTTCCAGAGTCTGAAGCTCTGAGTAAAATACATTTTAAAGCACTAGAAAGGTCAATCTTGCTTCAGAGAGATGCCAGCAAGAAAACAAAAACTGAAACCTTGGTATCTGTTGTATAATCCATATAATTAGGTATTAATTCAAATTCATGAAGAAGCTCTACTGATCAGGCAGTAACAAGGAGTAGAGGAGCTCCTCATAACATGAAGTTGCTGATGTCACTAAAAGGAGAACACTAGCACAGCACACCAGGTGAACACACGCGGCAGGCCTCTGTATATCTGTTACTCTACAGTACTCACTTTATGAACCTAATGGGGGTGTTGTAATTTCTAGAGAGACAACATCCGTTGAATGGTAAAAGAAAAATTGGAGACTCTCTCGAAGGAGGGCTGGTGAAGAGCGTGGGATTGTGTCAGTATGGTGTGGCGCTGAAACAATCTATTATGATCATCTAGACAGTGATCTCATAGGTCTAAATGTGAGGCAGTGCTGCCTAAGAAGGTTGGTACATATGAATTTGCATATATGCCAACAGGCTCGATTCAGAAGGGAAACTCCCAATTTCAGGAGTCAAACATTACTATTTTAGCTGTACTTGCCTAAAATTGCCTCTGCTTCAATATACGTCAATGGAGAAAATAGAACCCCCAATACATTTATTAAGAATATCCCACTTTTAAAATATTTGCATGTATGGGTTTGCCTCTCGGGAAGGCTAGTGGGTGAAAGGCAAGGCTGCCTTGGGGTACACTGGAAGGAACAGACTGAATGGGATCACTGAAAAGTGGAAATACATTGCCATGTGGATACAAGAATATTACTGGGGTAATGAAAAGGTAATTGTGGACCTGTTAAAACGAGGATTAGTATGAAGCAAGACTGTCTACTGATAGGATATTGGAGACTGGAAGGGTTGTTTCAGAAGATAGGCATGAGATACAAATATAACAATGAGTGGGAGAGTCCCTTGAAGCCAGTGGAGGTAGGATGTGTCATGACTGGGAATTGGACAGGGGAACCCAAAGCAGCCCTGGCAAATTTTATCACACCAGCCCCAATAAGGTACAAAGCAAGCGACCCTCACCAATACAACAAGGCTTGGGAGATTCCGCACCCCCAAGGAAATTGAGAGAAAAACAAAAAGCAAAAACAGTGCATTCTACTGCACGTTTTTCATTATATATTCAATTGTATTCGTTTTTAAAACATAGTAAAGGATGACTTACAGTATACCAGGATACAGCAGTCTTTATTTGGGCTCTCCAATGATCCCTTGCCCTCACCCTCTAACTGTGCCTCTCATCTCTCCATTGCATGTATTTCATTTGTTTTATAGCGCCTCTCTTACCAGCATAGGGTGTTGGAGCACCATACATCACACACAAATACAGAGACAATGAATGATATGTGTGTAAATCAGGGAATGGAAAATGTTACATAAGACAGAGGAGGCTACAAGGCATAGGATTCACTTGCCATCCGTACTGGTAGGCATTTTTTTAAGAGTGCTTGGTCTGGAAAAGCATAAACTCGGGATTCAGAACATAACACAGTGGTTAGGGTTGATTTTAATGATAACAACTCATATCTACCCATTCAAACCATTTTTAGCAAAATTTGGATAATCAAAGACTGGGCATGAAAATAACTTTCTAACCTGTACCATGACTTTTGCATGCAGCTCTTTGATGGCATTCCATAGCTCACTGGGATAGATTAGGATTGTAATTTATGAATTGCACATTAACAAAAGGATCGCTGTGACAAAAGCAGTAGCACATTGAGGACAGCGCATAAAATACTATTCTGTGATCTGCATAGTACATGTTCTGTGCAGCAGGCATATTAACCCTCTTGCTGCCTTAGAGGAGTCAGAACTGCCCTTAGATAAAGTTCTTCCTCTCTCAAGCAGGTACATTAATGACCACAGTTATCTTGGCACTTGTATTGTTTCCCAAAAACTGTTGGATATACAAAGCACTCTGCAGCGGTCTTAAAACTGCTGCACTGCTACTAAACAGTCCCCCCAACATAACAGCCTCCCGGGGTAACGCCAGATGCCTGGTACAGCCATTCCCGCCTTGATATGGGAGGGCAGGCCATCTTGAAGAACAGGTAAGAGAAGCAGCTCACAAGTAAAAATTTGATTGGGTGTAGGTCAAGAGGTCGAAGTGGGTGAGATCTCGGGGGGAATGACAAGGTCATACTTTGGTAATTTAACAAGAACAGTTCCTGTATTTGTTGTTAAAAGATAACCATCCGGGAATGGTTAAGATGCCTGGGCTGAAAGGAAGTGGTGCTGTGGAGCCAAGAGAAGGACAGAGAACTAAAAGGTGCCTGCTACATGAAAGAAATGTAAATTCTGCTTAACCACAAATATAAAGACTGCTTAGGAACCAATGTTGGCTTTAATTGATGGACTCACTTGAAACTTCATAACGACAAAGATTTATTATTTTTAAGAGGTAATGTAGGAGTAATACCAGTTCATGCTTTTAATGAACACAAAAAAATGCTTGCACTACGTGGAATCTGATAGCCTATGTTAATATTGGAATAATTAAAGCCAGTGCACACAAATATACATTCACATGTAAGAACGAAGTTGCATCACCACTATTAAATTCACACGTCATGAACTCTGAATCGACCCAAGTGCAAAAGTAAGTGGTCAAGCAGGCTCTGAGACCTGGGACTGAGGTTACAGATTGATAGGTCACAGATGGGGTGGGGTGGCGTGTAGCTTGCAGACAATCCTGTGAACAGGAATTGTAAATCAGATACACACAGCGACACCACAATGGTCTGAAGAAATTGGCCCAAATAAAACACATATGGCCAAAGAGGTGCACACATTCCCCAACACACCATAAAGTCAGATGCCACACAAAGTTGGGAACACTTAGCCAATCAGAACACAGCAAAAGCCAGCAACCACGCGCCCCTCAGGTCAGACATCTCGACATGTACTCGCTGACCCTCATTGACATTGTGTCCACGCAAGTTCGAGGCCCACCTGTATTTGTTATCAGTACCTTATTTATGACTTCATGACAACTGTCCGTTCTGCACCTCAAAAGGAATGTTGTAATTGTTTTAGTGTACCCAAAAAAAATTTATAAAACACTGCACAGATCCCAGGTACTTTGAGACAGTCTTCAGACCACAGTCTGTAACTGTTCTCCCGGCAAAGATGTTTAATTAAACAAACTGTTCCTGTTTTGCCAAACACCTCTTGGCTTTTGTTTTTTAAAGGCAAATTCACATCTGAGCAACACCTATTACTACAATCTATATTTTGAAAGCACTTTTTTTTTTTATCTTGAACATAAATCTTTTTGAGCATTTTGTGGCAGCCTATCTTATACCGTGTCTAATGCAAATTTAAAATAAAATAATGAGATCTTCCAATTTGCAGAAGTAGTTTACTGGACAACAACCCTGTGACACCTTAAGGCCAGGCACCACGGCTGCAGCTGGCAAATACAATTCTAAGATAAAAAAAAACATGGTATCCTGTGAAATAGGCACTTGGAATCCAATTAGATAGCAAGCATTTCACACTAAGACATTACATAGTAAATATTCCACAGTAAAACAATACAGCGGACTTACTGGACCCACCCCATTGCACTCAGGATCACAGTTCTGAAACAATTATAATAAACTTCGACTGCTGTGTAGGTCTGTCCTCTGAATCAATATAGAGCAAGGGCTACCGGAATAACTAGGGTTATGATTTGGCTGGGATGACAAATGTATATGTAGAAGGCAGGGAACGGATGGGTGGTATGTAAGAGGCAGAGCTATGGTTGTCAACTTTTTATTTCAACAATACACAAACAATCCCATATTTAACTTTTCCCACCAAAGCCATTCTCTGAGCCCCAATGAGGAAAGTATTCTCCTCACTGAGATGTGGCAGGTGTGCAAAGTGCTCATAACAAAACAGTCCATATCCACAAGTGTTTGGGACAAACCGTGGCAGATGCCTACACTCAGCAGAGCCTTAAGGGGTTGGCAAGGTTTGGCGAAGTTACATTAATTGGAAATATAGTAATCTCTGGTTATTGTGGGTGTAAAGAGTTCTGCTAAGTGACATCAGTTGTAAATAGGCCTGTGGGTGAGTGCAACTGCCTTAGCATTTGATAAGTGAATGAACCTTCTGAGGACAAACTTAAGGACAACGAGGAGGCATTTCAGGACCCTCTACAATTGTTAACTGAATTTTACCTTGTAGGAGGGAGCAACAAGAAGTCCGTCTGCTTTTAAAGATGAAGGATATTAGCCCAAAAAGCTTAATAAGCTAGGGCAGTCCTGCATGGGGTCCATGAAAAGCACAGCTTTTGGTTTTAGTCTAAGTAGTGCAACTCACTCATTGATACTAAACTTTGGAAGCCTCACGAATGGCAACTACTCAATTACTTAATTATCCTTTTCAAGGCACAGAAAAAAAATGTTATTTTAAAGAGGGACACAGAAAAAAAATCACTTTTAAAAACGTGAGCAAACAAGGGCCAGACCCTCAGGTCGACGACCCTTAGAGTTTTTTGAGAATGCCACTACAGTTTGCACAGCCCATTGCCCCTGCCAGCACTGCTAATTACAGTACCAACACAACTTCTACTCATCCTCCTCCTACAAGTGTAACAGTTCAGACTATTCATGGCCAGTCAAAGCTCCAAGAAACAGCCTGAGTGGCAAGTTTTCTTTTATGTGTATTTAATCACTGAACAATGCTGATGTGCTCATCTCAACAAGACAGTCAGTGCCACCATGTGGTGGACTGTCATTAGTTTCAGTGTTGAGAATTAAGTGCCAGTGCAAGCACCGGAAACTACTGGCTCAAATTAAGCACTAGGGCCCTGTCAATGCTCTTGGATGTACAACTAGTAATAAAGAGAACTATTGAAGTATTTAACCGACGAGGTTAGCATTTTAGATCAAGACTACTTTAAGCTGGTTGAACTTTTCATAACAAATGATTAAAACAAACATGCAGAACCACCAGCTTAAAAAAATACACAGTTTTACACACAGTTACTTAATCACAAAAGCCTAGCCCTTCAAGGACTAGAAAACATTAACTGGCCAGTGCTGATCAACAGAAAAAAAAGTCGCAAGGTAGATGTATATTCAGAGGTTGCGGGTCCCCGTCAGAAAACAAGAAGAGCTTCGGGGTAAGGGTTGCAGTCAGCCACGAAGTATCGCCTGACGGACAAGTCTGTAGAGGGTCTGCGGGGGCGGGGTTCTCTAGAAACTGAGGGAGGCGGGGGTTCTTAGCGGGCATTGCCGCCCCTTTATTACAAGCTTTGTACCTTCTTTATCCAGCTGCAGAGTTTCCATCCACGAGACCCCGTGTCGAACCAGCACCGTTGTTTCTTATCAAACTCTCAGACCCGGAAGCAGGGAACGGAGCGCAACTCAGCAACCACCAGCTAAGTGTAAGGTTCCGCCCATCGCACGGATCCATAGCGACGCCCCGCCCACAACGGTTCCAACCCTGCCTGTCAAAGCGCACCCCACTGTGACTAGCAACCGCCTCAACACTCAAAAGACTCCGCCCACAGCATAATTACCCAATGGGACCGCAAACACCAAAGGAAAGCCACGTTTTTCTCACACTTCTTCGCCAATGGCGGCCTTTCGAACAAGTGATAAAAAGTCCTGCCAACGTCCACCAATACACGCCTTGCCAGCAGGAGGTACCGGACACCGCCTACAACTATCTTGGAGGCGGAGTCAGAAAGGGGATTTTGTCACCAATCACGAGGGCTCAAATTTCGAGAAAGTTTTGGACACTTTCGTCAGTGACACGTCATCAGGTGACTGCAGGCGACCGTATCCGAGAGGGCAAAAAGCAAACGATGTTTTTCCGAGCTGAGGTTAGCATGATTTCCCACTAAACGGGAATATCTGCGCTCTGTCTCCAACGTGGAGCCTCTAGGAAAAAATAGACACGCCTCATAAGCGAGGCGCAATATCGAAAACTTACTAGAGCCAGCAACCCAACGTTTCTGAAAAGGGAAATCGTGTTCTTCCAAGCCCTCCTCTTTCAACAGGTGGGCATCAAAACGACGCCTGGAACTGGACAACATAATATGGGAGGGTTAGAGTGGGCAGCAAAAAGAAATGGAGTCACAAGGGGCAGAGTCATGAAAAGCAGCCTGACATTGATTTATTGTTTTTTTTAAAACACTGTCAAGAAGAAATTTGCACCAAGGCGAACAATAAATTGCAAAGGCTCTATTTAGAAATCTGCTGCAGGGGAAGGTTAAATTATGCAGCAGGGTTGGGTAAATTACACGGCAAGAAAAGTAAAATTATGCGGCATAGTGCAGCTTATTTTTTTAATAGTAATACTTCATTATTTTGTCATTTTAAGTAACTTTTGAACCATATGAGCTAGAAACAATTTTTTTAGGGTTAAAATCTGCAGATTATGCAGCAGATGATGGATTACGAGGCAAATACGGCAAACCTATAATTATGTGAAAATCGCCACATTTGCATAATTCCAGTGGGTCTGGGTATGGGTTCAGTCAATCAATCAGTCAATATTTGTAAAGCGCGGCTACTTACCCGTGAGGGTCTCAAGGCGCTGGGGGGCCTCATCTGAAGAGCCACGTCTTGAGGTTCTGTGAGAAAGTAGCCTCTTTCTAGCCTTGTTACCCCCACTTTTGGCCTGTTTGTGAGTGTATGTCAGGGTGTTTTCACTGTCTCACTGGGATCCTGCTAGCCAGGGCCCAGTGCTCATAGTGAAAACCCTATGTTTTCAGTATGTTTGTTATGTGTCACTGGGACCCTGCTAGCCAGGACCCCAGTGCTCATAAGTTTGTGGCCTATATGTATGTGGTCCCTGTGTGATGCCTAACTGCCTCACTGAGGCTCTGCTAACCAGAACCTCAGTGGTTATGCTCTCTCTTTACTTTCCAAATTGTCACTAACAGGCTAGTGACCAATTTTACCAATTCACATTGGCATACTGGAACACCCTTATAATTCCCTAGTATATGGTACTGAGGTACCCAGGGTATTGGGGTTCCAGGAGATCCCTATGGGCTGCAGCATTTATTGTGTCACCCATAGGGAGCTCTGACAATTCTTACACAGGCCTCCCACTGCAGCCTGAGTGAAATAACGTCCACGTTATTTCACAGCCATTTACCACTGCACTTAAGTAACTTATAAGTCACCTATATGTCTAACCTTTACCTGGTAAAGGTTGGGTGCTAAGTTACTTAGCGTATGGGCACCCTGGCACTAGCCAAGGTGCCCCCACATTGTTCAGGGCAAATTCCCCGGACTTTGTGAGTGCGGGGACACCATTACACGCGTGCACTGTACATAGGTCACTATGTACAGCGTCACAATGGTAACTCCGAACATGGCCATGTAACATGTCTAAGATCATGGAATTGTCACCCCAATGCCATTCTGGCATTGGGGAGACGATTCCATGATCCCCCGAGTCTCTAGCACAGACCCGGGTACTGCCAAACTACCTTTCCCGGGGTTTCACTGCAGCTGCCAACCCCTTGGACAGGTTTCTGCCCTCCTGGGGTCCAGCCAGACTTGGCCCAGGAAGGCAGATCAAAGGACTTCCTCAGAGAGAGGGTGTTACACCCTCTCCCTTTGGAAAAAGGTGTCAGGGCTGGGGAGGAGTAGCCTTCCCCAGCCTCTGGAAATGCTTTGATGGGCACAGATGGTGCCCATCTCTGCATAAGCCAGTCTACACCGGTTCAGGGATCCCCCAGCCCTGCTCTGGCGTGAAACTGGACAAAGGAAAGGGGAGTGACCACTCCCCTGACCTGCACCTCCCCTGGGAGGTGCCCAGAGCTCCTCCAGTGTGCTCCAGACCTCTGCCATCTTGGAAACAGAGGTGCTGCTGGCACACTGGAATGCTCTGAGTGGCCAGTGCCAGCAGGTGACGTCAGAGACTCCTTCTGATACGCTCTTACCTGTGTTGCTAGCCTATCCTCCTTCCTAAGTAGCCAAACCTCCTTTTCTGGCTATTTAGGGTCTCTGCTTTGGGGAATTCTTTAGATAACGAAGGCAAGAGCTCATCAGAGTTCCTCTGCATCTCTCTCTTCACCTTCTGCCAAGGAATCGACCGCTGACTGCTCTGGACGCCTGCAAAACCGCAACAAAGTAGCAAAGACGACTATTGCAACCTTGTATCGCTGATCCTGCCGCCTTCTCGACTGTTTTCCTGGTGGTGCATGCTGTGGGGGTAGTCTGCCTCCTCTCTGCACTAGAAGCTCCGAAGAAATCTCCAGTGGGTCGACGGAATCGTCCCCCTGCAACCGCAGGCACCAAAAGACTGCATCACCTGTCCTCTTGGGTCCCCTCTCAGCACGACGAGCGTGGTCCTTGGAACTCAGCAACTCTGTCCAAGTGACTCCCACAGTCCAGTGACTCTTCAGTCCAAGTTTGGTGGAGGTACGTCCTTGCCTCCCCACGCTAGACTGCATTGCTGGGTACCGCGTGATTTGCAGCTGCTCCGACTCCTGTGCACTCTTCCAGGATTTCCTTTGTGGCACTCTTCCAGGATTTCCTTTGTGCACAGCCAAGCCTGGGTCCCCGACACTCTAACCTGCAGTGCACGACCTCCTGAGTTGTCCTCCGGCGTCGTGGGACCTTCTTTTGTGACTTCAGGTGAGCTCCGGTTCACTCTTCTTCGTAGTGCCTGTTCCGGCACTTCTACGGGTGCTGCTTGCTTCTGAGTGGGCTCCTTGTCTTGCTGGGCGCCCCCTCTGTCTCCTCACACAATTGGCGACATCCTGGTCCCTCCTGGGCCACAGCAGCATCCAAAAACCGAAACGGCGACCCCTGCAGCTAGCAAGGCTTGTTTGCGGTCTTTCTGCGTGGGAACACCTCTGCAAGCTTCTTCACGACGTGGGACATCCATCCTCCAAAGGCGAAGTTCCTAGTCCTCTTCGTTCTTGCAGAATCCACAGCTTCTACCATCCGGTGGCAGCTTCTTTGCACCCTCAGCTGGCATTTCCTGGGCATCTGCCCACTCCCGACTTGAGTGTGACTTTTGGACTTGGTCCCCTTGTTCCACAGGTACTCTCGTCCGGAAATCCATCGTTGTTGCATTGCTGGTGTTGGTCTTCCTTGCAGAATTCCCCTATCACGACTTCTGTGCTCTCTGGGGAACTTAGGTGTACTTTACACCTACTTTTCAGGGTCTTGGGGTGGGCTATTTTTCTAACCCTCACTGTTTTCTTACAGTCCCAGCGACCCTCTACAAGGTCACATAGGTTTGGGGTCCATTCGTGGTTCGCATTCCACTTTAGAGTATATGGTTTGTGTTGCCCCTATACCTCTGTGCTCTCATTGCAACCTATTGTGACTGTACATTGCTTTCTATTGCTATTACTGCATATTTTTGGTATTGTGTACATATATCTTGTGTATATTTGCTATCCTCATACTGAGGGTACTCACTGAGATACTTTTGGCATATTGTCATAAAAATAAAGTACCTTTATTTTTAGTATATCTGTGTATTGTGTTTTCTTATGATATTGTGCATATGACACCGGTGGTATAGTAGGAGCTTTACACGTCTCCTAGTTCAGCCTAAGCTGCTCTGCTAAGCTACCTTTTCTATCAGCCTAAGCTGCTAGACACCTCTTCTACACTAATAAGGGATAACTGGACCTGGTGCAGAGTGTAAGTACCCCTTGGTACCACTACAAACCAGGCCAGCCTCCTACAGGTTCTTCCTGAAGATGATGAGCGACGGTCTTTGTCTGAGGTGCAGGGGGAGGTTGTTCCAGCTCTTTGCTGCAGTGTAGGTAAAAGATCGTCCTCTGGCGGTGGTTTTGCGGTTGCAAGGGACGGAGGGATCTGTCGGGGTGCGGAAGGAGATGCAGTGGTTCAGGTAGGCTGGTCCTGCGTTGTGTATGGCCGTGTACGTGTGGGTAAGAAGCCTGAAGGTGATTCACTTCTCGACCGGTAGCCAGTGGAGTGTCCTCAGGTGTTGGGAGATGTGTTCTCTGTAAGGGAGGTCCAGAATGAGCCTGCCAGCAGCATTCTGGATGAGCTGAAGTTTTTTGATGTTCCTAGTTGAGGTGCCGGCGTAGCGGGCGTTGCCATAGTCAAGCTTGTTCGAGACTAAGGCATGAGTGACTGTCCTGTGACAGTCTGCCAGGATCCATCTGAAGATCTTCCCGAGTTTGTTGAGTGTGTGCCAGCAGGAGGAGGTGACAGAGTTTACCTGGCGGGTCATGGATAGGGAGGAGTCGAGGATGATTCCTAAGTTGCGGCCATGCTCGGTCGGTGCAGGGGGGGGGGGGTGCTGACATGCAGAGCTGGGAAGAAAATTTCCGTCGAAATGCTGGCGCATTGGGAGAATTCATTAGGTGAGGAATCCACAGGTAGTTGTATCCATCAGAATGTCAACTTTAGTAGAGGTCCAGTGGATGACAGAGTAGGAATGAACTCCATCGAGGACACACTGAGAGCATGATAGTGGGTACAGCATTGTGGAGACCCTGGGTGACGAAGCACAATCCGGTGTGAGAGGTTTGAGTTGTGGGGTGCACTCTGGCTATCACCAGGTGTGGTAGGGATCCAAAGACGTTTATAATGCCTAAAAGAGTGTCTGTGGAGTACAGACTGGTGAAGCAGGAGTGGAGCCAATGAAGAATGATTAAACAGATGTTGGAGCGGCTGCAGAGTAGGCTGGAACAGGGCCAGGGCTGCATAGTGACAGGTACATGTGGTGCTGAGCAACACCCAATAAGCCACATGCTAAGAAGAGAAAGGAGGCATAGAAGGAAAATGTGGTGAATGCAGACATGTAGAAAGGACAAAATAAGATGATGGGATCCTTGGAATCTATTTTTGAAAACAAACTAGAGAGGGTATAGGAATGTGGGCCAACGGCAGTCGCATCTGGGATGAGTGAAGACCAGTGTTAGAGAAATGGGGTCACAGTGCAGATGACAGAGGAGCAAGTGACAGCTACTGTGATTCAGGGTTACATAATGTGGCTGTTTTCAGGTAGAATGCTGTGGGAGCCTTGTTGATACAGGAGTGGAAAGTGGTGGTGCTGTCTTGGATTTCCCTCTGCTTGCTGATAGTCTGAATATGACAATGGTGACAAGGTCCTTATTGCTTTTTTGCTGAGCGCTTGACATCCTCCGACAATTTGCTCTATTCAATGAAGAAGAAAGTATTCTGGCTACCCTCCAGGACATCTAAAACATTACCTTAGGCTGCAGGAGGCACAATTATCGTAGTGTTAAATTTAATGCGGATTTGCCATTCGTGGAAGAAATTTACCAGGAAAAACAGATATCAAGCAGATGTTGTTCATGGTGCTTTTGTTTTTTGCAGTATTTTTCAGCATGGTGTGTCCTTGTGTGTGCGCAGTTGCAGCCCAATTTGTTAAGTCCTCTGAAAATATAGTGTTGGATTCTTCACTGATTGTAGCTGTACCCCACTCCATTGTACTCACCATCTAAACCCAGCACTTATCAGAATATCTTGGCCGATGCCTTGTCTCAGCGTTACCCTGAGTGTAGCGATTTTTCTGTACAGAACCTATTCGAAAGTAACAAGAACATTGGTTTAGTACAGACATTTCTAGACCAGGTCAAGTCTGAATATTCCCGTCTGGAAACTACAGAGATGAACAAGTTGCGCCCACAACTTCATATAGATCAAGGATACTATTACCATAACAAAGCCCTGTTCTTACCCACTAAGTTAGTCCAGATAGAAGCCCTACGTATGTGCCACGATTCCCCCATTGCAGGTCATCGCGGAATGAAAGCTACCCAAGAACTTCTGCTTCGCTCTTTCTGGTGGCCCACTCTCAAGGCGGATACTGAAGACTATGTGTCATTCTGTCCCATATGGGCACAAGCCAAGACACCCGTACTAAACCAGTAGGATTACTTCACCCATTACCTGTTCCCCCAGGTCCATGGCACACTATCTCCACTGATTTTATGTGCTCTTTACCCTCTTCAGTTGGAAATCGAGTAATAATGGTGACCATTGATTCCTTCACTAAGATGGCACATTTCACGGCGTTAAGAAAACTACCAACGGCAAAGGAACTAAGCCAAATCTTTACGCAGAAGATCTTCCGGCTTCATGGACTACCTCAGGTCATTATCTCAGATCGGGGTCCTCAATATATCTCTTGGTTCTGGAAACAATTCTGTAAGACCCTGGGAATAGAAGTGGCCTTATCATCAGGGTTCCATCCTCAAACTAATGGACAGACGGAACGACTAAATCAAGGCCTCGAACAATATTTACGCAGCTTCTGCAATGCTATGCAGAGTAATTGGTCTACCTATTTACCACTTTCAGAATTCTCCTACAACAACTCAATACACAGTGTCTCGAAAGTCTCCCCTTTCTATGGGTCTTACGGTTTCCATCCTAAGGCTTTTCCAACTCCCCTGAAAGATACCTCCAATCTTCCTGACATCTCCTCCTATGCTCGGCAACTACGGGGTGTCCAACGTGTTATCCATTCTAACCTTGTAGCCACTAAGTCACACATGAAAAGGATGGCTGATAAAAAACGTTGTGAGGATCCACAGTATCAGGTCCACAATAAGGTTTGGCTTTCCTCTAGATTTTTGCCTCTCCGACTTACCCAGAACAAATGTAAACCTCGTTATTATGGTCCATCCCTGATTCTCCAGAAGATCAATCCGGTGTCTGTGCGTCTTCGTCTGCCCCAGACTTGGAAAATACATCCTGTGTTCCATGTCTCACAACTCAAACCTTACCTTCCTGATCCTTTTCACAGACAATTCTCCTGTCCTCCCCCTCTGCTGATTGATAATGTACCCGAATACGAGGTCCATGAAACCTGTGACTCTCGGTTTTTCCATGGGCGCCTCCAATATCTTGTTCATTGGAAAGGCTACCCTATGAGTGAGTGTTCCTGGGAAGATGCCTTTTCGGTTCATGCCCCTCTTTTGGTCCGTCGTTTTTTCAGACTTATTCCTCACAAGCCTCGGGCCTCGGGGGGGGACCTACTGTTGCGCCGCGGCAGCGTACTAGGGCCGCTGCGGCGCAACATGCAGGGAACGCAGCAGCCTGCGGGCAGACCGCGGGGAAAGCCACGGCTCGGATTCAGGGTCGCGGTACACGCCGCAGCCCATTTCTCCGGCCGCCAGTTCCAGGGCAGGCGCAGCAGGATAGAAGACCCCGAGTCGGGTCTCGATCCTTGCCGCGCTCAGCGCGCGCAGCACATTTAATGAATTAAAACACATCAGGGATTCCCTGGGGAACCCTCCTTGCCACAACTTACCTTTTACACGGCCAAAAGCCGTATGCATGCACATGGCTCATTTTTATGCATGCTTTTCCCCTTCTCAGCAACTTCCTCTTTTCCCTGCATGCATTATTTCCCTTTTCTTAGGAGCATGTTTTCTATTCTAGTTCTGATCTTTTTCCCAAACCAAGATGGTGGTTTTACTACTTCCTGTTTTCCACTTCCTGTCTAGGGGTATATAAGGGGAATCTATCTTTCTTCTCATTGCGTTGCAATACTCCTGTGGTGGTAGTCACGCTCCGGCTGGTTTCCTCTTGTGGCGCCAGTTGTTCTTGATCTGTCTTCCGTCTCCAGAATTCCTGAATTCCAGAATCTTAAGTCCTAATGTCCTTGTGTCCTCCTTCTGTTTCAGGGAGTTGGAGGTTTTTTACCCTTTTGGGGTTTTTCCTCTGGGACTCCTTCTGGAGGGCACGGACTGTAGTGGCTTACTATTGTCAAACAGCACAGTGGTTACCGGAAGGGGTCACCCCTACCTCGGCCAGAGCAGGACTTGCAGGAACCGGGGCCGCTCACCACCTCTCTCCAACCTCGACGGTAAGCCCAGGGTGAATCGTGACAACTTCCCAAGTTTGATGTCCATTTTCGTAAAGTTGACTTCCCTTTGGTACACCCATAAAGAAATTAGGGATAACTTTGAGCAAGAGTCAAACATCATTTCTATTGGAAACCTTCAATTTCAACAACATCTGACAGGCTTTCACAACTTTTCTCACCAACCTGGAGTACAAATGCTCACAGGTTTCTTTCCTTCAACTTTTCACTGGGTTTACAGCATGTTGAGAAATTGCCTCTCCATCCGCATTTGTTGCAGATCACTTTCACTGCTGGACAATCTTTCCAATTGGCATAATCTCCATAAAATCCACAACAAAAGAAATTACCCTTGAATTGGGTACCTGTTTTGACACACGTTTTGACACTAGGTTTGAACTTCACAACATACAACTCCGTCCTCTTCTCAACTTCGCCTTTCAATCGCTCAATGCATTTCAATATGTGTTTAAAACATTCGTTGTGCTGTCTCCTCTTTGAGCCAAAGTTCTTCTCTAATCCTATCCAGTTTGCAATGTAAACCTAATTGATCCTTAATTCTCTCTTAAACCAACACCCCAAATTACAATTTTGCAGCTGGTTTTCTGAGGGCAGTCACGTATTCCTTAACAGTTTTATTACCATTTTGAATGTTATCCTAAAGTTGGATAATTTCCAAAATTGTGCTGACATTTGGAAGGTAGTGTGCATCTGTTTTTTGTAAGAATATTTCAAATTCATTTAGACCCTGGCTCTCTTCTTGTTACGTTCTGGCAGCTTCTCTAATATTTCATTTTCTGCCCCTAAACAATGTGTCAATAGTGCTAGCTTCCTTTTTCAGCCCTTGAATGTATGCCACACGTCTGTGCATAGTTTAAAAATACTTGTTTCTTCTTGCTTCATCACAGATTACGTTTACCTGGATGTGATAAGAAGAGAATGATTACAGTTTAGACTTTAATGAAACTGCACTAGAAAAACGGAAAAACAGCAATGAGTTTACTTGTTCAGAAGACAACCTTTTAACCTATGTAAATCTATACTATGAAGGCATCCTCTGGTTGAAAATATATGGTAGGCAGTTTCTTTACTGTAAATCCAGTAACTTATTTTTTCTCCATAAGGAAATGCCAAAAAAAACAGAAGAATTGATGAACTTGCAAAAATAACTTGACTCCGCTATGTTGCAGATCAGGTCTATTGACAGCCAGAGATACTGCTGGTGATATACCTGATATGAAACCCCAAGGGGCATATTTATACTTTTGGATGCAAAACTGCGCTAACGTAGTTTTGCATCAAAACGTTTAGCTGCTAAACTAGGTGTAGCAGTTGTGCATCACTAAGACATCACAATTAGTTGCATCACAAACCATTTTTGATACGTTTTTGATGCAACATCAATATGAGTATAGGAAACCTTTAGAAGTAAAAATACATTTTGGTGCAAAATCTAACTTAGGTGTGAAATCTCCATTGTTACAGCATCAACAGAGCTTGTAAATACTTTGAGAAGTAGACGTGTGCCTCTGTTGAAGAACATGGATGTTTCACTTCGTTCTTCTTGTACTGAAACTGGCAAACAGTCTATAAGAAGTTGAACTAATACCCCAAACAATAATAGCCATTGTTGAGACTAAGATACTACTCTGGCCTGAACAAAAATGCAAAAAACACATTCCTCTACCTAAGGATGATGGGACTGACACAAAATGAATCAGTGGCTGAAGGGGGCCGAGCCAAGGCCCATCTGTGTAAGTTTTTGGTGTTGATGAGTGAGGTGTGGCACACAACTTCAGCAGGATAGAGCCAGACCTATATAGGCAGCTTCAGCCTGAAGCATGGTGATGGTTCATAATGAGACATCGATGTGAATATTAGCTATCAGAAAGGATATTACCAAAAGTAATTTATGCATTACGGGGGTGGAGTGTGTAGTGTCCTGCTGGATAGCAGGCACATGTAATAATGCGCTCTGTGAATATAGAACGACACAGACAACGGATCTGGGTTTGATGGGCCCGCGTGGTCGTCAGGGGCACTGTCAGATCGTGATCGTCCGTTCGGGCTCCGCCGATCGTCACACACGCGGCTGCCACTGCCCCATTAGACCACGCCCCTGTTTATTTATACCATTGCTCTCTCACCGGAGAGCAAACCATTACACCTCCGGACGGAGGTGAATCGCACCTCCGAACATCCGGGGTTTACCAACTCGGTCTGAGTTGGACTCACCCTCGTCATGGCGGCCGGTGTCACGTGATCTGTTGCGTCACAGACCTACGACACCACATTCCTCCAAAAAGATAACAAACAATCAAAACAACACAACGATTCAATCATCCACTAGATGGTCACGTAAACGGACGGACAGGCAAGGATTACTGCGTAGACTGTATCTAGTGGCTTCAGCCCGACCAAATACCGGACCAGGATCCAAAGAGTCATTCGAAGATTCCACTGGCTCTGAAATGGATGGTCTTTGGTGACCTCTCACTTGAACTGGATGATCATCACCATTCGTGTCGGGAATCAACAATGGATTGTCATCTGGGGGGTCTGAAAGTTCTCCTGGATGTACCCCACCCGACGGGAAGAATCGTTTAAACAGAGATACATTCCTAGTGATGATTTCTCCTCCTCGCCTTGCCACCACAGCAGAACCTTTCCTGCGAATTATCACCCAAGGAGTGGGGCTGTAGGTTGTGCGGAACTTACTTCCAGGAGAAGTGTTCTTTAGCAATACAGCATCACCCACTGTGATATCAGATTGAGCTGATCGCCGGTGCACACTGGCACAGTGGTTAGCAACCAACTGTCGTTCTTGAGCTTGATTAGGACTGAGAGCTGGAGGCATCCAAGACGGGTGATGGGGTATCAGATCTGTCGACACTCTCCCAAATGCAACATGACTCGGAGATCGGTTAGTCGTGGAATGAGGTGTCTGCCGGTAATTTCGCAAGAACAAGTAGATTGCATAATCCATCGTTTGGTCGTTAGCATGAGCAATGCGAATCACCTTGTTTAGTGTCCTCATGAACCTCTCAACCTCACCGTTGGCCTGAGGCCATCTAGGGATGATCCTCTGATGCCTAGTACCAATGTTGGTTAGGTATTCTGACAGTTCGCGACTTTGGAACAGGGGACCATTGTCCGTTTTGATCTCTGAAATCAGGCCATGGGTGGCCATGACTTTCTCTAGACTCAAAATCACCACATCGGCCGTGAGGGAAGAGATAATCTCCACTTCCGGATACTTAGAAAAGTCATCAATTATGACCATGGTGTGGCGACCATCCGGCAGACTGCCAAAGTCAAGGCTCACCGACATCCAGGGACCTTCCGGAGCAGGTTCAGTCTTGATGGGCACGGGCCTTGGCGATTCTCCGGTGGCGTGGCACCAGACACAGGACCTCACCACTTTCTCCACCTGTTCGTCCATGATAGGAAACCACACTTTCGAGCGTAACCGACTTTTAGCCTTGACCATACCTTGATGGCCATTGTGTGCCAGTTCCACAGCTTTACCGGTGAGAGACGACGGAAGAACTAGTCTACTGCCGCGTAGCAAACACCCTCCATCATCCGTTGTGAGTTTGTCTCTCACATTAAACAAACTTTTGAGAATGCGCTGTGAGTCAGAGTTCAACAGAGGCAACTGCTTCATAAGTGAGTGCCACTTGTTGTGTTGCACAGCCATCAGCGCCTTTTGCAAACAATCATCCTCCTTGGTGGCTTGGACGATGTCGGTCATTGACATGGGTAGTGATCGGGACCGGTCAGTCACGTACCGGACATACTCTTCCGTCTCTTGTGCGTCACACATCTCCACGTCTGAGGCCGTCCTTGGATGCCGAGACAAATAATCCGCGGGATTTTCAGACCCCGGGTGATACTCAAGCCGACATCGGTAGTCTTGTAGCTGTAGCATCCATTTTTCTATTCTCGGCGGTGGCTTTGAAGCGGTGCCATTGAATAGAGGCAGTAGAGGCTTGTGATCCGTGGTCACAACAAATGGGCGGCCATAGACGTATATATGATAATGTTTGCAACCCCAATGCACCGCTATGGCCTCCTTTTCTATTTGTGAGTATCGTTGCTCTGTTTCGGTAAGCGATCTGCTGGCATACGCGACTGGGGACCATATCCCTTCAACCTGTTCCTGGAGCAACACGGCACCCAAACCCTTCGGTCCAGCGTCGACAGCGATCTTGGTGTTCTTTTTCGGATCAAAATAACTTAGAGTGGTCTCACTGGACAGCGCTTCTTTAATGGCTTCAAACGCAACTTGTTCATCTGACCCCCAGTCCCACGATTCAAATTCAGAGGCTTTGGTTAATCTCCGAAGAGGTTGGGTAAGATTCAACAGATCTTTAATGAAACAGCCACAGAAATTGACCATCCCCAAAAAGCTCCTGACTTCGGTGACGCTAGGGAGGTGGGGCAATTTTAATGTCATTCACCTTGGCCGGATCAGGTGCAACGCCGCTTGCTGAAAAGATGTATCTAAAAAACTGAATTCTGTCCTTCAAAAACTCGCATTTGCGGTGGTGCAAGGTAAGTCCTGAGTCTTGTATGGGTTGAAGCACACTCTGAAGGCGAGAGTGATGTTCGGCAATCGTGGGAGCATGGATGAGGATGTCATCACTAACGTTGATGGTCCCCGGCAGGTCCGCCAACAACTCCTGGATGACATTTTGGAACACCTTAGCAGCGCTGGATATCCCGAAACTCAGCCGCTTGTACCTCCTCAGCCCGCCATGAGTGGAGAACGTCGGGATGTAACGAGATTCCTTGGCTAGTACCAACTGGTGGTACCCTGATCAAAGATCGAGCTTGGAGAACCACTGCGACTCACTGAGTTCTCCCAGGATGTCATCAATGGTGGGGGTTAGGTGCCTCTCTCTTTTGATGGCGGCATTGGGGAGGCGCATGTCCACGCATATGCGGACCTCCCCCGGCTGTTTGGGTTTTTGCGCTACCACAAGGGGGGACACCCAAGGTGTGGGCCCGATACCTTCTCAATAATGCCGGCTTTTTCTAGATGATCTAAATCCTTTTCCACCTGTGGCCGAAGGTGGAAAGCCACTTGTCGGTGGCGGAGAGCTACCAGCTGAATAGTTTTGTCGATGTGTAGTTTGACTTCACGGCTCCGAAGGCACTCGATCCCTTCAAATACTTCCTCTTATCAGGCCAGCAGTTCCGCCACAGACTCTTGATGAATGCTGAATGCAAAAGTAACTATTCCTAGTTCTTCTGCCGCCTTACAGCCAAGCAGCATTCCTTGTCCCTCCTCCGTTACATAAACGCTGGCCGGGATGGATTGTGAGCCATGAGTGATGTTGGTCTGGAATGCCCCTAACAGGACAAGGGGGGTGCTTTGTCCGTAGGCATAGACCTTTACTTTGGCTTTGGTCATGGTCGGGGCTGGCACCATTCGACGATACTCTTCTGCCGCCAGGAGGTTAATTGACGCCCCCGTAACTACCACTGCGACAGTCGTGCGTGCCAATATGGACCTGGCATCTTGGCAGTTTCGCCCTCCTACTGTCAGCGTTTCTCACCGTAAATATGGCGTGGACCACATGCACGACGGTGTCGTCATTGTCCATGTCGCTGCCATGTTCTGATTTGCCTGACGCTGCATTGATTGAGGCGCTTCCTGGTCTTGTTTTCTTTGATCAGCATACTTTAGCGAAGTGGTTTATTTTTCCACAATTGGAGCACGTTTTACCTCTCGCCGGGCACTCAAAGGGTTTATGTGAGACTCCCCCACAATATCCACATCGTCTCCCTTGCGGTCTATTTAGCTTCGTCTTTTGTCTGTTGGCTGGTGTCATGTCTGCATTGGCTGTTTCTTCCTTGATAGGATGCTGCAGGGCTGCCTCCATGTGGGATGCACGAGCCTTCGATAGCTCCTTCGTTCTCCCCATCAGCAGAATATCGGGCAAGGATTTTCCAGACTCTTCCAGTATGCGTTCCCTGAGGTTCAATGAAGCGCAACCTTGTATTATTTGTCCACTCACCTCCTCCGTTTCATCATTGAACCTGCATGTACTTGCTAGGTCTCTGAGCCGCAAATGGAAGGCATCCAGCGATTCCTCCGCATGCTGCCTGGCCTGCCGGAATATGAACCTTTCGTAATCCGTGTTGGCCATGGGTTCGAAGTGCCTATTCAGCGCGGCATTGAGTGTAGTATGTGTTTTCGGGGCATCCTCGACCAGGTTCTTCGATATTTTGTAGATATCCTTTCCCCCCAAGTGGAGTAACATGGCGTGTTTTTCGGTGTTTCCAACCTTCGTGGCTTCAAAGAAGAGAAGCACTCTCTCTACCCACTCCTTCCATTTAGGGGCTTGCGCTGAGGGGGCACCTTCGACTATGAATGGCTCCACTGGCGGTATGGCAGACATGGTGGTCAGGCTAGTGTGACAGTGGGTGGATCCAAAATGTTAATATCCTCTTTGATGGTAGAGGAGGTGTTTAGCGTGTCTGTAAAGCAAATTCTCGACTATGCCAGGTACAAAGGCTGGTCAGAATGGGGTGGCTTAGGGCATCACTCATGTATGGTCACAGAATCAGAGACAAAGACAGACTCACTGTGCTCATGAGGGTGTTAGCTGTATCCACCTTTTCCTTCCAATCCAGGCAGTGGTTTTGCAGCACTCTTTTCGCTGGGGGCAGCACTCGGCAGGCAAAGTCTTAATATTGGCAGGAGGCTGCACACCTGTACGGCACGAGCACCACTGGATGAGCGGCCGCCGTCCGGAGTGTAGTGTGTTTCCGCCTGGAGAACTGCCTCGCTTGTTGGGTCCACGCGCGGCACGAGCACCACGTGTATTGTGGCCGCCGCCTTACGTGGAGAGAGATGAGCGCTGTCTGCGCGCTCACAGCGTGAGCACTGCTCACCTTGCAGCCTTTGTAGATCAGGAAAAGAACAGCGAAACGGCGCGGCTCTGCCTGCACTCGTCGCCAATGTAATGTCCTGCTGGATAGCAGGCACATGTAATAATGCGCTCCGTGAATAAAGAACGACACAGACAACGGATCTGGGTTTGATAGGCCCGCGTGGTCATCAGGGGCACCGTCAGATCGTGAGCGTCCGTTTATTTATACCATTGCTCTCTCACCTGAGAGCAAACCATTACACCTCCGGACGGACTGAGGTGAATCGCACCTCCGAACATCCGGGGTTTACCAACTCGGTCTGAGTTGGACTCACCCTCGTCATGGCGCCCGGTGTCACGTGGTCTGTTGCATCACAGACCTACGACACCACAGAGTACATATTTCTATACACACAAGCTCTCCCACAGAAATTCTACACTAGTCACGCAGTCAAAAGATTATCCATTACGTGATCTCTAAAAAAAATGACTGTCAAAGGCTAGTTTCGACCTATTGCTCCGATACAAGTTGTAACTACTAGTTAACAGATCACATTTAGAGAAAGAAGCATTATATCTCTCTGCCCATTGCATAAATATGCATTTACCGAAATGGTAAGTCCTTTGTCACTTTCCCAAGCCATTTACTCCTACGAAGAAGAGATTAGGGTCTTTCTTACATGGACCATGTAATTTTTAATTCCGATCAGGAATTACAAGTGAAGTTGTAATTGCACATTCCCGTATTCTCCCTCTATTCCAGACATTTCACCATCCGGTAAAAATTCAGAATACTGCTGGATTTTCGTATTCCAAAAATACCGAAACACGCAGTAATGGTCAGATGAGGAGCAGACTATGGATAGGTATTACTAATTCACATGTAATGAAGGCCTCCGTGTTTGTGTGTCAGTCCTGTAAATCATTCAATCTCAGAAGTGAGAGTCAGTTTATCCTTGTGCCAAATAGTTGTGACAAGTTTATCTATGTGAGACCCGTGTCCCTTGATTCAGAGGCTTACAGAGAAGTTATTTTTTTTCCCTAGTCACCTCTAAATGCCACTAATTATATTTCTGTGCACAGCAATACCCAAGAAACCTTGTAACCTTTGCTAAGCTAATACCTGGGGAATATGCCTGTGTACGGTGGCCATTTAGTCTAGGTATACTTTATTGAGGACAGATAAGGGCAAAGAGGATTATCGGTCGTTTAAATACCTCTTGAAACCCCGAAGAACCCCCAACTCTGTTTTTACACAGGTATGCAGTGTCTATCTTAGCATATTGTGAATAACAAAGGTCTCTATCCATCGAGTCCTAAAATGAAGGGCCAGGGGCGCAACTAGACCCAAACTTCGGGGGAGGGGGCTAACACTTCCAGTAATGAGCCAGCACACGCACTGCAAGGGAGCGATGGAGGCAGAGCTATTCTCATAACTAATTTGAAAAAAAGAAGTGAAAATTGTGCAATTTAAACAAATTGGACAAATTCGATACAATAAGAACAAACATGTTTTAGTGGATGTGATATTGTTCATAGGCTACTGACAGTGATCCTTGAAAAGTAGATTAACAATTTAAAAAACAGCTTTTATAGATTGTAATCCAAAGCACATTAGATGAGTTTTCTCTAAATTACTTCAAGACACGAACCCTTTTGTCAATTAGCTGATTACTACTGTAGCTGGAAAATTTGCTTGTGAAATAAATATAAGTGCAAGCCAAAAAAAAACGCTCCTGACTAATCGTTTTCTAAAGGCACACTTTTTCTTTACCCACTGAGCCACTGAAAAAATATTCTTGTTTGAGACTGCCCTTATGTACAGGTATCAAAATATTAGGCTTAGTGTGTTACCACACAATAATCTGGGGGTGTATGGCTAACAAGGCACAAGTACAATTCCTGAAATACCATTACTACCTCCTGAGATTACATGTATGCCAATGACTTGGTAATACTGCGGCCTGTAAATGCACTGCCACACATCTGTGCTACACTACATAAAAATGGCATAGATATTACTGGCACTCCACATAATGCACTTCCCAATTATTTAGCATAATTGAGTCACATCCACACAGGGAAGCATGAAACTGTTAGTGAAGAGCTGGCAACAACTAGTTGCCTTGACATATCTTTGTATGGGGTATTATCAGCAGAGGTACCAGCCTAGAATGTTGTAGAGACCTAGCTAGACTAGAAATGCAAAATTTTTGTATGAGTATTTTTTCAATTACACGTCTCTGCAGAAGTCTGCAGTGTTAAATAGAGCCATATGCAAGGGAGACTTCAAGTGGTAGGCAATAGTTTTAAAATCATCCAGTGTGGAAACTAGTGCTGGTTTAACACCACACCCCTACCAGGATCTGTTTGGTAATCTAAAAGTAGGCTATTTACTTCAATGAATAAAGCTCCTTCAATCTTTTGCCTAGAAAGAGTTGGTTATTGGCCAAAATTTTGAAGGCACCTTTGGTTGAAGGCCTGTTTGGTTTAAAGACAGGTTTATGTAAGATATTTAGAGTTCTTTTGGGAAGATACCTGAATCAAATGACGATTCCTGTAGAACTATTCCTGAGGATGTTCTTGAATATATGAGCAGGATACGGGTTGATGGAGAGCATGCTGGCCTACAAGCTTTTACAGCCTTAATGAAGTATTGTGTGGTCGTGAGGTTAAAGCTGAGTAACTGGTTATTTTCATGTTTTATTTTCTAGTGAGCTGCACTAATGGAATTCTGGATGAGAGGGGAAAGGGAAACCGGGGGGCTGAAAATGTCTAGAGGGTTGGAACTTATGCAGATGTGCCGTACATTAAGCAATGGTCCGTTGTGAGGCCTTCTGCTGTGATGCCAATGCATCAGAATACCCCAAGACATTACCACTTCAGGTACTTTGTTTGAATGACACTTTTTCCTGTGAACTCGTCTTATTTATGATTTTGAGGCCCCTCATTGGCTCTCCCTGTTCAAATCTCCTGTTTCATGTTCAGGTCTATTGACCAATGTCTACTCTCCAGGCTAATCGTCAGCTCTTCATGACGCAAATAAGCTCTCCATATAGGGCAGGTCTCCCTGAAGTATGGCATACATCAGATCTCCTGGCTCCCATTAACGTTCCTTGCTCCCTACACTGGGGTTCTCTTCATAAGAAACAAAAATGAAACATCCACGTTGGTCGCCATTTAAAGGGTGAACAATGGCTATTCCTGGAGATGTGCTCTTTATAGACATGGGCAATGATTGGAAAGAATATATATTTAGTCCAATGATAATGAATTCAAACACAAATTTCGTTAGTTAGTATTCACTTAATGTCTAATTTACAGGGCTCTACAAAACATGTAAAAATGACCAGACCACAAGAGAAGCCATATTAAGTTAGGAAAATATAACATGCATGAACATGCCCTCTACTAGAAAGTCACTGCTATTCACTTAGTACTTAGATTTCAATGGGAGATAAGAGCACAGTGGGTGCAGCTAGAAACTGTGCATGATTATAGCCACAAAAGGAATTAAAGGAAAGACGTAAGCTACGTGATTTTTAATAAAATCTATTTTTATGCTCCTGGATGGTCACCAATACTCTGCAACACAGAACATGACTCTGTGTTAGTCTGGGAAATTTGAAGTACCTGTATAGTGTTGTGATGGGCTTGTTTTTTAAAGCACCTTAGTTACTGATGTGTTTCAGAACTTCGGAGACTTAGAGATTTATTTTCTAGATTGGGATTCACAACTCAGTTGTTGCCAGACCTTATGTGATCAACAGAGTTTTAAAAGCACACCTGAGAGAGGAGCTTTGGCTCCACCCACATGTTGATTACCTGGACTAGAGCATTCAGTTGGGCAGACTTTGTCTGCTGTCACCACAAAATATTACGTGTTGCACTCCTATTGACTCTCGAGTTATGTTCCCTCATCTAACAAAAATGATAGATCCGTTTGTAAGGGGGAGAACCCTCTACCGTGCTGTAATAGAATTGGCTAGGAATATTGCTCTATGAGCCGGCAGCTGTGTGATCAGCAGAGGCATCATGACTTGCTGACTGTGATACTTCTCCCAAATTCTGGCAAGAAAATGCAATAAATAGACTTCTTCTTAGCAGATATGGGAGGAGTGGGGGCTCTCCCCAGAGATTTCTCCCTGATTTTGTTTTCAATATGGGATCATGGGATTTCCCCACTGACTCCAAGATGCCAATCCTTCATTTAAACGTAGAATTGAACTCGAACAGATATAAAATGGTACTCATGGTTGGGGCTTCTTGTTGCAAAAATGGCCATGACTTGACATTGAAAGAACTGAACCCCTTCCTCTCTAGAGGGTTGGAAAGAGGTCTAGATACGTGCATGAGTTTGGAGAAACCTATACCAGGCAGGAAGGGGCCCAAAGAAACTTAAAATCTGGAAAGATTAGGCCATTACAGGAGAGTTACACTGATTTCACAGGAATACAGGCTTAGGTCACTGGATGATGCGGTTATAGGGTTTAGGGGCACATAAAATGGTGATGGTAATAGTAGTCCTGAGGGTGACTGTGTGGGATTTCTCTCATTCTAGTTGATTGTGTTATAACAATTGTGTTCTATTGTCCGGGATGAGACAGACCTGTTTGTTCCTTGTTTGTTTTTTCAACATAAAAATCTATAAAATTGTTTCATTAATAATGTGTGAGATCAAGTTGTGCATTTCAAAGCAAACAGTAATGAGAGGTGTGAGTGCAGAGTGAAAGGTGTGCCCATGTGAGTTCAGGCTGAGTTGCACGAGTGCTGAATGAGAGTTGGACCCATGTGAGTTCAGGTTGAGTTGCATGAGTGCTGAGTGAAAGTAGGGCCCATGTGAGTTCAGGTTGAGTTGCATGAGTGCTGAGTGAAAGTAGGGCCCATGTGAGTTCAGGTTGAGTTGCACGAGTGCTGAGTGAGAATAGGGCCCATGTGAGTGCAAGTTGAGTTGTACAAGTGAAGAATGAGAGCAGGGCCAATGTGAGTGCAGGTTGAGTTGCACAAGTGTAGTGTAGGAGGTGAGCCTATGAGTGCAGATTGAGTTACAAGATTGCAGAGTGAGAGGAGAGCAAGTGTGAGGGCAGGGTGACCTGCATGACCATGTGGGAGCCTGATGTGGTGACCAATGAGTGTAGGTGAGAGTAGTGAGTGCAAGTTAAGTGAAGTCAGTACATGGTGAGCGATTTACTCATTTGAGTTTGAGTGTAAGGTGGGAGGTAAGATTAAAGGGTGCGTGGCATGAGTGCGGGGGAAGATATGAGCCCTTGTGAGTTCTAACACAGACCATTGTGCCTGTGTGAGTGCAGAGTGAGCCCTGAGAGCGATGGGTGAATGTAGTGCCCGTGTGAGTGCATTATGAGGAGTAAGTGCAGGATGAGTGTTGCGAGTGCAGGGTTAGTGATGTGCCAAAATATAATAGTGAGTACAGGGTGAGCAATAAGGGAGCAGGGTGAGCAACAAAAGTGCAGGGTGAGCGGTGTGTCCCCGTCAGCCCCAGCAGATCTTTGTGCCCACGAGTGGAGAATGAGTCATGTGAGTGCAGGGTTGTTGATGTACCCATATAAGACTGAGTGCAGGATGAGCCATAAGAGAGCAGGGTGAGCGGAAAGTGTGCAGGGTGAACGGGGTGTCCATGCTAGTTCCAGCAGATCTTTATGCCCATTTGCATGCAGAATGGGTGGTGTGAGTGCAGGGTCTGTGATCTGCCCATTTGAGGGCAGGGTGCGCGGTGCGCTCGTGTGTGCTGGCAGGTGATTCTGCCCATGTGAGTGCTGAGTGATTGGTGAGAGGGAAAGATGAGCTGTATGAGCGACAGGTGAGTGGACAGCCCTTCTGAGTGCAGCGTGAGTAGTGTAAACCATGTGCTCCTTCGAGCGCAGGGTAAGGTGTGCGTGAAGAGTTCACATGTGTCAGTGTAGGGTGAGCGTGAGATTGAAGGGTGATCTCTGTGAGTGACACGTGAGCGTAGTGCCCGTGTGAATGCAGGGTGAGTGGTGTGTCCATGTGAGTGCAGGTTTAGAGGAGTGAGTACAGGCTGAGTGGTTCAAATGCAGACTGAATGATGTGCATGTTTGAGTATAAGGTGAGCTGTGAGAGGGAAGGGTGGCCTGTGTGAGTGGCAGGCGAGTGGTTTGACTGCAGTATAACCTATCCCAAGTTACTCTGAGTAACTTGCCGTGTCACTGACTGTTGACAAGCGGGAGGTTCATTTATAATTTAATGTATTAGTATTATGGTGTCAAACAGTGTTTTAGGGTTGATCAAATAAATGATTCACTGTTCCTGCAATAAACTGTCAGTCGCTTCCATATGCCGAGCTTCTTTTCTGGTAACACATTCTCCCAGTCTGGCAGCAACCCACCACAAAATAAAGGGATAGGCCTACCGGCACCACTTGGGACATAGTGAAAAACACAAACAAGGCCTTGTTAAACAGTAAATCGTCTTTTAAAGACCTACGTACGTTGATGACGCTGAGACTGCAGCCCCTGCCCATCCGAGCCCGCAGCAGGTGAAGAACTGTGCCTGTGTCTTAGAAGATCAGCAGTCAGGGCTAAGAGTCCCCATGAGGGTGGCTAAAGCCCTTTCGGCGCCTGTGAAGGCCTCTTACTTGCGATCATCAAGTCAGACACACAGTTTTAATAATTTCCTCATAGAGGGAAAGTATAGAAATTTCTGTGTCAAGCCGAATAGATAACCTTTTCATGACGCTCTTCCCCATCTGGGAAAAGAGGGGAAAGGAACGGTATTTTTGAACAAGACTTGTAATGAGACTGTTTCTAATCAGTGAAATTAACTAGCTGAACTCTGGTCTTTCACATAGTGCCATCAGTTAAACATCAAACCAGCTCCCTAACTTACATAGGGGGCGGCACCCGCGAAGGAACCTCAGTGAATTACAATTCAGCCACTGCTTGAACCATCCAACCTTACTCGAGGTTATTACGGAAGCCATGCCATTTTATTGCAACCTGGCCCATAATCCATTCAGATAACCACACAGTACAACCTCTGAGCAAGTGAGTTACGGAAATAATCGATGTCCGGTGTGAGGCAACAGTAGAACCATTTTCCCTTGCAATGGGCTGGAGCATGGGTGTCCTGCTGCTGATATCATGAAGCCAGCCCGTAGCCTTAAAAATGAACAGCGAAGCACATTACATGGTTTGACCACTGAAACACTAAGCCCACAACCAGCTATTGAGTAAAAGTGCTACAGAATCGCCATGAAGTCACCGGGACAAACCTGATTTGGTGCGCATTAATACCTGAATCCAGGGATGCCTTATCTTCATCACCAAAGGTCATCCGGGGTCACCGTTCAAAAAATAAAAATATGAGTGATCTACTCTTCTGAAATTGGTAAAGCAGATACAGGTTATCAGCACAGACAGACAATATTTGTTTGCTTCTCTTTACCCAACAATCTATTGAATGAGCACTTTATGAATATCGATCATTTCACAGTTACTTTACTCAACAACAGTTGGTGCAAGTACAGCCTAATTTTATGTAACAGAGACCACAACCAATACGTGACAGGTGGGGTTCCACAGCAAAAGCGGAACCTGCTGGACCCTAACTGTGGCATTTGGAGTCGTTTGCATCTGGTCCTGGGGTTCATCCTATTATGGCTCTGCCATCTAGGACAAGTATATCCCACCCGCTCTTGACTCTCAGTGCAGTGAGGGCGAGCAGTCAAAGGCTTCTCAGGGAAGCAGTGTGGGGGTCAGAGACTCAGAGATGGGTAGCCAATGTACAGCCAAAGTAATAAGCTGTCTATCCCAGTGCTTGTCATAAAGAAAAGAGACATTGTCATAGGATAACAGGGAGTCAGTTAGGTTTTATTATCCCTGTATGGGCTTATGTCAAGTGTTACACCATCTATAAAGCCCTCTCCCAGTTGCTATGGTGACCCTTATATACACACTGTCTTGCAGAAATAGGATGTCAAAGGCAACAATCGCGCACAGGTATGAATTCACTAAGCACCCACTGTTAGGTAACCAGTAGGTAAATACTTTCAGGTGTTGAGCAAAAGAGCTCATGCTGACAAACAATAACTTTCCCCATGAAAGGCATTTTTTCACGACTTCAAGCTACAGTCTCTCTGCCTTTTGTTCTCAGGCCCTATGTTACCTATTCGAAGGAGAGTAAGCTTGGTGTGGTGCTGGATGTTATGCTTATCAGGATTGCACTGCTGGTATCTTTGGCAGCGAGGTGGGACCCCGGGAGGTGACCTCACTCCTCTCTCTGTCCACTGGGTTGAATAGCACAGCAGGCCGAGCTGGTGGGTGCTTGTCAGTAATGGCATCCGGGCCGAGTTTGGCATTGGTGTTACAGAGGCGAGCAGATCTGCTTCGGTAGCGACAATGGCTCTTGCAGGATGTGCCACGTCGGGCAGTGACAGCACAAGCTTCCCTGATCACACTGCAGGGGTTCTGGACAACATGCTGCTATTTAGTCTTGTAGTTTCTTCATGCAAATGACCACATGAACTGCGCAGAGGGGCAAGGTGAATCTTCACGCCTTGAGTTTATAACAGATTCACTCCCAATATATGTAGGCTCTTGTGGGTGCTCCAAACATTGTGAACAAGTTTAGGATTCTCCTTTTGGACAGTCTCTCCTCTTGCATTGCTAGACCCTCTCCTTCCCTCTCTGAGCAACAGGTAGGCTTTCTAGGTGCTAGGAATACCCACAACGTCTACTGCAAATTGCAGTGACTCCAGGTAATATCCCCCTTTCCTCTGTGAGATGGGCTGTCATGTAGATACCAGCCTATGTCTCACAGCAACTTTTCGAATATTTTATAGAGCACTCCCATCCTTGATCAAGAAGAACTTGGAAGTGGAACAAAGTGGGATGGTTTGGATCCCACTGTATGCTCCTTTCCCAGGCACTGTCTAAGGTCCACTGCCGGTTTGAGGTGGTTCAATTTCATATGGAGTTTTCTGGCTGCAGTGCAGGCACAACCTTGTGCACGGTGAGAGCTCTCCCAGCAAGTAGTGATGATGCTGGATCCAAGCAGGAGAATCCAAAACATCACGCATGCACCAAACATTAATTTAAAAAACACACACACACTTACCTTCTGCTCCGAGGTTTAGGTCAGCCAGAGAGGGAAGGCAGAAGTCCCAACTTCGTCACAGAGTGGGATGGGGTCAGTGAGACTTCTGACCCCTCCCCACTCTGTGACGAGGTGTCACTGTTTGACACTCACCCTGGGCGCTTCAGGGCTTAAACCTGAAGCGCCCAGGTCGAACACAATCGGTGACGCTTCCCCTCGTGACTGTGAGGAAGTGCCTCAAGGCTCCCATAGGAGCTGTGACCTCTTCAGCCCAGCAAAGTTCAGCTCAGGCAGACAGGAGTCTGCGCAAATTGCGCATGTCTCACTCCTGGCTGCCTGAGCTGAACATGAAGAGTGTCTGTCAGGCTGACCTTTGTTCAGCCTGACAGAGACTCTTCATGAGGGGCAAAAGGTGGGGGAGGGGGTGGAGGTGTGGCCCCTCCGCACTTAGGGACGGGCCGCGGCTGCAATGAAGTGTGAAGACACTGGCTTTCACTAGCCTTCATGAAGTGGCATCAATGGAAGACAAAGAGCAGGCTTTGCCTAGAAAACTCTTCTCACTTAGCAACAAATTCTGGTTACTCACCCTCCTCCCCTACAATCCACCAACTGGCACTGCTCAGGAAAAATGAATCAGCAATCCCTTGCTAAAAGGTCCTCACAGAATTTCAAAGTGCAGAACTGTCCCCATCCCACTTCACTTCAGTTTCTAGGTCTCCTCTCTCTAGCTTCAGCAATGCAGGCAATACATTTCCAGTATTTGGGAAAGCTGTACCCACCCTCCATCTTGTGTCATACTAAATCAGGGGAACCTTATCCTGGTTGATGGTCAGTTCTCACTGGCTGACATATGCTGTTGTAAGATCCCTCCATAGCAGCAGAGGAGAAGCGTAAATATTTCACTTGTGTAGGTCATAGCAGTAGTCCCCTGTTGAGATGGTGTGTAGCCAGCAAGTGCAGATCACACAAGATGTGGGGGAAAGTAGGGCTCATGGGACTGCAAGAATGTGGGTGCTTGGATTATGCATTAAACCAAGGAGTACATCCTCTTGGAAGTCTCAGTGATGCCAAACGTGAAGGTTTCACATAGCAGGGCCTAGCAACACTTTGCAGACAACACATCAATAGCTCTTGGTTGTTCACTTCAGGAGCACCAGCAGGAAAAGAGAAACCTTGATAGCAGTGTCCTTATATGTCATCCTTTCCACTGGGATGACTGTTTTAGCAGGAATGCCCATTCCCAGAGAAAGACAAACTTTGCAATCCAATCGGACCTGATGACCACACACAGCACCCTCCTCCATTCCAAAAACACTGTACTGAGGTCGGGAGATCAACAGACTCTCAGGTGTAGTGATTTAAATCAGTTATGGAAGAATTCCATGAAGTCACGGCCTACTAGCTTCACATAAATTTCCACTTAGATGTACTCAGACCTTGGCACTGACATTCTGTGTGTGAGTCCAGTGTTTGTATACATAGTGTGTGTGTGGCATATGTACTGTAGCAAGGCTCCATATGAGATATGATTGTTGGGACCAGTTGAATCCATTTTGGATTGCCCCTCATTTAGTATGGCACAAAATGGAGGGTGAGTACAGCTCCCCCAGACACTGGAAGTGTATTGTCTGCATTCCTGAAGCTGGAGGGAAGAGACCCAGAAACTGAAGTGAAGTGGGATGGGGACAGTTTTGCCCTTACCTGATTCCAGTAGCAAAGCAAGAGCAACATTCACTTCTGCCCACATGCAGATTAAGTTGACGTGATGCATAGCTGTCCCTGATGTTTTCATGACATCACAGTTTTTCACATAGCTGTAGTCCATCTACTGTTCTCCTTTTCATACGGATGTTCTCTGGTCTCTAAAGGTCACGTCTGGGCCAGCACTGGAAATCAAGTATCCTTTTTCAGTACAGTAGTAAGATTCCTCAGTGCCTCTCAGCCCTGCTTTGGCTTGGGTGAAGAGAATCCATAGCCCATGCCTGGCCACCCTGCCTACATTCAGAAGTATAATGACAATTAGGTCTTCTGGGTCAGGTGCAGCTCATGGATGCTACAAATAAAGAAATCTTTTTATGGGCCTATGATCTCCCCTCATATCCACCCTTACGCAATATTCCATTTGCAACAAACTACTCAGCACATTAGTTGGAACTCATGGAAAACACATTGTTGTAGACAAATGAAGATACATATCCTTTAAAGGGCCACACCAGGGCGTGATCCATTATGTAGACATCTGCTGTGTGATGATTGTTAAAGTGGCTGAGAGTCACATTAGAGCCCACTTGCACTAACAAAGGAAATATTATGATCAAGGAGACACAAGTGAAGGGCTGGAGATGTGAAAATCACAATTGGTAAAGGGTCCCATTTAGCAGTAGTAGCAAACCTTTATTTAATTGTTGCTTTGATATCAATGAATAAGATATTCAAAACATTATCAAGGCTTTGTGAATGGGCTACTGAATGAATAATGTGAGCTGTGTTCCATATTTGACTAGTTGTTAAAAGTGACAATCCTGTTTTTTAGCTTATGCTAGTGGCCAAGTAATTATTTATTACCTATCTGGGGAAAATATTTTTTTCACATATCATTTTAAACTCTGGTAGACAGTGCTTTCTCCACCTAGCCCAAGTGTGCTCCTCAGCTTATTTTTTTAAGGCAAAGTTTTACCAATGAATACAAAGGCGTTGTTTCCTTGGCTTATGCAACATGCGGGAGGAATGAGAGACATCAACTGCTCCAAGGAATCTCTGTACAGTTGAAAGGCTGATTCTCTGTCTAAAGAGTCATGTTTTCTCATTAGGAGAGAAATGTTCTTTAATGGTTAGATGGTAAATCGGGACCATTCCATGATGATGTTGTAAGTCAAACGGCACT
Source organism: Pleurodeles waltl (assembly GCF_031143425.1). Lineage (NCBI taxonomy): Eukaryota > Metazoa > Chordata > Amphibia > Caudata > Salamandridae > Pleurodeles > Pleurodeles waltl. Next base: position 53,670,970 of record NC_090441.1, on the reverse strand, counting down.
TAGATGTTGCTGGGAAAGGCTAAGGATGCAGCATGTTTTTTTAGCAGATGAAACGGCTGGTTCTTATGACTGAGATACTGTTTTATGTGAGGCTACCCGGTGCAAAGCCATTTTGTTACTGAGGGGTTGATTTAGGGTTTGATAGATGCAACTCTGTCCATTGGGTGGCAGAGGACATAACCTTTGCCACCCTGATGGATTTCTGTACGCCAAATTTACAGATGGCCCCTAGCCCGGGGATCATTTCGGTCTGTTGAAGGGAACCCACTTCATGGCAGTTCCCTTCAAGGTGCAGTTTGGTGGACTCCTGTCGGTTTTGACAATTGTTCATCAAACTTTTGAAAAGCTTCTGTTTTTGAGACTGAAAAACTAATGACCCCCAAGGAGTTTCCTCACTGTTATCCTGTTTTTAGGTCAAGCATAGCAGCCCGGAAGCGCTGCTTTTCCGGCGTATTGCTATGTGTCTGGGCTTTTAACAACGCCCACCTCACGCCCAACAATACCACTCGTTGGTGGGCTTGCCCTTCAAAAATCTTTTGATGGCATTGGTAAATGACTTACGTTTATCCCTCCTTGGGGAGGTTTTGTTACCGCCTTGGCCATCGCCCCTGTCACACGGCTAATTGCACTTTTGCCGATAAGTTTGACTGTGAGTGAACTTCTTTTTCCTTTTGTGTGTCTCTTCACTCATGCTTATGGCGGCCGTGGCGCTGTGAATCGACTGTCTTATGTGAAACTGTTTTACTTTTCATTTTCAATTTATGTGGCAAGAAAAATCCGGTTAGGAGTTTACAACTCTAATAACTCTAATTCGAGCAAATGCGAGACCCATTGCATTGCAAACGCTTGTTTTTATCTCTCAGTGCCAGGTTTTTCCTGGCGTTGACAGACAAGCAAACACGGGCAAAGCCTATAGGTCTCACCTTTGCTGTACAGTGTGACTAAAGATTAAAAAAAACACAGAAGCCTTTGGGACGTGCATCTGTGTCACTTTGTAAGCACACACACCACAAATGCACACACTTTCAAAATGAGGCAGGTGATTTTTTTTTCTTTTTAGTTACCTGTCCGATTTGGATCGTTAACTAAAAAGAATGTAAAACGTGCAAAAGCGTTATTTATTTATTTCGTTTTTGTAAAGCAATCAGGCTGGGAAGCAGAAGCAATGCGGTGAAGCATGGAGGAAAGCAAAGCAAAACCTGGGAGGGAGATGCATGACGAAGCAACAGAGAGGTGTGTGGGGGTGCCAAAGCAACGCAGGACAAGATGCAAAAGCAACCGTGAGAGGAGGGCTGGAGGGGACGCGAAAGAAATGGGGGGGTAGGGGGGCAGGAGAGAAAACAACAGAGGATTTGGAGTAAATAGGAACGCTTCACACAAGAAAAAAATAAGTGCTTGGAAAGCAAGAAGTGAAGCAATGATGCCCCAAACAAAAAGACTCGACAGAGGCAATGCTTATTGGGAGGGACAAACACCAGATTGATAAGCTGGAACATGAAGAGAAGTAGGCCATTTCACCATTTAAACAACATGTGAGGTTGCTAAGGTCGTCCATAAAGTATTTCAGAATATACTCTGTAAACTAAATATTGTCTCAAAATCAGTAAATCTGAAACTGTTTAGGAAGTTTACAATGGTTTTATCACCAAGTGCACTTCGAAACAAAAAATGCAATGGGTTCTCTTACAGCAAAAGCCCAACAACAAACTGAGCACCAACAATTACATTATTCCAAAAAAAAAAAAAACAAGGCACAAACTGAAAACATAAAACATACCCAGAAAAGCAAAGAAGGAGCCTGCAAATAGTTTATAGCAAAGACATTCATCGGGCATTTTCCAGTAAAAGGCCCGCAAACGAAAACTTGCATTTGAGGATGTGTAGGAAAGCTATGACGAAACGAAAGGAAGAAAAACTAATAAAGGAAAGCAAAATAAGTTATAGTAACAAAAAGAAACGAAAGAGAAAAAAAAGTAGAGTGCTGTGTTTAACGACATACTACAACTAACGAATAGAAAACAGGAAGGCACAGGCTGGTAAATTATTCATCAGCTTACATGCACCTCCTCCCAACCCTCCACTTAACAGCTGTGAGAGCTATTACACTCGTCACAAAAGGCAGCCTGGTGAAGAGGGCCAATGAATGAGGCCTTGCCCGGCATAGAGTTTCACAGCAGCCGGAAGCTCGGGAAGGTGCGTGGCTTCATAAGAGTCAGTCGTGAACTCAATATGCGACTGCCCTTGCCCTACAGGTTATCATTGGGGCAGTTATGTCTTCAATGAGACTCATTTTTTCAGGCCACACGGAGGACCTAAATGCACCTGCTGTTTTTGTTTTATTTCTAAACTCCACAAACGCGCACTTCGTTACTGACTTCAGTGGTGACGTACTCCGGAAAACATGTAAACAAAGGTTGCCAGGGGTGCACAGGCTGCGTACGGTACCTGTATGGACCCACTCTCAAGACAATTACAAAACAAAATGTGATCGACGTATTGCCTGATCGTAAAAAGCACAAGCAGCCTTGCGCCATTGGTGTCAGTTAAGAGTCAGCGCTCTCAGCATTAACATCAGCCTTGAACGCAATCATACCACTTCCGGTCACCGACACTGGAAGCAAAATGTATTTAGAATAAGATTTTTAAATACTAATGTATGTATTGACGGTGTTTGAGCGCTTTTACTGTTTCTTCCCCCAAAAAATCTCTTGGTCATTAAGCTTGAGGGGATGACAGCTTCACATTTCCCAATAACCACGCTTGCATATAATGTTAAATTACATTATTTGAAAAGGAGAGCATGAGGTGCCTTAAGGGGCAGTGGGAAGGGAGATCAGTGCAGATTGTTACTGTTACTTAAAAGACAATGGGCCTGATTACAATTTTGGAGGACGGTGTTAATCCGTCCCACATGTGACGGATGTACCACCTACCGTATTACGAGTTCCATAGGATATAATGGACTCGTAATACGGTAGGTGGTATATCCGTCACATTTGGGACGGATTAACACCGTCCTCCAAAGTTGTAATCAGACCCAATATGTTGCAGGGCTTAATTTGTAAATAAAAAGGTGCGGGTGCTCAAAGCTCTCCTTTTAAACACACGGCTGCTACAATTAAAAGTGCGAGCACGGAATACTGAGGCAGTGTAATCCTGAAACCATTTTGGGCCTCTTCAATCCATTTACAGCCACCCCGTGCCCCTGCAGCTCACTTTTGCGGCTACCTGCTTTCCCCCTTTCTGATGCTTTTTTGTTTTTCACTTCCTCCGTCTTTCCCACATGTCTTTTGCTCGCAGTAAATGCTTGAGACTAAGCGCCAGCCCTCAGAAATAAGTGCTGGTGCTCCGCACCGGAAAAAACAAGCACAAATTAAGCACTGATATGCTGTAAACTAACCAACTGTTTTAAGAATTTTAAATCAGAGAGGAGAGTATGTGTGTATGTTTTTATCTGTGTGTGCACTGTGCATGTAAAACTCCCAGGTGAAATCTGACAGCCACCTCACCACACCCGACTGAAAGCACCTGTACCCAACTAATTACTGAAGAACACATTTATTCAGGGGGTGTAACACCCCAAACACCTACCCGAAGCTACGCCCCTGCAGTATTGGAAAATGTTTTACACACAGCTGGTCCATTGTGCGCATACTACGCATTTATCTCCGAGCAACAGTATTGGAGATGATGCAGTGTTACGGGCAGAGATGCCGATGTTGGAACTAAGGATCCAGGTTCCAGTCTCAGTGTCGGCTCAACGTCTTTTGATTCTGGGCAAATCACTTATCTTAGGGTGACCAGATTTTGAGGATCAAAAACCGGGACAGGTCAGACATAAAAGAAGGACTAAAGACATTGCTGTCACTTTTATATCTGGCCTGTCCAGTTTTTTTGCGTAGCTTTGTGAATGTGTGCCTATACACGTGTGTGTGTGTATATATACTTACACACATACACACACTCACATTTACACGACTACATATATCAATTTAGCTATTCCTTGACCTCCCACACTGCACCCCCACCCACCTCTCTCTTCTCCCCACTCTGTCTCTCTGCTGGGAGCAGACAGGAGACTGTGTTGCCTGACAGTAACAGTTAAAATACTTTAATTATTTCATACTTTGTAGGCCTCTTTAACTTATGCTTCCCTAGATGATCTGACCTTTGTCCCAAATGCCGCAACATTTATTTTAAATTACGAGAAGCGTCGGGACACCGGGACAGTCCTCTAAAAACCGGGACTGTCCAGGGAAATTCGGGACATCTGGTCATCCTACTTAATCTTGCAGTGTAAAAAAATGTCCAGTGTACTGTTACAAGTGTTCAATTTTATAGCACTACTTCTAAGCAGTGTTTTAAATGGGCCAGTACAGAGTACTGGCACTTTTTTATTTTGAGAGCGAGAGTACCTGCACTTCTCAAGAAAAACATAATACTTTCTGTTGGAGAGTACTGTCACTTCTATTTTTCCATTTCAAGCACTGCTTCTCAGGCATTAAAGAAAACGGGGTGAGGCTCGGGGTGAAACATGGACAGGGGGTTCAGGTAAAAATATAAAGGAATTCGGAGGGAGGCAAGCAGCAACGGGAGTAAGGTAGTGGGAGGGTCGGGTAAAGACAGCCTGTAAAACGATGCACTGACGATGCACTCCTATGGAGTGCTACACTGGAAAGTGAAAAAAAAAATACCTTCCCAAGTGCGCGGTAAATGGAAGGACACTGGCTGCAGGACAATGATGTGCCTTGCCCCTACTTCACAGAAAGGATGAAAAACAGGAAGAGAATTAAAGAAGCCCCTGCCAAATGAGAAGAAGGGGAACATGAGTGACATCAGCGCCAACCAAAGGTAAGTAATGGGCTCTAAGCCCCTATTCTAAGTTTTTTTTTTATTTACAAGAGGCTCGCCAAGGCAGTGCGAGCACTGTCCATGCGAGTCCTAAACAAATGCATTACATCCTCTACCCTAAATAGGTATGGAGGTGTATTGGTCTTCCTCTGATGGCCCCTATTGGTCAAAAGAAGCTTTCTGTCAATGGAGTCAACAGGGAGGAGTAATATACTCACTTCATGCAATTGGCTAGTTGGTATATCATGCTACCTTCCAGGAAGTGCTTCTACTGGAAAGCATGATGGACTGTGTTTCACCAGACAACGGAGAACACGGGCATTTATATACAAGAGTACAGGACCATAAAGGTGTTATTTTGAGATGCTGGAACCCTACATATTGCATACATTTTGCAGACATGTTGTAATTGAATGGGAGACTAGTGTTTGCTTTAACACTCTGGTAAACCATGTGTGGAAAAAAATCTTGTTCATTGCCGGAATTACATCTCATACCAAAGTGAAGGAAAAAGCCATCAACCCAGGAAGTCTGAAGTTTTTATCTATGACAATCATCAGGTCTGGTCTGTAGCTCCAGGTACAAAGAAGTCAAAAGCTACTTCATCCTAGGAGTTTTGTGGCAAAGGAGACATCTCTATGGCTTAGGTAAGGGCTACTTGCTCAAGCCAAGCAAGTCCTCATCCAAATCATCAGCAAAGGGAAGCCATCCGCAACAGTACCACTAAGGTACCATGTGCAATTCAGGTGGACAATCACCTAGAAGACTTTGGGAAGACCAGACGGGGACCCATGAAAACCAGTCTTTCCTACTTTCTGTTGTTCAGTTTAGACATGCCTTAGGTACTGGATGCCACATCGTTCTCAGTACTCACAACCCCATTCAAGTCTCTTCAGCACTCACCATAAATGAGCCCTGAGGGAGGGGTCGTCTTGAGAGGTAGCAATGATATACGTCTTATTAATGTTGAGAGAACGGATTTGTTTCACAATGTATCAGACACACTCATCACCAACGTCACACAAAGGCAAGATAATCTTTGAGTAGTCCCTTTCATGTTTTAATAGGCTCTAGCAGGTATAGGCAGTGGTGCCCAGATTAGACTAGCGCTGTGTCTAAATGGCACTCAGGTCTATTGGACTGGCACAAACAACAACTTTAGAACACAGGGCAAGGATCATAGTAGGCCATATTTGTGCCTGTGTGATGTGTGGCTTGGAACTATCAAAAAGAGTCACAACAAAGCTTAAAATGCCGTATCTTGGAGAAAAAAATGATTTTGTAAGATGAAAAAGATAATCACACAATTACATCAACAGTAAAACCTCTGCAATATAGAAAAAATGTGTTTTTAAAGATCTCAAAACAATCAATGCAAGTATATAAGATGACATTGCTTGGTGCTTCTGTGACTACACAGCGAACTAAAGTGCAATGGAGAACATGTGTATATACGAGAATAGGGAATGTTTGAACAATGAAGTTAAGGCAAGAACATTAAATGAGATGTCCATAAGCAACAACACACCCATTTATAGGCCAATAACCCCTTATGTCGATGACACCTCATTCTCTTAAACCACGGTAAGATCCCCTTTTCTTGAACATACACATATGGATGGTGCAATTTACTGACTAACTTCAATAAAGACATCAACCTAAATGTTGATTGTGACTTTTGTTAAAAAGAAAGGCAGAATAAATAAATCATAAAGTAGAGCTAGCTTTTTTTAGAGTTCAGCATACCAACGTCCAGTGCCACTTCACAGGCTCAACTAACAAACATTCCAACTGTGAGTGATACCTGGAGCATTCCATGTTAAGATAATAAGGGGGGTACTGAGGTAATGGAAGATACCACAGTATGGTACAGGATGAAACGGGTGACACTATGCAATATTAACAGTGTAATAGAGAATAACATATTTAATAAATGATAACAACCTTTCTTTCACTGGGCCATTTTAGGTCTGGCATTCACAAAGACCTTTTGATTGTACTAAAATTATAATATGCTTACTTCAGGGGGCAACCAGGCAGCTTTCTTCACCCACTGATTTGTTGTGCCATTCACATTTTGCTCTCACCCGCTACAGCATAGACAGTGGGGCAACTGGGGTTAGTCAGCCTAATTCAGCGAGTAATTTCCGTTTGACTGACTGCATTTTTCTTTTTCACAAAGTGCCCATCTGCACACAAGGTACCTCTCTTCCGTGCCAGTGCGTTTTTTAAACTTTATTGTTACGCTGGGGCTGTCTTTACGTTTAGAGCCTGATGTGATACAAAGCATTTTCTACCAGCTCTCAGTGTTTTTGATGCAACCACAGGGCACATTCCAGTTTTATCACTTCCTATCTCTTGAAAATGCTGTTGTAAATTCCTTCTGAAATGGCCTTTTTGTACTAATCGCTCCTGTTTCACGGCATATCAGATTGTGTTCACTTGAAACTATCCTTCATAAAATTAACCTCTCTTTAGTACACACTCAATGAAAATGCATTTATAACTGTACTCTTGCATGCCATGCTGGTATATACTTTAATTGACAAGTAGTTGTACTTGTAAACCAGTTTAGTCTGTATGTACGGCTTATGGTTTTCTATTTTGCTTTCACTGCCCTTGTATCTATATATGTATCTTTGAAATCCTATCTCTCTGTCTGCTTAACTACCTGTCTGTCTACCTAGCTATCCATCTATCATTTAAATTCTGCTGGTTTATCTGTCTATATATCTATCTATCTATTCAACATTATATATCTATAGTTGCAACTTAAGTTGTCTATCTAGGTAACCCTTTTGCTACCTATTTAAACCGATCTGTCTATGCAACACTATCTATCTATAGAACTCCTCTCCACTCTATCTTTTCAACCCTATCTGTTTGTAATAAAGATTTACAAAACCAATTCAAAACGATTAGCAAAGGCAAAAAGCTGGCAGCCAAAGCTAGATTGATTGATTTTTAGGTGAGGAGTTAGTCAAGACCTATTGATTTTACTAAAATTATATGTATAACACTTTTATTTATAGGGGTTTTCTGAAAGACTTCATTCATTAATTGTCTTTTGTGTCATTCACATTTTTCTTCCACCCACTCCAGCAAGCATCATGGGGTAAATGGGCAAACCCACTTTATCCACTGGCTGACTTCTCTATGAGTTGGTGTGCAGTCCTTTCACAAGGAGCACCTCCACACACAAAGTAGTCCCCTTCAGTGTCAGGGACCATTATGGCAATGTTGGTCTTTTTGAGACCAAAAATAATATTTTATTTTTAGCCAGTTTTTTTTTGTAAGATTGATAAGGGCCCGTCCGTTTCCCCAACAATAAACTTTTGCAAAAACCATGACAGAAAAATACAAGAGTTGCCAAAGCCAAAAGACTGATGGGCAGTGCCAAAACAATTGGCTTTGCTAATGCTTGTTTTGTATCCACCAATTAGTGCTTACTTGAGCCCTGCACTTGAATGTAACTGAGCGCAGAAAAATCACAAAAATACTGAAATGCATCTTAATTTAAAATCTTGACCTAGAGCGCGTCATTGGAATGGGAGAGACTGAAGTACACTGATGCTTTTTAAGTGGTTTCTTGAAGACCAAATTATTGTCAAGCTGGCAAATATGGAGGCGTTGTGATTCAAAAGTTTGCGTATAATATACATACCAAACAAGCATTGGCAAAACCAACTGGTCTGGCCTTTCACATAGTTACAGTTACTTCAAGTAATTAAAAGATGTCCTTTTCAAGTTAGAAAAAAAACTGTGAAGTCTTTAACAAAACTGCAGCTACGAGGAACTTTACCAGATGTCCTCGCGAGTCAGAAGCAACAACTTAACAAGTCTGTTACAAAGCTGCAATAACTCACATTGCTACAAAATGTCTCTCTTGAGTAAGATGCAATATCTTAAAATGTCCTTCACCAAATTGAAGGGTGTGGTTTCAACATACAAATGTACATATCCATCTTTGCTAGTCTAATAAACTATGCAAAACACAATTTCCCCATGTAATGTCCCATAGGGATTTTAGACACGACTATAGCCTGAATCGCTGAATTGATTTACACCAAATTTGGCAGAACACTAGATCTTAGCCCAGAAAGAACACTTTTTGTAATTTGGTGTAAATCTGTTTAGTAGTTTTGGAGTTATTACAGAAAAAGATTGATGTATATCTAGGGACATGGATCCACATGCCACAAGCAATGCTGTGATTGTCTGGCCGCAACCTGAGTGGGAGGTTGTGGCTGACACTTTGTCTATCAGGACTCGGTTACAAGGGAGGGAAATAAACATAAAATAGGATATAAGGTCAGGATACAGGTATCCTGACCCCCTAGGTATGATGGAGAGGTATGTGAGGGACCCCTCATGGGCAAGAAATTGTCCAAAAATGTATTTTTGAGGTGCACATGATCAGCAGTGCTAAACTCAGCCTCCTTGTGGATCCACAATGAATCCAGAAAAAAAAAATACACCCACTCTCAGACCCACTCACACACCACTTCACACGTTTATATACCCACTCACAGACCCACAAAACCACTACCACACCCAGTCACAGATCCACTCACACACCTACACAGTTACACACATATCCACTCAGTCACTCACACACCCACTCACAGACCCACAGTGAGGGAGTTGCTTCATGCAGGGGGTTGGCCGCAGGGCCCGTAGTAGGCCAGGCCCTGCACCAATCTCCAGCTACACAAAGGTTATATGCAGCATGGGGTTGGCTGGGGTTAGGAGTGAGAAAGCCGTGTGCAGCTGTGGTTGGATTAAAGTATGGCAAATAAATATTACTTTACATTAAAAAAAAAAACTAGAAATTCACTGAAAAACCAAAGATTACAGGGACGTTATAGTTAGGAGATAGAATTAAAAAAAAAACGTAGAAATTCACTAATAAAGCAAATGTTACAGGACGTTATAGTTAGGTTCATATTTTACACACACAAAACCACAGAAATTCAGCAGTTATAGTTATACTTATCTCAAGAAACTATATCTTGTGCCCTAAAGTAACTATAACTTGCGCTCTCGCCATGCACTGCTAAATACCCCATATATTACATCAGTCATGACATCTACCACATCATTGATGATATCACTGCAACGGCTGCAATAAAATTATTGATGAGAAAACTGAGCATGGAGGCGTGAGTGATAGTTACCTTAGGGTATGTGTCATAGTTTCTTTTGCATAACTATCACTGCTGAATTTCTATGGTCTTGTGTGTCTAAAATCTGAACCTAACTATAATGTCCCTGTAACCTTTGTTTTTGTTTAGCAAATATATATATATATAGTCACTGAAAAAAACAAAGAGTAAAGTAACCTTATAGTTAGGGAAATGGTCAATGACAACATTAAAATTTCGAACTAAAAAACCCACAGAAATTCAACATAGTTAGCAGCACTAACTATAACTTGAACCCCCGCTAGGCACTGCTTATGACCTCACACATGGCATGTTCCATGACATAATTGATGACATCACTATGACATCATCCAAGCTTGGCTTTCAAGCATATTGGTCTATAAATTACCATGGCATTAGAGGTATATATATTTAAACCTGGAAATCCTCAAGTTGTTACTAGAGTAAAATGCTAAATCTTCAACATTCTTTCCAGAGCTGCAGGTATTCAGGGCAGATTCAAAAGCATTGAAGCCCTTTCATGAGGCTGCAGTTCCCCAAGTGGTTATTCGGTATCCCTCTCAAGTCAAATGCAAAACCTTTGATATTCTTTCATGAAGGTGCAGTACCACAAGTCATTACTAGGTGTCTTTCACAAGTCAAATGCAAAAGTATTGACATTTTTACATGAAGCTGCAGTTCTTCTCATTTCTAGATGTCCATATTGAGTCAGGTGCAAATGTATTAAAATTCTTACATGAAGCCGCAGTTCCACTAGTGGTTAATAGGTGTCCCTTAGATCCAATGCGGAATATGTTGATATTCTTTTGTGAAGGCACAGTTGCACAAGGGGTTATAAGGTGTCCCTATTGAGTCAGTTGCAAAAACACTGAAATTCTTATATGAAGCTGCAGTTCCACTAGTCCTTATTTGGTGTCCCTCTCAAGTCACCTACAAAGTCACTGAAATATTTTCATGAAGCTACAGTTCCACTTGTTGTTAATAGAGGTGCTGCTCAAGTCAGAAACAATTGCTTCAAATGACCTGTACCAAGCTGAAGGGATGTGCCTTTAGTATATAAATTTGCATACATACTTTGGCTATTTTAGTAATTTGTGATTGTTTTCCAGAGGATTCATTATTTGACAAAGCTGTTTCATAATAATGAGGTAAAATTACAGATTTCAATATATTTCTTGATTTTTTTTCCAAGTTTGTGATCAAAATTTATATTTATAGGAACGTTAATTCTTAAATTCACTAATTAGGAACGTTAATTCACTAATAAATAGAAGTACAATTCCATAGCTTGTTTTGGCTGTGTATGTTTCAGTGGGTATAAGTTTTGTTGCTTAGAGTTGTGTTTTCAGAAAAGTGATGGTGCTTTTACAACTCTTCAATGGAGGAGATGCAGATCTACAAGTAGTTACTAGAGGGGTCTCTCAAGTCAGATGCAAGTTGTTTAAATGTCCTGTGGGGGAACATTGCTTCAACCTAAAAGTCTGCGTATACACTCTAGCAACTATAATGCACATTTTCAGTAGGCTAAATAAATATACCAAAGCTGATTTAAAGTGAGGAATGAACATTGCCATTTAAAATAAATGTCTTTTGAATTAAGAAAATAGTTGATGTAACTATACAATACATACAACTCATTGGGAAATGCAAGTGTGTTACAATTTCTATTTTTGGGAAACTATTTTTTAGGTGTATGTGTACCAGTGTAAGGGCAAAATGCAGTTACTCAAAGTGAAAGCATTGAGTGGATGGAATGGACTGGTCTGTTGATCTTTCTGCTGAGGTGAGAGGGAGTATAATTTGAGTGACATGTCCACAGACCAATGATGAGAGTGTTAATTGGAAGCCCCTATATATGTATTATTATTTTGTATGATAGTTTCTGTGAAATATGAGGCTGGCAAGACAGCTAAAGTTGTCTTTAGGCCAGACCTAAAAAGTACCCTCAACCCCCCTCCATTACTGAACATCCGACCTAGGAAATAGCCAATGCTCAGTTTCAGAGATAGGAGCGCAAGCTGGACAGTAAGTAAACCGTTTCTCAAGGTGAATAGCACACATATTCTGTGAAGAGAGCAGAAGAAAAAGAAGATTTTACAGATTATGCGATGAGGAACTGTGAGAAGAGCAGGAAAACAAATTGGGAGGCAAAAGGAAGGCATCAGAAAGGAGCAGAGTCTCGAGGGGTAGAGCCATGAGTAATCCAACAGTCAACTTACATATTTATTTTTTAAAACCTCTGCCACAAAGAAACTGGCAAAAAGGACAAATCGTATAATAAATATTTTGTGGCTTACTTAATTGTGGCAAACAGGCTATCTTTTAAAATAGTATATGGGATTAAGGCATCTGTTGCAGAGATCTTGGCGTTCCCAATAAGTTCTAAGTTATATTAGGGGTAAGATAACTGTTGGTCAACGTACTTGCTGGAGATCTGTAGGCAGTCCAGTCACACCTTTCACTTCTAGCATAGACAGATAATGTGCCATCTGCAAAGCAGAGCATGAAATAGGCAGGCCACAGAATTGTATTTTATGTAACTATCTCAGTGGGTTGTTACTACTTCTGTTGCACAAATTCTGCATGACCTGTAGGGCATGTTACAATCCTTCTAATATAGCTTAGTGAGCGATGAACTGCGGGCAAACTGGGAAGCGTAAGTATAGAACTTTACTTTTTTTCTCAATCTTTCCGTATTCTATTTATGTTAAAAAGGGTTCCTTGTAGTAGTAATCGTACTGTGTTTCATTGCAATATTTACAGAGCACTTACTAACCTTATTTGGGGAGAAAAAATGCTTGCCTACATGGGCAGCATGCTATACCATGTAGGATGAGTGGCTGGAAGTGTTATGTCTTTGTTTTGTCCCTTTCTGTTGTGTGCGGTGACCACCTGGGTGCAGTTATCACGGTATGGGGTACAGTGGCTGGAGTGTGATGGATGAAGAAGTGTGAAAGAGAGGTGCATAGTTTATGGTTTTCAGTAAGCTTGCAGCTTTAAACATTTCTGCAGATCTGGTTATGGTATTTTTTTTATAGTCTACTTAGCTGGTTACTGCACTGTGATGTCCTTTCTGAGATATTTTGTTTAAAGTTTATGGCCCTGAGCAGGTGTAGGTTCAAGGAAGACAGAGAGAGGCAATCGGTTGAAGGAAATTACCATGCATGTGTTAACTGTGATCCACTGCCAGACCGCTGAAGAGGGTTATATATTGTATATTGCTATTATTGCATTTATATAGTGCTTACTACAAGTGATGAGTTGGTTGAACTGATTTACTCCGGACAGCACCCTACTCTAGAACCCAAGGTTAGTGTTTCTTTTTTAAGTGGCTAGTGTTGGTTATTGGGATTAGTTTTGTGTTTTAAGGAATTCATTTAATTTACTCACATTTCTATGTGGTAGATTAAATAAATAGGTGTTAGGTGTAATTATTAGTGGGAGGGGTAAGGTGAATCCATGCAAATGGCTGACTGAATTAAGACACGCTACAGAAGACTAAGCATTGTTAGGTTTCAGAGGTATGACTTTTAAAGGAGTGACTCTGATCTCTAAAATGAGGTGTTGGCTATTTGAAGACATATAATAATAGGATTAAGCTAAGCATGTATGTGACTTAGAGTAGGCTGTGCTCAGAGAGAAGAGGCCTTCAGAAGGTGAAAAGAAAGAGAAAATTAATTTGAAAGAAAAATTATAGGTAGCGATTAAACATTTTCAGCCAAGGTAAACATTTATGGGGATACAGAGGAATCTTTTTGAGATTGTATGCCATGTTAGGATGCAAAACTGTAGAAAGAAACAATGTTATTTTTTTATGTGAGATAGTCCTATAATCGAAACATTTGATTAACACTAGAAATAGGTTATCAGTCTATCCTCTGAAAGGCTACCACTAGACCACCGCTTTAGCAAGAACTGCTAATCAGGGCTAGAAGCTTAAAGCAATGGGCGGACATATATATATGAAATTATCAAGAGGTATAGGTTGCACTCAAAGGCAGCAGTAACCTCATGATCATAGCAATGTGAGAGAGTATGCAGGCTAAATCATGGCAATGCTGATTCTGCAAATGCTGGAGAGGATGTCATTTGTTGTTCACCTTTAAATCTTTACTCTCAGTGTTAAGTATGAAAGCAAAGTGGGATCCATTTTGGATGCATCTGGTTGAAGCATGGTACAAGACAGGGGTGAGGAGGCGAGGATAGCTTTCCATACAGTGGAAGTGTTTTGCCTGCCTTCTTGTTTCTCGAGGGGGGAGACCCAGAACATTATGTGAGTAACGTAGGAGGCTGGCGCTCTATATAGTGTATGAAAATGACGTGCACTGTGTAGAGTCCAAGCAACTTCACTTTGGTATTCACAGGTAAAAAGCAGAACACTTAATGCTCTGTTTTTATGGTAGTGTGGGTGACCGATTAGGCTAATCCAGGAGATGTGCTAAGCATTTGTTGTTCTCACAGTATCAATAAATTAAGATACACACTCAGAAGAATAACTCCAGACCAATTTACAAAAATACTAAAGATTTTTACAACATTTTTAAGACCAAGACAGTCATTCTACAGTAAGTGCTTCTTTAGTTATGATTTTTCAAAGTTTAGAAAATGTACTGTTTTTGTATGTAATTGCGCACCATAGGAATCAATGGGAGAAATTAGAAAAATGCATATAAAATCAAACAATGCTCTCACAAGTGTCACCTTCTGTTTTTAGGCTGGGGTCGTGGACAGGTCCAGTGTCCAGCAGGAGACGTTCGGGCGGTACCCGGTTCAAGCGGGAGCAGTGGCTGAAGGTCTTGGAGCTGGTGCACAGAGGAGGAGGGGGACACTTGGAAACACACTGCACAGAGGGACTTAAAGGTAAGTCAGCCGGGTCCCCTTGGAGGGGGGAGGTCGCAAGGGCTTGGGGACCACGAGAGCACAGCTGGTTTGTCAGTGCGGGGGCCAGGGAGGCTGGGTGCAGTGCAGATAGGTCATCCATGTGTTGTGCATCTTGGAGTCTCCACAGTCAGGGATAGGCAAGTTTTGAGGGTGGACTGCAAATCAGCAGGGCCACTCAGGGATTGGATCTTGGGTGTCCTGAAGTCCCTCGACTGGTACTTGCTCCTGTGCTTTTGGGAATCCGGAGTGGACTCTGCTTCTGGGTGTCCGACGTTCGGTGTCCGATACCCCGAGTACCGGTACGCCACAGCCTAGAAATTCCTAGTGCCACCAAACTTGGCATGGTGGCAGGTCTTGTCCTCTGGAGCTGTTGTACGTTTTTTGGCTGGGCTGCTTGGTCCAAGTCGTTGGTCAGCACCAGGTCTCTAAACCGAACTTCAGGGGTTCCTTGCCTGCTGGGTGCAGGAGAGTGATACCTTCACTCCGAGGGAGGTTCTTGGCAATTTTTAGAAGGCTGGAGGTGGTCTGGGGTTTTGTAGAGTCCTTCAGGTTTCCAGGCAATACCTCAGCTGTGATGATCGAGTCCTTTGAGCAGCAAGTGGGGTTTGGTGCAGCAGGACTGCAGTTCACATGCCTTCGGTCTTCTTTTGTCCTTGTCTTCTTGTGTCTGTCGAATCTGAGATCTTGGTCGGGGGATGCCCTCTAAACACTGCATTTAGGGGGTGTTGGGGATAGAACCTGGTAGTGGACAATGTGCCACCTAATTTAGGGTGGCTACAACCACTAAGTCACCACTTCCTGTGGAAAAGGGACACATCCCTGACCATGATTGGCTATTTTTCTCTCCATCCAAGATGGAGGAAAATGAAAAGGAGCGGTCACTTCACCTGCCACACCTGAGGGATGGTGCAGGCTGAGGGTGGCCACTCCCCCTATTCTTGCTAAGTTTCCTGCCAGTTTTCCCACCTGAAGTGGGGGTAGAACTGTTAAACTGCCTTCTGCTGCTAGCATCAGAGGCAGGGTTAGATGTCCAAGGCTTGAAGGCATTTGAAGCTGACCACTGGAGCAAGGAGCCTGCCTGGGGAGGAGGTCTGACACCTCTTCCCAGAAAAGGCTTTGTATTCTGGCTCCTGGGAGCAAAGGCTCTCCCCCCAGGAGTCCAGAGTCATGTCTGGTGGTGGCAGGCTGGTTGAGACCGGTCAGCAACCATGCCAGGGCTGTTAGGTTTTGGAGGGGGCCCTCTGGGTACATTTTATAATAAATCCTGCCATGGCATCAGTGTGGGTTTATCATTATGAGTTGTTTAATACCAAACAACCGAGGATTCAAAGAGCCAATCATGGAGCTGGGGAACTCGTAGTGACCAGTGTCTAGTACATACATTTGCTATGGCTTCCCTGTACACTTACTATGTCTAAAAGTGGCAAAGACACTGTATGGGCATATTTGCTCATGCACATATGGCCTCACATGCATTATAGAGCACCCTGCCTTATGGCTGTAAGGCCTGCCAGAGGGGTGGCTTACCTATATTGTATGCCGTGTTAGTGGACATGGCACCCATGGTGACTGCCACATCGAGTTTGCAACTTTGGGTACACCTTGTCATGCACTTGCAAAGGCAGTCTGTGTGAGGCAATTGGTGCTGCAGCTCTGGGAAGCCCTCTTCAGTGCCCATGGCCTAGGTACCAGGGGTTCCATTTACTAGGGACCTACAAGGGTGTCTGAAGTGCCAACCATAGTACAGTTTTGGGGAAAGAGATCTGGTCCTGGGAACCTGTTTAGCAGGGGCCCAGGGCACTTACAGTTTGAAACCACATCATGTTCCAGGCAAAAAGTAGGAGGCTAATCATGTCAAAAGAGGCACTTTCTCACATGAAAGGCAAAGACAGGGCTACCATTAAATTCCATGAATCTGTCAGCAAAGGGGTGCTCATTAGTTCTTTCTTTGTTACGCTATTTGGTAGATGATAGGGGTGAAGGGTGAAATTAAAGTTTCTGTTCTTTCAATTGAGGAAGTTTTTAGGCCAGGCCTGCCCTTTGTCTGCCCCAATTGCATCTTCAGAAAGGTAAATGGCAGAGTTCTCAGACTTCATTGTGTTAATATTGTGGGTCGTCTTGAATGGAGCAAGTCCCAGCACCATCTGCTATGAGAAGCATCACCCTACACAAAAGCAGAGAGCCTGAGAAGGACACTTGAAAAAAGCCAAACCAGTTCTGCAGCATCAGACAGCCACAAACTGTGGAAATGTAGGTTGTTTCCTAATGTTGCAAGAAAAACAGACTAAACTTGTAACAAAATAATTTGCTTGTTATGTCAGTTTCATATTGAGCAGTTTCCGATTCTCCAGCCCTAAGAAAATACTTGTGAAGTCTGTCCCGTGGGACAGAAATGTTAATTTGTGGCATGCGCCCTGGGGCAATGAATGCTGAGAATAACTGGAACTTCTGTATGATCAGGCACTGCGATATAGAGCACAGACCAGGCAGAATGATAGGGCTTATTAGTAAATGCTATAGAAATGATGTAATTACTCACATTAGCAGACAAACCTTTAATTCAGGTATTTGTGTTGGACCCAGCTGGATCACGAAAAGAAAGGCGTCTCTCAACCCCTACTCCCACACAAACAGAGAAATACCCTGCCCACCTTATTACAAGTGCATGATGCATTCTGATTTAGAGGCCACCAAACTAAATCAGGCCCCACGTGTGTCCCAGTGGCAGCACTGGTACTACGTTCTGGCCTAGGACCCAGTCACTGCTGACAAGCCACGGACCATGTCGGCATAGCATTCCTTTGAAAAATCAGACAAAGCGAAACATACAAAACAAACAGACAATGAAAAAAATGAAGTGTTCTGTGGGACCCTCAAAGTCACGAATCATCACACCTTAGACAACTAAGTTTTGGCATTTTTAAGATGGAGTCGGGTTAAGTTAGAGAGCATATCGTTGTTCACTTTGCCTGGCTCAGAGCTGTGGAACAGTTCTGACTGGGCGGGCTGTTGTTCCAGAGCGACATTGATGTTAATACTAATGTCACTAGCATTAACACGAACATTTGTGAATTCACATTCAGAATTGGATTTGGTTATTTCATGGTCGCCAGTTGACCCTCGGAACTATCTGAACCATGATATATTGTGAGTCACCACTACGCTTGCAGAAACCATTGTGCCTTTCACTCTGTTCACCAACCATAGGCCTGCTTCAAACAGTGACTTAAACTTACTGCAGGATTTTCTGTCATGTAGCAGCACAAGGATCCAAATCTTATAGGTCACTGATTCTTAAGCTCAAGCGCCTGTTCCCATTGGCATTAGCATGGCTCCTTCTGTCATGCCTAGCATTCTTATTGTGAGATTCTGTAGTCCATGTGGGGTGGCATGAGATGGTGTAATTTCAGCATCAGTCAAATAGCCTAATGACTGGTGAAATTACTTGGAGTGCAGTGTTTCTATAATTCGCTTTAGAAAGTTATAGATGGCTCACTTGACTTGTAATTCTCTAGTTCTGATATCATCATTATCTTAAGCATGCACGTTAACCTTTCAGCTCCACTGTTGGCCTAGGGCTACCTCTGCTTTATCTTCCTGTGATTAAGTTTCAGAAATATTAGATACTGGTCAAACCATTGTCTCTGAAATGATGGTCCGTTTGCTGTAGAAACCCATGTGCTGCCTAGATTGTCTCAATTTTTAGTATTATACTTCAGGCTGCACTAGATTGTCTGAATTCGTCCTCTGGGTGCTTGGTAAGATCATTATCTACTGCCAGCCAACGTTGTCCTTCTGGTGGGCTTACAAAGTTCATGCTGAGCCTCTTTCATGTCTCATCTGGCAACTCATCAGAGATAATTAGCCCTAAGGGATCAGGAGGCCTGTTGACGTGACGGACAGACATACAGCTGCAGTTCTATCTTCTAAGGAGTTGATCTTGGGAAATCAAAATTTCTGCCAAATCCTCATTTTTGTCTTTGCAATGCTTTGGTGTCCACGGTGCACTAGAGCTTGCACTTGTAGGCTAAGTATTCTAGGAATAACAAGTCATTATTCTTGAAGAAAAAGTCCATCAGTTGCCTTACTTGGTGGAGTGCTTACAGTCAGGGTTGCTCTTTAGCCATCCCATTCAGAAGCGTCGCAATCAGTGATTTCCAAGTTTGGACATCTGAACTTGTTTTGCTAGATCAAGACATTCACCTATTTGGGCTGCAACTATTTCTTGGATTGAATGGTCAGTGGACAGTGCCACGACCCATCTGTCACCAGCCGGACGTACTCTTCTATCTCTTTCACCTAGCTCATTTCAGTTTTAGTAGCTTCTCCTAGGTGACGTGTGAGGTAGTCAGCTGGCTTTCGTGCCTAGGTCGATATACCACTTCAAACTTGTTCTTGGAGCTGAAGTATCCACTTTTCTACACAGGGTGGTGGTTTGTATGTGCTTTTCCTGCAAAACTGGAACTAGTGACATGGTCAGTATAGATTCAGAACTGGCTTCCATACAGATACATATGGAAGTGGTGGCAACCCCTCAAGAAGGTTGTGGTCTCCTCAACACCAGTCCAGTTGTTTGGACCTTGACTGGCGTATGCCACAGATGCTCCCTGATAAGCCTTTTGTTTCTGAAGCACCTTATTCAGTCAGGCTGGAAACTACCAACAGTTCTGATTCTGATATGTAGTTATCAGTGGACTGTGTATCTGTAGTTTTTTAAAAACTCTTCTTGCCATCCTTCGTTCCATTCTCATGATGCATCCACTCGAAGGAGGTCACACAAAGGTTTGTTCTGGATTGTTAAGTTCTGTATACATCTCCCATAAAATTTGACTATCCCTAACAAACTCCAGACTTCAGTAACATTTTTGGGGGTAGCTACTGTTTAAATGTCTTGTAACTCTTGAGCCATAAAACTGTATCCAAAAAAATCAATGTCCTCCTTCAGTAATTCACACATTTTCTTTTGTAGAGTTAGACTACTCTTTTTGATTCTGTTTAGATCGCTGGCCGCTGGTGTATTTTTTCACTGCTGTGTTATATTTGTTGATGGCGTAGGTCACATTGGACACCCTTGAAAGTCCTGACAGAACCTCTTTGATACACTTCTGTGATACACTGGCACACTAGTTATATCAAAGTTTAAGAGTTAAAATTCTCTAAGCACAACATGTGTTGAAAACATAGTTAAGTAGATACTTAACTATGTTTTCAACACATGTTGTCGCCTTGTGGAGCTTCAATTGATGGTATCCATACTTTAGGTCTAGTTTTGAGAACAACGTTGTCCTGTTTACTTCGGTTACTATGTCGTTCACAAGTGGGATGAGGGAGTGCTCCTTTATGATGGCTTTATTGGGCAGCTAGACAAATTCAGCAAGGTGTAAGTATTCATAGTGACAATGGGCAAGGAAATGTTATCGACCAGCAGAACCTCCATTTTAATGATACGGAGTGTTAAGAAACTGTCACTCAGTGTCAGATTTTGATTCCTTGGCACAGTAAGCCTTGTGCTGTCCTGCTCCTTATTTCATAATTCTGGAAGACTTATGATATATTTAGATATTTTCCTGCTCAGGTGATTCCTGTGGGAGGGAGTCCCCTCTTGGGTACTTTTCGTGATTTTTGTGTTACAAACAAGCAAAGTTATACTCTTCACTTGCTTCTAGAGATCAACTCAAAGAGAAATTCCTTTTAAGTTGGGTAACTACTATCCCATGACCTGATCTACAGTCTGTACTAGCTTTTTTATCTTTACCTCCTGGCTCTCTTATAATTCGAGCAGTGTAGTGTGTCATGACTGAGCCCCCCCTTACTTCCCTTCAGTAGTGGAGGTGTGGACAGTGGGTGTGTGTGTCATAGTTGTTTGTATAAACATATAAGTTCAAGTTGATAGGGTACTGTTTAGGGACAGTGGTAGCCAGAAGAACGAGTTACTTACCTTCGGTAACGACTTTTCTGGTGGATACATTAGCTACCTGTGGATTCCTCACCTAATGAATACTCCCATGGCGCCAGCAT
The DNA here is from genome assembly GCF_031143425.1 of Pleurodeles waltl. NCBI lineage: Eukaryota > Metazoa > Chordata > Amphibia > Caudata > Salamandridae > Pleurodeles > Pleurodeles waltl. Next base: position 53,650,055 of record NC_090441.1, on the reverse strand, counting down.
TCGACGGAAATCTTCTTCCTAGTCTCTGCACGTCGACGAGGACGTCACTCTAGCCCACGCGACGCCGTCTGACGTCATACAGGCAATAAGAGGTCCTCGACGACGTGCCGACGTCAGTACCAACATTTTTTACGTGCATGAGAACAACCACCCAATGCAATGAAAGAGCAAGGCAACATCCCATAACCTTGTAAAATACACAATATTGCAATGAATAGCTGTAAATTTAATATAACGAACAAATATATGCAAATCATGTATGTACACAAAGATATATACATATATATATATATATATATATATATATATATATATATATATACAGATAATATACACACGTATCCATATATACAACGTCTATTGCAACCTTGAAGACCAAGAGGAGCGCACTCAAGGATTACTTGGTAAGACCAGAAAGGCAACGGGGAGGCGGGTGGGACCGTGAGGAATCCACAGGTAGCTAATGTATCCACCAGAAAAGTCGTTACCGAAGGTAAGTAACTCGTTCTTCTGATGGATACAACTACCTGTGGATTCCTCACCTAATGAATAGAGTCCCAAAGCAGTACCACGCCCGGTGGCGGGTGCCTAAATGGTCAAACCAAGAAATCCTGCAGCACTGACCGTGCAAAATGGCCGTCCCTTCTGACCTCAGAGTCCAAACAGTAATGTTTCGCAAAAGTGTGAAGGGACGACCAAGTTGCGGCCTTGCAGATGTCAACCACAGGAACACCCCTGGCCAAGGCCGAAGTGGCCGACTTAGCTCTGGTGGAATGAGCTCTAATGCCCTCAGGAGGGTCCTTCTTTGCCAAAGAGTAACAGATTTTAATGCAAAGAACCACCCACCTGGAGAGTGTTCTCTTGTGGACTGCCTTTCCTCTCCTCTTGCCCACGTACCCGATGAACAGCTGATCCTCCAGCCTGAAATCCTTTGTTCTATCAATAAAGAAGCTCAACGCCCTCTTTGGGTCCAGACGGTGCAGTCTTTCTTCCTCTTTAGAAGGATGAGGCGGAGGATAGAACGTGGACAAAGTAATTGTCTGAGCCAAATGGAAGGGTGAAACAACCTTCGGGAGGAAAGCAGCCTTGGTCCTCAACACCACCTTATCCCCATAAAAAGTTGTATAAGGGGGCTTTACCGATAAGGCCTGCAACTCACTCACTCTCCTTGCAGATGTTATCGCTACCAGGAAAACTGTTTTTATAACCAAATACCTTAAGGGGCAAGAATGCATAGGCTCAAAAGGGGACCCCATAAGGAAAGTCAGGACCAAGGACAAATCCCATTGCGGCATAACGAATGGTTTTGGAGGATATTTATTTAGAAGACCTTTCAAGAATCTGATAACAATAGGGGATTTAAATAACGATGGTTGGTCTGGAAGACAAATGAAGGCTGACAAGGCCGACAAATAACCCTTAATGGTAGCCACTGCACAACCTTTCTGCGCTAGAGAGAGAGCAAAAGACAAAACGTCCGATAGATGAGCATGTAAGGGATCAATCTGCCTCTCTCCACACCACGCAACAAATTTAGACCACCTATTAGCGTAGATAGATTTAGTGGAGTGTCGCCTGGCCGCTAATATAACATCCACTACATCAGGCGGGAGAGAGAAGGAACTCAGGTTGCCCCGTTCAATCTCCAGGCATGTAGGTGCAGACTCTGGAGGTTGGGGTGTAAAACCTGCCCCTGCGACTGCGAGAGGAGGTCTGCCCTGAAAGGGAGACGGAGCGGAGGGCACATTGAGAGTTGGAGAAGGTCGGATTACCACACCCTCCTTGGCCAATCCGGAGCTATTAAGATGACTAGCGCCCGGTCTTGGCGAATCTTCCTCAATACTCGAGGAATCAAGGGTATGGGAGGAAACGCGTAAAGCAACTGGCCGCACCAGGTTATTTGAAACGCGTCCCCTAACGCTCCCTGCATCGGATACTGGAGGCTGCAGAATAACGGACAATGCGCGTTCTCCCGAGTGGCAAACAGATCTATCAGAGGAAACCCCCACATCTGGAAGATTAAACGGACTTGATCTGGATGGAGACGCCACTCGTGGTCGGCCGAGAATTGGCGACTGAGACTGTCCGCACGTACATTCAAGACCCGGGCCAGATGATTTGCTACCAAGCAAATCTGATGGTCCTTTGCCCAAGACCATAGTCGAAGAGCTTCTCTGCAGAGAAGGTACGACCCTACTCCTCCCTGTTTGTTTATGTACCACATCGTGGTAGTATTGTCCGTCAGGACCTGTACCGACTGACCACGAAGGGAAGGGAGGAAGGCCTTGAGAGCCAGACGTACAGCCCGTAACTCTAACAGATTGACATGAAACATCTGCTCCTCTGGAGACCAAAGGCTTTTGATCTCCAGATCCCCCAGATGAGCTCCCCACCCTAGAGTGGAAGCATCCGTTATGACCGTGGCCACTGGTGGCGACTGCGCGAACGGCTTTCCTTGTGAAAGATTGTTGCTCGCAATCCACCACTTCAAGTCCACAGCAGCATCTCTGGAGATCTTGACAGCACCTTCTAGATCTCCTTTGTGTTGAGACCACTGCCTTCGGAGGCACCACTGAAGAGCCCTCATGTGCCAGCGAGCATGCGTGACCAACAGAATGCAGGAGGCAAACAGACCGAGCAGACGAAGGACCTTGAGGACTGGAACTACCGCTCCATTTCGAAACATTGGAACCAATTCCTGAATATCTTGAATCCGCTGAGGCGGAGGAAAGGCTCGACTCAATGTTGTATCCAGTACTGCCCCTATGAACAGGAGGCGCTGAGAGGGCTCCAGGTGAGATTTGGGCTCGTTCACCGAAAAACCCAGGTCGAACAACAACTGAGTCGTTGACTGCAGATGATGCGACACAAGCTCCGGCGACTTGGCTTTGATCAACCAGTCGTCCAAGTAAGGGAATACTGCTATCCCCTTCCTTCTGAGCTCTGCCGCAACCACCGACATCACCTTCGTGAAGACTCGAGGTTCACATTCCGACGCGAGACCTCCCACCTCCGCACTCAACCCACCCCTCGTCGACAGTGGAACAAGATCCCTGAAGAGCAACTCTTCTCCGCTCTCGCCGCCAACCAACCCACCCTCACCACCGACCCCAACGACGCAGCTCTCAACCTCACAAACTGGATCTCCAACTGCGCTGACAACCTTGCTCCCCTCAAACGCACGCATCGACAGACCAACACCAAAAAACCTCTCTGGTTCTCTGACACCCTCAAAGAATCAAAGAAAACTTGTCGTGCCCTTGAGAAGGCCTGGCGCAAGGACCACACCGCGGACAACATGACCGCCCTCAAGAACGCTACACGCGAACACCACCACCTGATCCGCACTGCCAAAAGGAACTTTTTCACCGACAGACTAGACAAAAACAGCCACAACAGCAGAGAACTCTTCAGCATCGTCAAAGAGTTCTCCAACCCCAGCGCCAACGCCGTCACGCCCTCACAGGATTTGTGCGAATCCCTCGCCACTTTCTTCCATCGCAAGATCAGCGACCTCCACGACAGCTTCGGACACCAGACCCAACCATACACCACTGAACCCGCTTCCCCGGACATCACCCTCAACAACTGGACCCACATCAACACGGAAGAAACCAAATCCATCATGAACTCTATCCACTCCGGCGCCCCTTCGGACCCCTGCCCGCACTTCATCTTTAACAAAGCCGACGACATCATCGCCCCGCACCTCCAGACCGTCATCAACTCTTCTTTTTCTTCTGCTACCTTCCCCGAATGCTGGAAGCACGCTGACGTCAACGCCCTACTAAAGAAACCTACGGCTGACCCAAGCGACCTGAAAAACTTCCGCCCCATCTCTCTTCTACCTTTCCCAGCCAAGGTAATAGAAAAGACCGTCAACAAACAGCTGACCACCTTCCTGGAAGACAACAACCTGCTCGACCCTTCACAAACCGGATTCCGAACCAACCACAGCACGGAAACCGCCCTCATCTCAGTCACAGACGACATCAGAACCCTGATGGACAACGGTGAAACAGTCGCCCTCATTCTCCTCGACCTCTCGGCTGCCTTTGACACCGTCTGTCACCGCACCCTAATCACCCGCCTACGCTCCACCGGGATCCAAGGCCAGGCCCTGGACTGGATCGCCTCCTTCCTCGCTAACCGCTCCCAAAGAGTTTACCTCCCTCCGTTTCGCTCAGAACCCACCAAGATCATCTGCGGCGTACCTCAAGGCTCATCGCTCAGCCCGACACTCTTCAATGTCTACATGAGCCCCCTCGCCGACATCGTACGCAAGCACGACATCATCATCACCTCCTACGCCGACGACACCCAACTTGTACTCTCCCTCACCAAGGACCCCGCCAGCGCCAAGACCAACCTACAAGAGGGTATGAAGGACGTCGCAGATTGGATGAGGCTCAGCCGCCTAAAGCTGAACTCTGAAAAAACGGAAGTCCTCATCCTCGGCAACACCCCGTCCGCCTGGGACGACTCCTGGTGGCCCACGGCCCTCGGCACCGCACCGACCCCCGCAGACCACGCCCGCAACCTCGGCTTCATCTTGGACCCTCTTCTCACCATGACCAAGCAAGTCAACGCCGTGTCCTCCGCCTGCTTCCTCACTCTCCGCATGCTCCGCAAGATCTTCCGCTGGATCCCCGCCGACACCAGAAAAACCGTGACCCACGCCCTTGTCACGAGTCGCCTGGACTACGGCAACACCCTCTACGCCGGGACCACCGCCAAACTCCAAAACCGCCTGCAACGCATCCAAAACGCCTCGGCCCGCCTCATCCTCGACGTACCCCGCAACAGCCACATCTCCGCACACCTGAGACACCTGCATTGGCTCCCAGTCAGCAAAAGGATCACCTTCCGTCTTCTCACCCACGCACACAAAGCCCTCCACAACAAGGGACCGGAATACCTCAACAGACGCCTCAGCTTCTACGTCCCCACCCGCCCCCTCCGCTCCGCTGGCCTCGCACTTGCTGCCGTCCCTCGCACCCGCCGCTCCACGGCGGGTGGGAGATCTTTCTCCTTCCTGGCGGCCAAGACCTGGAACTCCCTCCCCACCAGCCTCAGGACCACCCAGGACCACTCCGCTTTCCGGAGACTCCTAAAGACTTGGCTGTTCGAGCAGCGATAACCCCCCCTTTCCCCCCTAGCGCCTTGAGGCCCGCACGGGTGAGTAGCGCGCTTTATAAATGTTAATGATTTGATTTGATTTGATTTGAAGTAAGACCAAACGGAAGGACCGCAAACTGATAGTGCTGCGATCCCACCATAAACCGGAGATACTTCCTGTGTGACTTGAGTATCGGGATATGAAAGTAAGCATCCTGCAAGTCGACAGACACCATCCAATCTTCCTTGTTCAACGCCCAAAGCACTTGAGCTAGGGTCAGCATCTTGAACTTTTCCTGTTTGAGGAACCAATTCAAGATCCTCAGGTCCAGGATTGGTCTCAACCGACCATCCTTCTTGGGAATCAGGAAATACCTTGAGTAACAACCTCGACCCCTTTCCTGCTCTGGGACCAACTCTACCGCGCCCTTTGAAAGGAGGACTTGTACCTCCTGTTCTAGCAACAGGAGGTGTTCTTCTGAACAATAAGATGGGCGGGGCGGGATGAGGGGCGGGAACTCCCGAAAGGGAAGGGTGTAGCCTTTTCCCACAATACTGAGAACCCAAGTGTCCGTTGTAATAGTCTTCCACTTGCGGAGAAAATGCTGTAATCTTCCCCCTGCAGGAGAGGAGTGAGTGGGAAATGGTGGAAGCCTAAGGCTGCTTTCCCTGCTGCACCCCTCCAGAGGACGAGGAAGAGGCAGAGTGCTGCTGAGAGGCTCACCTGGTGCGGGCCCTCCCTCTCCCTCTAAAAGATCTATAGGGATGGGAAGAGGCAGGTTGCTGGAATCTCCCCCGAAAGGAAGAGGAGGAAGAGCCACGCCCAAATCCCCGAAACCTCCTGAAAATCCTGGAAGAGGCAGAGGAAGAAGGAGCTTGGAGTCCTAGCGATTTGGCTGTGGCCCTGCTCTCCTTAAAACGTTCCAAGGCCAAAATCAGCCTTGGCGCCAAACAGCTTGTCCCCATCAAAAGGGAGATCCAATAGGGTTGACTGCACATCTGCAGAAAACCCCGAATTACGGAGCCAGGCCTGTCTCCTTGCCACCACAGTTGTGCCCATTGCTCTGGCCACCGAGTCGGTCGTATCCAGCCCAGCCTGAATAATCTGGGTCGCAGCAGCCTGGGCATCTGAAACAACATCCAAAAGACCCTGGGGAAGCTCCGTAAATGATGAGGAAATGTCCTCCATAAGAGCATGAACATATCTCCCCAGGATACAAGTTGCGTTGGTGGCCTTCAACGCCAGACTGCAGGACGAAAAGATTTTCTTGGACTGCGCATCCAGTTTCTTCGAGTCTCTGTCCCCAGGCACCGTCGGGAAAGAACCAGGCGCTGATTTGGATGAACAGGAGGCCTGCACCACCAAGCTCTCCGGTGTAGGGTGCCTAGAAAGAAAGCCAGGGTCAGTTGGTGCAGCTCGATACCTCCTGGCTACGGCTCTATGAACCGCTGGGGAAGATACTGGTCTCTTCCACACCTCTAGCACCGGATCCAGCAAAGCGTCATTAAAGGGCAATAGAGGCTCTGCCGCAGCTGAGGCCGGATGAAGCACCTCTGTCAGAAGGTTCTGTTTTGTCTCTGCCACCGGCAAAGGCAGGTCCAGAAAACTAGCTGCCTTCCGTACCACTGCGTGAAAGGAAGCAGCCTCCTCCGTGTATTCCCCTGGAGACGAAAGATCCCACTCAGGGGAAGTGTCCAGCCCACTGGCTGTATCTAGACCATGCAGTCCATCAACCGAGTCCTCTAGTTCTCCTTCTTCCAGGACTCGTTGGTACTCCTGCTCCTCTAATAAACGGAGAGCACGTCTCCTCGAATGAAGCCTCTGCTCGATACGCGGAGTCGACAATGCCTCCGCCGAAGCCACCGACGCCGCGTCCGGCGCCACAGGTAACTTCGGCGCCGATGAAAGAGCACTCGGAGCGGATGGACCCACCGGAGTCACAGGACGAAATCCCGACGTCGACGGGATGGAAATCTCCGGGGCCAATCCCCCCGAAGCCACCGGCGCCGACACCGGCGCCGAGCCCACATTCCCAAAAGGGAGAAAGGGCATAAAGGGTGCCGGCCGTAGAGGCGCAGGATCACCCAATGAAAAGGCCAAAGGGCCAGCCGGAGCACCCCCTGGAGCCATCTGTTGGAAGATGGTATACATCGCATTTAGGAATGCGGTACTATCGGCTCCAGGGGTGGGAAAAGCCGGATACTGGGGTGCCTGTATCGAAGGCGACCCCGACGCCGGCCTCGACGTCTGCGACGCCGGGGACAACACCAGAGGCTGCACCACTTCAATCACCGACGCCTGTCCAGGTGAAGTCGGTGACGCCGGAGAGGGCAACGGCGTCGATGGATGCGGCGTGACCGTGGGACTGACCTCCCAAGTCCTCCGGCGCCGATCCGAAGACCTGGAACGAGTCTCCTTGCTCGAATGGCGCCGTGATTCTCTACGGCGCCGGGAGTCTCGATGACGCCGATGCCTTGGCGAAGAAGACTTCTTATGATGTTTTTCTTTCTTCGACTTCGCCATAAACAACTTCGCCTCACGTTCCTTGAGGGCCTTTGGATTCATGTGCTGACATGAATCGCAAGTCGAGACGTCGTGGTCGGAGCTTAAACACCAAAGACAGTCGGAGTGAGGATCCGTAACTGACATCTTGCCCCCACACTCACGACAAGGCTTAAAACCCGACTTTCTCTGCGACATTATTACTGCAGCGAAGGACTACGCAGCAAAAAATACACTGTAACCACGAAAGTAACAGTTGCTCCCTCGAAGATAACCGTTTCGAATGCACGGAAAAAAAGGAACTGACGTTGGCACGTCGTCGAGGACCTCTTATTGCCTGTATGACGTCAGACGGCGTCGCGTGGGCTAGAGTGACGTCCTCGTCGACGTGCAGAGACTAGGAAGAAGATTTCCGTCGAATGCTGGCGCCATGGGAGTATTCATTAGGTGAGGAATCCACAGGTAGTTGTATCCATCAGAAGTTTGCTGTTTTCCCTTTCCTGCATGCTCCTCTTCACTGCTCTCTCCTCTCTTCTAAACTCCCTGCTCCAGACACTGTAAGTCACTGATAGTGTCTGTCTGGTTTGGAATTCACACTCCTTCCAATGAAATAGAAAGATTTATTTGTGCCCAGATTTTGTATTTACCCAGCAATAGCAGCTGATTGGCTGACGGACCTCTAGGTTGGATACACAAATCCAGTGGCCATTATGTGAAACCTTCATCACAAGGCAATCAAAGCAAGATTCATCCTTTTGGGATGCTGGTGTTCATAGACCCGAGCCCACAATTTAGTAAAATGCACACCATACTGTTGGATCATTCCAAAAGCTTGAGTACCACTTAAGGTTTGAGTTAGCAGATGATTTGGCCCCCAAATACCTTTGCTTTTGCATAAAGACTGTCATTTAAGCCAGACATGCAACTTCAAAGGAAACACATTCACTCTGATGTTCTCTGATGGCTCATCCCTTTGATCCCGATCAGGGTATGTCAACCCAGTCGTGTCAAGCTCTTTGTACTCACTACTAATATGGCAGCTGCTGCCCCCCCCTTTTTCAAACTCAAGAACCCCTGATGTGATCTTTAAAAAGGGTTATGGAATTACTGTAAGTGCACATAAACTTTGAGAACAGGTAATCCTCGGTCAGCACAACGACCAGAACCTGAGCAGTAACAAAATAATATGTGTATGTTTAAAATATAAATTCACCCAGGAGTTTCTTGGCACTATATAACATCCATCAATCAATCAGTATTTGTTAAGCATGGTTTATCACCCGTGAGGGTATCCAGGCGCTGAGTTGCTAGGATTAGTCAAAGAGCCAGGTCTTAAGTCTCTTCCTGAAGTCGGTCAGTGAGGGTGAGGTTCAGAGGTTGGGTGGCATGGCATTCCAGGAATTGGTGGTGAGTGGGGAGGAGAAGCCTCTGTTGTGGCTGTAGTGGATGCGCAGTCTCTGTGCAAGGGCAAGAGAGGCGGAGCAGAGATGTTTGGATTGCTGGTGGAAGTTGAGGCAGTGGTTCGTGTATGGTGGTCTTTGATCTTAGAAGGTTTTGCAGGCATGCGTCAGTAACCTGATGTAAGGAAATGCCTCCTTGGCATGGTTACCCCCCTAACTTTTTGCCTTTGCTGATGCTAAATTTTGATTGAAAGTGTGCTGGGACCCTGCTAATTAGGCCCCAGCACCAGTGTTCTTTCCCTAAACTGTACCTTTGCTTCCACAATAGGCACAGCCCTGGCACTCAGATAAGTCCCTTGTAACTGGTACCCCTGGTACCAAGGGCCCTGATGCCAGGGAAGGTCTCTAAAGGCTGCAGCATGTCTTATGCCACCCTGGAGACCCCTCACTCAGCACATACACACTGCCTCACAGCTTGTGTGTGCTGGTGGGGAGAAAATGACTAAGTCGACATGGCACTCCCCTCAGAGTGCCATGCCAACCTCATAATGCCTGTGGCATAGGTAAGTCACCCCTCTAGCAGGCCTCACAGCCCTAAGGCAGGGTGCACTATACCACAGGTGAGGGCATATGTGCATGAGCACTATGCCCCTACAGTGTCTAAGAAAAACCTTAGACATTGTAAGTGCAGGGTAGCCATAAGAGTATATGGTCTGGGAGGTTGTCAAACAATAACTCCACAGTTCCATAATGGCTACACTGAAATATGGGAAGTTTAGTATCAAACTTCTCAGCACAATAAATGCACTCTGATGCCAGTAACATGCACCCAGAGGGCATCTTAGAGATGCCCCCTGAATACCAATCCACCTACTAGTGTTAGGCTGACCAGTTCCTGCCAGCCTGCCACAAACCAGACGAGTTGCTGGCCACATGAGGAGAGTGCCTTTGTCACTCTGTGGCCAGGAACAAAGCCTGCACTGGGTGGAGGTGCTTCTCACCTCCCCCTGCAGGAACTGTAACACCTGGCGGTGAGCTTCAAAGGCTCACCCCTTGTGTTACAGCTCCACAGGGCATCCCAGCTAGTGGAGATGCCTGTCCCTCCAGCCACTGCCCCCACTTTTGGCGGCAAGGCTGGAGGAGATAATGAGAAAAACAAGTGGGGAGTCACCCACCAGTCAGGACAGCCCCTAAGGTGTCCTGAGCTGAGGTGACCTCTGCCTTTAGAAATCCTCCATCTTAAGTTTGGAGGATTCCCCCAATAGGATTAGGGATGTGCCCCCCTCCCCTCAGGGAGGAGGCACAAAGAGGGTTTAGCCACCCTCCAGGACAGTAGCCATTGGCTACTGCCCTCCCAGACCGAAACACATCCCTAAATTTAATATTTAGGGGCACCCCAGAACCCAGGAAATCAGATTCCTGCAACCTGAGCTACAAAGGACTGCTGACCTACAAAAGCCTGCAGAGACGACGGATGACGACAACTGCTTTTCCCCAGCCCTACCGGCCTGTCTCCAGAGTCGTAAACCAGCGATGCATCCAACAGGGACCAGCGACCTCTGAAGCCTCAGAGGACTGCCCTGAACCGTCAGGACCAAGAAACTCCCGTGAGCAGCGGCTCTGTTCAACAACAGCTACATCTTTGCAACAAAGAAGCAACTTCCAAAGAACTCACTCTTCCCGCCTGAAGCGTGAGACTTCACACTCTGCACCCGACTCCCCCAGCTCAAGATCCAGAGACCAAACACCACAGGGAGGACCCCCCGGCGATTGCGACCCTGTGAGTAGCCCGAGGCGACCCCACTGGACCCCCATAGCGACGCCTGCACAGAGAATCCAGAGGCGACTGCTTGTAACAAGGGACCCAACGCCTGGACCAAGCACTGCACCGGCAGCCCCAGGACCTGAGGGAACCAAACCTCAGTGCAGGAGTGACCCCAGGCGACCCTCTGCACAGCCTAAGTGGTGGCTGTCTCGAGAAGCCCCCCCTGTGCCTGCCTGCACCGCCATAGTGACCCCCGGGTCCCTCCACTGAATCCTATCTAAAACCCGACGCCTGCTTTGCACACTGCACCCGGCCGCCCGCTGAGGGTGTGTTTTGTGTGCCTACTTGTGTCCCCCCCAGTGCTCTACAAAACCCCCCTGGTCTGCCCCCCAAGGACGAGGGTGCTTACCTGCTGGCAGACTGGAACCAGAGCACCCCTGTTCTCCATAGGCGCCAATGTGTTTTGGGCACCTCTTTGACCTCTGCACCTGACCGGCCCTGAGCTGCTGGTGTGGTAACTTTGGGGTTGCCCTGAACCCGCAACGGTGGGCTGCCTACACCCAGGAACTGAGACTTGTAAGTGTCTTACTTACCTCACAAACTAACCATTACTTACCTCCCGCAGGAACTGTTGATTTTTGCAGTGCCCACTTTTAAAATAGCTTATTGCCATTTTAACAAAGACTGTATATGATATTGCTTTAATTCAAAGTTCCTAACTTACCTGTGTGGAGTACCTTGCATTTTATGTACTTCAAAGAAAATATATTTTTCTATATAAAAACCTACTGGCCTGGAAGTCTTTGAGTGTGTGTTCCTCATTTATTGCCTGTGTGTGTACAACAAATGCTTAACACTACCCTCTGATAAGCCTACTGCTCGACCACACTACCACAAAATAGAGCATTAGAATTATCTAATTTTGCCACTATCTTACCTCTAAGGGGAACCCTTGCACTCTGTACACACTATTTCTTACTTTGAAATAGTATGTACAGAGCCAGCTTCCTACACCTGAATTGGCATCTTTTCTGTACAGCGAGGCAATTGAGGTTTCTCAGGTGTTGGGTGATGCGAGTCCACTTGGGCAGGTTGAGGATCAGTCTGGCCGCTGAGTTCTATATCATCTGGAGACTTTTCATGAGTTCGGCCGTGGCTCCTGCATACAGAACATTGCCGTACTCCAGCTGACTGGTGATTAACGCGTGCATGACTGTTTTTCTCGAGCTGATTGGGAGCCATTTGTCAGATCAATCCGAGAGTGTGGATGCAGGCGGAGACTATGTTGATCTGTCGTTTCATGGTGAGTTTGCTGTCCATGCCAAAGTTGCGGGCATGGTCTGTTGGTGTGGGCCCGAGATCAGCAGACCACCAGGTGTTGTTTTAGAGGCAGGCGTGGTTGCCAAAGATCAACACTTGTCAGTGTTGAGCTTCAGGCAGTTGTCCTTCTTCCAGTCTGCAACGTAACTCATGCAGTTATAGAAGTTGGTCTTAGTGGTGGTGGGGATCTGCTGAGAGTGAGAGGATGAGCGGGGTATCGTTAGCGCAGGATATGATGTTGAGATTGTGGGTTCTGACATTGTTGGCTACAGGGGTCACATAGGTGTTGAAGAAGGTAGGGCTAAGGGCAGGGGCAGCTCCTCCGTTAGGGAGGAGGAGCGCCTCCCCCCCAGCAGCAGCAAAACATTTACAAGAAAACAATAATAAATTGTATTTGTTATCATTTTCTTGTAAAGGGGAGGGGCATTGGGGTGACTAGCACTGAGGGGAGCCCACAGAGCACACCAGTCAGTGTGCATATACTTTTGACCAGCCGCCTCGGGATGGCCAAATATACATAAGCAGTAGGCTCTCTTCAGGCCAGCAACACAGTTGGTGAGAGCCTGCACAGGCTCCCAGTCTGCCTGGGAGCGCCCTGGCTGGGTGCTCCCAGCCAATCCTGATGCTGCCTTGAGCATCATCAGGATTGGCAGCAGGGCAGGCTGGGAGCCTGTGCTTGTGGCCTGAGGCGACGAGGGACAGAGGAGGTACATTTATTTAAATTATTTAAATGTCCCCCCTCCCCTGCGTGCCGCACCTGCCCCACCTCTTCAGATAGCAGCGAGCCGTGACCGGCTAAGGGATGAACCTTGTGGGATGCCGCAGATGGTATTTGTGGGTCCCAAGGTGAACGAAGGTAGGCCGAGTCTCTGCATTAATCCCATGAGGAACGATGCTATCCACTTGAATGCGTCTCCTTTGATACCGATCTGGTGCAGTCTCTTGATGAGTGTGTGGTGGGATAGGGTGTCGAAGGTTGCGGACAGATCGAGGATCAGGGCAGCGGATTCTCACCTGTCGAGCAGGGTGCGGATGTCATCCGTGGCAGCAATCAGGGCAGTCTTGGTGCTGTGGTTGGCGTGGAACCCAGATTCAGAGGCCTCTAGTAGATTATTTCAATCCAGGTGTTCGGTGAACTGGCGATTGAAGGCCTTCTCCAGGACTGTGGCAGGGAAAGGGAGCAAGGGGATGGGGCGGTAGCTCTGGAGTTCGCTTGGGTTGGTGAAGGGTTTCTTGAGGAGAAGACAGACTTCTGCATGTTTCCACGCTTCGGGAAAGGTTGCTGTGGTGATGGATGCATTGAGGATGGTGGCGAGTTGGAGGCTGATCTCATTGCATCCTAGGTTGAAGATGCAGTGGGGGCAGGGGTCCGCGGGTGCTCCAGAGTGGATGGAGTTTTTAATTGTTGTGGTGTCCGATGTGGTAAGCTGTTCCCATGTGGTGAAGTGCTGGTGGTGGGAGAGGGGGTGGGTTGGGGTTTGAAGTTACTGTACATGCTGGATATCTTGTTATGGAAGTGGTTTGCTACAGCATCACATAGTTCCTGTGAGAGGGGAATCGTGTTCTCGTGGCTATTGGGCAGGAGATTTCTCTGACTATCGTGAAGAGCTCTTTAGTGTGGTTGGAGGCAGGTTTGAAAGACCATTAGTTTTTGCATCTTTATTGGTATCTGTTGAGGGCTGACTGGAAGGTGGCTCGGTCTGTAGTGTCTCTGCTGGAGCGCCATCTTCTCTCCAGTTATATGCAGCTGCGTTTCACTGTACCGAGTTCAGGTGTGGCGAGCTTGGAGGGTCTTTGAGTTTTGGCTGGTTTGATGGGTGCGACTCGGTCGGTGGTCTTGGTGATGCAAGTGTTGAAGTTCTGGACTGCTTGCTCTAGGTTGGTTGCTGCATCCAACTGGTTGGTGTTGAGGGTGTCCATCCACTAGTTTTGTGTGACTTTGCTCCAGCTGTGGAAGGGGGTGTTGGTGGCAGTGCACAGTGATCCTGCAATGGTGACATGGACAATTAAGTGGTCTGTCCAGGTGAATTCTGTGGCATGGCTGCATATGACTCTGTTGCTGGATGTAAACAGAGTCCAGTGTGTGTCCCACTTTGTGTGTGGGATCTGTGACCCACTGGGTAAGGCTGAAGTTGTTGATTCGTTCCAGGATGTAGGCAGAGGTAGTGCCCCTGGGGTCATCCAGGTGGAAGTTGAGGTCTTCGAGGAACATGTAGTGCCTGGACTTGATGGCAAGTGGGGTGATGAAGTCTGTGATAGCGTCACAGAGGCCGGTGCTGGGTCCTGGGGGTCTGTAGGAGAGGATGCCTTTGATGGTCGTTTTGTCATCAGTGTGGAGTTGGAAATTGAGGTGTCCATGATCGGTGTGGTGTCGTCTTTGGTGGTGGCGCAGAAGATGATTTCTTAGTGGATGATGGTGATGCCCCCTCCGAGTTTGTTGGTGCGGTCCTGGTGCGTCATCGTCTAACCGTTAGGCGTTGCAGAGGCGATGTTGGGGGGTGGAGGTGGGGTTGAGCCAGGTTTCTGTGATGAAGGTCACATTGGGGCGAGGGTTTAAATGGTGTCCCAGACTATGGTGGCGTGTTTGCAGAGGGATGTGATGTTGATCAGGAGGCATCAGAGTATTTCCAGGGTTGTTTTGGTTAGCGGAGAAAGGAGTAGCGTGGGTTTCTGTGGAGGCTGGAGATCCTCGGTTGCAGGTGAAGAGACAGTGGTGGCAGGTGAACGGTCTGACTCTGAAATGAGGTGATGCGAGGCAGCAGGAGCTGCGGTATCTGGAGTTCAGGGCTTGGAGGTCTGCGGTGAGGTGCTTGTGGGTACCTGGCAGGCCAGGGTTCCCCGGTAAGTTCAGTTCAAGGGAGGCGGGCACAACTATAATCAAAAACAAAATCAAGAGGCAGAGCAGGGTAGACTATCAATTCTTCTGGGCGGAAATGAGGGACCATGGCCAACCAGGAAGAGTGGCAAGTAGCCAAGCAAAAAGGGGGAGCTAGCTGAAGGACCTGCAAATATATGTTTATTGTTACCAGGATCCAAACCTGTGACCACTATGTCAACACACAGATCCTTTAGTGAATGCATTAGGGCCCAGAGTCATCAGATCCTCCTTTGTGTTGAACAGACACAGGATGAGTCAAAGCTCGTGTCTTCCTTTCCACGATAAAAGAGTGAGATTGAACACCATTTCACACTCTTCTCTTCGGGACTCGTTCATTGTTTCCTTAGATCGAGAATTTAGCTCTCAGAGATCTTTATGGATAGAAGCAGTGCAGGCGGGAATAGGGTAACTGCAGTCAATACCTTCTTTATAATGATTATCAGGACCCCAAGAATCTTATGAATATGTTCAGTAAGGGTAAAATTGAAACTCTGTCCTACTCATATACATCCCATGCTTGGAACACCATTTTATTGCCATGCAATGGGAGGTGGGACCAGGGCTCACGCCTTCTCAACATGTTTGCTTTAATAGTAATGATGATAATAATAAAAAATACAATACATTATTATGGTCATTCATTCTATAATTAAATATAACAACAACAATGACTTGATTTTCATGAAACACTTCATACCAAAATTCAGCAATTTATAAATGTTGTAGAAACATATATCTATTACTGGATTGAATGATTCATCATAGAGATCACAGAAGAATAGAAGGCTGTGTCAGCCTTGTCAAGATTCAAACTCAATACATGCAGATCACTGTTTATCAGCGGTGAGAATTTAATTCACTGGGCCATCCTGCTATGTACAAAGCCACAAATGATCTCCAGTGGCTGAGATTAGTGCAAGCATCCCTTCTATCACTTTGTAGTTTGTTACATATATGTATACTATAGCTTGGCATAACTGCCATTTGTCTCCATGTGGCCTAATCTGCATTCAAATGCTATCATGGCGTGAGAAGCTGGACTCTGTCGCAGAGCACAATAAACAGGTTTGGTCCTGTTCCAAGTCACAAGGCTGCTCCCAATGCTCTTCATCTACTTATAAGTCCAAGATGAAATAGAGACAAGTCGAAAAGAAAAAACAGAAAGTTCAAGCAAGACTTTTTTCCCCTAACTCTTTGGCTCCAAGTGAGGCCTCACAGTCAGCGTTAAGAAATCCTGATAGTGGATGTGATTCTTGAGCCAATGTGCCCCAAATTTCCCAGGCTATCATCTAGTTGGGGAGGTGTCCAGACCATTGGCAGGTCATCAAAAATATTGGTCTTACTGTCTAGATTGGGGTCCATTCACACTCCGAGGATGTTGGATGTGGCACCTAACAGGGCATAGTGCATGGCACTAAGCGTGGGGCAATGGATGGTATCATGCCAAGATTTGCAAGATCCAAAGTCAGAAGAAGAGTCACCCTTAAGGCAAGGGCAAGGGACGCAGTCAACGTTGAGGACGGATCTGCTGACAGAAGACTGACTGGAGGCCTCCTCAGATCAGTGGGGCCCAAAGATGTTCCAGAGAAATTCAGAGTGGCCTGGAATATGTGGCCCATGGCTACCTTCAGCTGTTGGAGCTACTGTGGTGATGCTGTCTGTTGAGGGTGGGGCTAAAGCTGTATTTGCATTAGGATCAGTTCAGCAGGGGCAGGGGAACGACTCCTCAGCCTAGTGGTGCCTAGGGTGTTACTCGACTGAGTGGTGAACATGGTGGGAAGAGGGAGACCCATGCCTCAACTTCTTATGCTTCTTGAAGGACATCCTTGACTTACCTGAGCCCCATGAACTCGATGTTGACCGGGAGCGCACTGACTTCGACCAGGACCATCACACCTTTGACCATGATCTCTTTTTTTTACTTCTGGAGTCCAGCGACAGCTAGTTTGGCCGTGCAGTCGCAGATCCCATTTTTTTTTATACAGTAAGGACATGACACATGGTCATATTTGAAGCAGAGGTACCATAAACAGACACCCTGGGTGTAGAAAGCATCAAGAGGCTTGAATGAACATATAGTCCTCTATGCATGTGCCGTTCCTGCACTTAGTGCATCAGGGATCCATGGCCAGTATGAACAACAGAGGCGACAGAAGACAACCCTGCCTGGTCCTCCGGTCACTGGAAAGGCATTGTAAATCAAACTGTTTGGCTGGATCGGCCTCTTACCCATTTATTGAATAACAGTCCCCCAGGACAGTAGAAGACCCTCTAGTGGCAAATCCTTAACCATAACCCTCAAATGGGACTCCGGACTGTACATAGCCTTCTCATTCCATGTTTTTAAGCGGCAGGGATTAGGCCAGGTTTAACATTATAGCCTTAGAACACGCCGTAGCGGGCCCTACTGGCTATTAAAGGCCCGCTGCCGCGTTAAATGCCCGAGCTGAAGGGCCTTTAATAGCCAGTAGAGCCCGCTATGGCGGGTTCTAAGGCTATTAGAACATTCTGCCACTCAGGGCAGAATGTTCTATTAAAAAAAACAAATTGCTCACGGAGCCCGAGGGGATTAAAATCCCCTGGGCTCCGTGAGGCTTTGTTCACAGCTGTTGCTGTGAACAAAGCGAACATTGGAATGTTGGCGCTGTGGGTAAAAGCCCGCAGCACTCCATTGTTTTCAATGGAGCTGCCAACTTCGAATGTTCTAATACAGAATAGATGTGCTCAGGCATTCAGCCAACAGACAGGAATGGGTTATCAGCATTTTGCTGGCATAGCTCTACAACATTAACTGGTGACATCAGATGGCTAATTAGCACTGCATAACACAGCTAGTACCTGCTCTTGTGCCTTGGGGAATTAAGATGGTGGCAGAGTACTAGAAGGCAATATTTTTCTACTTACTCCTGAAACAAGGCTTCTTGCTTACTGACTAAGCAGTCTTTTGTTCCTAAGCCCTCTACACTGATTGAGAACTAACCTCAACTACAAGGAAGGATTCAGGAGCTGGCTGGGTCTTGTCTGAATGAAATCATAAAGGAGTGTTTCCACAAGATAATCTGGGCTCTAGGTCAAATTCTCAGGAGTCTCTAGAGTGCACATAATAATGGATCCCTTTAGAAAGCTCCAAGGAAGCACTGGATCTGCGTCACTCCACCTAGGAGAGACTGAATTAATCCTATGGTTCAACTACAGTTTGGGGACCTTAAGCTAAGACAGGGAGCGGCATTTGACCTCAAGTACAACAAATCTTGTGGAGCAAGAGACAGCTTGTTGCCTGTAAGGCCCTTAGTGTGTAGCACAATATTATTTGGAACATGACAACTAGATTGCCAAACCGTGTGTCAAGGAACTGTCCAGTTCCCCATGTCTACTCATACCAACTATGTAAAACGGTGGTACCTCAACATTGAAGGGGACATGCTCCTGATTGGGGTTATTTAATGCCTCACTACACTCTTTACCATATATACAAACTCACCTATTTCATCTTCTTACAACAATGAAGTCAAATGTCCGCCATGTGATAGGGTTGCCATTAATCTGTATGCACAGTTAATGGTATTTAGACCACTCACTGTATAGATAAAACCAGGGGTCTCCAAACATCAATGAAAATAGTTCAGAGCTCCTAATAACTTTGACAATTGTTGCAGTAGTGATCACATCAGAGACAATCACAATAGAGACCATACCTTGCAGGATTACTAGCAGTGATCACCCAGATATAAGTCACAATATTGAGAGATACCAAAACATCACATACAGAATATTGACTAATACAATATCATGAAGCTACATATATGTATAGATTTACTGTTCTAAACTCTGCATCTACATACCTTTAATGTATATGCATATCTTTAAGATAAATATAGACAAAGTCTTTCAAGGAGGGACACATACACATAAATGCACACATCTACACATGCATGCAGAAACATTTTTAGAAAAATACACAAAGATACATGCACACACCTACCCCACTATCTGAAACAAACAAGACCCATTACCTGTCTCCACTCTCAATCCAGTCTTTGCTTTCCTTGGCTACAGGGCTGCTAACTTAGCTCTCACAAACTTCCACTCTCTCTCTGGCAATCAAACACTCTAGCCAATCCACTCTGGCTATTACTGGCACTGGCTGAGATTTCACTAAGAGTTTTCACTAGCAGTGCATGACTGTTAAAGTGGGACTTGCAAAATGTTTATTCTACAACAGACTTTGCTAAATTAAGAATAAAGACAGTTGGGCATGTCACAGGTACTGCAGGCTGTCACAGTGTGTTTGTGTGCAAATGTGTTAACCTGCCATCAACTTGGCTGGAGGTCGCTCCAAGGATATGGAAATGTGTAGCGCTGCCTTCTGCAGTAATGCTAGCCACTCTGAATTTCATACTGTGCTGGGCTGCACTTTAGGAAGCTACTTCCAGGGTCCTGGTGAACTACCCATAGCAGCAGTTTAATCACAATGTATAATCAATCACTATATCCAGGTATTGGTCTGTAGAAGAACCTGATCCTATAGACTTCAAACAATGCCTGTTGGGAAGAAAAGAAGTTACTTACCTGTAATAGTAGTTCCAAAATTTTGGTTTCTGTCATAGATTAACATGCTTAAATCATGGCTGTCATCGAATTGGGAGTACCACAGAAACATCAACATAGCAGTAGTTTAAGAACCATGGAAATGTGTAGGAAAAAGCCTACACTGAAGATTTACGGAAGATGGTTTTCAATGATGAACATTCTTCAGTCTAATTTCCAAAAAGTCAAGTATATGTTTAAGAAGGTGTTCTGGGGCCCATGCTGGCAGCAGGGAATTATTCAGTCTTTATGACTATCAATGAAGATCCTATGAAGCAGAATGTGATATTACAGTGTAGGCAAATTGCATACCTACCATTTCTCCAAGGAAGAGACAAAGCTCACCTTACTTTCAAAATGGGGAACCTCTTTCTCTTCATGTCCCTGCATTAATTAAGTGTACCCTAAAGAGATTATAAAGTAGAGTTTCTGACAACATTATCTTCATGATGGAAAAGTAATTTTAAGGCCTTTGTAAAGATACTTTAATCGGGGGTTGGGATGTTCACTTGATGCTGACACTAAAGGGACGTCTGATAATAACTTGGTTTTAACCCTACCAAGTAACATGCATTTTCAGGTTAGGTCACCGGTGTGCCAAAATCCAAGAAAAACAAACTACTTCCAAACAGGGGCCAGAAAAACAAAATTACATAACCTTTTCTTAAGCGGATCCAAAAACTCTTTCATGGTTCCTTCCCAAAAATGTCCGTCCAAAGCAAAAACCATATCTGAAGATTTGCGCGCCATGGAATGCACAAATTTGGCATTTATTTATGTGACCTGTGAGACATCCTTAGACATATCAATCATACAGTATGACGATCTGAAACTAAGAAAGCTTGAGTACAGAATTCACAAACCTAAAATTTAATACTGCATAACATAGATGAAGTATGGATAGTGCACTACTGTCATGAAAATGTGTTTTCAAAACACAACCTGCGCCTAAACCTTCAAGGAGTACAATAAACCACAGTGAATAACTGGACTGGCAGAAGACTGCTTGGTAAGAAGGAGGCCAAGTCTATGAGCGTTCAAGCCTGTACGTGCTGAGATTTGTAAGTTCATAAAGAGGACATACAGTGTAGCAAAAATAAAATTTTCTTTACCCAGTTCTGCATCCCTAATATTCTTTAACATTAGGCATTCTACAGAGCTGCTTCTCTTGATGACATCTGCTTGGGTTTTGAGATCTACTGTAACTTCATTCACAGGATGGCCATTTGAAGCTTAATTGACTTAAGAAATAAAGGCCTTAAACTGATGAAATTCAATGTAAAATCATTACTTTCACAACACAAAGTCATGCCATTCTTAAATAATTCAAACATTTATTAGTGCCAGGCGGCTGTTGTTCTGTCCACTGTTCCAAATGTGCACAGAACACAGGCCTGAGACCTATTCCCAGATGTGCACGGTCTCTGTTGGATCTTAGGGAGTCTTCAGCTCCCAGGCCTCTGTAAGCGACCAGCAGGAAATCTTTACATGTAGAGCAAAGGAACCAACATCTCCCTTCTCCTGCCATGCTGTACTGAATCTCTAGAGTCAGATGATTGTGGAGTATGACAGCAGAGCGTAGCAGAGCCCTTCTTGCTTCAAGGCACTGTGCTGTATGGAATAATCCAATTTCACACCCATTTCAAGTTGAAGTGCTCTCTCCTGCTCTTTTTTCCTCTGTGGAACGGAATGCTTCTCATGTTCTAGCTGAGAAAAGGTAATTTTCAGATACACCAGGAGGACCATCACAATTCTTAGTGTGCTTGCCTTAGCAGTCTAGTATGGTGGGAATGGACGGGTTTTTACCCGTGTCACGATGCGCCTCCAGATGCAGCAGATCCAGCGCCCAGAGATGCGCAGGTGCTGATCTCCAACAATGCCTGGAGCCCTGTCGGCTGGAAGAAGAAGAAGAAAGGAATGAACAGCCAACAACCTATACAAACATGTTTTCCACACGAGTGTCAGGATTGCAGAAAGTAGCACTTTCCACTTTGATTTAGGGCGTGATTTAGATCTTGGTGGAGGGGAATACTGTGTCAGAAACGTGACGGATATCCTGTCCTCCATTTTACAATCCTATTCTGTCCTATGGAGATCGTAATAGGGCGGACGGGATATCTGTCAGGCTTGTGCTGGAATATTCCCTTCCCTGAGATCCAAATCAGACCCATGGTTCCATTTTGATGTTTTTGTTTTGTTTTTGTATTTTGCTGTTAAAAAAATACATCATCCTTTACTATAACAGACCTGCTAAATTTTGACTAAAAAAATCTCTTTTCTACAACCCCAAACTACAAGAGCGCCTCTGCGAAACTGGTTAATTGTGTTACACGTTTGTGAAAAAAATAACACACCGTTTTAGTATAGGATGTACAGCTTTACAAATCCAACTACTTGGATTTACAAGTGTTTCGACTCACGTCATACATACATGCATCCTTACCTACAAACATCAATCAGCACCATAAGTTAAAAAGAGTACCCTTCGACTTAAGATAAAATGAGCAATTAAGTAGAAGTTTTATACGTTTACTCAGCCTCCACCATTTGGAAATTGGTAGTGCTTTTTACGAAGGCTTCCCTTTTTCCTCTGATCGGTTTAGGAAAAAATGAGACTCTAATAAAAGGACGGATTACAATACTTCCTTACATTTATGTTGATAGAGAGATTGCTGTTCAACAAATACATTTTGGCATTCTTGATAGCAACCATAACGGTATGAAATTACAATTCTAAGGAACGCCTGGCTCCGAAAAAGGGCTTTTCACCCACACGCATACTTCTCAAATGTTTCTACTAGGACAACCATAGTTTGGATGTTTGCACAAAATTAAAACGGTTAGATGCATACAAAATTAGAACTAAGGTAGTTGGAGCAGTGCTTAATTTGTAAATAAAAACATGCCGGTGCCCAAAGACCTCCTCCTAAATGCGTGGCTGCTGCAATTAAATGTGCGAACACAGAATACTGAGGTGGCGTAACCCTGAAGCCATCTCGGGCCTCTTCAATCCATTTACAGCCACTCCCTGCCCTTCAGCTCAGTCTTGAAGCTTTATGCCTTCTCCCTTTTTCGTTTTTCCGTTCATTCATCTTTCACATATGTGTCTTTTGCTCAAAGTAAAGGCTTGAGGCAGAAGAATAAGCCACGGCCCACAAAAATAAGTGCTGGTGATCAGCACCGGAAACAACAAACACAAATTAAGCACTGAGTTGGAGCCAGTAAAGAGGAAATGAAAATGGACGACCGCATAATCTTTTTACCTCCATAAGCTTCAAATGCCAATCATCTAAGAAGTGGAGATATAAAAAGAACATGACAGCACAACCGATACGCAAAAAAAAGCCTTAGGAGAACCAAGTAAGCTCACAAGTCATTCTGCTTACCTGCCGCGGTGACTTGGTTAAGGTGACAATACGCCGATTGGTTGGCTCTGCACAAAAACCCTTAGTCTGTTCAAGAAGAATGCGGGTGCTCGGCACAAAACCCCAGGACCGGCCTAGGGCAGGTCTGAGGGCACCTCCATCTTCACGAGTTACGTGGTTAGTCACCTGAAGAGAAATAACTCAGAACATTGTACAATAACAACAATTTCAACTCTGAAGGTGTTCAGCGAAAGCAACCTTTAATCAACTCGATACAGGTCTAGGATCATTGGGTGTAGCCCTTCAAACATCTTGATGGTGGAGAGGGCTGTAAACAGGTTACCGAAAGATTCAGATAATTTCTATTTTGAAAGGGGTTTAGCGACTGTAAAACAAAATATAAACCTTGAATGAAGATAGCACACCGTGGCTCTACCTGTGAACATTCAATAAGTCCTAGAAAAGGAATCATCCTCAAGATTTTGGAAAGGGAAACACTGCTTAAATTAAACGATTCTAAAGGTATAAAAGTTCTGTTGGGCTGGATATTGCTATGGTAGCTTCCATAGTCATATTCAGCTTGTCCACAAAACAGTGTGTGGTGTTTTAATAATACTCTCAGAAAAGATAGTCTTTCACAGCTTAATTGTCTTCTGCCACTTAAATCTTACTAGCACAGTATTAGTTTTTCAAATGACATTAATTTGGACATGAGGATACCAAAATAAAACTTAAATTCAGAGGCACTGCATCACATTGGAAGCATGTAATGCAGCACCATAATTGCTCTTTTAGGCAAATACCTCCTTTGAGGCCAAACACACTAAATTCTACAAATGTGATTTCAAAGGGCCACCCTGAGATGTCAGGTCTCTAAAAAGTACATAGCCATTCTAGGGATAGTACCTCAATGTATAGAGCTTCAGGTGTGCTTAAACCCAGCATACCTCATTTTACAAGAAAGCAAAGCCACACTGCCAAAATATATAGTTCAGCAAACCTGTAATAGACCTGGAATAGACCTGTTCTAAAGAAAGAGGTCAAGTAGGTAGTTGCACAGATGATGTATGTGAAAATGCGCAGTTGAGGACCAATATTAGGCTCCTTCAAGGCTATCAAAGAATAAATTGTACCAGGCTATCTTTTATTAGGGAGACTGGTGATTTATCTTGTGCCTAATTATTTTTATTTTTCCCTTTCCCTCCTCATAAAATATTCATCACTTTAATGCATGTCAAAGACCAAATTACAACTACCCATCTTCCTTTCAGAAAATCTTTTTGGGCGTTCTCACGTATTACCATGTGAAACACCCTGTAGTTCTTTGCAGAGAAGCACAAGTTAAACTGGATCTATCACAAGCCACTCACTACAAAAAAACACTTTATCTTTCCTTTGAAGTTTATGCAAGGAAAATGGATTATTCTATCTTGAAGTGATTTATATTGCTTTAATCAGATGAGCCCCTCCTTAGTGACTTTTTACCAAAGTACTGCAATCTGTACAATGAAAAAGTGAAGCACAAAAGGAGATGTAGTACTGTGACAAGGCGGAGGTGGTCTAAAGAGGTTTGCAATAGGAATTTTGGTTGGAAGTGTCTACAGTGACACAGTCACAGTTCTACACTTAAGTATGCCCAGTTCTAAAATTATAGATGGGTAGCTGTGAATAACAGGGATGTTATTCACCAAGGGGTTGAGTGACAATGAGAGCAAAGCTGGAATTGTCATTGAAGTCACTTAGAACCCCGAGGTGAATAACATCCCTCTTATTCACATCTTACCTATCTGTAATTGTATATTGTCTTTTACCCCATTCCAAATCAACTGCTCCCAACATGTATACAGGAGGAGAAGAGTAACTTTAAATAGCTACACAATTGCATTAATGCTGAATATCCTCTGCATGGCTACCAGCTTAGCTTCAGCACAGATTCCATTACCTTACACATCATAAACAATGCCCTCCTGGGCACAGGTGAAGAGGACTCCTACCTCCTGAAATTGTTGGACAGCTCTGCTGCCTTTAACACAACCATCCCACCCTCATACGTGCCTTGGGGTCTTGAATGGAATTCACTGGTAATGTCCGTTGCTGGTTTTCCTCCTACCTTTCCAACTGACACCAGTTTGTTCACATGAACCCCTCAAGGTCCTATAACATCCCCATCGCCTGTAGAGCCCCCCAGGTGTCCATGCTGTCCTCTGTCATCTCCAACATCTACATGGAGCCACTTGGTGCTCTGCTCACAGATAATAGCATCACGATTCACTAATATTCAGATGATACACAATTCTACATGAAAGTCCACTCTGCTTCAGACACCAAATGCTTCAAACACTACCTGTACACCATCCAAACCTAAATGTACAGCACCTACCTGGAACTCATATCTAATAAGACAGAATGCCTGTTATTTACCATGAACAACAATCGAGAAACAGTGCAAGTCTGTCTCAATGACATGAACCTTAACGGGTGCAAACCCAAACTTTCACCAAGCGCCAAGTCACTTGGAATCACCCTCAACTAACATTGCCAAATAAAGATAGCCAGGTACCAGCTTTCTTTTCCAAAGAAAGTGAAACCATGTTTTTTAGAAAGCGACTCCAGACCTGCTGTTCAAGCCCTTGTACTCTTGCATCTTGAAAGTGGTAATGCCCTGTTCCAAGGCCTCCAGCACTCCAAACAATGAAACCCCTTAAAGAACATAGTACATGCCACAGCATGTCTCATCCAAAGCATGAAGAAGTATGATCTTGTCATCCTCATCCTATTTGAACTCTGTTGGCTCACCTTGCTGGCCTGAACCATTTTCAAAACCAGCTGCCACCACAACCAGCCCCCCACTTATCTTACAGACAAGCCCACCAAATACCATGTCACATGGAATCATCCTTAACAAACACATCGTCAAAGAAACAAAAATAGCCTTGCACCCGTTTTCTTTCCCCCCCCAAAAAAAAGTGAGAGCATTTCTTCCAGAAAGCGACTTCAGAACTGCTGTTCGAGCCCTTGTATTCTTGCATCTTGAAATTTGTAATACCCTGTTCCAAGGCCTCCCACATTCCATACTGGCACCACTTAAGGGCACTGTACATGCCACAGCACATCTCATTAAAGGCCTGAATAAATATGATCACATCACCCCCATCCGACTTGAACATTGTTGGCCTGCACCATTTTCTAAACCAGCTACCATCACAGCCAGGTTCCCCTCCCCAACTCCCCCCCCCCCAACACTTATGCTGCAGACAAACCTCCCTTTTCTGGTGCTCCCCAGCAAAAGGAGCAAGAAAAAAACAAGGCTGCAGGGCTTTTCCATCTATGTACCCAGGATCTAGAACAACATCTCAGTTTCCATCAAGATAGCCTCAGCGATGTTCCAGTTTAGCAAAGAGTTGAAGACACACCTCCTAAAAGAACACCACTTTACAATGCATGAATCAACTACAAACAACCTACCTTTCCTATTAATTGTTGACTTTATGCTTATCGTTGACCCTGTGCAGCACACTCCACTGCTTTTGGCTAGATGTGCATAACAGGAACTCAACTAACATACATACATACATATATAACAAACAAAACAGAATTGGCCTCCTGGCACTCACTTACACTATCCTCTTAAAAAAGCACCACCCAACTCCAAAAAAAACAAAAAACTCCTGCCCCCCCACCACTCGACCAGCTGCACACACCCCCCCCATATCCCTCTTTAAGGATAATGAAACAAAAAAAAACTGGCTTCCAGCCCCCCACTACATCAAAATCATCAGCCAGACCTCCCCTCTCCCCCACCAAAACTGAAACAATAATAATCTGGTGCCCTGCCAGCCTCCCCTACCACAATCTACACACTCCTCGTACTGACAGCGGATAAGGCATTTGGCGCAGGAACAGTGCTGCCCATGTTCTCCCACCTCCCTCGGGGTCTGTGGTAACCCAGGAGGAACAGGAGGGACAACCAACTGTTATGCGGCCACCATTCGGGTCTCTGGAGACCCTAGTGAGAAGGTGGAACAAAGAGGAAGCTAGTCTTTTACCTGTGTGACGTCACAACAGTGGTTATTCAGAAGTCACATCAGTAAATTTCTGGATTCTGATCCATTAAAAAAGCATACAGTGGGGGCGTGGCTACGGACGTCAAGATGGCGGTCGCACTCTAAGAGTGCTCTGGACCCCTCCGTCATCCGTCCGAAACCAGCCACTAAACAGACATTTTTAAACCCCATCCGAAAGGGGGGGTTGCCTTGGTGCCTCTCGAAGCTGGCCGGCATGAATCCGGAGATCCGGGGTGCTGTGGAGACCTAGAAAGGGCCCGGCCCGAAGACCGGGCCGTGCCTTGGAGGGGAGTCGCCCGATACTCTGGCCTGGAGCGCGAGACCCCGAGCGGACGTTGCTGCACGAGAGCCGCCGGAGCCGCGGAAGTGCAGCGGGGGAGGCCTCCCCCCTCCCCTGGATCCTCGGAGGGGGAGACGCGGCCGAACTCGGCCGGGCGGATGCCGAGTGGAGCCGGAACGGTGAGGCTCCGCGGCCGTTTGGCCCTGGGGGTGTCCGGGTCCTCGGCGCCTGGAGGGCCGGGTACCGCTTGAGGAGACGTCGCCCCGGAGGGGGAGGCGGAGGTGGCTGCGCCCTTGCTGCCGGCGCGGCCTGCGAGGACGACACCCGGACAATAAGAGATGGAGGGAGCCCCGCCCTCGGAGCCGCGGCCCCCGGAGTCCCGGAGAAAGCGGGCGAGGTGATGCGGCTGGACCGACCGAGAGTGGGTTGTGGATGAGGGTCTCTCCCTGACTAGGAGCACCGCCGGCCCGCCACTTGAACAGTGGGGCATCTGGAGCGCGCCCGCCTCCCCGTGGTGACCAGAAATGAGGAACTGAGGAGCAGTGGAGGTGAAGAAGCGACGGGGAGCGGTGAGGGGAAACTGTGGTCTGCAAATGGGATACCGCTTCAGTGAGTGATTCACCAACCAGAATTAATCCTGACTCGGCTGGAGAGACATTGGGAGCACCGGAGGACTCCCCGCCCCCCACTCAATGACTGAAACAAAAGAGACCTGAACGTTGGAGGGGGTCGTCAACGGACCTGTATCCAGGTGAGATAATAGCCTCCGGAGATCTGCCACATAACTCGTTGAGAGTACAGCGGCAGCATTGGGGAGACCTGAAGAGAGGCAGTGGGGCCCTAGAAACCTGCCGCCCCCCCTTGGCCCTTGATCCGGAGGGAGAGAGACCCCCATTGGTCAATCTGACCCCGAGGTCACAGTGAACTGGCACAACTGACTCAATTTCCTCTGGGAGATATCTGGAGGTCCGGGGGCCCCCCCCCGGTGGAGGCTGCCTGCTCCTTGACCCCATGGTGGGTCAGACCTGGCTCGGAGCCGACACACCCAGACCTCAACCCAACAGGGGCGTGGGCACACCAGCCTTGCGCCTCGATCGCCATGGGTAAAGACAGAGCTTCCAAGCAGGCACAGCCATCCCAGCAGAGAATAGATCAATTTACCACGCCGGCGGCTTCCCGGTCCGGGGGTGACACTCCACCCACAGATCAGAACGCAGAAGGGGTCAACACTATCCTACTTGCAATCCAAACCTCACAACGAGCGGTGGAATCAAAAATTGGAGAGGTGAGAGAAGAGATGGGGCTCGTGAGGCAAGACCTTAGAAATGCAGTGGGCCGAATCACGGAAGTGGAGACCCGAGTCTCACAGACGGAAGACGACCTAACAGAATTGAGATCCAAGGTGGCCCAACTGCAAACGCGAACTGGAGAACTCCATCGCAGAGCTGAAGATGCTGAGAACGCTCCAGACGCAACAATCTGCGCTTCGTTGGCGTACCAGAGGGAGCCGAGGATGGTAAAGCCGCCGAGTTTCTGGAAAACTGGATTAAATCCTGGATGCCGGAGAACTCTCTATCATCATGGTTTGCGATAGAGCGAGCGCACAGGGCCCTGACTCCGCGGCCTCCACCGGGGGGTCCCCGACGGCCCATGATTGCACGTTTCTTCAACTTTAAAGACCGCGATGCCGTCCTCGGGGAGGCTAGACGCTCCCCTGGCCTCCACTGGGACAATCAAAGGATCCTGGTCTTCCCGGATTACACCCGTGAAGTCCAAACTAAACGGCGATCATACGAGCAAGTGAAACAGAAGTTGAGAGCGATTCAACTCTCCTACATGCTCCTCTTCCCAGCTCGCCTTAAGGTAATCCTGGCCGGCAAGGCACACTTTTTTGAAACACCCGAAGAGGCGTGGGACTGGCTGACAGAGGACGGCTTGAGGAACCGCCGAGGCCCAACCGGTCCGCAGGAGAATTCCCATGCGACAAGAACAGTCACACGAGTGGATACGCGCAGGAGCCGAAAACGCACCAGATCTAGGCGGGGGGGACTCAGAGGCTCCAACACCCAACCGGAGGTGGACTCCCACTCTGCACAAGATCCTCCAACGGGAGGAGATCCGGCGGTCTGCCCGGGGGACCAAGTCACAGAAGAGATAAAGATTGACGATCGCCTGAGCCAGTCCCCTGACCTTGCCTGAAGTGGACTCCGCCTATGTCGGGCTCCGGATCGCTGAGACCGGCCGATGGCGCCAGGCGCCGCCCCCACACAACTGTAACAAGGTCAAGTTGATGTCGATTCTCCGTTATACTCTTTGGCGATTTCACTAAAGAGGGGGGGTTTCTCACTATCGTATTGTAATTGATCCGACATACAGGAGGGGTCCATCACTCCACTCAACGACAGTCTACATGGCTGTATTGCCCCGGTTGGGCCTTAGGGCGACAGATGCTTCGAGGGTGGAAGTATGGGGTGGGGGGAGGTTGGGGTGTTTAAAGCTCACGTTTGGGCTTAGTGTAGTGTTTATGATAAGTTATTGTAGTATTACCAACATATATCGTACAGGTCGTTTTCAAGCAGCGCATCTACCGACAGGCCCTGAATCGAAGCCCAATTTCCCACCACACAGACATGGTACAAACAAGCCCCCCACTGACAAAGATTCTGTCATGGAACGTTAATGGCCTCTTAGATAAAATAAAAAGATCAGCAGTGTTTAGTACATTGCGCAGATACTCCCCCTCAGTGGTTCTCCTACAGGAGACACATCTACTTGGAACTAAGTGCCCCATGCTGGCGCGGGGGGGTTTGATAGGGTGTTTCACGCAGGCTTCACAAGAGGCTCTAGGGGGGTGGCCATTCTACTCCATCGCTCTCTACCCATAGTAGTTGCCTCTACTAAATCAGACCCACAGGGTAGATTCGTAACGGTGACCGGTACAGTACATGGCTCAACGGTTAACTACATATGTGCATACGCCCCCCCAGCCGGCTTCGATACCTTCTTACTAAGCCTCCGCCGAATTCTCATTGCCCTCCCGCAAGGGCTTACACTTGTAGGAGGTGATTTTAACGCCGTCCTAGACCCTAAATTAGATGTATCCGGGCCCATCTCCTCCATCCGAACCGGGAGAGCATCCAACTTAAACGGTTGGACGACAGAACTGGGACTATGTGAGGTGTGGAGGGCATGGCACCCCAGAGCACGGCAATACACACACACACACATCGGCAGCTCACCACTCTCAGGCAAGAATTGACCTGGTGTTTATGCCAGCGCTAGATGTCTCCAGGGTTACCGGTGCTGAGATACTCCCCCGGGGAGTCTCAGACCACTCCCCAGTACAGATCCGATTGGGAAGCGCGTCCCCCTATCAGTGCCCCACGTGGCGCATGAATACATGGTACTTGCAAAACAAGGACTATACTCTTGAATTAAGAGACAACCTCACCCAATTTTTCAATCACAACGTGGGGTCCGTACGGTCCCCAGGCACGGTCTGGGCAGCATGTACAGCCACACTTAGAGGCTACGCCAAACACCGAATACGTACCCGTGAGAGAGCCCGGGACCAACAAGGAGCAGAACTGGAGGCTAAAGCCCTGGCATTGGAACGGTCCACGACTACTGCTACATCTGCCTCAGCCTTAAGACGTCTAACGGCGATTAGAGAAGAGATAAAGCAACTGGTGCTTGAAGCCGCAAAGCATGCCTGGAGAGCATCGGCAGCTCGTGTGTATGGCTGGGGGGATAAGAACAGCAAACTCCTCCACTGGTTGGCCACGCGCCCACTAGCCAACAGAGTTATCCCTGAGATCACGAGTGAGACAGGCTCGATAGGGAGAACCCCCAATGAAATTGTAGGGAGCTTCGCCTCCTACTACACCCAACTATACGCGGTGCGTCACCGTCCAACAGCTGAAATAGAGTCTCCCCTCCTGGAAGACATTACTCTCCCCAGTATTCCACAGGCAACCAGGGTAAAAATGGATGAAACCATAACCCTGGCCGAAATCGCGACAGCCATAGCCGGCCTGGCGACAAATAAGACGCCCGGACCAGACGGTTTTCCGGCTGAACTCTACAATAAATGCGGTGACATATTAGGCCCTCACCTACTCAGCATGCTCAATGAAGCAGAGGAAAACGGCCACTTCCCCACTGGAATAGACCAAGCCACGATAGTGGTGATCCCAAAGACCCAACCCCCCTCGCGTGACCCCTCAGCCTATAGACCAATCTCCCTGCTCAATGCCGAGATTAAGATATTTTCAACCCTACTCGCTACAAGACTGAAAGCGGTGCTCCCCACACTGATACATCCAGATCAATGTGGCTTTATGCCCGCTCGTAGCACCAGACACTGTAT
The DNA here is from genome assembly GCF_031143425.1 of Pleurodeles waltl. Lineage (NCBI taxonomy): Eukaryota > Metazoa > Chordata > Amphibia > Caudata > Salamandridae > Pleurodeles > Pleurodeles waltl. Next base: position 53,618,406 of record NC_090441.1, on the reverse strand, counting down.
TAGGAGGCTACAAGTCGCACTGGCTCACTGCGGCACCTTGACTGGGTCCCCCCTTGCCCTCCTCCTAGTAGATTTTGAGAAAGCCTTCGATACGGTGGACTGGTCATATCTGGAAAAAGTTCAGAGAAAGAACGTATTTGGACCCAAATTCCGAGGTCTAGTAAAGCTACTTTCTCTAATCCAACTGCCCGTATCCTGGTGAACGGCGTGATCTCAGACCCCTTCCCTATCCGTCGCGGAACCCGTCAGGGGTGTCCGTTGTCGCCGCTGCTCTTCGCCCTTGCGATCGAGCCGCTGGCCACAATGTTGAGAGAAGACCCGTTAGTAACGGGATGGGCGTGGCCCACGAGCCCGGAAGACAGGATAGCACAGTATGCGGATGACGTCCTTATTTACCTTTCCAACCCAGCGGCAAGTGGCCCACGTGTACTAGAACTCTTGGACCTCTTCTCGCAGGCCTCCGGCCTAACACTAAACCCCAGCAAATCCATATTGATACCCTTACACCCCTCCAGAGAATGCATAAGCTGGCAAGGATAAGTTACTTACCTGTAAATCCTAGTTCTCTTCCAGGGGTATCCTCATCAAAGTCATAAACATTGGAATATTCCCGCCCTTGTGCGGGGACCCCAGAGCATATATAAAATATATACACATTATACATGTGTAACAAACAGTCATGCAGGCTATCATGTTAAAAACAGGCTAAAATGCTTTATTTCTATGAAGTTTTTTTTTTTTTTTTTTAAATACTACAATAGAGCATAAATAAGTACCCAAGCTCCTAAAACTAGGCTTGGGGAAGTAAGCAGTAGCAAACTCTAGTGAAAAAATAGAGAAAACTGCATTGAAAAACAATGAAGCATTCTTAGCCAATAGGCTGCATGTAGGTTAACACAGGAGAACCATAAAAACTTTGGCACTGTGCCTTTAAGACCCTGAGCACCTCCAGTATCCCACCATGCCTCAGGGGTGAAGGAAAGGTGACAGTTGGTTCACAGTTAGGTCAGTTCTTTTTACGGTGACAATTTGTATAATTGAATCAAAATACTGTCTGTCCTGCACTTCCAGTAGACGTGTGTCCGGGGAGGAGGGTGGGTTGTTTATGACTTTGATGAGGATACCCCTGGAAGAGAACTAGGATTTACAGGTAAGTAACTTATCCTTCTCTTCCAGGGGATCCTCATCAATAGTCATAAACATTGAATAGATTAGCAAGCCCATCCCTAAACCCAGCGGACTGTCCGATAGAAGTGCAGGAATAGACATGTCTTACGCAAATAAATTCCTTAGAGAGGCCTGCCCCACTTGGGCATCCGCTCTTGCATCTGAGTCTAAACAATAATGTCTTGTAAAAGTATGGACAGACTTCCATGTAGCAGCCTTACAAATCTCAGATATAGGAACATTGTTAAGGAGAGCAGCAGTAGCCGCTTTTCCCCTTGTGGAATGCGCTCTAGGCCGCGCTAGCAATTGTCTATTAGCTAGCTGGTAAGTATTAACAATACAAGAGACTATCCATCTTGATATTGTTCGCTTAGATGCTGCTTCTCCTGTCCTTAAATGACCATAGTTCACAAACAAGCGGTTAGAGTGTCTAATCGATTTTGTCTTGTCCAGATAAAATTTCAGCACTCTTTTCAAGTCTAATGAGTGCAATGCTTTCTCAGCCGGAGTTTCCGGATTGGGAAAGAACGTCGGTAAAGTTATGGTCTGATTAATATGGAATTCTGACACCACCTTCGGAAGGAAAGATGGGTGAGTTCGTAAAACTACTCTATTGTCATGAAAAACCGTGTACGGTTCTTTTGCAGACAAGGCCTGGATCTCACTGACCCTCCTCGCTGAAGTAATGGCCACCAGAAAAGCCGTTTTCCACGTAAGGTGTTGTAAGGAGGCCTTATGGATAGGCTCGAAAGGAGGGCCCATAAGTTTTGCTAGGACTATGTTCAGTTCCCACGGAGGAGAAGGCCTCCGAATTGGCGGAAAAACTTTCTTCAAACCTTCTAAGAAATCCTTGACTACAGGTTTCGTAAAGAAGGATTCCTGAGAAGGTGACTTGCGATAGGCAGTAATAGCAGACAAATGTACCTTAATAGATGATACCTGCAGACCGGATTTCGCTAGGTGAAGCAAATAGGACAGTATGACGTCCTCCTGCGCCCGTATGGGATTATGGCCTTGCTGACAGCACCATATGTAGAATCTCTTCCACTTAAAAGCGTAGGAACGCCGCGTGGAAGGCCGTTTGGACTCTTTCAAGATGTTCATGCACTCCTGCGAGAGTCCTAGGTGCCCATACTGCAGGAATTCAGGAGCCATGCTGTTAAGCTCAGAGAGGGTAGGTTGGGATGCAGAATCCTGCCCTCCATTCTGCTCAGAAGATCCGGTCTGCACGGCAGCCTCCTGTGAGGTTTTTCCGACAGGTTGAGGAGATCCGTGTACCAGAATTGTCGAGGCCATTGTGGCGCTATAAGAATCATTCTGGTCCTGGATCCGTAAAGTTTGCTGATCACTGCCGGAATGAGGGGAATCGGAGGAAAAGCGTAAAGAAATGTCCCTGACCAGTCGATCAACAGGGCATTCCCTCGAGATCCTGGAAGGTAGAACCTGGATGCGAAGTCTGGGCATTTCCTGTTTACATCGTCTGCGAAGAGGTCCAGTTGAGGCCGACCCCATTGCGCGAAGATGTATTCTGCGACTTCGTCGTGCAGGACCCAATCGTGAACGTCCTCCAGGTGTCTGCTTAGAAAGTCTGCTTCTACGTTCTGCTGACCTGGCAGGTGAACTGCTGTGATTGACATTCCTCTGGCCAGGAGCCAATGCCATATCGCTTGGGACTCTCGTGAAAGGGGTAGGGATCTCGTTCCCCCTTGTTTGTTCAAGTAATACATCGTGGTTGTATTGTCCGTCTGTATCAATAGAGTTTTCCCCTGAATTAGCGGTGTGAAAGACTTGAGAGCCAGATGGACCGCTCTGAGTTCTAGCAGATTGATGTGGTACTGCTTCTCCTTGTCTGACCACAGACCCTGCGCTTGAAAAGGACCCAGATGAGCCCCCCATCCCTGAAGAGACGCATCCGTTACCAGAGTGTCGGATGGAAGTACCTGGTGAAACGGAGCGCCCACTGACAGGTGAGGTCTGTGCATCCACCATCTCAATGACTGCAGTGCTACCTCCGGTAGCCGCATTGTGTCTTCCCAGCGACCTGTTCTTTGGCTCCAATTGGCCTCCAATGCCTCTTGGAGGGGTCTCATGTAGAGTCTGGCATTTGGGACAATAAAGATGCACGATGCCATGGAGCCCAGTAGTGATGTCACCTGACGTGCCGTAGGTGCGCTGGCTCTCAACAGGTCCTGGCACTTCATGTTTATTGAGGACAGTCGTTCCTCCGAAGGATACACTTTTTGTAGTTCTGTGTTTATGATAGCTCCTAGGTAGTGAAGACTCTGCGTTGGAGTCAAGGTTGACTTCTGGTAATTGACCTGAAGACCTAGAGCTTCGCAAACTCCTAGTGCAATGTCCCGATGGCTTCTCGCCTGCTCCGGAGAAGAAGCCTTTAGTAGCCAGTCGTCTAGGTATGGATATATGTATATCCTTTGTCTTCGTAGATGCGCCGCCACCACTGCCATACATTTCGAGAAAACTCTTGGAGCAGATTTCAGGCCAAAGGGTAGAACCCTGAACTGGTAATGCTGTAACGCTACTCGAAAGCGCAGGAATTTTCGATGCTTTGGAGCTATTGGGATGTGGAAATACGCATCCTGCAGGTCGATGGAGCACATCCAGTCTCCCTGATGCAGTTGAGGGAAAATTTGGTGAAGCGCTAGCATTCTGAACTTCTGCTTTCTTATGTATTTGTTCAGCAGTCTTAGATCCAGGATTGGCCTGAAAACGCCCTCTTGACCCTTCTTTGCTACTAGAAAGTAACGGGAGTAGACCCCCTTTCCTCTGTGGGCAGGTGGAACCCTTTCTATGGCATTCTTTCTTAGGAGGGCGAGAGCCTCCTTGCGTAGCAAGGTGAGATGAGCCGGATTGTGTTTGGTTGGTGGCAAGTGTGGTGGAGGCTGCTTGAAAAGGAGAGAATAGCCATGTTCGACAATATTGAGCACCCATTTGTCTCTTGTGATAGAGTGCCACTCGTGAAGATGAGCAATAATACTTCCCCCCACCGGAGTGGTGTACAGTGTCGAGGGAAGCGAGACTTAATTGCTTAGTGGGTGCTTTTGGAGTGGACTGTTGAGGTCTACTTGACCCTCGCTCCCTTGTGTTTCTTCGCTGAAACAGAGGGCGTCCCTGTCGTTGCTGAGACCTTTGCGACCAATGAGGGGTTTGAACCCTCTGTTGGAAAGGGCGTCTATCGTACGGTCTGTACCTCCGCCTGAAATCTTTCCTTCTTTCGAGGCCTACCGCCTTCATGGTATCCACCTCGGTCTTCATGCGGGCCATCTCTTCGTCTGCATGGGCACCGAATAGAGAATTCCCGGCAAATGGGAGATTCAGGATACGTTGTTGTGCCTCCTGTTTCAAGCCAGTGAGCCTCAGCCAGGAAGATCTCCTCGCACAGATACCATGTGCGTACCCATGAGCCGCCAAATCCGCCCCATCCGCTGCCGCGCTGATAACTTGGTTAGATACCAGGCATCCTTCCTGTAGAATCTCTTGGAAATCTTGCCTGTCTTCTCTGGGCTGTTTTTCTGTAAATCTACTGAGGGAATCCCACAGAGAACGATCGTACCTGCCCAGGAGCGCAGACGCACTAGAGACCTTCATTGCTGAAGCTGCTGTCCCGCACATCTTTCTTCCCAGAGAGTCTAAATGCCTGCTCTCTTTATCCGGGGGTACCGTGGATGAAGATGCCACCGAGTGGGTCTTTCGGGCGGCAGCTATGATCACTGAGTCTGGCGGCGGATCCTTCCTAAGGAATAAAGGGTCTTGCTCTGGAGCCTTGTACTTTTTAAGAATCCGAGCCGGGGCAGACTTAAGCGAGGCTGGGGCCAGAAAAGTGTCCATGGTCGGCTGCAACAAACCAGGCACTAGAGGCAGCAACTTTTTCGACGATGATCTCTGTTGTAGCGTCTCAAAGATGATTGATGAGGAGGTAGACGGTTCTGGAACCTCTATATTGAGTTTCTGCGCTCCTCTTAGCAACACCTCGTTGAAAGTGGTTATGTCATCCACTGGTGAGACTCTAGCAGGTGGTGAATCTGTAAGAGTAGGTGAGTAACGCCCGACAGAAGAACCTGATGAAGACCAAGAGGGTGATCTTCTTGAGCGCGACCTGGATCTCCGTTGAGAGCGAGATCTGCTGCGGGACGCTGTAGCCGAGCGCCTAGGCCTCGCGGTCGGCTGTCGAGGAGCTGAACGAGCCCGTTCTGCCCCGGCTGTCGGCGATGGCGTTCTTGGCGGGGAGGCAGTGGGTGAATACATTCGCGAATATTGCGAATCTGGGGAGGCCGCTGGTCTGTTGAGGCTCTCCAGCCATCTCGGAGATAGGTTGATGGGCGAGACATGCCCAGGAGATGCTCTTGACCGAGAAGAGTCGCTCGGTATGGAGACCACTGGAGACTGAGCCTTGTCTGGCGAGGGGCGATGTTCTGCTCCCTGTTGGACAGGTAAAACCTGCGTCGACGTCGATGGCTGTTTCGACGTCGAAGGACGCCCAGTCGGTTGGTCCTGCCTCGACGTTGATTGCCTCGACGTTGAGTGCCTTGACGTCGAACGGCGTTCCTTGGACCTCGACCTGCTCGCCGTCGTGTGCCTCGACGTGGAGCGATGGGAGGTTGACGGCGGATGTTTCTCGTGCCGTCGTGGAGATCTCGACGTCGTGTGTCCTGACGTCGGGGGGCGCACAGCCTTTGGCGGCGACCGGGCATGCCGGCGGTGGCTCGACGTCGATCGGCGGGCTACCGTCGACGGAGACCTGCCCCTGCTCTGATGTTCCCTCGACGCCGTTCCCTTCGACGTCGGGTGCGTCGCCGTCGACGGCGATCTATGCCGGTGGGACGGTGGTAGCGACGACGTCGACGGTGAACAAACAGGTATTTTCCTACCTGTCGACGTCGACCGGGCCATTCTCTCCTGAGAATGGCCTTCTGGATGCCTGGGGAGTGAGGAGGACGATGTTCTTTTCCTCTCCTGAAGCCCATGAAGTCGGATCTTCTCTCTGTCTTTCAGAGTCCTCCTAGACATGTTCTTACAGTACTTACAAGTGTCAGGGCAGTGACTCTGAGGCAGACACACTATGCACAGAGAGTGGGGATCTGACTGGGCCTTCTTCTTCCCACAAGCAGGGCATTTGACAAAAAGAGAAGGCATTTTTCTGTCAGAAAAAACCTTCCTAGCTCAGACAAAGATGTTACTTGTCGAGTGAAAAGTGAAAAAACGCTTTTTTAAAGAATTTTTCTGAGGAAAACTCAGAAAAACTGAGAGCTCAATGCTCCAGGATCCTCTCAGAAGAAGCCGGAAAAAAGAACTGACCTAACTGTGAACCAACTGTCACCTTTCCTTCACCCCTGAGGCATGGTGGGATACTGGAGGTGCTCAGGGTCTTAAAGGCACAGTGCCAAAGTTTTTATGGTTCTCCTGTGTTAACCTACATGCAGCCTATTGGCTAAGAATGCTTCATTGTTTTTCAATGCAGTTTTCTCTATTTTTTCACTAGAGTTTGCTACTGCTTACTTCCCCAAGCCTAGTTTTAGGAGCTTGGGTACTTATTTATGCTCTATTGTAGTATTTAAAAAAAAAAAAAAAAAACTTCATAGAAATAAAGCATTTTAGCCTGTTTTTAACATGATAGCCTGCATGACTGTTTGTTACACATGTATAATGTGTATATATTTTATATATGCTCCGGGGCCCCCGCACAAGGGCGGGAATATTCCAATGTTTATGACTTTGATGAGGATCCCCTGGAAGAGAAACAAACATACCAATCCACGAAACAGCTTTAAATATTTAGGGGTGCATATAACCCTGCTCCCTGAGCTAACATGGGAACTCAACATCACACCACTCATCAAAAAGTCCAAAAAAGATCTTCAACGTTGGCGGAATTTACCACTCAACACGATGGGCAGAGTCGCACTGTACAAGATGATGATACTCCCCAGCTTCCTATACCAGTTGCAGAACTTCCCACACCCAATCCCTCAGAAATGGTTCAACGAGATTGAGACAACTGCACGCCAATTTCTGTGGCACGGTTCTCGACCCAAACTATCCCTCGCCACATGTCAAAGAGACATCTGTGAAGGGGGATTCGGGATGTCTAATATATATTTTTACTACCTGGCCATGCGCCTACTGGTGGTTAACGATTGGATGTCGGGAGGCTGGACCGACCCGGCATATAGGTTAGAACTCCAGGCGATTGGGTACAATGGAGTCTTCACAGCTCTATACGGGGGAGTGATTTCACAGACCATCCCCGAGATTACCAGAATGGTGCTGGCGGGGTGGCGAGCGGCACAGAAGGTCACGGGGTGGTGGCCCCGGCTAACACAACAAACCCCTCTTTGGCATGGGGGATGGCTGAGGGAAGTCTCCGCACTAGAGGGATTCCGTAAGTGGGACGCCATAGGAATATCTACACTGGGTGACATTTGGGGTGACTCACAAATCCGATCCTTCGGGGAACTTCAGAAAGTATATTCTCTAAATAATACACAATTCTACAAGTACCTACAGCTTAGACATGCTCTATTAGTGCACTTAAAACCAGGGGACAGCGTACCAGAATACAGTCCACTCGAGGCGAAGGTCATGATGGGACACCTAAACAAAGGAGGGATCTCCCAGATCTACCGTGCTATCCTGGCAAACACGTCCCCCCCCCTTGAGAAGCTACGTCAGAAATGGGAGGGATGGGTGGGAGTTATAGAAGATGTAGACTGGAGAGAAGCTCTAGCAGCCCCCTGAACACTGGCTATATCTACACGTTTCCAGTTACTGCAAACCCTTTACTTACACTCAGCCTATCTCACCCCCAAACGACTTCACCAGGCTAGTCTTACAGACGAATAACCCCGATGCTCCTGTCCTGGAGCTGACTTCTTTCACATGACTTAGGCTTGTCCAAATATAGAGTCATACTGGGGGTCAATATTGGAGGAGATCTCTGAGGTCTTGCAAACTAAGATAGAGATGTCCCCGATACCACTTTTATTAGGGGCCATGGGCGAGATGGGCCTGAGCAGAGCGAATCGAATCTTCCTGGGAATGGCTTGCATGGTTGCAAAAAGAGACATCATGTCAGAGTGGAAAGCCGTAAAGGCGCCGACCCTCGCCAAGTGGAGACGAGGAATGGACTGGTCTGCAAGATGTGAAAAACTAGTGTACGAGGTGAGGGGTGCCCAGACAAATACAACAGAGTGTGGGGGAACTGGGAGAGTTCACTCGACACTTGATATAATAGATGCCTCCACTAACACCTGAAGATGTTGCCTATCGGGAGGGAGGTAGCCTAGTCAAATAGCTATGATCCTTGGGCATCAAGAACAGGAGGGTTAAACCTACAATGTACGAAGTGATGGAGACGACGCTGAACTCATTCAACCAGCATAATAGTAGAGACCACATACCGTGTGCTGTGGTGGTGGGTTCATACTTAAACTCTAGTTTTCATTTCACATCTCGTGGAACTCACAAAGGTCCCATGACCAAAAGAATGAACGACTCGGATGCGACACATTACATAACTCACTATGGGCGCCAGGATGTCGGTATTTGTATTAGTATCGGTACAAGTAATTGTAATTGTTGGTGTAGTGTGTATGTACCTCTTTCCCTCCTTTTTTTTTTTTTTTTTTTTTGTGTGTTTTGTTACTGTTCTTTCTATTCAAAATAAATAAAAATCGTTATAAAAAAAAAAGCATACAGTCTTTCTTCACAGGGAGAAATCACAGGGAGTTGGAAGAGCAGCATTTGGACCTGATTCAGAATACATTTTGATACAACTATTCACATGTACATAACCTTATACAGCAAGCTCCTGTTCTAAAATCCTTTGACTGAGCATATTATGCCTCTATGGAAAAATATTTCACAGTATTAACACACTGGAACCATCAAGGAGTTCTGATAATAAGAACAAAGCCAATTCTGTTGTGACACTGAACCGCCAATACTCTCGAGGATTTGCTCTGAATTTTGTGGTCTCACTTTTAACACTAATGATCACTTATAAAATTGGGCATTGTAGTCCCAATGACAGGAGCACTCATCAACATGGCACTTACCAGAACTGCAATACTTAGCTCTCGAGCCATTGTTTTTAATTCACGGGCCAGCTGCATCATCAATGCCATGCCTGCAAAGTACAAGCCACTGTTAACCAGTTTTCACATCTCAGGTAAGGCTCTTTGGAGTTAAAGAACCATTTTACATTTTTACATGGCATACATAGATTATTTTCCACGCAAACACACTACAAGGGTGCATCTTATTGTTTTGTTTCAACTTTGCAAATGCACCTTTGCACATTCCAGCGGCAGCCTTTAACCTCGACTGCTTATAGCTTTGCAACACAATGCACTAGGTTTTGTTTTTAGTCTTGTGACAGTTATCAGGTGATGGAACTCATCTAAATTAATGTAGTCCAAAGTAAATCTTTTGTGCAAACACAACATTATCCATGACCAAACACAACATTCAACTAGCGATTTCAGTTAAAAAAAAAAAAAAAAAAAGCAATGGTATAACACACAATTCCAGCCTCCATTGAAGAAGATGGCTACAGTACTGCCTCTTGGCCAATCACTTGTAGGCGGCTACTATTACCCTGGCTGTTATAGCAATCTTTCCAGTAATGTTGATTGTTGGTTTGAACCATTGTTGTAAGGGGCTGACTGACCCTTACTAAGCCCTCAGATACATAGTTGGTATGTCTGCCTCACCACACTGCTTCACAACACCTTACTCAATTCAACTCCCAAAATAATCCACCTTCCTCTGCATGATCTCCGTGATGTGCTCATTAGGTTGACAACAAAGGTGTGGCTGACATAATACTAGTGTGCGCCTGCTCCTCCCCAGAACAGCAATACATTAAAGCTCAGGTGATCCCTTAACTATGCAAACCCATCATTTCATGATAACTCCGGCTCCCCCTCCGACCCCTGTCCACACCGCATCTACAACAAAGCTAGCCCTACCATCGCCCCCATACTCTACAACATATTCAACTCCTCTTTCGACTCTGCCACCTACCCAGACCCCTGGAAGCACGAGGAAATTACCGTTCTCCTAAAAACAAAAAAAACAAGCCGACCCGGAGATCCTCTCCAACTACCGCCCCATCTCCCTCCTCCCGTTCCCCACCAAGGTTGCTGAGAAATTGGTCAACACTTGCCTATCCCACTTCCTCGAAGCAACCAACATCCTTGACCCCTCACAATCTGGGTTCCGCAATAACCACAGCACAGAAACCGCCATCATCGCATGCACCGACGACATCAGGACCAAAGTCGACAAAGGCGAGACCGTCGCACTCATCCTCCTAGACCTCTCCGCAGCTTTTGACACCGTCTGTCACCACACACTCCGCACACGCCTCCACAACATAGGAATCCGCCACAAAGCCTTAGACTGGCTCTCTTCCTTCCTCACCGACCGAACCCAGAGAGTCCGCCTCCCGCCCTTCCACTCCAACACTACCAAGATCACCTGCGGAGTCCCCCAAGGGTCCTCCCTCAGCCCCACACTCTTCAACATCTACATGATCGCCCTAGCCAACATTCTCCGAGCACACGGAATCACCATCCTCTCATATGCAGATGACACCCAACTCATCCTCTCCCTCACCTGCAACCCCACCACCGCCAAAACCAATCTACATGCCGCTCTCCTAGACACCGCCAACTGGATGACCTCTAACCATCTCAAGCTCAACTCAAACAAAACCGAAGTCATCATCTTCGGCCCCAACAAAACCACATGGGACGACTTCTGGTGGCCCACCACCCTAGGCCCTACACCCACCCCCGCAACCCACGCATGCAACCTCGGCATCATCCTCGACCCCTCCCTCTCCATGACACAGCAAATCAATGCTCTAACCTCCTCCTGCTTTCACACTCCGCATCCTAAAAGAAATCCTTCAAATGGATCCCCCCAGAAACCAGAAAGACAGTCACCCACGCACTCATAAGCAGCAGACTGGACTACGGCAACGCCCTCTACGCCGGCACCACACTCAAACGCAAACTCCAAACAATCCAGAACACAGCCGCGCGCCTCGTCCTTGGCCTCCCCCGACACAAACGAACCTCACCACACCTCAAATCCCTACACTGGCTCCCCATAGACAAGAGAATCACATTCAAGATCCTCATCCACGCACACAAATCCCTCCACAACACCGGCCCAACCTACCTCAATGAAAGAGTAAACTTCCACACTCCCACACGCAACCTCCGATCAGCCGACCTCGCCCTAGCCACAGTCCCCCGCATCCAGCACACCACCACAGGAGGCAGGTCCTTCTCCTACCTCGCCCCCAAAACCTGGAACGCCCTCCCCATCGACCTTTGCAAAACCAAAGACCTACTGGTCTTCAGAAAGAACCTTGGCTGTTCGACCAGTGACCCTCCCTGGCCCTCCCCCTCCAGTCCCCCCCCAGCGCCTTGAGACCCTCACAGGTGAGTAGCGCGCTCTACAAATTTCTTTGATTGATTGATAATTTCTAAATCAATTAGAGGGATCTAGGTGTTTGCTGCCACTAATCGGAGGATCAGAATGCAGATCTGCCTTATAAATCAAAAAGTACAGGATGCCTGAACAATGCGGTCAAAACAACGACCGCGTTGTTTCCATAAACGCCTTTACCACGCATGCCTTTACAACGATCTTTGGTTGTAAAAGCAGGCCTAGTAAAGGCATGTGTGGAACGGCACACGTGATTTTCGCATGCCATCCCCCCACACCCTAAAAATACAACTACCCCGACCCCCCAACCCACCCTAAAAATAAAACTACCCGACCCCCAACACACCTTAAAAATGAAACTACACCGACCCCCACACCTGCCCCTAAAAACTACCAGATACTCCCTCCCTGAGCCCTAAAATCTACCCTGAACCACACACCCGCCATAAAAACTGACCCCACCCCAAAAATAAAACTACCCAGCCCCTAAAAACAAAATTAACCTGACTCCCAACCACAAAATAAAACTACCCGACCCCCCCACCTGCCCCTAAAAACTACCCCGATATCCCCCACCCACTCTGAACCCTAAAACCTACCCCGACCCACCCACCCGCCATAAAAACTGACCCCACCCCAAAAATAAAACTACCCAGCTCCTAAAAACAAAATTACCTCAACCCCCACCCGCCTTAAAAATAAAACTATCCGACCCCCACCCACGAAATAAAACTACCCCAACCACCCCTAAAAACTACCCCGATACCCCCACCCACCTTGATTCCTAAAAACCATAGTACCCGACCCCCTCACCCCTTACAAAAAATAACCCAACCACCCCTAAAACCTACCCCCAACCCTCTCCCAGCCCCAATTACCTGACTGCATCCTACCCCGACCCCCAACCCTAAAAACAAATCACCCCAGCCCTAAAAACCCGACCCCCCCACCCAAAATACAAAATGACCCCAACCCCCACCCACCCCTAAAAACCCGATAACCCCCTACCCGCCCTAAATAGAAAATTGCCCCCACACCCCTAAATACAAAATTATCCCGAACCCCCACCCCTTAAAATCCACCCCACCCACCCTGAATTCATAATTACCTCAACTGCCGCCCCTTAGAACCCGATCGCCCGCACCTGCCCTAATTACAAAATTACACCACCCCCACCCTCACCCCTAAAAACCCGATCCACCCCACCAGCCCTAAATACAAAATTACCGTGACTCCCCACCCCTAAAAACCTGTACCCCCCCACCCGCCCCTAAAAAAAAAGAAATTACCCTGACCCCGCCCCTAAAAACACGCCCCCCACCAGCCCTAAATACAAAATTACCGCTACCCCAACCCTAAAAACGAAATCACCCTGACACCCCATCCCCGCCCTAAAAAACAAAACTACACCCCCAGCCCCACTTACAGGATCGCGTCCTCTCCCGATGCAGACTCCCTTTTTTCTCTGCCTTAACCACGCATGTGTGTTGTTCAGCACATGCATGGTTAAGGCAGAGAAAAAGGGAGTCGTCGTTAATGCAAGTGTGGTTTCGGTTGCATTAACAACGTTTGTTGTGGTTCCGGATGTTTCCCAGAGTATAGTGTGAGAAGGGGCCAGGGCCATGAAGAGGGTGGTGCCTCGTGATGAGAAGCACCTTAAGTGGCACTTGTACCCCCACCCCAGCCCCAAAAACTCTCCTAAGAAACCTAAGTTGTGGGGCTATTGTTGATGTCTAGGGGTGTTTTCACACCCATTAATGAACATCTGCAATTCAAAGCCTCCTAAAACGAGCTGAAAACAACACTTTTCAGTGGTTTTCAGCTCATTTTCCCTACCACCATGTGATACTGGCTCCTCACATGGTGACCGTGCGAATAGAGTCTATATCATGTGTCACACCGTGGCATTGTGAGTAAGCAGGTCTGAAGGTGCGGTGTGTCTAATAATATTGAGAAAAATGACAGTAAATTTATTGTGAATATAAGTAAAGATTCAGTAAAAAGAAAAGCAGAGTGTTGGATAATTATTGGCGATGTACCTTTTAAAACTTTTGTCGACTCAGGATTACCCTATACTATAATTAAGGAAGCTGTATGGAAAGGAAAATTTGAAAGGAAGATGAGAAATTATTGGAGCCTGGTACTTTTCCAGATGGATATAGTGGTGAACGTATCGATATGGTTGGATCCAAATGTTTGGTTTTAAAGTTCAAAATAGAAGTACTCATGGAAAACATTATGTTGATAAAAAGGGACCTCCTGTTTTATGCTGGTTGGATCAGGGTCATTTACATATAGTTTTAGACCTAAACATTACCAAGCAAGTTTTGATAACTGATGAGTGAGTGAGTGGAGGTAATGACATGTTACATAAACTTGCCAAAGTTTTCAGTAAGGCATTAGGAAACTTTAAGGGTTTTGAACATAAAATCATTCTAAAGACAGAAGCTAACCCAAAGGTACAGAAGGTAAGGACCTATAATGATTAGAGAAAACATTTCTAATGAAGTAGACAAGTTTGTTGAGCTTTGGGCAATCGAACCTATTGAAGCATCAGATTGGATTTCTCCTCTTGAGGCTGCTAGATGTAAGAATGGCAAAAAAGGCTGATTTATGCCATCTTAACTAGAAAATTGTTTCATATAGATTTCAGCTGCAGAAGATTAATGAAATGGTTATATGTACCATGGGTGTGAAATGGTTTTCCACCAGTGATTTATCTTCAGCATATCACCACATTTCTTTGACTACAGAGTCAAGGAAACACACTGCTTTTATCATGCTGATGGATTTTCCCAGCTTAAACGCATGCCAAATGGCCTATAGTAGGTGGCAGCCATTTCCAGTGTTTGATGCTTAAACTGTTCGGTAAGATGCATGGGGTGAAGTTCTTCCAGGATGATATTAGTTTTTGGAAGTAAAGCAATAAAACATGATGACAGATTGTCAAAGGTTTTGAGTATTTTAAAAACTAATGGGCGGAATGTGGAATTTTCAAAATGTAAGTTTGCTGACAAGATTGTGACGTATCTTGGTCACATTATTGGGGAAGATGGTGTTAAACCGACGCCATCTTTAATAAATATAATTGAAGGTGCGTCTGTCAGATCATTTTTAGGACTTGCAAATATTGTGCTAAATTTATATAAATTGTTGCAGGCAAATCTTTTCACATCGGGCAAGTTTTCATATCAAAGAACCAATTTGTGTGGTCAAATGAAGTGAAGATAAATTTCATAGTATAAACACAGCTCTTTCTGATGTGTCAGCTTTTAATTGTTTGACCCCAAACCCACTAGCATTATCACAATGCATGCTAGTAATAAAGGCTGAGGAGTTGTTCTGCCTTAAATTGATGTGAATATGGAGGAATGCATAATTATTTATGACTCAAGGTCATTATCTCTCACAGAAGAAGGGCATTCCGCCATCGAACGGGAAACATTAGCTTGTGCATGTGCAGTGGATCATTTTAGGTCTTTTATTTGGGGGTAACAGCTTACTATTCGTAGTGACCATAAATCTTTGATTAACATTTTAAAGTCTGAAGGTAGTGTGAGCACTTTGGCAAGACTTGTAAGACTATCCATGAGAATGCAAGATTTTGAATATAAAATAGTCTATGTACCTGGAAGGGATAGTGTGATAGCAGATTTCTTATCATAAGTGCCAGTACATGATAACAGTGTGCCAGCCATCAAGGGAAAAGAATGGAAGGTACACCATACTAAGGATAAAATGTTGCTAGATGTTATGTCATATGTGTGTACTGAATGGTCAAAAAAAGAAGGCCTGGATGAAAATAAGTAACTTACCTGTAACTATAGTTCTCCAGTATTGGACTCTTTCATAGATTCACATGCTTGAATCATTCCCCGTCGTCGAGATCCCCGGTACCTTAAAGACAATGTCCCAAAGGCATAACATTTAGAACAAACAAATTCTCTTCATTTTAATAACCCATCCAAGTCTTTATGTAAAAAATGACCAAACTTGAACCCTAGCCAATCAGAGACTACCACCATTTAGAACAATCCTAAGAGAAGCTCCAGCACCTCAGATTTTCTAAGCACTAGTGCACTAATCGACAATTAAACATGATATGCAAAGGTGAGCTTCCCCCGGGAGGCGGGTGGGTTGCATGTGAATCTATGAAAGATTCCAATACTGGAGAACTAACTATAGTTTTGGAACTTTCATAGATTCACATGCTTGAATCAGACTAAAAAGCAGTGTTTAGAGCACATTGCATTAATTGTACATTCCAATCCCTCAATCAGAGACTGTTGAGCTATACTTAATAGCATGAAAAACATTATGCTACACATATACAACATTCTAAATTTTTCCCAGATAAGTGTATACGATGGCAACGGAATACCTGAAAGGACAACAAAGCAAACTTAAAACCCTGCAATGTGCGAAGAAGAAAAAGGATGGAGGTAGGCAATGTGAGCTCACCATTACTGGAACAGATGCTGTAGGACCGCCTGACCAACCGCTGCATCTCCTTTAAGGAATGGCATCTAGACAATAGTGCCTCGTAAAGGTGTGAGTCATCTTCCAGGTGGCTGCTCTGTAAATGTCTTGCAGGGGTACACCTGCAAACAGTGCCATAGAGGTTGAGACAGTTCTAGTAGAATGTGCCCTTACTGAGGATTGTAAAGGCTTTCCAGCTGCTTGGTGGCAATAGTTTATAGCCGCTACTATCAAACTGGCTATACTTCTCTTAGAAAGGGCCTGTCCTTTCCTAGGGTACTATATGCCATAAACAATTGAGTAGACCTTCTAAAACTCTTGGTTCGTTCCAAGTAAAATTTGAGGTTCCTTTTGATGTCTAACAAATGGAGAGCTCTTTCCATTGGAGATGTTGGGTTCAGAAAGAAAGATTTTAGAACCACTGGTTGGTTAATGTGAAAGTCTGATGGCACCTTTGGTACAAACTTGGGGTTTGTATGAAGTATGACTATATCTTGTTTAAATTGGAGGAAAGGCTCCTGAATAGTGAACACCTGGATCTCACTGACCCGCCTGGAAGAAGTAAGGGCCAGAAGCAGAGCCATTTTCCACGATAAATGCTTCAGATCCGCTCTGTGTATCGGTTCAAATTGGTGTTTCATAAGTTGAGAAAGAACAGTGTTGAGTTGCCAAGACGGTGGAGGAGGTCTTACTGGCGGAAAAACTCGAAAGAGACCCTTGAGAAACTGCTTAATTAATCTAGATGACCACAGAGATGGAGCCGTAGGCGAACGACTGTAGCGAGATATCGCTGCTAAGTGCACCCTAATGGATGCATGTGCCAAGCCTGTAGATGCCAGATGGAGGACATAGGGTAGTATTCGCTCTGGCGGTGCTAATAGTGGATCAATACGCTTTTTCTGGCACCACAAACAAAATCTCTTCCATTTCAATGAGTACGATTTGTTGGTGCTCTCAGCTCTGGCCTTTGCCAAAATATCCCGAAACTCAGGGAGAATGTCTAAATGGGCAAACTCATTGTGTTCAGGAGCCAGGCCGATAATTTGAGTGATCTGGGGTCTGGGTGTAAGATCTGGCCCACGTTCCTCGTCAAAAGCTGAGGTGACACTTTCAGCGGAATGTGATCCGCCTCTGAGAACAGGAGGAGCTCCGAAAACAAATGCTGTCGGCGCCAAAACTGAGCTATCAGGATGAGTCTGCAATGTTCCTGTTTGATCTTTGCAAGTACCCTTGATATCAGAGGAATGGTGGAAATGCGTAGGCAAATATTCTGCACCATGCCATCGAAAACGCATTCCCACAAGAGCCCGGATGGTGAACCCAACTTGCGTAATAGCGGCATTTGGTGTTCTGCGGGGTTGCAAACAGATCCAGTTTGGTTTCCCCACGTTCTGAAGACCTGGTTGAGCACGCCCTGATTCAATTCCCATTCGTGACAGGAGGACATTAGTCTGTTGCTGTTGAGAGTGTCTGCTGTCTCGTTCTGCTTTCCTGGTAAATGTTCTGTTTGTAGACTGATGCCATTGTGAATGGCCCAATCCCAAATCCCATGCGATTCCCGAGATAGGAGGAGAGCTTTTTTCCCCACTTGTTTGTTTAAATAATGCATTGCTGCAGTATTGTCGGTCCTTATGAGAACTGTTTTGTGCTCTGTCCTCGGAAGGAAAGCATGTAGGGCTAAGAAGATTGCTCTCAAAAATAGAAAGTTGATATAATACTTTTGGAAGGAGTTGCTCCACTTCCCACTGATTTGAAGATCCTGAAGATGTGCTCCCCACCCCTCTAGGGAGGCGTCCGTGGTGATGACCAATGGAGGTCGAGGTGGCAGGAAAGGAAGACCTACTGCTAGGTTCCGCTGACTTTTCCAGCAGGACCATCTGAGGAGTGACAATGATGAGATCGTGGAACGAGCTGTCTCTCTGTATCCACTGGAGATCTAATTCCTCCTGCAGGGGACGTATTCTTAGGCGACAAAAGGGGACTAACTGTATGCAAGAAGACATCATCCCCAGAAGTGATTTGTAAATGCATACAGAAAGAGACTTTTTTTCTGTGCACTCTGCTTGCCAAGGAAACAAGTTTTGCTTGTCTCTCTATCGACGGGACAGCTCGGTCTCTGATAGTGTCAATTTTTGCTCCTAAGAAGGTTGTTACCCTTGTAGGTAAGATGTTTGACTTGTTGTGATTGAGAGTGAGACCCAGCTCGCCGAATAATGCTATGCAAGCCGTTGTTGAGTTGTGAGCTGCTTGAGACGACCGCGCCTTGATGAGCCAATCGTCTAAGTAGGAAAAAAAAATCTATTTTCTTCTTTCTTAGGAAAGCTGCCACCGGAGCTAGGTACTTTGTAACGATCCTGGGGGCGGACTTCAAGCCGAATGGAAGGACTTTGAATTGGAAATGGCTGCCGGCTACCACGAAACAGAGATACTTCCTGAGGGCAAGTGAAATTTGAATATGAAAGTATGCGTCCTGCAGGTCCAGAGATGTCATATAATCTCCATGGTTCATGCGGAGAAGAATATCTTGTAATTTGACCATGTGGAAGGTTTGGCGTTTGAGGTACTTGTTTAGGCCCCTGAGATCCAGAATGGGATGCCAATATTCCCAGTTTTGGAAGAAGCGAAAGTAAAAACCCTTGCCTTTCTCCGAAGAAGGAACTCTCTATTGCTTCCTTTCTGAGCATGGTCACAACCTCCAGCCGGAGTTGTTTGAGATGCTTCTGCACAAAGGTATGCAGAGGACAAGAAGGTGGGCGTTGAACGAACTCTGAAGTATGGCCAAATTGAACAATGTTTAAGACCCACTGGTCTGATGTAATTTGCTCCCACTTCTTGTAGAAGTGTGATATCCTTCCTCATATCTTTGTGCTCTGTGGCAAGGCTGTAGCCGGAGCCTGAAAGTTGTCACTGACGTCTGGAGGCCTCTTTACCCTGGCGCGGCCTTCCCCTTGGAGGGGGTGTGGAATATGACACCTGAGGTGATTGCCTTTGGGTATACTGAGGCCGAAACTGCTGCATAGAATAAGATGGGTAACAAAACTCTGGTAGCCCCCTCGATATGTCGAGACTCCCGACCTCTGGAAGCACAAAAAAGAAATTTCTTAAATTGAAGTGTCCCTAAGGACCTTGCGGTGTCCGCATCTGTTTTTATAGCCTGCAAGGCTTCATCCACATGCTTGCCGAACAATGCTTCTCCATCAAAGAGGAGGTCCAACACCTTGTTCTGAACCTCTGGGAATGTTGCTCTTAACCAACCCTGACGCCACAGCACTGCTCCGCCAGCTAGTTGCCGAAAAGCTGCTGATGCTATATCCATAGTGCAGTCAATCACCTCAGCCGAGGTGCGCTCCCCTTCCAAGAGGATCTTCTTAATTTCCGCCTTAGAGTCTTCCGAGATGTGATCCAGATACGGGGCAATATCAGCCCACAGCTGTCTGTCGTACCTCCCCAGGACTGCCAGCAAATTTGCTGCCCTCACTATGAGGCCAGACATGGAAGAGAAACGCTTCCCAATGTTGTCTAGTCTTTTACCCTCTTTGTCCCGGAGGGGCTGAAAGTGGCGTTGATGGATTTTTAGAATGCCTCTGCGCTGGCTGGGTTATAACAGAGTCCGGTTTCGGGTGACTAGCAAGACACGCTGGGGCGCCCTCTGGGGCCCTATACCTTTTGTCCAGCCTAGGCAAAACTGCTGTTACCGTAGCTGGATTTCTCATTACTTTGAGAGCTTCCTCCCAGATGTATCCAACTATATGTATAGAGTGAACACTCTTTTGATATGGCTCCTTGAAGTCGTATAAAAAACAATCCATCTGTTTAGATGGCATGGGTATTCCAAATCTCTTTGCCGCCCTTTCAAGCAAATTATGGAAACCCCCAATATCTCCAGGGGGAGAATCCACAGGGGTAGGTGACAGAGAAAAGGGTGTTGGCAATATATAGAATTGTCCCAATCAGAGTTGTCCTGCAATTCCCCTTCTTCTCTCTCCTCATTCAAAGAGTCCGTAACCTGTATGAAGGACCTCTGCGGGGTACTTTTGGTCGATCTAGGGGATGCTCTAGGTTGTGGCACTGGAGTAGCAGGCATGGAAGGAGGAGGCGCCATCTGAATGTCCGGCTGCGGCACTGACTGAAATCTCCTCTTGTAATCTGACAACATAGACTGCAGGTCAGATATAAGTGAACTCGGAACACACACCATCTCCTCTGGAATATAAGTCTGCTGTTGCTGAGGAGAATAATACTGGTGATAATATTCGTCATCATCCTCTTGGCAATTCACATGAAGCTGCGAAGGGCTATGGGCTGCCCCGAACAGCCCATCATCATCGGAATCTTCTTCTAGAAGATGAGTCGGGATCAACGGAGTAATCTTAGTTGGGGATGTAGCCCTCAGAGTGATATTTCCTCTTGCAGACGCTGATTGTATTTTCTCTTTCTTTGTCGACGGAGTCGTCTCTGGTAATCCAAGTGCTCCCGACAGAGGGATCTTCACCATTGACGTGTCGTCGACGGAGTTGTCGTCGTAACCATCGTCAACGACGTTTTGTTCTTTAGCGTCGACAGTCTAGATTTTGTCACCGTCGTTGTGGATGTCGTCGACAAGGAAGAGGTTACCATCGCTGGCAGGATACTGTCATTGTCGTCACCGCCGATGTAGCTGCCGTGTACGTCCTCGTCGATGACAGAATCAATGTCGACGGTGGAATCGTCATCGACGGTCTATCTTCAGAGGTTGAAGTAGGCTTTCTAAACATCGTCAACACCTTTGGAGGGGGTGTAGAAGGCTCTGAGGAGGAGTTTGGGACCTCCTTCGATGTTGAAGGCCGATGGCTGGAATTTGAGGAGGATCTTTTTTCCTGAGGTGAAGATAAGAGACTGCGCCCTTCACCAGACCCCAGTGAAGTCTTTTTAAATGTCTTTGAAGGCTGTCTGGAACCCTTTTCAGATTGAGGTGATCTATGCCTCTTTTGAAACTTCCTAGAAGACCATGAAGACTCCTCACAATCCGAGTCGGAGACAGGGTTCTTTCTTGTTTTAAGCTTTTTGGAGCCAAATCAACAGCCTCCCCTCTCTATCTTTCAAAGTCTTTGATGAAAAGGTACGACATACCTTACAACTAGCAGCAGTGTGTAGAGGGTAGAGGCAATATATACACTCTGAATGAGGGTCTTCTGAATGGAGACTTTTCTTTCCACAAGTACTGCAGGCTCTAAAGAGACTTTTCCTCTCCCTGTCTGACATTCTGCTGGTATAACAGACACTAGAAGGTATAGGTGTAAATCAGAGACACCCAACAAGCAAAAACAGACTTCAGATCTTGAGAAATCTTCTCTCACAGAAACAAACTGAGCAGAGCTCAGAGGAGACTCCCTAGCACAACGTGCGGTAGAAAATCTGAGGTGCTGGAGCTTCTCTCAGGAGGATTCTAAAGGGTGGTACTCTCTGATTGCATAAGGTTCAAGTTTGGTCCTTTTTTACATAAATACTTGGATGGGTTACTAAAATGAAGAGAATTTGTTTGTTATACATAGTCTTTGGGACATTGTCTTTTTTAAGGTACCGGGGACTCCCATCTCAACGACGGGGAATGATTCAAGCATGTGAATCTATGAAAGTTCCAATACTGGCGTAAGAGCATATTACACCTTTTGGGGAAGCTATGTGCAAGTTAACATTAGGCAATGGCAATTTGATGTGGGGTGACAGAGCTAAACCTCCACATACCTAAGATGTAGGATTGTTTGTTTAGAACAGGAAGGACATTTTGGTATAGCCAGAACTAAGTCTCTGTAATTAAGAAATTGTTTTGGTGACCTGGCATGGACCTACCATTGAAAGGTTTTTTAAGAGAGATTTCTAGGTGTTCCATGGCCGATAAATCTTTACAGACTTGGAGACCTTCTACGGTTCAAGATCTTACACCTCAGAATCCATGGGAAGCTAACACCTTGGATATCATTGGTCAGCTAGGTGTTCCCCCTGTTTTGTTAATTTTCACGTTGGCCTGAAATTAAAGTTGTGAAAAGTTCTTATACAGACTCTGTTTTGGAGCCATAAATCACCTGTGAGGGTATTCAGGAGCTGGGTCCCAGCTGCTCGGGGGCTTCAGGCTAAAAGGCAGGTCTTAAGTCTCCTTCTGAACTCCTGAAGCGAGGGAGAGGTCCAGAAGTGGAAAGGGAGGCTGTTTCAGGATTCCGCTGCAAGGTAGGAGAAGAAACAACCTCCACTGTTGCTGCGGCGGATGTGGGGTGTGTGAGCAAGAGGGGAATCGCAGGAGTCTGAAGGGGAGGTGGAAGCTCAGATGTATGATGTGCCTTGGTTGTGAAGGGCTTTGTAAGTTTGCTGCAGAATTCTGAATTGGCACCCTTGGTGGATGGGGTGCCAGTGGAGTTTCTCCAGGTGGAGGGTAGGGGGGTGATGTGGATCCGTGTGGGGAGGTCAAGGGTGAGTCTGGCCACTGAGCTCTGGATGGTCTGTAGTCTCTTCAGGAGGTGTGATGTGATTTTGGTGTACAGTGCACCGATGAGGGTTTGAGTGACGATTCGTCTGGTGGAGACTGGAAGTCATTTAAAGATCTTTTGAAGCATGCAGTAAAAGGTGAGTTTTGGCAGCCTTACGCATGGACTCACAAGTGCGACATCTCAGGGAGGTCGTCGTTAAACGGAGATTAGCCCTTTCTCACATAAACAATATGTCTCAGTCAAACACACAGACAATGAAGGAGATGCAGTAAAGTTTTCAATGGTTTTATTAACAAGACTGCAATCTACTATAAATTGCACGGGTTGCAATGATTAGGATAGTGAACAGTGCAAGAAACAGAATTGTAGAGATAAGAGTCATTACTACAAAGACCCCCACCTCTTGCAATAGCATGAAATGACATGAGATGTGAAATATGTCCTAATACCCTAACATGATGAACCTAACCTCTAATGCAAAGAGAGCTAGGTGTGTTAATCCTAGTCTGCCAGTACCATGTCCATGAGAAGAGCCCCCCAACCCTCGTTACCTTGGAATGAGCTCTCTAGATCAGACTCCGTGGTGGCACGAAGACTGGGTCAGCATCAAGGTGACGTGTAGTGTAGATAGCGTTGATGGCATCTGGTAGGAATCCTTAGGTAGGTTAAAAGTCACAGGGTGATGGGGACACAGGCCTGAAAGACAGAAGGCTAAGCTAACACCTGATTCCCATTAAAACTAAATAGGATCAACTATATGTCGAGGTCCCGAGCTTGGTCTTTGGGGGTGGGCGTCCCTGGTCGACTGGCCACCAGGAGCCGCCCTAGGGTGAGGCAGTGTTCCTGAAGATCAGAACCTCCTTCTTGTCTGTGTTGAGTCTGAGGCAGTTGTCTTGCATCCAGTTTGGGATGCTGTTCATGCAGAAGTGGAAGGTGGCCTTAGTGGTAGATGGGTCTTCAGACAGCAAGAGGATGAGCTGGGAGTTGTCCGCATAGGAGATGGTGTTCGGTCAGTGGTTTCTGACGATGTTGGCCATGAGGGTCATGTAGCTGTTGAGGGTAGGGCTCAGGGACGAGCCTTAGGGGACGTAGTAGATGATGTTTTTAGGCTCTGATCTAAAAGGAGGAAGGTGGACCCTCTGAGCTATTCTGGAGAGGAAGGATGCGATCCACGTGAGGGCATTGCCTTGGAGGCTGGTCTGATGAAGACTCTTGATCAGGGTAAGGTGGTAGACCATGTTGAATGCTGTCGAGAATGATGAGGGCTGAGAATTCTTAGCAGTCAAGGAATCTGATTTTGTCTGTGGCAACAATCAGGGTGGTTTCTGTGCTGCGGTTGGAACAGAATCTGGATTGGGACGTGTCCTGAAGCTTGTTGACCTCTAGCTATTCTGTGAGTTTCTGGTTGATAGCCTTTTTGAGGACTTTATCAGGGAAGGGGAGCAGGGAGATGGGTGGATAGTTTTGGAGATCAGTGGGGTCGGCTGAAAATATCTTGTGGAGGGGGATTGATCTCAGAATGTTTCCAGCCATCTGAGTAGGTGGCTGAGGTGATGGATATGTTGAAGATGTCTGTGAGCTTGCTGATGATGTTGATGTTGTTGCTAAGGCTCAACAAGTGGTGTGGGTAAGGGTGCGAGGGAGCTCCAGAGTGGATGGAGTGCATGATGTTGGTGGTGATCTGTATGGTAAGCTGGCTCCAAATGATGATTGCATTGTCGGCAGGGGCATCTGTGGGGGCTGGGAGGCAGAGGGTGCTGGCGAGAGCGGGTGGGTTTTAAAGTTACTGTAGATGGTGTATATCTTGTCGTGAAAGAAATCAGCTAGGGTGTTGCAGAGTTCCTAAGAGTTGATGAGGGGCTGGAGAAATCCTTGACAATGCTGAAGAGTTATTTGCTGTGGTTGGAGCTGGCTTTGATGTGGTTGGCCACGGCAGTCCTTTTGGTGTCCTTCAGGAGTCTGCGTTACTGGCTGAGTGATGTCGTGAAGGTAGCCCGGTTAGTGGACTCTTGGGTGGTGTGCCCTCTCCTTTCCCATTGTTTGCAGGTTAGTTTCGATGTTCTCAGTCCTGGGATGTACCGGCTGGCTTGTGTGGAGGGTCTGTTGGGTTTGGAGAGTTTGCTGGGGGGCGACTGTCAGCGCTGTTGGAGATCCAGATGGTGAAGTTTTTGACGGCTTGTTTGAGGAGGTGTCAAGGGAGAAGAGGTTGAGGGCATTGGTCCATTGGCTTTTGGATACTCCGTTCCAGCTGCAGTAAGATGTGCTCGTTGGTCTGATGGGGCGGGTTGGGGCAGCTGTGTAGTGGACAATGGTGTGGTCTGTCCAGAAGAGCTTGTTGGTGTGGCTGTATTTCACTCTGCTGCTGGCAGTGAAGATAGGATCTAGCGTGTGCCCTGCGATGTGCGTGGGGTCGCTGACTTTCTAAATGAGACCGGTGACTAAGTGAGGCTGATGTTGTTCATGCTGTCTAAAAGGTCAATGGTGTTGGCATGATTAGCATCAACAAGGTAGAAATTGAGGTATACTAGGAAATGTAGTGAGTGGTGTCAGTGGCTTGGGAGGCAATGAATTTGGAGATGGCGTTGTAGAGTCAGGGTGGGGTCTTGGAGGTCTGTAGACGACTGTGCCTCTGATGGTGGTTTTACAGTCAATTCTAAGCTGGAATTTAAGGTGTTCCATGATTGTGGTGTTGTCGTATGTAATGGTGGTGCAGTGGATGTATTTCATGTGCATAATGGCGATTCCACCTCCGTGTTTATCGATGCTGTCCCGGTGAACATTCTTGTAGCTGAGGCGGCATGGCTGTGGCGATGTAGGGTGTGGAGGCAGAGTTGACTGAGGTCTCAGTGAGGAAGACGATGTCGGGGTGGGATTGGCGATGGTGTCCCATATCTTGGTCACATGTTTGCAGAGGGATTGGGCATTGAGCAGAAGGGAGTGGAGTTGTTCTGGTGCAGTTATAGCTGGCATGGCACTGGTAGTAGGGTACGTGGGTGTGTCGATGCTGCAGGAGAACCGGCAAAGGTGGCAGGCGAAGGGTCCTGTTGAAGAGTGTGAAGCGGAGCAGCAGCAGTTCTTGTTACTGGATCTGGAGTTCAGGGCTGTGAGCTTTGGTCCCGGAGTAGCAGCATATGGCGGGAGAATCAGGGTTCCTGGCGCTGGGCACGGTCTAGATGTGGATGGGTGCAGACGACTCAGTATGTCCGCTGTGCATCTGCGGTGCGGCCTTCATTAAGTTGGTGCTCGGAGGGGCGCAAGAGAGGCGGGTGGAGTGACGGGAACAGCCCTGGGCGAGGAGCGAGTTCGCTTTTAAAGGAAGAAGGAAACAAACCTAAATTAAATGCTGAAACTAAATGCAGAACTACAAGCAGCCCAAAAAACAAAACTAGAGCAAGGACTGCCAGGGACTGACCAGCATGAGCAGGAGCAGCCCTAACAGCAGTGCCACAGCAGGAGGCCACCTGACAAGGAAGTACTGCCAAGCAGTGAGCGGGAGCTGTAGAGAACATGTTCAGTGCGGTCACGCTGTGGCCTCCATAGAGTAGGCCTTAGGAAGGGCGCTGGGGAGGCGGGATGCAGGTGGCAGGAAGCAGGAACGGCCCTGGGCGAGCAGCGAGTCTCACTGCCAACGGAAGAAGGAAATAAACCTAAATTAAATGCAGAAACTGAAACTAAATGCAGAATTACAACTAACCCAAAAAGCAAAACTGGAGCAAGGACCGCCAGGGACTGACTAGCAAGGCAGGAGCAGCCCTAACAGCAGTGATACAGCGGGAGACCAACAGACAAGGAGCCACTGCTAAGCAGCCACATGGCGCTATAGATCAAGTTTTTGTATGTGAAGGTATTCCTTTGTATTTCCTGAGTAATAAAGGAGTACCATTTTTTTCCTTGAAAGATAAACAATATTTTGACAGGACTGGAGAGAAACACAAATCTACTTTTCTGTACAACCCCAGTGGAAATGGCATAGTTGAGAGGTTTAACCAGGTGATCAAGTATGCTATTCAGTTGGCCATTTCAAGTAATACTGATTGGGAATCACACCTATGTAAGACTATTTGGGCCTACAGAGTCATGAGTAACAACTGTACTGGAGTGTCTCCTTTTGTGGTAATGGCAGCGAGACATCCAAAAACTAAATTCTCTCCTGGCTGCGTATTTAATTCTGAAGTTCAACGTTGCCCTACTGAAGGTGTCAGGAAGAAGATAAATGAGAAGCATGTGAAAAGGAAGTCTTAATTTTATTCCAAGAAAGGTACCAAAGAGGTTACTAGAAGATTTAGGCCCTCATTATGACATTGGCGGCAAATGCCACCTACCGCCACGGCGACGGCCGCCAACATACCGTTGCCGTGGCTACCGACCGTCCATGGCATTATGACCGTAGATGGAATACTCCAATTTTCTTAAGTCCAACGTCCTATTACTGGTAATAGGATGTTGGACTTAAGAAAATTGGAATCAAGGTTGATTATTAGCTGTAATACAATGGAACCTATGGGTTTGAATAAGGATGAAGAATTATCGGTGTATTTATATTGACTGACCGTATAACATAGATGTATTTAGAATTTAATAGGTTTGAATTTCAGTAGTAATTATTATTATATTATATGTTGAAGGTTTGCTGTTTAATAATTTTACCCTCTTTTCTTTCCATGATTGGCAGGAAGTATGTAAAGGTTTATTTAGACTATTTATAGTACACGGACAGAAACACGATGATTGACTTTATCTGAAGATGTATGGTAAACTAAATAAGAAGCAAAAGAGCTATTATATCTCCAGGGTATTGCTGGATTACCCACAAATACATAGATAAAAATAAGATGAGTATTCCCATATGAGGTATGATTATTTGTATAAGTAATAACTGGTTTATAGTATTGGTAAAAGATTAAGAATTGAAAAATCATAATAGAATTATTAAGATATGTGTATATATATTGAGGTAGATTTGATTAGTTTAATTTATGGTATAAGGAGGAGTTAATAACATGTAGGAATTGTGGGTTTAAGTAAGTCATATTAATTTTAGTTATACTGGTTATTGTAAGATTTCTATTTTAAGATGGCTGCCACTGTTTTTTGATAGTAAATGTAGTCCACTTTTTATATTTATTATGTTAGTTATAATGGAAAGGGAAAAAGGTTTCTGAATATCTCTGTGATCAAGGGAGCAGAGTCTCCTGTAACGCATTGGAGAATACAAGCTTTGTCTTTTTCTGTGCTTTTCTGCTTGAATAAAGAACACTGGGACTGTAGCAAGTAAGTGGCTGCGACATTGTCTTCTTTTCAAGAAGTATTTTGGATGATTTATAGGGGCTCGTGACCCTGTTGCAGCCTGCCGCGTTGGACGCTGACTTCCACGAAACTTTGAAGTATTATATATATATATGTGTATATATATATATAAAATAATAACTATGTATATATGTATACATTTATGAATATATTTGATATTTATATTTGATTAAAGGTTTTGTTTTATATTTGACTGATGTATTCATGTCAGGTATGTATGATCGGTAGTCACCTGTTCGCCTTGAAGGCACGTAAAAAATGGTGAAAACTGACATCAGCATGCCGGCGAGGACCTCTTATTGCCTCGATGACGTCAGACGGCGTTGCGTGGGAGTTGGGCAATTGTGACGTCCTCGTCGACGTGCAGAGCTGGGAAGAACATTTCCGTTGAATGCTGGCACACTGGGAGAATTCACTAGATGAGGAATCCACAGGTAGCTAGTGTATCCACCAGAAAAGGCGTTACCGAAGGTAAATGACTTGTTCTTTTGGGATGCTCAGTGGTGACAGCTACTGGTGCCTCTAGGGAATCCAAACCATATTTATCGCTGCTGGAGTGGCAGGCAGGGAATTCTTGATTTTCTTGAGAAAGTAGGTGCTGCTGCCTCACTGTGTTTCGGACCAAATTGGTTTTAATGAGGGCATGCACCAGCTACGTTTATACCAGTTTTGTGCTCATATTTGTATTTGATCTATCTGGGGGTGCAGTGGATCTGTTGGTGACCTGCTGCAGTGTATCAGTTTCCCTGCAACTTCAGTCCTTACTCCTGAAGGGCCCTCATTTTGTAATGGGACACCACTATGGCCTCTTTAATGAGTGTTGCCATTTCTTGTCATTGCTCAACAGCAGACAAAAAAATATATCTACTCAGGTCTGTCTTCCACCTCCTTTGATGAAGAGGAATTTCGTTGTGTAATTGTCTTGTAAGGCCTTTTCTTGTGGTCACAGGGTATGTAAAGACCGATGCCCATTAATTGGAAGAATTAATGCTGTTTACTACTGTTGGTAGGTGGAGGCCACAGTGGTGTTTTTTTATGCTGATAATGCATTCAACTCTCTTGAATGGCCCCTAACTTTTTCAAATATTCAGCCATATGGGGTTGAGCACTACCTTTATTAAATGGGTTTAACACTTTAACTTCACAGTTCACCTTTGACCATGTTGCACATTAACAATATACTCTCCCCACCTATAGACATACAATGCGGTACAAGGCAGAGATGCCCTTTGTCCCCGCTATTGTTTGCCATTGTAATAGAATCTATTGCTTGTACACTAGGGCAACACCATTCCGATCAAAGCCTTATCTTACAAATGCTCCATACAATTCTCTCTGTATGCTGATGACCTTGCCTTCTTTATCAAAGATCCAAATGTAATCCTGTCTTCTGTCGTAAGGGTCATGCGCCACATTGATGTAATCTTTGGGATAATGATTAATTATGATTAATCTACTATTTTTCCCTTAATCCATAATACACACCGGTGTGAACTGCAATACCTACTAGAGAAGTCCACCACCTCTGTCTGGTTGCTTGACACAAAACGGTTAGGCCCCTCCCCCCACCTCACACACACACACACACACACACACACACACACACACACACACACACACACAGCAGAATGTGATGCGGGCCCCTCAGTCTCCCTTATCTCACAGGAGTACAATGGCCTTGGGCCTAATGGAGGCCTCCTGAAGCACCCTCCTCCCCCGTCCACTACAGAGGCCTGCCTTACACTCCTGGCTCTGTCAAGCTTGAGATTCAGATCCATTCCAAAGCTAAAGCAATGTTGAGGGAGAACTATGGCAAAGCTACTGACAAACTATCTGGGCAGATAGAGTACTGGATAAAACTTCCCATAACTAAGATCGGTACACGTGCCCTCCTTAAATTTATTGTTGGGTCACAACTCTTGTACTATTTCAATAACGTTCCTAATTTTTCCAGCTACTCCTTTTTTCCCCACTTTCCATTCACTGCTAACCAGATTAATATGGGCAAGCAAACAAACAATTCAGGGTCAAATATTCCACTCTGGTCCTCCCATTTCTGGAAGGTAGTCTTGAAACACCAGATCCAATCCTATATTATAAGTGAATATGCATTTTATTGGCACCATCCTTCCTTGCCTCCTCAACACAGTTATAGAAGCAGACATAGCAGACCCTGTGCCACGCTGCACACCGTACTCTGCCAGGCAATGCCAAGAGATTAACCTGGCTATCCGCGTAGTGCATTTATTGCACTATTCGGCCAAATATTAAGGATTACAGCAGCTATTCTCTTCCCTACCTACCACTCATTGACAGTCCGTTAATCCTTCCCATGACTGAGCCCAAAGCAGGAATCCAGTTTAGACATGGAGTAGTTACTTCTGTAGGAAAGTATTCTTAATCGTCAATTTCTTTCACTTGAGGAGTTTCTAGAGACAATGACCACCATCGCTGAATGTTTTTCTTTACAATACGTTCAAAGGGATGTTATAGCAGCTCTTGATGGAGTTCTACATCACCTACTGGAATTGACACAACTTTCCCATCTCATTGTCGCTTCTGATGCTAAACAGCAGTCTCTGCACTTTACCACCTGCTAGTAAGAGCTGAGACCAATATCTTATTGAAGGTCAGTTTGAGATGGGAGAAATGGTTGGGCAAGAAGCTTGGGGATATGCAGTCGAGCTGCTGCTGTCAGCACACACAGAGGGGTTTCAGTGAATACTCAGCATAGAGCTGATTTCAAGTAGAGTTTATTCCTCCTGATGATAGATACAGCAGTTGCTTTCAAGCCCAGTCCACCTTTCTCCAGCCCAGCTCCTTCTGCCCCCAGCACTCCATTCCACCTCCATCTGGTAAAAGATTAAGAATTGAAAAATCATAATTGAATTATTAAGATATGTGTATATATATTGAGGTAGATTTGATTAGTTTAATTTATGGTATAAGGAGGAGTTAATAACATGTAGGAATTGTGGGTTTGAGTAAGTCATATTAATTTTAGTTATAGTGGTTATTGTAAGATTTCTATTTTAAGATGGCTGCCACTGTTTTTTTATAGTAAATGTAGTCCACTTTTTATGTTTATTATGTTAGTTATAATGGAAAGGGAAAAGGGTTTCTGAATATCTCTGTGATCAAGGGAGCAGAGTCTCCTGAAACGCGTTGGAGAATACAAGCTTTGTCTTTTTCTGTGCTTTTCTGCTTGAATAAAGAACACTGGGACTGTAGCAAGTAAGTGGCTGTGACATTGTCTTCTTTTCAAGAAGTATTTTGGATGATATATATATATATATATACACATATATATATATATATATATATATATATATATATAAAAAACACATATATGTACATGTATCTACATATACAATCAAACATATATACACCTCCTTATATACATACACACCCTAGGATATCTTGGTAAGACCAACCAGGCAACTGGGGGCGGGTGGGACCATGAGGAATCCACAGGTAGCTAGTGTATGCACCAGAAAAGGTGTTACTTAAGGTAAGTAACTTGTTCTTCTGATGGATACAACTACCTGTGGATTCCTCACCTAATGAATAGAGTCCCAAAGCAGTATCGCACTCAGTGACGGGTGCCTGAATGGTCACACCAAGAAATCCTGCAGCACGGACCGTGCAAAATGGCCATCCCTCCTAACCTCTGAATCCAAGCAATAATGCTTCGCAAAAGTATGGAGGGAAGCCCAAGTTGCGGCCTTACAACTATCAGCCACAGGAACACCTCTAGCCAAAGCCGAAGAGGCAGACTAAGCCCTGGTGGAATGGGCTCTAATTCTAACAGGAGGAACCTTCTTTGCCAAAGAATAACACATTTTTATGCAAAGAATGACCCACCTGGAAAGTGTTCTCTTGTGGACCGCCTTGCCCTTCCTCTTCCCCACGTTGCCGATGAAGAGCTGATCTTCCACTCGGAACTCTCTTGTTCTGTCAACGTAGAAGCTTAAAGGTCTTTTAGGGTCAAGTCGATGAACTTTCTCATCCTCTTTCGATGGATGGGGAGGAGGATAAAAGGATGAGAGCGTAATAAACTGCCCTAAATGGAAGTGTGTA
This sequence comes from Pleurodeles waltl, assembly GCF_031143425.1. NCBI lineage: Eukaryota > Metazoa > Chordata > Amphibia > Caudata > Salamandridae > Pleurodeles > Pleurodeles waltl. The sequence continues at coordinate 53,586,433 of NC_090441.1, read as the reverse complement.
ACAACCTTGGGAAGGAAAGCCGCCCTGGTCCTCAGCACCACTTTGTCCGCATGGAAGGAAGTGAAAGGGGGTTTAACGCTAAGCACATCACTCACTCGCCTAGCTGATGTGATGGCTACAAGAAAAACAGTTTTTAACACTAAAAACCTTAAGGGGCATGAATGTAAAGGCTCAAATGGTGAACTCATCAAGAATGTGAGTACTAAATTCAGATCCCATTGAGGCATAATAAAAGGAGAGGGAGGGAACTTATTAGTAAGACCTTTCAAGAACCTTACAACTATAGGGGATTTAAACAAAGAGGGTTGATCAGGAAGGCACAGAAAGGCCGACAGCGCCGACAAATAGCTCTTAACAGTCGCAACTGCACAACCCCTCTGCGCCAAGGACAACGCAAATAATAAAATGTCTGACAAATGGGCACGTAAGGGATCAATTTGGTTCTCTCCACACCAAGCCACAAATTTTGCTCATCTACCAGCATAGATTGATTTGGTGGAGTGTCCCCTGGCCGATAAAATAACGTCCACCACCTCTGGCGGGAGAGAAAAGGAACTCAGATTGCCCTGTTCAATCTCCAGGCATGCAGGTGCAGACTCTGGAGGTGGGGGTGTAGAACCTGCCCCTGCGATTGCGAGAGGAGGTCTGCCTTGAGAGGGAGACGGAGCGGAGGTCACAGTGAGAGTTGGAGAAGATCAATTCCACACCCTTTGTGGACAATCCGGAGCTATTAAAATGACTTGCACTCGGTCTTGGCGAATCTTACTCAGAACCCGAGGAATCAAGGGTATGGGGGGAAACGCGCAAAGCAAATGGCCGTGCCAGGGCTTCTGAAAAGCATCCCACAACGCCCCCTGCATCGGATACTGGAGGCTGCAGAACGACGGGCAGTGCGCATTCCCCTGAGTGGCAAAGAGGTCTACCTGAGGAAATCCCCACATCCGGAAGATACAAAGGATCAGATCCGGATGGAGACGCCACTCGTGATCGACTGAGAAGTGTTGACTGAGACTGTCCGCACGCATGTTTTAACTCCGGCCGGATGGTTTGCTACCACGCAAACTTGATGGTCCTGTGCCCAAGACCAAAGCAGTAGAGATTCTCTGCAGAGAAGGTACGACCCTACTCCTCCCCGCTTGTTTATGTACCACATCGCAGTAGTGCTGTCCGTCAGAACCTGGACCGACTGACCGCGAAGGGAGGGGAGGAAGGCCTTGAGAGCTAAACGTATCGCCCGCAATTTCAACAGATTGATGCGAAACATCTGTTCCACTGGAGACCAACTACCTTTGATCTCCAGGTCCCCCAGATGAGCTCCCCACCCTAAAGTGGAAGCATCCGTTATCACTGTGGTCACCCGAGGCGGCAGTGAAAATGGCCTTCCTTTGGTAAGATTGCTGTCCACAGCCCACCATCGTAGATTCGCTGCAGTGTCTCTGGGGATCTTTATCGACTCCTCGAGATCCCTTTGTGTTGAAACCACTGCCTGCGGAGGCACCACTGAAGAGCCCTCATGTGCCAGCGTGCATGAGTGACCAACAGAATGCATGAGGAGAACAGACGAAGGACCTTGAGGACTGGAACTACCGCTCCACTTAGAAATATTGAAATCAATGCCTGAATGTCCTGAATCCGCTGAGGCGGAGGAAAGGCCCGATTCAACGTTGTATCCAGTACAGCCCTGTAGGAAGTTGGCTCTGTATGTACTATTTCAAAGTAAGAAATAGCATGCACAGAGTCCAAGGGTTCCACTTAGAGGTAAGATAGTGGCAAAATTAGATAATTCTAATGCTCTATTTTGTGGTAGTGTGGTCGAGCAGTAGGCTTATCAGAGGGTAGTGTTAAGCATTTCTTGTACACACACAGGCAATAAATGAGGAACACACACTCAAAGACAATTCCAGGCCAATAGGTTTTCATAAAGAAAAATATATTTTCTTAGTTTATTTTTAAGAACCACAGGTTCAAGATTTACGAACAATACTTTAAATCAAAGGTATTTCACTCAGGTATCTTAGGAACTTTGAATTATCACAACAGCATGTACAGTTTTGGCAAAAATGGCAATAAGCTATTTTAAAAGTGGACACAGTGCAAAAATCACCAGTTCCTGGGGGAGGTAAGTAATTGTTAAGTTCACAGGTAAGTAAAACACTTACAGGGTTCAAAGTTGGGTCCAAGGTAGCCCACCATAGTGCAAACAGGCGTCAGGTTTTCAGTAGGAATCAATGGGGAGACCCGGGGGTCTCTTCAACGATGCAGGCAGGCACGGGGGCTCCTCGGGGTAGCCACCACCTGGGCTAGGTAGAGGGTCGCCTGGGGGTCACTCCTGCACTGGAGTTCAGTTCCTTCAGGTCCTGGGGGCTGCGGTGCAGTGTGGTTTCCAGGCATCGGGTTCCTTGAAGCAGGAGGTCGCGGTCAGGGGGAGCCTCTGGATTTCCTCTGCAGGCGTTGCTGTGAGGACTCAGGGGGGTCAACTCTGGCTACTCACTGGCTCGCAGTCGCCGGGGAGTCCTCCCTGTAGTGTTGGTTTTCCGCAGGTCAAGCCGGGGCCTTGGGTGCAGAGTGGAAAGTCTCACGCTTCCGGTGGGAAATGCGTGGTCTTTAAAAGTTGATTCTTTGTTGCAAAGTTGCAGGTTTGTTGAACAGGGCCACTGTTCTCGGGAGCTTCTTGGTCCTTTTAGATGCTGGGTAGTCCTCTGAGGCTTCAGAGGTCGCTGGACCCTGTGGGATGCGTCGCTGTTGCAGTTTTTCTCGAAGTGGGGAGACAGGCCAGTAGGGCTGGGGCCGAAGCAGTTGTCATCTCCGTCTTCTCTGCAGGGCTTCAGGTCAGCAGTCCTTCTTCTTCTTCTTAGTTTGCAGGAATCTAGTTTCCTAGGTTCTGGGGAGCCCCTAAATACTGAATTCAGGGGTGTGTTTAGGTCTGGGAGGGCAGTAGCCAATGGCTACACCCACTTTGTGCCTCCTCCCTGTGGGGAGGGGGGGCACATCCCTAATCCTATTGGGGGAAAAGTAAGAGTCACCTCAGCTCAGGACACCTTAGGGGCTGTCCTGACTGGGGAGTGACTCCTCCTTGTTTTTCTCATTAACTCCTCCAGCCTTGCCGCCAAAAGTGGGGGCAGTGGCTGGAGGGGCGGGCATCTCCACTAGCTGGGATGCCCTGTGGCGCTGTAACAAAGGGGGTGTATTTCACAATAAAATGTACACTGGCATCAGTGTGCATTTATTGTGCTGAGAAGTTTGATACCAAACTTCCCAGTTTTCAGGGTAGCCATTATGGTGCTGTGGAGTTCGTTTTTGACAAACTCCCAGACCATATACTCTTATGGCTACCCTGAACTTACAATGTCTAAGGTTTTGCTTAGACACACTAGGGGCATAGTGCTCATGCACCTATGCCCTCACCTGTGGTATAGTGCACCCTGCCTTAGGGCTGTAAGGCCTGCTAGAGGGGTGACTTTTCTATGCCATAGGCAGTGTGAGGTTGGCATGGCACTCTGAGGGGAGTGCCATGTCGACTTGGTCATTTTCTCCCCACCAGCACACACAAGCTGGCAAGCAGTGTGCATGTGCTGAGTGAGGGGTCCCCAGTGTGGCATAATACATGCTGCAGCCCTTAGAGACCTCCCTGGCATCAGGGCCCTTGGTACCAGGGGTACCAGTTACAAGGGACTTACCTAGGTGCCAGGGTTGTGCCAATAGTGAAGACAAAGGTGCAGTTTAGGGAAAGAACACTGGTGCTGGGGCCTGGTTAGCAGGGTCCCAGCACACTTTCAAATCATAACTTGGCATCAGCAAAGACAAAAAGTCAGGGGGTAACCATGCCAAGGAGGCATTTCCTTACTAGCCCCTATGAACAGGAGGCATTGAGAGAGCTCCAGGTGAGATTTGAGCACGTTTACCGAAAAGCCCAGATCGAACAACAACTGGGTTGTCATCTGAAGGTGAAGCAACACGAGCTCTGGAGACTTGGCTTTGATCAACCAATCGTCCAGGTAAGGGAATACTGCTATCCCCTTCCTCCTGAGATGCACTGCAACCACCGCCATCACCTTCGTGAAGACTCGAGGCGCGGAAGAGACCAAAAAGAAGGACTGTAAAAGTGTTGCGACCCCACCACAAACCAGAGATACTTCCTGTGCGACTTGAGAATGGGGATGTGAAAGTAAGCATCCTGCAAGTCGTCAGACACCATCCAATCTTCTTCATTCAACGCCAAAAGCACCTGCGCTAGGGTCATCATTTTCAACTTCTCCTGCTTGAGGAACCAGTTCAAAACCCTCAGGTCCAGGATAGGCCTCAACTGACCATCCTTCTTGGGGATCAGGAAATATCTCGAATAACAAGCCTGACCCTTTTCCTGCTCTGGAACAAACTCCACTTCACCTTTTGATAATAGGGTCTGAACTTCCTGTTGCAACAACAGGAGATGGTCTTCTGTGCAAAAGGAGGGACGCGGAGGGATGGCAGGAGGAAACTCCCGAAAGGGAAGTAAGTGCATAACCTTTCTCCACAATATTGATGACCCAGGAATCCGATGTGATCAGCTTCCACATGCAGAGAAAATGAAACAACCTTCCCCCTACAGGAGAAGTATGGGATGGAATGGACGGAGGACTAAGGCTGCTTTCCCTGTTGCACCCCCCCGAGGAAGAGGCAGGGTGCTGTTGGGTGGCTCCTCTGGTTCGAACTCTACCCCTCCCTCTAAATGACCTATAGGCCTGCAGGCTGGAGTCTCCCCCGAAAGGAAGAACCTAGTCCAAACCCCCTGAACCTTCTGAATGACCTGAACGGGGTGGTAGTTGAAGCCTGCAAACCTAGGGACTTAGCCGTAGCCCTGCTCTCTTTGAAGCGCTCTAAGGCAGAGTCAGCTTTCAAACCAAATAGCTTATCTCCATCAAATGGCAAGTCTAAAAGAGTTGTTTGCACATCAGATGAAAAACCAGACGATCTCAGCCAAGCATGTCTCCTGGTTGCAATGGATGTCCCCATCGCTCTGGCCACCGAATCCGCAGTATCTAACCCTGACTGAATGACCTGAGTCGCTGCCGCTTGTGCATCAGCCAAAAGATCCCGCATGTCCTGGGGCAAATCTGGCATCTCAGCCTTAGCTGCATCCATCAAGGCATGGATATATCTTCCTAACACACAAGTCGCGTTAGCCGACTTCAGGGCCATACTGCAAGATGAAAAGATCTTCTTGGCCGACTGCTCCATCCTTTTAGACTCCCTGTCTTATGCAGCCCCAGGGAACGAACCAGGAGCTGAGCGCGAGGAGCAGGATTTCTGAACCACCAGACTAGGAGTCGGATGCTTAGAGAGGAAGCCCGGGTCCACAGGAGCCACTCTGTATCTCCTCGTCACTGATCTTCTAACTGCAGTTGAAGACACTGGTTTCCTCCATACCTCAAGAATCGGTTCAGTGAGAGCCTCATTAAAAGGCAGGAGCAGCTCTGCAGCAGCCGAAGCCGGATGTGACACCTCTGTGAGGATATTGGTTTTCACCTCAGCTGCAGGTAACAGGAGATCTAAAAAGTCTGCTGCCTTCCTCACCACTGAGTGGAATGAAGCAGCTTCCTCAGTGAACTCGCCTGGGGATGCTAAGTCCCACTCTGGGGAAGTATTGAGACCGCTGGCAGAGTCCAAACCCTGAAAGTCCCCCAGGCACTCTGCGATCTCGCCTTCCTCTAGGAGCCGTCTCTGAAACTCCTGCTCCTCCAACAGTCTGAGAGCCTTCCTCCTCGAGCGCAACCTGGCCTCTATCCTCGGCGTCGATAAAGAATTAGCCGACGCCGACGACCTAGGCCGACACTGATATTCAGATTCTTCCGACGCCGGATCCATCGGCGCCATGAGAAGGCAAGCCCTCTTCGTCGGCGTCGATTGGAGTCATGGCGAAGTCAACGGCACCACTGAATCAGCTGAAACCACCGGTGTCGAAGGTCTTCTCGGCGACGTCAAAGGCACCGGTGCCGGACCAGCACCTTCTACCGGGCAGAAGGGCATAAAAGGCGTCGCCTTGTATGAAGCCGGAACGCCCAGACCAAAAGCTAATGGACCTGAGGGACCAGCCGGTGCACCGGCAGGAGCCATGGAGCTGAAGATGCTGTACATCGTGTTTAAGAAGGCCGCCGGATTCGCACCCGGAGCCGGGAAAGCAGGATACCCCTGCGGCGTCGTGCTGACTGCGATGTCGGCACTGGATCCGGCACCTCTGATTGTGCAGGCGAGAAGGCAGGACTCTGGCGAGGCTCGTCCACCTCAAAAACAGACGGCGCCGGAGAAGCCTGAGGACTTTGAGGCTGTGGCGTCACTGTCGGGCTGACCTCCCACGTCGTACGACGCCGAGCAGATGGAGACCTCGAACAAGATTGATCTTTCCCCGAACGACAACGGGAATCATGCCGATGCCGAGAGTCATGACGATGCCCTCTCTTATGTGAAGATTTCGAAGAAGACCTCCGATGTGCGTTTTCCTTCTTCTTCGATTTAGCCAAAAACAGCTTGGCTTCACGCTCCTTCAACACCTTTGGGTTAATCTGTTGACACAAACCACACTCTTCGACGTCGTGCTCTGAGCTCAAGCACCATAAACAGTCATTATGCGGGTCCGTCACCGACATACGGCCCCCGCATTCCCTACAAGGCTTGAAGCCGGACTTCCGAGGTGGAGACATTTTAACTAGAAAGTATTTCTTCCGAGAAACAGTAGCTCCCCAAGAGCCAGGAGAAAAAAACGTTACTCGAAGGCACGGAAAAAAAGGAAGTGACGTCAGCACGCCGGTGAGGACCTCTTATTGCCTCAATGACGTCAGACAGCATTGCGTAGGAGTCGGGCAATTGTGACTGCCTCGTCGACGTGCAGAGCTGGGAAGAAAATTTCCATCGAATGCTGGCGCATTGGGAGAATTCATTAGGTGAGGAATCCACAGGTAGTTTTATCCATCAGAATGGGGTGCTAGCTTCGGCCGGGATTTAGGCCACCTACCTAATTTTTGTGAAATGGTTTAATATTACCCACAAAATAAAAGGCACAGAATATAGCCAAATATAGCCGAATATAGCCAAAATGTTTATTACTAATTAATTTAAAAAAACAAAAAATAAAAAACAAGCACAGACCATACAACTGCTGCGCTATATATCCCGTCAAATCACAAGCTTCTTAACAGCTTTGGGGCTGCTGGCTCACTGACCCAGTCGGCTCAAGAGCCAACACTTGCGTTTTTTTTTTTTTTACTCACCATCTGCTTGCTTGCCCCCTAACAGTGGGTAAACCACAGCACACACTGAATCGACAATCACAATCTTCACTGGCCCCAAGGAGCTTGTCACCTGCAAGACACACTTGATTAAGAAACAGTGACACACACTCACAGACTTAAGCATATCAATCAATACCTGGTTTTAAAGAACAGCCTACCCCCATTCAAGACAGAGCACAGTAGGCTTGACTCAACATACACGTAGGGCAATATTCCATGGCTATGTCCTGTACCAAATATGCTCCTAAACCTATGAGAGCCATTCCTATAAGTTTGAAAACATACCCACTGCAATAAACCAATATAGCAAATACCATGTTAAGTGCAGCAATACGATTCTGAAATGGAGAAGACAGTTAGGTGGTCACAGAAATGTAATGTCCAGTAGCGGAGCCTAAATTCCAGTCTAACCTGACTTCCCTTCCCTGACTGATGATATTCAAGGGGCAGCTAGCTGTTTCATTTGGAAGGCTTTAGGTCACCGTATGAAGACAGACTTGAACTGCCTGACAACTACTTCTTTACCCTCAAACCCTTTCACATGAAGACCAGAATGGGACCTGTAATCTACTGATTCTAACTTAAATTCAGGAGTATGTACAAATGCAGTTCAGGCTTTGCTGTCTGTTTACCTGAACCAGGGATGCAAGGGTGGACCAGATAACCCTTTTTTCTCTCTGTATATTGTGACACTGAAGGCCCCTGTTCTTATGGATTGCTATGGCTCACCTAATTAAGTGCCGCAAAAATAAATGAAAAAGCGAGCAGATTTATCACAGCCAAGCTTGCTTATTCTTTGCACATGTTTGGAGAGTGGTATCATTCCGGACAGCTGACGTATAAAGCTTTTTAAGCATTTCAACAGTGAATATTAATGAGATTTTAGTTTGTGTGGTTATGCAAGAACAGTGATCGGTCTAGAACAAAAATAGATGAACCACCAAATATTTCAGTACCACAGAACACAAATAAATAGTATACTATATATCCTTGCAAACAATGTGGGCAATCTAACCACTTTCAATTACAGTGAGATGGTCTTATATTTAGGTCACAGTTATGGTTTATGTTACAGTAGCTCACAAAATGACCCCACGTCAGATGCGTAATGAGATCTGTATGGAGTGGCGGTTAAAACTGTGCTCTTTATAAAAACGTATTTGCTTTGCTTGTTTACACGACACTGAATATTATACACTAAACCAAGGAAACCACTAAACCAGGATACCAAATAATTTCCACTGCTGCAGATGTTTTTGACATTGAATATATGGTATCAATGCGCTTGTATTGTTCTGCAGAAACAAACCTATTTTAGAGACACACTTTGCAGAATATCTCTCTGACCTCAAGAAGATGTGATATTGAAAAAATAATTATTTTACCTCACTGTGGTACAGGGTATTTATATTATTGAGACATTTCTACCGCCCTTGACTTCTCCATCAATATAATTCCATATCACACGGAAAACAGCTCAGCTTCAAATCAACTGTACAATTTTGAGGGACAGAATGCCATGTATGTGTAATTTCTATGGCATGGTTGAAAGGTGGGAGTAAAAAATGGGCAACTGGTGAAGCCAGGATAGGATATACCTGCTGAGACAGGCTCCAGCGCAAGTCCTGTAATGCATCCAGCATCTTGTATATGTCAAAAACCCGTACAACCTCAATCCTCTGCATTGCTTCTGCCTAAAACAAAAAAACAAAAAAAAGATGTAGTGAGCTGTCCCATCACCCCAATGTAGATAGATAAAATCAGAACTTGGAATAGAGTTGTGCAAGAAACTGGAAAGTGGCCATGATACTTTGAAGGAGATATTGGGCAGCAGCCATATATGGTCAGGCATCAACTGGGAAAGGCTTGAAGACACCATGTCAACATAGCCATTACTTTACAGTGGGGAGAAATGGGCTATAAAGTTCAGCCACTAAACACCTCTTGCTCACACTGAAAGAAACAGGCAAGAGTGCAAGCTCAGTTTTCAGCAATCACTATCTCTTCTCAGAACTAAGGGGGAACCGACACAAAGGGCACAACTATGTGCTACTTTACTATTTCATACCCCATTTCTTAAATATCTGTGTAAACCTATTCAATCATTCATGCATTTTTTTTGCTTGAACCACCTTTCATTGAGCTCTTAAAGATAAGCAGTTTTTCAAGGGAAATTTTCAATCAGCTGCTTTGATAAGTTATTAGCACATAATAAATAGAGTGACAAAATCCAGAAACAGAGAATGTGCTTGTTTGAGTTTCTGACAAGGGGAAAATGCTTGTGATAGTCTGAGGGAGTAAGTGATATGATAAAACAAAACAAAGACTGCAAGCAGGATAAAAACCCTGTAAGAGATTAGCGAGACAAATGAGTAGCCCAGTAGGCACACTATAATCAGGGAAATAATTACAACAGACAGTACATGCACAGAAGCTATACACTAACTCTCCTTTGATGGCAACTGCCAACTACAGTCATGACGGGACACTGGAGGTTTGGATGACTTCCTGAGGGGCTGCCGCTAAGGTAGGAAAGTGGAGACCAGGAAAAGAGCCCATGATGAGAGAGAAATGTCAGCCACTCATTGTGGCAAACCAAGGGCAGGTCTTCCCTTTAAAATGGGCGGGGCATTCGAGAGGGAAGAGACGCCTCCTTCCAATCAGAACACAGCAGATACCATACCAGGCATCCAATACCTTGACAAACCTGACCAGGCAGGGGGGTAGTGGATAGAAGCTCTACGAATATAATCCTCCCAGACACAATCCCCAGTGGGGAATCGTTGGGAGACCAGAACAGAGCCTCTAATTCACCTATTTCCATCTCCAAGCGAGTGGGATGGAGAAAAGGGGGAAAGGAAGACAGAGAAAGTGGTGCCATAAAGGGGAGGGCAACTGGTGATCACAAAAGAGCCCAACTGCCCCTATTTCCTCCTTCCAGGTACCTAAATCCAGTGAGGTTAGTAGACCCTAGACTTCAAGCTGGAAACATAATGTACTATCTGGCACTCTGGGGCAACTGTGTAAGATAAGTGAGGGAATAGTATAATGTCTGAATACTTTGGATGTTACTACCAGGATGCACAACAACAAGAGACAAGCAGGTCATATCCTACTTACAATGGAACTAGACGAAATAAGTAACTCTAGTAGTTTGGACTAGGAAAAAATATAAATACTTCCAAATGAAAGCCACATATATCCTTGCTGATGAACTTACAATGAAATGCTATACTTCTTAACATAACTGACATGTTGTTGTCCTAGCTTAATTCCACTTTCCTTAATGCATATGAGGAGGAAGTTCTCTTCCTTATGTCTAACCTAGGGTTCTTTTGGGTGTACCTGGAAGTGTGGTGTGAAAGCAGAGTTCTATCACGTATGCAAAACCCACACCCGCCTTCAGATTTTTCCATCTGGACCTCTACCTTTGTCCTACGATGGATTAAAGAGGAGGGGAATGCGAGGGAAGATGGTCAGAGATGTGTGTGTGAGAATCAAGATGCTGCAAGAGCCACTAGTTAGAGTCAACATTTCTGTTTAAAGGTGGGCAGGAATTTGTCACTAGGTAAAAAAAAATGCTCCTTACACCAAGAGTTTTCTAACCTATCGCCAAGATCCATAGAAAAGATGAATTCTTGCTTGGTTCTCCTTAATGGATTATTTACTACAGGTAAGAGTGTCAGAAAGTTGAGAAAACATCGAAGGACTATTTGTGAAATTAAGCACTGACACAATCAACTGAAATGATACTTACTGGTGACATCTCTTTTGATCTACACTGACACGTTTTAAAACTTGCACAGCCAACTCAGTGTTCATTCCACTAGTAGTCAGTAAATTGGAGTACCATTACATTGGGTTATAGTAATATCTGTTATTTGCACTACTTAGAAACTGTAGCAGTCGTTGTTGAAGTGAAACATTAGTAGTAATAATTGTGTGTACTTAGTAGCATGAGCCTGTTCCCCTCTCCCCAATTACAATGCTGCAAGTAAGACTGCTAGTGCAGTGCAGTTTTGCTGGTAGGGTTGGGTAATGTAGTGTGCTCCATTCCTACAGGCTCAGTGGTAGCTGAATGCAGGCTGCATACCCATCTACATAGGTAGGCACTGCATATGCATTTGTCAGAGGAAATGAGGTGCATGAGAATCAAAGTTTTAAAGCAGATACACTTTGATGAAGCCTGAAGGAATACTTTAATGAAATCAGAAACAGGAGGGACTACCTGTATTGTCTCATCCACAGGTGTAAGTTATGTCGGACAGTGTAGCTGAGATGCCACCTCAATAAGTTAACATCAAAAGAGTAATAGGGTCATTTAGACCCTAGTGGACAGTGTTGGAGTGTAGTTTTTCTAATAAATATTAACATGAAATGCTTGCGAAAGTAATGTATAATGAAACTGCATAGAAAACGTGATAGAAGAAAATGAATGTGTTATTAATGTATGTGTTTGAATTGTGCCCACGGGGAGTGGCCACCAATGTATACGATGATTAATGAAGATGATTAATAATGCATTAATAGTGTACTAATATATGATTTTATATTAGCATTAAGAATCTTGTATTAAGGTTTTGCTGAATTAATCACTAGGCCTTAGTTAGCAAGGGTCTGGGCCTAGTTGCCTGGTCTCATATTAAATGTGTTTTTTCTAACGTGCACTGTTCTGTCTTGCTGAAGGACATCAAACTGTACTTTTCCAGAAGTTAGAGGTGTGTGTGTAACCGTAGTAAATTCTTTCTCATGAGATCCGACTTGCTCAAGGAGACATTCTTGCCGAATGCAACAGTGTAATTCGCAACAGGTACAAGGTCGCCCAAACTGGTAAAGACAATGGAGCTACTGACAAACGAGGAGTGTAACTTTTCCTACCTGACATTCTAACATGTTGAAGACGTAAAACACAGGAGCCAATAAACTGCATGAGAACTGTTTTAAGTGAAAATTCTAGTAAGGTGATCAACAGACTACTGGATAGAGATAATGATGCACCAAATACTAACCAATTGGAAATTAGAAACTTGTCTGGCAAATTCAATTTAACGACGTGTTACAAGGAGAAATCAGCCATTGCATGCCTTTATCCTGCCACTCTTACTCAGCCATTTTCTTGTCTCTTACTGAGACATTAGAGGGACACTCTTAGGGTTGCTCTGATATTCTGACTTAGTCCTTGCTATTGATACTTTAAACCATCCTCATTTTGTCTTACCCGATGCTTACTTCTCCTCCTTATGAGGGAAGTATTCCTACTTACCCTATTCTGCCGAGACTTTGCTGTTCTATCCTGGCTGATGGTGGATCGACTGCTGTCCTGAGGACGAAGATTGATTCTGTATGCTGATCCATTATGGAGGATAACTATATGATGATGAAATTGAAATTGTCTATTTGCCTTTTCTTTCTAGGTACCAACTGCTGTTTGATAGAGACCATAGTTAGATGTTTTCTAAATTTTGTGTTACAAAATTGTTTTGCATGAAGCCCAACATGCCGATGCTAATCAGAGGTTAGATAAGGAGTCCACTAAAATGAATGCAAATAGACAAATGACTGGATCTTTGCTTTGTTGAATAACGTGTGTAAAGAAATGGCTCCCTGTTGCAGTTACCCCCCACTTTTTGCCTGATACTGATGCTGACTTGACTGAGAAGTGTGCTGGGACCCTGCTAACCAGGCCCCAGCACCAGTGTTCTTTCACCTAAAATATACTTTTGATTCCACAATTGGTACACCCTGGCATCCAGATAAGTCCCTTGTAACTGGTACCCCTGGTACCAAGGGCCCTGATGCCAGGGAAGGTCTCTAAGGGCTGCAGCATATCTTATGCCACCCTGGGGACCCCTCACTCAGCCCAGACACACTGCTTGCCAGCTTGTGTGTGCTGATGAGAACAAAACGAGTAAGTCGACATGGCACTCCCCTCAGGGTGCCATGCCAACCTCACACTGCCTATGCAGTATAGATAAGTCACCCCTCTAGTAGGCCTTACAGCCCTAAGGCAGGGTGCACTATACCATAGGTGAGGGCACCAGTGCATGAGCACTATGCCCCTACAGTGTCTAAGCAAAACCTTAGACATTGTAAGTGCAGGGTAGCCATAAGAGTATATGGTCTGGGAGTCTGTCAAATACGAACTCCACAGCTCCATAATGGCTACACTGAATACTGGGAAGTTTAGTATCAAACTTCTCAGAATAATAAACCCACACTGATACCAGTGTTGGATTTATTAAAAAATGCACACAGAGAGCATCTTAGAGATACCCCCTGTATTTTACCCAATTGTTCAGTGCAGGACTGACTGGTCTGTGCCAGCCTGCTGCTGAGAGACGAGTGTCTGACCTCATGCGGTGAGAGCCTTTGTGCTCTCTGAGGACAGAAACAAAGCCTGCTCTGGGTGGAGGTGCTTCACACCTCCCCCCTGCAGGAACTGTAACACCTAGCAGTGAGCTTCAAAGGCTCAAGCTTCGTGTTACAATGCCCCAGGGCACTCCAGCTAGTGGAGATGCCCGCCCCCTGGACACAGCCCCCACTTTTGGCAGCAAGCCAGGAAAAATAATGAGAATAACAAGGAGGAGTCACTGGCCAGTCAGGACAGCCCCTAAGGTGTCCTGAGCTGAGGTGACTCTGACTTTTAGAAATCCTCCATCTTGTAGAAGGAGGATTCCCCCAATAGGGATAGGAATGTGACCCCCTCCCCTTGGGAGGAGGCACAAAGAGGGTGTACCCACCCTCAGGGCTAGTAGCCATTGGCTACTAACCCCCCAGACCTAAACACGCCCTTAAATTTAGTATTTAAGGGCTTCCCTGAACCTAAAGATTTAGATTCCTGAAACTACAAGAAGAAGAGGACTGCTGAGCTGAAAAACCCCTGCAGAGGAAGAACAGAAGACACCAACTGCTTTGGCTCCAGACTTACCGGCCTGTCTCCTGCCTTCCAAAGAAACCTGCTCCAGCGACGCTTTCCAAGGGACCAGCGACCTCTGAATCCTCTGAGGACTGCCCTGCTTCGAGAAAGACAAGAAACTCCCGAGGACAGCGGCCCTGCTCCAAAAGAACTGCAACTTTGTTTCAAGTAGCAGATTTAAAGACCCCTGCAACTCCCCGCAAGAAGCGTGAGACTTGCAACACTGCACCCGGCGACCCCAACTCGACTGGTGGAGAAACAACGCTTCAGGGAGGACCCTCCGGCGACTCTACGACTGTGAGTAACCAAAGTTGTCCCCCCCTGAGCCCCCACAGCGACGCCTGCAGAGGGAATCCCGAGGCTCCCCCTGACCGCGACTGCCTGAACTCCATTTCCCGACGGCTGGAAAAGACCCTGCACCCGCAGCCCCCAGCACCTAAAGGAACGGAACTCCTGTGCAGGAGTGACCCCCAGGAGGCTCTCTCCCTTGCCCAGGTGGTGGCTACCCCGAGGAGCCCCCCCCTTGCCTGCCTGCAACGCTGAAGAGATCCCTTGATCTCTCATTGAAAACCATTACAAACCCGACGCGTGTTTGCACACTGCACCCGGCCGCCCCCGCGCTGCTGAGGGTGTACTTTTTGTGCTGACCTGTGTCCCCCCCGGTGCCCTACAAAACCCCCCTGGTCTGCCCTCCGAAGACGCGGGTACTTACCTGCTGGCAGACTGGAACCGGGGCACCCCCTTCTCTCCATTGAAGCCTATGCGTTTTGGGCACCTCTTTGACCTCTGCACCTGACCGGCCCTGAGCTGCTGGTGTGGTAACTTTGGGGTTGCTCTGAACCCCCAACGGTGGGCTACCTTGGACCAAAAACTGAAACCTGTAAGTGACTTACTTACCTGTGAAAACTAACATTACTTTACCTCCCCCAGGAACTGTGAAAATTGCACTAAGTGTCCACTTTTAAAACAGCTTATTGTGTTTTATGTGAAAAGTATACATGCTAATGAAATGATTCAAAGTTCCTAAAATACTTACCTGCAATACCTTTCAAATGAGATATTACATGTAAAATTTGAATCTGTGGTTCTTAAAATAAACTAAGAAAAGATATTTTTCTATAACAAAACCTATTGGCTGGATTTGTCTCAGTGTGTGTTCCTCATTTATTGCCTGTGTGTATGTACAACAAATGCTTAACACTACTCCTTTGATAAGCCTACTGCTCGACCACACTACCACAAAATAGAGCATTAGTATTATCTCTTTTTGCCACTATCTTACCTCTAAGGGGAACCCTTGGACTCTGTGCATGCTATTCCTTACTTTGAAATAGCACATACAGAGCCAACTTCCTACATTGGTGGATCAGCGGTGGGGTACAAGACTTTGCATTTGCTGGACTACTCAGC
Organism: Pleurodeles waltl; assembly: GCF_031143425.1. Lineage (NCBI taxonomy): Eukaryota > Metazoa > Chordata > Amphibia > Caudata > Salamandridae > Pleurodeles > Pleurodeles waltl. Next base: position 53,570,842 of record NC_090441.1, on the reverse strand, counting down.
CAATACCTGATCACACGACAAATTCCAAAAATTGTCATTAGAAATTGTTTTTGCAATTTGAAATTTTTCTAAATTCTTAAAAGACCTGCTAGGGCCTTGTGTTAGATCCTGTTTAGCATTCCTTTTAGAGTTTAAAAGTTTGGTAAAAGTTTGAATTAGATCCTAGAACTAGTTTTAGTTTCTTAAAAAGGATTCCAACTTTTAGAAGCATAATGTCTAATACAGATGTGAATGTGGTGGAACTCGACACCACACCTTACCTCCATCTACAGATGAGAGAGCTAAGGTCACTCTGTAAACTAAAGAAAATAGCAATGGGCTCCAGACCTTCCAAACTACAGCTCCAGGAGCTGTTGGCAGAGTTTGAAAGAGCCAACCTCTCTGAGGATGGCAACACAGAGGATGAGTATAGTGACTTGGAGGGTGATTCCCCCCCACCAGTCCTATCTAGGGAGGACAGGGCCTCTCAAGCCCTGACTCCACAAATCATAGTCAGAGATGCTGGTTCCCTCACAGGAGGGACCAACCTCTCTGAAATCACTGAGGATAACTCCAGTGAAGAGGACATCCAGTTAGCCAGGATGGCCAAAAGATTGGCTTTGGAAAGACAGATCCTAGCCATAGAAAGGGAAAGACAAGAGATGGGCCTAGGACCCATCAATGGTGGCAGCAACATAAATAGGGTCAGAGATTCTCCTGACATGTTGAAAATCCCTAAAGGGATTGTAACTAAATATGAAGATGGTGATGACATCACCAAATGGTTCACAGCTTTTGAGAGGGCTTGTGTAGCCAGAAAAGTGAACAAATCTCACTGGGGTGCTCTCCTTTGGGAAATGTTCACTGGAAAGTGTAGGGATAGACTCCTCACACTCTCTGGAAAAGATGCAGAATCTTATGACCTCATGAAGGGTACCCTGATTGAGGGCTTTGGATTCTCCACTGAGGAGTATAGAATTAGGTTCAGGGGGGCTCAAAAATCCTCGAGCCAGACCTGGGTTGATTTTATTGACTACTCAGTAAAAACACTGGATGGTTGGGTAACTGGAAATTAAGTGCATGACTATGTTGGGCTTTATAATTTGTTTATGAAAGAACACATTTTAAGTAACTGCTTCAATTAAAAGTTGCATCAGTATCTGGTAGACCTAGGTCCAATTTCTCCCCAAGAATTGGGAAAGAAGGCAGACCACTGGGTCAAGACTAGGGTAACCAAAACTTCCACTGGGGGTGACCAAAAGAAAGGGGTTACAAAACCTCCTCAGGAGAAAGTGGGTGACACTAGAGACAAAGAAAAAGATTCCTCTGTAGGCCCCCAAAAACCAGACCAGGTGGGTGGGCCCCGAGACACAACCCAAAACAAAGGTGGGTAGCAGGGTAAGAACTGGGATGCCACTAAGGCATGGTGCCATAATTGTAGACAGACAGGGCACCACACCAAGGACACTTCTTGTCCCAAAAACAAACCCCCTAGCAAAATCCCAGGGGTGACCAGTGTAGCCATTGGGGATGACTCCTCAGATGAGGAGGTCTTCATAGCCTTCAACTGGAAAAAGGGCCCAACAGGTGAGTTGGAGATTCCAGAGGGAAGTAGACACTTCCACCACCTACTGGTGAATGGAATCCCAGCCACTGCCCTGAGAGACACTTGTGCCAGTCACACTATTGTGCATGACAGGCTGGTGTTCTCAAACCAGTACATTCCAGGTGAGACTGCCAGAGTAAGAGTTAGCCCAGACAGGGTCACTGATAGGCCTGTGGCTTTTGTGCCCATAGAAGTGGGTGGGACTTTTAGCTGGAGAAGGGTGGTAGTCAGTACAGACCTCCCCCTTGATTGTCTCCTTGGAAATGACTACCCAGAGGTTAGTCAGAGCCCAAGAGAGGAACTGGTCCAGTGCCAGTCCTCTCCCAAGGATTCTGGAGTTCCTGCCTCTGCAGTAAATGCAAGTAGGCCCCAGAAGAAAAAGAAAATGAAACAGAGTAGGAAAGGTGGACAACCTTTAGCCAAGGTTCCAGCAAGCCAAGGAGATTCTGCTCCAGTAGGGGAGAACTCCAAAAATGGCTCTGATAAAGTCCAACCTGACCCACAAGAAGTCCTGGCTAGTCAGGCAACTGTTAAGTCTGAGTGGGTGGCCCCTCAGCTAACAGAAGAAAGAGTGGAAGAAGGGTGTTTACTACAAGATGTGGTAACCCCCCACTCTAATACAGCAGACAGGCACCCTGAACCCAAAGAAGCCTGTAACTTAGCCCCTTCCCTTGTAGGTGAAGAGCTAAAGGTGTGGTTCTGGGCACTGACAGCTGTCAGTGGCCTCTGCTGGGTGTTAGCCTTTATGGCTGCACTATCCTTGGCATGGTGGTCAGACCCCATGCCAAATAGCAAGTTAGGCCCCCTGACCCTGTTGGTCATGGTGGGTTTACTCCAGCTCTGGGTAGCCTCTTTGGGTAAGCTAGGGGTGACCCTGGCTAAGATAAGATTAGCAGAGGTGGATACCTCTAACCCCAAAATAGAGAGAATGGGTGAAGACATTAAAAGCACAGACAAGAGGCAGTTCAGATTAGGTCCTATCACTGTGGAAGTGGGTCAGTTCCCCAGAGGGAATGACCTGGACAGGAGGATGTAAGGCAGAGTAGGCCCTGCAACAAACCAGCCTATTTCCTCTACTCTTCCTCGCCTGACAGACTAGGAAGACTCTCCCAGCTTTGGCTGAGTCTCCTGGCCTGTGGGCTGGGGGGGGGGGGGCGTGTGTAAAGAAATGGCTCCCTGTTGCAGTTACCCCCCACTTTTTGCATGATACTGATGCTGACTTGACTGAGAAGTGTGCTGGGACCCTGCTAACCAGGCCCCAGCACCAGTGTTCTTTCACCTAAAATATACTTTTGATTCCACAATTGGTACACCCTGGCATCCAGATAAGTCCCTTGTAACTGGTACCCCTGGTACCAAGGGCCCTGATGCCAGGGAAGGTCTCTAAGGGCTGCAGCATATCTTATGCCACCCTGGGGACCCCTCACTCAGCCCAGACACACTGCTTGCCAGCTTGTGTGTGCTGATGAGAACAAAACGAGTAAGTCGACATGGCACTCCCCTCAGGGTGCCATGCCAACCTCACACTGCCTATGCAGTATAGATAAGTCACCCCTCTAGTAGGCCTTACAGCCCTAAGGCAGGGTGCACTATACCATAGGTGAGGGCACCAGTGCATGAGCACTATGCCCCTACAGTGTCTAAGCAAAACCTTAGACATTGTAAGTGCAGGGTAGCCATAAGAGTATATGGTCTGGGAGTCTGTCAAATACGAACTCCACAGCTCCATAATGGCTACACTGAATACTGGGAAGTTTAGTATCAAACTTCTCAGAATAATAAACCCACACTGATACCAGTGTTGGATTTATTAAAAAATGCACACAGAGAGCATCTTAGAGATACCCCCTGTATTTTACCCAATTGTTCAGTGCAGGACTGACTGGTCTGTGCCAGCCTGCTGCTGAGAGACGAGTGTCTGACCTCATGCGGTGAGAGCCTTTGTGATCTCCGAGGACAGAAACAAAGCCTGCTCTGGGTGGAGGTGCTTCACACCTCCCCCCTGCAGGAACTGTAAACCTAGCAGTGAGCTTCAAAGGCTCAAGCTTCGTGTTACAATGCCCCAGGGCACTCCAGCTAGTGGAGATGCCCGCCCCCTGGACACAGCCCCCACTTTTGGCGGCAAGTCCAGGAGAAATAATGAGAATAACAAGGAGGAGTCACTGGCCAGTCAGGACAGCCCCTAAGGTGTCCTGAGCTGAGGTGACTCTGACTTTTAGAAATCCTCCATCTTGTAGAAGGAGGATTCCCCCAATAGGGATAGGAATGTGACCCCCTCCCCTTGGGAGGAGGCACAAAGAGGGTGTACCCACCCTCAGGGCTAGTAGCCATTGGCTACTAACCCCCCAGACCTAAACACGCCCTTAAATTTAGTATTTAAGGGCTTCCCTGAACCTAAAGATTTAGATTCCTGAAACTACAAGAAGAAGAGGACTGCTGAGCTGAAAAACCCCTGCAGAGGAAGAACAGAAGACACCAACTGCTTTGGCTCCAGACTTACCGGCCTGTCTCCTGCCTTCCAAAGAAACCTGCTCCAGCGACGCTTTCCAAGGGACCAGCGACCTCTGAATCCTCTGAGGACTGCCCTGCTTCGAGAAAGACAAGAAACTCCCGAGGACAGCGGCCCTGCTCCAAAAGAACTGCAACTTTGTTTCAAGTAGCAGATTTAAAGACCCCTGCAACTCCCCGCAAGAAGCGTGAGACTTGCAACACTGCACCCGGCGACCCCGACTCGACTGGTGGAGAAACAACGCTTCAGGGAGGACCCTCCGGCGACTCTACGACTGTGAGTAACCAAAGTTGTCCCCCCCTGAGCCCCCACAGCGACGCCTGCAGAGGGAATCCCGAGGCTCCCCCTGACCGCGACTGCCTGAACTCCATTTCCCGACGGCTGGAAAAGACCCTGCACCCGCAGCCCCCAGCACCTAAAGGAACGGAACTCCTGTGCAGGAGTGACCCACAGGAGGCCCTCTCCCTTGCCCAGGTGGTGGCTACCCCGAGGAGCCCCCCCCTTGCCTGCCTGCAACGCTGAAGAGATCCCTTGATCTCTCATTGAAAACCATTACAAACCCGACGCGTGTTTGCACACTGCACCCGGCCGCCCCCGCGCTGCTGAGGGTGTACTTTTTGTGCTGACCTGTGTCCCCCCCGGTGCCCTACAAAACACCCCTGGTCTGCCCTCCGAAGACGCGGGTACTTACCTGCTGGCAGACTGGAACCGGGGCACCTCCTTCTCTCCATTGAAGCCTATGCGTTTTGGGCACCTCTTTGACCTCTGCACCTGACTGGCCCTGAGCTGCTGGTGTGGTAACTTTGGGGTTGCTCTGAACCCCCAACGGTGGGCTACCTTGGACCAAAAACTGAAACCTGTAAGTGACTTACTTACCTGTGAAAACTAACATTACTTTACCTCCCCCAGGAACTGTGAAAATTGCACTGTGTCCACTTTTAAAACAGCTTATTGTGTTTTATGTGAAAAGTATACATGCTAATGAAATGATTCAAAGTTCCTAAAATACTTACCTGCAATACCTTTCAAATGAGATATTACATGTAAAATTTGAACCTGTGGTTCTTAAAATAAACTAAGAAAATATATTTTTCTATAACAAAACCTATTGGCTGGATTTGTCTCTGAGTGTGTGTTCCTCATTTATTGCCTGTGTGTATGTACAACAAATGCTTAACACTACTCCTTTGATAAGCCTACTGCTCGACCACACTACCACAAAATAGAGCATTAGTATTATCTCTTTTTGCCACTATCTTACCTCTAAGGGGAACCCTTGGACTCTGTGCATGCTATTCCTTACTTTGAAATAGCACATACAGAGCCAACTTCCTACAACGTGCTAATGATACTCTGCTAAAGTTGATTAATGTTGACATTGTGCTTTGTTCTAATGTTCATGATCTTTGCTTTGCTTAAGTCGTGTTCAAGCTGCCACATTGTGACATTGTTAACGTGTTTTCTGGTATTGAGACTAATAAACCTGTTAGTAGAGTGTAACCAATAGGGAATAAATATCTTAAATCTTACTAAATTTGCGTGGTCATTCAGTGGTCGAAAGGTCATGTTGTGTTTCAATTCTTATTAATGCAATTAACTAATCTGATTGATTTGTTATTGGGAATATTGATGAAGTTATTGATCTAGAGATTGAAATGCGGAATAGATATCTCATCTTAAGGTGTCTCCAATCAGGGTCAAAAGGTTCATTGGCCTAAAACGAGTCCCGGTTTAAGTAAAGTACCTAGGTCGGGACGCATTATCAGTTCTGGTAGCGGAGGACGGTTTAAGGCCCTTTGGGGCCCTAAGACGAGGGACTATCGTTTTAGAATTGTTTTTGAAATAATGCAAATTGGAAGGATGGTGTGCCCCTAAGTCCCGAATGACTTTCCCGGGACCCCAGAGCCTGCCGAAGTGAGTTGGGTATGGTCTTGGCATTCTAGTGATAGTATGAGTGACATAGGGTTTGTGCTTGCACAGCTTATGCATACCGCAGGTGAATTGTGAGAATTTTAGGCCAGGTGATGTTTTAGTAGGAGTGTGGATACTCTGCAGTATGAGAGTAGGGAAGTCGGCAAACTTCATGTGAGTGTGGCGCTTTGTGCTAAAAATTGTCCACATGGTTGTTGGTGATGTACGGACCCTGCGTGGTCTAAGACTCCGGAGTATATTGGTAAGTGTATGAGACACTTGGTTTATCTTGTAATTTGTGCAGTTTAATAGGTTAATCGGGCGTGGTTGACGAGTTGAGTTTGAGTCAATGTGAGTGAATGAAAACTTCAATGGAGATTTGGTAAATTCTAAAGTGTACTAGGACGAACCATTGACAAGTCGAGAGTAGAATTTGCGGGTCGAGTTCTGCTTGCGAGTGCGGGATCTGCAAAGGAGAGAGTGGCGGCCGAGGCTTAAAGTGAAATCTCTGTAAAGTTTTGTTAGTGCTCGCAATATATTGCATTAGTTTGTGTGAATCGAGAGTGAGGGAGACAAGCTGCAAGACTTTGTCAGCCACAGTGTATGTGAGTGTGACGTCATTGGAGCCGCGCTGGGATAGGCCAGTTAGTGAGAAGGGTCGCGCATGGATTGGCAGCCGTCCTTGAGAGGCAATTGGTTGAGAAGGTAGGCAAAGGGTGTTCTGGGAATTAAAGTCACTTCCTGATTCAGTCATAAACGAAATAAAAGACGCAAAAATGAAGTTCTTTAAGGCTTTAAAGAGCGCTTTGAGGGGAGATGTGTACATTACCGTGAGTGTGGGGGAGCCTACACTGCCAGAGGATACTCCAGCTTATGCCATAATGGAGGAGAAGGGAGTCGCGCCATGTCTTTGGCTAAAGCAATGGTGCAAATTAACAGAGAAAGATGGGTGTTTGGCGTTTCCAGAGAATGGGTCGTTCAACATAGGGATTCTAGAGAATTTGCGGAAGGCGTTAAATGAGCAAAAGCAGCCTCCGAGGCCAGCACAGTTTGAGGCGTTAGTAATTTGGGAATTGATGGCCATACGACAACGGCAACAGAAGTTTGAGAGGAGGATGAGAAAGGCTGAAAAGACACTAGCGGAGGCTAGATGGGATAGTGAAAACAGAATGTGGAGAAGAGAAATAATAGGTGTTAGGATGTTTCCAGCCATAACTCAAGAATCTGACACGGAGGGAAGAAAGGCCACTTGCAAAACAGACAAGGGCTCTAGTAAAGGAAAAGAGAATAACAAGTCTAGGGCAGATACAGATGACTCAGATGATGATGAGTTCCTTAACCAGTTGTTACATGATCGTCCACCGCCATATGCCATGGATGACAATAGACCAAGTATCAGTGCAGGTCCTGTAAATTCATATCAGAAACAGGGAACAGCGAATACAGCACAGGTAACTGCAGTCGCAACACCAGCTCCAGTACAGAATAGTGTCAGTGTGTCCACTGCTCCAGAGATGCAGACGCAGTTGCAGCCACCACCGGTTCAGAGGCTCTACCCTGATGTCCCAACATTAGAAACCACTACGAGCTTGATGGTGCCGCCTGACCAGGCATATGCGAGATCAAAATGAGTGCAGATTGTGCCAACTCCACTTTTACTGCCACAGCCACAGCCGGTTCTGAGTTACACTTCGGTCACAGGACCGCAGTTAGCTACGGCACGGATAATGAATCAGGATATGGGGGGCCAGTGTTCAACAGGTTGTGGGGAACAAGCCAACACCGGGCGCCATATCCTTACCTATTACGGTTGGTCCACCAGTACCATTGTACCCGCAGGATAAGCCTAGCGTGTGTGATCAGGGGGTAATACCCAGGACATAACAAGAGGAGAGTTCATAGGAAGCTCTCAAGGGATGAGCCCAGTAGAACAGATGGTAGAAAGTTCGAGGTCTCTGTTAGACTTCAGTCTAGGGGTTCCTCCAGATGCCATGAGACACTCAGGGTTGGGATTACTGACTCTGCAGTTCCCAGGTGCGAATGCGTCACAACCACCAACGATACAGGCTGGAAATATCTTGTTGCAGGGTTTAACTGCGCAACAATTGAATGAATGGTTAGACAAGCTGAATTCACCACAGACTACCCCTGCGACAGCAGAGCGGTCGGAAAGGGAAGAGTACCTACATTTTGTGAGACTGGGCATGGAAGCAGCCGAGTTAGTTGAGGGGAGCATGGGAGTGAACAGGCTAGAGTTATACACTGAAGTAGAATTGAGGTATCTGTGCCCCAAGATAACCAAAGAATTGAGCAAGGTGCACCAAAGGTTGGCAAACCTAGCAGACAAATATGGCATAGACTTAGGCAATACTAAGCATTTGAAAAGGAGTTACAGATTAGACTTTGAGCCTAAAGATTTTGGTCACATGAGGTCTACTGGAATGAAGGCACACCTTAAGGAGATACTACAGAGTGCACAGGTTTGGGGAGCTCTAGAGAAGTGGGAAGGCAGATGGGCAAAGAAGAGAGATAAAAGGAAAAGTGACTACTTAGAGCAGCAGCAGGCAAAACCGGCGCCGGATACCGGTACAATAAAAAATGCTACCCATTAGAGAGACAGCTGGAGGGGTTCTTGTCCATGTACCGTGGTCTAGAGGTGACATTTTGTCCTTCACAAATGACTTCCCCAGGCAGAGGGAAAAGCCAATAGAGTGGTACCAGCAGACAGACATATTTGTGAAGCTTGCGAAGTGTCTTTGGGAAGACTTGAATACATTGTTTGAGATCATAGTTCCAGCTGATTTGTGGCTCGAGTGCAAGAGAAGTGTGGATCGGCTGATGGAAGAACCGGCAAGGGACAGAGTAACAGGAGCTCCGTCTCCTGAGGTGATGAGGTACTTCTTTAAGGTAATTGAGTTTTTGAAGTAGAAAGTGTCGTCGCAAAACACTGATTGGCAAATGATTGATCAAACGGCCCAGGAGGGCAAAGAGTCGATACATGCTTACTATGAGAGGCTGTTGAAGGCATTCAAGCACTACAGTGGTACAGAGGTAATAGAGCCGAAAGATATGAATCACCTTGTGTTCAGGTTCGTTAAGGGCTAAGACCAGAGATTAGCGAGATGATTAAGAATCATTTGATCTGTTGGCAAGCGAAGCCAATTGATGAGGTGTTACAGTACGCAAAATATTGTAGTGAGGAGATTGAGCTGAAGCAGAGAAAGCTGAAAGAGAAGGTGATGGTGATGCAAATGAAAGCAGCGCAAGCAGGGATGCAGGGTAACAGAGTACAACAGATGGTGCAACAGCCGTAGGGAAACAGAATGTTTCAGACGCAAACAAGAGGCAGAGGTCGAGGAGGTTTTGTGCACTGTGGTCCAGATTTGAATACAGTAGTGGTTCAGAATGACATACAAGGGATGAAGAAGGTATTGCCATGCCACGCGTGTGGGGCCGTGGGACACTGGAAGAGGGAATGCCTAATGATGGTGCAGGAGGGTGTTGTTCAGCAAAGCAATGATGTTAATGCATTCCAAAACGTTAAAGAACCAAGAATGAGGAGTCCTAATCCAAATTTTCAGAATAACATGGTTTAGATGCAGGGTCTCCAACCCATGCATCAAGTGCAGATGCCACATATTCAACCAGTGCAAATGCAGCAAGTACAACAGCAGATTCCAGTGGTACCTAGACAGCAAATGCAGTTGCCCATAGCGCCAATGGGACAGCAACAGATGATGCTTCCTCAACAGGTCACAGGTCAAGGAATGGGTCAAACTAACACAGTACAACAGTTCCCATTGCGTGGTGAGAATGGAATAAACGATGAATGGTCGGATGACAGCTTAGATAGTGAGGAGTGCAGGCTTGCAGCGTCCCTAGAAGTAGATCAGAGGGGACCCTATGTGCAAGGAAAGGTGATGGGTCACAAGGTCACATTTCTGGTTGACACAGGAGCTACACGCTCTACAGTCAGAAGTGCAGAGGTTTCGAAGTTGCCCCTTTTAGGACGTACAATAAAGGTAGTGGGAGTGGCAAACCAGCTCCTGACCAACCCGATCACAGATCTGGTTCAAGTCGAGATTGGTACCTTTCAGGGATTGCACAGGTTTGTGGTCTGTGATATAAGTCCCGTGCCCCTACTGGGAAGAGACATAGGGGCCAGTTGTAGGAAGGCATTAGTGCCTCGCAAACAGCGAAAAACGCCGTTTGCGAGGCGCTAACGCCCTCACGCGATGCTGAAACACATATTGCGAGTCGGTACCGACTCGCAAAATGTGTTTCAGACTCGTAAATAGGAAGGGGCGTTCCCTACCTATTTGTGAGTCGCACCGCGATGTAGGGTTGATTTGTGACCGCAAAAGCAGTCGCAAATCAACCCGCAGTTACCATCCACTTGAAGTGGATGGTAACTCATTCGCAAACGGGAAGGGGTCCCAATGGGACCCCTTCCCCTTTGTGAATGCTCCCAATATTATTTTTTCAGAGCAGGCAGTGGTCCTATGGACCACTGCCTACTCTAGAAAAAAAAACGAAACAAAAAGGTTTCGGTATTTTTTTCTATTTGCAGATCGTTTTCCCTTAAGGAAAACGGGCTGCAAAGAGAAAAAAAAAACTGCTTTATTTAAAAGCAGTCACGGACATGGTGGTCTGCTGTCTCCAGCAGGCCACCATCCCCGTGAGTGCCTAGACTCGCTATGGGGTCGCAAACTGCGACCCACCTCATAAATATTTATGAGGTGGGTCTTTGCGACCCCATAGCGAGTCGCAGAAGGTGTCTGAGACACCTTTCTGCCTACCAATTTGCGAGTTGCAAATTGCGAGTCGGAAGGACTCGCAATTTGCAACTCGCAAATTGGTTTCTACCTACATCTGGCCCTTACTGTGTAAGACCAGGTGTTCTATCACCTGTTCGAATGAAGGAATTGAGGTGCTGACAAACAGTGATGATGAGGGGGATGATGGTCAGATCTCAGAGCCAGAAACAGAGACCACAGATGAAGAGTACCCCTTGATAAGCTTCTTCCCGATGTTCACAATGACTGATTTGCCTGCAGGGGACAGTCACCGAGAAGGTGTGGGACTTGACAGGAAAGGAAGTGGGATTGATAAAAGGAGTAGAACCAGTCAAAGTCGATGTAAAGTCAAATGCTGTGTTTCCCCAGGTACCGCAGTACCACATGGCACAAGATGTCTTCATACAGATGACGCAGATAATTGCAGACTTTGTGAAGCAGGGGTTCCTGAAAGAAGTGATGAGCAGCCATGTAACTCACCTATAATGGGTCTGAGAAAGCCCCGTGGGAAAGTTCTAATTGTTCAAGCCTTACAAAAGATTAATTACATAGTGGTGAAGTGTTGCCCAATAGTGCCAAATCCAGCTGTGATTATGTTTCAAGTTCCATGCAAAGCAGAATGGTTCTCAGTTGTCGATTTGTCCCAAGCGTTCTTTTCCGTGCCTCTTCATGAGGACAGCCAATTTCTTTTCCGTTTTAAATTCCTGGACAAGATTTACAGTTGGTGTTGAATCCCTAAGGGGTTTTCAGAGTCACCATCTATCTTCAACCAAATTTCGAAGAAGGATTTGGAGTCATTGGAACTGCCTTTCCAATCGACTCTAGTGCAGTACATTGATGATCTGTTGATTGCTTCCAAAACAAGAGATGACTGCAAGTACGGTCCTATTGCCCTATTAAATCACTTGGGAAAGAATGGGCATAAGGTGTCCCCAAAGAAGCTGCACTACTGTCAGAAAGAGGTGAAATATCTAGGCCATTTGATTGAGAAGGGGTCGAGGAAAATATCTAAGGAAAGAGTGACTACCATATTGTAGATGAATTCGCCGACATCTCGGAGAGATGTTAGGATGTTTATGGGAATGGTGGGCTACTGTCGTCAGTGGATCCCGAATTTCTCAGTTATCTCCAAGCCCTTGGTGAGACTGATAGTTAAGGAGGTTAAGGATGGCCCAGATACTCTAACCTCATCCAAGAAAGAGATGAGGGCGTTCATTGAGCTGAGGGAGTGCATGTGCAGGGCTCCAGCTTTAGGTATGTCTGATTACACAAAGCCTTTTGTCTTGTTTTGTCATGAACGTAATGCTTGTTCCTTGTCTGTCTTGACACAGGTCCATGGAGGTGCAAACCGACCAGTAGCATATTTTTCAGCTACTTAGGACCCAGTCGCAGCAGCCTTACCAGGCTGTTTGCGTGCAGTTGCAGCAGTTGGTCAAAGCCTCACACAGTGTGAAGGCATAGTGATGGGACACCAGTTAACAGTTATGGTCCCACATTCAGTCGAAATTTCGCTGACCCGAACCAAAACTTAGCACATGACAAATGCCAGACTGACAAAGTATGAAACCATTATATTGGGGTCACCAAATTTGTCATTGAAACGATGTACTGTATTAAACCCGCCAACTTTGCTTCCCAATGAGAATACAGATGATGATGCTGAGGAGGTAGAACATGATTGTCTTGAGGTAACAGAACTGGGCACCAAACCGAGACCTGACATTAAAGACACCCAATTGGAAGTGAATTATTACATTATCTTCGTTGATGGCTCATGTCTGAGAGACTCAGTAGGAGTGCTGAGAGCCGGATACGCTGTGTGTACAATCACTAGTATCCTAGAAGTATATTGGCTTGAAAGAGTATACTCTGCTCAAGTGGCTAAATTGGTTGCTCTTACTAGGGCATGCCATGCCGCTGACAAGCTGAAAGTAACTATCTATACTGATAGCAGATACGGATTTGGAATTGTCCATGAATTTGGCAAGCTATGGTCCCAGAGGGGTTTCATGACCTCTTCTGGTTCTCCAGTGAAAAATGGTGAAAGAATTAAGGAGTTGTTGCACGCGATTCAATTACCTCTTGAAATTGCTGTGGTGAAATGCAGTGCTCATGTGAAATCACAAGATTTTGTGTCAATGGGAAATGGATATGCGGATCTAGTTGCAAGGTTTTGCGTATTGAACTGTATATCGTTCAAGGATCAGTGGGAATTGTTACCTGAAACAGAAAATGAGACATGTACAGGGTATGCGTTAAGGGTGGTTGACACGACGAAAGAATTAAAATTGTTACAGGGTCGTGCCAGCAGGGAGGAGAAACGCTCTTGGCTCAAGATGCAATGTGTAGAAAGGCCAGATGATTTGTGGGTTCCAGACGAGGGGAAAATGGTTTTGCCAAACAGTCTTTTGTCACAATTTGCAAGGTTTTACCATGGGCAAGCACATATTGGGAGAGACGCTATGATCAGGTTGTTCAAAATTGATTGGTTCAATCCAAAATTCAGACAAACCGCAGAAGTGATTTGTCACTGGTGCATCATCTGTCAACAGATGAATGCGGAGAAAGGGACAGTGGTGAATTAAGCCACATTGGGAGAGCAGGAGGTCCATTTAGCAGAATGCAGTTGGATTTTATTGAAATGCCTGTTTGTGGAGGTCTGAGATACATGTTGGTGATTGTGTGTATCTTTAGTCACTGGATTGAAGCTTACCCCACACGTAGGAATGACAGCCTCTCAGTAGCGAATTTGCTGCTTAGGGAATTAATACCACGTTTTGGGTTTCCGATCTCTTTAGAATCAGATAGAGGAAGTCACTTCAACAGTGAGGTGGTTAAGCTCTTGTGTGCCACCCTGAACATTGACCAGAAGTTGCACTGCAATTACCGCCCTGAAGCATCAGGATTAGTTGAGCAAATGAATGGTACTCTAAAGTCAAGAATGGCAAAAATGTGTGCAGCTACAAATTTGAAATGGCCTGATGCATTGCCCTTAGTGCTAATGTCAATGAGAAATACACCCAACAAGAAAACAGGACTGTCGCATCATGAAATCCTCATGGGCCGAGCTATGAGATTGCCCGCAGTGCCTGCAAATGCTCTTGTGAATATCACGAATGATATGGTGTTGGACTACTGCAAGGGTCTGGCAGACGTGGTCCGCTCTTTCTCTCACCAGGTGGAAGCAACCACATTGCCACTGATAAATGATCCAGGTCACAACCTGAAAGCTGGTGACTGGGTTGTTGTCAAGAAACACGTGAGGAAGTTGTGTTTGGAGCCACGTTGGAAGGGGCCATATCAATCAATCAATCAAATCAATTTGTAAAGCGCGCTACATACCCGTGAGGGTTTCAAGGTGCTGGGGTGGGGGGCAGGGTACTGCTACTGCTCATATTAAGTGATACGGACAACTACTACTGCTGTGAAGTGTGCGGGAATTCCATTCATGCCAGTCACACAAAGAAGGTGAGGTGTCCAACTGATGAGGAAATTGAGTTGTCGAAAATAACAGCTACAGAAAAGGAAGTCTCAGGGCCGGACAGTAAGCAAAGGGGAACTGAGACTAGAGGAGAGCCTGATGAGGACGGCTTGGTCACTCAGACAGTAAACGAGATCCAGAGGGGTGACGGTGAGCCTATCTCAACTGAGGCACCAGGAGGACCGACCCAAAGAGAGGTTCACCCAGAAGCACACGGATACAGGTTTGAAGTTGAACCCCTGACAGACCCAGAAGGCGAAGGAGTTGAGGCGGAAGGAAGTCAGAGTGCCCAGACTCCTCCTGAGCCGCTCGAAGGTCCAGCAAGAGAAAACACCATAGCACAAGAGGAGGGCGTTGAACCGCAACCAGGAAAGCCAAACAATAAAGGGACACTAAAAGGAGATAAATGGCCAGAATCACAAGTGATAAAAGGAAAGGTGGGTGTTGATGAAACAATAGAGGAAGAGGTTGATACCACAAGGAAAGAAGACCTGAGCGAAGGAGAATTGCAAGGTGACCGCAAATTGAAAAGAAAGATAATAGCAAACAGAAGGTACACAGGTCCTGAATGGGCTTATGCAACGTCAGCTGAGTGGCAACAGGAGTTCTTGGCATTCTGTTTTGATCGACAAGTTCCAGGTCAATACTATGGTACCAGAGTCTGGCCATAAGGAAAAGAGACTGTGTTTAAGTTGAAATTGAGTTAAGAAACGTGAAAAAAGAGACTGATAAATTACCGGATGTGTCACTGCTAACCTGAATTGACTTTCGAAAACTGATTGTGACAAGTTGCTAACCTGAATTGACGAGGATCTGGGAGTGAATGAGAAAGCTGTAAATATTTGCTGAAGAAGGACTTTGCCTAGCTTTGCTGAGAAAAAAAAAAAAAAAAAGGAACTTTTAGCCATCCTCAGTTGGTCGTTGTTTACGTTTGTAGCACTTTACTTTCTGATTCTTTACAGATCACGCCTAGTACGGGAGATGACAGTGAGGGAAGGAGGCATTGTAAATATTTGGGTGTTGCTCTGGGTGTTGTGTGTGTGATATTCATTATAGCTTTGTTTGTGGAGATGCGATTGGCGGATGAGAATGAAGCTAACAATGCTACAGTTTCTGAGACTGCTACACTAACACCTTGGGAGAGGTTTGAGCAAGATACGAAGTATCTGCATGAGGAAACTAACACAAAAGGGGAACTGTCTACTAATGTCTTCTATCGCTTGCTAAGTTAGTATGTTGACACTATGGATGCAAAAGCTTGTTATGTGTGTACACAAATTCCTGTTTCAGTTCAAGAGGGAGTTACATATCACAGTTTGCCACTAACTTATGGGATAAGTTGTAGTTTGCTACTAACGCGTTTTTATAACCAAGAAGAAGTGCAATAATTTTACTCCAACCATGACTTGGTGTTTTCTTATGTGCCTATCATAGAAAATTTGAATAGTGTAGCTAAATATTATGCAATAAAGCTGATTAAAGGGTTATTTGAACCTAGAGTAGCAATTAGTACATCATATGCACACCGCAATAATTTGACATGCTTGCTTACACCGGTAGAGAAAAGCTTTTTAGATCACACTGAAGATAGAAGAAGGGTTTTAAAGGGGAAATTAGAAAAAGGCTTGCAGCAACGATCCTTTATTAATAGTGGTAGTTACAATGGAATTAGGGAACAAGGGAAACTAGCTTTAGATGTCCGACATGTAGGTAAGCTTTGCATAACACGGCAAAAGTCATATTATGATAATGCATTTGTGGGAACGAGTGAGTGTAAGCATGTGTTTTTGTTTCAGAGTAAATGGACATTCATGTTAAATGGAATGGATCAAGCGATCCCAGGGGTCTATTATATTTGTGGACTTAATGCTTATTACCGTCTTCAAAAGGGATGGTATTGGACATGTTATTTGGGAATAGTTTTCACAAAGATTTACCAGCTAGAGGATTTAAAGAAATTCACGAAAGTGACTGAATTACTCCGTACTAGACAAAAGAGAAAAACTGCTGCTGGTGTAGTAGGGGACATATTTGGAGCAATAATTCCTTCAGTAGGTGTTGTCTTAAACTCCATAAAGATTCGGAAGTTGTCTACTATTGTGGATAAAATGCTGACAAATTTCACAGGAGCTATACTCCTGATGGATACTGAACTTGCTGCGGAAAGGTTTATGACTCTTCAAAACAGGCTAGCTTTAGACATTCTTTTAGCGAAAAGTGGCGGAATCTGTAAGATGCTTAATGAGCGTCACTGTTGTGCCTACATACCCGACAATAGTAATGAGATTAGAAGTATGCTTACTAACCTAACAAGAGATTTGAAGGAATTGAAACAACCAGATGTTTGGGAAAAGGTTGGAAAGGGACTTGCTCATGTGGGAAGCTGGTTTAGTAGTATTTGGCATGGGATATTGGGAAAATTAATACAGGGAATAGTGATTATTCTGGCTTGTTTATTTGGGCTATGGTTATCATGCAAAATTAGTAAAAGAATTAAGGCAAAATTGGCAAAACATAATGCGAGGAGGGAGGAAAAGAAAAGGGAGAAAATGTTCAGAGCAAAATATGAAAAGGCAAAACCAAGGGAAGAAATTGAAATGACAGAATTCAGAAAATGAAAATTTGTGAAAGAAGGGATT
This sequence comes from Pleurodeles waltl, assembly GCF_031143425.1. Lineage (NCBI taxonomy): Eukaryota > Metazoa > Chordata > Amphibia > Caudata > Salamandridae > Pleurodeles > Pleurodeles waltl. Next base: position 53,553,921 of record NC_090441.1, on the reverse strand, counting down.
TGTGTGATGACAAGAGTCAACAGAGGAGGGATTGTTGGAGTGTAGTTTTTATAATCAATATTAACATGAAATGCTTGCGAAAGTAATGTATAATGAAACTGCATAGAAAACGTGACAGAAGAAAATTAATGTGCTATTAATATACGTGTTTGAATTGTGCCCACGGGGAGTGGCCACCAATGTATATGATGATTAATGAAGTTGATTAATAATGAATTAATAGTGTACTAATATATGATTTTATATTAGCATTAATAATCTTGTATTAAGGTTTTGCTGAATTAATCACTAGGCCTTAGTTAGCAAGGGTCTGGGCCTAGTTGCCTGGTCTCATATTAAATGTGTATTTTCTAACGTGCACTGTGCTGTCTTGCTGAAGGACATCAAACTGTACTTTTTCAGAAGTTAGAGATGTGTGTGTAACCGTAGTAACTTCTTTCTCATGAGGCCCGATTTGCTTAAGGAGACATTCTTGCCAAATGCAACAGTGTAATTCGCAACAGGTACAAGGTCACCCAAACTGGTAAAGACAATGGAGCTACTGACTGAAACGAGGAGTGTAACTTTTCCTACCTGACATTCTACCCGTTGAAGACGTAAAACACAGGAGCCAATAAACTGCGTGAGAACTGTTTTAAGTGAAAATTCTAGTAAGGTGATCAACGGACTACTGGATAGAGATAATGATGCACCAAATACTAACCAATTGGAAATTAGAAACTTGTCTGGCAAATTCAATTTAACGACACGTCACAAGGAGAAATCAGCCATTGCGTGCCTTTATCCTGCCACTCTTACTCAGCCATTTTCGTGTCTTTTACTGATACATTAGAGGGACACTCTTAGGGTTGCTCTGATATTCTGACTTAGTCCTTGCTATTGATACTTTAAACCATCCTCATTTTGTCTTACCCTATGCTTACTTCTCCTCCTTATGAGGGAAGTATTCCTACTTACTCTATTCTACCGAGACTTTGCTGTTCTATCCTGGCTGATGGTGGATCGACTGCTGTCCTGAGGACGAAGATTGATTCTGTATGCTGACCCATTACGGAGGGCAACTATACAATAATGAAATTGAAATTGTCTATTTGCCTTTTCTTTCTAGGTACCAACTGCTGTTTGATAGAGACCATAGTTAGATGTTTTCTAAATTTTGTGTTACAAAATTGTTTTGCATGAAGCCCAGCATGCCGATGCTAATCAGAGGTTAGATAAGGAGTCCACTAAAACGAATGCAAATAGACAAATGACTGGATCTTTGCTTTGTTGAATAACGTGCTAATGATACTCTGCTAAAGTTGATTCATGTTGACGTTGTGCTTTGTTCTAATGTTCATGATCTTTGCTTTGCTTAAGTCATATTCGAGCTGCCACACTGTGACATTGTTAATGTGTTTTCTGGTATTGAGACTAATAAACCTGTTAGTAGAGTGTAACCAATAGGGAATAAATATCTTAAATCTTACTAAATTTGCGTGGTCATTCAGTGGTCAAAAGGTCATGTTGTGTTTCAATTCTTATTAATGCAATTAACTAATCTGATTGATTTGTTATTGGGAACATTGATGAAGTTATTGATCTAGAGATTGAAATGCGGAATAGGTATCTCGTCTTAAGGTGTCTCCAATCAGGGTCAAAAGGTTCATTGGCCTAAAACGAGTTCCCGTGTAAGTAAAGTACCTAGGTCGGGATGCGTTATCAACAGTGCTCAACTGAAAGATCATCCGGGGCAGAGACCAACCAAGTGACAAGAATAGACTGGCAAAACCTAAGGAGGCATTTCTAGTCTAACAACAATGCTTCCATGACTTTAAATATGGTACGGGAACCGAAAGATGAGAAGTACGCAGATTTATGACAGTGCTCCTAATATGCCAAATTCAATGAGGCCTTAAGTCTAAGATACCTGAACATGGTAAATCTTGTAAAAAATGTATGTCGACTCAAAAGAAAATCAAAATACGCCACACTGAGTAACTGATTCAGAAGAGCTTTTGTTTTAGTGTCGAAGGCTCCAACATGTTTTTCTCTGTTGAGTGTCTTTAAGGGGAGCAGGTAAGATGTTGATCTCTTGAACACTGCACCTAGAGAATGCCCCCCTCTGTGAGGTCCATCGAGGATACATCAGGGGTTCTTTGTAACTGAATGGCGGTGGAGTGCCCTTAACATTCTGGCCACATTGCTTGTTTTGATAGTGGATTGGACTTTTTTTGTATAATTGTATTTCCCTTCTATAATACACTCATGAGCTAAGAAAGGGCGCTGAAATGCTGCACCATGATATTGCCATTGGTTTAAAAAAGATTATCTCTAACATTCCTTCTTTTTGTCGCTGTACTTTAAATGAATATACAAATATAAAAACAAAGATGACAATATTTTATAATTACAGTAAATTAACATGGTATTTAATTGGAACCAAACGTGCTGTGAATAACCTTGACCTTTAACGTTAAGTTGTCAAAAACCCCATCAGCGGTAGGAAATATACAATAACAAAGTAAAACAGAAACAAGTGTCCTCAGAATCACATACTGGAAAAAACAGGACCATGTGAAAGGCATAAAGGAAATAGCGGAGCCCTCTTTGCCTTTGCAACAAAATAGATCACTGATGTGCTTCTGATGAGAGCGTTACAATCGAAGCAGTGGAATTAAGGCTGCTGAGACTCATGTATACACTCTAGGCCCCAGATGAAAAGTGGATGTGCACTTTTACCAACTGGGTACTCCATTAAAGCTTCTAGCTGCTGTAAGAGGTGCTCTCACCTGCTCCTCTTCATCCTCTGTCTGAGACCTTACGAGCTCCAGGAGGCGGGAGGCTGTCAGTCCCCCAGTTGAGTCAACAAACAGCACGCTCTGTTTCAGGCTGTGCGCTGCAGTAATGGCCACACCAAGACACACCTGAGCAGATAGCAAAAAAATATATATATATATATTGACAACAACCAAGTATAAATAAAGTCTGCAGATGACTTACATAGACGTACAGTAATTTATGAAATGTAGGTTCACTCACATTCAACTTTCTTAACCATGAGTTAGTTTTATATCACTATTGGCTAATTACTTAGGTGCCCAATTTATCCTGGTATCCTGCCATAATTCTATCAAGCAGGCGGTTTCTCTATGAAGCTTCTCTTGCACTTTAGAGTGAAAGCCTTGCAGATAAATAAAATTATCATAAACCTAAAGAATTATTAAAAGGAATGACTAAAAATATTCTTTTTGAATGAATAAAATGTGTAGAGGGTTTTAAGTCCAGCTAGTGAGCAAGCGAAAGACACTAGACATCTCAACAGGCAGAAGGCAGTCTAATTCTCAGCACAGCGAGAGCAACACCCATGGGCTCCATTGCAAAGACTTTGAACAGCATACCCAAGAAAATAACATTGGTGCAAAGAGGATGTAAAGCAACTGCACATAAGGGGAATTTCAAGGTACCGACATTTCACGAGAGAGGATAAACAAGAACTAAACTGAGGAGGAGAGACAAAAAAAAGAGGTGGAGCAAAGCAGCTCAGAGGCAACTAATGGTTTAGCCTTTTGCTATGGACACCTACCTGAGTCTTACCGCTGGCTGCTGCTCCAGTAATTTCTGTCACCTCCCCAGTGTACAGACCAGAATCCAACAGCTTATCTAGACTAGGAACGGGGCAGTAAGATGTGGACGTTTTAGACATGTTGAAAATTAATGCAAAAATGTGAGTCTTATGCAGAATGAAAAGATTACTGAACGGCAACATAATTCAGTAAGGTCATATTTTTCTTATGCAGGAAAATGTTACGCACCTGAAGGAACAGCTCTCCAGATTTTTGAAAGCAATATACCGATACGTCTGCTGGACTCTTCTGGTTGTGGGGATATATAAGGCTTGTAGGTTCATCAAGAACCCTAGGTACCCAGAGCCAATAAGGGAGCTGCACCTTGCAATAGGTTTTCATTGTAGACCAGGTATAAAGCAATTCATTTGGTGAAATATGAGGAGTAAAAAATAGTTATCAAGGAAACCTTTGTATTTCTAAAATGGGCACAAGATAGGGTGTTGAGAAGCAGTGGTTATTTGCACATCTCTGAATTCGGGGGTCCCCATACTAGCATGTGAATTACAGGGCATTTCTGAAATAGTCATCTTTTTTACACACTGTCTTACATTTGGAAGGAACAAATGTAGAGAAAGACAAGGGGCAATAACACTTGTCCTTCTATTCTGTGTTCCCCCAAGTCTCCCGATACAAATGGTACCTCACTTGCGTGGGTAAGCCTAATGCCCACGACAGGAAACACAACATGGACACATCAAATTTATACATTGAAATCTCACATGTGTTTTGGAAAGTGCGGCCTCTAGCTCATCCGGCACCTAGGAAAACCTAGCAAACCTGGACATGTCTAAGAACTTGACACCTAGGGGAACCCAGGATGGGGTAACTTGTGTCGCTCTCACCAGGTTCTGTTGGATTTTGGCCTCTAGCTCAGCCGGCACCTAGGGAAACCTAGCCAACCTATACATTTTTGAAAATTAGATACCTAGGAGAATTCAGAAGGGGTGACTTGTGGGGCTCTCACCAGGTTCTGTTACCCAGAATCCTTTGCAAACCTCAACATTAGACCAAAAAAAAACTTTTTCCTCACATGTTGGTGATAAAACGTTCTGGAATCTGAGAGGAGCCACAAATTTCCTTCCACCCATCATTCCCCCAAGTCTCCAGATTAAAATGGTACCTCACTTGTGTGGGTAGGCATAGTGCCTGCCACAGGAAATGCCCCAAAACACAACATGGACATATCACATTTTCCCAAAGAAAACTGCCCTGTTTTTTGCAAAGTGCCTAGCTGCGGATTTTGGCCTCTAGCTCATCCAGCACCTAGGAAAATCTGAAAACTTGACACCTAAGGGAACCCAGGATGGGGTAACTTGTGGTGCTCTCACCAGGTTCCGTTACCCAGAATCCTTAGCAAACCTCAAAATTCGGCAAAAAATACTCTTGTTCCTCACATTTCGGTGCTGCAAAGTTCACCTGCGTTTTTGGTCCTGGGCTCAGCAGCCATCTAGAGAAACCTACCAAACCCAGACATTTCTGAAGACTTGAGGGAGTCGAGGGAGGTATGACTTGCGTGTGTCCCCTAGTGTTTTCTTACTCAGAATCCTCAGCAAACCTCAAATTTAGCTAAAAAAAATCTAATTTTTCCCACATTTCTGTGTGAGTTCACTGCACCAGCAAAAATTTCCTACCACCCAACGTTTCCCTCAGTCTCCTGATAAAAGTGATACCTCACTTGTGAAGGTGGGCCAAGTGCCTGTGGCAGGGAAGAGCCAAAAACCATGTCAAAATTGAGAGGGAACCAAAGCGGGTCCAAAAGGGCAGTTTGAAAAAAAAAAACGTTTTTAGGCTGACAAGTGGGGCAGAAGTTTTATCGGTATAGATGCAACAATGCTGCGTGGTAGAAACTTTGTGGATTCCTGCAGATTCCGGAAGGTTCCATCACAAAAATGTGGGAAAAATGTGTGATTTCAAGCAAAGGTGGAGGTTTGCAGGGCACTGTGGGTAAGAAAATTATGCGGGTGCATGTGAAGCACACCACCCTGGACTCACCCAGATGTTTAGTTTTCAGATGTGTCTAGGTCTCATAGATTTTTCTAGATGGCAGTGACCCATCACCCAAAAAGTGCAGCCCTCACCATTCCAAGAGGGGTGATTTTGAGAGTAAGACAAGCTCTCATGGCCAAATGTAAAACCGAAACCCAAAATAATCAAATGTCCTCTTGCTTGCCGTAGGATAAGATCTTTTAGTGTGCAGGGGGAGAGCTGAAAGACTGTCACCCCCCTCCGTTGGGATGGGGGAACAACCATGCCCATACTGGTTTGTAGCCACCACCCCACTATATTTTTTTACATTCCCTGACATCCAGTAGGCTTACTGCTCCCCGGGGAGTGGATCGGGGGTAATTGCTCCATCTGCCCAGTGGTGGGCAGAACAACTTTGTCCCCATTTATTTAGGTTGAGGGTATGGCTAATTAAAATAGGCCAGTCTGCCCCACAGGGGGATGGGGGACAGAAAAGCCTTATAAAAAATCTTATGATAGGCCATGAACACAATTAAAAAAAACTGTGACATCAATTAGAAACAAATGATGGGGTACACTAACCTAGCCATTGGCAATTTAATATTGGAAAATTGCATAGCTTTTTGGAGTTTTCCAAGTTTTAAAGCCGAATGATACGGAGACAAGTAGAAACAACAAGGGAGTTCTCAAGGAGGGAATCTGGAAGTCAAAAAGAAGTAACATGGTCAAACGTTTCATACCTGTGACTAAGCACACTGTGAAGAACTTCTTTGAGAGATGCAGACATTATTTTCTGAAATTCCACAAACATGTTATTAACTCCATCCTTGTGTGAGAAGAACAATTTGCATGATCCGTTGAAATCTTCATGAGGTACTGATGGTCTGAGCCCTTTGATTAGTAGGAGCTGGGTAAAGACAGATCTGGTAATTTTCTTTACATAGGCTACTAGACTTAGATTAGTACTGATGGTGACTCTAAATGGCTGGTGATGTCTGAGGAGATTTCACTGAGTTGATACTGCTCAAGCCACACATGGACATCCAAATTAGAACTATAAATATTATTTGCATGGGTAGCATAAATCTGACAGCAGTATGATAAGTTGGTCAAAATATCTTCTTAAGTGGAAGTTTTCGCCTTTCTTCAGGAAGTCCTGTAAAGTTACTTAAGAAAAGGACAGATAATGCAAACTTTGTACCTACGCTAGGCTGGCGGAGTTCTTCATCTTAGACCAAATAAAGGTCATCACATAATTTGAGAGTAATTTAACAGAATGATTCTTCCATACAAAGCCCTTTGTGCATGATAGAGATGAAGGAAAGGAGGACAGAGTAGCCCCATAGGCTGCCATTAAATGGCTAAAAAAAGGGACTGTCTTTAAGAACTCAGAGACCACCAGTATCCCATCATGCACAGCCTGTGACAGTTGCCTCAGTTCTTTTGAAAGCCACATTAGACTTATACAGTGCATATCGATATCTCAGTCTATTCACCCGGGGAGGAGGGAGGGTTGCTTATGACTTATCATGGAAATTCCCCTACGAGACAACTGGAGTTACAGGTAAGATACCGTTCCTTCTCTGGTAGGGAATTTCCATCTATAGTCATAAGCACTGAATAGAATAGCAAGCCCATCCCTACGGAGAGCGGGCAAAGAGAAATAGGATGAACTGGATAATTTCTTTTTAAAGCAAATAGGTTTTTGAGGGAAGCCTGCTCCACTGAGTGTCTGCTCTAGTGTCAGAGTTTAGGCAGTAGTGTTTAGTGAATGTGTGAACCGATTTCCAGGTTGCTGCCTTGCAAATCTCTGGAACAGGAATTTTGCGCAGCAAAGCAGCAGTAGCTGCTTTCTCTCTAGTAGTGTGTGCTTTTGGTCTAGCAGGGGGTGTTTTATTAGCTTTTTGATAGCAGAATAAAATGCATGAAACTATCCATTGTGAAATGGATTACTTACAGGTGGGTAAGCCTGTGCAGAGATGACCACAATTGATAAATAGTTGGTCCGATTTGCGGATGCTTCATGTCTTGCCAAGGTAGAATTTGAGAACTCATTTTACAACCAGGGAATGGAGAGATCTTTCCATTGGAGTAGAGGGATTCTGAAAAAATGTAGGCAAGGAAATGGATTGGTTAACATGAAAATCCAAAACTACATTCCGAAGAATTTTCAGGTGAGTCCTCATGACTACTTTGTTTGAATGGAATACTGTATATGGCTTATTTGAGCAGAGTGCCTGAATCTCACTAACTCTGCGGACAGATGTTATGGCCACCAGGAAAGCGTTTTTCCAAGATAAGTGTTGGAGAGAGGCCTTATGTATGGGCTCAAAAGGGTCTTATAAAAGGCGTGAAAGATCTATATTTAGCTCCCATGGAGGAGAAAGGCGCCTAATGGGAGGAAAGACTTTCTACAAACCGTCTAAGAAATCTTTGATGACAAGGAGTCTGAAAAAAGAGGTTTGTGAAGGACATTTTCTGCATGTAATAAGAGCGGCCAGGTGGACATTTATAGAAGAGAAATGCAAGCCAAATTGTGCCAAATGGAGTAAGTATGGAAGAATGACATCTTCATGGCAGGGTCTTTGTTTTTGGATGAACAACATATGCAAAATCTCTTCCATTTGAAGGCATACGCAGCTCGCGTGGAAGGCCGCTTTGCTTCTTTAAGAATGTCCATGCAGTCTTGTGGAAGATTTGGGTGTCCATATTGCACTAGGTCAGGAGCCATGCTGCCAAACTCAAAGAGGAGAGATTGGGATGCACCATTTGGCCTCCGAATTTCGCCAATAGATCCGGTCTGCATGGCAGCTTAAGATGTGGATGGATGGACTGGTGAAGGAAGTCCGTGAATAACCAATGACGTGGCCACTCCGGAACTATGAGTATCATCATGGCTCTCGAATGAGATAGCTTTGATGAGAACTGCTGCAATTAGGGGAACTGGCAGAAAAGCGTAGAGAAATCTACCGGACCCGTTGATCCTTAGGGCATTCCCCAGTGCCCCTGGTTGGAAGTAGCTCAATGCGAAGCTTAGACATTTGGCGTTTTCTGCGGTTGCAAACAAGTCGATGTCTGGAGTTCCACACCGCTGGAATACGTCTTGAATGACTTTGTCATTTAGAACCCACTCGTGATTTTCCTGACCAGAAGCCATCTTCAGATTATCTGGGCTCCGTGTGACATGAACCTGGTCTACGTTCCTCCCTGTTTGTTGAGATAGTACATGGTTGTTGTATTGTCTGTCTGAACAAGCAGGGAGTTGGAGCTGAAAGATGGCCAGAAAGCTTTCAACACCAGATGATCTGCACGCAGTTCTAGGAGGTTGATGTGATATGTAGATTCTCTCTGGGACCACTTGCCCTGAATTTGAAGGTGGTTCATAAGGGCCCCCCATCGCAGGAGAGAGGCATCCGTGACTAAGGTTTAAGGAGGAATCTCCTGATGGAATAGTGTTCCTCATAGGATGTTGGTTGAGGAGCATCACCATTTCAGAGGCTGTCTTGCATGATGGGACAATTGAATCATATCGTCCCAGTTGCCTCTCAATTTGTGGAGAGGCATTCCTGCAAGGGTCTCATATGGAGACAGGCATTCGGTGTAAGGAATATGCAGGACGCCATCGAGCCGAGGAGGGAGGATACTGTTCTCACAGTTGGATTAGAAATTTGCATGAGAACTTGAGACTTCCGAAGAGTTGATAAGCGTCTCTCCTCCGAAGGATACACGTTTGCTTGGAAAGTATCGATGAGGACTCCCAGGTAGTGAATAGTTTGCACTGGGACAGAAATTGATTTCTCATGGTTGATCTGAAATCCCAACCACTGCAGAAAATTGCGAGTCCAACTGTAGTGAAGTTGGGCCTTTTCAAGCGTGGATGCTTTTATTAGCCAATCGTCCAGGTAGGGATAGATTAATAATTTGTGCTTTCAAAGATGGGCCGCAACTACTGCCATGCATTTGGAAAAGGTTCTAGGTGCTGACTTTAGAGCAAACGGAAGCACTTGGTACTGATAGTGATTGTGCCCCACTACGAACCTCAAGAATTTTCGATGTTTTCAGACTACTGGAAAATGAAAATATGCATCTTAAAGGTCGATAGAGCAGAGCCAGTCTCCTTGGTGTAGTTGAGGGTAGATCTAGTGTAAAGCCAGTATCTGGAATTTTTCTTGCCGAATCCATTTGTTGGGCAGCTTGAGGTAGAGAACGGGTCTAGATTTGTTCTTGTCTTTCTTCTTGACTAGAAAATACCTGGAGTAAATCCTGGTCCCTAGTTGATGAGGAGGGACAGGCTCTGCTGCCTGCTTCTGTAATAAGACATCCACCTCTGCTTGTAATTGTGGAATGTGGAAATTGGAAGGTTTCGTGAAATAGATGGTGGAGGATCGGAAAATCTGAGACAGTATCCATTGTGAACAATATTCAGAACCCATGTGTCTTGCGTGATGTTTTGTCACTCTTACAGGTAATGTCGAATACATCCCCCGCGGGGTGGGTAACGGAAGAGATGATTCAGGGTTTTGTTCCAGTTGGCTGCTTGACTCTCTGAGCAGGTCTATCTTCCTCTTGCCAGCTTTCTTTCATAAGGCTGGTAGGACCTTTGATAGTGCTGGGATTGAGCACCAGTCTATTAGCGACTCTGATACCAACAAGGGCTCAATATTATTTCTGAAGCCTTGAAGGTGCAGCCTTGATTGACGACCAGGTCAAGAATAGGTACACTGCCGGCTCCAAGAGCCCTGGAACCAAAGGTAATAACGGACGTGAAGCTGACCTCTGCTGTAAAGTTTCAAAGATGACAGATGTCGTCAGCGTAGACAGAGGTATATTTAATATGTTTGCACCAATGACTAGTACTTCATGAAATGCAGACACGTCATCTACCAGGGCAAGGCATGGTAGAGGAGAGTCGGAGAGGGTTGGGGAATATCTCCCTGTACTTGAGCAGGAAGTCTCTGTGGTATGCCCAGAACGAGACCTGGTATAACAGCGTAGATGATGTAAGAGTCTAGGAACTGTAGGCGTGTGCCAAACACGCTGAGTGTCTGGAGAGACCCCAAGAATGGTGTTTTGAAGGAGAACGGGACCTGGCTCTTGCAGGAGAGGTTGCTGGTGGTGGTGTTGTAGGCACTGGAGGAGGCACAGGCGGTGGAGGAGAAGGCATACCAGATATTGGCGCAGGATCCCCTGGAGCCCCTCTTGATGGAGAATGGGGGTGAGAATAATCAGAATCTGGTGAACTATAGATTCCTCTCCACTTTCTGCACACTTCTTGAGGTAAGAAATCTGAAATAGTGATGAATTTGGATCTTCCCTTATCTCTTAACCTACTTCTCGATGTCATACAACATCATCTCGCCAGAACGTGCCTTGCTGACAGCAACCTTGATCTTGAAGGCGACTGACCATGATGAGTTGATGTCGATAAGGACACCAACGGCAATTGGTGAGAGTGCCTCGACATCAAAGGACTCCTTTGCTCCAACATTAATATGAGTCACCACTTTGACGTTGACCCATGGAGAGACTGTGAACAGGTCGGCGCTGCACTTCTTCTTGACGTCGACATTCTCGACTGGGTTCAAAGACGTTTTTCAGGCCTTTTTTTAGTGGAGCACCCTCCACAGGCTGCTGACAGAGCCCTGTTAGAGGACTGGGCCTCTCCTTGCCCTGAGGTCCCACCTGTAGATTGGGTCTACCACTTTCACCGCTCTTCCACAGCTTGAAGGCAAATCTTCTCCCTATCATGTAGGGTGAGCCTGGAAAATGCCCTACAAATTTTGCAGGAGTCAGGTATGTGGTAATCTCGAAAACAGAGAATACAAACTCTATGAGGGTCAGTCTTGGCCTTTTCCCCCCACAGTATGGACACTTATCAAAAAGAGATCGCATTTTTGATAAGAAAATTTCACAGATTTCTGTCAGGAAATGGCAGAAAAAAAGTGGGAGAAGACCAAAGATATTGAGTGAAAGAGCAGACACTGAAATTCAGATGTGAATTTTCCTGAAAAACAAAACAAAAAATTGGTCAAGCTCAATGCTCCAGGGTCATGTCAGCAGGAGCCGGAAAAAAGAACTGAAGCAACTGTCACCAGCTGTGCATGATTAGATACTGGTGGTCTCTGAGTTCTTAAAGGCACAGTCTCTTTTTCACTATAGTATGGCAGCCTAAGGGGCTACTTTTACCTCCTTTCCTTCATCTTTATCATGTAAAAAGGGGTTTGTGAGAGAGAGTCATTCTGTTAACAAATTACTCTCAAATTATAATGTGATTACCTTTTTTCTTTGGTTTAAGATGAAGAGCTCAGCCAGCGTAGCCTAGGTACATAGGCTGCATTATCTGTGCTTCTCTTAAGTGACTTTACAGGCCTTCCTGAAGAAAGGAGAAAACTTCCACTTAAGAAGATATTTTGAAGAAGTGCTTCGGGGTCCTTGCACATGGGCAGGACTATTCAGTGCTTACAACTATACATGGAAACCTCCTACGAGAGAATGGAGCTATATGCTCTCTCTTAATTAAGGAGTTTGCTAAGGAACCCCAAGAAGTGTGCTTTAAGTCTTTATAGGCAATTATCAAAAGAAAAAAATACTTTTTCCTCGCACAATTTAACATTTCTCCAAATACATGTTGAGAGTAATCAGAACTGTGGTATCCCTCAAAGGAAAAGTTGACATTTTGTGAAATCGCGTGCTGACCTCATCAGAGGTCACCTCCCATCGTGCTGGAAGCATGCTTCCAGGCGATGCGGAAGAGAAAGGCCTTTCCTTTCCTTTCTTGTCTCTGCAAGCATTTCTGCTGCCCGATCGCAATGCCCATTAGACACCAGGGAATTTGTTTTCAGTGATACTTACACATAAGGAGAGCGGCCCCTTGGGCAAGGGCCGCTCCCCAGTGGGCCAAATCATATTTAGGACATTTCTGCCCCCCGGGGGGCAGATCTGCCTAATATAATTGGGGCAGAAAACCCCTAGACACCAGGGATTTCTTTTTTTTTTTAATACTGACGCATAAGGGGAGCGCAGGCCCCTAGGCAAGGGGCACTCCCCAGGGGTCCAAATTATTTTAAGGCCATTTCTGCCCCCCCCCCCGGGGACAGAACGGCATAATATAATTAGGCCGATCTGTCCCCTGGGGGGGTGAGGGGGCAGAAAACTCCTAGACATCCGGGATAAAAATAATTGTTTATTGTTTTTTTAAAAAAATATGTGGGGAGCGACCCTTGCCTAAGGGGCCAAATTATTTTTAGCCAATGTCTGGGCCTCCCCCCCCCCCGGGGGCAGATCGGACTAATATGATTAGGCAAATCTATAATAAGGCCGATTTGCCCCCAGTGGGGGCAGAAACCACTAGACACTTTATATACTTACGCATAAGGGGAGCGGCCCCTTGGGCAAGGGTGGCTCCCCAGGGAGCAAAATATTTTTAGGCCTTTTTCTGACCCCCTGGGCGCAGATCGGCCTATTATAATTAGGCCGATCTGCCCCCGGGGAGGGCAGAAACCGCTAGACACCAGAGATATATATTTTTTTTTTATTTATGGGAGCGACCCCTGGGTGGGCAAACTTATTTTAGGCCATTTCTGCTCCCCTTGTGTGGCAGATCGGCCTATTTCTATTAGGGTGATCTGCCCCCCCGGGGGGGGAGGGGCAGAAACCACTTTGGCCCACACCACACCCACCTACTCACACCACTATAAAACACACACGCACATTACCCACAACCCTTTACAAATTCAAATCATTACCACCAGACAGATATCAAGACCACTGCGACAACTACACACACACCCATACATCCCTCACGCACTCCACTACGCACACCCAATCACACTACCCAACACCCAGACACTTACACACACCACTCATAGCCCCACAAAGGCACCCCCGTTTCACAGATGAGCAGTTGTGGGTCATGGTGGAGGAAATAGGGTAGAGCCAGAGCTATTTGGACACAGGTACAGCAGATATCAATTGCAAGGAAGATGGAGCTATGGCAGAGATTCGTGGACAGGGTGAACACCGTGGGACAGTATCCAAGAACAAGGGGCGACATCAGGAAGAGGTGGAACAACCTACAGGGGAAGGTACGTTCCGTGGCAGCAAGGCACTAGCTCACCATACAGAGGACTGGCGGTGGACCCCCATTTCCTCCACCATAGCTCACAGCATGGGAGGAGCAAGTACTGGCATTACAGCAGCCTGTGGGAGCCGATGGAGTAGCCGGAGGACTGGACACTGGTAAGTCAACATTTACCACTTGTCACCCCCCATACCTGCATGCCATCTCACACCCTCACCCTCACTCCCATCACTCCACTCCATGCCATACACTGCGCCAACGCAGATAACTAACCCCAATGCCAAGCCCTGTATGCCATATCAATGCATGGACAGCCCTCCCAGCCCTGCATGGACACCCATCACCAAAGCATGCACAGCATGGAGAACTAACAATCACACAATACATCACCATACACATTCAAAGGTGGCAGGGCAACAGCAATGTTAGAGGGGAAGATAGGGATGTACAATATGTCACAGGCATGAAGGATAATAAATCACTTACATCTCCACAGGTGCCCCAGCCAATGTCAGTAGAGAGGAGGTGCCACAACTATCAATTCCCCCAACAGAAGATGCCCCCAGTGATGAAAGTAACTCTGGTCTTTAGGATCTGGATCAACAACCTGGCCCATCAGGGTACACTGGTCAGTCGGTCACCGCAGCCCACACACAGTCCACCACAGAGCCTCCCCCATCAGTATCCAACACCACAGCACCCACCCAGTGTCCTCACACGTCTGTCCCCAGGACACACCAATCAGCAGTGTGCTCACCTGTACAGGGACCCCAGTCCACACCTCGCCCACAAGACAATCAAGGACCTGGGGTCAGTGGCAGTGGGCACACTGTTCAGGGGACGGGGACACAGGGCAACAGAGACACTGGGAGGACCGCCCTGCGCCGACTCTCCAGGGGGCACTCACTATTGCCATGTGGGCCTACCAACAGTCCCAGGACATGATGGGCCAGATCCTGGACAACATGGAGGAGAACAAGTGGCTGCAGGAGGAACACAATCAGGAGATCAGGGAGGACTTGCAGACCCTCAACACCACCATGATCTCCATAGCAGAGGTGCTGGCAGACATGGCCAACATCATGAGGGAATGGACTGCACAGCAGCGGGCCCCTACCACTAGCCTGTCTACTGCACTTTTCAGTCACTTATTTGCACTACAATAAACACCCTTGAACACAATTTGATTGACACTCTTATGTTTTGAAAATGTGCATTTGTGGGAACAGTCACATCTAGTGCAAATGATCTGAACACTGTGATAGCATACAGATAATGACCTGTAACTGTCTGTAGTGATTACATCAGGACATTGTTGTCATATCACCAACATCTGGAAAATGAGAAGCCATAGGTGACAGTAAGTTGCGATGCAAAGGAAGTGAATGCCATCATGCTACAGCCACACAGATAAATCAATAGTCAGAGTAATGGTCATTTCCACTGTCTCACCTGTGTGTCATTGGAAGTATTGACATATAACTGATGTTCTGTTGTCCTCATCCTCTGCTTCCTCATCCTCACTGTCCTCCAGGTCCACTGCTGCCACAGGGTCATCTCCAGTCCCCTCCTCCTGCAGAAAAGGCACATGTCGTCTGAGGGTCAGGTTGTGCAACATGCAGCATGCCACTACTATCTGGCAGTCCTTTCCAGGTGAGTAGCACAGGGATCCACCTGTCAGATGGAGGCACATGAACCTGGCCTTCAGGAGGCCGAAGGTCCGCTCGATTATTCTTCTGGTTTGCTCATGTGCCTCATTATAACGGCCTCAGCCCCGGTATTCCTCACAGGGGTCAGGAGCCACGATAGGTTTGGGTAGCCAGAGTCACCTGCAAGTATTGAAGTACAACATTTAGCCTTATACAATCGTATGGGGCATACACTGACATACAGTGGGTAGGGGCTCTGGCTCACCCATTAGCCACACCTTGTGCCTCTGTAGTTAGGCCATCACAGTTGGGAAGCTGCTATTCCCCAGGACGAATGCGTCATGCACCGACCCAGGGTACTTGGCAGTGACGTGGGAGATGTACTGGTCCCCCAGGCACAACATTTGCACATTCAGTGAGTGGAAACTCCTACGATTCCTGAACACCTGGGGGGGTGGGACAAACGCAATAAGTTTACCATCAATCGCCACAATAATATTGGGGATATGCCCCATTGCTGGAATCCTGCTTCACAGTGGCCAAACTTCCACCTGAGGGAAAGCAATGTAGCTGCACGTGTTTCACCAGGGCAGACGAAACCTTTGGCAGCACGATTAAAAACATTGGCTGTGACATTCCAGCTGACAAGCCCACTGTCACTTGAAAAGAACCAGTTGCCAGGAAATGGAGCACTAATAGCACTTGCACAAGAGGAGGGATCCCAGTGGGATGACGGATGGCTGATATCAGGTCAGGGTCCAATTGGGCACACAGCTCTGTGATTGTGGCCCTGTCCAGTCTATAAGTCAGTATGATGTGCCTGTCCTCCAGTGGAGCCAAGTCCACAAGGGATCTGTTCACAGGGGTTTGTCTTCTCCCATTCATCCGTAGCGGTAGGTATCTAGGGGATACAAGAGTGAGTAGGCTATCACAATTTGAACAATGGAACCACCAACTCAGTGTACGTAGTGCATTTATGTGATGGGACAGTGGGAATGGCAAGGCATGTGCAAATCTAGGCAGTGACGCAGTCAAGGTTAATCTGATCCAGGGATGTGGAATTCCTATTGCCCGACGCCCGGGACATCTTGTTTGGGGTCAAGGGCAACAAGTTTTTATGTTTACTTTGTCCTTGGGACAAGTAGGCCCAACCCTCTGCAGCACAAACCCTTTGGCTGCCTGCTTACAGAGAGTGGAACTCTCCGTAGTTGAGGTAATTTGTTTCCAAAAGATAATGCTGTTCGAACTTGTATTTATGGTTCATTATTTGAAAGCCTTCATTATTAGGGTGAGTGCTGTAAATAAATGTTTTAAGGTCACACTTCACTACTGACGTTGGTTCCAGTACAAAAAAAACCAACCATGTATACACATGTTTGAAAACTTTAGGCTATGAGGCTAAGTATAATGCTCCCAGAATGCTCTCTGATTAGATGCAAATGAAGTGTCATTTAGTAAAATGTGTTGATGCATGCTAGTATTTCCCAAAAATATTTCTAATGGAAAATCAGTGTAACCATTTTCAACACGAATATGGGAAGCATGAAAATAAACAAACACTGACAAAGCCAACTGATCTGACATATTTTTATAAGTCTTTTAGTTTCATCAATGCGTGTCTTGTTTTGACATGGCTTTTGTAACACTTTATTGTTGTGGGAGCTACCAGGCCCTCAACATTGTAACAAACACTGGCAAAAACCCCCCAAAATTATTTTGAACTCTAAAAGAACAAGTTGCCACCAGTGGCATAACAAAGGCCCCGCAGCCGCCCTCCAGGGGGCCCCTTCAGCACAGCACCTGCCCTGAGTGAGTCTGGAGAGGGGGCTCCTCCATGTTCTTTGTAAAGGGGCACCCTCCAGTTTCGTTACGTCATTGATTGCCACTGTAGTTCCTGACAATGAACAAAACTACTTTGTGTGCCAATATGCTCCTTGTGGAAGAGCAGAATGCAATCACTCACAGTAAAGCCAGCCAAAAGTGAGAGAAATAGAAGTTTTTATTAAACAAAATATCTTTGTTAACACCAGACCTAATTAGGGACCAAGACCCACATGTAGGTAGCTTTTTGCATGTCACAAACAGCGAGTTTCGCTGTTTGCGACGTGCAAAAAGCACGTTGCGATGCACAAACCCAGTTTTGCGATTCAGTAACCTGGTTACCGAATCGCAAAACGGGTTTGCGACTCGCAATTAGGAAGTGGTGTTCCCTTCCTAATTGCGACTCGCAGTGCAATGTAGGATTGTTTTGTGACCGCGAACGCGGGCGCAAACCAATCGCAGTTTGCACCCATTTCAAATGGGTGCTAACACTTTCGCAAAAGGGAAGGGGTCCCCCTGGGACCACTTCCCCATTGTGAATGTCACTGTAAAAAAAATTTCAGAGCAGGCTGTAATGCATCTCGTTTTCCTTTAAGGAAGCAGTCACAGACATGGTGGTCTGCTGTCTCCAGCAGGCCACCATCCCTGTGAGGGCCGCTGTTCGCAAGGGGGTCGCAAATTGCGACCCACCTCATGATTATTCACTAGGTGGGCATTTGCGAAGCCCTTGCGAATCACAGATGGTGTTAGGGACACCATCCTACATTCGGATTTTTGACTCGCAATTTGCGGGTCGCAAATCTGAACCTACCTACATGTGGCCCCAAATTCTTAAAGAAAGTCACAAAAGTGCACCCATGGTGTATGTCGTACCCCTATAAAATATTTGTGAACTGTATTTTAGCATAGGTAAATACGCATGTGTAGATTTGCTCATGTGAAAATCTATTGAGCATCTGCAAGTTCATTTTCCTTCCGGCCACTTTCTTCCCAACCCTGGAAGAAGTTCTAATTCTGCCATTGTCAGGAGTAAATGTCCAACCTTTCTTATTATGGGAAAATATTAGAGAGAAGCTGGTGAAAATCTTTAAAACATGCAGGTTAGTAGGTTTGCAGACTCAAAGGCATATCAGCCCTGGAACTATTGCTTACTGCTTCCTCCAGCCCCAGAATGCAGATCTGCAGAAAGGTGGCAAAATAAGGAAATTGCTACAGTAGGGATTGAAACTGCAAGTATTCAAGCCCTATTATGGTAGTAGCCCTGGCATAATCAGAGAGGCTATTATCGGAGCTCTTACATAATGAGATTGCTGCCATAATTTGTCGCCACACTACATGGCACCAAAGGGACAAGCAGATCTTTTTACAGGACAAGTAGATTTGAGAAGCAACCTGTCCCCTGGACAAGTAGATATTTAAATAAATTCCACACCCCTGTGATCGTGGTCCACCACCATGAAATGGCGACTACCTGTCCTGTATGTAATGACAGGTGGAAGTGAGGTAACTCCACCAACATTGGGCGTCGTGGCGGAAGGGGGTCTTGCACCGCCGTGCAATTCCTCATTGGATAATATGGGGCTCTATGGAGTACAGTGGCCAATGGGGATTTGCGCAGGCGGTGACAGAGTACACCGCCACGGACGTGACAGCCATTTTCTATCCGACTCCTCACTTGTTTCCTGACCTTCAACAGAAGAACACCTACACTACGTGTGCTGCTGTAACCTGTGTCTGGAACCTACCATGGCCCGTATGACCGGGGAAAGGGCCACTGCCTTCTCTGCGGAGGAGTTGGAGCGATTGGTGGATGTGGTCCTACCCCAGTACGGACTGCTGTATGGGCCTCCAGACCAACAGGTGAGTATACCTTGGGCACAATGCATGTGGGAAGGATGCATGGAGATGTGTGTGCAAGCATCGTGTCATCGGGGGGGTGGTGTTGTGGTGTGACAGGCTGGATTGTATGTGTAATGGTGTCTTCCCGTCTGTATCGCCTCAGCAGGTCAGCGTCCATCAAAAGAAGGGATTATGGTGTGCCATCGCCAAGAAAGTGTGGACCCTGGAGGGCTATGGCAGGCAGAGCATCCACTATCGGAAACGGAGGGAGGACCCTTGACGCTGGGCACGGAAGACCGTGGAGGCCCAGCAGGGGATGGTCTCCCAACGAGGAAGGGATGCCCGTCAGAACAGGACCCCCTGATGCCCTGCATACTGGTGGTGGTCTACCCAGAGCTAGATGGGCGCTTGAGGGCATCACAGCAGCCACAAGCGGGTAAGTACAGTGGGTGTTACAACAATAATTTGTAGGTGGCATGGGATCTGGGTAGTGGGTGCCCCTTAATGCCAGGCCAGACATTGCAGCGTGATCCACCTCCAGGGTAATGGTTGAAAGGGAAAAGAAGGTAACCTAGCTAGGTTGCATTCCATGTCAGACAGGGTTTAGTGGGTCACAGGAGGGGTGCAGTTGGCGGTGGTTGGCTCTCATCTTGCTGTGGCATATAGCCAATTGTTTGGCAGTACAATGCATAGATCTAAATCCTGATCCCTGTGTGTGACGATACTGTGTATGACTTCTGTGGTGTTAGTGCAATAAGTGACCTAGTGCACCCTTTCTCTCTCTTCCCCTTTTTTCTTCTGTCATCCTGTCCGTGTGTGCATTAGCATCATCTGGCAGAAGAGCAGGGGCACCGGCGACACAGGGAGTTGCATCCCATGGGACCCAGGAAACACAGTCCACCGACGCCGAGGGAACTAGTGGGACGGAGGGCGAGGGGAGCACCATGGCAGAGACAGAGGTGACAACACTGACTCAGATACTTCCTCTGAGGGAAACTCCCTGGTGGTGGCGGACACCTCTGTGACCACCCCAGCTGCAGGTACAGCCACCACCCCCGTACCAGCACCGCCCTCCCAGTAGCCCCTCAGCGAGTTGCCCATGCACGCTCACCCAGGAGGGTGGGCATCTCAGGCCCTGCCCCAGTGAGCCCTGCTGCCCTGAGTGAGGAGGCTACTGACCTCCTGAGATCCATCTCTGTAGGGCAGTCAACCATTGTGAATGCCATTCAGGGGCTGGCATCCCAGATGCAGCAATGCAATGCATTCCTGAAGGGCATCCACGGTGAATTGTCGGCCCAACAGAGATTGATTCAGGCTCTGGCCTCCTCTCTAATGGCAGCCGTCGTCCCTGTTCCTACCGTCTCCCCTCTAACTACCACTTCCCAGACCCAGTCTCCTCAATCCCAACCCATCCCATGCAACATACAGACGAGCATGCACATAAGACAGCACAGTCAAACACAGGCACCACACTTCAGCCCACAAGCACTCACGCAACACCAGACAGTAGCACACACAACCACATCCACTGCCTCCACCTCCCTCACAGTCACATCAACACTCACACCTGCATGCACTGTATCAACCTCCACCACCAGCATCACCACACCAAGCAGCACACACACCTCACTAGCAGACACCTCCACAACATCCATGCACGCATCCCGTGTCCTCTCCCACCCAGTCTGTACCCACCATCTAAAGGACACAAACGCAAGCACTCTCCACCTCACACACGCACACTGCCCATGCACCCTCGTCCAACAGACATACACCTCCAACAACCACTCCCTCAACCTCCACTCCCATCCCTCCTCCCTCTTCCCGCCCCATCATCCATAAGAAGGTTTTCCTTGCCCAACTTGACCTCCTCCCTCCCCCTCATCCTGCCCGTAAGAGCAGGGTCCCAACAACCCAGCCCAGCACCTCAGCCAAACAGTCCACACAGACAGTGGAGGCACCTCCTAGTCGTGGAGGCAAGACAGTGATTGATCCTACTCCACCAGCCAGGAAGGGACCACACCCCTGCCATGAAGGGGGAGAAGCCCTCACCTCCTGCCATAAAGGGGAAGGAGGCCACACCCCCTGCCATGAAGGTGAAGAAGCCCTTGACTTCTGCCATGAAGGTGAATGAGGTCGCAACTCCTGCCATGAAGAGGAAGAAGCCCTAGACTCCAGCAGAGGCTGGAAGGGTGACACCACCACCAGTGGTCATGGAGCCCTCACCTCCAGCTGATGCTGCCCAGGAGGCACCTTCACCTGCTGACACAGTGCAGCCCTCATGTTCAGCAGAGGCTGGCAGGGTGACGACACCACCACCAATATCAGTTGTCACGGAGCGCTCACCTCCAGCTGAGGCAGTGCAGCCTACTCCTCCTGCAGAGGCTGCACCTTCACCTGCTGAGACAGTGCAGCCCTCACCCCCAGAAGAGGCTGCCCGGGAGGCACCTTCACCTGCTGGCACAGTGCAGCCCTCACATCCAGCAGAGGCTGGCAGGGTGACACCACTTCCACCAGTGGTAACGGAACCCTCACCTCCAGCTGAGGCAGTGCAGCCCACTCCTCCTGCAGAGGCTGCACCTTTACCTGCTGAGACAGTGCAGCCCTCACCTCCAGCAGAGGCTGCCCAGGAGGAACCTTCACCTGCTGACACAGTGCAGCCCTCACCTCCAGCAGAGGGCATGTAGGCAACCCTCCTTGGACTGCTGTACAAGGATGCCCCTCCAGAAGCAGTGGGCAAGTCACCCACCTGAGAGACTGTGACCCTGCACTCCCCAGCACAGAGAAATGAGCATGGAGCCCCCACCAGAAGCAGTGGGCAAGTCACCCACGTGAGAGACTGGGACTTTGCACTCCCCAGCACAGAGACATGGGCATGGAGCCCCCTCCAGAACCAGTGGGCAAGTTCCCGACTTCGGCTGAGGTGCCCCCAACCTCCACTCCCCTGAGGTGCCGGCCCACTTGCAAAATTATGCCTCTGCAGAGTTTTGTGCGGATGTCAGGAGACAAGTTGGGCCTTTGACTGTGCCCTGTGGCCATGTGGGCCCTTTGTACTTTGGACTGGGCATTGGCCCTTTGTGGACATTTGTAAATCTCTCTTTTTATCCAATTGGCTCATTTGGTGGCTCTTCCCATTCAATACATTCTCATTACTGCCTTCTTGGTGTCCTTGCATTATCATGCTGTGTGTCAAGTACCATTGTTTTTTGTCTGCAGCTGGTTGTGAATATGGGGTGTGTGTGTGTGTGTGTGTGTGTGTGGTGTGTCTTGCGTGTGTCTGTCACTCTCCTTTTCCTCCCTCCCTCCCTTGTGTACTAGGCGGCTGTACTCACCGTCGTAGTCTTTGTCGGCGTTTTGCATTGGGAAGACTTGCAGTTCCGGTTCCATGGCGGCGTTGGTCTTCTCTGTGTCTCTGTAGGTGAGTCTTTCGTCTTCTGTGTTCTGTTTCCACCAGGCTTTTGATGGTGTTGGGTCCGCCCCGGAAATCGTGGCGGTGTACTGTGTCGTGATATGGTGGGCAGTACTTTGTCTCCCGCCTGGCTGTTGATGGCGACCGCTGGCGTGCGTGGTGTTAACGCCCTGCGGATAGTGTGGTACATTGGCTATCTATGGGAGTTCTCACCCCCATGGTCACAATTTGGCGGTAATTACCGCTGGCCTGTTGGCGGTATTTCTGCCACTTTATAACTCACCGCCAATGTCATGATGAGGGCCTATATGTTTGGTGCATTTAGAAGTCATATGTCTGAGGTTAACAATGATATTGTACTTAGTGAATTCCATGGTTTCTCTACTTAAGGATTGTTCTTGAGTTATTCTGTATGAATAATGTATTTGGGTGTGAGGGCCAAGCACCTTGAAAATGTAAACCTCTATACTCCTATTTCACAATTTCTATATCTTCCTGTAGAAAGATATACACCATACTCCACCTTTACCTTCAAATTGTTATTATCTCTGCCTATTTGATGAATAAGTAAGGCCTTCCTTAAGAAATCATAAATCTCGGTGACCGGGGAAATTTTTTGAAGAGTAGAATACGTTCCCTGGTCACCGAGAAGACGGGATATGGGGAATTTTACGGGCACTGAATTCTTTAGGAAATGACCGATAAATGATGAGTGCCTTTTGAAGCTGAACGTTTGGCACTTAGTTTTGAGTAGTGAGGAGTTTATATGATACTCCATCCCTGGTATGGAGATATGGGAAATATTTGTTTTATTCGGGCACTGACAATGAACAAGAGATTTCCTGATAACGATGCCGGAGTGTTTCTTCATTTTTCGTGTGAGGGAGGAGATTTGATCTACGTTGAGAGGCCAGTTGTACCTTTTTGTAAATTTATCTTTTGTCTCACTTTACGACCAAAGAGTTTAGGTTGCTCCTTTCCATTATGGTCCCTTCCTTTTACGTTGGGTCAGAAAGTCGACGAGTATATTGAGCCTGGATTGGTTTACGGAGACCACCGAAGGGCAATTTTAACTAGGACATTTTACCTTAGGAAACGTGATTTATATTTATGTGACTGGAAAATGATTAATCTACGGGCTTTTCGTAAATTATCTTTATGCAGAAATCAAGATTAATTTTCTTCTTTCCAACTTTTCTTTATTGACAAGCACTTTTCTTGGACACTTTCTTTATCTTTTTGGTATTGTGTGTCATGGGGCAACTATGTTTTTTTTAAATGTTTGAGTAATTAGGTGTATGATGGTATGGTGATATAATAATTACATTTCATATTTACATGCTAATTGGTTTATGAATATTTTTGAAAATAACAGTTTTATTTTGTGCTGCACTTGTATGATTTAATTTATTACTTTGAAAAAATTGGGGGGAGATGATGAAGAAAAGCTGATTTTCTCTGCTTTAAAATAGAAAGATTTTGCCGATTGGACCACCGTAGTTACGTATTAGGTTTCCATCAAGGGCATGAATATTACACAAGACTGAGATTTGTGCTTGTGAAACGATACTTGGAGTGTCCATGTGGTGTCAAAGGCGAGGCAAGATTTGACAGAGATGTGTTTGTTAATAGTAACCGACAAATGTTTTTGTTCAGAATATATTTTGTCAATTCTGTTTATATTGCATGAACATGCTGCATGTGAATAATGAATGATCAGAAGGGGCAAAGAGATATAAAAGGGCCTCAAAGCAGTACTGCAGATCAGGTATTATCTGCAGCATCCTTGATTCAGTTTTTGGTTCCATATTGAGGCTCCTGATTAGCCATTTTAGTTGCAAATCTAAGGCTTCAGATGAGTGTCTTGAGGATTCTGTGTCAGTCCCAGGTCAGGTTTCAATCCGTTCAAAGGGTCTGAGCATGCTAAGCAGTACTGAAGAAGTCTTTTACATACTGTAGCATGCCTTTGTGAATTTGCCCGAAATGTCAAACTCTCTATTAGTAAAAGTGCAAAGACAGTTTAGTCCTTTCTACTTGTATTAACAGTATATGACTATTCCATTAATACTGCCCTTCTGGATGTCTTGTGTCCAGTTTACAAAGGTATGTAAAAGAGTACTACCGGATAACTTTCTTATGTATTCCGAAATGCCTTTGTGCGTAAGCCCCCATTATATTTCCCAGTCCATTGTGTGCGACTAACTGCTTTCTAAAGGAGACAAGGAAAGGGGGGGTTACTAGGCTAGAAATAAAATTGTGAAGAAGCATGAAGGACAGTCCTTTGTTACAGTTGGTAACTTTGTGAATCAGACTACCATTCCTGGGATTACTGCTACCAGCTTCATTCTTTTCCTTGGCAGTGTCAGTAAATGTTCAATCAGGAACTTTCCGGACTCTGAACTCACTACAAAAGCCATAACATTACAAAAGCCTAGTCAGGACATGTTAAATTAAGTTTGTTTTTTTCTTTTTCCTGGAACTTTCTAGTAACGTACAGTAAGAACATGATTGTTTTTTTGATGAAGAGGCGTTTTAAAAAAAGCTTTAGGCAATGTTTGAGTATGGCTGTAAGGATTAGAGATTTAGGGCCTGATTACGAGGCTGGCGGTCTTGAGACCGCCAGCCTCGCGTGACGGCCAGGACCGCCACTGCTGTGGTGGTCCGACTGCCACATTACGACCTTGGCGGTGAGACTGCCAGGGTTCCGCCGTGATCAGTGATCCCGACAGTGGCGCTGCATGCATTGCTGCCCTGCTGATTACAACCTGGTTCTCTGCCGGCCTTTTTATTGCCGTATCACCGCCCTGGAAAGGCTGGCGGAGAACATGTGCAGGGGGCCCCTGCACTGCCCATGCACTTGGCATGAGTAGTGCAGGGGTTCCCCTGCCTAGCACACTCTCAATGCTCAATGTCTGCTGTGCAGACAGTGAGCATTGCAAGAGTGCTGGTGCCCCCTACGGCAGCAGCACTGCCACCGATTCGATTACGAGCCGGCGACAATGCTGCTGTCACTTTCCCGCTGGGCTGATGGGCAGAAACCCTGGTTTCTGCCCATCAGCCTAGCGGGAAAGTTGTATAAAGCCCCAGCGGGGAGGTAGCTAGTATGGCGGCAACCTACCTGTCGGAAGTTCGGCAGACGAGTCTTCCAGTCCACTGAATTCATAATGAGGCCCTTAGCCGCTGTAGAATTAATTAGGGTTAGTTTAGGGAATTGCTCAATACTTACATTCAGGTTTAGAGGACGAGGTTTCACCCGTCAAAAGTGTATTATGTGTCTGCTCTGACAAAGACTTGTCTGTTATATCTGTGAAGGGCTGGGTTCTGTTTTCTTGTTACACGTTAATTATTAATGATATGCACATTCTCATGGAATAATGCTGAATTGCGGGGACGCCACATCCCACTCTATACAAAGAATCTATGCTAGCCTATTCCCCGTGGTGGTGGAGAGACAAATCTTTTTTCAAGGTAAGACTCTTTTTAATGTTATATGAATATGGATTTTTAATAAGTAAGAGCATATATAATGTCACATTAGAACAGGAAATCTGGTATTTATGATTCCAAATGCCTGGGTCACCTGTATTCCAGAATCCATTCCGTCTCACACATTCCCCAATTATTTCCTCGTACAGGCTTGCCTGGGTGGCAGCGAATTAATTATTTGGTACCTACCACACACCAGGTTAAGACTGAATTACTTGCTACCTCCTTGGTGAGTACTGTGTACTGGATATTGTTAGGTATGTGAGGCGATACCAGGAACAACTGTACATGTATTTTCATGTTCCCTATAAAATGTATCAGCTTGTAATTGTATACCTTTGCATATCTCTTTTGTAACAACATTCACCCATACAATAAAGCACTATGATGCCCTAGGAGATGAAATACATGGTATAGAAATCTGCCTAAATACATTTGTCAGACTGTGACACCTCAAACATCTGGACTACAATATTTGATGCATGTTGGTATCAATGATCAACTCCCATTTCATTCTCACAAATTTATGGATCAAGGTCTGCCACCAAAGTAAAATATAACAAGATGAGCACTAGTTTCATTCAATCAGTTGTTTTAGAGCACGCTACGCACACACAGGTTCTCAATGTTCTGTGTGGGTATGTTCTCAGGGTGCAGTCGAAGAGCCAGGTCCTGAGGGCCTTCATGAATTGAGTTAGCGATGGCGACTGTCTGAGGTGGAGCGGTAAGGTGTTCCAACCTTTTGCCTCCAGGTAGGTGAATGATCTTCCTTCAGCCGAGGCCTCCTTAATGCAGTGTATGGTGGTGAGCAACTGCTGGGAGGAGCATGAAGGTCTGGAAGGGGAGTACCAGGTGATGTGGTGGTTGAGGTAGCTGGGTCCAATGTTGTGGAGGGCTCTATAGGTGTGTACGAGGAATTTGAAGTTGATCCTCTTCTTGACAAGGAGCCAGTGGAGGTCTGGCAGGTGTCCTGTGATGTGTTCTCAGTGAGGATGTTCAGGACTAGTCTGGCGGCAGCATTCTGGATTTGTTGCAGCTTGCTCAGGTTCTTCTTGGTGGTTCTGTTTTAGAAGGCGTGGCCGTAGTCAAGTCTGCTTGTGATCGAGGCGGGTGTCACGGTGTTGCGGCAGTCGCTTGGTGCCCATCTGAAAATCTTCTGTAGGAGTCGGAGGGTGTGGAAGCAGGTGGATGCAACAGAGTTGACCTGTCTGGTCATGGCAAGCGTGGAGTCGAGGACGCTACCGAGGTTTTGTGCGTGGTCTGTGGAGGTGGTGGCACTGCTGAATGTTGAGGGCCACCAGGAGTTATCCCAGGCTGAGGATCTCGGTCTTCAGCTTAAGGCAGCTCTCCTTCATCCAGGTGGCGACTGCTTAAATCCAGTCTTTGAAATTCTTCTTGGCTGTTGAGGGGTTTCTGGTCAGGGAAATGATCAGCTGGGTATCATCAGCGTAGGAGACGATGTTCATACCGTAGTTCCGGACGACTGGGGTGAGCACGGTGATGTAGATGTTGAACAGTGTGGGGCTCAATGAGGATCCTTGGGGTACTTCACAGCTGATTTCTGTAGGTTCTGACAGGTGTGGTGGGAGCCTGGGTCTCTGTGTTTTGCCTGTCAGGAAGGAGTGTATTAATCATAGGGCCTTGCCACGTATGCCTGCTGTGTGGACTCTGGCGCATAGGGTGCCGTGGGTCACTGTATCAAAGGCAGTTGAAAGATCTAGTAGGATGAGGGCTGCTGTTTGGCCGCGGTCCAGGAGAGAGTGGATGTCATCTGTGGCAGTTAGCAGAGCGGTCTAGGTGCTGTGGTTAGTTCTGAATCCTGATTGAGAGATGTCCAGGATGTTGTTGTCCTCTATGTGTTGGTGGAGCTGCCCACTGATTGCTTTTTCGGTGACCTGAGCTGGGAAGGGCAGCAACAAGATGGGGCAGTAGTTCTTGAGATCCGTTGGGTCAGCTGTGGGTTTCTTCAATAGTGGGCGGATGTCGACATGCTTCCAGTCCTTGGGGAAGGTTGCAGACTCTATGGAGCAGTTGATGGTCTTGCAGAGCACGGGTGCGATCGAGGCACTGGCCTTGTTGAGGATGTAGTGGGGGCAGCAGTCGGGAGGGGTTCTGAAATGGATGCTGCTCATGATGGAGTGAGTCTCGTCCGTCGTGAGGGGGGATCCAGGGGTGTAGGAGCCGTAGGAGCTTGGTGGATCCTGGTTGGGCATTATTGGTGAGTTCAGAGAGACTTGGGGTCCAAAGCTGTCGTAGATGCAGGGATGTGGATCGCCCGACGCCCGATACATCTTGTTTGGGGTCAAGGGCAACAAGTTTTTATGTTTACTTTGTCCTTGGGACAAGTAGGCCCAACCCTCTGCAGCACAAACCCTTTGGCTGCCTGTTTACAGAGAGTGGAACTCTCTGCAGTTGAGGTAATGTGTTTCCAAAAGACAATGCTGTTCGAACTTGTATTTATGGTTCATTATTTGAAAACCTTCATTATTAGGGTGAGTGCTGTAAATAAATGTTTTAAGGTCAAACTTCACTACTGACGTTGGTTCCAGTACAAAAAAAAAAAACGTGTATACACATGTTTGAAAAGTTTAGGCTATGAGGCTAAGTATAATGCTCCCAGAATGCTCTCTGATTAGATGCAAATGAAGTGTCATTTAGTAAAATGTTTTGATGCATGCTAGTATTTCCCAAAAATATTTCAGTGTAACCATTTTCAACACGATTATGGGAAGCATGAAAATAAACAAACACTGACAAAGCCAACTGATCTGACATTTTTATAAGTCTTTTAGTTTCAGCAATGCGGGTCTTGTTTTGACATGGCTTTTGTAACACTTTATTGTTGTGGGAGCTACCAGGCCCTCAACATTGTAACAAACACTGGCAAAAAAAAACCAAAACGTTTTTGAACTCTAAAAGCACACGTTGCCACCAGTGGCATAACAAAGGCCCCGCAGCCGCCCTCCAGGGGGCCCCTTCAGCACAGCACCTGCCCTGAGTGAGTCTGGATAGGGGGCTCCTCCATATTCTTTGCAAAGGGGCACCCTCCAGTTTCGTTACGTCACTGATTGCCACTGTAGTTCCTGACAATATGCTCCTTGTGGAAGAGAAGAATGCGATCACTCACAGTAAAGCCAGCCGAAAGAGAGAGAAATAGAAGTTTAATAAAAACAATATGTCTTTGTTAACACCAGACCTAATTAGGGACCAAGACCTACATGTAGGTAGCTTTTTGCATGTCGCAAACAGCGGCTTTCGCTGTTTGCGACGTGCAAAAAGCACATTGCTATGCACAAACCCAGTACCTGGTTACCGAATCACAAAACAGGTTTGCGACTCGCAATTAGGAAGGGGTGTTCCCTTCCTAATTGCGACTCGCAGTACAATGTAGGATTGTTTTGCGAACGCGGGCGCAAACCAATCGCAGTTTGCACCCATTTCAAATGGGTGCTAACAGTTTCACAAAAGGGAAGGGGTCCCCCTGGAATCCCTTCCCCATTGTGAACGTCACTGTAAACATTTTTTCGGAGCAGGCAGTGGTCCTGCGGACCACTGCCTGCTCTGAAAAAATGAAACGAAAACATTTCAGTTTTCGTTTTTGTACTGCATCTCGTTTTCCTTTAAGGAAAACGGGCTGCATTACAAAAATAAAACTGCTTTATTGAAAAGCAGTCACAGACATGGTGGTCTGCTGTCTCCAGCAGGCCACCATCCCTGTGAGGCCGCCATTCGCAAGGGGGTCGCAAATTGCGAACCACCTCATGATTATTCATGAGGTGTGCATTTGCGAAGCCCTTGCGAATCACAGATGGTGTCAGGGACACCATCCTACATTCGGATTTGCGACTC
Organism: Pleurodeles waltl; assembly: GCF_031143425.1. Classification (NCBI taxonomy): domain Eukaryota; kingdom Metazoa; phylum Chordata; class Amphibia; order Caudata; family Salamandridae; genus Pleurodeles; species Pleurodeles waltl. The sequence continues at coordinate 53,524,215 of NC_090441.1, read as the reverse complement.
GCAATTTGCGGGTCGCAAATCTGAACCTACCTACACGTGGCCCCAAATTCTTAAAGAAAGTCACAAAAGTGCACCCATTTTATATGTCGTACCCCTATAAAATATTTGTGAACTGTATTTTAGCATGGGTAAATACGCATGTGTAGATTTGCTCATGTGAACATCTATTGAGCATTTGCAAGTTCATTTTCCCTCCAGCCACTTTCTTCCCAACCCTGGAAGAAGTTCTAATTCTGCCATTGTCAGGAGTAAATGTCCAACCTTTCTTATTATGGGAAAATATTAGAGAGAAACTGGTGAAAATCTTTGAAACATGCAGGTTAGTAGGTTTGCAGACTCAAAGGCATTCCAGCCCTGAAACTATTGCTCACTGCTTCCTCCAGCCCCAGTATGCAGATCTGCAGAAAGGTGGAAAAATAAGGAAATTGCTACAGTAGGGATTGAAACTGCAAGTATTCAAGCCCTACTATGGTAGTAGCCCTGGCATAATCAGAGAGGCTATTATTAGAGCTCTTACATAATGAGATTGCAGCCATAATTTGGCGCCACACTACATGGCACCAAAGGGACAAGTAGATATTTTTACAGGACAAGTAGATTTGAGAAGCAACCTGTCCCATGGACAAGTAGATATTTTAATAAATTCCACACCCCTGTACATGTCCTTGATTTTCCGATAGGAGAAGGCGGCTACCCTGTCGCAGAGGTCCTGAGATGGAGGCATGTTAGGGGTCTAAGCTTGTGGTTTGGCAAATTCTTTGATTACTTTGAAGTGTTCTTTTGTGTTGTGTGTGGTGGTGTTGATGCAGTCCTGCAGGGCTGTTCTCCTAGTGGATCTGATGAGGCCATGGTGGGATCCTGTGGCGGATTTGAAGGTTGCAGGGTCTTACAGGGATTTGCTGTCCCTCAATTTCTTCTCCAGCCTCCTGCAAGTGCGCTTTGATTCCTGGAGTGCGGGGTGAACCAGCTGGCATTCTTGGTGGTGTGTTTCCCTGTGGTCATTCAGAGAGAACTAGGATGTTGGCGCAACAGATGATCCATTTGTGGAGGTTACGTGCTGAGGTGATGGCATCTGTTGTGTCGGGAGTGGCGAATTGCTGAGGGTGTTGACAAGTTGCTCCTCTGTGGTCTGGTTCCATTTCGTGTGGGGGAGTGGGGTGAGTGGTGTAAGTGTGCGCTGTAGGTGTGGAGATGGAAAAGTGGATGCAGCAGTGGTCAGTCCAGTATAGTGGGTTCAGTCGTTGATGGTGACGTTGCTGCTGGCAGAGAAGATGGGGTCGAGAGTGTGTCCGGGGGTGTGCGTTGAGGAGGTGACCAGTTGCTTGAGCCAGCATGTGTCTAGGTTCTCAAGTAGCAATGAGGTGTCGTGGTCACTGAGATCATCGATGTGAAAGTTGAGGTTTCCTAGGAGTATGTAGTTGCAGGAGGTGAGTGTGTGTAGGGCTATGAGGTTGACGATGGTCGCTGAAAGCTGGACGTTGTCTGGGGTCTGTAGATGAGGGTGCCACAGGTGGTGGAATTCCTGTGTGTTGATTGTTAGTCGGAGAGTGGGTCTTGTTGGAGATGGCTAGGCCGCCTCCTGGTCTAGAGGGTCGGTCCTTGTGGAACAGCTTGTAGTAGTCACTGGGGATGGCGATGGAGATGTCTGGTTCAGATGTTGTTTGTCCATGTCTCAGTAAGGAAGGCGATGTCCTGGCGGGTGGCGTCTAACGTGTCTCAAAGCTCTACAGCATGCTTGTGCATGGAGCAGACGTTGAGGAGGATGCACTTGAGGTGGTCTGGAGGAGTTTTTGGCGGTTCTGGGGCTGGGAGGTCTGGCGTTTGGTGTGTGGCGGCAGGAAAAAGGTCAGTGGGTGTCCTTGGGGGAAGCATGGTGGCAGGTGATCCGATGTCAAGGGTTCAGTGTGTGGAGGGTTCCGGTGTCGTATCGTTGGGTGGTGCGAGAGCTAGGGTCTGTGACGCTAGGAGCGATCCAGGAGCAAATGTGCTTGCCTTTGGCGCACCCGCTGTGTGCAGCCGCACAGCGGGCACTCTTAACAAGCGGAGGGATTGGTCAGCTGGGAGGGCGAGAAAGCGCTATGAGGGCACGTCCGTAGGGGCAGCAGGGAGCGGGAAAGCACTCGCACAGAGAAGGCAGCAAAAACAAATACAAAGAGTAAAAAAGACAAAAAGACAAAAACGAGGAAAATAAAAAAAGACAGACACAGATGGCCACTAGGCCACCAGGGATGATGCACAGGCCTGAGGGTGGAGGCGGGCCTCGAACACAGAGCCGGCAGGCTCTATGGTGGAGGTGGGCTTCGAACACAGAGCCGTCAGGCTGTCAGTGGCAGCAGCAATGGCCACGCAGAAGAGAGCGACGGATGCTAAGCAAAAGTGTGACTAAGGAATAAAGCAAGTATACTGGGAGTTGCGTGGAAAATCTCCTTCAGTGTGTCTCCCTTCATGAAGCTATTCCTTTTGGCTCATCAGGTAAAACACAGGCCTTTAGCATGGCTTCCTCAAGATAAAAATGTACAAAGAGATATTTATCTATTCCCATGTTGTGGTAACAAAGTGTGGTGACAATTCTACACTTCTAGAACACAATACTAGCACTGATGACTTTTGATTCCCTTGCAACGTCTTGTAGATGAATATGCTGTACATAAAGCATCACTAAAAGGAAAATGCTGTATAATAAAACATATCCAGAACATCATAATTAAAGGAATGATGTCTGCAATCAAAAAATAAAAATGTATAGGTCACAGCAGTTTTTAACCCCTCAGGTGCAATCTAATTCTCAGCTAATATCTGATGAACATATCTGATATTGCTTGCATTCCCAAATCAATCAATCAATCAATTAATTTGTAAATCGCGCTACATACCCGTGAGGGTTTCAAGGCGGCGGGGGGGGGGGGGTGCCGGGGGGGGGGGCACGGGAGGTGCTGCTACTGCTCGAAGAGCCGGGTCTTGAGTAGTTTTCTGAAGGAAAGAAGGTCCTGGGGCTGTCGTAGATCCGGCGGGAGGGTGTTCCAGGTCTTGGCGGTGAGGTAAGAGAATGATCTGTCGCCGGAAGATTTGCGTTGGATGCGGGGGATGGAGGCGAGGGCGAGGTTAGCGGAGCGGAGATGCCGGGTGGGGGTGTAGAAGCTGAGTCTGTTGTTCAGGTATGATGGTCCGGTGTTGTGGAGTGCCTTGTGTGCGTGGGTGAGGAGCTTGAAGGTGATCCTCTTGTTGACGGGGAACCAGTGAAGGTCTCTTAGGTGGGGGGTGATGTGGCAGTGGCGAGGGATGTTGAGGATGAGTCGGGCGGAGGCGTTTTGGATGAGTTGGAGGAGTTTGGATGAGATACCGGTGTAGAGGGCGTTGCCGTAGTCGAGTCTGTTGCTGATGAGGGCCTGGGTTACTGTTTTTCTTGTTTCTGTTGGGATCCATTTGTAAATTCTGCGGAGCATGCAGAGGGTGTTGTAGCAGGAGGAGGAGATGGTGCTGACCTGCTTTGACATGGAGAGTGAGTGAGGTCCTTGGTTTTGCAGAGGTCGGTGGGGAGGGAGTTCCAGGTTTTGGGGGCGAGGTAGGAGAAAAACCTGCCTCCTGTAGTGGTGCGTTGGATGCGGGGGACTGTGGCTAGGGCGAGGTCAGCTGATCAGAGGTTGCATGTGGGAGTGTGGAAGTTAACTCTTTCATTGAGGTAGGTTGGGCCGGTGTTGTGGAGGGATTTGTGTGCGTGGATGAGGATCTTGAATGTGATTCTCTTGTCTATGGGGAGCCAGTGAAGGGATTTGAGGTGTGGTGAGATTCGTTCATGGCGGGGGAGGCCAAGGACAAGGCGAGCGGCTGTGTTCTGGATTCTCTGGAGTTTGCGTTTGAGTGTGGTGCCGGCATAGAGGGCGTTACCGTAGTCCAGTCTGCTGCTGATGAGTGCGTGGGTGACTGTCTTTCTGGTTTCTGGGGGAATCCATTTGAAGGATTTTTTTTTTTTTTTTTTTTAAGAGTGCAGAGTGTGTGGAAGCAGGAGGAGGTTAGAGCATTGATTTGCTGTGTCATGGAGAGGGAGGGGTCGAGGATGATGCCAAGGTTGCATGCGTGGTTTGCGTGGGGGGCCTAGGGCGGTGGGCCACCAGGAGTCGTCCCATGTGGTTTTGTTGGGGCCGAAGATGATGATCTCGGTTTTGTTTGAGTTGAGCTTGAGGTGGTTAGTGGTCATCCAGTTGGCGGTGTCGAGGAGAGCGGCTTGTAGGTTGGTTTTGGCCATGGTGGGGTCGCGGGTGAGGATGAGTTGGGTGTCATCTGCATAGGAGAGGATAGTGATTCTGTGTGCTCGGAGGATGTTAGCTAGGGGGATCATGTAGATGTTGAAGAGTGTGGGGCTGAGGGAGGACCCTTGGGGGACTCCGCAGGTGAACTTGGTAGTGTTGGAGTGGAAGGGTGGAAGGCGGACTCTCTGGGTCTGGTTGGTTAGGAAGGAGGTGAGCCAGTCTAAGGCTTTGTGGTGAATTCCTATGTTGTGGAGGTGTGTGCGGAGTGTGTGGTGGCAGGCGGTGTCAAAGGCTGCGGAGAGGTCTAGGATGATGAGTGTGACGGTCTTGCCTTTGTCGACTTTGGTCCTGATATCTTCAGTGCATGCGATGAGAGAGGTTTCTGTGCTGTGATTCTTGCGGAACCCAGATTGTGAGGGGTCAAGAGTGTTGTTTGCTTCGAGGAAGTGGGTTAGGCGGGTGTTGACTAATTTCTCTGCAACCTTGGCGGGGAAAGGGAGGAGGGAGATGGGGCGGTAGTTGGAGAGGATCTATGGGTCAGCTTGTTTTTTTTTTTAGGAGGGCGGTGATTTCCGCGTGCTTCCAGGGGTCTGGGTAGGTGGCGGAGTCGAAAGAGGAGTTGATTATGTTGTAGAGTATGAGGGTGATGGTAGGGCTAGCTTTGTTGTAGATGCGGTGTGGGCAGGGGTCGGAGGGGGAACCGGAGTGGATTGAGATAATGGTTTTTTCGGTTTCTTCGTGTGTGTTGGGGGTCCATGTGGAGAGTGTGGTGGGGGGGGGGCCCTGAGTGGGGGTAAGGTTGGGTGAGTGAGGGGTATGTGTGGTGGGTGTGTGTGGTATGAAGCTGTTGTGGATGTCCAGGATTTTGTGGAGTAAGTGGTTGGAAAGAACGTCACATAGGGGCGGTGTGTGTGTGGGGGTTATATGTTGCTGGCTTTGGGTTTGGCAAGTTCATTGATGATGGTGAAGAGTTCTTTGCTGTTTTGAGAGTTGTTGTCAAGGCGTGTCTTGTAGTGATCTCTTTTGGTGGTGCGTATGAGTTGGTGATTGGTGCGAATGGTGGTTTTGAGGGCGGAGAAGTTGGTTGTGGAAGGTTCTAGTCTCCATATTTTCTCAGCTTGGCGGCATTTGCGCTTGGAGTTCAGGGGTGAACCATGGGGCGTTCTTGATGTTGCGGGTTGCGATGTGTTTACTGAGGGGGGCTAGTGTGTCTGCGCAGGTAGTGATCCATTTGGAGGGGTTGTGTGCTCCTGTGTTGGGGTCGTTGGTGTGTGTGTGTGTGTGTGTGGGGGGGGAGTTATGGGCCAGTTGGGAGTTTAGTCTTTATGTGGGGATCTTGTCCCACATGCGGCAGGGTGTGGTGTGTTGATGGTAGTGTGTGGGGGTTTAGTGAAGGAGAAGTGGATGCAGCGGTGGTCAGTCCAGAGGAGTTCGGTGGTGTGGGTGTAGGCTATGTGTTGGCTTGAGGTGAAAACTGCATTGAGCGTGTGTCCTGCTGAGTGGGTGGGTGCGGTGACCAGTTGTTTGAGTCTGAGGTTGGTGAGGTTGTCTATGAGGGAGGTAGTGTTGTGGTCTTGTGGATTTTTTAAGTGAAAGTTGAAATCGCCGAGGATGATGTAGTCTGTTGAGGTTAGGGCATGCGAGCGGATGCTGTCGGCGATGGTGTCGCAGAAGGCGGGGCGTGGTCCGGGTGGTCTGTAGATTAGTGTACCTCTGAGGGTGGAGTTGTTGTTAATGTGGATTAGGAAGTGCATGTGTTCAGTGTTGTCGATAGTGTCTTGGGTGCTGGTGGTGACATTGATGGTGTCTCTGTGTAGGATGGCGATGCCACCGTCTGGCCTGTTGAGGCGGTCTTTGTGTTGGAGTTTATATCCCTTGGAGGTAGCTATGGTTATGTCGGGTTTTGAGGAGGGGTTGGTCCAGGTTTCCGTGAGGAAGGCGATGTCAGGTGAGGGTGATGTGATGAGGTCCCAGAGTGCTATGGCATGTTTGTGAAGGGAGCGGATGTTGAGGAGCAGGCAGTTAAGGTGGTTGTGGCGGGTGGCGGGTGGCGTTGGTGTGGTGCGTGAGGGTGTTGTTGCGGGGTGTGTTCTGGTTGTGGGCTGGTGTGCTGCGGGGTTGGTTGGTGGGGGCAGGGTGGATGAGTCTTGTGTTGGGGGTGTTGTGTTTGTTGAAGGTGGGGTCGCTATGGTTGGTGTGTGGTGTGAGGGATGATGAGCAGGAGAAGTGGCAGGTGTAGCAGGTGAAGGGGCCATGAGTGTGTGTGGGGCTAGATGTGGTGCATGTGGGGTGGGGGCCTGGGCTGAGAGTGGAGGGTGAGGGGGGAGTAGGAGTGTCTGGGGTTCTGGCGCTGGGCGCGGTCCAGGCACGAACGGGCGCAGATGGGCTTGCCTTTGGCATGCCAGCGGCGTGGACGCGACGTGGCTGCCATAAGAGGACAGGAGGGTGGGAGTGGCAGCTGGGAGGTGGGAGGGCCTGTCCAATGAGAGGGCTGGGGGGTGGGGCCGCAGGGGACGCAGCAGCGGGAAAATTTAACTAGAGGCGGTGAGAAAGGAGGGGGGAGGGTGGAGGGGCCGCAGGGGATGCAGCGGCAGGGAAAATGGACAATGGAGCGGTGAGAAAGGAGGGGGGAGGCGGGAGGGGCCCGCAGGGGCGGGGAAAAAAACAAAGAGGGAACGGGAAAGGAGGTGGCGCGGAAGGTGGAGCGGGGAGCGACCTACCTGCAAGCAGGATCAAAGGTTGCTCCCTGCTAGCGCGCCGCGGCTGCCATAAGAGGAGGAGAGGGTGGGAGTGGCAGCTTGGAGGCGGGAGGGCCTGTCCAATGAGAGGGTTGGGGGGTGGGGCCGCAGGGGACACAGCGGCGGGAAAATTGAACTAGAGGCGGTGAGAAAGGAGGGGGAGGTGGGAGGGGACACAGGGGAAGCAGCGGCAGGAAAATGGACAATGGAGCGGTGAGAAAGGAGGGGGGAGGCGGGAGGGGACGCAGCGGCAGGGAAAATGGACAATGGAGCGGTGAGAAAGGAGGGGGGAGGCGGGAGGGGACTCAGGGGGCGCAGCGGCGGGGAAAAAAGCAAAGCGTGAACGGGAAAGGAGGTGGCGCGGAAGGCAGAGCGGGGAGCGACCTACCTGCGAGGTTTCATGTGCTGTCGGTGGGCGTCGGTGGGAGACCCAGCGTAGACAGCCACCATGAGTTGTCCCAGGCGGAGGGGGTGCACCCAAGGATGAGGACCTCTGTTTTGTCCGAGTTCAGTTTTAGCCGGCTGTCTCTCATCCAGTCGGCGATGGCTTTTAGTCCCTCATGGAGGTTAGTTTTGGCGGTGTGCGGGTCCTTGGTGAGGGAGACGATAAGTTGGGTGTCGTCGGTGTAGGAGATGATGTTGAGGTTGTGCTGACGGGCCACTTGTGCGAGGGGGGCCATGTTGAACAGCGTTGGGCTGAGGGATGAGCCCTGGGGTACGCCGAAGATGATGTTGAAGGCTTTGGATTGGCACGGGGGGAGGCGGACTCTTTGGGTTCTGCCGGCGAGGAAGGATGCGGTCCATTCGAGGGCCTGGTCCTGGATTCCTGCTGCGTGGAGGCGGGATTTTAGGGTGTGGTGACATACGGTGTCAAAGGCGGCTGATAGGTCTAGGAGGATGAGGGCTGATGTTTCTCCATTGTTGAGGTGGCTTCTGATGTCATCTGTGGCGGCAAGGAGGGCGGTTTCGGTGCTGTGGCTGAGTCTGAAGCCGGACTGGGAGGGGTCGAGGATGTTGTTGTCTTCGAGGTAACGAGTGAGCTGAGCGTTGACGATTTTCTCGATGACCTTCGCCGGGAACAGAGTGTACTTGGCCTCGCTGTTAAGACTAGACTATCCCCTTTAAAGTATGGGCAAAAATGATTAGCATTTGGTTGCTCCTGGGCAGTATGGAACAAAAATTATAAAGCTGATGGAATGGAATGCGCCATGAGAAATTACAAGCGATACTGATTTGTTCAAGCGTTTTTATATATACATTTTGTGATTCTGTCCATGGTCTATTTCTTGCAACCTGCTAGCTAATTATGGCTGGATCAGTCAGAAAAAGCATTGATGGCATAGAGGTTTTTAATTAAATGCTCCTATGCTTTAGGTAGTATCTAACAAAATCAATGCTCATTCTTTCCCCAGAGTTGAATGCATGGAGAGAATAGATCTGTGGGAGACCGCAGACACTGGAGATCGTTTAGCGCAGATGGCAATGCACACTGACCCAAAGTTTATTTTAATTTAACAAGAAGGTACATCAATGGTCTGCAGGAAAAATCTCTAATGGCATCAACTTAGAAGGTAGTTAAGAAAAGACTTAAAATTTATTTTAGCAAGCCAGCCATAAATGACTGGTGATTCTGTTTGTCACAGATAAAATATGTCTTAAGAACAGCAAGAGTCCAAGTCGTGACAAATTTATCAGAATCCAAACTCTCTGGAATTTTGCTGTAAACTATACCTATCCTCGCACAACCTCTCAACACACTGTATTGTTGAAGGTGTGCATGCTTTTCTTATATGTTTGACAATTTACATTTGTCACAGGCCTTGATGCATGTGAAAATGATCTTGTTTGCGCTCTGACTAGATTTGAATTCAAGCATTACTACATGTGACTGTCATGCCTAATGCTGGTCTTTACTAATGTGAGCTTTTTAATCTTCATTTCTGTGTTAAGCTAACCGAGTTTATACTAAATTGCCACACATTTGTCACACTTTCTGCTATATGCATTTTTAGTCAGAGGATTTTTCCACTCTCTGCTGCACAGTTACTAAAGATCTGTTGCAAGTTTACCATACTTGAGACTGAAAAATAGAAAACAACAGCTTAAGTTTCCTCCATAAAAATAAAAATAAACTACAGATAATATGTATTCTGCCTTTGTAACAAACTCAGTTTCCGAGCATAGGCAGCCTTGATGTTTTGAAAAGGTATACAAAACCGTAGTAATTGGGGCAAGGCAACCAAATAGAGTACTTTGCCTAACGCATTCAGGATCTGGTTTACAGTTTGGCAGAAGAGTTATTCTGTATTAAACCTGATGGATGTCCCGCCAGTCTTATTACATCATATCTCTTATGGCACTTCTAATAAGGCAGTCTGATACTCCTCGCAATAGTGATGGAGTAACACATCCACCAAACTCTAAATCATGTCTTTATAAGCATTAATTGCCAGGATAATGTCATTTGGCCTTTTTCTGGTAACTATTTGGGCCATCACATTCTGGGAAGGGATTTTGTTTAAACAGTTTTTCGGGCCAATTGGCAGAGCTTTCCAGTCTGTCTTCATTTGTTAATAGCATGATTTAAATGATGATTCAGTATGAATGAACCTTTATTCGGTATACAAGATTATAACCATAAAAGATAAAAAGACATTACCAAATGCAATCGTATAAAAGAATAAAAAAAATACAGAATATAAATTAAGACTTCACAACAAAACACTTCATAAAAAAAGAACAATTTGACAAGCTCCATCAGATACCTCTTCCGTGCTCAAAATCCAAAATTTACCAAGCATGCACAAGACACAATATAAACATAGGCGATGGAGACAGGGAAGACAATTGTATTAGACAACAAGTATCAATATATATGGACGGGACATCCCCCCCCCCCCCCCACACACTTTTCCATAAAAAATGCCATGTTCAAGTCATAACAGTCCCTTTCAAATTGTGCAACAAATGCCTAGCCACACAAACAAAAGTGCAAGAAAAATATAGCAGACCAAAATACAGGACGAATACTTATTTCCCTACTAACTTTCTCAATCTAACAACAGTGACTATGAATTTATAAATCATCAACCATGGGTTCTCTGTTTGAAGAAGCTGCAGGTAGTGTAGGGCTGGCCTACATCTTCTAATACTTCAACAAAGGGATAAAAAACTGATTCCGCAAAGCAGTCTACAACTTGTGAATAAATAAAAAATGCAGAAAGGACTGACTTGTTATGGAGATGCACGGACAAAGATCTAAAAGGGAGTCATGATGGACATTATTGGGATATGAGACTAGGAAGTGAGGGATCCCAAATCTGAATCGGGTTAATTAAATTTTTGGATGTGAGTCAGAGAAAATGTAAGATATGGTTCCATGTGCTGGTTGTAACAAGAGGAAGGTAATCGTTCACCCTCTTTTTTCCTAACTCCTCTTGCCCTAATTGAGAACAGAATGTTAAAAACGCTTGTTTAAAACGCCTTTCGGAAAACATTGTCTAATAAAAGAGGATTATGTTAACAATCCTCTCTCCCCATCAAAGCAAGTGCTCCTTAACATACAGTAACCAGTGGAGGTTATGTGCTTTGTCTAACGATTTGCAGTCATTAATTATACCTTGGTTATTTAGAGTTTTCTGACTCCCCAAAGCATTAAGGGTGCCAGTTTGACATAATTGTCTAAGAGAACTATTTCCACTTCTGTGTGACAAGGGTATGCGGGAAAACTAGTTGGGACGGATCAGAGTCTTCTTAAATATTTATTTTATGACTCCTGTAGAGCGTTCACATCCCTACTCCATTTGTCACAGCAGAAAGACAGCTTGAGTAACAAATATTAATCATGGCGGCTAGGGGTTTATTGCCTAACTTTCCGGCAAATCTAAATAAGGCCTCAGACGTTTGTTCAATCCTTAGCTTCCTGATTTTGATCAGGTGAGGTCATGAGGATTTATGGTCAAATGGTATTCCTAAATTGGAGAAAGTGAACACATGAGAGTTTCTCCTCATTAGTATACTTTGACTTTAAAGTTGCACGACCATTCCCAGTGACCATAACATGCATTTAGTAGTATTTACTTTTATCCCAAACCCTTCATAAAAAGATAAAAGTTTCTGTAGCCCAACATCAGTTCTTGAAATGAGGACACAGTCGTCCGCATATAATAGCGCAGGCAGTTTCTTCAAATCAACCTTCGGTACATCAGCTTCTTCTGAATTAAGAAAATCCTCTAAGTCGTTTATGTATAGGCAAAATAAAAAAGAAGCCAACACACAGCCCTAATGCCACGTTTCATTTCAATTGGGTCTGTGAGCTCTCACTTTTTTCCATACCTCACCACTACCCCCTTTTGCATACAGACCAAGAAATGGAGCAACCGCAGCGTCAATGCCCATATCGAGCAGTTTAGACCACAATTCGCCTCTATCCACCCAATCAAATGGCGATGTTAAATTCATAAAACCAGCAGCAGCTGCCTTAAATGTAAAAGTGGGGGAGGGGTTCTGTGCAGTAAATCCAGCCCAGCTTTGTACACAGCCGGGCGGGAGAAACCTAAGTGCGCATGTGTGTTTGGCCTGCCTGAGATGGACGGCCAAACACACATGTGCACTTAGGTGCACTCTCCCCTCCTTTTCCTCCCATGACCACACGTCGCCCCTCCCTGCACTGCTGGCTGCGTCATCGGACGAAAAATAAAATGTCAGTCAACTATCATTTTATTTTTCATCTCCTGGCACTTGGCCGGGGGGTGACCCTCCTCTTCCATTGCGGAGGAGCCGCCCCTGCATAAAACCTAAATAGATTAAGCCATTCTTGGCCACAGTATTTTTTTAAATAACCTGGTGGAGATTGAGGTGCTGTTCTATCGTGCCTAGACCTCTTCTGTACCTGTGGAGAGACACCCCTTGTCATGTACCCAATGTTCCAAGTGTTCCAGTAGAACTCTACCCATAAGTTTACTGGTGGTATCAATTAAAGAGATTATGTGATAACAACAAGGGTCTGCTCTATTACCTTTTTTGAAAAATGGGTATAATAATTTTAAAAAGCCAAGGATTGGGGGGTCAATTATAGCCACACACCTCATAATGTTTGTCAACAGCGGGGCCCACACATAAGGGTGGGCTAAGAAGAGGTCAGCTGGTACCCGTCGGGGCCAGGGGCCTTGTTGCGCAGAGTGCAATTCAATGCACAAACTACTTCCCAGTAATCAAGCGTGCATATCCCCATAGTATCAGCCAACAGTGAGGGTGGTTCAGGCTCAATCTGGATTTCGATACCACCACTGCAACTATAAAGCCTTGTAAAGTGATTGATCCAATTTTGGGGGGGGGGGAGGGCGGATGGTATGACCGTCCTTAAAATAGTGGTAATTTATAATAGGCGGGAGTCCTTGCTTAGACATGCTCCATATAACTTTTCCCAGGCTTCATGTCTGATTTATTTTTTCCTTTGAGCAATAGCCAGTTTGTACTCTAGTCTGCCATGTCTCACCCATCCCTTATCCTGAGGAGGTTTTTTAAGGGCGAGAGAAACACCTTTATGCGTCTACAAGCAGTTTCTGTCAAACCACCTATCCAACCTGGATTCCCTCTTCCTGCTATGTATATTAAAAAGGTCAGCAATTGTCTTACAGATTTCCTCAAAAACATTTAGTATACTCTTAGGACTGAGGTTATCATTTAGACAGAACAATACCTGTCCCTCATTTATTTTCAACAACTTCTCTAAAATATGTCCGGAATCTACCGTGGCCCAGCGATGAATAATCCCTGTTAGTATCATATGTGACTGCAGGGATGTGGAATTCCTATTGCCCGACGCCCGGGACATCTTGTTTGGGGTCAAGGGCAACAAGTTTTTATGTTTACTTTGTCCTTGGGACAAGTAGGCCCAACCCCCTGCAGCACAAACCCTTTGGCTGCCTGTTTACAGAGAGTTGAACTCTCTGCAGTTGAGGTAATGTGTTTCCAAAAGATAATGCTGTTCGAACTTGTATTTATGGTTCATTATTTGAAAGCCTTCATTATTAGGGTGCGTGCTGTAAATAAATGTTTTAAGGTCACACTTCACTACTGACGTTGGTTCCAGTACAAAAAAAAAAAAAAAACGTGTACACACATGTTTGAAAAGTTTAGGCTAAGAGGCTAAGTATAATGCTCCCAGAATGCTCTCTGATTATATGCAAATGAAGTGTCATTTAGTAAAATGTGTTGATGCATGCTAGTATTTCCCAAAAATATTTCTAATGGAAAATCAGTGTAACCATTTTCAACACGATTATGGGAAGCATGAAAATAAACAAACACTGACAAAGCCAACTGATCTGACCTACTTTTATAAGTCTTTTAGTTTCATCAATGCGTGTCTTGTTTTGACATGGCTTTTGTAACACTTTATTGTTGTGGGAGCTACCAGGCCCTCAACATTGTAACAAACATTGGCAAACCCCCCCCAAAACGTTTTTGAACTCTTAAAGCACACGTTGCCACCAGCGGCATAACAAAGGCCCCGCAGCCGCCCTCCAGGGGGCCCCGTCAGCACAGCACCTGCCCTGAGTGAGTCTGGAGAGGAGGCTCCTCCATGTTCTTTGCAAAGGGGCACCCTCCAGTTTCGTTACGTCACTGATTGCCACTGTAGTTCCTGACACTGAACAAAACTACTTTGTGTGGCAATATGCTCCTTGTGGAAGAGCAGAATGCGATCACTCACAGTAAAGCCAGCCGAAAGAGAGAGAAATAGAAGTTTAATAAAAACAAAATGTCTTTGTTAACACCAGACCTAATTAGGGACCAAGACCCACATGGAGGTAGCTTTTTGCATGTCGCAAACAGCGACTTTCGCTGTTTGCGACGTGCAAAAAGCACATTGCGATGCACAAACCCAGTTTTGCGATTCAGTAACCTGGTTACCGAATCACAAAACGGGTTTGCGACTCGCAATTAGTAAGGGGTGTTCCCTTCCTAATTGCAACTCGCAGTGCAATGTAGGATTGTTTTGTGACCGCGAACGCGGGCGCAAACCAATCGCAGTTTGCACCCATTTCAAATGGGTGCTAACACTTTCGCAAAAGGGAAGGGATCCCCATGGGATCCCTTCCCCATTGTCAATGGCACTGTAAACATTTTTTCAGAGCAGGCAGTGGTCCTGCGGACCACTGCCTGCTCTGAAAAAATTAAACGAAAACGTTTCATTTTTCGTTTTTGTTATGCATTTCGTTTTCCTTTATGGAAAACTGGCTGCAATAAAAAAAAAAAAAAAAAAAAAACTGCTTTATTGAAAAGCAGTCACAGACATGGTGGTCTGCTGTCTCCAGCAGGCCACCATTCGTGAGGGGGTCGCAAATTGCGACCCACCTCATGATTATTCATGATGTGGGCATTTGCGAAGCCTTTGCGAATCACAGATGGTGTCAAGGACACCATCCTACATTTGGATTTGCGACTCGCAATTTGCAGGTCACAAATCTGAACCCACCTACTTGTGGCCCCAAATTCTTAAAGAAAGTCACAAAAGTGCACCCATGGTATATGTCGTACCCATATAAAATATTTGTGAACTGTATTTTAGCGTGGGTAAATACGATGTGTAGATGTGCTCATGTGAAAATCTATTGAGCATTTGCAAGTTCATTTTCCCTCCAGCCACTTTCTTCCCAACCCTGGAAGAAGTTCTAATTCTGCCATTGTCAGGAGTAAATGTCCAACCTTTCTTATTATGGGAAAATATTAGAGAGAAGCTGGTAAAAATCTTTAAAACATGCAGGTTAGTAGGTTTGCAGACTCAAAGGTATTCCAGCCCTGGAACTATTGCTTACTGCTTCCTCCAACCCCAGTATGCAGATCTGCAGAAAGGTGGCAAAATAAGGAAATTGCTACAGTAGGGATTGAAACTCCAAATATTCAAGCCCTACTTGGTAGTAGCCCTGGCATAATCAGAGAGGCTATTAATTGCTGCCATAATTTGTCGCCACACTACATGGCACCAAAGGGACAAGTAGATCTTTTTACAGGACAAGTAGATTTGAGAAGCAACCTGTCCCCTGGACAAGTAGATATTTTAAAAAATTCCACACCCCTGTGACTGTGATATTAAAAGTTAAAACCTGTTTCTGTTTGTCTATCTTTGTGTCCAAAAACAGGCAAAAAGGGTAGTGGTCACTTATTTGAAATTTAACATTCTTTGATCTATAAGACTGAGAAAGTGAGATTAAATCAACAAGGCTACCTTTGCCTCTTCCCGAGAAGGAAACTTGGTCTGCATACAAGCAGCTATTTAGTTCAAGCATTAAATAAAGGGACATCTTAGTCAGTATTGAATTAAATACCCACAAGGAGAGTGTTTCAAAATGAAACCCGGCGGTCTACTGCTGTACATAATCTACAAGTAAAATCCCCTCTCCATATTACAAAATAATCTGATTGAAGTTTACCTAAAAGATGACTAAGAGTTTCAGCTAAAGAGATCGCTATGTTCACATTTTTCAGGGCAAAATTACTGTGATAGGAATTAACAATAACAAGTATGAACTTTGGTTGGAACTGTATACGGATAATTTAAAATTTACGGGGGAATCCAGAAAGGTTTTGATTACCTTTTTGTGAAGGGAGGTGGATATTAATGTTAAAAGGTCACCCCAATGCTGGCCACCTCTCAAAATTTCTGCTGCTGTGTGTATGTCTATGTGAACTGCCTTCCTTGACCACGTTTCTTGCAGACATACAACTTCAAAGGAATTAATTTCATTATACCAGTCAACATTTTTAACCTTATTAAAAAGACCAGCTACATTCCAAACACAAGTTTAAAATCAAACTGAGTACCACAATGATTATGGACAGTCAGTCAGTCACAGTCATCAACAGAAGTCAAGGGGCCATATCTATTTGAGAGACCTGCTCGCATGGTGCTGAAGGCTGACCTCCTCTAGCATGAACTGGAAGCCTTGGTGCACGCCGTAGGTTTGGGTGGATCGGGGGACCCAAAGATGCAGGCTGGTAGAAGTAATCCAGTGGAAGAGCCATAACAGAGCTTGCAGAAGAAATGGGATAAGGCTGTTTTCGGCCTGCGGCGAAGGGCCTATTGAAGTTTATTATGCAGTCACCTTCAAAAGATTTCAGATTGTTGCCTATCCAGATCACCCGCTAGACCATATTAATACATTTTCCATCAGAAGCCTCTTGGGGGAAATTCAGATCCAACCAGTGGAGTATCTTATTTTTTTTAATTGAAATAATTATTCCGGAGTACCATCCTTAAGCAGAGGCACATTGAATAGGACAACAACATAGGACGTAACTTTGGGGAGTAAGTCAAGGGTCATAGTAATTGGGCAGCGGGGCAACGGCCCAACGGCCCACGATGCATAAAAATATTAACATGGGCTCTTGTAAACCTACCTTGCAACATGCTAAATGGCTGTACACAACCACTACTGGTCGCCCCTGAATTCCTTGAGGCCAAAGTTCGGACCCGGGGGTCTGACTATGTATGCAACCTTGTTTATTAGAGTCCAGATGAGTGCCGTATATAGTGCACTCCGTTCCCTAATGCTGTGATACCTCCTACCCCATCCTCTACTTGGCCTACCCATGGTAAATTGGTTTCAGAGAGAGAGTTGGGAGTAAGGATTGATGTGTAGGCTGACAACATTTGATATGTTCCAGTTCTATTTCAGCCAATCGTGACCTAATTAGATCTAGCTTGGTATCCAGAGCAGCAATTATGCTATCTCGGAGAGAGTCTAAAAGATTTTCCATCATGGAGTTTTCTATTCAGGTGCAATCATTAGCCTGAGGTGATTGGGTGGCATTAACCCTTGGGTGTTTAGACTTGGTCTCAATCTCTGTTGTTCCCTTACCCTTTTCTGCCACATCCAGGTCAACTTGCTCCTTCTCTCACCCTGCTACCCCACTGCCCAGCTTTGCGGGCACAAGGACCTCAGGTTCCAGTGGTATGGTGGATTTGCAAGGACTTGGTAGCACTCGGGCCTCAGAAGTGGACGGTGCAGGTGATCGAACCGTCTTACCTCTGTCCACTGAGAGAAAAGTCACTGGGTCAGGTCTCGGGATTGAGTGAGTCAACAAGACAGTTTCATAAGGACCAGTAGATGAAAAAGAAAGTGATAACGAGAGAAAGCTGGCCAAGCGCTGGTTATCAATAATGCTTAAGGCACGTTGTAAAAATGTATGCATGGTGTTGCTTGTGTGGGGCTTGGTAGCAGCGACAGTATCTTGCTCTTTCACATAATACAGAGTTTCAAATAAAGAGAAACCTGCAAGGAATTAACTTAAATTAAGCTTCTTACTGGCAGAGGCACTAGAGCCACTCCCACAGATCTGGTCTCACCCGAATGATGCTTCAATCTCGTCTAAGGAACAAAATCTTCAAATATTATTTAAAAATTCTAACAAATTTACTTAGTGGAATAATGGAATGCAAAGTTACATATTTTTTTTGTAAGTATTTTATTGAGCAGAGATGGCATACGTTATACAATACAAAATAAGGAAAAATACTTTTGAAACTGAAGCACCTTCTTCCCCATCTCCCATCAACGCTGATATACTGATGAGCTCAGACAGTGCACATTTGGTTTAACAAAAAGCAGAATGTGTACCTCATATCAAATTCCCAATGTACAGCATCCATAGAAGCCACAATAGAGGGTAAACTAAAACCCCCAACATTAAATCCCAAACGTCAAATAAAGTGAACATGTACTAAAGTAAACATGTGCTAAAGTGCTAAATGGGAAAGTGTTAGAGTGCACATGTGCTAAAGAGCATACACATAATGCCACTTAAGGAGCACTAACGCAACAGTCACAAAAAGCTAAAAAGATAATACAAGATTCCTGACATAAAATCCCAGAGCCCAGACAAGATGAGCACCAAAAAGATCCTGTAAACTTCCCCTGCTCCTAAAGAACAAGTCTCCTGGTTGATTCTGCAAACTGGAATTATGAAATCCGATCAAAAAGACAATCAGTACCTACCACCGCACTAATAAAGTGAGCCTGTGCTAAAGTGCAAACAAATAAGGAGGCACGGGATAACGCCAATTAACTCAAGAATTTATGTAAATAATCTATTGCTTCCCTTCATATCCTAATAGTACCCAGTACTGATCCGGAATCATAATTAGCTAGAGGGACATCCACCCACATGTTGGATTAAGTCAAAATAGTGCCATGAAGCCAAGAATTTCTTTGAGCCCCCCCATGCTTTTGGCATAAGCCTCTTCAAACCTCCCTGTTCTTGACATTTTTTTCAGCCAGTCTTCGTAAGATGGGACGCTTTCTGTACGGCAGGGTTGTAAAATCAGCGAACGAGCTATGGAGTGCAATTAACAAGAATATTTGTGTTGACTTGCTCACTACACAACCCTGAGCCTGCCTAGTAAAGCCAAAGAGAACCAGTGATGGTTCCCATCTATACCTGCTTCAAGCGCCTGGCTCAGAGCTGAGGAAAGATGGTGCCAGAAGAACAAGTTACTTACCTTTGGTAACGCTTTTTCTGGTGGATACACTAGCTACTTGTGGATTCCTCACCTCATGAATTCTCCCAATGCGCCAGCATTCGACGGAAAATCTTCTTCCCAATGCTCCACGTCGACAAGGATGTCACAATTGCACGGCTTCGCACGCGACTCCGTCTGATGTCACCGTGGCAATAAGAGGTCCTCGCCGGCATGCTGACGTCAGTTTCACCCTTTTTTTTACATCCCTTTGAGGCAAACTGGTGAAAACCAACCTCACGAAAGCTCAAATAAATACACACATATAACCATACTGATGTAACATAAGTACAACAATTATTTATATAGAAATTAATCAAAACATATATACACTTATAATACAAAAGTCTTGGTATGACCAGACAGGCAACATGGAGGCAGGTGGGACTGTGAGGAATCCACAGGTAGCTAGTGTATCCACCAGAAAAAGCGTTACCGAAGGTAAGTAACTTGTTCTTCTGATGGATACAACTACCTGTGGATTCCTCACCTTATGAACAGAGTCCCAAAGCAGTACTGCACTTGGAGGTGGGTGCCTGAGTAGTCACACCAAGAAATCCTGCAACACAGAACGATCAAAATGGCCATCCCTTCTGACTTCCGAATCCAAGCAGTAGTGCTTCGCTAAAGTATGAAGGGAAGCCCCAGTTGCCACTTCACAAATATCTACCACTGGCACACACCTAGCCAAAGCTGAAGTGGCAGCCTTATAGCCCTGGTAGAATGAGCTCTAATACCCTCAGGAGGAATCTTCTTTGCTAACGAATAACAGATCTTAATGCAAAGAATGACCCACCTGGATATAGTTCTTTTATGGACAGCTCTGCCCTTCACCTTTCCCACATATCCAACAAAGAGCTGGTCATCCAACTGAAAGTCCTTTGTTCTCTCAATATAAAAACTGAGAGCCCTTCTGGGGTCCAAGCGACGGAGTCTTTCTTACTCTTTTGAAGGTTGAGGAGGAAGGTAGAAAGATGAAAGGGTAATAGACTGCCCCATATGGAAAGGAGTGACAACTTTAGGAAGGAAAGCCGCCCTGGTTTTCAGCACCACTTTGTCAGCAAAGAATGATGTAAAGGGCGGTTTGACACTAAGAGCCTGAAGCTCACCCACACGCCTAGCAGATGTAATAGCAAAAAAGGAAAACTATCATAAAGACCAATAGTCTTAAAGGACAAGAATGCATGGGTTCAAACGGTGAACACATAAAAAAAGTTACAACCAGATTTAAATCCCACTGAGGCATAAGAAACAGAGTGGGAGAAAATGTATTTGTTAAACCTTTCAAGACCGTAACAACAATAGGTGATTTGAACAAGGAAGGTTGATCCGGAAGGCAAAGAAAGGCTGACAGTGCCGCCAAATAGCCTTTGACAGTCGCAACTGCACAACCCTTCTGTGCTAAAGTTAAAGCAAACAACAGAACATCAGACAGATGGGCTCTCAAGGGATAAATTTGTTTCTCTCCACACCAAGCCACAAACAGCCTTAGTGGAGTGTCACCTGGCCGACAGAATAACATCCACTACCTCTGGTGGGAGAGAGAAAGAACTCCGATTGCCCCATTCAATCTCCAGGCATGTAGGTGCAGGCTCTGGAGGTGGGGGTGTAGAACCTGCCCCTGTGAGAGGAGATCTGCCCTAAGAGGGAGACAGAGCGGAGGGCACAGTGAGAGTTGGAGAAGGTCCGTGTACCCCCCCCTTTCCCGCCAATCCGGACCTATTAAAATGACTTGAGCCCGATCTTGGCGAATCTTCCTTAGAACCCGAGGAATCAAGGGTATGGGGGGGATCGCGTAAAGCAACTGGTCGCACCAAGACATCTGAAACGTGTCCCCCAAGGCTCTTTGCACCGGACAATGGAGGCTGCAGAACGACAGGCAGTGCGCGTTCTCCAGAGTGGCAAAAAGGTCTATCGGCGGAAAACCCCACATCAGAATGATGTGAAGGACCAGATCCGGATGGAGAAGCCACTCGTGATCGGACGAGAAATGCTGACTGAGACTGTCCGCTCGTACGTAGAGAACTCCGGCCAGATGATTTGCTACCAAGCAAATCCGATGGTCCTGGGCCCAGGACCAGAGCCGCAGGGCCTCTCTGCAGAGAAGGTACGACCCTACTCATCCCTGCTTGTTGATGTACCACATCGCGGTAGTATTGTCCTTCAAGACTTGAACT
Source organism: Pleurodeles waltl (assembly GCF_031143425.1). Classification (NCBI taxonomy): domain Eukaryota; kingdom Metazoa; phylum Chordata; class Amphibia; order Caudata; family Salamandridae; genus Pleurodeles; species Pleurodeles waltl. The sequence continues at coordinate 53,503,532 of NC_090441.1, read as the reverse complement.
GACTGACCGCGAAGGAACAGGAGGAAGGCCTTGAGAGCCAGACTTATCGCCCGCAATTCTAACAGATTGATATGAAAAATGTGTTCCAATGGAGACCAAAGACCTTTGATGAGCTCCCCATCCTAGAGTGGAAGCATCCGTCATGACCGTAGCCACCAGAGGCGTGAAAACGGCCTTCCTTGGGAAAGGTTGGCGTCCACAGCCCACCATCGTAGATCGGCTGCAGCGTCTCTGGAGATCATTATCGACTCCTCGAGATCCCCTTTGTGTTGAAACCACTGCCTGCGGAGGAACCACTGAAGAGTCCTCATGTGCCAGCGTGCATGAGTGACCAATAAAATGCAAGAAGCAAACAGACTGAGCAGGCGCAGGACCTTAAGGACTGGAACAACCGTTCCATTTTGAAACATTGGAATCAACATCTGAATGTCCTGAATCCGCTGAGGCGAAGGATAGGCCCGATTCAATGTTGTTTCCAGTATGACCCCTATGAACAGGAGACGCTGAGAGGGCTCCAGGTGAGACTAGGGCACGTTTATCTAAAAGCCCAGACTGAACAACAACTGAGTTGTCATTTGCAAGTGATGCAGCACAAGCTCTGGAGACTTGGCTTTTTTCAACCAATCATCCAGGTAAGGGACTATTGATATTCCCTTCCTCCTGAGACTTGCTGCAACCACCGCCATCACCTTCGTGAAGACTCGAGGTGCTGAAGTAAGACCAAATGGAAGGACTGCAAACTGGTAGTGTTGCGACTCCACCAGAAACCGGAGATACTTCCTGTGCGACTTGAGAACAGGGATATGAAAGTAAGCATCCTGCAAGTCGACAGACACCATCCAATCTTCTTTGTTCAACGCCAGAAGCACTGGTGCTAGAGTCAGCATCTTGAATTTCTCCTGCTTGAAGAACCAATTCAAAACCCTCAGATCCAGGATAGATCTCAATCGACCATCCTTCTTGGGGATCAGGAAATATCTTTAACAACAACCCTGACCCCTTTCCTGCTCTGGAACCAACTCCACTGCGCCTTCTGATAACAGGATCTAAATCTCCTGCTGCAACAACAGGAGATGGTCTTCTGAACAAAACGAAGGACAGGGAGGGATGGGAGGGGGAAACTCCTAAAAAGGAAGAGCATATCCTTTCCTCACAATATTTAGAACCCAAGAATCTGATGTGGCTAACTCCCACTCACAGAGAAAAAGACATAACCTTCCCCCCTACATGAGAAGTGTGACTCAAAATGGGTAGGAAACTAGGCTGCTTCCCTTGTTGTTGTCCCCCAGAAGAAAACGATGATGCAGGGTGCTGCTGGGTGGCCCCTCTTGTCCGAACCTTCCCCCACCCTCTAAAGGATCTATATGGGAGACTGGAAGGCTGTTGGACTGCGGACTGGGGTCTCCCACGACAAAAAGCTCCACGCCCAAACTCCCTGAACCTCCAAAAGGACCTGAAAGGGGTAGTAGTGGAAGCCTGCAGACCCAAAGACTTCGCTGTGGCCCTACTGTCCTTGAAGCGCTCGAAGGCAGAGTCAGCTTTGGCTCCAAAAAGCTTTTCTCTGTGGAAAGGCAGGTCCAAAAGAGTGGTCTGGACATCTGTAGAAAAGCCAGAAGACCTCAACCACACATGCCTCCTGGTAGCGACTGAGGTACCCATTGCCCTGGCCACTGAGTCTGTAGAATCCAGACAAGACTGGATAATCTGCTTAGCTGCAGCTTGAGTATCTGACAGGAGCTCACCGAACTGCCCCTGCATATCGTGCGGTAAGTATGGAACTACAGCTTTAGCCGCGTCCATCAGGGCATGTACATATCTCCCTAACACACAGGTAGCATTTGCCGCTTTCAGGGCCATACTGCAGGATGAAAAAGTCTTCTTGGCTGACTGCTCCATTCTCTTGGACTCTCCGTCCAAAGAAATAGCAGGGAAGGAGCCTGGTGCAGAACATGCCGAACATGAGGTCTGGACTACTAAACTCTCTGGAGTCGGATGCTTTGATAAAAATCCTGGATCTCCCAGAGCCACCCTATACCGTCTTGCAACAGATCTGATAACAGCTGGCAATGACACAAGCTTCCTCCAAATCTCCAATATATGCTCCGTAAGACCATCATTAAATGGAAGCAAGGGTTCTGCTGAAGCCGAAGAAGAATGCAGGACCTCAGTCAAAATGTTTGTTTTAACCTCAGCAGCCGGCAACGGAAGGTCCAAGAAATTTGCTGCCTTCTTGACCACAGAATGAAAAGAGGCCACTTCCCCTGAAAACTCCCTTGGAGATGAAAGATCCCACTCCAGGGAAGTGTCCAGCCCACTGACTGAGTCTAGGCCCTGATAATCCCCCAAGGGCTCAGCAATCTCTCCTTCTTCTAGCAGCGGTCTTTGGTACTCTTGTTCTTCTAAAAGCCTCAGTGCTCTTCTCCGCGACCTCAACCTGGCCTCCAATCTCGGCGTTGACATTGAGTTAGCCGACGTCGATGGCACCGGCTTCAGGACTGACAGATGCGGACCAGGAGAAGGAGACACACTACGATCCAATCCGGATCCATCCGGTGCCAGAGCTGATCTCATCAGAGCTGTGGACACCTGAGGTGCCGTCATCGGCGTCGACTATGTATGAGGCGACATCACCGGCACTGCAGGCCTATAAGGCGATGTCATCGGCGTCGTAGGCCTATGAGGCGAAGTTATCGGTGCCGAACCGGCACCCTCAGCCGGATAAAAAGGTATGAACGGCGCCGACCTATAAGGGGCCGGAGAGCCCAATGAGGAAGCCAAAGGACCCATGGGACCAGCAGGTACACCAGCAGGGGCCATATCATTGAACATGTTGAACATGGCATTAAAAAATGCCACCGGATCCGCTCCCGGAGCAGGGAAGGCAGGATACCGCTGATCTTCCTGCAGCACTTGCGCCGGCTGGGCATCAGAATCCTGCACCCCAGGCGAAAAGCGAGGACTCTCTTGGGGTGCAACCACCTCGAAGACCGATGGCGCTGGAGAAGCCTGTGGGCTTTGAGGCTGTGAAGTCACCATAGGACTAACCTTCCACGTCGCACGACGCCGTCTAGATGGAGACCTGGATCGTGAACGACCTCTAGCCGAACAACGCCAAGTCGTCTCGACGCCGCTTCTTACGCTTTTTCAAAGAGGTATGTGAAGATGATCTGTGATTACTTCTGTGCCCTTTCTTCACCTTAGCCAGAAAGAGTTTGGCTTCTCACTCCTTCAGCGCCTTCGGATTCATGCTTTGACAGGACACACACTCCTCCACGTCATGCTCAGAACTTAGGCACCAAAGGTAGTCATTGTGAGGGTCCGTCACCGACATGTGACCTCCGCACTCCCGACAAGGTTTAAACTACTACTTTCTAGGAGGAGACTTTGTAACCAGAGACAAAAAGGACACCTTCGAAACAGTAACTAGAGCTAGGAGACAACCATTAGCGTTGAAGGCACAGAAAAAAGGGAACTGACGTCAGCATGCTGGCGAGGACCTCTCATTGCCACGGTGACGTCAGATGGAGTCATGTGCGGAGCTGTGCAATTGTGACATCCTCATCGACATGGAGAGCTGGGAAGAAGATTTTCCGTTGAATGCTGGTGCATTGGGAGAATTCATAGTGTGAGGAATCCACAGGTAGTTGTATCCATCAGAAATGCGCCTATCTCTGACAAGAGTAAATTATATGGAATCACGCCCCGGCACACTGCTGATCACTCCGAAAGCACTGGTCCTCTACCGAAGGAAACATTCTATGAAGGGCCGCCAATGTATAATGTGCCATCCATCGCAATAGAAACGGCATTCTTTTAAAATGTTCAGCTCTTAAGGCCTGAAAATATGAACCTAAAAAGCATGTGCAGAACAGGATGAATATCTTGGAAAGGATACTGGTAATGAGACCTCAAGAAATGGGCGAACTGGTGAAAACCAAGAAAGAATCGCTTGCAGGAATCCCCACACTGTGCACAAATCTCTTGCCATGTCATGCATTTACCCTGCAACAGGAAATGTTCCAGCTCCTTGAACCTGCAGAGTTACCAATATCTAACCTGAGAGGGAGAGATTAGCAAGCCAGCAAACCTGGCCTCTTGAAGATTCAGAAGTGTGTAGCCCGATACAATAATTCAAATGATAAAATGCTGTAATGGTGTCAGGCGGGCACTCCAGCCCTGTATAAACTTGTATTTCGTTTTTTTGGGTAATTTTGGGATCTTGATAAAAACCGGAAGCCAGGTTCTGGTGTCCTGCATCATTGCAACTAAAAAGAACAGATCAATCATTGCTTCATTAGCAAATGCTCTCACCAGAGTATCTAGAAGAGCTGCCTCATAATAGGTTTGGATGTAGGGAGGGGCCAGCCCATCCTGTGCAATCTCAAGTTGAAGTGCTGAATAGTTTAACCTAGGTGCTTCACGGTTCTAAACAAACTGTTGGAACATTGTGTCAAGATTGCTTAAATAACTTGTTGATTTTAATGGGAATATTCGAAAATAGAAACAACAATAGTGGGAGAACAGACATTTTAATAAGGGCACCCTTCCTATCACTGTCAGGGGGAGAAGTGCCCATCCATCTAGTAGTCCCTTTATTTTATGGAGCATTGGAACTGATTTAATTGAAACAGCTGAGAAAAGTTGTTGGTCACCTATATCCCTAGATATTGAATATGAGCTTGGGAACGAACCTGCAGCTGGAGGGAAGCAGGGAGATAACTAGTGGGGGAGCTAAAGAGAAGCAAATCTGTTTTCTTTTGATTAATTTTGTAGTCCCTTATATTTTGCAACTGCTCCAACTCTTCTAAAGCTCTCTGGACATTCTCCATATCAGGCTTCAAATAGAGAATGACATAATTAGCAAACATTTTTAGTTTTGCCATTCTGGAAATAGGAGGCTCAATAACCCAATTGGCCCTGATCCTAATCGCAAGAGGTTCTTAAGAAAGAAAAAAAGAAAAAGAGAGAAAATGAGCATCTCTGCCAGGTCCCCCTATTGATATCAACTGATAATGCTAGCTGAGGATTTGACAAATATCTTAGGCTCCTTGATATAGTGTCAACAAGCATATTGATAAATTTGGAAGAAAAACCAGATTTCTCAAGGGAAAAGAAGAGTGCATGTCAATTAACTAGATCAAATGCTTTCTTAGCATCCACCATAATAACTGCCGCCCTGGTGTGTTTAGCTGAGAAATAGTCCAATGCTTGCACTAGAAAGCCTGTATTTGAGGCCATTAACCCAGTCTGGTCTTTATGGAATAAACCTTGGGCAAGAGGAGTGATACATATAGCCCAAATCTTCATTAATAACTTATAGTCCACCTTAAGTAAGCTAAGGGGAGATACAAATTGACTTCACTGGGATTCTTTCCTTTCTATAAAAAAATAACTATAGTAGAGCCCTTAAATGGACAGCCTAAATCAACCCTGTCTTTAACCGAGTTGAACAGATCAGTCAGAAATGGTAAAAGATCATTAGCAAAGACTTTATAAAACTTGGCTGGAAAGCCATCATTGCCAGCCGCCTTCCCATTTGGAATAGTGGCGAGAGCTTCCTGCACCTCCTTACAAGATATAATAGAAATTAGCTTTTCAGCCCCAGAACTAGACAATCGCAGGAAGCTAAATGATTGGAAATAGTTAGATAAATGCAACCCTGTAGTCTGATAACTAGTCTCATACAAAGCTTTATAATGCTGCAGAAGCAATTCAGAGACCTTGGCTTCATCCAAAACTATTTCACCTAAAGCCAGAATTGCTAGTTCCCTGACCACTGAGGCGACCTGCCTGACCTTAGTGGACCAGGCCAGATATTTGCTGACTCTTCATAAATATCTGCTGTTATGCCCTTGAGCTCTCACTTTCCTCCAGTGTAAAATAATCCCTCAGCTTTTGCCTAGCTTTTTCAAGATTCTCTTCTGTGGGAAGGGGCAGTGGACCATGATACCCAGTATTAGACAGCAAGGCTAGATCTACAGCCGACTGAAGTAAGGTTATTTGCCTTCCACGGTTCTTGTGTTGCCAAGCCTGGTAGGCGATTATGCAGCCCCTCGCTACTGCTTTAAAAGCCTACCAGACAGAGAAGATCGAGGCCGTGCCCCCATTTATCAAAAAATAATCCTGAATAAATTGGCTCATGTCAGTGAGCCATGCCTGATCGCATAGTAGTGACCGGTTCAGCTGCCACCTAGGCCTCTCGCCTCTTAATGCCTCCACCTCAGTCGTGATGGAGACCACCGAATGATCAGAAAAGGAATTGGCCCAGATGTCAGAATCAAGCCTCTTTGTACAGCGGGAAACCAAGAGAAAGTTGATACGTGAAGCGGTATGATATTAACATGAAAAGCAGGTATATTGGGAGATGCCTGGATGAGCATGCCTCCAGGGATCCACCAAAGCAAAATTATGCTTCATGGTACCTAAAACATTTTTAGTATTAGGTTTAAGTTGTTTTTTCGATTTATTCGAAATGTCCAGAGCTAAATCCTGAATAAAGTTAAACTCCCCTCCCAAAATCAGGGACAGAGCAGCACCCATGGCAATCTTGTAAATCTGTACCAATGGGCTTGAATCATCAGACACTGGGGCATAGTAATTAACCAAGTTTAATGGACCACCATTGACTAGAGCCTTCAACCATAGCCATTTGCCCTGTGGGTCCATGATCACATCAATGACGTGTCTATCCAGCCCCCTTCCTAAAAAAAAAACCACTCCCCTTACAGCAAGACCCACAGAAGCAAAATAAGCTTGCTAGTATTTCGGTGGAATATGGATTTTCAGGCAGTTTGCATTAAGTTGGGTTTCTTGTAGAAATATAACGTCCGGATGGAAGGCCCCCAACCAGCTTAGCACTCCCCCATATTTCCATCTACTTGATATACCATTTATATTAAAAGATAAAAATGTAATTTCACATCCCATTAAAGACAACACCTCGCAGTTTAGCAGCAAGCCTGCACTGCTCCTCACTCATGCACATTATTTCTTTCTTATGGATACGCTTGCATCACTTACCCCCCCCCACCAATTCAAAACCATACTCAAATCTGCACATTTTTAAGAGTGAACTCCACCTCCACTTGATCCCACTCAAAACCCTCAAAACTTAATCAACCAAAAGAAAAAAAAAACATCAAAACACAAACCCCCACCCTAACAGGAGAATTGCCTACAATACCCCTCCTGCAGTGTAACAAGTTGCACTGGGTGCCATGACTTTGACCCTGTGGCACCCGTGACACGGCCCCCACACATGCCATAAAGAAATTAAGTAACTGAACTTCAGATATCCATGTGCTAGCCGGGATGAACAACTGAGCAGATAACCAAGTTGAAACATAATTACCAAGCAATCATTAATTCCTGAAACCCTTGATTAACTGGCCTGCAGAAGCCCGAGCACTAGCTAGCATCCAAGCCATCCAATTGCGCCCTTTTGTTATGACTGGAAAAATTGGAAATCTCATGCAGAAGCTGCTGAGCCTCATCTTCTTGAGAAGCCTGCTGTATATTGACTTTCAAGCTTACGTTTCGCATGTCCTACTGCATTAGAGTCACGCAATTAAAATGGGACAAACAATATCTGACATTTGAATAAGGTGTTGTGGTCAGAGGTGCACGTTCCTTCATCTTCTTTATGAGTATCCCTCTCTGAGACCCTTTCGGGAGGGCATCGAGCTTGCATGGGCCAGGTCACAGGTCAATTGATATAGGACTCGCCGAAGGTAGCCATGTTAGACGCTTAGGAGTTGCGGGGTGGGAGGGGAGTCAGTTGATATACCCAACATTTCTGCTCAACCTTTAATTAATTATTGCAAAGAGGAATATTGCTTGTCAGTGGGGTGCTTCCGGTCTACCGGCACTTCACAAGTGGTTAAAAGAAATGGACTGGTGCATAGTGGGGGGGAAAGGCATGTTTATGGAGATTGAGGCTGTACTAAAAAATGGACCGAAGTATGGGAAAATTGACAGACCTACAGAGGACTGTGAGGTATACAGTAGTTGCACTTGGACCATGTTTGAAAGGTTTCAGGCTGAAAGCCTTTGCACCCAGAGAAAATGTGTAAATGCTGTAATGTGACTCTTAAGAAATCCTGTTGGAATGCATATGTGGCTCTCATGATAATGTCATTTTTTAAAAAAAATGCGGTTTAAAAAAATAACTTACGTTTTGCAAGGGAAAGAATCATGTCAGACCCTAATTCTTTTCAGCTCTTCTGCTTGGTGGTCTCATATGTCTCTGTGCTTTATCTATTATTCCATCTTCAGCTATCATGGGATTTATCCGACATACATATAGGTGTATCGTCCCTAGTATTGCCAGAGCACAAAACATCCATACAATGGATGGTACCAATGATGCAGTAAAATACAGAAGTGAAACTTAACTTAGAAAAGCACTTTAAAAATGCATCAAAATCTTCCCACAGTCTGAATATTAGCATCCTCTTTTGAATACATGGGTATTAGTTAAAGATGCAGCTTACCTGGCAATTCCTGTAGAGAGAATGGCAGTGGAGCTCTTTAATTCTTCATACAGATCAGCCCCATTGGATGGAAAAGCTGAGAACTGTGCCAGTAACACACGTCTTATTGCCACCATGGTCTAGACACAAGCAAATCGTGCTTAGCATGGCACAAACGCAAAGATGTAATAAACCAACAAGTTAAGCACATGGATACAACATTAGCAAACAAATAACACAGCACAGCCATCAAGTGAATAAGTGCTTTAAGGGAGTGGGCTTTACTTCAAACATAAATCTTATACAGAAGTGCGTTTAATGTACTCACACAATTTACACAACTACACTTAACATTAACCAACTGCCTTTATTTTCCATGTATTTTCTTTATACCAGTTATATTACATTTTAATCATAACAGATTGTGACTATAAAACATCAATGTAGAACCAGAAGGTAGTTCAGTATATGTGCTCTCAGCCATATAAAAAGGTTACAATGCACAAACGTTTTCAGATAGATATGGAGCTTTGTAGCCAAAAGAGGAGATTTGATGTTTTGATTATTTTGGCGATTCTGAAATAACTACAGCCCTACATATCTTGGAACCTTTTGAGGGGGTGAGGCGTTTTTTTTATTTTGCTGAGACTGAACATACTGCCATTAAAAGACAACCTAGAAATGGTTTGGTACTTCGAATGTGTGCGATTTGTGTCACGCGGATTTTCAGGATCCTAGGCATATCATATTTGTTTGTCCCTCTTTATTTTCACGGAGAAAAAAAATGGCTGAAACCCCTCTTTTTTACATTTATGATACGCTCAGTAGGTGAGCTCTCAAACTATTGCTTAACCCTCCAAATGAAATATTCTTTTAGGATTTTTAAATGTAAGGCCTTTTTAAATGTATATTGATTGTTTTATAGTACAGACGGTTTTATACAAAGAATGTGCTTTTATTCAAGTAGATTCATGAAGTTTATTTGATTACACATTGATGCACTGTATAGGAAATGTATTGTAGCACAGCTAAGTGAGCCGACATATGGATACACTTTATTTGTAAATAATATGGACTATATATGTTGACACGTAATTTGTATGATAATGTAGATCATTCTATTGAGTATGTATTATTGTTATTTTATATATATTGAATTGTTTATGTGGACCTCTTAGGAGTTCCAAATCATGAATAAATTAACTTAGTAACTTCCGCCAATATGCCTGCTTTGAGAATAATTCTGTCTGTCAAACATTGTTAGTATGGTTAGTACTCAACTATGTTGGCAAGAAACGAAAAACTTGAAGGTGGTGTAGTAAGAGAATACCATAATCAGAATATCATCTGATAAAAAGATAGTGGCCTAATTAATTCTTTACAAAAATATCACCCAAATTGAGTTAATAGGGAAATCTACACTCAACAGGACAATATGTTTGTAAACAATATTTAGGACGGACACATTTTTTCTGTCATGTAATGTTTTATAAGCAAAAATATGACATACACCTATTGAATGTACGGACACACTGTGTTATTACATTTCTCCTCTGTGTTTTCCCATTTTAAAGAACTAAGAGTCAGCAGGAGGTTTTGAGATAATAGTTGATCGTCTGCATTTATATAGCACTAGAATAGGATAACAGGGTCCAGTAACTAGAACTATAAACACTGTTTGAAAATTCCTTTCTAAGTTGTGGCACTCTAAAAATAGTATTTCTTACCTTGTAAGATAGGGAGCATTTCCTGGCTACTTCCTCCAAGTCAGATGACACCAGGTCCACAACTGAACACCAGGAGAAATAAAACACCATATCACCCAAAACATAGGGCCTCTAAAATTAATCTGCAAGAGCAGCACCACACCATCCACATTGTAGCTTTTTGGAAATGTTTAAAATACTACTCTCCCTACTTCCCATCATTTTTGCCTTGCCAGAGTTACAACCTGCTACCCTTGGAGTCACATGAGAAGGTGTGTTTCAGTTAGTTTGTGCTGGAGATTATATCATGGCCCAAGAGGTATGCCCACCTGAGGAATATAATCAATAGAAAATATTTACTTTAGAGATGGTCTCAGTTGCTTTTTAAAATAGTTGAGGATGTATGATGTCTCAAATGGAGAAAGAGATCACTTTTCGATACTGCCATCAACACATGGTTTCCAAAATGACTTTTAAACACTTTTAGACTGATGCAACATGTCCTACCACAGTGGTTTCCAACCTTTTGACTTCTGTGAACCTCCACTTCATCATTATTGCAACCTGTGGACCCCCACTGATTCATTATTGGAATTCCCCCTCCCCCTGCTCCCCCACGAGTCACAACTGGAAGCAGGGACCCCGGCCTAAACGTTGTTGATCTGATTCACAAAACAATACACACAAAGTAAAGAAACATGCATTCCATCAAACACGTACACTAATGATAATTTTTTTTATTTAAATTGCAAACAAATATAAATACAAAATAATATTAATTTTAATAGGAAGGTTGGAGCTTTTCTAAATTCAATTGAAGTCACACACAGGGCCTCATTAAAAGTTTGGTGGACGGAAAACTTGGTCTGCCAAACTCCCGTCAGAGTGGCCGCTTCCTACGTGGTGACCTCCCTACCAGAGCTATTAGGGTATCCCGATAGGTCGGCGGGCGCGGGAAACAGGCTACAGCATTGTCTCTGGCTCGTAATCGAGCCGGAGACAATGCTGTCGCCTGCATGGTGCACCAGCACTCTCACAATGTTCAATGTCTGCAAAGCAGATAATGAACATTGCGAGGGTGCTGGGCAGGGGGTCCCTGCACTGCCCATGCCAAGTGCCATCTGTAATCCGCCAGCCTTTTTAAGGCGGTGTTACCGCCATGAAAAGACTGGCGGAGAACGAGGTCGTAATCCGCAGGGCAGCGGGACTAGGATTTCCACCACCGCCAGACTGTCGAGATCCAAGATCCTGGTGGAGCTGGCAGTCGGACTGCCATTGCAAGGTTGGCAGCCGTAAAGCCGCCACACTCTTAATGAGGCCCATAGTCCATACTGTATTCTGTTTGATGCACCTGCACTGCTCCCACAAATCAATCTGAGGATACTAATTTAATTTTAGGCTTCCAATTTCAAATTCCTTGGCATTTACAGTACTTTTTCAATTTTTCAGCTGTACATTTGGCCACTTTATTTATACACACGTTATTAAGCTGTCAATAGTATTTAATTTTTTATTAAGTCACGGACCCCCTGAAGAGGATTTGTGGCTCCCCAGAGCACAGGCTGGGTACTACCGTCGTACCTTTCTTCTTGTGAAAAAAACTAAACTTATTTCACTACTGGACACCCAACAAAGTCTGTGTATTTTGCAGCCACCCACTGAAACTATCACTGGAAATTCGACATACCGAACACTTAATTCCATCACTTCCTGTTACACGATATGGTGTGTGTCCAGGGTATGTTCTTACCAACATTCTATTGCCATGTTGAATACCCGATGAATGTGTAATGACCAGCTTTGTGAGACGTGGAAAGACTCAGGAAGTGTTTTCATTCAACAGCAAACATTTGGTGCCTAGCCAGAAGGTCGACAGCGCCTGTTTAAACTCTTCTCTAAAGCACATGACAAGAATTAGCACATGTTTGTTTGATTTAATATTTAATTACTTCACATGTTGCTTGTATTAAATGTTAAATAAAAAAAAAGTAAATTGTAAAGATCACTGAGAAATAGTAACCAAAGAATAATATAGGAATTTAGAAACATAATCTGATCCATACCTGTCCGAATACTGTTGGTTTTCAAAATGTTAATTATTTCAGCGGTGAGGCCTGGACAGAGGCCCTCTCGTAGAATCACCATGACGGCAGGCAATAGTACCTGAGAAAGCAAGACATACCAGTGGCAGAAACAAGTTAACAGCGGAGTCATTCTAACGATGTACCCCAGCGAGTGCAAAGAGAGAAGCCAGAAGAAAAGGAATTACTGTGTATGGTGGGCGGGTGCCACATCAAACGCAGGGTTACTAGGAATAAGCAAAATACATAATCTAGCTGGGGCACACAAAATGGTCTATTATGTAAGATGTACATAAAATGCTGCACTACCACAATATGGTGGAAAACATACTGTGTTACAAAATAGTGTAGGAAAAATACAGCCTACCATAGTATTGCCAGCTAAGCATCAATAGAAAATGTATTGTACTACACTAACTACACACACATATATATATTTATATATATACACACTTCATGAAGATATATATATCGTGAACACTCGATGTGGAGTTAAGAATTGTATTTTATATATGTTTATGTAAATGTATATACTTAACGTTTTTGATATTTTAATACTGAATATTTTTGCTGCAATTCTTTTTGTAGGACGACTTCTACGTCCATGATAGTGTGATGTACAACCCATTAAAATAGTTAGTTATCAGGCTTGCTTCTCTTGTTGCAGAAGTTTTTTTATTTTTTTTATTCCTGTAGTGAGGAGGAGGCCGTAGTGTGTTCAAATGGAATAGACGTAGAAAGCAGTTGGGTTGAAAGACCAATAGGGCACAAGGTGATGTAGATAAAAAGTTCTGTTTGGCAGACGTAAATTGTATGGTGAGTAATAATGATACGACGTGTAGGGGCCAAACTGTGTATAGAATTGTAGGAAAGCACCAGGCCTTTTTATAATGTGCTGTTCTGGGCACTCTTTCAGCCAAGTGGATGTAGTCACTTGCCTGGGTCGAGTGGATGGAGTATGGATTCCAAAGGTTATAAACTTGCATAGCTGCCAAGTTTTCAGTTTGCTTATGTGCGACATATTAATCTGTGTAGTGTGTTTATGTGTGACATTTCAAGCCTTGTGTGTGACACTCCGAGTGACACTTTATTGTGAGTGAAATAAGACAGTTGCATCTATGTCAAAAGATCAATTTCAGAAATGACGCCCCGTTCTCAGTTGTGAGCGTCAATGCATCAATTGACCTAGGGGCGATTTACAGGAGACTAAGATACGTCTTTTTATTTTAAAGTAAACAGTTGTGGTTCTTAGGCCACATCTCGTCCTGCCTCCTCATTCTTCTCCCTGTACATTTCTCCAACTAGGCCACTATTTCACCAGTTTAGACCGACCAAGTTTTTGGCATGTATATAGAAGCTTTGTTATTTTGTGGTTGGATATCCACATCTGTTTGATACCATGGTTTGAGCAGGAGGTGCTTTTGTACATTAAGTAGGTGGGTGTGTGGTTTTGTGTTTAGATCTTCAAATCTCTGTGGTTCGCTTGGCTGGGATGAGTTTCTGTGACAGTAGGATATTTCTCGTAATTTAATGAGAATCCTATACTTTCCGTTGTAAACCAGTGCCACTTTGTGGCCGTTGATAAACAGTACTCGGAGCTTAGCTTTTATGCATCTAGCTAAGTGAGAAACTGGAACTACATGCGTTACCGCACTTCAGGGCACTGTTCCTTTGCGTGGCATTGCAGTAATGTGGGAAAATTACCAAAAATGCATTTTTCTAACTTGACATGCATAGCACTCGGAACTGCTTAACTTGACCAATCGAGTATATGGGTAATTAGAGAGTCCTATCAGGAGGCTGTTGAGAGGATATCTGGTAGTGCTGAACGGGACAGTGATTGGAATATTCAAATACTGAGTATCTGTAGGCATCAAGTTTTCATAGAAAGGCTGAATAGATTATTTGCAGATGGAGAAAACAACAAATGATCTGCAGGAAATGAGATTGAATCAGATCGAGAACATAGGGCCAGATGTAAAAAGCTCTTTAGATGTCATAACCGGTCTGATTCACAGAAATGAGCCCATTTGCAACCTCTACAAAGCACTTTTGTATGTGCCAAGGCCAAATTGTAATTCAGTAACCTGTTACTGAATCGCAATTTGGCTTTGCGATTCGGTAATAGGAAGGGGTGTGTTCAGGTGTCCCTTCCTAATATAGAATCACAGTGGTAAGTGTGAATGTTTTGCATCCGAAATGCGGTCTCAAAACATTCACATTTTACCATCTACTTCAAGTAGGTGGTAACCCATATGCAAAGGGGAAAGGGTCCACAAGAGCCCTCTCCCCCTTTGAGAATGTTTGCAGAAACAATTTTCAAGAGCAGGCAGTTGTCCGACTGGCATCTCTTAAACAAGCATTGGCAAGGCAAATAGGTGTTGCCTAAGCAAAATCTATTGGCTTTGTCTTTGTCCATGTCATAGCGTTTTAATTACTTTTTTTTTTTTTACTTTAAGTCATACTGTACAGCAGCTCAACTGCAAAATGTAAAAAAAAAAAAAAAACATTGACAAAGTTAATAGAATTTGCACAGGTGCAACCTATTGGCTTTGCCAATGCTTTTTAACATTTCTATTGTGTTTTTTACTGAAATTTCAGTATAGCCTAATTCGCTAGTGACCTTTTACTAGTAAATATTTATTCTCTCTACTGTTTGAGTATGCCATCATTTGGACTTTGCTAGGCTGCATAATGAGGCACAGTGGTGGTCAACACCACACTGGATGAAGCTAAGCGAGGGAGCCTGTGTGGGATCACACATGCTTCACTTAAGACTTACCTCTCTGGAATGTTACGTTGGTTCTAATTTTTCTGGGGATTTCTGGCAGTTCTGCTCCCTTCAAAGTCACGTTATGCATGTTCGATCCCTTTCTAGGCAATGTCTTCTGGCGTGGCACAGGGAACAGACACATTGATGTCTATTCATGGTGTTCCTTCAGCAACCTGTAGCTTCATAGGATCCCTGTGCAATTATTCTCCCACCTAGTCATTGATGTCTCGGAGCACCCAGCCAGACTCCTCCAGTCAGTTTGTTCAGGTGGCCGGCTAACGTTCTTCAGATGGCAGGGTAAAGTCTGTTGGTACCTGACAGTTATTCTTTTACTGGTCCACAGGCTAATACTTATCCTCCTCTTTGCAATATGATTTGGAAATCGAAACTACTCTTCCTTTTTGGCCTTTAACTTTAGAGAAGACTATCCAATCAATCACTTTTTTTTCAGAGTCCCATTCCTGTCCAAAGGACCAGTGCATGGTGATAGAATAAACAGGAGCTCAAAGGCCAGGGATACTGAAGTTGCTATGGTAAGCAACCTTTGCTTACTGCAGGCACAGAGTCAAAAACATAAAGCATAAACAGACCGTTAAGATGCAAAGAGTTAGCCAACATCTAACATAGAGGATGCACAGAGATGGGCAGCAGGATCTGCACTGCAGAAAAAATAAAATGGGACATCAATGGGCAATGAGCCACTGACTTATGTTCAGTATATCTTCAGAATTCAAACAGTCTGAGAAGATTTGAATGATCAGGGCCAGTGCCCAATAATCTTGCTAAAAGCAGGACTATATAGCTGGACTCAAGAGTACAAGCCGTTACCTAAAAGAGCTGGAGAAATGCGCTCCTATTACTGAAGCTTTTGGCCCTCTAGCAGGGTATCTGATAGGCTGCTGAGACCTGCAGAAGACAGTACCAGAGACGCAGTGCTAAAAGTAGTCTAACAAACAAAAGACGGGGCAGAACTGTAGACCTATGTCTTTTGACAACACACAGCTAAAGCTGTCTGTAGGAAAGACCTAAAAATTACAAAGCTGTACAGACACTTTCCTGCAATCTCACTATCTGGATAAAGGTTAACAATAGACAGGTAATGTGCAGAAATAGGAGGAGGGAGTATTTCTTGAAAGGCCTTGTCTGTGCTGCACGGCAAACAACCTCCATCATTTTATTCCAGTCCCTTGAATTTCCTTCAGATTTCTTTCTGGCACACATATAGGGCCAGATGTAGGAAGATAACATTTTGCGAGGTGCAAATTTCGAGTACCAGCTACTCGCAATTTGCACCTCGCAAAATGTTATGCAGAAAGGTGTCTCAGACACCTTCTGCGACTCGCTATGGGGTCGCAAAGACCCACCTCATAAATATTTATGAGGTGGGTCGCAGTTTGCGACCCCATAGCGAGTCTAGGCACTCACGGGGATGGTGGCCTGCTGGAGACAGCAGACCACCATGTCCGTGACTGCTTTTGAAGAAAGCAGTTCTTTTTTTCTTTTTGCAGCCCGTTTTCCTTAAAGGAAAACGAGCTGCAAATAGAAAAAAATACCGAACCTTTTTTGTTTCGGGTTTTTTCAGAGCAGGCAGTGGTCCAAAGGACCACTGCCTGCTCTGAAAAAATATTTTTGTTTGCATTCACAAAGGGGAAGGGGTCCCATGGGGACCCCTTCCCGTTTGCGAATGAGTTACCATCCACTTCAAGTGGATGGTAACTGCGAGTTGATTTGCGACCGCTTTTGCGGTCACAAATCAATTCTACATAGCGATGTGGTCGCAAATAGGAAGGGCACACCCCTTCCTATTTGCGAGTCGGAAACACATTTTGCAAGTCGGTACCGACTCGCAAAATGTGTTTCTGCTTCGCGTGAGGCCTTTTGCGCCTCGCAAACGGCGTTTTTCGACGTTTGCGAGGCGCAAAAGCCTACCTACATCTGGCCCATATTTCCATTTAGTGGTTTTCCAGCTCCAAAGTCAGCAGCTCTCACCTAACTGCATTATACTTCTCAGTTGGCCGGTACCATCTGAATAAGGAATTTCGACCAACTTCTTATGGGTAACAAATGTTTATTTGTACAATGCCCTTAAGTGACAACTTTCAAGGTAAACAATACTCAATGAGACTGAAAATGGTAAGGCAGGCATTTTCTGCATTAATTGCGGTAGGGATTCAAACTCAAATTGTCCCTCTTTCATCCCTTTCCCATCCCTTTGCTAGCAGCAGTTAAGTCACAAGAACCATGTCAGGGAGAGCCCTAAACTCATGAGAAAACATTCAAGAGAGATCAGCAGTTCCACAAACCTCACATTTTTTAAATATTTAACTGGACTTTGCAAACAGTATTCTTTTCTTTTTCCATAGCTCGGGACCTAAACAAAATAAGGGGAGGAACCTGTTTGTCTAATCCATTTTATGAGCCAGTGGCATATAATCAGATGGGTGGCTTGTGCTAAGAATAGAAAGGGGATTTTGTTCTACTTTGGGCTCATGACTCGCTTGTGTAGCTGTCATCGTTCATATTTATTTGTTTTTCTGTTCCTGCCACGAGACCCCGCATCTCATAACAACAAGTACACTTAGCAGCAATGTACGCTGGAGCTCCCTGACAATTACAGTAACATGTATGCTGGAGCTCCCTTGCAATTACAGTAACACTGCAGGCCTCGAAAAATCATAAAAATGTTACTAGATCTGCAGGTCGAGTAACTTGAATAATTGACTCGACCATAACTGTATTGTACTCGACCCATAAACGGGTCTCAAATTGTGTATCTCAGGCAATTATTTTAGTTTACAGTCGCCTTTTTCTTTATTGTCACACATGAGTTTACCTTTAAAAATGTGAGGTCAGCATTTCTGATATACAAAATAACTTATTTGTTTGAATAAATAGACTAAACGTTTACTCCCTGTATAAAAATAATCCAGCCCACGTGTAGTGGACTTATGATCCATTACTTGTCTCTTAGTTTACTAATAGCCTTGCTACAAGGGCAGTTTTTTAGGTTTATGTTTAAGCCCTCACTTTAAATAAATATATTACTAAAGCATGATGTGGTTACACACTGTCATTTACAGACAGAAAATTTCCAGGTAATGTCCAAAAACCTTACCACTAACTTGCAGCTTTACTTATAAAAACTATATAATGTAGTATAAATATGTGAAAATTGGGTTTTAGAAAACATATTGATTCTTTCCACATCACCAAGTGCAGTGTTCTGATTTGTTTTCATCCTATTCAAATATTTTTTTCAATCACAAAGAGGTACAAACAATATGATTTCACAAATACCAGTTGGTACCTAGAAAGAAAAGGCAAACAGACAATTACAATTTATCATCAGATAGTTATCCATTCGAATGAGTCAGCATGCAGGATCATTCTTCGTCCTCAGGACATCAGTCGATTCCCCATCAGCCAGGGCAGGTAGGTAAGTCTCAATAGAGCATAGCGAGAAAACTCATCCCTCATAAGGAGGAGATGTGCATAGCAGGCAGGGGGTGGGATGAGGATGATTTAAAGTATCAGACAGCTAAAGACAAAGTATCTCAGAATGGCAAAGGGTGATGAAGAATGGTGAAGAATGGCTCCAAGAGTGGCAAAGTAATGGCTGTTTTCTCCTTGGGTCACACCATTATATCAAAGTTGTCGAACAAGTCTCTAATTTCCCATTGGGCAATATTTCTGTCCAATAATCCGTCACACACCTTACTAGAATTTTCACCTAAGACAGTTCTCGTGCAGTTTATTGGCTCCTGTGATTGACGTTTTCAACTGGCGGAATGTCAGGTAAGAAAAGTTACACTTGTCGCTCCAGTCAGTAGTTCCATTGTCTTTCCCTAGTCCAGGCGACCTTGCACCTGTTGCGAATTACACTGCTGCATTCGGCAAGAATGTCTCCTTGAGCAAGTCGGGTCCCATGAGAAAGAATTTACTAGAGCTACACACATATCTCTAGCTTCTGGAAAAGTACAGCTTCGTGTCCTTCAGGAAAGCAGCACATTGCACCTTTTACAATTAACATGAGACCAGCCAGCTAGGCCCAGACCCTTGCTAACTAAGGCCTAGTGAGTAATTTAGCATAACCCTAATACATAACTCTTAATGCTTATACAAAATCATACATTAGTAAACTGTTAATTCATTATTAGTCAGTTTAATTAATCATCGTATAAGTTGGGGGCCACTCCCCGTGGGCACATTTCAAACGCGCACATTAGTACTACATTAACACGTTTTCTATGCGGCTTTAATAGACATTATATTGCTAGCTTTTCATGTTAATATTGATTATAAAAGTCACACTCCAACAATACTTTTTTAGGACTGTTGTTAGCCAAGGTCTTTTGATTTTACTAAAATAATATGTATGATACATAAAGGGGTTTTCAAACATTTCTCATCACCCATTGATCTGTTGTAGTACCATTCACATTTTGCTTCTGCCCTCTACCGCATACAGCATGGGGCAACGGATCAACCTACTTAAGCCACTGGTTAACTTCACTTTGAGTGACTGCATTTTGCTGTTTCACAAGCGGGCATCCACACACAACTTTACTTTAACATTTTACATTTAACAATTTAACTCTACTTTAACATTTCTTTAGTGTTGCCTGACGTAATAGCAGAATGACTTTGTAGTGAGAAAACGGCAGATTCCAGCATTATCAGTTCCTGTCTCCTGCCAATGCTGTTGTAAATTCCTTTTGGAGTGGCTTTTGTTTATCTGACTGCAGTTCCTGGACTCGTTTTCACCAATGGTACTTTAGTAAACTATGTCCAGGAAAAAAACAAAACTTTATCCTGTTTAATTTGCAACACATTTGTATTATTTTTATTGACACATAGGTAGAGTGTAATTTGGGTTTTAGTATTCAATATTTTACACTGTGGGCCCTCTTTTCTTCCTTCTTTCCATCATCTTTCTTTCCCACCTTTCATTATTTTACTTCTTTCTTTTTTCTTTCTAGCCTTCTTTCCTTTGTTCGTCTTCTTTCAATTTCTTTTTTGTTTCCTTCTTACTTTTTTGCCTTCTTTCCTTAATTCTTTCCTTTACTTTTTTCTTTCCTTCTTTCTTTGTTGCCTTCTTTCCTTCTTGCATTCTTTCTATCCGGTCTTGCCATTTTTCATCTTTTCTGTCTTTTTAGCCCTCATTTCCTCTTTCATTCCTGCTTTTTCATTCTTTCTAGTCTTCTTTCTCTTCCCGTTCTTTTTGTCTTCTTTCCGTTATTTTACTTTTGCCTTTTTTCTTGCCTTCGTTCTTTTCTTCCAGGTTTTCATCTCTTTTTGTTTTTATTACCTTAATTCTTTCTGTTGCTTTTTTCTTTCCTTCATTCCTTAATTCTGCCTTCTTACCTTTCTTTACTTCTTTCTTGCTTTCTTTTCATTCCTTACTTTGTTCTTTTTTGGTCTTCTTTCTTCCATTTTTTCTTTTCCTTCTTTTTTGTCTTTTCATTTTTCCTTTTTTCTTCCCTTCCTTGTCTTTTATTATTACCTTCTTTCTTGCCTTTTCTTTTTTCTTTCATTCTTTTCTTCTTTCTTTTTCACCATTTCTTTTTGAGTTTTCACCTGCATGTGCGCATGCGCGCATACTTGCGGAATCTTTTGGTATTTATAAATAAAAAATAAAAAAAGGGGCTTGGAACCAGCCATTCACTTACCTGACTTTACCATTGGCTTACTCCAACGTCGTTCTGATTTATGTGCTTTGGATTGGCCAGCACATTGTCTTCATGTCACTTCTTGACGTCGTCTTCTTCGCTGATCTTGCCGTCAGATTCCCTGTGGACCTAGTAGTACTTCTGTCACTCCATATTGGACACTGGCCAGTGTCTTTCCTGCTGGCTGCGACGCTGGAGGTACTTCTATTTTCTTCCTGCATGCCATCTTCTTTCACCACTGATGTCTTCTTCTCTTCGTTACCGTCTTCTTTCTTTGTTGCTGTCTTCTTCTCTGTCTTCTTTCTTCGCTGCCATCCGTCTACTTTTTTCTTTCTGCATACCGTCTTCTGTCTTCTTTACCGCATGCCTTCTTCTTTCTTCACTGACGTCTGTCTTCTTTTTTTCTTTCTGCATGCCGTCTTCTGTCTTCTTTACTGCATGCTGTCTTCTTGCTTCATTCCTGCATGCCATCTTTTGTCTTCTTTACCGCATGCCTTCTTCTGGCTTCACACCCATCTTCGCTCTTCTGTCTTAGCTCCCATCTTCTGTTTTCTGTCCAGCATGCTGTTTCTGTCTTCTTTCTTTTAAGCCACAGCCAGTAGTGTCATTGTTGTCTTCTTTTCTATCTAACTGGCTTAAAAACATTTGAAAAATGCTTTCATAATGTTTGTTTTACAAAATATAAAATAAACATTATCATAAAAAAATTCTAATATTTTTAAGCCAGTTAGATAGAAAAAAAGAAAGGCGAAATCTATTGGCTTTGCCAATGCTTGTCTTTTTTGCCATATTTTTTCTACTTTCTTCTTTTCTTTTGGTTCTTTCCATTCCTTTACCTGCTTTTCTTCTTTCTTCCCTCCTTTTTTTACATTCCTTCCTTTTTAAGTCTGCCTTCCTTCCTTTCTTTATTTTCTTTCTTCCTTTCTTGTTTGCCTTCTTACTTTTTTACTTTCTTGCTTTTTTTCTCAAAGGCAAGAGGCTGTCAGCCAATGCCGGACTGATTGGCTTTTTTTGGTTTGTATTAGACAAGATCTTTTGATTGTACTAAAAGTATGTTACACTTGGAGGTTTCAGCCAGACTTCATCGATTAGTCTGTTATTGTTTCATTCACTTTCTGCTTCCCCACTCCAGCATGCATCAAGGGGCAATGTGTCAGCCCACTTCAGCCACTGACTGATTCACTATGAGTTACTGCATGCTGTCATTTCACAAGTACCACATCCATGCACAAGTTCCCTTCAGTGCCAGGGAGTACCATCTTAATATGTACTTTTTCAAGACCATAAAAAACATATTTGCCTTTAGCCATTTAAAAAAAAAAAATCAGATGAGGACAATCCCAAACGACTAAAGGAGCAGACAGAGTGAAAGGAGGTAGTACAAGAGCGCACTAAACATGTGTTTCCCAGAACGTATATGGAGGAGAGAGGGGTCATCAAGAAAGTCAAAAGCAGGAGACAAATCTGGACAATTTAGGATTGACAAAAGATGACTGCGGTGAGTGAAAGTGATGAAGTTTATAACAGGGACATGGGCTGACCCTACATCTGGCCCTGACCTGGTTAATGCCATTCCTGACGGGTATACAATCAACAGATTAGACAGACATGCCAAGCGGGGAGGCAGACTGGCCGTTATTTACAAGGATTCCTTCGAGCCGGTGCATACAGCACTATGTGAAGCCTTCCCGGTTTCCTTTGAGCTATACAATAAACAGTTCTTCAACAGTCCTTCAAAGGACTATTAGTTTATTGCCTCCCTTACTTGGTGTTGCTCAGAATGTCAGTAGTCTCTTGGAAGCAAACATTCTCGCTAAAGACCATACAATCCTGGGGGACTTCCACTTTGAGGCACAAACGGATGGCAACACTACAGCTCTCACCCAAACCATGGCTGGCCCTGACCTCCTGCAAAGATTTACAGAGCCCACTCATCAAGTTGGGCATATTCTGGATGGGTTCTTCACAAATAATGACTCTCTAACTAACATATGTTCTATCGTTAGCTTGGTCTACTTTATTCAACATCACTTGGAAACAATCCGGCCAAACGATCAGCGGTTCAAAATCCAACCAGAAGATTTTAATCTAACCCTTGAGAACCCTCCCCCCCCCATCTTCTCTGATTATGTTGAAAATTCCATTCTAAACTATTCCAATTGGCTAAAAGGAGTGGTCAATACGTTGGCACCAACAAAGGTAGCCAAGTTCAGGGAGAGGCAAACATTCAGCCCCCTGGTATTCAAATTACCTTTGAAAACTTAAACAATGCTGTAGGAGGCAGGAAAGAATATGGAGAAAAGACTAAGGACCTACAAAAAAACTAAATATATGAAATGTTTGGCGGAATACAAAACTATGACTGTAAAAGTAAAATCGTTATTCTTTACACAAAAAATTGAATCCTCAAAAAAAAAAACAACTCCACAAAGGATTTAAGACAGTAGTTAATTTGTCAACACCACTGACGAACAAACTGGCTGGCAAAGACTCAAGACTTCTGCAATATTCTAGCAGATTTCTTTGAAAGCAGTGAAGAGTCAGCTACCTCCAACCAGGTTAGTTCCTTCAATGGAGGAGGGAGTAGGCCTAATTAACTCTACTAAGTCTTGATCCTCCTATGATCCTTGCCCTCCAAGGATGGTCAACCTAGAACCGGACTCAATTGCGGCCAGATTAACTGAAATATTCTCACACATGTTCAAAGAGGGCTATTTTCTTTTGCAGTGGAAGTGTGCGACGCTGCTGCCCCTAATAAAAAAACCATGGACCCCAATAGCTATCGGCCCATATCTAGACTACCTATGCCCGCTACAATTGTGGAAAAAATCATGAAAAAACAGTTAATGGAATATATTGGAGGCAACTGCCTACTAGATCCACAGTTTGGATTTAGATCTGGGCACAGTACAAAGACAGCACTCGTTAAGGCAACGGAGGTAAAAAAAACTTTAACTTGACCAAGAAGGGAGAGCAGCGCTTATTTTACTTGACTTATCAGCAGCATTTGATACAGTCCTTCATAATCTGTTGCTGGACCGCCTCTCTCAATTAGGTATGAGAGGCACTGCCCTGGATCTGCTAAGCTCCTTCCTCCATTGCTGGGAACAATATGTGGCCTTAGGTGGTTCTGTATCCCAATTCTTCTCACTCCCACGTGGGATCCCTCAGGGATCTTCACTAAGTCCCACCTTGTTTAAAGTTTATGTTACCCCCCTGGCCGACCTCATTCGATCCTTCAGCTTCTCTCTTACATCCTATGCAGACAAATTGTTGTCACCCTGACCAATAATGATATCAATTTGGGACTAAGATTCCATGTCTGTATGCTAGCCATCAGTGGTTGGATGAACAGCAATTGTCTGAAACTGAACTCTGGGAAGACTGAGGTTTTGTTATTTGGCACTCAAACCTCCTCTTGGAACCCTTTTTGATGTCCACTTGATTTATACGCACTCCTGTCCGGGTCAGGAAAGCATGGAATCTGGGGGTTATATTAGGCAATAAACTGTCATACTCTGACCAGGTCAACTCTGTCATCTCCTTTGCTTTCCAAGCTTTAAAAACTATAAGGAAAATACTCCATTACATTCCTTCTGAACTACAGAAACTGGTGGTTACATCTCTTGTACTAAATACATTAGACTACTGCAACAGTCTATATTCAAACATGCTACAACAGATAGTGAGCAAACTGAAAACAGTGCAGAATGCAGCAGCACATCTTCTCCTGGAGATCCCCAAGTTTCAGTCAGCCTCTAAGGCGCTAAGAAAATTGCACTGTCTCCCTATAAAACAGAGAATAAATTAAAAGTCTTGTGCATCACTTATAAAGTGGTGTATGGTCTGGGCCCCGCTTTTTTGAAGAATTGTTTTAAATGCTGCACTCCAACTAGGGCGCTACGGTCAGCAATGTCTACAAATATTTTTGTCCTCAGTCAACGAAATCCTCTGGGGTGGAAGAAGTTGTGCTCTTGGTGATGCTAAAAGTTGGAACACTCTGCCTCTCGAGATTAAAGATATGCCCAATTTTCTAGCCTTTCGGAAAGCCTTGAAAACCTGGTGTTTTGACGTGTTGTATGGTCTCGGTCAAAGGTACAGTAGAACCAGCGTCAAGACACCCATGGGTATTCGAGCACTCTAAAAATATTCTAACATTAACAAGGTGCTCCTGCTAATATGACAGGAGAACTTTTTGCATAAATGTATGATACTGGCCAGATTGTCATGGGAACTGAGTTCTCCCTGTGCATTTAAGACTCTCTTCTTTTTTTGCTGCCCGGGCCAGGCAGTTGGCCCCGGGTCAGCAGGGCCAACTTGCATTGAGGTTCTGGTCAGGAAAGAAAAGCATCAAAAAGCCTGCCCTATATAATGTGGAAATGGCAGTTCTTTAGCAGCTAACCAGAAAGGTGGTTACAACAGTGGATACCACAGAGGTTCCAGACTCAGAAACTATGCGGTTCCCCAATGAATGAATTTTGGTGAGTTTTCAATTACAAGCTCACTTTTAACAAGGCCCAAAGTCCAAAGGTGCAGGCCTAAACTCCAATCTTTCAAACTGGGTGTCCTTATGATTCATCCCTGCCTGCTCCCTGGGCTCCAGTGAGATAAAGGCAACATTCCCATTGTTCAACATTCAATGTTCTTTTATTTAGGAGCGGTTTTATTTATTTCAGATACTATACGAACCCCTTTATTTTACATTTAAGAGTGCCTGGGATTTTACATATCAATTGTAAAGTAATTTACCTTTGTTGTTTGGACTCTGGATGTATGCCTTGCTTCTCAGGCCACGACCAATGATATCCTTAGAATTATAAGAGTTTACCCTTGTGAGTCTTTCTGTTCAGGCAGTACGGGAGCTCATGTCAAGATGAAAAATCCACTTGCCAATAGCATGCTTGTCGGATTTTCTACTTGACCAGAATAATTTACAATTACTCTATAAGGGGGAATGTTGGCAGAAATGCAATTACCTGGACCAGCGATTGACAACCTGAATTAAAATGATTCTCCTATATCCACACCACTTTCCAAAAATTTAACAAACCCCAGATAAATGGCATCATAATGCTTACGAAATTTGCTTTGCAGTCAAACATTAATATTTAGGAATTTAGTTCAGATTTGATTGCTTCACTGAACTATTCATGCATGTTACATTTTCGGTGTGAATACTGGGTCTTAGGCAGAAAGGTTCATAAAAGAAAGAGTATTGTTACTGGGAGAGAAAGTTATTTTTTCCATAACTGGTTTCTCTTTGTCTTATGTGCAGGTTTAACAATTAAAACTGAAACAAAGTCTTAACAGAAATGCATTGCTACACATATCAAAGTAACAATGGCAAGAAGTAGATTCCCTGTGCTGTTATTCCTCATTAGGAGCAGAGAAGAAGTAGGAAGCCTATGTTTGGCTTAGATAGGAACTTGCATATAGGGCAAATGGGGCGATTGAAGGGACAAATAAACTGAGAGATTACTAAAAGCAAATAAGATCAGAAGGGATTTCATGAACGGCTCACACTTTTTGGAGAAAGGAAGATCCTCTAGTTGCACCTGGAGAGAAGCCAGGCAAAGTAGAGGGAATCATGCCACAATAACTGACAGCTTCATAGTAAAGAGTTTACCTTTGCATTTCTATACGTCTCTACCAAAGATTGTGGTTTCTCACAAACTGAATGCATTTTGAGACGGTAAAACCCTGAAGCTTCGCTCACTAACAACCAGCTCCAAGTCACAACCACAAATGACAAATCCTTTTTCTGGCGAAATGGGAGGAGGTATGCACCAATGAGGGAGAGGATTGTGAGGAAAGGGGCAAGCAACAATGCAGGAGGTGACACGGAAGACTGGGCAAGCAACAAATCAGAGGGGGGTGCGACAAACAACAATACACAAGGGTGGTGTGTGTCAGGGCAGGTAACAATGTGGGAGGGGGCGGAAATGACCGGGTGTGTAACAAAACGGGAGGGCTGGGGCAAGCAACAACACTGTCAGGTGATAGAGCATGCAACAATGATGGGGCAAGCAACAACAAGTGAGAGGGGGCAAGAGGGACAAGGCAAGCAACAACGCAGGAAGATGGCAGGGAGGATGGTGCAAGAAACAATGATGGGGCGAGCAACAACACGGTCAGGGGATAGAGCATGCAACAACAATGGGGCAAGAAACAACAGTGAGAGGGGGTGAAAGGGATGAGGCAAGCAACAACGCGGAAAGAGAGCTGGAAGAATGGTGCAAGAAACAATGATGAGGCAAACAACAACACAGGTGGGACGGACAAGCAACAACACGAGATAGGTGGGTGCAAGCAACAATGCGAAGCAGAACGGTGGGCAAAGGAACGCAAATACTTGCCGTCCTATGGAGCACTGCAAGTACAGGAAAAAAGTGCCTCTTAAAGAACAAGCAGTGGAAGAACACTGGGCAAGGAAGAGGTACTTGGACCATGCTCCAGGGGATGGACAGACACACAAAGAGGAGGTGAAGTAGGCAAGCCTTGACTAAAGAGAAGCAAGGAAATGAAAGTGACGATGAAGCCAACTAACAGAAAGCAAAGGGCAAGCTCTAAGTCCCCTGTCAGTAAATAAAATGTCTTGCGAGTGATGGGCTCAGTCGAGACCTAAAAATGGACAATGGATCAAAGGCCTCCAGTAATGCCCTTAGTAAGAAGGTAGAGTGGGAGCAAGCCCTAAGGACTATGAGTATGTTTTAAGTAAGCTCAATAGACAGCCATGAAACCAGTCAAAGTGATGACAAACTGGGCTGGTTTTTAGCATGGTTGGCGGGGAAAAAAAATCACGAGGAAAATTGCACTAAGGTGAAAGGAGAATACAATGAAGACTGGTAATACAATTATTAAGCATAATAATGGGTTTCAGAGGCTCCATGCTCAACCTGCTGAACAAAGTGGAGGGCATGTTAGAGGAAGGGGAAGTGGTTAAACATATTGAACTACACAGGGGGCCTTTGAGGAATCCATCACAGGACAGAAAATAAGAGGATTTAGAGTCCAGGTAAATAATGGGAACATTCTAGCAGAAGTAGTGTTCCCTGACTTCTGTTAACATCCAGTTTCCTAAGGTATCTGATGAGGTGAAAGAATGAAGCATCCTAAGGGCAACAGTGAAGGAAACATTTATAATCGTCCCACCAATTAAACATAAGTTATTTAAGTGGTATGCACCCACAGACAGTTTTTGGGTGAAAAAAACATAAAAACAACTCCACCGATACTGCAACGGTGAGAGTGTTTTTATTTAGTATACATGTTGGTGAAGTGGGGTGGTCCTGTATTTGTCCTCTCCATAGAAAGTGACAAGAGAAGTGCCTCGAGGGGAAGCTCCTGAAACTGAAATGAAAGACTGTTAATTGTGGAGACAAATACACACTCTGGTAATGAGGACCAAGGGAAGAACAATGATATAAAGGGCACTGATTTACTTTTGAATTTCACTACCTCCACTCAAAAATGGGCACCGAGTCACTGGGCAACATTGTGATGTTATTGCACTTCCTGCACATCTCAATGATTTTGGTCAACTCAGTTTTCTATTCATGGTGTCATCACCTATACTCATTTGGGTTAGGGCTAGGACAAGTTATCCTTTAATCATGATGAAATTACAATATTTCAGGAGGGGGACTGGCAGTACTGTATTTTCAATTATACCAAACTAACAGCTACAGTTTGCAACACACTTGTGGAGGGGATGGGTTCAACCTCTCTATAAGTAGAACTCTTACAAAGAACAATAAATCAACTCAAAGTGTCAATGTAGGAAAGTGACACTGTTTGCATGGTTATCCCCCCACCCCCACACACACTTTTTGTCTGATACTGATGCCAACTTTCGTTGAAAGAGTGCTGGGATCCTGCTAACCAGGCCCCAGCACCAGTGTTCCTTTCCAAACTCTGTACCTTTGTTTTCACAACTGGCACACAGTTAAGTCTCTTGTACAAGGTATCCATGGTACCAAGGGCCCTGTAGCCAGGGGAGGTCCCCAAGGGCTGCAGCATGTATTATGCCACCCTGGGGGACCCTCACCAAGCACATGCACACTGCCTTTGCAGCGTGTGTGTGCTGGTGGGGAGAAAAATGCAGCACTGACATGCCACCTCTCTCAGGGTGCCACAGCCCACAAACCACTGCCTGTGGCATAGGTAAGTCACCCCTCTAGCAGGCCTTACAGCCCTAAGGCAGGGTACTATACCACAGGTGAGGGCATATGTGCATAAGCACTATGCCCCTACAGTGGCTAAGTCCATTCTTAGACATTGTTAGTGCAGTGTAGCCATATTGAGTATATGGTTTGAGATTTTGTCATTACGAACTCCACAGCTCTATAATGGTTTCACTGAATACTGGGAAGTTTGGTATCAAACGTCTCAGCACAATAAACCCACACTGATGCCAGTGTGGGATTTATTGAACAAATCACCCAGAGGGCATCTTAGAGATGTCCCCTGTATGAGACCCAAACTGCTAGTGCAGGATTGGCCAGTCTGTGCCAGTCTGCCACTTTCAGACAAGTTTCTGACCACATGGGGTGAGAGCCTTTGTGCTCTCTGTGGCCAGAAACAAAGCCTGTCCTAGGTGGAGGTGCTTCACACCTTCCCCCTGCAGGAACTGTAACACCTGACAGTGAGCTTTAAAGGCTCAAGCCTTGTGTTACAGTGCCCCAGGGCACTCCAGCTAGTGGAGTTGCCCACCCACCGGACAAAGTTCCACATTTGGAGGCAACTCTGGTGGGAAAATTAGGGAAAACAGGAAGTAACCACCCCAGCTAGGACCAACCCTAAGGTATCCAGAGCTGAGGTGACCCCCCCCCCTCCCTGCAGAATCCTCCATCTCGAGTTGGAGGACAGGGACCAATAGGGTTAGGATTGTGTCCCCCTGCCCAAAAGGGTGTAGCCACCCTCAGGGACAGTAGCCATTGGATACTGCCCTCCGACCCCTGTAATGCCCCTAAATCCAGGACTTAAGGTCTCCTCTGAACCCAAGTCATCAGATTCCTAGCGACCTCACAAGAACAAGGACTGCATAGCTGAAACCCCCGCAGAGAAGAAGGATGACACAAACTGACTTGGCCCCACCCCTACCGGCCTGTCTTCTGCTTCAGAGAACCTGCACCAAGAGAGCGACGCATCCAGCGGGACCAGCGACCTCTGCCAAGCTTCAGAGGCCTGCCCTGCACCATAGAGGATCGAAAACTTCTGAAGACAGCAGCCCTGTCCACAAAGAATCAACAACCAAGGATGGTGGTCAGGAAGGTGGTCAGGACACCCTGGATCCGTGAGTCCTGACCACCCTGCACCAGATGCCTTTTGCCGGTGAACAGGTGGCCCAACCAGCTAGAGAGAGTCCCCAGGTGATTGTGAGCAAGTGCCCACCCTGGGTTGACCTCTCCAACCCTCCACAACAACGCCTGCAGAAAGAATCCCGAAGGACCCCCCCTGACCGTGAAAGCTCCAGCTGAAAATATCCAACGTGTCAAAAAACTGCTGCACCTGCAGCCCCCAGGCCTTGGAGGACCCGACCTTCGGCACAGCTACGTTCAGCAGGCAGTCCTCCTTTCTGTCAAGCCTGTGGTTTGTCCAAGCCGACCCGCTGGACCTCGCCTGCAGCATCTGAGTGACCCCCAGGGTCCCCTCTTAGACCAGCATTGGAACTAGATGCCTTGTTGGCACCCTCCACCCGGCTGCCCCAGTGCCACGGAGAGTGTGTGTTTGGTGCCTACTTGTGACCACCCACCCCCCAATGCTCCCCTAAACCCCCCAG
Organism: Pleurodeles waltl; assembly: GCF_031143425.1. Lineage (NCBI taxonomy): Eukaryota > Metazoa > Chordata > Amphibia > Caudata > Salamandridae > Pleurodeles > Pleurodeles waltl. The sequence goes on along the minus strand of NC_090441.1, from coordinate 53,473,051 downwards.
GAATGCCCTCTGAGCCTCTGGTACTTACCTGCAGGCAGGCCCGATTCCGAGTACCCCCTGTCTCCATAGGAGCCCACGTTAAAAATGCTCCACTTTGACCTCTGCACCTGGCCGGCCCAGTGTTGCTGGTGGTGGGTGTTTGGGGTAAACTTGAACCTCAACCGGTGGACTTCCTAAAACCCAGAGACTGGAACTGTAAGTTTTGTACTTAGCTACAAATCGAATTAACTCTCTTCATCCCCCCTGGAACGGTTTAAAAAATTGCACTGTTGCTTTTCAAAAAGAAATTGCCAATTTCTCTGAAACCGTAACTTACATTTCTAATTCAAAGTACTAGTGGTATATACATAAACTGCTTATTTATTATTGTACTCACCTGCAACTTGAATCTTGTGGTTCTAGAAATAAATTAAGAAAATATATTTTTGATATACAAAAACCATTGGTCTGCAGTTAAGTCACTGAGTGTATGCTTCTTCTATTGTCTATTGTATTGGATCTCCTCTTTGCTCTCCGGCAGAACCCAGAGAGTCCGCCTTCCGCCTTACCTGTCCGAATCCTCCAAAACCATCTGTGGCGTCCCCCAGGGATCCTCCCTCAGCCCAACACTCTTCAATGTTTACATGGCTCCTCTCGCAAGCATTGCACGATCCCACCACATCAACATGGTATCCTATGCAGACGACACCCAGCTAATCATCTCCCTCACAAAATACCCCACAACAGCAAGAAACAACCTCCACAATGGACTACACGCCATCGCCAACTGGATGGAATCAAGCCGCCTCAAGTTAAACACAGACAAAACAGAGATCCTCATCTTCGGCAGCAACCCCTCCGCTTGGAACGATTCCTGGTGGCCTACCTCCCTAGGAGCCGCACCCACACCCACCACCCAAGTACGAAACCTAGGAATCATCTTGGACTCAGCATGACTCAGCAGGTCAACGCAGTCTCCTCTTCCTGCTACAACACCCTTCGCGTGCTCCGCAAGATTTTCAAGTGGATTCCCATCGAAACCAGAAAGACTGTCATCCACGCCCTGGTCAGCAGCCGGCTGGACTATGGCAACGCACTTTTTCCAGGAACCAAGGACAAACTACAAACGAAAATGCAACACATCCTAAACAACACAGCCCGACTCATCCTCGACGTCTCACGCCGCGACCACATCTCTGCCCACCTCTAAGACCTACACTGGCTACCCGTATCGAAGAGGATTACCTTCAAACTACCACCCACACACACAAAGCCCTCCACAACACAGGCCCGGCCTACCTCAATGACAGACTCACCTTCCACACTCCCGTCCGCCAGCGTCTCCCTCACCTCCGTCCCCGGCAATCGCCGCACCACTGCCGGAGGAAAATCCTTCTCTCACCTCGCCGCCAAGACCTGGAACTCCCTACCGCTCCACCTGTGCCAGACCCAGGATCTCCTGACTTTCAGGAAACGCCTCAAAACATGGCTATTCGACCAGTAGCTCCCCCCCAGCGCCTTGAGACCCTAACGGGTGAGTAGCGCACTTTATACATTTCATGATTGATTGTCTGTGTGAGTAAAACAAATGCTTTGCACTACCCTCCGATAACCTAACTGCTCGACCACACTACCACAAAAGATAGCATTAGTGTTATCTACGTTAGCCTCTGTTAAGCCTCTGGGGATCCCCTGGACTCTGTGCACACTATATCTCATTTATTTTGATATAGTATATACAGACCCCGCTTCCTACAGTCAACATATTACAAAGTCCTAGGAATCAGAGTAACTGATAACACATAAATCAGACATTCAAGATGCCAGAGTGAAAAGGTAATGTTTTCTATATAGTCAGAATAAGAGATAGTAGAGAAATTCAGGCATACATTCTTAAAAGTAGTTGATAAATCCACATGTTAAAAAGGTTTATTGTCACTAGGTGTGTTGAGGGCTTATATATTACGTAGAAGGGATAATAATCAATTGCTAGGATGCATGAATTATGTTGACTTCCTATGTCAATATTATAGTCACATCAAATACCACCAATCGGACATCGAAATTAAGCAACTGCTGTTGGGGGGAGTGAAGTGTAATGGTGTACTTTCTGCTATGGGCAGGATGATGTGAGATGTCATTATGTATTCCTGCGACAACGGAGAATTACAAAAATGAGTTAATTAGTTGGTTTATTTATAACGTGGAGAAAGTGACAGAAGGCTACCTTCAGGGTGAAAGGTGAAATAAAATAAAGAAAACAAAAGAACTCGCAAAAGACCCGTAATAAAACATAGTATACATTCAGGCAACCGAAACTTCTTAAAACAGGTTACAAAAAACAAATCTAACCGAGGTCAAAGGGTAGGCCCTGTTCAGTGTTACCAGAGCTGCAGCCACAAACGGCTATGGCACTAAGAACCGGTTGGAACTGGGCTGTGGTGAGTGGATCAACAGCAGAGGAAAAAAGCTGGAGGGCTAATTCAACAGTGCAATGAGGCACTCAATATATCATGTTTAGTAAGGTACGTATGGACGACTAACAGATGTAGATCATAAGTGCAAATAAGGTTTAAAAATTAATACCACTGGAAAATGTTTTACATTCTTGTGTTTCACCATTACATTTTCTTTCCATTTTATCAATGTGCATTCGGAGTAACTGCTTGACGTCAATCTACTCGCACCATGCCTTTCCCATCCTTGCTATATCTTCCAGTCCCTGGTCAACAAGGGAGAACACCATGTAACTCTATTCTTACAGCAACACCGTGGAAGATCATTGTCATCTGCAGCATGGCATAATCAAACATCACATTATCCCTACGTCACTCGTCTTTGCCACAGCCATTACTTTTGTGGGGGGCCCAACTCATGACAAGAAAAAGAACAGGAAATGCGATTACTTTAAAACTGCCCTTCCGACTAGGCACTATATAAGTATGACCTCCTGAACGTCTTATAGTTCTTCTTCCAGTGAAGTGACTAGGATGGAAAGTTTAAAACCCTCTCTGACTTGGGTCCACAGCATCGCCACTGTTATCCTTTGGGTGCTGGGCATGGGTAAGTTGGGCTGAATAAGGTGGAGGGGACAATTTCAGAAAGAGGCAACAAAGATCCCTAGTATGCTGGAAGGCCACCAAAAACAGCTTTTGAAGTGAGAGAGTGAGCAGCTATAAATCCGGTGGCTTGGCAGAGGGTGGCACATTTCCTTTCCGAACACACAGTGAATTATCTCAAGACAAAAGAAGCCCGTGCATGGTGGAAAACGGGCGTTATGCTCGTCCGCATGGTTTCACTTTCCATCCTGAGCCTGAGTACAGCCTTTCTTCAGTATTGGATAGGGATACGGTGCAGAGGTTGAGTTGTTCTCCTGGTGAGATCTACCTCAACTATATGGAAATATTCTAGGATGGGGGAACTGGGTGGTATCTTATGTAACCTTTTTTTAGGATTCTTGAGGATGGGATACTTTTTTAAACCAGACCCAAGTTTATACCCAAGTTTGCTTTTGTGGTTCACAGAAATCAAGAGGGAGGTCTTGTTACCAGTCATTTTCCCTTCTGCTTCTTTGCAGGAGAACGTCTTGCTGGCACAACATATCCTGAATAGTTTAGAACCTTTGGGATTTCCTACTATATTTTTTGTAATTTGTGGGGATACAGTACAAGGCTATAAGGTTTCAATATGTGTAGGTTCAAGGTGTTACTTCATCAGAGATTTGTAGAGCAGCTACCTGGGCTTCTTCCCATACCTTTGTGAACCATTATAGAATTAAGGAGTAAGGAATGCAAGGAGGTTCTTTTTGTAAGAATGCACGGATTTCTGTTTGGCATAATTATCTGCAATTTTCTGCAGGTATTAATTTATATTTATTAATAAAGTTAGTTTGGCATTACTGGCAAACGTGTAGTAAGTTCTCCAGTATTACATATTTAAAACAGAAGGCTAGCATATCTTTTGTGTTCCTCAAAAATGATGTCTGGGACGAGGTACACAAGGAAAATTCCCCAGTAACCTACTGGTAATTTTTATTATCATTAGTCCTACTTGTTGCCACCTTTCCAGAAGAAAAACACCAGCCATTTCTTGTTTTAAGATAGAGCAAATGCCTGGACACGATACTAAACAGGACTAAAAACAAAATCGAATGTATTCATTTGTATTATGCCTTTCCTGTGTTTACTTTAATTACTAGGTAGGGATCGTTACCGCAACACTATAATACATTTTAAAGTGTTTTCTATTTATATTTGCTGTCTGAAGTGTGTACAGAAAAGGGCTAAAAAAATAACTGCTGTACGTGATTTTGCATATTTGTAAACCAGTGGGTGGTGCCGGTAGACAACTGACCAGGTGGCAACCCTAGTCATGCTCAAACCTCCCATCGTTAGGGATTGGTAAACTCAGAAGACTCCTGGAAGGCTCCACCTAAAGGCCAGGGGATGGGTGGGGGTTATACTTCCCATTTGTTTTCCTGGGCAGTGTCCAACTCAAAGGCAATGACTGTGATGAGAACCAATAGGACTAAGGATAGTAAACATTAACGTAATAGTATTAATAGTAACGTGTTCATACCAGCCCGAGCAGCGAGCGAATTCGACTCTGGGAAAACTCAGAGGGAAACGTATACACGTGTCTGCAAGAAAGCGGTGTGCGCTCACTCAGTACCTGTCAATCGGAGAGCTGATGACCACTCCTAGTCAACCACCCACCCCTTAAAAGCATCACTCGTGCTCAGACTGAGTTTTTCCCAGTGCCCGAGGCAACTGGTCAGCCCGGGTAATCTGTCCAAATAATCAATGTTTCCACTTCTTCCTACAGCTGTTCCGTTTGGCTAAGTGAATACCTAGGTGACAGAGGTACAGATAGTTACCAGCAGGATCCAATCAGTATATTATTCGGTAGTGTATTTCAGATCTGTTGCTGGTAAAGCCATTCTGCTTCTCACCATAAAATACAATCATCACATTTACCACAGATAGGTGTAAGGTGACCGTCTGCCCGCTACTTCCGCGGACCATCGGAAAACTCAGCAAAATCACACTCGTCCGTTGTTGATCTTTTAACTGATGTCATTTGTCCAGGTCTCCAACGAATCTCACAGCAGAACATACCCTGGCAGTTGAAAAGAGTGTGGGAGGCACTGCTCGTGTGTAAGATGATCTCTTATTGGAGCCTCGAGGAACATCTGAGCCAATCTTAGGGCGCTACGAGGTAATATGAAGTGCTGATTGGTTGTGGAGAGTGCACTTGCGCCTACACTTGCCGTGCTCTACATTTTATTGGAGCTTTAGAAGGCTGCAGTCTGAATGGTTCGCCAGAGGCAAATTCATTACGGGTTGTTTTGCAGTAAGGGTTGAAACCCATTCATGGCATGTGACACGTGTCACGCTTGCTTGTGGCATGTGCCACAACTCATTTGACACGTGTCACAGATTTCTGACATGCTGCTTTATGCCTAACTGCAAATCGTGCTTGTGGGTGATGCAGATATTGCTTGGGAGTGATTTCCAAATGATCCTCTTTCGTTTGGATAAAATAAAAAAAATAAACATAGAAAAACATTGCAAGTAAAAAATTCTTAAGAAGGGGAATGGAACTCTTGATTTAAGGAAACACAAATTCAATGGTTTTACCCACTAGACTAATCATCATACAGCCGACTCTGGGCTTGTTAAAAGGCATTTTATCATAGACGTATTGTGGCTGTCCCTCTTCTATTTCTATTGTCATTTATCTGTTGCATGCCACAAATTCACACCTGCTTTCCACACTTAATAAACCAATAACTCTTCCTCTATTTCACCCTGACACAGACCCCAGGCATTTATTTTTACTATACAAGCTTCCTCTTTCTCTCATTCCACAAATTAAGGGATTTCTTTCAATGCAAACCCTGCTCCCCTTCCACATGCCACAGGATGTCACAAATTTCTAGCATGTACTGCCATGACTAAATAGGCCACAAATCGTCCAGACAGTGCCAGGGGGTGATTTACAATGGGACCTCTTTCATTTGGCTTACATAAAAAAAAGAAAAAATAAAACAACTTCAAAAAAGATTTTTCTCCAGGTGAGGTTTGAACCCTGGTCAAAAAACAACATCAACCCATGCTGCTACCCACTAAGCCAAACACTATCACAATAATTATAATTGGCAAAATGCCTTGTAATCAGAGAGAAAGTGAGGATGTCCTCCTTTTATATCCATGGCGACTTTTTAGCTTACATGTCACAAATTCACAGTTGCTTTTCACACTTCAGAAACAAATAACCCTTACTCTCTTTCACCCTGGTACTAGCCCCATGCATTTATCTTTACTATACAAGCTTCCTCTATCTCTCATTCCACAGATTAAGGGATTTCTTTCACTTGAAACCTTGCTCCCCATTCTACATGACACAGCATGTCACAAATTTCTAGCATGCACTGCCATGACTAAATAGGCGACAAATCGTACAGACAGTGCCAGAGGTAGATTTACAATGTGACCTCTTTCATTTGGCTAACATTTAAAAAACAATGAAAAACAACTTTTCTGCAGGTGAGGTTTGAACCCTGGCCAGAAGCAATGCTAATCAAAGCTGCTTATCACTAAACCAAACACTGTAGAAGTGACTTATACTTGCAAAAGATTTTGTAATCAGTGAGGCAGTGATGAAGACCATCTTTTATTTCTATGGTGATTGTTAGCTTACATGCCATAAATGTAGATTTTCCTAGTCTATGACGGAAAGTCTTAATTTTATTAAGGACACGAAGGTGTGTATTATACGTTTCTTTTCTTACTTTAATCAATAGCAGCAGTCAAGAACATACTACAAATCCCATGAGACAAACAATGAAGAGCCAATGGGATTGAAAACGTAGTACTAAGAAATGAACCAATAAGGATGAACACATGGTATTTTATGTCAAGCACGGAGGCTCCTATTATGCTTCTCTAACTTGCTTTAATCAGAATAGCAGCAGTCAAGAACTACAACTCCCATCAGGTCTAAAAGAAAAAAGACCAATGGGAGCAAAACACATAATCAACAACACACCAATCAAAATAGCAGGGAACATGTAATCACTAAGCTTGACTGCGACCAGCCCTCTTTCTTGCTGCTCGCAGTCAAGATAAGTAACGTCTTTAGTGCATTCCTCCTTGTTATGCTATTGAATAGTGTATTTGTTTTTATTTGCTGTAATTAGTGTGCCGCTTCGTTTTAATTCACTATTTGTTTTTCTCATTGTGGTTTCCCTTACACCCAGCGCTCCGTGGGTTTTTATTTCTCACTTTACTTTTCATGCCCGTTCGAACGACGTGCTCGCGAGCGTCTGAGGCAGCTTTTGCTGCCTCAGAAGGGTTCTAACGGTCGCGCTCGGCTCGAGCGGCTTCCGTTTCCCCTCAGCTGTCATTCACAGTTCCACTACCGGCTGAACAAAGCTTTCCTCACCTTCTTATCTTCTGTTGCCATCGCGCTGCAATTCAAACGGCTTCAGGTTACGGGCATTTCTTTTCCTCAGGATTTCTCTTTCCAAGTACATTCGACCAGGCCTCTGGGGGCGTGTTTAGAGGTTGGGCAATCTCTGCCTTTGGGAATTAACCCTTTCAACTGGGGTTTCGGCTCTCCCCATTTTTTTCATACTTGTTCTTGATTTTTCTGAGCATATTTAACATGGAGAGGCAAGATTCCTTTGCTAATTTTCCAGAAAATAAAGAAATTGGAGCCTTTATTAATGAGGCTGTGACAAAGGCTGTTTCAGCCACAATGAATAAAATGTCTAAAAACATTGAAACTTCTGTACAAAATATGGTGTACAAATCCTTTATGGCCTGATGAAGCAGAAAATGAAGGTTTTGATTTATTAACGCTTAAACGTAGTGCTGAAATAATCATGTGTGACTTTAACCGAACTAATAAAGATTGTACGGGGACAAAATGTGCCCTCAGAGTAGTTTGCCATCATCTATACGCGTGCTTTGTATAACGTGGTGAATTAGAATTGCACTAATCCGACATAATAATAAACGCGTGCTACGATTTGCTTGTTTGAAATGTTTTAGCTTAGCATTACTTTAGCGGAGGCTTTGGCCTAGTTGCCTGGTCTCACGGTTTAGATGCTCGTATTTTTCCACTGTGCTAATAAACGTGTATTTTTGCTTGAAGCTGTACTTTTCCACAGAAACTGTTCACATGCTTATCTTAAAGTTAGTGCCAGCCTGGCATATTTTCTCTTTAATTCAAGGTCGACTTGCAGGTGCGGACAATGGAGGCTCTGAGAGTAAGCTAATTGGGAGACAATGTTGCAACTTGCGTACCCATCTCCAAGGATAATGTATGCTTAAGTAAAAGCTTGAGAACTGTCGTTTTTGATTGGTCAATTTGAAGCTAACCTATGAACCCTCCAATGGAGACCCTACTGGATTCGAACTGTTGCCTATAAAAACCAGGTGCACGAGAAGAAAAGAGAGATCATTGCTCTCTATCATCGGACATCCCGCCATTTTGACTTCGTAGCTATTATGGCCCACTCTGCTGCGACGCCATTTTGAGAGACTTTGATTCTTTCTCTAATCGAGAGAAAGAGACTTAATGATTCTTGCCCTAGAGACTGTAACTTTGATTTGATCCCTTTGCATGAAGTAATAGTCTTACCTTGCCGCCGTGAGGCAATTGCCCCGTTCACCCCTGCCCCTTTGTCCCGTCCCATGCTGATCGAGAAACGGTACCCATGATGACCGAAGAACGGTACCTGTGAGACGAAGACTTCCTTGTATGCTGATCGTAATTGGTAAATATGGAAGGAAATTGTAAAATTGCATTGTGTTTCTTTTAGGTAACCAACTGCTGATTTTGATAAGGGCCCTAGCTAGGAGTTTTCTAAATTAATGTTGCTAAATTGTTTTTGCATGAAGTCCCACATGCCGATGCTAATTTGAGGTTAGACGAGGATTCCATATGTCGCACGATGCAATTTGAGATCTTGTTATGCTGACTAAATGTATGCCATTAGTTCATTACAGATTATCGTATTAGTGCTTTGCATTGCCATTATCGAATGCCTTGTGATTCAAATGCTTCATAGATTGCACTTGTTTCGACGTTATGGACAGCTATTAATGTTCATATATGTTTATCATTTGGTGTTGAGACACATTTATATTGTGCTAGCTTTGTTAATATAGGGAAATAAATTCACTAACTTTGCAATAAACTGGTGTGGTTATTCCTGACTGAAAGGTCAGGGTTCGCCGAAATGTATTCTGGATTGATTGTAAAGTGTTATGTTGTTCAAGGTGTTGCTTATGTTCGTTATTGATTATTGATTTTGATGAGATTGACCGGATTAAGAGTACAGAGAGTTCCCACTAAGTCAAAAGATTCATCGGCCTAAAGAGCGTCCAAACGTAGGTAAATTATTACTACGGACCGCTCTATCAGTAGATGGTAGCAGAGGACGGTTTCGTCTTTTGGGACCCTGTACTCTTAAAGTACATGGTGTTGAATTAACGGTTACGCATTTTGAGACCCCATTCGAAAAGTTGAATTAGATTTTTCTTGGGTAAAACAGATTGACAAGATGATGATGGGCTAGGTCCACCGCGACTTTCCCGGGATCTCGGAGCTTGCGGATGGAGAGAACGGAGGTGTGGAATCAGCGTTGGCGGTACTAGTGATGGTATGAGTGAAGTTAGGGTTTTGCGCTTGCACAGCTTATTGCCGCAGGGTGTGTGAAAAGGTTGCGAGGATTTTTTTATATTTTTTTAAGGATAGCGGAGGTGCGACTCCGAGTGTAGCAGTAGAGAAGTCGTCGAACTTCATAGAGTTAGCGGAGGTGCGGCTCCGAGTGTGAGAGTAGGGAAGTCGTCGAACTTCATGTGCGTGTGGCGCTTTGTGCATAAAAAGGTCCACGTGGTTGTTGTTGTTGAGACGGGCCCTGCGAGGTCAAGAGACTCCGGAGTATGTTGATCCATGTTGTGGTCTGAGCGGTTTAGTAGGTTGATCGGGCGTGGTCAACGAGTCAGTACGCGTGTTAAGGAGTGAAAGAAACTTCGACTTCGGGCTTTGACAAGATTCTAAGTGCACTAGAACAGATCATTGACAAGTTGAGAGTAGGTCTGCGGGTCAGATTTGCTTGCGAATGTGGGGACTGAGAAAGACGGAATAGCGGCCAGAGGCTAGTGAAATGTCCCGAGGCTAGTGAAAGGTCCCTAAGGTCCTGAAGCGATTGTGTTACCCTTCCTGTAGTAAACCGACAGATCTGTTTTTTTTTTTTTTGGTAGCTCGCAATATATGCAAGAAGTTGTTACGAGAGGAGGTGAGTGAAGGAAGACTAGCCGCGAGGCTTTGTCAGCCGCAGTGTGTGTGAGTGTGACGTCACTAAGAGCCGCGCTGGGATAGGTTGGTTGCAGAGAAGGGTCGCGCACGGATTGGACGCAGTCCGTGGAACTCGATTGGAAGGGGAAAGGCAGGTGAAGAGTATTCCGGGAATTAAAGTCACCTATTGATTATAAATTTTGTGGAATTAAAGTTACCTATTGATTATAAACTTGGTTAAATAAAAGACGAGAAAAATGAAATTCTTTAAGGCATTCAGGAGCGCGATGAAGGGGGAGTCTTACATTAAAGCGAGCGTAGGAGAAGAGACGCCGCCCGAGGGTACACCAGCTTACATTGTAATGGAAGAGAAGGGGGTAGCTCCGTGTCTGTGGCTAAAGCAATGGCACAAGTGGACAGAGAAACATGGGAGCGTAGCGTTCCCGATACATGGGACATTCAATATAAGGATTTTAGAGAATTTGAGATTCACGATGTACGACATGAAGGTGCCTCCAAGGCCAGCACAGTTTGAGGCTCTAGCGATTTGGGAACTAATGGCCAGACAGCAACAGCAAAAGAAGTTCGAGACCAGAATGAGGAAGGTAGAAAAGACACTAGCGGATGCTAGGTGGGATAATGCACAGAAGGTGTGGAGATCAGATGTATTGCAGGGGATAAAATTGTTCCCCGCAATTACTAAGGAAGGAGAAGAGACAGGTAAGAAAGCCACCTGTAAGACAGACAGAAAGTGTTCCAAGGATAGAGAGGACGAGGAAAAGTTGAGAAGAGAAGAAGAGTTAGAGGATGAGGAGTTGATAATGCAATTGCTGAACGACCGTCCACCGCCTTATGCAGAGAATGGACAAGGTCCAAGTACCAGTTCTGCCCCTCCAGCACCGGTACAGAAAAGTGAAACTCAGAGTTCAGGAGCGTCATCGGGATCAAAGGACCCGAGTCTGCTGTTCACCCCGCAGATACCGCAGGTTAGGAGAATATATCCAGATGTGCCCGTATTGAAACCGGCAGAAAATTATCAGCCGCAGATGCCAGGGTATTACAACAGTGATAACAGTGCAGGAATGATTCTAGATCCAACAGTAAGGGGAGTACAGAATGGTTACAACCAAACGATGGCACAAGCTGAATCAACTCAGTTTTTGATGCCTCAAAAGCAGATGCAGTGAGGAAATGCACATGCTCAAATGACGGGGAGCCAGATGGGCATGCCGGCAATGATGACCCATGGTGTGGGAATGAACATGCCTCAGAACATGGGAAATGGACAAAACCCAGATGCGATATCACTACCCATTACTGTAGGTCCAGCGGTACCTCTGTATAGTCAGCCTAATTCGGGTCTGAACAGTCAGGGATCAATGCTGCAGAATGGGACAGAAAGAAGGTGCATAGAAAACACTCCAGGGATAACTCCGATAGCGACTCAGCCAAATGGGTCTGGGTCCTTGATGGAGTTTAGTCCCATATGTGCTCAGTCAACACTGGTGAGGTCGAGCCCCCCACTGATAATACCTCTCACATCGAACACTGAAAAGCTGCCGCAGCCATCGATGGCAGTCGATGTGAACGCTACCCTTATGGGGGTGAATGGGCAACAGCTGAAACAGTGGTTCAACAGTCTGAATTCCACACAAAGTTCAGCTAGTGGAAAAGGAGAGGACTATATGAATAGGGTCAGGTTGAACATGGAAGCACAAGAATTGGTGGAAGGGACAATGGGTGTGAACAGGTTAGAGTCCTACACGGAAGAAGAGCTGAGGTATCTATGTCCCAGGATTACGAAGGAAGTGAACAAGATACATAAGAGCTTGCAGGAAGCAGCTGACAGAAACGGGGTTGACATAGACAAGACGAAACACTTGAGCAGGAGCTACAGGTTAGATTTCGGGACCACAGATTTTGAACACATGAGGTCAGCAGGCATGAAGACCCACCTTAAAGAATTGCTGCAGAGTGCACAAGTGTGGAGGTGCTTAGACAAGTGGGAAAGCAGATGGGTAAAGAGGAAGGACAAGAGGAGGGACAGTGCTACAGAACACAATGAGAAAAGACTGCAGAGTAGTGATACAGTAACAATGTTACCAATGAGGGAGACAGCAGGGGGAAAATTAATATATGTACCATGGCACAGAAGCGACATTCAGTCCTTCACGGACGATTTTCCCAAACTAAGAGAGAAGCCGATTGAATGGTACCAGCAGACTGATAGGTTTGTGAAGCTTGCAAAATGTCTCTGGGAAGACCTGAACACTCTGTTTGAGATTGTGGTTCCGGCAGATTTGTGGGAGGATTGCAAAAGAGCTGTAGGTTGGCCGACAAGTGAACCTGAGAGGGACAGGGAGACAGGTGCACCATCACCTTTGGTGATGAGCTTGTACTATAAGGTGATTGAGCATTTGAAAACGAAGGTACCTGCGAAAAACGTGGATTGGCAGAAGATTGATCGAACTGCCCAAGAGACTAAAGAATCGATTCATAGTTACTATGAGAGGTTGTTGAAGGCGTTCAAGAATTACAGTGGCACGGAAACAATTGAGGCGAAGGACATGCTCCATTTTGTTTTCAGATTTGTGGAAGGGCTGAGGCCAGAGATAAGTCAGATGATAAAGTCGCATTTGATTTGTTGGCAGTCGAAACCGATTGATGAGGTCTTGACTTATGCGAAATACTGTAGCGACGAAATTGAGGTAAAACAGAAAAAGCTGAAGGAGAAGGTGATGATGATGCAGCTTAAGGCAGCTCAAACAGGTTTGCAAGGTCTGCAAGGTCTGCAAGGTTTGCAAGGAATGCAAGGGTTCCAACAGCAGGTACCACAACCGCAGTTGCAGTTGCAGGGAAACATGGCGTTTCAGCCACAGGCCAGAGGCAGAGGCAGAGGAGGTTTTGTGAATAATGGTCCGGATTTGAACACTGTTGTGACGGGTGTGCAGGCAATGAAGAAGGTGATGCCGTGTCATGTGTGCGGAATTGTAGGTCATTGGAAACGCGAGTGCCCGATGGTGGTGCAGGAAGGTGCAGGTGTAGGTACAGGTACAGGTGCAGGTGCAGGTGCAGGTGTAGGTGTTGGTCAGCAAAACAATGATGTCAATGCATTTCAGACAATGAGGGGACCGAAAATGAGAGGTCCAAACCCAAATTTTCAGACCGTAAATCAATTGCAGGGATTGCAACCTATGCAGCCGCAGCAGATGCAGATGCCTCGTATGCAGATGACGCAAATGCAGCCAATGCAACAGCAGTTACCTATGGTACCTAATCAGCAAATGCAAATACCCTTGGCACCAATGAGTCAGCAGCAAGTGATGGTTCCTCCGCAGGTAACGGGTCAGGTAATGAGTACAAATGGCACCGTACAACAGTTCCCATTACACAGTGAGAGTGGAATAAACAACGTATGGGAGAGTGAAAGTTCAGGAGAAGAAGGAGACTGTGTGCTTGCGGCATCCTTGGAAGTTGATCAAAGGGGTCCGTACGTAGAGGGAAAAGTAATGGGTCATCGTGTCTCATTCTTGGTTGACACGGGAGCCACACGTTCAACAGTTAAGAGCAGTGAAGTACCAAATTTGCCACTCTCAGGGAGGACAGTTCAAGTGGTGGGAGTAGCAAACAGACATCTGACGAACCCAATTACAGATCCGGTTCCAGTCAGCATCGGTAACTATCAAGGGGTACATCAGTTTGTGGTATGTGACTCAAGCCCGATAGCACTGTTAGGGAGAGACCTGTTGTGCAAATTGGGTTGCTCGATCATGTGTTCGAACGAAGGAATAACAATACAGACGAGCAGTGACGGGGAAGAAGAGGATAGTGTAGAGGGGGATGAGATGGAAACTGTCGATGAAGAGTATCCTCTGATTTGTCTTTTCCCGATGATAACTGAAGAAGATATCCCAGCCGAATTACGGGAGACAGTCGGAAAGGAAGTGTGGGACATGACAGGGAAAGAGGTGGGATTGATGAAAGGAGTAGAACCAGTGAAAGTGGCTGTAAAGCCCAATGTAATCTTTCCCCAGACCCCACAATACCACATGCCACAAGATACCCTCATGAAAGTTGCTCAACTCATTGACGAATTTGTAAAACAGGGGGTACTGAAAGAAGTGTTAAGCAGTCCATGTAATTCACCAATAATGGGACTAATAAAGCCGAGTGGAAAGGTCCGACTCGTGCAGGATTTGAGGAAAATAAATGACATCATAGTCAAGTGCTGCCCTGTCGTACCGAATCCAGCTGTGATAATGTTTCAAGTTCCTTGCGATGCTGAATGGTTTTCAGTCATCGATTTGTCACAAGCATTCTTTTCTGTGCCTCTTCATGAGGACAGCCAATTCCTCTTTTGTTTCAAATTCCTGGACAGAGTGTACAGTTGGTGTCGAATTCCTCAAGGGTTTTCTGAGTCACCGTCAATATTCAATCAGATCTTAAAGAAAGATTTGGAAGCATTAGAATTGCCATTCGAGTCAACCCTAGTACAGTACATTGATGACTTACTGGTTGCATCAAAGACAGAAAGTGGCTGCACAGCCGATACCATTGCCCTGTTGAACCATTTGGGAAAGAATGGACATAAGGTGTCTCCGTCCAAATTACAGTTCTGTCAGAAGAAAGTGAAATACTTGGGTCACCAAATAGAGAAAGGGTCACAGAGAATAATGAAGGAAAGAATTACAAGTATACTCCAAATGAGTCCACCAAAGACAAGGAAGGAGGTGAGAAAGTTTTTGGGGATGGTGGGCTATTGTCGCCAGTGGATTCCCAACTTCTCGTCTCTAGCAAAGCCTTTACTGAAATTGACCCAGAAGGATGCCTTGGATGAAATTGAGCTGAAAGGAGATGAGATGGATGCTTTTGTTGAATTGAAAGAATGCATGTGTAGGGCTCCAGCTTTAGGTATGCCTGATTACACGAAGCCTTTCACATTGTTTTGCCATGAACGTGATGCATGTTCTTTGTCTGTCTTGACTCAAGCCCATGGTGGCGTAAACAGACCAGTAGCGTATTTTTCAGCTACTTTGGATCCGGTTGCAGCAGCACTCCCAGGGTGTTTGCGCGCCGTAGCAGCAGTTGGTATCAGCCTCACTCAGAGTGAAGGAATAGTGATGGGACACCCAGTAACAGTCATGGTCCCTCACTCAGTTGAGATACTTTTGACCCGCTCCCGAACACAGCACATGACTGGAGCAAGACTCACAAGGTATGAAACGATAATTCTGGGCTCACCGAATGTGCAGCTGAAAAGGTGCACTACGTTGAATCCAGCAACCTTGCTTCCTGGAGAAAATGCCGAAATTGAGAACGCTGAAGACGTCGAGCATGACTGCCTTCAGGTGACTGAATTTTGCACAAAACCCCGACCGGACATCAAAGATACTAAACTTGATGAAAACGACCAAATTCTTTTTGTTGATGGTTCCTGTCTAAGAGATGGGATGGGGATTTTGAAAGCAGGATATGCTGTATGTACTGTAACAGGTGTCTTGGAAGCGGGATGGCTTCAAGGAGTCTATTCTGCACAAGTAGCAGAACTTGTAGCCCTTACCAGAGCATGTCAACTGTCTGCATTGATGAAAGTCACCATTTACACTGATAGTCAATACGGGTTTGGGATTGTGCATGACTTTGGACAACTATGGTCACAGAGAGGTTTCCTGACTTCTTCAGGATCCCCAGTGAAGAACGGGGAGAGGATAAGGGAATTGTTACACGCCATTCAAGTGCCAGCCGAAGTTGCAGTGGTAAAGTGTAGTGCTCACACGAAAGGACAGGACTATGTGTCTCTGGGAAATGCATATGCGGATCAAGTCGCAAGATTTTGTGCCTTGAACTGTATATTACTAAGGGATGATTGGAATACGATAAATGAGCCAGAACTCGAACCAGCTGAAGCATTTGCCTTGAAGGTTGTAGATACAATAGATGAACTAAAAGCATTACAAAATAATGTCAGGGACGATGAAAGAGATTCCTGGATTAAATCACAATGTATAAAGAGACAAGACGAGTTATGGGTTTCACATGAGGGAAAATATGTTTTGCCAAATAGTCTCTTATCACAGCTTGCGCGGTTCTATCATGGGCAAGCTCACCTAGGGAGAGATGCCATGATAAGATTGTTCAAAACTGATTGGTTTAACCCCAGATTTCGCCAAGCTGCAGAAGCAGTTTGCCATCGATGTGTCACTTGCCAGCAGATGAACCCAGGGAAGGGAACGGTTGTGAACGCGAGCCACATTGGTAGGGCAAGCGGGCCTTTTAGTCGAATGCAGATGGACTTCATTGAGATGCCTGTGCATGGGGGTCTGAAATATGTGTTGGTGATTGTGTGCATTTTTAGTCACTGGATTGAGGCATACCCCACACGTAGGAACGACAGCCTTACAGTTGCCAAGCTATTGTTGAGGGAGTTGATACCACGTTTCGGATTCCCGATCTCTTTAGAATCAGATAGGGGAAGTCACTTCAATAACGAGGTGATAAAGTTACTTTGCGAAGCGCTGAACATTGAGCAAAAGCTGCACTGTAGCTATCGCCCTGAAGCCTCAGGACTGGTGGAGCAGATGAATGGTACGCTGAAATCGAGAATGGCAAAAATATGTGCATCGACAAATTTGAAATGGCCTGACGCATTGCCCTTAGTGCTAATGTCAATGAGAAACACTCCTGATAGAAAGACTGGATTGTCTCCGCATGAAATCCTCATGGGCAGGGCTATGAGACTTCCTGCAGTTCCCGCAAACATGCTTTTGAATATTACAGATGATATGGTGTTAGACTACTGCAAAGGACTGGCTGACGTGGTTCGCTCTTTCTCTCACCAGGTGGAAGCGACCACCTTGCCACCGATCCAAGGTCCAGGACACGCACTGAAAGCAGGTGACTGGGTCGTGGTAAAGAAGCACGTGAGAAAGTCGTGTCTGGAACCCCGTTGGAAAGGCCCTTTTCAAGTGATCCTGACGACAACTACCGCTGTGAAGTGTGCGGGGGTTCCCAACTGGATTCACGCCAGTCACACAAAGAAGGTGTTGTGTCCCACAGATGAGGAAGTTGAAGCGCTGAAACTACCAGTGCCTGATAAAGCAGTGCTGAGTGCTGAGAAAGAACAGAACCGAACTGAAAGCGAGCAGGCTGAAACGGGAGAGAAAGAGATATTCTCCGACGACGAAGACACCCACTCACTTGGGGGAGACCAAGGAGAAAGTTCAGACAGCGACGAAGAAGCTGCAGGTGACAAGGAACCTGAAGCAGCTGAGGGTAGCAAAAAGCCTGAAGCAGCTGAAGGTGACAAGGAGCCTGAAGCAGCTGAGAGTGATAAAGAGCCTGAAGAAAGTAACGGTGACGAAGGACTCGAAAAAGGTGAAAAGGCAGGAGAGCCTGATCAGAGGAGGGCTTTCCCAGAAGCAGACGATACAGAAAAAGAAAAAGAGAACGTGATTGATTTCCCAGAAGGAGGGAACGAGGCAAAACAGAACGAAAAGGTTCAAGATTACACAGAAAAGATCGCAGGTCCATCAAATGGACATGGTGCAAAGAGAAGACTAAGTATCTCACCAATAAAAGAAAAGGGTAAAGAAAGTTTGAACGAAGGAGGAAGGCCAAAAGTGAAAGAGAAAAGAAAGGAAGTGACTGTTGTGGAACAATCGTCAAGTGAGGAAAAAGACTTGACAAAAGAGGAAAGTACCAGCGAAGCAGAGTCGAAAAGGGAAGCAAAATTGAAAAGAAAAAGGATACCAAACAGGAGGTATTCCGGTCCTGAATGGGCATATGCAGTCAATGATGATTGGACTGACGAGTTTGTATCTCTAAGCATCGAGAACGAAGAAGAAGAAGAGATACCAATAGAAAAGAAAAGTTTCATAGACTCTGTTGATTGAAAGAATAGTAAATGATATTGCTTGCTACAATCTAATGTGAAAGAAACAACCAGCTGAGACATTGTTAAACCGGATGAGACTTGCTAAACTGATAAAGACTGAGTTATTGCCGAACTGAGACAAATGCTGCTAACAGAAAAGTGACTGGCCTTTTGAAGAAGACGGTGTGAACATTGCGCTTGTTCAGCTTTGTAACTGAATTGTTAAATAGTTTCATTTATAGGTGCTTCTAGCTCTCTGATTCTATACAGATCATGACTAGGTACGCTACGCAAAATAATAGAAAGAAATATTGTAAATATGTGTGTATAGGCTTAGTAATTACATGTGTACTAATAATAATGGCAATTGTGTTTGGAATGCATGGAAAGGGTGAGAATGAGAATATTGAGCCTTCTACTATTGCTCCTGTTACTGTCACTGAACTAACCCCATTGAAAAGACTAGCATTAGATGAGAGGCTCTTGCACGATAAGAAAGAGCTTTCGTATAACGTTTTCTATCGTTTGCTAACAGAGTATGTTGAAACTATGGATGCGAAAGATTGTTATGTGTGTACACAGATACCGACATCAGTAAAGGAAGGGGTGACTTATCACCACATGCCTCTTACATACGGGATTACGTGTAGTATAGTAATGTCTAGGTTTTATGGTCAAACTAACATACAGTATTTTTACTCGAATTATGATGTTACCTTTGCTTATGTTCCTATAATAGCGCAGCTTAGCCAGACGGCGAAAGATTGGGATGCAAAGATAATGAGGGAATTTTTCGAGCCAATGCAACCTTTTGAAACGGCTCATGCTCATAGGGAGAACCTTACTTGCTCAGTCTCTGCTGTAGAAATAAGCTTTTTAGATCGCACAGATGATAGAAGGGCACAAATGAATGCGAAATTAGAAAAGGAGCTAAGTAAGAGGACTTCAGTAGATAATTATGATTTTGCTGCTATAAAGACACAAGGGAAAATAGCTTTAGATGCTTGGCATGTAGGGAAATTTTGTATATATCGAGGAGAATCTTATTATGACAACATTTTTGTAGGAGCGAGTGAATGCAAACATACGTTTATTTTTAAGGCCAAATGGACATTCATGATGAACGGACTTGACCCTGTCATTCCAGGGGTATATTACATTTGTGGGCATAATGCTTATTATCGTCTTCCAAAGGGATGGTGGGGGAGATGTTATTTGGGTATAGTGTTCCCAAAGGTTTATCAACTGGATGACGTATCGATGATTCAAAAGACATCTGGATCCCATTGTATCCAGAAAAGAGAGACCGCAGCTGCTGTGGTAGGTGATATATTTGGAGCCATGATTCCTTCATTGGGAGTTGTGTTGAATTCCATCAAGATACGAAAGTTGTCTACTATAGTGGATAACATGCTGACAAAGTTTTCAGGTGCTATAATCCTGATAGATGCTGAACTTGCAGCGGAAAGAGCTATGACTCTTCAAAATAGGCTTGCTTTAGACATTCTTTTAGCAAAGGATGGAGGCGTTTGCAAAATGATTGGTGCACGTCACTGTTGTACCTATATACCTGATAATAGTGTGAAGATTAAAACTATGCTTGCTAATCTAACAAAAGAAAGTGCAGATTTGAAAGAATTGAAAGAACCAGGAGTGTGGGAGAAGGTTGGAAAGGGACTTGCTTCAGTGGGACATTGGATTGGGGGAATTTGGAATGGAATATTATTGAAAATAATAGAAGGAATATTAATAGTAATAATTTGTGTATTTGGAATTTGGGGAATAAAAAGGGGAATAATAATGATTATGGAAAGAATTAAAAGAAGAAAAGAAGAGAAAATTATGAAAAGAATGGCAGAAGAATACAAAGCGCAAACTAGGGGTACTAAAAGGAAAAGAGAACTGACAGAATTTTAATGGAATAAAATTTGTGGGCGTGGTTTGGTGTGATGACAAGTAGTCATCAGAGGAGGGATTGATGAAGCAGAAAATGAAGGTTTTGATTTATTAACGCTTAAACGTAGTGCTGAAATAATCATGTGTGACTTTAACCGAACTAATAAAGATTGTACGGGGACAAAATGTGCCCTCAGAGTAGTTTGCCATCATCTATACGCGTGCTTTATATAACGTGGTGAATTAGAATTGCACTAATCCGACATAATAATAAACGTGTGCTACGATTTGCTTGTTTGAAATGTTTTAGCTTAGCATTACTTTAGCGGAGGCTTTGGCCTAGTTGCCTGGTCTCACGGTTTAGATGCTCGTATTTTTCCACTGTGCTAATAAACGTGTATTTTTGCTTGAAGCTGTACTTTTCCACAGAAACTGTTCACATGCTTATCTTAAAGTTAGTGCCAGCCTGGCATATTTTCTCTTTAATTCAAGGTCGACTTGCAGGTGCGGACAATGGAGGCTCTGAGAGTAAGCTAATTGGGAGACAATGTTGCAACTTGCGTACCCATCTCCAAGGATAATGTATGCTTAAGTAAAAGCTTGAGAACTGTCGTTTTTGATTGGTCAATTTGAAGCTAACCTATGAACCCTCCAATGGAGACCCTACTGGATTCGAACTGTTGTCTATAAAAACCAGGTGCACGAGAAGAAAAGAGAGATCATTGCTCTCTATCATCGGACATCCCGCCATTTTGACTTCGTAGCTATTATGGCCCACTCTGCTGCGACGCCATTTTGAGAGACTTTGATTCTTTCTCTAATCGAGAGAAAGAGACTTAATGATTCTTGCCCTAGAGACTGTAACTTTGATTTGATCCCTTTGCATGAAGTAATAGTCTTACCTTGCCGCCGTGAGGCAATTGCCCCGTTCACCCCTGCCCCTTTGTCCCGTCCCATGCTGATCGAGAAACGGTACCCATGATGACCGAAGAACGGTACCTGTGAGACGAAGACTTCCTTGTATGCTGATCGTAATTGGTAAATATGGAAGGAAATTGTAAAATTGCATTGTGTTTCTTTTAGGTAACCAACTGCTGATTTTGATAAGGGCCCTAGCTAGGAGTTTTCTAAATTAATGTTGCTAGATTGTTTTTGCATGAAGTCCCACATGCCGATGCTAATTTGAGGTTAGACGAGGATTCCATATGTCGCACGATGCAATTTGAGATCTTGTTATGCTGACTAAATGTATGCCATTAGTTCATTACAGATTATCGTATTAGTGCTTTGCATTGCCATTATCGAATGCCTTGTGATTCAAATGCTTCATAGATTGCACTTGTTTCGACGTTATGGACAGCTATTAATGTTCATATATGTTTATCATTTGGTGTTGAGACACATTTATATTGTGCTAGCTTTGTTAATATAGGGAAATAAATTCACTAACTTTGCAATAAACTGGTGTGGTTATTCCTGACTGAAAGGTCAGGGTTCGCCAAAATGTATTCTGGATTGATTGTAAAGTGTTATGTTGTTCAAGGTGTTGCTTATGTTCGTTATTGATTATTGATTTTGATGAGATTGACCGGATTAAGAGTACAGAGAGTTCCCACTAAGTCAAAAGATTCATCGGCCTAAAGAGCGTCCAAAGGTAGGTAAATTATTACTACGGACCGCTCTATCAGGCCCAATCTGCGGGGGATTGCAGAAAAAGAAAACACAAGGATTTGTCTATTGAGAAACCATCAGATGGCGCTTTTCTGATTAGTGAAGTTTCTTCACACATGACCGAGGATGAAATTCCTCCCAGGCCTCTTTCCCAGGAGGGGAGCTCTAAGAGCAATTTTGGGAAATGTAAGTCTAAGACTAAAAATACTGCAGCGCCAAAACAGATCGTGATATCACACATATCAGACACTGATGATGATGTCGGAGACATTGAAGATGGTGATGACAATTCTGATGTCTGGGGTTCGCTGTCTCAAGCTTCCCCCCCAAAGAAGCCTAAGTTGGAGGTTACTGATCCTTTTGCAGCAAAGGTGGTTTTGGACTCAGAGGGTAACCCCATGTTTGACCCTTCCTTCCTCTATCACCCTAATTCTACGGAATGGACCCCTGCGGCACATGTGTGTCAGTATATTGCTTCCAGGCTCAGGCTTCCCCTGGACAAACAAACGAGAGCCAAATTGAAATCGGAGTGTCCCAGACCCTTCCTTTTTTCCAGTATTACTACAACCCCGGTGATTGACCAATCATTGTTAACTCTTTTCTCGAAATTTGGAAAGGATCCCCGCTAAGGGGTGGACAAAGCCTGGTCAAATTGCCAGGACAAACTCCTGGATTTAGTGGGTCCTCTGGCTCGGATTCTAGACCTGGCACAGTCAGCCAAAATGGAAAATGCCGACATTGACCCTTCCGAACTTTCTCTGTGGACTCAAAGAGCTTTCTGTATGTTGGGTAATGCCAACGCTGCCATTACCCATGAAAGGAGGAAAGGGTTACTACTTAAGCTGGACCAAAAATTATCCAACCTAGCCTCCATGGATCCGGGGGTAAAAGCGGAAAGCCGTCTCTTTGGGGATTCATTTATTAAGGATTTGGGAAAGTTCGTATCGACTTTTTCATCCATTGATAAAGCGCGACAGAACATCAAAAAAGTGTTTAACCAGCGGGTTTTCGCCAGGGCCGGTACAGGCAGGGGCCGCTTTACCGGCCGGTCCGGGCATCCTCAGGGATCCAGAGGCTCCGCTTATTCCAGTTATGGATACCAATCCTACCAACCCCAGTTTTACCTCCAAAGAAGCAGGGGGTACAGAGGTCGTGGACAGCGTGGTTTCAGATCCGGCAATAACACCCAAGGTAATCCCTATCTCTGGCCCTCCTCCAATAGGGGGTTGGCATCGTTTTTTCATTCACAAATGGCAGTCTTTGACTTCTGATCCATGGATTCTAAGTACTGTCCAAGGTTACCGAATAGAGTTGTATTCAGATCCTCACCAGGACTATCTTCCTCCACCTCTAAAATTTTCAGCAGAGATGTCTCTCCTTGTGTCAGAGAAGGTCCATTCTCTCCTCTCGAAGCAAGCCATTCAGCTGTCGTCCCCGGATCCTTCCGGGTTTCTCAGCTCGCTCTTTCTGGTACAAAAGAAGAACAAAAAGTTCAGACCAGTCATAAATCTAAAAAATTGGCACTCACGTTACCTCAGGGATTACAGCGACTGGAAGCTTCATCCCTCGGTTTTTCAGACCATCCTCCACAAATGGGGCCCCTTCGGTATAGACCTCTTTGCCTCTCGCCTCAACGCCCAGTTACCTCTCTTTTTCTTTTGCCGTCCGGATCCTTCGGCTTTAGCCTCCGATGCTTTTCTTCAGGATTGGTCACAGATGATCAATTACGCTTTTCCTCCATTTATAATGATCACCAGGGTTCTGGCTCAAGTCAGGCGGCAGAAGGCGACAGTGGTCCTAGTGGTGCCATTTTGGCAATCGCAGATCTGGTTTCCCCCTCTTTTGGAATTGGCTATCGACTATCCTATCCTTCTTCCTCTGTTTCCTTCCCTTCTGCTGGATCCCTTAGGGAATCCTCATCCCTTAGTACTCAACAAAATTCTTACCCTCTCGGGCTGGAAGGTTTCAGGACTTCCTCATCTAGCATCCCAATTTCGGAGGAAGCTGTTGACTTCATCAATAAGGCCTGGGCCCCCGACACCAGGAAAGCATATTCTTCCGTGTGGTCTCTTTGGTCAAGCTGGTGTTTAGGAAGGGACCTCGATCCAATTTCAGCAGATATAAACTATGTAGTTCATTTTTTAGCAGCGCAAGCTAGTGCAGGTAAGTCCTTTAGGACGATTAATTTGTATAGGTCTGCTATTTCTATGCACCACGCTTATGTCAACGGAAAACCCTCTAATTTGCTGTCTGTTAAAGGGAGTAAAATTTTCCATTCCTCCTTTGCCTAAATATTCAAAGTTGTGGGATGTTAATGTAGTTTTGAATTTGTTTCTGTCCTGGCAGGATAATTCTGACTTGTCGTTAAAGATGCTTTCAGCTAAACTTACCATGTTACTTTGCTTAATTTCCATTAAGCGTTTATCGGATATTAGAGCACTGGATGTTACTTCTCGACAGTTTGCTCCCACAGCGGTTTTGTTTTCTGTTACCAGACGTACCAAGACTAATTTACGTACAGTTTTCTATCCGTATTCCCCAGATCAACCCAAATTGTGTGTGGGACAATGTCTCAAATGTTATGAAGAACATACGGCTGATCTCAGAACGTCCTTGTCCCCTCAACTACTCATTTCTTTCCAGAAACCACATAATCCGGTCTCTTCAGCGACTCTGGCTAGATGGGTTAGTTGGGTAATGTCTTTAGTGGGTATAGACACTTCCGTTTTTGGAGCTCATTCAGCTAGGGGGGCCATGGCTTCCAAGGCCTTTTGGGTTGGATCCAGGTTAGAGGACATTCTGAGATCGGCTGATTGGTCCAATCACAATGTTTTTAGGACATTCTATTGTAAGCCAGGACAGTCTATTGTAAGCCAGTCCATTCTGCTACGTCAATGGTGATTTAGGTCAATGGTGATTTGGAGCTAATCTCCCTAGATCAAGAATCCTGCCTAGAACTCCAGTGGTGGATAGACCATTTAGATGCCTGGAACGGCAGAGCTATCTTTACATCAGCCCCAGATCTTGTATTAGAGTACGATGCAAGTCTGACGGGTTGGGGCGCCCGTTGTGGTCCAGTCTCGACTGGCAGTACATGGTCGTTAAGGGAGTCCAAATTTCACATCAATTATTTAGAGATGCTTGCAGGCTCCTTTGCAATAAAGAGCCTGGCAAAAGACAAGGTGCGGTGTACCATCCTCCTCCGGATGGACAATGTTTCGGCTGTTCGTTACATAAACCATCTGGGAGGAACCAAATCAAAACCATTAGCCGACCTAGCAAAAAGTCTCTGGGAATATTGTCTGCGAAACAACATATTTCTCTCTGCGGAATATCTTCCGGGTTTCCTCAATCAAACGGCAGATTGGCACTCTCGTTACCTCAGGGATTACAGCGACTGGAAGCTTCATCCCTCGGTTTTTCAGACCATCCTCCACAAATGGGGCCCCTTCGGTATAGACCTCTTTGCCTCTCGCCTCAATGCCCAGTTACCTCTCTTTTTCTTTTGGCGTCCGGATCCTTCGGCTTTAGCCTCCAATGCTTTTCTTCAGGATTGGTCACAGATGATCAATTACGCTTTTCCTCCATTTATAATGATCACCAGGGTTCTGGCTCAAGTCAGGCGGCAGAAGGCGACAGTGGTCCTAGTGGTGCCATTTTGGCAACCGCAGATCTGGTTTCCCCCTCTTTTGGAATTGGCTATCGACTATCCTATCCTTCTTCCTCTGTTTCCTTCCCTTCTGCTGGATCCCTTAGGGAATCCTCATCCCTTAGTACTCAACAAAAGTCTTACCCTCTCGGGCTGGAAGGTTTCAGGACTTCCTCATCTAGCATCCCAATTTCGGAGGAAGCTGTTGACTTCATCAATAAGGCCTGGTCCCCCGGCACCAGGAAAGCATATTCTTCCACGTGGTCTCTTTGGTCAAGCTGGTGTTTAGGAAGGGACCTCGATCCAATTTCAGCAGATATAAACTATGTAGTTCATTTTTTAGCAGCGCAAGCTAGTGCAGGTAAGTCCTTTAGGACGATTAATTTGTATAGGTCTGCTATTTCTATGCACCACGCTTATGTTAACGGAAAACCTGTGGGGGAACACCCTCTAATTTGCTGTCTGTTAAAGGTAGTAAAATTTTCCATTCCTCCTTTGCCTAAATATTCAAAGTTGTGGGATGTTAATGTAGTTTTGAATTTGTTTCTGTCCTGGCAGGATAATTCTGACTTGTCGTTAAAGATGCTTTCAGCTAAACTTACCATGTTACTTTGCTTAATTTCCATTAAGCGTTTATCGGATATTAGAGCACTGGATGTTACTTCTCGACAGTTTGCTCCCACAGCGGTTTTGTTTTCTGTTACCAGACGTACCAAGACTAATTTACGTACAGTTTTCTATCCGTATTCCCCAGACCAACCCAAATTGTGTGTGGGACAATGTCTCAAATGTTATGAAGAACATACGGCTGATCTCAGAACGTCCTTGTCCCCTCAACTACTCATTTCTTTCCAGAAACCACATAATCCGGTCTCTTCAGCGACTCTGGCTAGATGAGTTCGTTGGGTAATGTCCTTAGCGGGTATAGACACTTCCGTTTTTGGAGCTCATTCAGCTAGGGGGGCCATGGCTTCCAAGGCCTTTTGGGTTGGATCCAGGTTAGAGGACATTCTGAGATCAGCTGATTGGTCCAATGACAATGTTTTTAGGACATTCTATTGTAAGCCAGTCCATTCTGCTACGTCAATGGTGATTAATATGCTTTAAAACAGCATAATAGGAGCCTCCGTGCTTGACATAAAATGTAGATTTTCCTAGTATGTAATGACGGAAAGTCTTAATTTTATTAAAGACACGGAGGCGAGTATTATCCCACCTCAACAAGGTAATATTGCTGATTTTGTCTTGTTTTCCCTCCCTTGCAGCAACCTCTACTCCAGCTCAGTCCTCCACCTAATTGAAGGATGGTTCTGTCGGATTCCTATATCTCCGCTGGAATAACGGATTTCTCCTGCGACAGCTTCACGGCTTCCGGTCGAATGTCTCCTTCACTACGTTTCTGCCTGGATCTGATTCAAGACATTTGTTCATTGACTTTAGCAGTTGCAATAATTTTAACTATTTTGCCGTTATTTTCTCGTACTCAATAGCCTTCTCGCATCAAGAAAGAGGGCTGGTCGCAGTCAAGCTTAGTGATTACATGTTCCCTGCTATTTTGATTGGTGTGTTGTTGATTACGTGTTTTGCTCCCATTGGCCTTTTTTCTTTTAGGCCTGATGGGAGTTGTAGTTCTTGACTGCTGCTATTCTGATTAAAGCAAGTTAGAGAAGCATAATACCTCCCTGTCTTTAATAAAATTAAGACTTTCCGTCATAACATACTAGGAAAATCTACATTATGACATCACGTGACTGCGAACAGCCCTCTTTTCTTGCGAAACAAATCAAGCAGAATTAAATAGAGGAAAAATGGAACAAAGAATAAAAATCGCCAAAATAAAAGCAAATAAGTCAGAACAAAAGTCCAAAAATCCATTGAGATGTGGAAGATCTGGAAATCCAGGAACTGTAGACCATGAAACTGTAGAGGTAGACAAAGCAGAATGAAGTCTGGCATTGGAGACGAAGGATGAAGGATTAGGAGGAAGTTTGGTTGGCGGATGATGTTGCCAGAAAAAGGGAGGGAGAAAATATTAAACAAGAGGTGGGATAATATTTGCCTCCGTGTCTTTAATAAAATTAAAACTTTCCATCATAGACTAGGAAAATCTACATTTTATGTCAAGACCGGAGGCTCCTATTATGCGAGTTTAAAGTATATTAATTTAATGCTTTCTTTGGAAATGTTATCCGCTAAGCTAACAATGTTGTTATGTCTGATTTCTATCAAACGTCTGTCTGATGTCAAAGCTTTGGACATTTCCAACCGCCAATTCACTCCATTTGGGAGTGTTATTTACAGGAGTACGTCGAACCAAAACTAATTTAACTTCAGTTTTCTATCCTTATTTTCCACAGCACCCGTAGTTATGTGTTGGACAATGTTTGAAAATATATGAACAAAAGACTGCAGATTTGAGAACACCCTCTGTATCCCAACTCCTTATTTCTTTCAGGAAACCCTATAATCCTTTTTCCGCCGTCACTTTGGCTCGTTGGGTCAAATGGATTATGTCCCTGGCAGGTATTGACACTTCAATGTTTGGGGCTCATTCTTCTAGAGGAACTATGGCTTCCAAAGCTTTTTGGGCTGGTTCCCGTCTAGAGGATATTCTTATATCTGCAGACTGGTCTAACAATAATGTATTTAAAGTATTTTATTGCAAACCAGTTGATAAGGTCTCATTGAATGTAATTATCAAGCAATGACAATTGTAATTTTAAAACAACATTGACATCCCAAAATTGACTGTATTTGGGCATAGGAGGCTTAGAAAACTTTACTCCCTTCAAAAGTCGGCAGACTAGAGGATATTCTCCCACTGGTTTTCCATTCACGTAGGCATGATTCAAGGATATAGCTGATCTTTAAAGGTTAATGGTGTGAAAGGCTTTGCCTTTGCTGGCTTCTGCAGCAAGGAAATTGACTATAAAGATCACATCTGCTGAAAAGGAATCAATGTGTTTTCCCAAACACCAGCTGTGCCATAAAGACCAGGCTGATTTGTAAGCCTTCTTGGTGCCTGGGGCCCAGGAATGTGAAATGTATTGTGAAGCTTCTGACGAAATGATAGGGACAGACGGGGAAGTCCTGAGATTTTCCATGCCAATAGGGTCAGGAGATTGTCCAAAATAAGGAAGTGGGGACGGTGAAGAGGGTCTAACAACAGATTTGGGAAAGAAGGAAAGAGAAAAGGGAAGTCCACAGAAAATTCCAAAAGGGTAAGAAACCAGACTTGGGATTGACAACAGGGGGCTATAAGAACCAAGGTGGCTTGTTGACGACTGAGCTGTGCTAGTACCCTGCTGATCATGATAAAAGGAGGGAAAGTGTAATTGAGGGAGAGAGACCAATCTTGTACAAAGGCATCTGATGCCAAGGCTAACGGATCTGGGGGCCAACTGTAAAATTCAGGAAGCTGAGTGTTTAGGCGGGATGCAAACAGATCTAATATAAAAGGCCCCCATTTGTTCTGAATTTTTTGAAAAATTGAAGAATGAAGCTTCCAATCGCTGGAGTCTTGAAGATGACGGGAATGCCAATCTGCTACTGAGTTGAAAGAACCTGGAAGATACTCTGCATGAACCGAAAGATGGTTTGAAAGGCAAAATTCCCAGAAGCTTTTGTCCAGTTCTGCTAAGGGTTTGGATTTTGTGCCCCTGATGTGATTTATATAGCAGACCGCTGAAATATTGTCCATCCTGAGAAGGATAGCGCAATGGACCTTGTTCTTTGCTAGGCTTCTGACTGCAAAGGAGCCAGCAAGCATCTCTAAACAATTGATATGCAATTTGGACTCCTCTGAAGACCAAGTACCTCCAGTCGAGACTGGACCACAACGGGCCCCCAGCCTAAGCGGCTTGCATCTGACTCTAACACAAGATCTGGGGCTGATGCAAAGATACTTCTTCTGTTCCAAGCGTCTAAATGGTCTATCCACCATTGAAGTTCTGTACGTGAGTCCAGATCTAGAGGGATAATATCTGAAGACAGACCTTTCCTCAAATGTTGGATCTTCAGTCTTTGAAGAGCACGATAGTGCAGGGGACCTGGGAATATTGCCTGAATGGAGGAAGAAAGGAGGCCCACTATTCAAACCAGAGATTTGAGGGAGATGAGTGAGCTGCGTAACATATGAAGGATTTGTGGTTTTATGGATTTGATTGTTGAAGCCGGGAGCAGGACGGTAGCCGCAGAGAATTTATTTGGAAGCCTAAAAATTCGATGAGTTGAGTCAGAATAAGAATAGATTTTTCTTTGTTGATGATAAAATCTAGGTCGGCTAGAAGAGAACAGGTCAGAGCTAAGTGCGCAAGAAGAGACTGGGAAGACTGGCTCAATATGAGAATGTAGTCTAGATAAATTATGAGTCTTACCCCCTGAGCCCTCAAAAAGGCTACTACCGGTTTCATGAGCTTGGTGAAGCACCAAGGCGCTGACGATAGACCGAAGGGTAGGGAGGTAAAATGAAATAGTTGGTCTAGCCACTGAAATTGGAGATATTTTCTGAAGTCTGGATGAATTGGAACCATGAGATATGCATCTTGGAGGTCTAGACGGACCATCCAATCTTTTCGAAGTAACGTATCTCTGAGGTGAAGGATGGTCTCCATTTTGAAATGACGATAGACTACAAACCGATTGAAATGTTTGAGATTGATTACTGGTCTCATCTTTTTGTTTTTCTTTTGCACTATGAAAATGGGGCTGGTAAATCCTGAAGGATGTGGATGGGTAAGAGAGATGGCTTGTTTTTGAATAAGAGATCGGTCATTTCTGCGGAAAAACGAGGAGAGGGAGGTAACTCTTTTTTAAATAGGAGTTGAATAAAGGTCTATCATGTAACCTTGAACTGTGTTGAGAGTCCAAGGATCTGAAGTAATTGACAACTATTTTGGAAGAAAATAACAAAGACGACCTCCTATCGGAAAGGATCCGAAAGGTGGGCTTACCTGCTTGGTTAAAGGATCTGGAATTCCTGTAGGCTCTGGAACGGATGCCTCTGCCTCTCTGGGGATAAAATTATGGCCTATATTCCTGGTGGGACGCATTGTAGAATCAACGGGAACCTTGGTTAGAGTATCCGCGGCTGGCAAAGCAGTTCCTGCCTCTGCCAGCCCTGGCAAAAACACGTTGGGTGAACATTTTCTTGAGGGATTGCTGAGCCTTGTCAAGTGAGGTGAAAGTGACCACGTTTTTGCAAAGTTCTTTAATGAACGAATCCCCAAAAAGTAACCCCTCAGTTTTGATGTGAGAATGAACAGTTGCTAAATTAACCAATTTCGGGTCCAGCTTCAGAAGAAGGCCTTTCCTCCTCTCATGAATAAGGGCAGAATTGGCATTTCCAAGGAGGCAGCAAGAGCGTTGAACCCACAAAGAGAGTTCCTCAGGGTCGATAAATGTGCCATCCATTCTGGCTGCCTCAGCTAAGTCAAAAATCCGAATAAGGGGACCGATTACATCTAAAAGTTTGTCCTGGCAGGAAGACCATGCCTTGTCAACCCCTTTCCGAGGATCTTTACCAAGCTTTGTGAAAAAGGTGAGTAAAGGTTGATCGATGGAGGGCGGAATAGTGGATTTATGAGGAAGGGAAGGACGAGGGCATTTGGATTTCAACTTAGTCCTGGTTTGCTTGTCCAAAGGGGAAGACAGTCTGGCAGCAACATATTCACCCACATGGTCTGCAGGAGTCCATTCGGTAGAGTTGGGATGAAGGATGTGACAAGGGTCAAACATGGGTAAACCTTCTGCATCAAAAAGGGGTTTGGAAGAGTTACAAGAGGAAATCTTAGGTTTCTTTGAAGGAGGGGAAGGTAGTGAACTATCGTCATCCCTGTCAGATAAATAGGTATCTGAATCTATTTCAGGCATGTCATCATCCGTATCAGGGAAGGAAGAAATCACAATAGGAGGAATAATATTTTTTTATTTAGATTTTTGTTTTAGAGACGTTTTGACAGAATCCATATTTTTATTCTCCTTGGAAGGAGCCTTGTGAGGAACCGCGTCCTCTGCCAGGTGTGAGGAAACCTCGCTGTCCTTTTGCGCCAAATGTAGAGATTTTGTGGGTGAGAGGGGCTGACTGCATTCCCCAGCAGTCTGGGCCGAAATAGATTTGGAAATTAAATTAGAAAAATAAGTTTCCAAATTCTTTGATAATTTCTGAATGGATCAAGCGGCAGCTTGTTGCACAGAACTTTTAATTAAGGAGGTAAGCTCCTGTCTAATTTGATCCAGATCATGAGGGACGTCGTGTCCCAAAGGAGAATCATCTGTTTGCATTTTGAAAACAAAAGGAATACAGCTGAGTGAAAGGTTTCTGAAAAACCAGCACAAACAGGGTTAAATGGGAGAGGGAGGGCTTGAGAAAACAAAACTTCGCCTGTGGGCGGTGTTACCAGGTTATGCGACGTGCGGACGCTGCCTGGATCGGAAGAAGGCAGAGGAAAGCAGTCGCAGAAAACAGGAAAATGGTAAGTTTTTAAAACAAAAAATGCGAAATGCGGGCAGAGAAGATGATTGCCGAAGCTTTGGTGCCTTAGGCACGGTGAAAATGGAAACCGCTATCTGAGGCAACAAGAGAGAACGTCGAAATTCGGAGCGCGAGGAGGAGCTCTCTGAGCTGAGGTGCGGCAACTTGCCAACTAGAAATGAAGGGAAAACGCGCTACAGAGCGGCGCAATACTAGGCAAATTAAATATATATAACAACAATAATAATATCACAGTATCCTAACCAGGAAATAATAAAATGTGAGAAAAACGGTGAAAGTGTACTTAACTGGACTTCAAGCAGCAAGAAAAGAGGGCTGTTCGCAGTCAAGTGATGTCATAATACCATGGGTTCATCCTTATTGGTTCATGTGTTAGGACTACGTTTTAAATCCAATTGGCTCTTTGTTGTTTGCCTCATGGGATTTGTAGTATGTTCTTGACTGCTGCTATTGATTAAAGTAAGAAAAGAAACGCATAATGGGAGCCTCCGGTCTTGACATAAAATTCACAGTTGCTTTTCACACTTCAGAAACAAATAACCCTTACTCTCTTTCATCCTGGCACCGGCCCCATGCATTTATTTTTATTATACAAGCCTCCGCTCTATCTCATTCCACAAACTAAGGGATTTCTTTCATAGTAAACTAGCCCACCTTCCACATGCCACAGCATGTCACCAATTTTTGACATGCACTGCCATGAGTAAATAGGCAACACATCTCTCAGACAGTGCTAGGGGTTGATTTACAGTGGGACTTTTTCATTTGGGCAACATCATTTTTTTTTTAAAACAACGTGAACATGAATTTCTCCAGGTGGTGTTTGAACCCTGGTCAAAAGGGATATGTACCCACATGCTTAACCACTATACCAACAAAAGCATTGATTATATGTTGTGGCAAAATTCCTTGCAATCATAGAAATGGTATGGAGGTCCTTTTTTTATGTACATTATGGCTTTATGTTACATGCCACAAATTGAGATTTTCCTAGCCATGGTGTCTGAAAGGTTACATTTTATTAAAGACGCGGAGGTGATTATTGTGCTTTCTTTTCTTGCTTTAATAAACACGGGAGTCAAGAAAAAACTTGATTACCCAGAAAACCCTGGGAAAGAACTACTAAGTTGCATCACAATAGAAAAATATATTTTATTATAAGACCCAGAAGCTTATACAATGTCTGTTCAAAGCACTGAAATAACAGATTCAGACGGGTGATCAATGTTTTTAAAACAAAAGGTTCTAAACCTATTAATGTTTGAACAATCTGCATATCTGAGAATATCATGTAAACTTGTACCCCTTCCCAGAAGGCATGAGAGGCCATAGCCCCTTTGACTGAATGAGTGCCAAAAGAATCAATAGAAATGCCAACCAAAGACATGACCACCTAACTCAATGGGCTGAAGTAGGAGCAAACACTCGCCTATGGGGTTTTTCAAAGGAAATAAGGAGTTGGAAGTGGAGGAGCTTCTGAGATCTGCAGTTCATGAAACGTAAGTCTTCAAACAATTGTCAATACACAATTTAGGTTGAGAGTGAAAAACAGGGTAATGGATTGATGATAATTTAGTTTTGGAATATCTATTTACCTGAAAATAAACCACTAAGAAGGAATAATGGAAAGAGGAGACATCTATGGCCAGATTTACAAGGCCCTAGCGCCTCTTAGCGGCAAACTTGCATAATTTCTTTATGCCAATGTTACGTTAAGGAGGCCATTCTCATTCACCATATTTACAGAGTGGCACAATGCATGCATTGCACCACTTTGTAACCCCTTGTGCCACATTATGCCTGTGCCAGGTATAATGTATGCAAGGTGGGTGTCCCCATGCAGACAGGCATGTTAAAATGGCACAGTGAATTTTTCATTTCACTGTGCCATTTTTAGCGTCATTTTTAGTGCCTCGTTAGGGAAGGCTTTAAAATGACGCACCCATTACTTTCAATGGGCCCCCCTTTACTTTGCAGGGTTAGCTCCACAATTTAATCCTGCAGAGTACCACAATAGCCTCCAAAATCTTGGCTGCTATTGTCCTAACATGCGCTATGGTGCGCCGTATTGTCAATATGGCACAAACATTGTGTCAGTAGGGGGGCACAGTGATCACAAGAAAAGTGGCACACTAAAGTTGATGCACCACTTTCTTGTAAATATGGCCCATAATACTTTAACATCAGAGACACATTTGATAGAGACCAAACACAAAAGCATAGCTCTTAGACCTGACAGCCTTAGGGTGGTTATCCCCCAATTTTTGGCCTCCCTCCCTCCACTTTTCTTACACTGGTTTTGCTGGTTTTAGGACTCCGCACAGTTTACCACTGCTAAACAATGATAAAAAATGCATATGCTCTCTCCCTTAAACATGTAACATTAGTTCATCCCCAATTGTCATATTTGATTTACTTATAAGTCCCTAGTACAATGCACTACATGTGCTCAGGGTCTGTAAATGAAATGCTACCAGAGGGCCTGTATCACTGATTGTGCCACCCACATACGTAGCCCCTTAACCATTCTCCGGCCTGCCATTGCAAGGCCTGTGTGTGCAGGTTCACTGCCACTTCGACTTGGCATTTAAAGGTGATTGCAAAGCCTTAAACTCCCCTTTTTCTACATATAAGTCACCCCTAAGGAAGCCCCTAGGTAATCCCTAGGACAGGGTGCCATGTAGGTAAAAAGCAGTAGATGTACATATGTGTTTTATATGTCCTGGCAGCGAAAAACTCCTAAACTCATTTTTCATCACTGTGAGGCCTGCTTTTTTCATAGACTAGCATTAGGACTGTCCTCATATACTTTTTCAGTGGTAGATTCAGATCTGAAAGGGGTAACTGTGTCATATTTAGTATGGCCAGAATGGTAATAGAAAATCCTGCTTACTGGTGAGGTTGGGTTTTATATTAATATTTTAGAAATGCCACTTTTAGAAAGTGGGCATTTCTCTGCACTTAAAACCATCTGTGCTCCAGTCAACATCTGGTATGTGCTGGTTGACAGCTCCCTTGGGCATTTCACCCAGACAATCACAAACACAGGACACTCAGTCACATCTGCATTTATCTGTATACTGAGTGGGTCTTCCTGGGCTGGAAGGGTGGAGGGCCCAACACTTACATTTCAAAAGCCAGTGGCCTGCCCTCACACAAAGGACTGATAAACCTCCACGGAACCCTCACAGGACTGGGCTGAAAGGGAACTTAAGCACTTCAAAACCACTCTTTGAAGTCTCCCCCACTTCAAAGGCATTTTTAGGTACATAAATTGGGTCTCTGACCCCACCAACCCAGGCACTTCTGGACCTACACCTGCACCCTGTCAGAGGAGCTACGTAGGCTGCTCAAAGGACTCATCTGGCCTGCTTTGCTGCAAAGGACTGCTGCCCTGCTGCCCCACAGGCCTCTGATTTTGCTGGAAGGACTTTGCCTTCCCCTGCGGTGCTCTCCAAGGGCTTGGATTGAGCTTACCTCCTGTTTCTGAAGTTTCAGGGCCAACAAAGACTTCACCTCTTCAAGAAACTCCTTGTGCGTCGAAAATTGATGCAATGCCTGCATTGCAGCTGAGAAATCGTGATATAGCCGACCAGAACAATGCAGCACCGACTTCCCAACTGGAAATTCGATGCAGCGCATGCTTTGCGATGGAAAATTTGACACATCACCTACTGGATCGACGCAGTGCCTGCTCATTCTTCCAGTGCATCAAGGATTTTCAACTCATCGTCCCTGGGTGTCAAAATATTCCCGCTTCGTGGTGAGGAACCAAGACTGCACACCAAAAAACGATGCAAACCCTTTGTAACATGGAAAGTAATGACGCATTGTTTGCCCCACATCGGAAAATCTAATGCAACACCGTATTTTTTCACGCTTCGCCTCCTCTGCGGTCTCCGTGTGTTGTTATTTTTCATGCATTCCAGGCACTGTGTGTAACAATGAAAGAACTGCTTATTTCTAAAGATTGAGACTTTTTTAAACCCTTTGAAAGTTGTGCTTGTTGGATTTTTGTCGTTTTTACCTTATTTTATTCAGATAAATATTATCTATCTTTCTAAACATGTGTGGTATATTTTTGTGGTGTTTTCACTTTGTTACTGTATGATTTATTGCACAAATACTTTACACATTGCCTTCTAGGTTGAACCTGACTGCTCAGTGCCAAGCTACCAGAGGCTGGGCACAGGATAATTTGAATTGTGTTGTGACTTACCCTGACTAGGATTGTGGTCCCTACTTGGACAAGGGTGTATACTTCTGCCAAGAGACCCCATTTTTAACAATAGTGAATTTAGCTGATAAATGCTTGGTAGATGAGGCAACATTGCCTGGGCATGAAATAAACACACATAGTACCAAGTTAACATCCCACATAGCAGTACACTTGGTAACAGGAGGTTTAGCAAAACATACTCCCTTTAACATATGACAAACCAGTGGGTGTTCAAAGATAGGTTTTCCATCCACTCTGATATATTCTGCAGATATTATTGATCTGTAAATGTTAATGGTCTGATAAACTTTCCCTGGAAATGCAAGGGAAGCTAGAAAATTCAATAACAGGGTTACATGTACTGAAATGAGATCGGAATCCCTGTCCAAACACCAGCTACATCAGAGCAATCAGGCTGAACTGTAACTTTTGCTGTGCCCGGGGCCCAGGATTGTTGGCTAAATTGGACAGCCTCCTCCGAATTTCCTGTGGTTCTCCAGGATGCCCCAAAATACTCCATGCTATGAGGTAAAAGGAGCCCTGTAGAATGAGATTGGGATGAAGACCCTAAGGATTGAGGATCAAATTGGGAAATGGAAGGTCTGGAGACAGTTCCAATAATGTTGGGTAGCATGGTTGGAATTGCCAATACGGGGTTATTAGAACAAGAGATGATTGTTGTCTGCAGGCTTGAGAAAGGACTCAGGCAATGAAAAGGAACAGGGGAAGGCATAAAGGAGGGACTGATGCCAAGACTGAAGGGACACATCTGTACCAAAAGCTAGAGGATCTGGTCTTCAATGGAAAAACAGAAGGCAGTTGAGAATTGGTATGGGAAGCAGAGGTCAATTGACATGGCTCCAAAGATTGAAGAACGATGATTGAATACTGAAGGATGAAGCCTCCTGTTGCTTAAATCGCAAAGATGTCTGAAATACCAGTCGGCCACCATGTTCAATTTGCCTGGAAGATACTCTTCTTTGACGGAGATGCTCCCTTAAAGAGAAAATTCCCAAAGACTCTTTCCAACGATTGCCCAATGTTTGAACCTTGTACCTCCAAGACTGTTTATGTACCTGACAGCCGACAGATTGTCCACGTGTAAAAGGACTGTGCATTTTACTATGTCTTTTATAAACGACTGGATGGTAAAGTAACCTGCAAGCATCTCTAAACAATTGATGTGCAGTGAATACTCACGAAGAGACCACATACCTCCAGTTGAAAGTTGACTATATCTTCTGCCCCAACCTGTCCGACTTGCATCTGACTCTAACACAAGATCTGGTGCAGCAGAGTAAATTATTTTCCCGTTCCAAGCATCTAAATGACTCAGCCACCAGAGGAGTTCTTCCCTGGATTCTGAATCCAAACTTACCGGATCCAAATACCAACCCCCTGGATTCTGAATCCAAACTTACCGGATCCAAATACCAACCCTTTGAGCAGATGTCTAATCTTCAATCTTTACAGGCCTCTGAAATGGAGAGGGCTTGGAAAAATGGCTTAAATTAAGGAAGTTAGAAGAAAGGGCATGTCAAATCTCCTTCTTTATTAAATCCACTTTTTTTTGTTTAACTGGAGCATTGACCGGGAAGTGTCTATGATGAAACCTAAAAATTCCAGATGTTGGGATGGGATCAGAAAAGACCTTTGAACATTTATTAGGAATCCTAACCTTAATGAAAGATCTTGACATAGATTTAGATTGGCTAGAAGGCAAGGCTGGTCCTGGGCCATGCTTAAGAAATCGTCTAGGTAGACAATGAGTCTTACACCTTGACTTCTGAGGAAGGATACCACCAGTTTCAGAATCTTGGTGAAACACCAAGGGGTAGAAGAGAGATGGAAAGGAAGAGTTTTGAAACTGAAAAAGGATTGACCCCACTGAAATTAAAGACATTTCTTGTAGGAAGTATGAACTGGAGCTGTCAAGTAAGCGTCTTGAAAAAGTTGTGGAATAGTTTTTGGTTGTTGACTTGACAATGCTTCTTATTCTTTTTGAGAACTTGATAAATGGTGCTGATAAAACCAGATGGGTCAAAAGGAGTCTGTTCTATAGCAAGTTTTGAAAGAAGGCATTGCACTTCCTGTGAGAACTGTAGAGTTTAGGGTAGACGACTCTGGTACTGGAATCTGGTATAGCTCTATGCAATAACCCTGAATATGCTGAATCACCCAAGGATCTGACATTAGAGACAACAAACTGCCTCCTTCGGGAGGAAGGCCAACATTGGAAGTTCTTACCTGAGGATTGGTCGCCTTTGGCCCTGTATCCCCTGTTCTGGAATCCACAGGGTTTATACTCTTGATAATAGTCTAGTTGGTGGCCTTGACTGTAGAAGCCTCTAAGGGGATGACCCCATGAGGAATAACAGCCAGCAAAGTGACCCTTTCCTTTGCCAGTCCTGCCAAAAATCCGAGAATAGAAAACCTTTTTCATGCAAAACTTGTCTTTGTATATGGTTGCAAATGTTGGGACATATTTGTCTTTTTCTTTTATAAAAGAATCTTCAAACAAGAGCCCATTAGCCTGATGTTCCTTCACCTTAGTTGTCATTATATTGAGCTTCATGTCTATTTTTAATAATATATAAAAATATATTTTTAATAAAAGGCTCTTCCGCCTTTCTCAAGAAATGTAGGCATTTGTATTCTCCAACATACAAACTGCATGTTGTGCTCAATTAGAATGGGTTTCAGGGTCTACTTGTTCCACTTCCATCTTTGCCTCCTAGGCCAGGTCTATTATCTTGGTCAATGGACCCACCAAGTTCAAAATTCTACCCCAGCAGTTAGATCAGGCTCGATCTACTCCTTTATTGTGGTCCCGTTTTGAAAAAAACAGTTACATGTTTGGATCTAATCAAATCAAATCAAAATCAGCTTTATTCAATTTTTTGTTAAAATCATAAAAGTGCATGATAAAAAACTATAATAAATAGTTTTTAATTTTTTTATTTCTTTATTCATGCTTTACAACACAAGTTAATACAGAAAGCGATTGCACCATCGTGCAGCATTATATCCACATAGCCCACGCAGTCAAATATTGTCTTCCATAGCCTTTACTTATTTTGGCAATAAATACAACAAATGGCAGTCCCATTCAACTTGGACCCTCTCCCGTCTCTCCCCACACCTACCCACCGAGGAAAATAATATGTCGCAGCTTCCTACGGGCCACAAGGAACCACGAAACTGTAACAGCATGTATTTAGGGGTTATTGATCGTCCCATCTTCAAGACCTTCTCCCTCCAGCTCACCCATTTCTTTGCCAATCAGGTATTTTTGATAAACTTCCCAATATTGTGCAGGCCTGTGGGTTGGGGGAAATAATTCTTTATATGTGTCAGTTTGCGTGTTGCGGTACACCATATTATTGTGCCACTCCTCTATTGCTGGCACCGGACCCCGATCCCAGCGCATTGCTTTGCAACGCTTAGTCAGCAGCAGCCCAATAGCTATCAAACATCGAACCGACTTCTGTACTCCCCTGTCCCAGCCTAGCAGCGCCACGAGTGGCTTGCGTTCCAGCTGATGCCCTCCTATGCCTTCTAGTTCTGCGAATACTTGTCCCCAGAATGGCTGAATGTCTGGACAGGACCATGACATATGGAAAAAACCTGCCTGGTCTTCCCGACATCTTGGACAAGTGTCCTCCGTATGCAACCCATATCTACAGAGTTTGAGGGGTGTATAATATACCCTATTCATGTATTTAAAGTGTATCAAGCGGTGTCTGCCATTCAAAGAGACTGTGTGGGTTATCCAACAGCAGTATTGCCACTGTTCATCCGTTAACTGCAACCCCTAATCTCTTTGCCATTCAACTCTAGCCTTTATCACCTCATGTACACGCTCCTTCTGTACCTGCGCATGGAGTTTAGACACCAAACGCCAGGGTTTCTCATCTGTAATAATCACAGAGTGGGACTGAATGTCCAGTGGTTCACGCAACTCCTCACCCAGAAGGGCACCCATTGCATGTCTGGCTCTATAAAATTGAGATTGCAGAAGCGTAGCCATCTCACTCGCCCGCTCCATCGCCATGTCGCATGTACACATGCTACCATCTTGGAAAAAATCCAGAGTCACATAATATTTAGCTTATGCATGGCCTCCAACGCACTTTTATCTCACCACAACGCGTTCCACGCACACCACTTCAGAGGCACAATCGGAGAATATAGCAGGGTGAGCTCCTGCCAGACCATCAGGCTATGCCAGGCCTGTGTGGTAGTGTTCAAGGAAGCAAATTCCCCATATCTTCGAGATGGGGAATGAAGACCCTACTCGGCAAAACATCCGGGGCTGCCAGCTCACGTTCTATTTTTAGAAATGGCAAGTCTTGAGAGCCATCTATCCAGGTTTGGGCAAACATAGCATGGGCGACTCTGTAATACAGCTCCAGATCAGGCGCGTTAAGCCCACCCATCTCATACGGTAGGGTCAGGGTCTGCCATTTGACTCTCAGCTGCTTTCCTGCCCAGGCTAGCTTAACAAGCAGAGCCCTCAAGGTTGCAAAAAATGCCCTCGGTAACGACATAGGGAGATTCTGAAAAAGGAACAAATATCTTGGAAGCACCAC
The DNA here is from genome assembly GCF_031143425.1 of Pleurodeles waltl. Classification (NCBI taxonomy): domain Eukaryota; kingdom Metazoa; phylum Chordata; class Amphibia; order Caudata; family Salamandridae; genus Pleurodeles; species Pleurodeles waltl. Next base: position 53,432,368 of record NC_090441.1, on the reverse strand, counting down.
CATTTTCATGAGGGCTATTTGACCCACCAATGAGAGCGGCAGCCTGACCCATCTCTCCACATTTCTTGCCAGTGCTTTAATCGCGACCTCATGGTTATCCGCCATTATTATCTTAGGATCTGTAGGGCCTCGGATGCCAAGGTTCCAAACCGATCCAGTTTCCCACTTAAGGGGGAAATCCACATCCACTGGAGTCGTGGCTGGCGTCAGGGGGAACACTATGGACTTATCCCAGTTAATCCTTAGGCCAGGATGGGTGCCATTTTTTATAATCTCTCTTAATATCGGTGATACATTACGGTGTGGGTCTTGGATATATAGCAGGGTGTCATCCGCATATGCAGAGATCACCAAATTATAGTTTTGGAAACGGAGACCCCGATAACTATGATATTCTCGCGATGCACATGCCAGTGGCTCCACAACAATCGCATACAGCAGGGGCGATAGCAGACATCCCTGCCTAGTACCCCCAGTAATATGAAAGGCGTCTGAAACCATGCCATTAACTCTGAGTCTGGCCAAATGCTTCGCGTACAATGTTGTCATTCGTTGTAGAAAGACAGTCCCCACTCCCAACCGCCGCAGAACCGCTGTCATAAAATGCCACTCCACTGAATCAAAGGCCTTCTTCACATCCAAGAAAACAGCCACAGCTTTCGTCTCCGGATTCACATTCTGTATAGCCTCAAAGACTGTACGGAGGTTAGTAGTAAGACTACGGCCTGGAATAAACCCCGATTGCTCAGGCTTAATCAATTTCGGTAAGAGTATGGCCAGTCGGTCTGCCAGGATCTTAGCATAGATTTTGGGGTCAACATTTATTAATGATAACGGGCTGTACGACGAGCATTGCGTTGGAAGTTTGCCAGGCTTCAGAAGCGCAATAAACATCGCCTCTAGCATCGAGGGCGGCATAACACCAGCCTCTGCCATCTCTGCGTAGACTGCCCTCAGATGTGGGAATAATATGTCCTTAAAAGCCTTATAGAACCTTACTGTCAGCCCGTCAAGCCCCGGGGTCTTTTCCTCGGCCATACCCTCTTGAGCCCTGCTCATCTCTTCTAGGGACAGAGGCGCCATAAGGGACTCTCTGTCTGCTGCTGTCAGCCATGGCAATTCTATATGTAGCAGGTAATCTAGCGCTTTCTCCTGATTCGGGGCAATCTTGGAGGTGTAGAGTGCCTCATAATACGTGCAGAACCTATTTGCTATGTGCTCTGGATCTGTGATCTCTCTGCCATCCTCGGCCTGCACCACCATAATAGTGTCTTTCTCAATATTGGGACACGCCAGGTTAGCCAGCACCGCCCCTGGTCATTCACCCTCCCCATAAATGCGGGCTGTTGCGTATTTCCCCATATGTTGTACCTCAGTGAGTGCCGTGTCCTGAAATTCCACCAATTTGCTGCGTATGCAACCCAAGTTCTGACTGTCAGACGTGCGTAGGTGCTCCCGCTCTAACTGGGCAAGCTCTTTTTCCAAAAAGTCCCGACGTCCAGGAATCAATTGTAGAACCTCAGCGTGCTTTGCTATGTTTATCCCACGTATGTATACATTAAATGTCTCCCACACAGTGCATATGCTATCTACAGAGGCAATATTGATCAGAATTTTTTTTTTTATGGCATCAGCCAGCTCATCGCGAAATGCTGAGTCGAGCAGCGAGTATGGGGGAAATCTTAATGTAAACGGAGGAATAGGCCTGGGCCTCAAGGCCATCTCTAATGGAACCGGGGAATGATCTGAGTATGTTCTGGGCCAGGGAGCCTCCACCTGCAAGTTACCTACCATACTTTTGGACACCAGCCAAAGGTCAATTCGTCTATATAAATCATGTGCTGCCGAGTAGTGTGCGTACCCCCCTAGAGCAGGGTGCCTGTATCGCTATATGTTGACCAGCCCCAACTCCACCGCCACCCCGGTCACTACTCTGGCCGCCAAAGCTGGTTTCCTATGTGCGCCCCCGACCTGTCTAGTGAAGGGTCCAATGTGAAATTAAAGTCCCCTCTCCAAATCTGTGTGAGCTTCCCACAGGTGCCCGCCCTGTCTGCCAGGTCGTAATTAAATTGGGGGTTATCAAAATTAGGCCCATAAAGCCCAATCAGGAGAAACGTGACAGCCCCATTACTGCAACGTGCCCCTATAAACCTGCCATTAGGGTCCGTTTCGTTCTCTTGAAGGCAGAAACGGGACAATGCCCAAATCATCACCCCCTGAGAATAGGACGTGAAAATTTGCCCAGCATCCTCCTAGGGGTAAGCATAGGGCTACCCGAAACCAGGTGAGTTTCTTGCAAAAGACCTAGGTCCACTCTGTGCGGCTGTAAATAGGCCACTACCTTACATGCCTTTCTGGCATCATTTAAACCTCTCACATTCCACGTGACCATGCGTACCATATTCCCACCCTTATTGGTATCTGATTCTGCATTGCTATTTGCCATTAGCTACAAAATGTTTAGAACCCTGTGCCTGCCAACCAGCGCATGTGAGTCTGCAATCGCTTTGCTAAAAAAAAACATCGGAACATATAACTCCCTGTGAATCTACCCCCCACCCACAACAGGAATTGCCCCAACCCGCCTGTCTGCAGATATACATCCCACCCCCACCCTTGCATGGACCAAAGTGACCCTCTCTTAAGCCAACAAGTGTTCCACAGGCTCGTGAGGATGTTCCCCAGCTATGCTTATCGTCCCTCTTGTGCCGGCCACCTACTGTGTTGTAGTGGTCAATTAGCTAAGTACTTGAATCTTACACCAGAAGACAACTGGTCATCTGTTTTGTAGCATACTATGCAGCGCCACTGCCGACAGCCAGTGCCCCACTAAAAACATTCCACTCCCAACCGGTATTCATCTCTGATGTCTTGTCTCCAGCCCTGTATCACCCTTCTCCAGCGTCCACAGGACATCTCTCCTACTGGCACCTGTGGTTGCACAAATACTGAATTGAGAGCACCTGGCAGATACTCTGCATGAACCGAAAGATGGTTTGAAAGGCAAAATTCCCAGAAGCTCTTGGCTAAATCCGCCAGGGGTTTGGATTTTGTGCCCCCGAGGTGATTTATATACCTGACCGCTGAGATATTGTCCATCCTAAGAAGGATTGCACAGTGAACTTTGTGTTTTGCTAAACGTCTGATTGCAAAGGAGCCGGCAAGCATCTCTAAACAATTGATGTGTAATTTGGACTCCTCGGATGACCAAATACCTCCAGTCGAGATGGGACAACAACGGGCCCCCCAACCCAGACGGCTTGCATCTGATTCTAACACAAGATCTGGGGCTGATGGAAAAATACTTTTCCCGTTCCAAGCATCTAAATGGTCTATCCACCATTTAAGCTCTGTACGTGACTCGAGGTCTAGAGGAATGATGTTCGAATATGATAGCCCCTTTCTCAACTGTTGAATCTTTAGTCTTTGAAGCAAACGGTAATGAAGGGGACCAGGGAAAATTGCCTGGCTAGAGGAGGATAGAAGACCTACTATTTGAGCTAAAGGCCTGAGAGAAATGAGGGAGCTGCAAAGGATTTGGAGAATTTATGACTTTATGGATTTTATTTTTGCAGCAGGTAGAAGAAGAGGTGCCGAGAGAGAATTGATTTGGAATCCCAAGAATTCTATGACTTGAGTGGGAAGTAGAAGAGATTTTTCCCTGTTTATTATAAAACCTAAGTCCTCTAAGAGAGAGCAGGTAATCTTTAAATGAACGAGAAGAGTCTGAGAAGACTGACTTAAGATGAGGATATCGTCCAGGTAAATTAGAAGTCTTATCCCTTGTGCTCTCAAGAAAGCTACAACGGGTTTCATGAGCTTGGTGAAGCACCAAGGAGCTGACGATAGACCGAAGGGCAGAGAGGTAAGGTGATAAGATTTGGTCCAACCATTAAAACTGAAGAAATTATCTGAAATTTGGATGAACAGGAACCACCAAATATGCATCTTGTAGATCCAGATGGACCATCCAGTTGCCTCGGAGCAGGATATCTCTGAGGTGAAGAATGGTCTCCATTTTGAAGTGGCGGTATACCACAAACCGATTGAAATGTTTGAGATTGATAACTGGTTGCATCTTTTTGTTTTTCTTTTGAACTAAGAAAATTGGGCAGGTAAAACCCAACGGATGAGGATGGGCGATTGAAATCGCCTGTTTTTGTAGCAGAGAGTATACTTCGAGAGAGATGAGGTGGACCATTTCTGAGGAAAAATGGGGGGAAGGACAGGGGTTGAATAAAGATCTATTTTGTAACCCTGAACAGTGTCTAGAACCCACGAGTCTGAGGTAATTGCTAACCAATTTGAAAGAAAATGGCAAATACGACCCCCTATCAGAAAGGAACCGACATGAGGGCTTACCTGTTGGATTGGAGGTTCTTGAATCCCTGAAGGACCTGGAACGGGTACCTCTGCCCCATTGGGGGTAAAACTGTGGTCTGAATTCTTGATGAGAGGAGTTGTAGAATCCTCTGGAGCCTTGATTGACAAATCTGCGGCCGGTAAAGCGGCCCCTACCTCTACCGGCCCTGGTAAAAACATGCTGGCTAAACATTTTCTTCATGGACTGCTGAGCCTTGTCCAAGGAAGCGAATGTGGCAACGTATTTACTCAAGTCATTAATAAAAAATTCCCCAAAAAGCTGTCCTTCCGTTTTTAAATGAGGGTGAACGGTTGCCAAATTGATTAATTTGGGTCGAGTTTGAGAAGGAGACCTTTCCTTCGCTCATGGATGAGAGATGAGTTTGCGTGCCCCAAGAGGCAAAAACAGCGTTGGACCCACAATGACAATTCTTCCGGGTCTAAAAAAGTGCCTTCCAACCTGGCCGATTCCACCAGGTCAAACATCTGCGTAAGCGGACCAATGACGTCCAAGAGTTTGTCCTGACAGGACGACCACGCTTTGTCAATCCCTTTACGAGGGTCTTTGCCCAAGTTGGTGAAAAAGGTCAACAAAGGCTGATCAATAGCAGGAGTGATGGTAGCCTTGTGAGGAAGAGCCGACCGAGGGCACTCTGACTTTAACTTGGCTCTTATTTGTTTGTCCAGAGGCGAATATAGTTTTTCAGCCACATAACGACCCACATGGTCTGCGGGGGACCATTCCGTTGAGTTAGAATTAAGAATATGTGTTGGATCAAACATGGGGAAACCCTTCGCATCAAAAAGGGGAGAAACAGCGGAGGAAACCTTATGTTTCTTTAAAGGAGGAACAGATAATGAGTCATTATCATCCTTGTCCGAAAAATAACAGTCTGAGTCCACATCAGGCATGTCGTCATCCGTATCAGGGATGGCAGAGACAGCGACAGGTAAAGTAATATTATGCGCCTTGAATTTACGTTTTAAAGGAGGTTTGGAAGAAGCCATATTATTATACTCTTTGGCAGGAGCCTTATGAGGAGCCGCGTCCTCTGTCATGTGTGAGACAAGCTCACTATCCTTTTGCGCCAAAACAGTTACCTTGGGTCATAGGCGCTGACTGCATTCCCCCGCAGTTTGGGCCGAAGATCTGGACAAAAGATTTTAAAAGGAAGTTTCTAAATTTTTTGATAATTTTTGAATGGAAGATGACTGATGTACAGAACTCCTAATGAATGTGCAGAATTCATGTCTAATATCTTCCAAATCACTTGGAACACCCTGTTCCATTGCAGAAGTGTCTGTTTCCATACCAAAAGTACAGAAAAACCAAAGCTCTAAGCTCTATTAGACAGAACACAGGCAACAACCGGTTAAAAAACTGAGGAGAAAGAACAGGAAGCCAAAACTCCTCCCCTGGGTGGAGTTTTATAACAAGACGACGCGCTGGCACAATGAAATAAATGCCGGTCGAGCGACAACGAGGAAAGCAGGTAAACAAAGTAGGAATGCGGAGAGCGCTTCGTAGGGGTTTCCCTCGCCTCAGGAGCAACGCGAATGACAGTTGCTGCCTGAGGCGAGAAAAGAATGTTGACACGCTGCACGCGCGGGGATAACAGGCATACCAGGAATGCGGCCCAGGAGCAACGCGAATGACAGTTGCTGCCTGAGGTTAGAAGATTATTAACACGAGCGCGCGAGGAGCGCTGATATTTAAAGAATGTGGCAACTTGCCGACAACAAGCAATTAAAGCGAGCGAAGCGAGATAATTAGGTATAGAGTGCAGTCAAACTATAATGACTAAATATAACAAGTAATTTTAACAATCGACATGAAGAGAAACGTGAACAGTGAACTTATCTTGACTGCAGCACCAAGAAAAGAGGGCTGCTTGCAGTCAAGTGACATCATAATGCTATATGTGTACCCCTATTGGTGGATATGTCTTGAACTACGTTTTGAATCCCATTGGCTGTTTGTGTTAACCTCAAGGGATTTGTAGTTTTTTCTTGACTGCTGCTATAGAATAAAGTAAGAAAAGAAACGCATAATAGGAGCCTCCGATCTTGTCATAAAATTACATGGAGTCATATATTTATCAGAAGAGGAAAAAGAAATGCCACATAGTGAATAAATATCAGCCTATCAAATGTATCTCAGTGCCTTTGTTTGGGGGAAGCAGTTGGGGTGGTGCAGCCAGTTCCTAACGACAATAACCATGGCAGGGAGAGAAGAGAGCTGCTGGGTCTCACAGGGACAGTCTTAGCATTGGGGACACTCAGTGCAACAATCTATGTTAGCGCTCCCCCTTCTGCACAGATTCCCTCACTACCACCCACCATGGATGACCCTCATTTCCCCACATTTATTTATTTTATAGCGCTACTCATCCCAACTTAGATAGTCAAACTGCTTCGCATCACAAACATGAAGATACAATGAGTGATACACATAAATAAATCAATATATACAAAATGTTACTTAAGCAAGTGGAACTAAAAGGTGCTGTGTCCGATGAAATGAAGGGGAAGATTAACTATATTTTTAAGCTACATATTAACCAAAGTTGCTGTGGTCGGGCGCCTGAAAAGGAGAGAGCACAACAGCACCATATCTCCTAAGTTGTGGTAATGTTGCTCTTCTTTCCTTCCCTGTAGTGCTGGCATACATTTGTCTGCCTCACGCCAATGCACACACTTTTGCACTATAGTGCAAGGTGTGTGTGTGTGATGTCAAGCATAGATTTTAAAATAGAAGGGTATCCATCCAACATAAAATTCTATGGTTTAACTGAGTTTCACATCTTATGACTTTGTCTGTGTTCTCTACGGTGCAGCACACATGCAAAGTTGAAAAGGTTTGGAGAAAATAAACCTTTTATCCAAATTTAAGCCTCAAGGAGGTGTAATCTTTTGTTTCAAATCCCTTTCTATCAAAGTTAATAGATGAGGATTAGTGTCAAGGTCCATTGTTGAATGAATGGGAACGTCCATGTACAATGCATGCTATAGCTGCTTTACATAAGGTAGTGCGTAGTGCTACTTTGTGTAGCCTAATTAACCTCTGAGCTAACTACAAATGTGTGATCTGCATGTCACACATTGTGCTTTCAAGATGTAACACTAATTCATCTCTGCACTCTTTCATAAGCCACATCTGTGCCTTGATCAATCCCAGATCTATCCATCAAGAGCATTAACCACCAGACTTATCATGCCTTTGTAATTCTTCCTTGAAAAATGACATAAACAAAAACATCTCTCCAGGATGCTCTTATCTGAGTTCAGCACGTTATGGAGTGGGCGCTTCCTTGACCCTGGCTCCCGGTACAATGGCACCAGTCACACAACCCTAAAGCCAGCACTGGGCTCTTACACTAATATTGTAAACTGGGTCATGTTTGAGGGAGTTGGCTGGGGCTTCAACAACATGAGCCTCAATAACACATTATTTAATGCAAGAGTACAAAAAGTGTACAGTTGCATGTTTATTACAGCAGTAAACATGTCATGTTCCATAGTATTACAATATCAAAGTTAAAGAGATATAACAGAAAAATATTTACTGCCTCACAGATTGTATTCACAAGATTGTTACTGTAGGAAACAAAACTCCTAAGAAGCAGGAGGCCTCCTCAAATTTATTTTACCTGGCTCTACAAACATAACACTTGTATCCTGTTCTTTAATACCTTTTTGTGAAACATATGCACTTAAAAAGTTCCTTGGCAGGAACTATTTATGCAGGTGCACAAAATTGTTATATGCAATCTGTTACGATTTTATGATGTGGCGTGGTGAGGGACGTCAATAAACAAATTTGGTTTCACCGGTCATGGGTCATGCCATCTTTCCACATTTAGCAATTTATATGACATATGATACAAATAGGGGTACTGCTGACATCTTAAGCCACGGGGCAGATAACTGAGTGTATCTTAAATATTACCAGAACCTCAAAATATCTATCTAAGACCCTGTTGAACATTGTATGCTTTATACATTTTTACATAACATGTTTATTTAACAAGATTTAGCTTGAGAAACATGTTTTATTCAAACCACAGCTATTGTTATGTATGCAAGTATACATTAGAATAACTATAATGATGAAATATCAGAACTGGAAAGTTATAGTGCTGGTGAACACTAAATGCACAAAACACAATACAAAATTAAAACAAATGATATTTAAATTGTTCCTATGCTGCTAGAAGATCATGAAATAATACATCTGTACTCATACACACACTACCTGCCTATTAACTACAGCTAGAGAAAGGCACCGTTGACAATACACAAGTAACTGCTTCAAACATGCAGCAAAACAATATTCCATAAGACAAAAACACACCAATGCTCGAACATACAAAACCTCCGATACTTTAAAAGAGTCTATGAAACCTTTAATTTACCATCCTGATCAATCCTCATAAAATCATTTAGACAGTGGCAATTTTCATTGTTTTGTCAGATAGCTAAAGAAATATTAACCATACTGAGAGATCCTCATATGCTTGAAGGGGATATCTGTACTGTGAAGGGAGCAACCGCAGTAATTATACCATTCATAGCACTGAGGTTTTCACAGTGGGCGCAATGTTTAAAGCACCTACTCTGCAAATGTTTTTTTGTTTTCAAGAAACAAAACTGCCCTGAAAACAAAATCATGGCCACGATACCAGGGAATTTGCTCTCTGGCCACCTAGACCATTATTACCCGTCCTTACACATGCCCACTGTACATTATACAGCAGACAGAGGTATGGAAAATGAGTGATAGTCACCCTGCATTCAATATTGCAGCATGACCATTACTCTAACCTATTGGCTCCTTAGTTGATGGGCCACCAATGGACCCTCCACTTTTAGGGAGGTAGGAGCCTTCCAGATTTGCAGTTGTACTTCACAAAGAATCTGGGAGTTATATTGAGAAAAGTACAAATAAAGAGACAAAAACAGGGCCAGTGTAAGAAAGTAGAGGATAGGTCTATGGTGCTGGGACTGAGGAATAGATACTGGCAGAGAATAAGGACCAATCAGAGTTCCCCTCCCAGGCTACAGGATGGGATGGGCACTTCCAGGGAACCACTAACTACAAGCAACTGGAATAACTTAGTGGCAAGCAATATGGTTCCTAAGGTAAGGTTCCTGGTTCTCCTGTTTGCACCTCCATTCGTATTACATTCATTTATATGACATTTCATCTCACTCATGTTCCATGTGGCATTTACCTGCAGTGTGTCACCCTACTGTCTCCTGTCCTTCTGACTTGCTGACTTGGAGAGAGTGTCTTGGTAAGGTCTGTGGTATTCACAGTAACCACTTAGAGCTTATGGTAAATCTATTGTGTCATGAGAGATGAAGGTTGTCATTCCTATTAAACCGCTAAAGAAATGTATACGCTGTTCTTTAAAGATTTTACCCTGCTGCTGGAAAGCACATTCCATCTCTCCAGTAGCATTCACCTGCTGAAGTTCCACAGACTAGGGCCTTCAACAGTTGTATTCTCTCCCTCTTCTGTCGTATAACCCTTCTATTTCTTTCATAGTGTTTTTGTTCTCCAGATATACATGATGAGTATTATAATCACTATATAGCATCACTCTACATATAACTCGTTTTCTATCTTCTTACAAGGCACTTCATTCTGAAATTGAAGGAAAAAGACCAAATAAACCCAAGACAAGCATCAATTTTTGCTACACAGTATTAGCTTTGATTGAGACACGTGGCCAGCAACATTTGATTTGTTGAGTCCATTTCAAAGAGTACAAAGTTATAGCTGGCCCATGAAAACTGAACTGCAATCTCAAAGTTCAACTCTTAAAGCCTGTAGCTTCATCAATTTTGTAACATTAAAAGAATGTTTTAAAATGTTGTATTAAATTCTGGTGTAGCTTACCAAGCCCCAATAGCACGAACAGGTTCTTCATAGCCATATAATAGTAACGTGATAAGAGAGACAGCACAATAAATAACACGAAAACAGCATTGATTTAGTAAGTGAGCAAACTGTTTTCATTTGCAGTTGACACATATAGACAAAAAATGGCATTCCTATAGAAATGATTAATACTGGAAATAATGGAAAATGTCCTCTATCTGCATTGTGTCTGCATACAGCTACAGAGAATGTGTAATACTTTTCTCCAAATACTAACACCTTTGTTTTGTCAATGTTAGTTATATGATTATTCAACTACACAAAAATTACTGGAAGATGTGATATTGCTCTGTATTTCAAATAGTCTGAGATGGAATAATGCCTAAACATAAACATATAAAAACATACTTAAATAAAGAACATCTAATTTATGGAGAGGTGTTTGTGTTATTAGTCTACAGCGAAGGTCCATTAAGGACAAACAAGAGAGGCTAATATAGGACCCTACTTGGAGATGTTGTTTATTAGTGTCTTAGAAGAAAGGGTTGTAACACAACACTGAACATAAAAATATAGATAGATAAAAAATGTACACATGAAAAACCTTTACATCTAAAGAAAAGGCAAAGTATATTATGAGTGAATTATTGTAAGGCACCCCCATTCCACCAGCTTTTCCATAGCAGTGTAAACCGCCATGGAAAGGCTGGCAGAATGGAAGTCGCTGCCCTGGCAGCTTACAACCGCAGGGACTGCCTGGCTGGAGGCTAACTGAAGCCTGGCGGTGTCAGCGGTTTGACCTCGGCGGTCCGATGGCCACCCCGAGTCTGGCGTTCTCAAGACCCGCAGACTCGGAATGACCCCCTAAGTCTGCAAAAAATATCTCAAACTTAAAAATGTTTCTTAATTATTTAGTGAATAAAAAATCTGGAATATAGTTTTCTTTTAACATGAAAATTATTTCACATAACATGCTTTAATAATAAAATGATTTAGGTAGAGAAAAGCAAAATATCAATTGACAGGAATATAAATACAATAAATGAAAAATATTAATTAAAAACTACATATGGATAACATCATCAAAGATATTGTGGTCAGAAATCAATTAAAAAAGATTCAGGATTGCCATCCTGGTGGTTGATATTAAACAGATTCTGCAAATGCCTATCTCTATGCGGCTGTTTTGCACAAATTATTTTTCTTAAATATGCTTTTGTTTTTACAGACATAAGAATGGACAAAAATCATGATATATTACTAATTGAATCATCTTGATATTTGAAGCATGGATGCTTATATTAGTAGGAAAACTGAGGAAATATCACGGACTAAAATTTAATAGAGCTGTTTTTTTTAGTACTTATAGGGGCTACATTGAGATAATAGTTACCATTAGCAAATATCATTCAGACTACTTCAGCTGGCTCTACTTATGAAGAAGTAGTTAATTTCTCTAATAAAACAAAGTTAGTTACTGCCATAACTATTTGGTGCCTGCAGCCTTTTCTGCGGGTGACATTACTGGGTGTAGTAGCCAGATAGACTTAGTTTATTCCTCCCGGACAAACACACAATAGACAAATTAGGTGAATTTGGATGGGCCATCAGCTGGAAGGAAGGGGGAATGAACCTAAGCACAGTCACATTTGCAAATGAATGGACTGAGTCCTGCCTTTACATAAAGGTTGTGTCACTGCTGCATTGGTTATGAAGCCAGCTTGAGGCAAGCACAGGGGAGGCAGGGAACTTCAAGGACTTCAAAGGGAATTCTCCAGAACCTTCTCCTACCTCAAAGTGGGCACCTAATATAAATATTGGACCCTCAGCCACCACTTTTCAGTGCACCTCTGCACTTCCTGCTGCACTGCTATATGAGATAAGTGCTGAACCTGCATCTTGAACCCAGGACCACTGGAGTTAATCCAGGGGATAGTTGGCTTACCTTCTAATCAGAGCCTCAGAGACAGGAATGACCTTGAACCATGCACCTAAACTCTGATTGCTGTGAGTCCTGCCCGTCAAGTGAAGCCACCCTAGTCCTGGACATTTGGAAGCCGACCTGAAGGTTCTCTACCAGCCCAGCTGTGATCCCCATCGTACCTGACGTAACTAACGTAACTGGCGTAAAGAGACCCGGAGAACTGCAAAGCCTCACTCTGGAGCTGTCAGCCTCATAGGAATCAACTCAAAGCTCCACAAAACCATCACTGCACAGCTTCATTGAAAGTGGCGCCAGACAATGGGAAGCCCCACAAAGCAACGCCACAAGGGCTGTGCACCAGAACTTAAAGTATTTGGCTCAGTCACCAGACACCGCTCCATTGTGGTCAAATGGTAACCCAATTTCCAATACTTGAATCCATGTGTAATAGCACATTCCTTTCCTAGGGCCGATATCGTCCCTTGTATTGCACAAATGTAGAGTGTGTAGTGAGACCTAGTATTTTTTGTTTTATGAGTATACAAAACAATTGATGTTCAGAAATTGTATTTCCAAACAAGGCAGGATTTGTATGAATCTTTATGAGCTGCTTTAGTATTACAAGCTTCCAACAGAAATGTACCATGTAAAGATGTAAACACCACATACATCTTAGGACAACAATAGTGACTCATGGAATGAATGAATCAGCCAAGAAAGTAGGAAGTCCAATGCAATTACAGGCAAATTATCACTATATGAAATAATTCCTATATTGTATGTTATTCGCACAATTGATCATGAATATGAATGATTAGCAAATCTGTGTCCATAAGCTATAACACTGCTGTGAGTCATCCTTAACATTACGATATGCCCAAAATTCTTTAATTTGTGGAAAGAGAGATAGAGGGAGCTTGTATAGTAAAAATAAATGAATGGGCCCAGTACCAGGGTGAAAGAAAGTAAGGGTTATTTGTTGCTGAAGTGTGAAAAGCAACTGTGAATTTGTGTCATGTAACCTTAAAATCCTCATGGACATAAAATAAGGACTTCATCACTGTCTCTCTGATTACAAGGCATTTTTCCAGCCAAATGTAGATTTTCCTAGTAAATTTATGAAGGAAAGTCTTAATTTTATTAAAGACACGGAGGCGAGTATTATGCTTTCTCTTTTCTTTATTTTTAAACAGCAGCTGCAGTCAAACTACAAAACCCATAAGGCAAACAACAGTAGCCAATGGGAAACGATTAGTAGTTCATGAAATACACCAATGGCCATCGAGCTGACCCAATAATACGTATCTTGACTGAGAACAGCCCTCTTTTCTTGCGTGAGCTTAATAAGAAACGAATAAAGGAAAAATGGTACAATACATATAGCCATTAGAACGGATAACATTTCCCGAAGAATCCCCAAGGGTCCAGCAACAAAGTCCGTAAGAGTCTGTGGTTGTGAAAATTGAGAATTCCAGGAAGAAGGACAGGACTGAATCCCAGCCGGTGGAGAAAAGAATCAATCCTTAGGCAGGAGGCTGTTGAGTCATTGAGGAAGCTGAGGGAATAAACAAAATCGTGAGAATTGTAGAGGTGGGATAATACTCGCCTCCGTGTCTTTGATAAAATTAAGACTTTCCTTCATAAATTTACTAGGAAAATCTACATTTCATGACAAGACCATAGGCTCCTATTATGCTGTTTTAAAGCGAATCGACAACATTTAATGAAGCATGGTGAATTGGTTTACAATAAAACACTTAAAAAACATTATCATTAGACCAATCAGCCGATCTGAGAATGTCCTCAATGCGAGAACCAGCCCAAAAAGCTTTAGAAGCCATAGCTCCTCTGGCTGAGTGGGCACCAAAAATGGAGGTATCAATACCAGCAAGGGACATAACCCAACGGACCCAGCGGGCCAAAGTTGGAGAGAAAACAGGATTGAAAGGTTTTCTAAAGGATATAAGGAGTTGGGAAGAAGAGGAGTTCCTCAAATCGGCTGTCTGGTGTTCATCGACTTTCAAACACTAGCCCACACATAACTTGGGGTGATCAGGGAAAAAAGGGTAAAAAAACTGAAGAAAAGGTTAGTTTTGGTATGTCTATAAATATTAAAAAGAACACCTGTTGGGGTAAACTGACGAGCTGTAATATCTAACGCTCTAACATCGGATAAACGTTTGAAAGAAACGAGGCATAGTAGCATGGTAAGTTTGGCAGACAATTGTTTTAATGAAAGCATTGAATTATCAGGCCAAGAAATAAAAAGATTTAAAACGGTATTCACATCCCATAAAGAACTATATTTAGGTGTAGGAGGATTAGAACAGTTTACTCCCTTTAACAAACGGCAGACTAGTGGATGTTCTCCAACCGGTTTTCCATTGATGAAAGAATGGTTAGAAGAAATCGCTGACCTGTACAAATTTATAGTACGAAAGGACTTACATTTGCTGGCCTCCGCAGCCAAAAAATTAACAATCAAAATTACATCTGTTGTAAAGGGATCAACGTGTTTTCCCACACACGAGCTATGCCAGAGCGACCAAGCTGATCTATAAGCCTTTTTTGTTCCTGAAGCCCAAGCCAGATCGAGGAAGTTTGAAGCTTCTGCTGAAATAGGAAGGAAAGATTGGGGTTCCCTGATACTTTCCAGGCTGAAAGAGAGAGTAGGTTTTGAAGAATTAGACTGTTGGGGGAGCCGAGAGGATTGGTCAAAAGATCTGAAAATGAGGGAATTAAAAGAGGAGCATCTATTAAAAGTTCCAGGAGGGTAGGAAATCATACCTGGGAATGCCAGAACGGAGCTATGAGAACTAATGTTGCCTGTTGACGTATCACTTGTGCTAGCAGTCTGGAGATCATGATGAACGGAGGGAAGGCATAGTTGAGGGAAGAAGACCAATCTTGAGAAAAAACATCGAAGGCTAGCGCTAGAGGATCTGGGTGCCAGCTGAAGAATTGAGGGAGTTGTGTATTGAGACGAGAAGCAAAAAGATCTATGTAAAAAGGACCCCACTTGGGCTGTAGAGATTTGAATACTTCGGGATGGAGCTTCCAATCGCTGGAATCTCGGAAATGGCGAGAATGCCAATCAGCTACAGAATTGAGACTGCCGGAAGGTATTCCGCTTGTACTATCTTGTTTTGAAGAAAAAACTCCCAAAACTCTTTCGCCAATTCCGCTAAAGGCTTGGACTTTGTGCCGCCTAGGTGGTTGATGTAACGAACTGCCGAAATGTTGTCCATTCTGAGAAGAACCGAACAACAAACCCTGTCTCTTGCCAGGCTTTTGATTGCAAAGGAGCTGGCAAGCATCTCTAAACAGTTGATGTGTAATCGTGACTCCTCTAAAGACCATGTGCCTCCAGCTGAGATTGGACCACAACCGGCTCCCCAACCCAGCAGACTTGCATCTGATTCTAACACAGGATCTGGGGCTGATGCGAAGATAGTCCTGCCGTTTCAGGCATCTAAATGGTCTATCCACCACTGGAGTGCCAAACGGGAATCTTGGTCTAAAACGATGGTATCGGAATAGGCAAGACCTCTTTGGAGATGATGAATTTTTTATCTTTGTAGAGCCCGATAACGTAGTGGCCCTGCAAAGATGGCTTGAATTGAAGAAGAAAGGAGGCCTACAATTCTTGCCAGGGATCTGAGGGAAAGGAGAGAACTGTGAAGGATCTGAAGGATTTCTGGTTTAATAGATTTTATTTTGGCTGGCGGAAGAAGAAGGGTAGCAGAGACAGAATCTAATAAAAAACTGAGAAACTCGACTCTTTGCGCTGGATCTAGAAAAGACTTCTCGTAACTGATAACGAAACCTAGATCTGAAAGAAGGGAGCAAGTGAGGTGAACATGAGATAGAAGAGTCACGCGGTTCTGGTTCATGATCAAAATGTCGTCCAAGTAAATAATCAACCTGATTCCTCTGGCTCTGAGAAAAGCCACCACTGGTTTCATTAGCTTAGTGAAGCACCATGGGGCTGATGACAGACCGAAGGGTAGGGAAGTGAAGTGGAAAGTTTGGTGAAGCCATTGAAATTGGAGACATTTCCGCGAATCTGGGTGCATGGAAACTGAGAGGTACGCATCCAGCAGACAGAGACATACCACCCAGTCGCCCTGGAGCAGAGAATCTCTGAGATGGAGGATAGTTTCTTGAAATGGCAGTATACAACAAATTGATTGAACTGTTTTAAATTGATAACAGGACGCATCTTTTTGTTTTTCTTTTGGACCAGAAGGACTGAGCTGACGAAACCTGAGGGATATAGGGAACAAGGTGTGATCGCTTGTTTGAGTAATAGCGATTGAATTTCCACGGAGATTAATTTAGTCATTTGAGCTGAAAACTGAGGAGGATGTGGGAATGATTCTTGAAAAGGTTCTGAATAGAGCTCGATAAGATAACCCTGAACGGTATTTAACACCCAAGGATCTGCTGTTAGATCTTGCCATTTTGGAAGGTACAGAGCAATACGGCCCCCCACAACAGGAGAACAAGATATTTGACTTACCGGATTGAGAAGAGTATCTGGTGCTGCGATTGCCTCTGTTTTTGAACCCCCTGTTTCTTTGGGGGTAAAATTGTGGCCTGTACTCCTGGTAACTGTTGTTGGCGTAGTATCCACAGGAACCTTGGTTGGAGTAGCCACGGGCGGCAAAGCGGTTCCTTCCTCTGCCGGCCCTGGAGAAAACCCGAGATGAGAACATTTTTCTCAAGGATTGCTGAGCTTTGTCAAAGGATGCGAAAGTAGCAATGTATTTGCTCAGCTCCTTTATAAATGAGTCGCCAAAAAGAAGACCCTCAGCCTTGGTACCTGGATCTGAACCTGCAAGGTTAACTAACTTGGGGTCCAGTTTAAGCAGGAAACCTTTCCTTCATTCGTGAGTCATTGCCGCGTTGGCGTTACCGAGGAGACATAAAGCGCGCTGAGCCCACAGCGACAATTCCATAGGATCAATAGTGTCGTGCTCCAAACTGGCAGATTCAGCTATATCGAATATCCGGGTCAAGAGACCGGCAACATCCAAGAGTTTCTCTTGGCAGTTAGACCAAGCTTTGTCCACACCCTTCCGAGGGTCTTTCCCAAAGTTTGTAAAGAACGTAATTAGAGGCGAATCAATAGTGGGAGTAACTGTAATTTTTTAGGGTAAAGCGGGACGTGGGCATTAAGACTTCAACTTTGCACGTACTTGCTTCTCTAAGGGGGTACGTAGCCTAGAGGTAACGTAATCCGCCAAATGATCAGCAGGCAACCACTCAGTAGAGTGTGGGTGCTGAATATCGTTGGGGTCGAACATTGGGATCCCTTCCACATCCATTATTTTGCCTGATCCAAGGAGCTCTTGGCTCTCACGTTCAGATTTCTTGGGAGGAGGAGGGGAGAAAACATCTCCGTTGTCCTTATCGGAATTATCCGAATCCGACCGAACAATGCAATTCATCATCTGTGTCAAGAATTTTAGTAATAATAATCGGGGAGGACACATGCTTAGATTTCTTCAGACATTTTTTAGAAGGTCTGGATAAGTTTAACCCCTCCTTTGAAGGAGGCCTTTGAGGAACCATGTCCTCTGTCCTGTGTGAGGAAACCTCACTTCCCAACAGCGTCGTTTTGAAATCTTTTGAAACACTAGGACGCTTTCTGCTATCCCTCGCAGATTGGGCCATCATGGTTTTGGAAACCAACTTGACTACAGAATTCTCTAAGTTTTTAGATAATTTGTCCCAAGAAGCTGAGACAGCTTGCTCCACTGAAAAATGAATAAAATCATTTAAATTGTCTTTAAGGATTTCTTGCTCCTCCTCCTGGACAAGCTGGGAAAAAGGGGTCCATGTTAGAAACAAAATGAAGTTTTAATAATAAAACAAAAAACATGAATGAAGGGGTTAGCTTTCCTCACAGGAAAGGCTAGGCCCCGCCTAGGGGCGTCTACGCTCTGAAATTGGAGAAAAGCCGAGGCTCGTACGCTGAAAGAGCACACTCAGCTGCCTGAGGGCAAGGATTGAGGCTGGACGTGTTACCGTTGATGGGAAAAAAGCACCCTGACAGCGGTAAACCGGGCCAACGTTCAGACGTTTCCCCTCAGCTGCGGGTGAAAATGGCCACCGCGCGCTGAGGGAAAAACGTTGAGAAACATCCACATACAAGAAGTGGCAAGTGCGCGACGCGAGTGCAAGGTTGTTCATGCTGCTACAAGCCGACTTCAGAAAATATACGTGCGCAAGAAAAGTGCGTATTAGTGATGAAAATATAACATGCAGAACACATAAACCACGTTAAGTAGCAGAAACAGATAATATTTATCTTGACTGCGAGCAGCTAGAAAAGAGGGCTGTTCTCAGTCAAGATACATATTATTGGGTCAGCTCGATGGCCATTGGTGTATTTCATGGACTACTAATCGTTTCCCATTGGCTACTGTCGTTTGCCTGTTAGGTTTTGTAGTTTGACTGCAGCTGCTGTTTAAAAATAAAGAGAAGAGAAAGCATAATAGGAGCCTCCAGTCTTATTGTAAAGTGTAGATTTTCCTAGTCCCATGACGGAAAGTCTTAATTTTATTAAAGACACGGAGGCGAGTATTATGCGTTTTTGTCTTACTTTAATAAATAGCAGAAGTCAAGAAATATACTACAATTCCCAGAAGGCAAAAGAACAATAGCCAATGGGAATAAAAACGTAGTCAGAACAATATACACCAATTACATGTATACAAGGGTATTATGACGTCACTTGACTGCGAACAGCCCTCTTTTCTTGCGATATAGTCAATTAGAATTAAACAATGGAACAATAGAAAACAGAATGAGAATTGCCATAATGAAAGACAGAACATCAGAACAAAAGTTCAAAATCCAAGGTAACCAAGACGGATTCCGGTAAGTAGCTCCAGTGGGAAGACCAGCTTTGAACGGTGCCATGGAAGCTTAAAGAGTAGAAAACCAAGCTGAAAAAGGAGTCTTAAGTGGAAGGTTGAGTGATGGCCAGCATGCTGAAAGAAGGGAAGGGAAATAAAGAACAAAGTTAATAAAAGTGGAGGGATAATACTCGCCTCCGTGTCTTTAATAAAATTAAGACTTTCCGTCATGGGACTAGGAAAATCTATATTTTATGACAAGACCGGAGGCTCCTATTATGCAAGTTTAAAGCATATTAATTACATTCAGAGACACATTATCGATAGGTTTGCCGTAAAAAACTTTAAATACATTGTCATTAGACCAGTCTGCAGATTTAAGAATATCTTCTAAACGGGAGCCTGCCCAGAACGCTTTAGAAGCCATTGCCCCTCTGGAAGAGTGAGCTCCAAACATAGAAGTATCTATGCCCGCCAGAGACATCAACCCTTTAACCCAGTGGTTCCCAACCTGTGGTCTGGGGAACCCTATCCGCGAAGCCTCCTCAGGGGGTCAGTGAGAGCCTAGAAAATCAAAAAATATTAACAAATATTGAAAAATTAGGTCCCCAGCTTCCAGTAATGACTCAGGTGGGGGTCCCCGGATTCCTATGATGATTCAGTGGTGGTCCCTGGGTTCCATTAATGTTAAAGTGGGGGTCCACAGAAATCAAACGGTTGGGAACCACTGCTTTAACCCATGGAGCTAGGGTAGCAGCCGAAACAGGAGAGTGGGGTTTCCTAAATGAAATTAGTAATTGGGAATGAGAAGAAGATCTTAAATCTGCAGTCTTTAATTCGTACACTTTTAAACATTGTCCAACACATAGTTTCGGGTGATCAGGAAAATATGGGTAAAAGACTGAGGATAAATTGGTTTTGGTTCGACGAACCACAGTAAACAAAACCCCCGTAGGTGTAAATTGCCGATTAGAAATATCCAGAGCTTTAACATCTGAGAGACGTTTTATAGAAACAAGGCACAATAACATGGTCAACTTTGCAGATAACATTTTTAACGAAAGGATGAGATTATCAGGCCATTAAAGAATACATTTCAAAACAATGTTAACATCCCATAATTGACTATATTTAGGCAAAGGAGGATTGGAAAACTTTACTCCCTTTAGTAAGCGGAAAATCAGAGGATGTTCTCCCACAGGTTTTCCATTAACTAGGGCACGATTGGCAGAGATAGCTTATCTATATAGTTTGATAGTACGGAAAGCTTTGCCTTTGCTGGCTTCAGCCGCTAGAAAGTTGATAATAAAAACCAAATCCGCTGAAAAGGGGTCAATGTGTTTTCCCAGACACCAGCTGTGCCAAATAGACCAGGCTGACGTGTAAGCCTTTTTAGTGCCTGGGGCCCAGGACCATGAGATGTATTGGGAAGCTTCTGTCGAAATGCTTGGGAAAGACTGAGATTGCCCGAGATTTTCCATGCAGAGAGAGTTAATAAATTGTCCAGGATGAGAGGATGGGATCGGCCTAGAGGGTCGAGCAGTAGATCCGGGGAGGAAGGAATAAAAAACCGGGAAATCTATTGATAGTTCTAGAAGAGCCAGGAACCAAGTTTGTGATTGCCAAAAGGGAGTCATGAGAATTAAAGAGGCTTGTTGACGCCTGATATGGGCCAGCACCCTGCTGATCATGAGGAAAGGGGGAAAAGCGTAATTGAACGAAAGGGAACAGTCCTGTAAAAAGGCATCTGATGCCAAGGCCAATGAATCTGGACGCCAGCTGTAGAATTGGGGAAGCTGAAAATTGAGGCGAGACGCAAAAAGATTGATTTGTAGAGGACCCCATTTGTTCTGAATGATCTGGAAAATTGAAGTGTGTAGTTTCCAATCGCTTGAATCTCGAAGATGACGAGAATGCCAATATGCCACCGAATTTTTAGAGCCCGGAAGGTACTCTGTATGAACCGAAATTTGGTTTAAAAGGCAAAATTCCCAAAACCCCTTGGCTAGTTCCGCCAGAGGTTTGGATCTTGTGCCCCCAAGGTGATTGATATAACGAACAGCAGAGATATTGTCCATTCTGAGGAGAATGGCACAGCAAACTCTGTTTTTTGCAAGGCTTCTGATTACAAAGGAGCCGGCAAGCATCTCTAAACAATTGATATGCATTTTGGACTCCTCTGACGACCATGTGCCTCCAGTCAAGATTGGTCCACATCGGGCCCCCCAGCCGGTTCGGCATCTGATTCTAATACTAGATCTGGGGCTGATGCAAAGATAGTCCTTCCGTTCCAGGCCTCTAAATGGTCTATCCACCATTGAAGTTCTGTGTGAGAATCGACGTCTAATGGAATGATATCTGCGTATGAGAGGCCTTTCCTTAAGTGACAATTTCTTTTCCTTTGAAGGGCTCTGTAGTGGAGAGGGCCTGGAAAAATGGCTTGGATTGAAGAGGAGAGGAGACCCACAATTCTCGCTAACGTTCTGAGAGAGATCTGAGAACTGCGTAGGACTTGTAGAATTTCCGACTTTATGGTCTTGATCTTTGCAGAGGGAAGCAAAAGAGTGGCAGAGATTGAATTTATTTGGAAACCTAAGAATTCTATAATTTGAGAAGGGGTTAGGATAGATTTTTCTCTGTTTATGATAAAACCTAGGTCTGAAAGGAGGGAGCACGTGCGGGATAGATGAGACAAAAGGGATTGTGGAGACTGGCTCATTATTAGGATATCATTGAGGTAGATGATGAGTCTGACACCTTGAGCTCTGAGAAAAGCTACCACTGGTTTCATGAGTTTGGTGAAACACCATGGGGCCGATGAGAGACCGAAGGGTAGAGAGGTAAAATGAAAATACTGGTTTGACCATTGAAATTGGAGAAACTTCCTGAAATGAGGGTGGATTGGAATCACTAGATACGCATCTTGAAGATCCAATCGCACCATCCAATCCTGTTAAAGAAGAGTAGCTCTGAGATGGAGGATGGTTTCCATCTTGAAATGATGATAGACTACAAAGTGGTTGACACCCTTGAGGTTTATCACAGGCCGCATTTTTTTGTTTTTCTTTGGAACCAGGAAAATTGAGCTGGTAAAACCTGTTGGATCGGGAAGGGTAAGAGCGATGGCTTGTTTTTGAAATAGGGATTGCACCTCCGAGGTAATGAGAGATGCCATGTCTGAGGAAAAACGTGGGAGGGGGGTAACTGAGTCTGAATAGGGATTGCATAAAGTTCTATGGAATAACCTTGAACAGTGTGGAGAATCCAAGGGTCTGCCGTGATTTCTGACCATTTTGGTAGGAAAAAACGGAGACGCCCTCCTACAGGAATGGAAGAAAGTATAAGACTTACTTGGTTGGGAAGAGGATCTCGAGTTCCTGAAGCCTCTGGAGCGGAAACCTCTTCCTCTCTGAGGATAAAATTGCGGCCTATACTCTTGGTAGGACGCGTTGTGGTATCCTCTGGAACCTTGGTTGTGGTATGGACGGCCAGCAAAGCGGTTCCTTCCTCTGCCAGCCCTTTCAAAAACCTGCTGGGCAAACATATTTTTTAGCGATTGTTGAGCCTTATCCAGCGACGTAAAAGTTGCTACATATTTACTTAAGTCTTTGATAAAAGACTCTCCAAATAGAGCACCGTCGGTCTGAGCATTGGGTTGGACAGTCGCCAGGTTGACTAGTTTAGGGTCGAGTTTCAAGAGTAGACCCTTGCGTCTCTCATGCGTAGGAGCGGAATTCGCATTGCCTAGAAGGCAAAAGGTACTGTTGGACCCATAGGGTAAGCTCTTCAGGGTCGATGAAGGAGCCGTCAATTCTAGCTGCTTCAGCGATGTCAAATATATGAGTTAGAGGACCCATAACATCAAGCAGTTTGTCCTGACAAGAAGCCCACGCCTTATCCACTCCTTTGCGTGGATCCTTGCCTAATTTCGTAAAGAATGTGAAGAGGTGTTGGTCAATAGAGGGAGTAACTGAGAGATTACGGGAAAGGGAGGGGCGAGGACACTCTGATTTTAATTTCGCTCTAGTTTGTTTATCTAAGGGACAATTAATTTTTGCAGAGACATATTGTGCAACATGGTCTGCAGGAACCCACTCAGTAGAGTTGGGGTGAAGGATGTTGGAAGGGTCAAACATCGGGAAACCCTCAGGGTCTAAAAGGTTGGAAGTTTGGAGGGAGGATGGCTTGGATTTCTTAGGGGCCGGGGGAGAAAAAGAACCATCATCCCCATTGTTAGACACATTGGAATCAGAGTCCAGGTCAGGTAGATCGTCATCCGTATCAGGGATGGACAATATTATCAAGGGAGCAATAACATTTTTTGCCTTGGATTTGTGTTTTAAACTTGGTTTCCCAATGTCCACATTTTTATACTCCTTTGTGGGAGCCTTTTGAGGAACCGCCTCCTCTGCCACATGTGAGAAAATCTCACTTTTCTTTTGCGCCAATTTTTTTGATTTTTGGGGATTTTTATTGGGAGGAAGGCGCTGACTGCATTCCCCTGCAGCCTGGGCCGACATAGACCTAGAAATCATGTCAGAAAAGGAAAGTTCTAGGTTCTTTGAAATTTTCTGCATAGAAGAGGATACTGCCTGTTGGACAGAGGATTTTATGACAGCAGACAGTTCCTGCCTGATATCCTCAACATCATGTGAAGGGGAGTTGTCTGAATCCATGATGGGAATGAAAAAGAACTGGAAAGTCAGGGGTTAACAACCAGGGAAAGAGAAACCACTGAAGCTCCGCCTGTGGGCGTCACCAAACTTGAAAAGCTGTGAGGAAACAAAGGAGAAGGAAGAGCTGTGGAGCCTCGACAAAAGAGAGCTGGTAAGGGAGCCAAAACCTTGAATAGTGGATGTGAATGCTCAGCAAATTGAACTGAGCGCGCGGGCCGCCGAGCGCTGCAGGAATGCGGCAACCTGTCAGGGAAGAGAAAGTGTGTAATGCGCCGGGGTTTCCTCAACTGCCGTGTGAGGAAACCCGGTAGTTGTAAACAAAGCGCGCAGGCCGTCGAGCGCTGAAGGAATGCGGCAACCTGCCATCTGAACAAAGGGGAAATGAGTTAGAAACACAGCGCGTTAGTACAGCGCGAGCGGGCAATATATAATTATTAATAAAACAAAATAAAACTACAAGACTATAAAATTTATGCAGACAAAGATAAAAGGGTACTTAACTTGACTGCGAGTAGCAAGAAAAGAGGGCTGTTCGCAGTCAAGTGACATCATAATACCCTTGTATACATGTGATTGGTGTACACTGTTCTGACTACGTTTTTATTCCCATTGGCTATTATTCTTTTGCCTTCTGGGAATTGTAGTATATTTCTTGACTGCTGCTATTTATTACAGTAAGAAAAGAAACGCATAATAGGAGCCTCCGTTCTTGTAATAAAGTTTGTGGTAGCAGTGTTTGGTTTAGTAGATAGCAGCTTGGGTTAGCATTGCATTTGACCAGTGTTCAAACCTCACCTGGGGAAAAGTTGTTTTTTATTATTTTTTTAATGCTAGCCAAATGAAAGAGGTCCCATTGTAAATCACCCCCTGGCACTGTCTGTGCGATTTGTGGCCTATTTAGTCATGGCAGTGCATGCTAGAAATGTGTGACATGCTGTGGCATGTAGAAGGGGGAGCAAGGTTTGCAGTGAAAGAAATCCCTTAATCTGTGGAATGAGAGATAGAGGAAGCTTGTATAGTAAAAATAAATGCATGAGGCTAGTACCAGGGTAAAAGAGAGTAAGGGTTATTTGTTTCTGAAGTGTAAAAAGCACTTTTTTTTATTTTTTTCCTTTATTTAGTTTACCTAACAGAAAAAGAGCCCTTTGGAACACACACACTAACACTATCGGCAATTATTCACAAAAGAGCATGTCAGAAAACTTTGACATGCAGTGGCATATGTCACAAGAGTTGTGGCATATGCCTCACGCGAGCGTGGCACGTGTCACATGGCAGACTTGGGCTCCAACCCCTTCCCTTGTTTTGACTGAGTGGTGACAGTCTGGTCAGTCCGGGCCAGGTATGGCTGCTTTCACTTGACGTTTTGGATGGCGCAGTAGAGGCAGGGGTTGGGAAAGCTAGCGATGGGAGTGATGTGTGAGCGATGAATGGTCTGTTGACGATTGCCAGCAGTGAAAGCTGTTTTGGCTGCTGTCCGCGTTCCAGGGTCCGAGGCCAGTCGTGCCGTTTGAAAGGGGCACAGCCAGAGCCGGTAGGATGCACGGTGTAAATTCTCGAAGGCACCCTGGAAAGATCTTAAGTCTACACAGACTCTGATGAAGGTTATTAACAGTAGGATTTATTGTTATAAAGCTTGAGCCCCGCAGTGCCAGATCCGTCCCATCCGCTCTCTACTTCTCTTCGCCAAAAGTCCTCCCCACATTCCATATCACATTCCGCAATCCATATGACACAGATACATTCTAAAGCTTAAGGCATGACAGCTTTAGGCTTAACACATCTTAAATAAATTAATAGAAGAACAACCCAACACACCTCCCCCTTTCTTTTTTTTTAAATTTACTTCTCATAGTTGAGTTAACTCAAAAAAGGTTATGACCCTAAAATTCATACAGAAAAATTATAATCACAATTCTACAATAATGCATGGCACATTACTGCTATATAGTTCTCTCGCATCTAAAGCGAAAGTATAGTCTAATACGTCATAGTGAAAGTTATTACAAAGCATTCACTATAGCTACAAAGTCTTCCTAACATTTAGGTTTTACGCTCAGCCTTCCATATCTAGTTATAGCCTGTTTGCTTTCACATCTGGCACTGGTGTTTGCTTCCTTCAGGTTCCTAGAGTTATCATCGTTTTCTCGGGTTAACTTCATCATCTCTAATTGGCTTCACACCTCTCTTTCACTTTCACCTCCCTTTCTTGGTCCCTCATCAATCTAGTCATAACTCCTAGAACTCTTCTTATATCTCTCACTCTCATTCTCTTTCCCACCTGTCCTTTTTATAGTGCCATTCTTTTAGCATGCCAAACCTTACCGCAACTCAGCAAAGCTGAATTATACAAAATTTTGATCGCAATTAGGGGTTCAGAATACTTACTCTCACCCATCCTCAATATTCTCCCTTTCTTTACTTTTACAATACCTCCTACTTTTAAGGCATAATTTGTTTTACTCCATGTAACCTGTCATACCTTTATTTGTATTTCCTTTGTCCTAACTCCATATGATTTTTTAGCTCCATTAACAAACATTCTACTTTGGTATTGCCATCTAACCATCCGATGTTATCTTTGGTGCGTGGAATTCTTCCTCACGATAACTCAAATGGACTGTGTCCAGTGATATCACAGCATGTCACTTTGTATGCATCTACAGTCTTCCAGATCCATGTTTCCCAATTCAGACCATTACTATTGGACAATTCAATTATACCCTTAAGTACTCTATTGAATCGTTCTAAGTTTCCATTTCCTTCAGGGTGGTACATTGCCGTGGTATTATGACTTATACCTAAACTCTCCATAAATGATTAAAAAACTTATGAAATAAATTGCCCTCCATTGTCACTAACAACAGTTTTAGGTAGTCCTTCTCTAGAAAATATTTCTTGCACAAAGCTTATCACAATTCGGGAATCAGCTCTGTTGGCTACCTTCATTTTAGACCATCTAAACAAATGGTCAACCACTACTAAAATTAGTTTAGATACTCCAGCACTACCTCGTGCAGGACCAAACACATCTATTCCTATCCTTTCCCAGGGTCCCTTTGGTAAAACTGTTAACCCTAACTGTGGTCCCAAAGTAGTTATTGTTTTGTCCGCATTGAGACATTTGCTGCATTCTCTCACAATTTTCTCAATTCCTTTATCTAAGCCTGGCAACCAGTATGACCTTTTGACCCTGCTTTTCGTTTTTACAATGCCTAAATGGCCTTCATGACAAATTAATGACACATGCCTATAAATCCTCAGGTTGCACTAATCTACCTCTTCTCAATAAGAGCCTATCTTCTTCATATAGCTCATTTTTTACTTTCCTCTGTGGGTTGGGGCATCCTGCTAAAACAATCTTCTATTCTGTTCTTTGCACCAGAAATGTAATGTATATCACATACATAATCTAACAGTTGCATGGAAAGTCTTGTGATTCTTGGTGAAACATTGCTTAAATCTTCTGAAGCAAGCACCTAAGTTAAAGGTTTATGATCACAGCGTACCACTACTCTGGTGCCCAACATACATGCCAGTGTCTCCTTTTCAATAAATTAATATTTCTTCCCTGCTGGTGTTAAGGCCCTTGATGGAAACGCTACTACTTTCTCTGTACCATCATCATGTAACTGGGAAAGCACAGCACTCTAACCCCTCCCACTTGCATCTGTTGTAACAAAGCTTTTGCATCTTGGGTCAAAACCTTGTAGAGCAGAATCCTTACATGTTTCTTCCTATATACCTTCAACACTTTTGTTACATTCCTCCTTCCACACAAGTTTCTAGCCGTTCTTCAGAAATTGTCTGATATAGTACATTTTACTTGAGAAATTGTTCACGATTTTAGCATTAAATTCAGCCAAACCCAGAAATGACCTTACTCCGTCTTTATCCTGTGGTACTGGTCCTTCATACATAGTGGCTACTAAATCTGTCTTGGGTATAATGCCTTTGTGGCTGATTTCATGTCCTAGGTATATCACAATATTCTTGGTTATACAATATTTGGATTCTTCAGCGGTTAACCCATAATTTTCCATAGTTTTTAGTACATTCTCTAGCTCATTGTCATGTTCTATTTTGTCTTTCCCCATAATTAGAATGTAATCTTGGAAGAAGATGACCTTTTTCCCATTCTGAATCATGAGGCGTTTGAACATTGCAGCAGCCGATTCTAATCCAAAAGGTACCCCTTTAAATTGGAAACACCCTTTTGGTGTAATGAAGGCCGTAAGGTGTTAACTGCCATGGTGTAATGGCATCTAGTGGTAAGCTGACATAAGGTCTATCCTAGAAAAACCCTTCTTACCTTTTGTTACAGATAACAGTTCACTTATGGGTGGTAAGAGAAACATCTATATGAAGATATTCTTATTTAATACCCTTAGATCAATACATAGATCAATCCGACCATTAGCCTTCCGTGCCAAAACCAGGGAAGTAATCCAATCGGAAGATGCAACTTGCTCAATAACTTCTGTTTCTACTAATGTATTGAGTTCTTTTACTACTTCCTCTTTCAAGCTCATAGGAATGTTCCTTAGTTTGTATACTTTAAGACATGCTTTCTCTTTCAAAACAATTTTATGTACAAAATCCTTCAATTCGCCTATCTTTCCTGAGAATACATTGGGGAATTTGTTTTATCCAATTGATGCTTTCTTCCTTATCTGTGTCTAGACTAAGTACTGGATCAGGATTATTCAGATCAAGAATGATACCTAGTTCTCCTTGGTCCTACCATCCTAGAACACATGGAACCTTCACCGCTACATACAGCTTACAATCAGCT
Organism: Pleurodeles waltl; assembly: GCF_031143425.1. NCBI lineage: Eukaryota > Metazoa > Chordata > Amphibia > Caudata > Salamandridae > Pleurodeles > Pleurodeles waltl. The sequence continues at coordinate 53,403,858 of NC_090441.1, read as the reverse complement.
TTTCTTCCCTTGAATTCAAAATTTAAATTGCGGTAACCTAATAATTCTGTTGTCTCCCCCTGTAAAATTTGCGGTTGAATATAAGGCTTTTCTAGTTCAGGACCTTAGTACAAAATAGTTTCTCCCATGTATCCTCATTTATAATAGTGTACGGTGATCCTGAGTCCGCTACTATATTTCACTTATATCCCACTGACAACAAATTCACAAATAGGTTTTTTCTTATTTTGACCATTCACTTCCATTATGTAATTTTGTGTGCATAACATTTGAGGTACATCAGTATTTGAACTACTTAGGTCACTATCTTGGTCTTCATTAGCTACAGTGCACTTTATAACGTTAGATTTCTGACATACTCTTGTGAAGTGTCTTAATTCCACATTTGGCACAATTTTGCCCAATTCCAGGACATTTCTTATTATAAGCTAAATGTGTTAAACTACCCCAACGGTAACATTTGCCTTTCAGATCATCAATTTTCACATTAGATTTTTGTTTATCTCTGTTTGTTTCTTATAGTATTCTAGAGAATTCTTTGCTTGAGTTTTCATTTTTACTAACTTAACTACTTCTTTGTGACAACCTTTCTTACTGGTTGTAACAACAGCTTTAGCACATCTAGTGGTGAGTTCTGATTTACTTACTATTGCTGTCACTTCTTGTAGAGAAGATTCTCTGTGTATCCACAACCTATCTTGTGAGTTAGGGTTGTTGCAATGCATAATGGCTTGGTTTCATATGAGTTCTTCTTCTCACCTCCCAAATCTACATGTTAATGTTGACTTTCTCAACGCTGCCAAATAATCTTCTATTTTCTCATTTGTTACTTGTTTCCTGTGGAAAACATTATACTGATCTATGGCTTTACACACAGTAGAAGTAAAATATGCGTCTAAATCAGCTAATGCATGTAAAAATACATCTCCTTCTTCTCTAGAGCACTGTTTTTTTACCATACAATTGTAAATTCTTAAACCTGCAGGGCCTAAGCAATTTAGTATTATTTTCTTCTTCTTTTCTGGGGATAATTCTTCTGATTCAAATGTTACAATACAATTTACACATTAATCTTTCCACTCCTCCAACCGCATGTTAGACTCGCCTTCTGTCACCATGAAGGATTGTGCTGCTGGAAGATTCATATGAGACGTAGTGATAGTGTTCTGCAGAATTGACGCGTAAGCAACTACTTAGGTTTGATAATGGTGATCCTGGTACTATAGTACGTAGGAATGATTTTGAGGTTAATTATTGTAGGTGTGTGTGTCACAGCATAACATAATTTAGTGGAGACCTGCCAAATAAAAGCTAAAGCCATAGTAACTATAGTGTTTTCCGAATTGAAAATAATGAGACGGTCTAAGCTTTTAGTGTCCATATCAATGTGTGACATGCAAGTTGTTTCTGAAATGTCACAAAAACTACAGGTGTGCATGTCATTGTCAATGTGCCAGGTAAAACACTATTACCCCGTGCCAAAAGCCATAGTCTCATCTAATAGACTTACTATTTATTTTGGTGTGTGCATCACCGGGAGCTGGGCGTGCATAAATTGAAGGGATATTTAAGTGTGCGCATAACCGAGAGATGTGCACTAGTATAGGGACATGGCCCTGCTTCTGTGTGGCTCAGCTACGTAGAACGTAGATTGAAGCAGTACCTTGGTGTGCTCATCACCGAGAGATATGCACTAGTATGGCCCTGTTTCTGTGTGGCTCAGCTACGTAGCACATAGATTGTAGTGGTACCTTGGTGTGCTCATCACCGAGAGATGTGCACAAGTACTGAAGCGGCTCCGCTTCTCTATGGTCCTGGAATGCTCAGCTTTCCTCTTTCGTAAGGCTCCACAACACTGTAGCGCATGACTCGAAGATGCGTGCATAGGGACGTAGAAGTGAACGTGCTATGGTAACCTGGATACGATACGCAGGAGAAGACGTGATCCTAGCGGCACCGTGTAGGCTTCTGGACCAGTTGCAAGAAGGATGGTAGCTATGGCAACAAGGTATTCACTGGTTACCGAATCCACGGTGCACATGCTTGTTTTAAATGACTGTAACGGTTTGAAAAGTTCATTACACATGCCAATAAATAAGTTCCATGAAAAAACTGCTGCTTTAAAATATCTTGGCAATATTGTACTGGAGAGCAATAGAAACGTAACCGCACTCAGCAGTGAACAAACAAGCACTACAGCTTACAGACTCATCGATGGCCACTAGGGTTCTTAGAGGGTTCAAGCTGCTCGCCACCAATTTCTTAAGTCCACACAAACATTGATGAAGGTTTTGAATGGTAGGATTCATTGTCATGAAGCTTTAACCCTGCAGTGCCAGATCCGGCCCAAATGCTCTCTACTTCTCTTCGCCCAAAATCCTCCCCACATTCCATATGACATACCCGCAATCCATATGATATACAAGCATTCTAAAGCTTAAGGCACACCAGTTTAAGGTGAGAGAGCGTAGTTTAAATATTCCATATATTAGACGTGAAATGCTTATACTTAACAATGCTGCAAAACGATCATAAAATATTCGCTTGAATGTATTCTTAAACATGCTTATAAGTGTAAAGTTATTATTGTACACATATATTAATGTCGACTGTAAGAAATAATTGCTTGCATTATGATTAATCGGATATGGTAACACCCACGAAGATTGCATCTGTATTAGAATCCATAGGCCTTAAGTTAGCGTGAGTCGAAGACTTAGCCGTGTAGCTCTCATATTAAAGCATATTTTTCTGTTTTTCCAGTGTGCTGATTCGCAAAAGGCTGTGACCCAGCATTTGTTCTTTTCTTCGTTTTATGTAACATTGCTAGATTTTCTCATCCGCATATTAGCTGTCTTTGCAATAGATTTTATAAATGTTTGCAACAATATTAGAAACATTCAAGGACACTCAACCATGGAAAAGAGAACTTTTGACCTGAAGAACGTGCCAGAAAATGAAGTAACCCCGGATGTGCCACCTACGAAGACGTCAATTATGAAGACCAATCAAAGTGTTATAAATTATCGTGGGGTGACAATTTGGATTACCTAATGTATAATTTGATAGGCTAAAGATAGTGGGGTATAGCGATTATCCAATAGAATTTTGGGGGAAGGTATTGCGAAAAAGGGATAAAAACTCATGACACAGAAGGATCGAGGGAATTAGGCAGGGAATGATACCGATTGCATCCAGAAACTCTGTCACTCTGTTTGATGACTTGAGACTTAGACAAATATCCTCATCCATAGACTGCCCTTTACACTTCTCCTCCTTATGAGGGAAGTGTCCCCCTGTCCTTAGATGAAGTAGACTGATGGCGATCTAACTGATGTCCTGAAGACGAAGACTGAACCTGTATGCTGACTTATTCCGAGGAGGGTAATTATGACAATTGCTATTGTAATTTGTCTATTTGCTTTTCCTTTCTAGGTACCAACTGCTGTATTTTTGGATAGAGACTTTAGTTAGATGTTTTCTAAATTAGTGTTCTAAATTGTTTTGCATGAAGTCCAACATGCTGATGCTAATTAGTGGTTAGATTAGGTGTTCACCTTGACTGATGCAAACAGACGTGACTGACATTATGCTATGCTGAACTGAGACGTATATGATATTCTATGCACTCTGATCTGTGTTTATCTTACATTGGTGCTTTTATGTTTGTGATCTTTGCATTGTCAAAATCTTATTACAGTTGCCATATCGTAACTATGTTCCTTTGCTTCTTGGTTTTGAGATTAATACTCTTACTATTAGATTGTAATCAATAGGGAATAAAATTCACAAAACTTCAATAAAAGGTGTGGTTATTCATGACTGAAAGGTCATGGTTGCGCCGACAGTTTAATCAATGTCTTTATCCAAAGTAAAGTATATTGTGGTGATATATGTTGATAACGTTATTGATATATTGCTTGACATATTGATCAGTTATCTCGTTCTACGGTGTTTCACCACTGGGTCAAAAGATCCATCGGCCTAAAACGAGTCCTAATGTGTATAAATTGACATAAAGGGACGCGTTAACAGTTCTGGTAGCAGAGCGACGGTTTGGCCCTTGAGGGCCCTAGGACGAAGATTCATTGTTTGATTTGTTTTTCTGTGATAATGCAATTCGGAGGTATGATGGGTTTCTAAGTTCACCATGGCTTTCCCGGGATCTCGGAGCCTGCCTAAATGAGTTGGGAATGTTCTCGGCGCCATAGTGTATGTGGTTAGGGTTCTTGCGCTTGCCTAAGCTTACGCATTTTGCAGGTGATTGTGAAAATCTGTGTGTATTTAGACCAAACTAAGTGTTGTTTAGTAGGAGTGGGCGTACTCCACAGTATGAGAGTAGGGAAGTCGGCGTACTTCATGTGAATGTAGCGCTTGGTGCTCAAAAATTATCCACGTGGTTGGTTGCTGTGCACGGACCTGTCGAGGTCTAAGACTCCGGAGTATGAAGACAAATGTGGTCTATGTTGTAATCTGTGCGGTTTAATACGTCAATCGGGCGTGGTTGACAAGTCGAGTCCGAGTTATAATGTGTGTATGAAACCTTCGATGGAGATTTGACAAATTCTAAAAGTGCACTAGAAGGAGTCATTGACAAGTCGAGAGTAGAATTTGCGGGTCGAATTCTGCTTGCGTATGCGGGAACTGATAAGGAGAAAGTAGCGGCCGAGGCTTCAAGTGAAATCTCTGTAAAGTTCTGAAGCGAATGTGTTACCCTTCCTGTAGTAAACCAACAGATTTGTGTTGTCATTTTAAGGTGCTCGCAATAATTTGCATTAGTTTGTGTGAGTTTGTAGGGGTTCAGTGAGGAGCGGACAAGCCGCAAGACTTTGTCAGCTGCAGTGTGTGTGAGTGTGACGTCAGTGGTGCCGCGCTGAGATAGGTCAGATGTCGAGAGGGGTCGCGCACGGATTGGCTGCCGTCCGTGAGAGGCAATAGGTTGGGAAAGGCGGGTGAAGAGTGTCCTGGGAACTAAGCCATTTCTGATTAAATACAAAATAAAAGAATCGCAAAAATGAATTTTGTCAAAGCATTCAAGAGCGCTCTAAAGGGAGACGTATATATTGTTGCAACCGATGGGGAACCTACACCACCTGAGGGTACTCCAGCTTATACAGTTATGGAAGAGAAAGGTGTAGCGCCTTGTTTATGGATAAAACAGTGGCGCAAATTAACAGAGAAAGAGAGATGTCTAGCGTTCCCAGAACATGGGATGTTTAATCCAAAGGTACTGGAAAATTTGAGGTGGATGTTAAGTACGCAGAAACCACCTCAGAGACCAGCACAATATGAGGCTATGGCGATTTGGGACTTGATGGCTCTTAAACATAGACAAGAAAGGTTTCAGAGAAGACTGAGAAGGGCAGAAAAATCCTATACAGAGGCTAGGTGGGATAATGAGAGCAAAATGTGGAGACGGGGCATTGTAGATGGGTTGAAGTTATTCCCAGCAATAACACAGGGAGAAGAGACGCAGGGGAGGAAAGCCACCTGTAAAACCGACAAAGAGTCAGGGAAATCTAAAGAGAATAAAAGATCTTGGGAAGAGGAAGATGATTCAGATGATGAGGAATTCATGGACAGACTGTTACATGATCGTCCGCCACCATATGCGGTGAGCGACAGTGCTCCAAGTACTAGCTTGGATCCTGGGAACCAGACGCAGGAAAAGGGAGTTGCAGATGCGGTACAGACTAGCGATACAGCTTCGATACAAAATGGTGTCAGTGTACCCACTGCACCAGACGTACCGATACAGTTGCAGCCTCCACTACAGATACAGAGAATCTACCCTGATGTCCCAGTGCTTGAGACAACTACGAATTTGATAGTGCCGCCGGACCCGATATACACGAAGCCAAAGCTAATACAGATTGAATCGATTCCGAAATTAATGTCTCAACCACAACCACAGTTGATACCAGGGTATAACCCTGTAGCGGGACCCCCATTAGTACCGGTCCCGGGTACATTGGAACAGACCTATGGTGTTGAGGCTCCAAGACGTCTGGGTCCAGGTCAGACACCTGCTGCTATATCGTTACCCATTACTGTTGGTCCACCAGTGCCATTGTATGCACAGGGTAAAGCGGGTGTGTGTGACCAGGGAGTAATGACTCAGGAGGCGATAAGAGGAGGGTCTATGGGAACTCCACAGATAATGGCCCCTGGAGAACAAGTAAACGAACCACTGAGGCCCTTAATGGACCTTAGTCCAGTAGGAGCACCTCTCGAAGCAATGCGTCAAGCAGGTTTGGGAGTTTTAACTCCACAAACCATGAGCACAAATACCTCACATTCCCCAATGATACATGCAGGGAACATTTCACTGCAGGGATTTACAGTTCAACAGTTAAACGAGTGGTTAGAAAAGACTTATACTTCACAGAAGACTGCAGTGGTTACAGTTGAACCAGAGAAAGAAAAACAAGATGAATACCTGAACTTTGTACGATTAGGGGCGGAAGCTGCCGAGTTGGTAGAAGGGACAATGGGAGTAAATAGATTGGAATCATACACAGAGGCAGAGTTGAGATACTTGTGTCCCAAGATTACCAAGGAGGTAGGCAAAGTACATCAGAGATTAGCGAATTTAGCAGAAAAATACAATATCGACATCGGAAATACCAAGCATTTGAAAAGAAGTTACAGATTAGATTTTGATTCAAAAGATTTTGAGCATATGAGATCTGCAGGGATGAAGGCACATTTGAGAGAACTGTTGCAAAGTGCACAAATTTGGGGTGCATTGGAGAAATGGGAAGGCCGGTGGGCAAAGAAACGAGATAAGGGAAAGGGTGACAGCCCAGGGTCTAATCAAGCTAGGACCTCGCCTGATTTGGAATCGGTACAAATATTACCTATGAGAGAGACAGCTGGTGGTGTTTTAGTACATGTGCCATGGACTAGAGGAGATATTCTATCCTTTACTAATGATTATCCCAGATTGAGAGAGAAACCGATCGAGTGGTATCAACAAACGGATAGGTTTGTGAAACTTGCAAAGTGTCTCTGGGAAGACTTGAATACTTTGTTTGAGATCATTGTTCCGCCTGATTTGTGGCTTGAGTGCAAGAGAGGGGTAGATTGGCCGACAAAGGAGCCGGCAAGAGATCAGGTGACCGGGGCACCCTCTGAAGAGGTGTTGAAGTATTATCATAAGGTGATTGAGTTTTTTAAACAAAAGGTGTCGCCGAAGGTGACTGACTGGCAGAAAATCGACCGGACCTCACAAGAAGTTAAGGAGTCAATACATGCTTATTACGAGAGATTGTTAAAAGCGTTTAAGCATTACAGTGGTACTGAAACTATTGAACCAAAGGACATGAACCACCTTGTGTTTAGATTCGTCTAAGGATTGAGACCAGAGATTAGCCAAATGATTAAGAATCATTTGATATGTTGGCAAGCTAAACTGATTGATGAGGTGTTGCAGTATGCAAAGTACTGTAGTGATGAAATTGAGTTGAAGCAGAAAAAGTTGAAGGAAAAGGTGATGGTGATGCAGATAAGGGCTGCACAGGCAGGAATACAGGGAAATGGAGTTCAACAGATGATACAGCAGCAACCGCAAATTAATGGTGTGTTTCAGTCCCAACCGAGGGGCCGAGGTCGAGGGTTTGTGAACCGTGGTTCAGACATGAATAATGTTGTTATTCAAAATGATGTTCAAGGGGCAAAAAGGATGTCACCATGTCACGCATGCGGGGGCGTGGTGCACTGGAAACGCGAGTGCCCGAATATGGTGCAGGATGGTGCAGTTTAGCAAAGCACTAATGTTGGTGCATTACAAAATTCACGAGGTCCAAGAATAAGACATCAAAATCCGATTTTTCAGAATAATATGGTACAAATGCAAGGGGTACAGCCCATACAACAGATGCAAATGCCGTGTTTTCAGTCAATACAAATGCAACCAGTGCAACAGCAGATTCCTATGGTGCCTAGACAGCAAATTCAATTACCAATGGCTCCAATGGGACAGCAACAGGTGATGCTTCCTCAGCAGGTCACAGGCCAGGTAACAAATCAAAACAACACTGTACAACAGTTCCCATTACGAGGTGAAAATGGCATGAATGAGGATTGGTCAGATGATAGTTCAGACAGTGAAGAGTGCAGGCTTGCAGCATCCTTAGAGGTAGATCAGAGAGGCCCATACGTCGAGGGAAAGGTGATGGGGTATAAGGTCTCATTTCTGGTTGACACATGAGCCACACGCTCTACAGTCAGAAGTGCAGAAGTTCCAAGATTGCCACTGTCAGGGCGTACTATACGAGTGGTTGGAGTAGCAAATCAGTACCTGACTAACCCGATTACAGATCCAGTGCAAGTTGAAATTGGCAACTTCCAAGGGCTACATAGATTTGTTGTATGTGATTCAAGTCCCGTATCCCTACTGGGAAGGGACCTACTGTGCAAGACAAAATGTTCAATTACCTGTTCCAATGATGGAATTGAAGTACAGACAAATAGTGATGATGAGGGAGATGAAAGTCAATTTTTGGAGGAGGAAACAGGGACAAATGAAGACTACCCTCTGATTACTCTATTCCCAATGCATACTTTGATTGATCTGCCTGTCGAACTGCAAGGAACAGTAACAGAGAAAGTGTGGGACTTGACCGGGAAAGAAGTAGGACTGATAAAGGGGGTAGAACCAGTCAAAGTTGAGATAAAACCGAATGCAGTGTTCCCACAAGTGCCACAATATCACATGACCCAAGATGTTCTTATCGAAGTGTCACAAATAATTGCAGACTTTCTTAGACAGGGAGTTCTGAAAGAAGTCTTGAGCAGTCCATGTAACTCTCCCATAATGGGTTTAAAGAAGCCCTGTGGAAAAGTTCGAATTGTGCAAGACTTGAGAAAAATAAATGAAATTGTGATAAAGTGTTGCCCTGTGGTGCCCAACCCAGCAGTAATCATGTTCCAGGTTCCCTGTGATGCTGAATGGTTTACCGTAGTAGACCTATCACAGGCCTTCTTTTCAATACCTCTTCATGAGGACAGCCAATTTTTGTTCAGTTTCAAATTCCTGGATAAGGTATACAGTTGGTGCAGAATTCCTCAAGGGTTTTCAGAGTCACCATCCATCTTCAATCAAATATTGAAGAAGGATTTGGAGCCACTGGTGCTGCCTTTTAATTCAACTCTTTTGCAGTACATTGATGATTTGCTAATCGCATCCAAAACAAGGGACAGTTGCAAATACGATACCATTGCATTACTAAATCATCTGGGAAAGAATGGACATAAGGTATCACCCAGAAAGTTACAATATTGTCAGAAGGAAGTGAAATATTTGGGACACTTGATTGAGAAAGGGTCCAGAAGAATATCAAAAGAAAGAATAACAGCTGTTTTGCAAATGAACCCTCCAACAACAAAAAGAGATGTCAGAATGTTTTTGGGAATGGTGGGCTACTATCGCCAGTGGATACCCAACTTCTCAATCATTTTAAAGCCATTAATAAAACTGACAGGAAAGGAAATCAAGGATGAGCCATATACTATAACTTTGTCAAAAGAAGAGCTTGAATCATTCATAGAATTGAAAGAATGCATGTGCAGGGCACGAGCATTGGGAATGCCAGACTACGAGAAACCTTTTCTGTTGTTTTGTCATGAACGTGATGCTTGTTCTTTGTCTGTCTTAACACAGGTCCACGGAGATGCAAATTGCCCTGTAGCATATTTTTCAGCTACCTTGGACCCTGTCGCAGCAGCCTTACCGGGTTGTTTGCGTGCAGTTGCAGCAGTTGGTGAGAGCCTTTCGCAATGTGAAGTCATAATCATGGGATACCCTCTGACAGTAATGGTTCCACATTCAGTTGAAATTTTGTTGACTCGAACTAAGACTCAGCACGTGACAAATGCACGTCTCACTAGGTATGAGACGATCATACTGGGGTCACCAAATGTCACACTTAAGAGATGCACTGTACTGAACCCGGCAACTTTACTTCCCAATGAAAACACTGAAATCAAAGTTGGGGAAGATTTTGAACATGATTGTCTTGAAGTGACTGAACTGTGTACCAAACCTCGTCCAGACATACAGGATACCCAGTTAAAAGAAAATGACTGCATTATGTTTGTTGATGGGTCCTGTCTAAGAGATTCTGCAGGAACACTGAGAGCTGGTTATGCGGTATGTACCATAACCAGTATTGTTGAGGCCTCCTTGCTTGAAAAAGTGTTCTCTGCGCAAGTGGCAGAATTGATTGCTCTTACAAAGGCATGCCACGCAGCTGTAAATTTGAAAGTCACTATCTATACTGACAGCAGATATGGATTCGGAATCGTACATGATTTTGGTCAGCTTTAGTCACAGAGAGGTTTTATGACCTCCTCTGGTTCTCCTGTGAAGAATGGTGAACATATAAGAGATTTGTTACACGCGATTCAGTTACCTCTCGAAATTGCCGTGGTGAAGTGCAGTGCTCACATCAGATCACAAGATTTTGTGTCTATGGGAAACGGTTATGCAGATCAAGTCGCAAGATTTTGTGCATTGAACTGTATATCGTTCAAGGAGCAATGGGAAATATTACCACAATCTGAAAATGACACATGCTTAAACCTAGCATTACGAGTGGTTGATACCTTAGACGAACTAAAAACATTACAAGGCCGTGCAAGCAAGGAAGAAAAACGCTCTTGGCAAAGAATGCAATGTGTACAAAGAGCTGATGATCTATGGGTTTCAGAGGAGGGGAAATTGATTTTGCCAAATAGCCTTCTGTCACAGTTTGCCTGGCTCTATCATGGGCAGGCACATCTGGGAAGGGATGCTATGATCAGGTCCTTTAAAATTGATTGGTTTAATCCAAAATTCAGACATGCAGCAGAAATTACTTGCCACAGGTGCATCATCTGTCAACAGATGAATGCCGGAAAAGGAACTGTGGTAACTTTGAGCCACATTGGGAGAGCTGGAGGTCCGTTCAACAAAATGCAAATGGATTTTATTGAAATGCCTGTTTGTGGAGGATTGAAGTACGTGTTGGTGATTGTGTGTGTTTTCATTCATTGGATCGAGGCATATCCCACACGTAGAAATGACAGTCTTACAGTTGCAAAACTACTACTTAGGGAACTGATACCAAGATTCGGGTTTCCGGTTTCTATAGAATCAGATAGGGGTAGACACTTAGACAATGAGGTGATTGAACTCCTGTGTGCCGTACTCAACATTGAACAAAAGCTGCATTGTAGCTATCGCCCTGAAGCATCAGGATTAGTAGAGCAGATGAACGGTACTTTGAAATCGAGGATGGCAAAAATGTGCGCAGCAACTAATATGAAATGGCCAGATGCCTTGCCTCTAGTGCTGATGTCAATGAGAAACACCCCAGACAAGAAAACGGGATTGTCCCCCCATGAAATCCTCATGGGCAGAGCTATGAGATTACCAGCAGTATCTGCAAATGCACTAGTGAATATTACAGATGATATGGTGTTGGATTACTGCAAAGGTTTGGCTGACGTGATTCGCTCTTTTTCTCACCAGGTGGAAGCTAACACGTTGCCACCGATTGGCGATCCAGGCCATTCTCTACAAGCCGGTGATTGGGTGGTTGTCAAGAAGCACGTGAGAAAATCGTGTCTAGAACCACGTTGGAAAGGGCCATATCAAGTAATATTAACGACTACTACCGCTGTGAAGTGTGCCGGGGTTCCCAACTGGATACATGCCAGTCATACGAAAAGGGTAACGTGTCCTGTTGAAGAGGAACTTGAAGCTTCCGGCACAGAAACTTTAGAAAGAGAAGTCTCAGGGTCAGAGAACAGTCAAGAAGAAACTGAGACTACCGGAGGGCTCACTGAGAACAGCCTTGTCCCTCAAACAGTCAACGAGTTCGAGAGAGGTGACAGAGTGCCCATCTCAGTAGAGGCAGCAGGAGAACTAAGTCAAGGAGAGGTTCTCCCAGAAGTAGACGGATACAGGTTAGAGCTTGAACCCAACATAGAACGGGAAGAGGAAAGAGAAGAAGACATTGTAGAGAGAAGTCAAAACGTGTCAGAGTCTCCAGTTGCAGGTCCGACAAGAGAAAACACCATATCACAAGAGGAGGGTGCTGTCCAACGTCCTGAAGGAAAGCATCGAGAAAAGACACATAGAGGTGACAATTGGCCAGATAAGCCATCCCTTAAGATAAGGGATGTATCAAATGACACAATAATAGAAGAGAGTGATACTTCTCAAGCGGATGATCTAAGTGAAGGAGAACAACAAGGTGAACGAAGGTTAAAAAGAAAAAGAATTGCAAACCGAAGATATACAGGTTCTGAATGGGCGTATGCCACAACCTCTGAATGGCAACAAGAATTCATAGCATTCTGTTTTGATCGAGAAGTACCAGGCCAATATTACGGTACCAGAACAAAATTTCAAGGAAAATTTGGCTAAGTTTGAAATTTGAAAACTGAAAGAGAGAGACTTTATAAACTACTGGAAGTGACATTAGAACCGGATTCTATTTTTGAGAAACCTGAATATGACAAGCTGCTAACCTGATTTGACAAAAGAGGTCCTGGAGTGAGTGAATACGCTGTAATATACGCAGAGGAAAAAAAAAAAAAAAGAGAGAATTTTATCCTCAAGTTAAATTGTTGATCTGCTATTCTGATTCTATACAAACATGGCTTATAATAGAAATAGTAGCAAGGGGAGTAAGGTGTGTGGTTGGTTAGGTCTTATAATAGGTGTTGTGTGTGCAGTGATAATTGTGGGAGTGATTGTGGGAATGCCATGGAGAGAGAGAGAAACTATTAACGCAACTTCAAAACCTGAAACTACTACACTAACACCGTGGGAAAGATTTGAGCAAGATGCAAGACATATGCATGAGGGAACTAATGCAAAGGGAGAACTTTCTACTAATGTCTTCTATTGCATACTAAATGAGTATGTGGAAACCATGGATGCGAAAGATTGTTATATATGTACTAAAATTCCTTCATCTGTGCAGGAGGGTGTTACCTATCATAGTCTCCCTCTTACTTATGTAATTAGTTGCAGCTTGCTACTAACAAGATTCTATAATCAAGAGCATGTGCAATATTTTTATTCAAATTTGGATGTTGTGTTTTCCTTTGTGCCTGTGATTGAATTTTTAAATAAATTAGCTAAAGAGCACAATATAAAAATAGTTAGAGGATTCTTTGAGCCAACACTTACATTTGGAACTGCTTATGCACATCGCAATAATTTGACTTGCTTACTGTCGCCTGTAGAGAAAAGCTTTTTAGATCACACAGATGATAGACGCAAAGCGTTAAAAGAAAGATTAGAAAAAGGATTAGAGAAACGTACATATGCAAATGATTATGCTTACACTGCAATCAAGACGCAAGGCAAGTTAGCTATAAATGCATTAGGTGTAGGTAGGCTTTGTGTACATAGGCCAAAATCTGACCAAGACAATTTGTTTGTGAGTGTAGGCATGTGTTTTTGTTTCAGAGTAAATGGACCTTTATGCTGAATCGACAAGATCCAGCAATCCCTGGAATCTATTACATCTGTGGGCTAAATGCTTATTACCGTCTCCCTAAGGGATGGTATGGGACATGTTATTTGGGGATAGTATTCCCAAAGATATACCAGATCGATGACCTAAAACAAATTCCTAAGACGTCTGAATTACAACATCCCAGACAGAAACGAGAATCAGTGGCGGCTGTCACTGGTGATATATTTGGAGCTATAATCCCATCAGTAGGGGTTATCTTGAATTCTATGAAGATTCAAAAGTTGTCTACTATAGTGGACAAAATGCTGACAAACTTTATAGGGGCTATACTCCTGATGGATACTGAACTTGCTGCAGAAAGAGCTATGACTCTTCAAAATCGGCTTGCTTTAGACATTCTTTTAGCTAAGAGTGGAGGGGTCTGCAAGATGCTCAATGAGCGTCATTGTTGCTCATTTATACCGGATAACAGTAAGAAAATTAGAAGCATGCGTACTAACCTTGCTAGAGATAGTACAGATTTGAAGGATTTGAAAGAACTTGGTGTTTGGGAGAAATTTGGAAAGGGAATTGCCTGAGTTGGAAGCTGGTTTACCAACATTTGGAAAGGGGTACTTGCAAAAATACTAATGGGTCTATTAATTGTTCTGGGTGATGGTTGGAATAAATGGGTCTCCCTTCTACATACATGGGATCGAGCGCGGGTGTGTACGGGAGAGTATATTTCTGAGCCTTTTTAAGATTGGCAAGGGCATGCAACCTGGATGCCCCTTTTCCCATCCCATGTTTGCACTGGCGACTGAACGGTTTGCCTGTATGCTACAGCCTGAGGGCCGTGGTCTGCTGCGGCGGGGAGGGCGCATATCATCTCATGTATGTGGATGACATGCTTATTTACTTGCGAGATGCCAGTTCTGGAGTTCAGCAAAGTACTGCCAAATTAGAAAACTTAAGACAGATCTCCGGCCTTTGTGTGAAATAGAGGTTAAAGTTATGTGTTTCCTGGTTTTGACAGGGCTTGAGTGGCCACTGACAACAGAGGCTAGGTTTGAAATCCGATGGGAACCCAAGGTCTCAAATATTTTGGGGTCAAAGTGTATCATATAGAAGCTGCTAAAAGGGAGGGAAATCTAGGGGGCATGATGTGGAGACTGCACAGCATTATGGCTTTCTGGCAGACGTTGCAGTTGCCCATCATGGCTCGCACAGCATTGACTAAAATGGTCCTTTACTGTTTCTTGAATCTCCCGATCTGGATACCGCAGGCTTGGTTTCGATCCCTGGATGTCCTGCTTTAGGGAGCTGATCTGGAACGTACAGTGCCCGAATATCACTGCATATGATCCAGAGGCCTGCAGTAGCTGAGGGGCCTGAATTATTAATTATATTACCATGCAGATCAGTGCTGGCGGGGCTCGGTCTGGCTGAGTTGCAGGAATTCAGATACCCTAGTAGGAAGGGAGCATTGTTGGCACTAATATTGTGGGTTAGGCTCACAAGTTGTGACTCCGCTGCATCGCTCTCAGATGCTGGGGAGTCTTTTTGCGGCTGAGTGTTTGTGTCAGCAATGCTGCTGGTGGGTTTTCCTTGGATCCATGCTCGGGTAGAGACTGTTGGGGACTTCTTCCGATCATTGGAGACTCTAATGACTAAAGGCAACCTTCCTGGCACAAAATTCCTGACATATGGTGTGATCACCCAAGCTCTAAGCCACAGAGCCCTTGAGCTGGAATCCTCTTATGCATGAGCTTCTGCAGACTGTCTAACATTTGCTGCCCCTTCCAAATGTGTAACATTTGGAAGGGGCAGGTACCTTGTCTCTTGGTTGTACAAATCTGCACTGAGTATGCAGATGGATGAATTATTGATGCTGAGGGCTAGATGGGAGACCCATATAAACCGGCCGTTCTCCGGTATGGTATGGTCCCAAACTCTGAAGTGCACCACTCCTCTACTTGCAGTACTAGATTCAAGTACACGCAAATCAGTTATTTGCACTGCGCCTGTCTCACTCCACACAGGCTTAATATTATACTGCAAATGGCAGACCTAAGGTGCCCTAGATGTGCTCAGGGTGATGCCGATTTTTTACACATGGTCTTGGGCTGTCCAGTTATAGTGGGTTTTTGGTTATGGGTTGTGACAGCTCCGGAACACACATTAAACCGCAAAGCAGCTGCACAAGGCTGAAGTCTGTCTCCTGGGGTTGTATAAGGATTACACTGAAAAAGTGGGTGATTTAGTCTTGGACTTGGCCTTAGGAGTAGCGCGCAGAGACATTGCTCATCGCTGGAAGTCCCCCACAGCCCACCTCATAGTAGATGGCAGGCTGAAGTGCGATCATAGGTGATGGCCAAAGGGGAGGCGCTACGTATTGAAGATTACAGAGGGATACACAGATGGGCGTTGGTAGACTTGTGGTGGGGGAGGTGGTTACTAGTTTCTTGGGACTAGACTACTGACCTGAACCCCACATGAGACAGGTGGCTTCTTATGCTATTCTGTGATAGATGCAGCAACGCCAATACTAAGGGAATCGACTGGGGCTATGCAGGAGGAAGCAAGTGTGCCCTTTAGCCACCGGAAGAGTGGAAGGGTGACCCAAAACCTGCCATGGGTTATGCTGTGCTCCTGCAACCCATGCTCTGGCTTCTTAGTCTCAGGACCGTCCTAAACAGCAGATACAATGGAGATCAATGATTGGGGCCATAGACCATACTGGGTAGTGTTTAGTTCACAATTGTAACAGTTTGTTGTTGATCTATATGTGATTGAGAAAATCTCAGCCTGCGCTGCCAGGCACTGAGCTGCTAGGGGCTTATAATACTCATTTGGAACTACACATTGTCCTTGCTTGCTTTACTGTAGAACCTGTATCATGCCAGATATGCTAGATTGTGTTCAAAATAAATAAAGATAATAAGATGCTACTTTCCTCAAAGCCCTAATTTCTACAGCGCCTTTTGAAGTGACCCTGAATAATGACTTTCTGCAGTACTGCCGACCACTGATTCAACTAAAAACTGTCATGTCCTCCATTCCAAAGACTTTATCCATGTCCGGGTGCACCAAATGAAAGTATGCCTTGCATCCCAGAGGGAAGGGTAGATTCCGCCTACTGCGAGCACACATCTAAAGTGCGGGGGTTCCTGCCCGGATACACTCTATACACTGGAAACTGATGACTGAACATCTAGACTCTGGCTCCTCCACAAGTGTTGATTCTCCTGCTGCTGCACAGCCCTCCACTGAACCACCATACGTCAAGGCTGCAGGGAGTGGTACCACCGAATCAACCCCTGCTTCTGACCGTTACCAGCTCTGTCCTAGGTAGTTGGCCTGCCTCCTACTACTGATTACAACAATGGTCTGACCAACTACATGTGCAGCAAGCCTTATTTGTTGGAAACTGGTGTGGTACTTAATTGAAATGAAAAGTGGTGGGCACCACAATAGAAACTGAACCCTGCCTGTTGCCACTGCACAGAGACCACTGCTGTGTTTACAGCAAAAACACTTATTCCCACCGCTGGGAAAGGTACACACTAGATGTTAGCCTTTCTTGTTGTTGCATTTGCACCATTTGCCCACTAATGCCAGAGGGGTTGTGCCCATGGTCCCTGTCGTTTTATGATGAGTTTGACAACATTTTTGTCCTGATACCCAGGGTTGTGCTGGCTTCTGTTTGCCCTATCGTTTCCCTTGATTATTTCTGCCGCAATGTGTCGCCTTGATAGCAATTCTTAATTTAAGATCAAAAGTTGCCATTATGATGACCTATATAATGAAGTCAATACATTGATGTATATTGGTTTGATATAGATGTGGCACCAGATGGTGCAAAAAGGTGAGATTGAGAAAATGCAAATTTTTGTTATGAAGTCTCTATAATAGCTGACGCCGCTTGATTAATTTAGTGTGTGAGCGCACAATTCAGGTGCACTTGTCTGTTGAGAGACAGCAATCAGACACAGTCATGGAGGTATAGGTATTTAAGCTTGAGCTTAGAAAGATACGAAGCTGCTGGCTTCCAAATATACTCTGCCAGACGCAGCTGGAGCAATCCGTTTGTACTGTTTAAACATCATTGACATATATTGACATAGCTCATTCAGACATCTGTGCAAAAAATAAATTATGTAAGTTAACCTGAAGGAATACAGTAACAGGAATCTTATCAAAGCAGAAATACATTCTCACAGTGCTGAGGATAGGGGCAGTTTCGACATCTGCTGTTTGTTGTCCTTTCTTATCTACCTGGTTCTTTAGTCCCTGAAAACAAAGAAGAAGCTAACAAGGATAAACAATTCATGGACTTTTACCCTCCTTGGCCTAACTACAAAAGCCAGGGTTTATACAGCTGCAGGGCTCGTGAAATCACAGTGAGGAGAAGACCACAACATGAAATAATAGTTGTTCAATATCACGCCTCTGCTGCTACAATTGCCATTTTGTTTGCCCATGTTGTGGATATCCTGAACTTTTTTCTTGGTACTTCTAAGCGAGTGTTCCCAAACAACTAGCTCAGCATCTGTAAGTTTACATTTCTTGTTTCTTTTCAAGGTCCTTTTTCATTCTTCTATTGGGTAAGATGTACACCTCCTATTTGAGTTTTGGGTTTTGTCACATACTCTTGCTTGAATAATTTATGAAGAAAACCTATAAAAACTCATGCAAATTGGGAAGGGGTTAGGTTAACATTAGAGGCTTACAGCTTATAGATGGGAGATGCTGCCATTTTGCATAGCGATATTGCACTAAGCTTGTTTTGCAGAATAAATTTCAGCAGAATTAATGTACGAGTAGTCAGTCTTACCTTTGACAGTGATTTGTATATACGAGATGATGTGAGAGTACTAGTTGATTGATAAGCTGGCATTAGAATTCAGGTCCTAAGGTAACACACAGAAGAAATACATCACATGTTGTCCTTAAATCTCAAACTGAGTAAACTGGGACTGGAATATTTTTCTCCTCATGTACATGTAATTAAGGCCTTTATTTTCCATCAAGATTCTCAAGGAACAAATGATACAGTTTCTATTAATACATCTGCAAAATATATTTTTCAGAGAGAGGGTGAGCAGGCCAGCTTATCACTTTTAAATATTGTACCACTCCTCCAGTCTCTCCGTATTGTCTACCTCTCACGTACTCTCTCTTGTGCTCTTTTTTACTTCACTCTCTCTTACTTTGTATTCTTCTCTCAATCTCTCTTTTTTTAGCTCTTTCAAACTCTCATCCCTCTTGTACAAATACTGACTTTATGACAAGTGTGTTCAGCAAGGCTAGACTTTATTATAACAAATACAGGTAAATCCAGAATTTAATTTGCCTTATACAGAGTAGTGAAATCACTGCTCACCTTTCTTCTGAATTTTATTTCCCTAACAAGTGAAACATTTGCTAAGACAAGCAGATTTGTGGTGTGGTGTTTATTTATTGCTCTGCCTGACTTCACTGGAAGAGAACAGGAAACAGTCTGGATGCAACTACAGAATCTAAACTACATTGTCAGCTTTGGTTGTTAATTGCATCAAATGCCAAAAATGTGTCTGTGTAATATTTTACAGGCAGCATATTGTTACATTGCTTTTTGCATTAAATGTTCTACGTTAAATCTTTTGTCAAATGGCGTAAAATGCCAAGTAATTAATAAGGGGCTTGGGAGAAGGATGATCGAATGACTGTTTATCATGTGGAACAAAATCTCCTTATCACTTAAGATAATCTTAACATATTGACTTTTACATTGTGAAAGAAAAGTTTTGTCAGTCTTCCGAATGGCACTGGGAACAGGTACCATGTTGGCATTATGAGTGCAAGCTTTCCTCAGACACACAACAAGCACAGACAGTAGCAGTGCTGCTTAATTAGTTAAGTAGCAGGTAGTGGAGCAGTGACTATCCTCTCACAGCAAGTGCGACCCGCATTTCATGCTCTTTACCCTCATAACATCTCTGAAGTGAGGTGCAGGTCTAAAGTGGTGGTCCAGGAGAGGGGCTGTCCATTTGGGAACTGTACGATACTGACTACCTTCTGCACTGGCAAAGGTTGGGGTCTGTATCTCAGTGTTTAGCTTGATGTTTGGAAGCAGTGGGAAGGATATATGGCAAGATGGGGAATTGCCGAATGCAGCACCCGTATGACACACTGGTAATGCGGCTGGCATGTGAATGCACCACAAATCTGCTGTGGGTTGGATAAAGTTCTAGGCAGTTATGGCCCACTATTATGAATAATGTACTCATCAGCACTGACTGTTTACCTGGGCCACTGGATTCCTCTGGCTACTCTAGGCCTAGCCTCAGCACACTCATATGGGCAGCCACCCACTAAAGAGTCCTTTGCTCAAAGTTAGGACATGCAGTCACTACAGCTGTGTCAAAGAGATACATTCTCCATGCTTCCATTACTGACCCAAGGTTTTATAGCCAATCATGACTAGAGTTTTCACAACAATCCTAAGGCACCACACATGCGTGCCACTGCTATTAATATTTCACTCAACAGAATGTTTGTGACCCTCTTAGCTCCTCAAGCTCTTGCGCTGATCACCCCTTTTTAAGAGATGCTAGGCCTCTGAAACAATATCAGACATTGGATTTCAGTCCAAAATTACAGTCTATTCAAGGAACGTCTGAGCATGTGTTCATCCTTGTGAAATGGTCAAGTGACTTGCATTGCTTTTCAATCCTTCTCCAAGATGGCCTTCATACTACTGCTAGTGAAGTGCCAATTTGCATATAAGATAATCGATCTTCCTTAGCAGTAATAGTATTGAGTGCTCATCACACAAAGTGAGGATCAATCCTGTGGCTAGTGACTTTCTGCCACGTACTCTATTTCTTGTTTATACCACTTCAGTACTTTTGGTCCCTAGCATTCATGCTTTGGTACTTCAGCCTGGATCAAGAGAAAGAATGGAAAACAGGGGAGAAAGAAGGAGGTAGAGAAAGAGAGACTGAGGGAGAGAGTAAAGCTGAAAAAACCTGCAAGAGTTAGACAGGTGAAGAAACAAGTAGTGTAGAGTGGTGGGAAAAAGAGACAGGAGGTACAATCGAACTAGACAGCCTTGATATTCAGCAACTAATGTATTCAACTTTACATCCCTCCCAAGAAAACCACTGGTCCCCTGCACTGATATATTTTTTTTAACAAATTAATCACTGAGATTTTTCCCTTACTCTTAACTGGCTTCCTGTATCACTTACCTCCACAATCACTACCAGGTCCTGTTCGGGCATTTACCACCCTCTACCAGAAATACTGTTTTAATTGTATTATGTCTCTTTATTGAGCAACTTTTCTACTTTCTTCATTCTTCAACCCTGCATGGGTTTTAGTATGTCCCCTAAAGAATTGAGGGTTGAAACCAATCAACTTTCAGGTCACCAATGTTGGGATCCTGCCTTCAACGGGGTTTTACATTGAAACTCTTTGAGATGGTGGAGTTCATCTCTAACATTCATGTATCCTGACAGGAGGAAATTATGGTAAATATTGATATCTAACGGTCTTTTTTTGTGCAACTCTCCAATTGTTCCGGGGAGAATAACCTGCTGTTCGATCAACAATCTGGAGTCAGACCATTTAGGGGCTCTGAGTCAGCCCCTGTATCCATTTGGGACCACCTGGTCTGAAATATACAGCGGACAAGAAGCCATTCTGCTTCTAGGCTTATCAGCACCTTTTGACATAGTCCACCATGAGATGGTACTTCACAAACTTCACCATCTTGGCATACATAAACATACTCTAAAATGGATTACCTCTTACCTCAAAGACAGAAACAGCCTACTATTCCTGGCATCTTTCGTATTCTCCCCTTACCTCCTGAATTGTGGTGTTCCTCAGGGATGCATAATCTCCCCTTTCTTATTCAACATCAACCCCTGTGGCACCCCAGTAGCAGTCGGTGAAGTGGAAGTGAGGTATCGGGGGGATGGGAATGGGATGTGTTTTATATTAAAAAGACCAAAACGCAACAGTTTTCATAAGAACTCTCAAAATATTTGACAAAATTCCTGGCTTGCCAAGCAAATCTGACATTGTCCTCAGGGATGTGTGTGCCAGCAAGAGGGTTTGAGGTTAATATTTTCCCCATTAAACTTTTGTAAAATTAGTGCTCGTACCTACATGTTTGTGTATGTTAGGCCAAAACATTGAGAATGATGGAAAGGCCAGGGCTAAAGTATTACCTATGTTGACCCAATGCATGTGAGAGGTAACATGTTTTTAGGTTGTTTCTACAGATGTAAGTCATATTTATTCCACAGTTTTCATAATTGTACACTCAAACTCCCCTCCAAAGCCAAATTGGCTTACAGTATAAAACACACAGACCAGGAAAACATGCAGAGATTTATGTCATTGGGAGAGTTGGTATGCAATAAATTGCTTTCAGGAGCAATTCTGTTCTGCACATTGTATTAAAAATGTTTTATTAGAAAGCATGTTGAAGCAGATTTTGCCATCAGGAGTTACTGTTGCACAACAAAATTATCCTTGTTTTATTGTTCTCGGACAAATAGAAAGCTAAGTCAGCACTGCTTCAATTCAAGTGAGTCCTGCTTGAATTAATTCTTAAAAGTGCTGAGTGCATCACTGAGCTCTCACATAAACATACTGAATTAGGTACTTAACAAATCCAACCTGTGATGGCCAGACAAAATAATTAAAGAGAGCGAGAAGGAGAAGTGAAAGGGAGCAAAATGGAGCAAAATTCGTCAGGTTGCTGAAGCATTTATGCCAGTGCCAGCTGACATTGTGATATTTAATTTCAGATTCAGAAGGAAACTTTATTGTAATTCAGAGGTTCAGAAAATATGGGAGGCACAGGGAAGCGGGAGATGCCAAGTATAGAGAAGGAACAGGAAAGAGAAGTAAAATTGGCAAACAAGGGAAGACCAGGGAGCTAGAGGGTGAGAGTGAAGCTATAGTAAGCTGAGAAAGGGTGGACAATATAGGAATATTTTTTGGTGTTAGAGTGAAAGGGAAGGGAAACAGAGTGTGTGTGACTGACTAGACTGAAACACGAAATGAGAGATGAAATGAAGGTGGGTGCTCACACAAAAAGTGAGATTTACTGACTTGGAGAGGTGCACAAGTTGTACAGTTCAAGACGCATTTGTTAATCAATCATTCACATACACATTTCTTACTGGTAGCAGATTGCCTCTTCCTTGGCTTCATAGTACAACTGTCACATTCCCTTTCAGTCATGGCTACTTCAAGTTAGATCAAGGCATTAATCATTTGGGAATGGTTATCATTTTTAAATAAAACAATAAGTGAAAGATCTGGCAGAAGGTGGCATGTGATTCTTTCCCTAGTATTAAGGCAGCATTGAGAAACAAATTCACTGGGAGAGACATTCGGAGGGCTACCTGAAGAAATGCCATGGAAGATTAATTGTTTTACATTGGGAGAGGATGTGGGGTAACAGCTAGACCTGCCGACTTTGAAACCGAGGAAACCAGGTTTGAGTCTTGACGTTGGCTCAACAACCTGTGATTCTGGGCAAAACACTTAAATCTCCCAGTGACTACAATTCAGCGCCTTGAGACCCTCACAGGTGATTTTCTGCGCTTTACAAATCTCGGATATGTTTATTTATTTGATACAGTCAATACTGTAGTGTATTGCAAGTTTTATGACAGAACCATTTTGCTCTGAACAGACTCCGTAGAAGTGTGACGTAGGTGTTAGAGTGGGATGTAATGTTATAATGTTGAGTTCGCAGTTGCATAAAGAAGAAGATGTGTAATATTCAGCTCAGTGTGTGCCATAGTCATTGGTGGTACCTAGGCTGGGGAGGATGCTACAACTGGCGATGAGATAGAGGATAAGCAACCCGAAGAACGATTGTGCTCTCCGAGAGAGTTTGCCCTGGCCCAGGCAAACTGCTTGCAAGTGCCATGTGTGTCATTGTTGTAGTACAGAATTGATGCTTCATGCATGTGGAATCAAAGCGCAGCTCCAGCTGCTGTAAAGCAGTTGAAGACAACGAAAGCACTGCAAAAAATCTAAACATCGTTGGCCGAGAACCTGCTGGTCATGCCATTCATAAAGGTACTGCACTGTTACGCAAGATAAAATTGTACATTATATGGAGGGTTAACGCTGAAAGGAAAGATAATCATAACTAGCGAAAGAATACTGCAAACATAAGTGCTGCAAGGTGGAAATCAACCAGGTGTCAAAAAATGCAAACTGACGCTTAGGAAAGAAGAAATAAATAACTTACCAAATCCACTAAAGAGTCATCGTATCACAGTACTTGGTCATGTGACTCAAGGAGGAATGCCCAGGGTTGTGCTTACAGAGCCATCCATACCCGAAGCAGTTTGCCCACAAAGGTGCAGAGTGGGGCTCAGGATACCTTCATAAATCTTCAAAGAATAAAGAGCGAAAAGTGCAGGTCATAGTAGTGACATTTTTCAGATGGCAGCTAAGAAAGAAGCCACAGTTCCAGATAAGGTTAAAGACGATCCTGAGGCCAGCACGTCAAATAACCTTATAGAAGATTTGCATAACAATAATCACCAAACAGCATCAGAGTGCATGCTACCCTCAACGTCAGCAAGTTCCACACAGGTCTACAATGCTGCCACCTTCCTGAAACCACCCACCACCTTTTGATACTGCCAAAAAGCAAAATATTGGCGATGGATGGACTACTTGGATAGAGACATTTGATGATTTCATTGATTCACTTTGCTAGACTGATAACAGAAAGATTATCAAGTATCTAAAAAATATGGCTGTGATGGTGTAAAAGAAATTATAAAGAAAATGTTGAGAATTTACTAAGAAGTCACATACTGTCAGGTTAAAGAGGTGTTGAATCTCAAATTTAATCCAGTACCAAACGTTGATTATGAAAGATACATTTTCAGTCAAGAACGCCAAAATGTTGGTGAAACCATCGATGAATTTGTGGAGAGGCTCAATACACTCATCAAACACTATAAAATAACTGAATTTATTGATGAAAAAGCTATGCCTTTTTTCGTTATTGATGGATGCTTGTCACATTTATTCAGACAAATGCTGAGAGAAACTCTAAGTCTGGAGCGAGAGTTAAGGGCTGCCAGAGCGGAAGAGCATGCTGAAAGGCAAGTTTCCAGAGGTGGCCAGAGTGAATCAGTCATGAGTGTGAAAAGTAAGGCAAAGCAAAAGACTGACGGATACAAAGTGATAGCTACACGTAAAAAGAAGTTATGTTTTGGATGTGGATTTCTGTTTCCACATGAAGGTAAAGGTCCACCATTGGACAGATATGTAAAGGCAGTGGAAGGGAGAACCATTGTGTGATGGTTTGTAAAGCGAAGGGCAAAGTAAGTGTGTCATGGCACAAAGACAAAACGTCCACAAGAATATTTCAGAAGCAACGTTCAACGCATGCCCACAAGGCCAAGCAGTGACATCAGTTAAGGCAAATCGACACTGAACAAAGTCAGTCGGCATCAAAATCATTGTCAAGCAGTTCTTCCGCCTCAATATCAAGTGAAAGTGAATAAGATGGTTGTGCCATGTCTATGTTTACCTCAGAGAATCACACACATATATTGGACAGGCTGCATGTGAAGAAAAATGCCAGTCGAAGAAAAGTTGACATGCCAGAGCACCAAAATCATGCAAACACTGTCCAAAGATTACAATGAAAATAAATGGTTGTTCAATACCTTTCGTTATCAACAGTGGTGAATAGATAAACATAATGCCTGAAAAGAAATACAATGAACTAGCTCCATTACAGCGGCATATACCATTGAAAACCAAAGTGTTTACATGGGCTGTATCGATGCCCACAAAAGTTCAAGGTTCATTTGTGCAGCAATGAACCACAAGAACACAAAGGTGCAAGTACCCATCCATGTGCTTCAAGGTACAGCATCAAGGGCCTGTCTACTCAGTTTCAGGACAGCTGCTGATGTGGGACTGTTTTTTTGTGAATTACAACATAAATGCTCATCATGAAATACTAAGCCAAATCCCTTTGGTATTTCTTGGTTTAGGAAAGCTTAAGTGTAAGAAAATAAAGCTGTGTAATAATGA
The DNA here is from genome assembly GCF_031143425.1 of Pleurodeles waltl. NCBI lineage: Eukaryota > Metazoa > Chordata > Amphibia > Caudata > Salamandridae > Pleurodeles > Pleurodeles waltl. The sequence continues at coordinate 53,378,317 of NC_090441.1, read as the reverse complement.
GGATGTCCATCCTGTTTCTCAGACACATAGAGAAATTGCTTATCATTTACATGGCGCTGTTGAAAAAGAACATGAATTGTTACCCAAGCACATCATTATTGAGTGTTCTACTGGTCCAACGCCTGTAGTGGAAGTGCCCAAAAGGACAGTACAGGAGCTGGGAGGAGGAATCCACATTTTACAGAGGGAGAATTGTCAGTCATGGTGGATTAAATGATTAGATTAGAGCTACGATTGTTTGGGGCCCAAGTACAAAATCCAGCCATCTCTCAGAAAAGGCAAACATGGGCCAGAATAATTGTCAGAGTGTGAATTCTGTAGCAAACAACCTGTGCACACTGGAGGAAATTATGGAGAGGTGGAACTTCCTGCGGTGGAGAGTGGGTTCCGTGGCCACCAAGCGTCACCTGGAGGCCCAAAGGACTGGTGATGGTTCTCCCAGCCCCCCCTTACAACTTTTTCCCTGTGGGGAGAAGGTCTTGCATATCCTATGTCCTGAAGGTGTGACAGGAATCCCTGATAAGTTAGACCTTTGAAGGTTTCACTAAACAAATGTAGTTTTTGGTCTTAGGTCAGCTGCACATATTGGGGGTCATTACAACCCTGGCAGACGGTGTTAAAGCGGCGGTAAGACCGCCAACAGGCTGGCGGTCTTTTTTTTAGTATTATGACCATGGGGGTTACCGCCATGGTCATCCGCCGCTTCCCCGTTCCGCCCGCCAGGGCGGAGACGACCGCTGGCCTGGAGACCTGGGTCTCCAGCCCGGCGGCCGTGACAATACCGCCGCCAGTATTGTGACCCTGCTTACCGCCGTGGATTTCCAGCGGTAGGAACCGCCATGAAATCCATGGCGGTAAGCACTATCAGTGCCAGGGAATTTCTTCCCTGGCACTGATAGGGGTCTCCCCCACCTCCCACCCCACCCCGACTCCCTCCCCTACACCCCCCACCACCACTGCCACCCCCAAAGGTGGCAGGGCCCCCCTCCCCACCCGACCCCCAACATAACATTACTGACACACACCCGACATGCACGCAGGCACCACCAACACACATACACGCACACACACCGACATACATGCCAACATCCACACACACAGTCAGACACGTACACCCACATTCACGCACACATCCATACAGAAATACATACAGACAGACACGCACACATTTCCCAAACACGCAACACCCCCGCAAGCATACACGCACTCACACACACCCCCTACATACACAGACGCACACCCCCATGCACCCACACAACACACAACACCTCCCACTCCCCCTCCCCTAACGGACGATCGACTTACCTGTTCCGTCGATCCTCCGGGAGGGGACGGGAGCCATGGGGGCAGCTCCGCCAACCCACACGTGATTCGCTGGGCGGTGTTCTGTTCCCTGCCGCCCGCAAGTATGGCTGTTGGCGGCTCTCCGTCAGAAAAACGACGGAGGGCAGCCAACGGTCATAATACGCCGAGCGGTAAACCGCCACTACTAGCGGTCTTCCGCACGGCGGTCCTTCGGCGGTCTTCTTAAAAGACGGCCGAGGTTGTAATGACCACCATTGTGTTTGCCACATTTGTAAAACAAATAGACACAAATTAATTTAGCATTTCTTGTATTTGATTGTATGTTTGAATGTATTTTGTTGTAGCTGAGATAACAGGTTCAAACCTCCATCCATTTTACCACAAAGTTATGGTGCTTGTAAGTCTTTTTTCACCTTTTAACATATTTCACATATGTCATGATTTATTAAATGTGTGTATATCTTTACTGCATATATTTGACAAGGAATGTTCAACTTTCACTTTTCCAAGTGGTGGCAATGTCAAATTGAAAGGACTACAACTATCATGATGCCTTGTTTTAGTACATGGAAAATATGTTTGCAATGTGATGATGGTCATTCCCTCCTTTTTTACATGTATGCACAAATGTCAAAATGTCAGGCATTTCTCAAAACACATTTTATGCAATTAATAAAAAGTGAATTACTAAATGTAATTTTGTATGTTGTCATTTTCTTATTTCATTGAAGTAATGTAATTAGTTTTACACCTCAAAGTATGTTGACTTAAAGAATTTATATCATGTCATGTTGTATGCAGAATATAAGTAGTAATGAAATGAACTTTAATTAGCAAAATGTATAAGATAACCAATGCCATTAATCCTACCAAGCTTTAGAATGGTGTGAATTTTAGCCTGCTAGTCTTCGCAGCGGTTTACTTCTCATTTCTCCTCTATACTAAGATGGGTTGAATATGTGGTATCATTCACGTACACTTCCTAAGAAATCTTCTCGTTTTCAGGACATCTCTTCTCATGCCTATTTTGTTTACTCCTAGACTACATGGACAACTATCTGCTACTGAGGATACCTCCACTCCAGACCAGGATCAGACATACAGTGAAGACTGCACTCCTGCAAGTCCGGGTGATGTGGAGCAGCCTGGTCCATCTGGTCTGTGTGGGCAGACAGCTCCAGTGAGTCTCGCTCAGCCCACACCTACACCTCCCACCCCAGTAGTTACAACACCTCAGCCAATGTACACCTCCACTTCTCATGTCCAAAGGAACATCACCCCAATCTTGTGTCCCCAGTCCCTGGCTGCTGTTGAGCCACCACCACCACTACAGTTCACCCAGTGGAATGAGGCGCACTGGCTTAAGGGCACAGGGTAATGGGGGTAAGGTACATGGGAGGGAATCTGTGAGCCAGCAGAGTTAGGCCACTAGGTTCACTATCATGCAGACCACCCACAGCAATCTTGGGATCTGTACATCAGTCCTAAGACATGATGGGCCAGGTCCTTACAGATCTCCGGGACATTAGGCAGTTGCAGAGGGAGCACAATTTAGAGATGCAGACTCTGAACTTAAATCTGAGCTCCCTGACTGGGGTGCAGCTTAACATGTACCACCATTTGCGGAAGGCTTTCCCAGCACCATCTACCCCTTTCTGTGGCCCTACAACATTTGGGCAAACTACATCTGCCTCAGCCACAGAAGGGGAAACCCTGCCACAAGCAGAAACACCTGCAACCACCTTAGTCCCTGCAACTGTGGAACAATCCCAACACCCCTAGCAGGAGGGGATGGTCATCCGAGCCAAAAAGAGAGAATGGCAAGACCTCCACCAGCAAGAGACGAAGAACCTAACCTCCTCCAGTGTGTGACAACCATTCACTCTGTGGACTAGATACAGGTCACATTTACCTTGTAGATGACAGTTGTATTTTGTACATTGGACTACAAACAATTATGCCTCTAGAATATTAGTTTCCTCCACCATGATTGACTTTTTTTTGTTTTCCATTTTGTTATTTTGTTTTCATCCTGTATCAGTTGATTTGTGTTTGTAAAATAAATTCTAAAAACACAAAGTCAAGGACTGGTGTATTTATTGTGGTTCCATTTTTTTTTATTTGTTCCTTCCATCATTACTTTTTAAAATGCAAATAATTAAAACATTTTGTATCAAACTTTTTTTTATTGAGGCAGTGGTTCTTCCTTGTTCTTAAAAGTAATATATAACAAACACCAAAAATCTTAATCAATTAATTTCATACATTAGTAACTAATAATAATTTGTTAAATGTATGAAGAAAAATTGCAACACATGCATGAACAAAAATGTCTGTGTTATCTATTTGTTTACAGTTTCAGACCTTGACATCATGAAAGAACAGAATTTAATCATATAAAACAGAATAGGCAAGCTATTATTGATTTATGTCATGAGCTGGAGCCAGACCTGCCTCACAATAGGAATCCCACATCAATAACACAAATAGTCAAATCATGGAAGTACACAAATTTGTGATAACAGGATTATTCCAATACGCTGTGGTAGTAACTGGTGGCATGTCACAACCAGCTGGAAGTGGTGCGCTAAAAACATCCTTTATACAATGATGAGAATCATCATCAGCTTCATACACTTAATACAAAATAAAAATTGTATAAATGTGAAGGGAGATGAGTATGCTATGGGTTGACATACACATGTGGGTAGAGCAAGTTAAGCAGCACATATTGCCTTGGTGGCAACAGTCAACAGAAAACAAGTCTGATGCAATCTCATAAACTTCCATTTAATCACTTTGCAAATTGTCTTTGCACAAGCTATTTACATCCAAAGTGTGTACGTTTTTCAGATGATCCCCTTTGTACTTTGCAACAGCAGCATATAACAGCAAATGTCACAACGTTGGAATGTCCAAATGAAAATGACATGGGGAAGGATCCTAACTGAATAACAGAAAAAAATTATTAATTTGCATGACAAAATACACACATCACAAATGACAAATAATAAGGACACATTTACTTAGAACAATCAAAGACAAACAATATAAGTGAATACAGTAGTCACTGTGTCAGAAATCTCATCAACAAACATTTTTGCCATGGAATTTCCAAAACTACCCATTCCTAAAACAAAGGTCCTGCACAGACTGATACGCTCTTTATATTACAAGTTATTTAGACATTTAATGTAACATTAGGTAAAGATATACTTGCACTCATGTGAAGAAGTTGTCAATGACATCTTGACGTATGTCAATTCCTTCCTCTTCACCACTATCAGCTTCATTTGGTATTTCAACATCCTCTCCTGGTGGCTCATCATGGTCTCCATCCTTCGCAGTGTATGGGTTGTTCCGTAGCAGGACGATGTTGTGCAACATGCAGCAGGCCAGTGTGATTTTACACACCTAATCGGGTGAGTAGAGGAGGACTCCACCAGTTTTATCCGGACAGTGAAATCTGGCCTTTAGGAACCCAAAAGCCAGATTCACTGTCCTCTGTGTTCTTCCATGGGCCACACTGAAGCAGACTTCTCCTGGAATTGTTGTATACCTCAGTGGTGCTAACAACCATGGTCAGTTAGGATAAGCTGAGGCTCCTATATGAAAAACATTATATTTAGCAAAAATAGCTCATCACATTGTACATTCTTAAACTAGTAATAAAGCAAATAATCATGTCAGATTGTACTTGCCAACAAGCCAGGCCCTCTAAGGTCCAGGTTGTGATATTTTCTGGGTTATGCTGCTGTTCTGTAGAACAAAAGAATCGTGTTGATCCAGGGAAATGGGCACACAAGCTTGAGATGTACAAATCCGGTAAGCAGACAACTTGCACATTGATTGAATGGAAGTTCTTCCAATTGCAGTAGACCTGTTTCCTGGCATGTGGTGGCACTAAGGCAATATATATGCCATCAATTGCTCCAACTACATATGATATACCCCCAAAGCATAAAAATCTCTCTTTACATTTAGAAAATCTACATGTCATGGAAACTGGATTAATTTGTTGATGTGTCTCATTATTGAACAAATGACTGCTTGTAGCACACCACTGAAAGTTGGTTGTGACATGTCTCCAGATATTGCCACATTGTATTGGAAGGATCCTGTGGCCACAAAATGGAGTAGTGCCATGATTTTCATTATTGCTGTTTTTGATGGAGGATTCCTATTGTGAGATAGAAGATCTGGCTCTTGCTGATGCCGTAAATCCAGAATAGTTTGCCTATTAAATCTACATTTTTGTATAATATCCCTTTCTTCCAGGGTGGCAAGGTCTGCAAACAATTTCATCTTCTACCTCTCTCAGGGTTCATATGTCTGCCTTTAAGACAAAAGAGAAATATTACTTTAAATGGTCAAACAATACTTTTATAATCAACACACATCCCATGTTTTTGTAAAATCCAATATGTTTTTGTGACATCTATGTACACATCATTTTTAGTGATGTTGTATCTTAGATAAACAATTTTTTACATGTCTGATATTTTCTAAAAATAATGTGTAAATAATACATTTTAAATTAGAAATGTATTATTTACACATTATTTTTTGTCTTTTTTTTTTAATTCTGTCAATGGAAGTATAAAATAAACCACATCAACATTGAGTTTAAACACAGTAATGGATTACATTATATTGTGTCAAATTTATCATGAAACAGTTTTGTACACATTTTGCATCGTTAAACAAATTAGCCACCATTTTGAGCAGTTGTAAAGCACTTAACATTTAAAAATACACTGGTTCACATCCTAAAATGGCAGCCCCCTGATCTTGGCGTCAGGACATTTGCAATCTGACGACTGTCGGCAGAAGTGATCTGCGTAGTAGATGTAACACTCCACGACGGACACAGCCACAAGCTAACATGCGTGACAGCAATGCACGAAAGCCAATGGCTGGGTCTGTCTCCATTGACAATTGGGTACATCATGTACATGTTACATGTATGCAACTTTACATAAATTCTCACTTGCCTCTAAACACTGTAACCAACGAAACCTCCTCCACATTTGCTGCTATCGACCACTGGGAGCCATGAAGCCTGACAACGCAAATGACAGGGACCCTAACTTTTCAGCTGAGGGGTTAGAACTGCTGACAATGGAGGTCCTGTCCCTGTACAGCCATCTGTATGGGAACACAGAGGAACAGGCACATTTGAATGGAAAATGTATTTGCAAGTAACTTTTTTTTAAAAACACAGACTAATTTGTCCCTTTTAGTCCCTGGGTGACGTGTGGTGATTGGAGTGTATTAAACTCAGTAATTTAGCTAGAGCAAAATTATGTTTAATAATGTTTTTAAATGTCTGTAAATTGAAAGATAAAGCCATCTAAATGAATAAGGTGACTTTTCATTTCAATTTACTCCCAAATCTAATTTTTCCATTTACAAATTGCATGCCTCTTACTTCCAATGGCCGGTAGTCACTGTACCATATGTATAAGTGAAATATACAGCCATATGTTGAAATGAGGGAAATGTAAAGTGCAAGAAAAAAATTCAAGTTATGGGCTCGTCTTATTATTTTTTACCACTATAAATTGATTCCATTTTCTAATAAATGAGTATCTGTATGTATTATCCATGTAATGGTGTCACATATGAGGAAAGGTATATCCTGTGCTGCAAGTACCTATGACATAGCTCTCAATCCTCCATACAAATATGTTCCATTCCTACACACACTTGTTCATACAGCACCAAAAGCTGGGCTCTCACTGACACACATGGCAGCACTTCCATACTGTTCTTAGTCATTGTTTGTGGTTCAGACCATAGCATCTGGCTCTAAAAACTTTACAAAAAAAAAGAGGAAGAAGGAGGTTGTGGGGCTGGGTCTGCCCTTCTTGTAGCCTATATAACATTACAAAAGATGCCCAGCAAAAAGAACTACCACTTGAGGAAGTAAGTGCCTTTTGAACATTGTTTACATGGCGCTACAGATACGATAAGAGGAACTGATTCTAAAACGTTGCCAAATCTTTAGAGTGTGACTACAAGCACACACCCCTCCCAGAGGAGCTATGATATGAGAATCCAAATAGTACTGAGTAGGTTACGAATGCACCATGTGTTTGGTGTGTTTCACATGTTTACATATTTTAAAGTTTTAAATGTAGTATGTCTTCTACTATTGATTGTGAGAGTACTTTAGTCCCTCAGTCCTGATATTCACAAGTGCTGTTTCTCACGAGTGGGGTGCAGTTTGCAAATAGGTGGCACCACACCCACAAGCAACACATACAGCGGCCCATTACAAATGGAGGCTATGATAACTATGCTTCTCCTGTATTTCCACAGGTATCAATGACGGACACCATGAACAATAAGTATTATCTTATGACACCCCATTAGTAAGGTGAATTGCACCATATCACAGAGCATGTATTATTTATGCTTTCATTAGAGGAAGTCAAACAAGGAGTGACACCAGGAATTTCACCTTGGTCCTGAAGAGGAGCCTAGGGGTAAGGCTCCGAAACATGTAGACTAGGAAGTCAAGTACATTACTTCCCCCACTTCTGCAGCCCCTTTTTAATCATACCGCCTCCAAGAGACCTATTAAATCATTGTAATTGCTAAGAGACAGGTATTTTTAACTTATCCAATACCCAATACCCCACCACTCCTATCCTTCCAGAGATTCACATTGACGAGACTACATCAGTGCTCCCACGTATCCTGTAGGTCGTAGGACGTCCTGCTCTGTAGCGGAACGGGAAGAAACCCAATGATGAAGCATGCCATCAAGGGGTAACCCTGGTGGGGGAGGGTTTCTCTAACAGGAAAATCCTTTTTCCTATCCATCCTGTGGTAGTTCTTTTAGCTGGGCCTCTAAAAACTTTAGGCATTAAGCCAATGAAGCTGTGCATGATGTTGTGTGCTAACTGTGTACACGTTGTTTAGCCTTCAGTAGCTCAAATTGATTTGTACAGATCAGAAATAGCTCTCACTACAGGAGATGTTTCAGATCCCTGGCCTAGATGATGTTTGTGGTTTGGATTTGTAAAATGAGAACATTAAAAGCGATGAGGATGCTCAACAGGTCACTACAAATTAATATTTCCTAGGAAAAACAAAAATTTGTAAATAATCTGTACTAACGTTTTAGAAACGTTTGTGAGAGAGTTTACAAAATTCGATCACAGCAATACAAACAAACAAAACCTCACAAAACCTATTTTTCTTTCTTTGTTTTTATTCACACAGGTCAACGCCCATCAGAAGAAGGCAATATGGAGGGCCATCGTCAAGGGTGCGGACCCTGATGGTCTACGAGCGGCGCAGCATACATTGCCAGAAAAGGTGGGGGGAGCTAAGTCGCTGAACCTGAAAGTCATCTAAATTCCAGCTCGACCAATCCTCCCAATGTGGGAAGAGCGTCCACCGCACGCTGACCCCCTAATGGCCCACATACTTGCGGTGGCCTACCCGGAACTTGATAGGCAGTTGAGAGCCCAACAGCAGCATCAACAGCACAAGTTCGTTTTTTCAGTTCTTATTGTTAGTTAATTATTTTTTATTACAGCAATAATTTATGGCGTCACCATAAAGCCTGACACACATCCAACACAGAAGAGGATTTCTGGAAGGTGTAAGTTTTACAGAAGGTGTATGATGATGTGTTTTCTGTATTGATTTGTGTTAAAGGTTGCCACTAGGTTCCTTAACACAACCAAAGGACTACCAACACACACCTACCTAAGAAAAAAAGGTAACTGGATTTTGTCTATGTTATGAGAGACAGTTGTACCAAGCAGGCCCCGATTGAGGAATCGGTGAGATGTGATGCTCCATCACAATTGTGAGAAGGTAATGTTGGCCCTATTACAGGTGACATGGCATACAGTGCACTTATGATACAGTGGATTATTCTGACTTCACATTGGTGAGTTAGTATAATGACCAAACAATATTGAGCATCTGGTCAACAATGACTAGGAACATGAGTACAATGGCAACATCTCTTAGCAAAAACATTTGATAAATATTGTTAGAAATTGGGTTTCTGGTTGGCTAGGGTATGCACCTCAGCCAGGCAGAACATACCCATTCTAGTCAGGGCAAGGGAGTTACACGTTCAAGATAACCCCTGCTCACCCCCTTGGTAGCTTGGCACAAGCAGTCAGGCTTAACCTGGAGGCAATGTTTAAAGCGTTTGCACACACACACATGTGACGCAATATCCCCACCACAAAGGAAACACAACACCAGATTATATGAAAATATACTGTATTGTACACAACGCAATTATCAGACCAAACATCACATATCAGTAATATCCTGCTACCTTAGCAGTTGTCAGAACGTTACACATTAGTTACTCTGCAAATTAGCAGTAGTCACACATAACACACAGGTTACTCAGTATTCTGCAACATAAGCAGTAGTCAGAAAACACGTTATCACATTAGAACACTTGTCAGAAGAATATCATAAAACGCCCATAGTAGGAACATTAGAAAAAATATGGCAAGTTAGGGAAACATATTAGCACGTCATGCCCATAAAAGGAACATTTGCATATGCGTATGAAACACCATCAAGACCAGGTAGGCAACATATAAATCAGACGTAGTCTCTAGTAAGAACTTATGTTCTATATATTGTTCCTTTAACAGTACCTGGCTTGATGAAGGCACCTCCAGTGCCTAGAAGATGAACAATGGGGCCCCCGGCGCTCCTATGCGCAAAATGGGGGCCTCTGACATCCTTTTGAGGAGAAGAGGGCGGCACGCACCTCCTCTAGACCATTGACGGGACCATGATTACTAGGGGCCATCCAGGAAGCGCTTTTCAAAGCGCTAAGGCCATACTTACAGCCGGGGTTGCGGCGGTGATTCCAGCATGAAACAGGTGCCTTGAAGTGCCTGAGGGCACAGAAGAGCGCTCTCTCAGCGCAAAGGGGATATCAAGGCAGCACTCCTCGTGCAGGGAAAAGCTACAGGGGTCAGGGGCCATGGCACCCTGCTCCTGGGAACAATGAAGCAGGAAGGAGCACAAGGCTGGTGGGTCCAGCTACAGGCCAGCACAAGGAGTGCAGATGATGGCAGTTCCTCCTAGTGAACAGGCAGGTCACAGGTTAGCACAGCAGCAGCAGTCCAAGGCGGTTTCCTGGTGAATCCATTCAGCAGCGTCTTGTGTCCAGGTTAAATTTCCAAGAGTGTTCAAATTGTGGGGAAAATTCCCCTGTACTTATAGTCAGTTCTTACAGTGTTTTACAATGGTAGGGAGAGGAGGTTCCAGCCAGTTACAGCACAGGCTCCAAACATCAATGGGGGGTTAACTACCCTATTGTGTGAGGCCAGGGCACAGTCTTTACAAATGCAGGTGTGCCCCGCCTCTCCCTTCTCTCGGCCCAGGAAGACTATTCAGTATGCAGATGCACCTCTGTGACACCTCCACCCTCCCTGTGTACAGGCTGTCTGAAAAGTATGCACAAAGCCCCAACTGTCACTCTGCCCAGGCGTGGATTGGAGTCAAGCTGCAAAACACCAGAGTCATAAGCACAGATAAATACGCACTTTCTAGAAGTGGCATTTCTGTGATAGTAATAAAAAATACACCCACACCAGTGAGCAGTATTTATTATCACCATCACAACCATACCAAACACGCCTACGCTACCGCTCATAAATAAGACAATACCCCTTACACATAAGGCAGGGCATTTCTAATGCAATCCTATGAGAAGGCAGCACTCACAGCAGTGAGACACCAAGTTAGGCTGTTTGTCACTACTAGGACAGGCCATGCAATATGGTACATGTCCTGCCGTTCTACATACATGGCACCCTGCCCATAGGGCTAGCTACGGCGTACCTTAGGGGTGACTTACATGTAGTAAACGGGGAGTTCTGGGCCTGGCAAGTAAATTTAGATGCCAGGTCCCTGTGGCAGAAAAATGTGCACACAGGCCCTGCGCTAGCAGGCCTGAGACAGGTTTGAAAGTCTACTTCAGTGGGTAGCGCAAGCAGCGCTGCAGGCCCACTAGTAGTATTTAATTTACAGGCCCTGGGTATAGAGATACCACTGTACAAGGGACTTATAGGTAAATTAAATATGCCAATTAGGTATAAGCCAATCATACCAACTTTAGATGGGAGAGCACCTGCACTTTAGCACTGGTCAGCAGTGATAAAGTGCTCAGAGTCCTAGAGCCAACAGCGAGAGGTCAGAAAAACCAGGAGGAAAGAGGCAAAAAGACTGGGAATGACCCTGCGTAAGGCAAAAAGTCCAACAAATATGTTTTCACTGTAAGATTCAAGTAAGTTCATGATGCCAGTAGCAGATTGTCATGAAGCCGTACTCCTTCACAAATGCGCATGTAAGCCAGCCTGTTTCAACAAACATGAATTTAGTAGGGAAACATTAATTGAAACAGATAGAAATGTATACACATTTATAACAGAGTTACACGTACTCCAAACAACATGTTTGTGTCCTTTAATATCTTCAGATGATAAATCAGTGTTGAAGCACAGGAGGGACCTTTGCAGATGGACAACGTACATGCTACAAAGGTTTTTTGCTAGATATTTATTTTGTGACATGAGTTCATTATTCAAAAAAGACAATCTGTACCAATCAGAGGTGTTAGACAATTCCATGAGGAATTTGAAGTGTTTAGGTGAAATGATCTAAAAATGAAATGGGACTAATGATGGTAATTTCCTAAACTGTGAGCAAATTGGACCATAATAGGTTCCCTTCATGCATGGGATAATGGTAGCAGGTGAAAATTTGAAATTAGGATATGTTTTGTTAGATAACCTTGTGACCTTTTTGATTTGCAGAGATATGCTAAAAATGTTGTCTATGTCATTTCAGCGTCTTCAGCAGCAGGCGAAGGAGACATTGGCCATGAAGGCGGGGAAGTAGCTGGCCACCATGTGTCGGGTGGAGAGACATCGGACACCGACGGACACAGTGGCATGGAGGGTGAGGGCATTGGCACGAAAGCCACCAGTTCTATATCTTCTTCGAAGGCCTCCACAGAAGACCACTCCCTAGTGGTGGCAAATCCGACACAACCTGTTCCAGCTGCATCCTTGTCTGCCACCCAGATTCCCATCGCCACCCTCTCTCTTGCTCCCCTCTCAGTTGGCCAAACCCACCACCTAAAAGGGCTGGAGTCTCCTTTGCCATTGGTACCTCCCACAAAACCTGTCCTGCCGGCTGCACTCAGTGAAGAGACTATTAGCCTCCCCTCCTACACACCATCTCTGTACGCCAGACAACAATTATGAATGGCATCCAAGGGCTTAGTTGCCAAATGCAATAGATGGTTGCATTCTTGGATACCATTGATAGTTCAGTGTCTGGCATGCAGAGATCGCTTGCGAAGATAGCCTACACTGACCGCAGCCCCCCAACCGGCCCAACATTGTGCCCCAACTCCGGTCCCTTCTTCATCCCAAATCCCACCTCCCAAACCAATCCCAAGCACACCCACTTCCCTGCACACATACACTCCAACAGAAACACACCAAGAAACACAAATGTACACCCATCCAACAGACATGCACTACTGACACTACACCCAAAGGCAGCAGAACAACCACCACACTCACAACCACCAAAACCTCAACACCCACTACCACAGACACACGCACCACTACCACACCGACAACCACCAACATCACAACCACCAGCACACCCTCAACCATCAGCACACCCACAAGCACTATAACCACAACATTGTACTGTACATTACACTCATCCAAACAAACACAGACATACACCCACACACCAGATTGTTGAAAACATGTCTCATGGACGATTATTTATATTTTTATTTCCTTTATTAATAACGAGAGAAGGAGCACATTTGTTTAATAAATTATCATTTAGTTTCACAAAGTTTGTTCTAACATGTTTAAATTAATAGTAATTGATTGATGACAATGTTATTGATGCATATGTAACAAGATTTCTGACAGAGACAAACACAGTTTTTATTTTTGACATATTTGTATATTGCATACATTAGTGATGAACATTTGTAATGGACATGTTAATTTTAGTGCAAGCATTCATCGTGGTAATGGACACTTACACCAAGATTAATCAGATTTATGTAGTTCCAATAATGCGTAATGTATATGTAGCTGATTTGGTAGTTTAGGCAAAATGGTTAAACACACCTGTACGGACACCTTATGAATTTGGGATTTATGTGACTTTTTGTGTAGGTGTCCATTAGCATGAAGGCAGTTTGGACCAGATTAGGTAAGAGTTAATAATTTACAAGGTGTGCTTCTTTAAATTTCTTAAACTACCACATTACACACATATACATTGGTCATTATTGTACTGTTGGTTGCAAGACAGTTTTGATAGTAACAGTTAAAACAGTCATTTACCTTTGGTTACGACGATGACAGGGTTGATGTTCATTGTGGTCCAGTAGCAGCAGCAAAGGTAGGACTTGAACTATTGGGCTCATAGCAGCAAGGAATGTGAAAAGTCTAAAAAGGTACGTTTCGACCTTATATGCCTTTGATTCCGCCAGCTCAGGTCCGAAGGTTTAGCCACCACAGTTATATCAGCGGGAAGGCACATTGTGATTGGCCTGGTGGTAAAACTGGCTGTGATCCTGCTGCCAGCCGCTTTTACCTATGGCCCTGTCAATGCAGGTGGAAATGTATAGCGGTGATGGTGGTTCCCCGACAGACTTTTGTCTATGGGCCTGCCAGCATCTGAATAAAGGAGATGGAACCCCAGTTGGAAAACACATTATCCAACGGAAAATGGATGGCGGGTATGATCCGCTAAGATCTAAATCAGGCCCTTCGTTTTGGTGTTTCATCGGCTGCAAAACGTTTCCAAGATGTCATTCGACGTACCATACAGCCTATTGTGAATGCATTCAATTATTAAGATGACATTAGTTTTCAAAACTACATAGAAGATGCACTATAGAGCTCTCACTCAAGTGTCATTTACTCAGTGATGCAGGTTTGACTTTGAATGCATACAAACATGAGTTCAACTAGGCAAAGGTAAAATGTTTTGGCCATATCTTTTCTGATAGGTTTATGACACTCAATCCTGTGAAAATACAAGCACTGTCAGATGCTGATCCGACACAATGCGTTTCTGTGGTACCTTCAATTCTTGGCATGGCCAGTTACTGTACAGTATACATACAGGTCTTTGCTGCTGTAAGTGCTCTATTACGAGAGTGGACAGAAATGTTTCATTTTAATGGTCACAAGAATGTGAGAGAAGTTTCAAGAGAATCAAACATGCCATTGAAAATGCTGCTGAAATGGCATACTTCAATCTGAAGCTTCATACAGAGGTTGTTGTTGACGTAAGCCCATTTGGGTTAGGCGCTATCCTTGCACAGCACAGTGGACACCCAAATGCTCAAAGGCATATTGTGGCATGTTCTAGCAGACGTTTGTCCTAAACAGAACATGCTTGCTCACAACCTGAGAAAGTTTAGCCATGGTATGGACTTGTGAACATTTCCATGTATTTCTGTAGGGAAAGCCTTTTACGCTGGTAACTGACCATCAAGCTTTACTAGCTATCTTTGGCAATAAAAAAGCCAAGATGTCTTCTCGCATTGAACAATGGGGACTACGACTACAAGAGTACAATTATACCATTGTGCATCATCCAGGGAAGGATCAAAACCCTGCTGCATACTTGCCCATATAAGGTCACAGTAATCCAACCAAGATGGCTGAAGCTTACATTAATTTCTTTGTAAAAATCAAAAAGCCAAGTGCTATCTCATTAGCCTACATTATCACTGCCACAAGCCCTGATAGAGGCATACTGAAGTTAAAAGACATAACTACATGTCATGGAACCAACACACTCGACCTCTCACCAATGATGGTGAACATCAAAAATACAGAAATGTCAAAGGTGAATTGTCCATAACTCAGGAGGGATTTATGCTGTGAGAGTTGGAAATCCTGATTCCGGAGAGTCTGCGACAGAAAATAAGTGAAGTGGCTCACAGAGGTCATCATGGTATCGTGCAACAAAAAGACTGAGTTTGGTTTCTGTATTTAGATGAGAGGGTTGAAAAAGATCTCAAAGCCTGTCTTCTATGTAACTGCCTTTCTACAAATGTTACTCACCATACTCTGAATATGTCAGAACTCCAAATGCATGCATGGAAGAGAATAGCCATCAACTTTTTCGGTTCACTTGATAATGAACATCACCTGATGGTGATTGTGGACTCATACTTACATTTTCCATTAATCAAAGATCTCTCATTCAAAACTCATTAACTAGTTATTGAGAGACTTCACGGCATGTTTATGACATGGGGCATTCCAGCTATTTTGAAGTCTGATAATGACCCACCTTTTAACAGTCAAGAATTCAAAGACTTCCTGGAGCATCTGAAGTTAAAGCATCAAAAGAATATACTTTTGTGGCCGCAGGCCAATTTACTTGTTGAGCATTTTATGAGCATGCTAAAGAAAGCACTACAGTGTGCAACTCTTGGGAAGCTTTTGCTGGGAAAATGGGCAGTATTAAGGCACTAGTGTTGGACATCAAGCAAAAGCTGTAGTGCCTAAATAACAAAGAAGTGACAAGGGGGATAAACAAGAAGAAGTCAGACAGACTATAGGCCAGATGGAAAGCAACTTTGATGAGAGACAGCAGATGGTATATATGAGCAACTATTCTTTAAGCAATATGCAGTGGATCGATGAAAATGTTGGACCGTGTGAGATAAAACACTGCATGTGTTGGGTTTCCGGAATTAGATTCTTCTGACCTCTATCCAGGAATATTTTGAAAGAGTGCTATCTCATTTATCATGACAACCCTACAAGCTTATTTTTCCACACCTCACTCATCCACAAGTGAAAGTCCTGATACTTTGATGTTCGGGTTAGCAATGACAACCAAGTTACTTCAGTGGGCCAATTAGAAAGAAAGAAGTGAGAACACAATTCATACATGGTACTTGGTTAACAAGCCAAAAGTGAAAGCCTTTGTGGGCAACAGGTGACATGCAAAGCGTATCACTTTTAAAAGACGAGATTGGCCGACCGCCCGACAGGTGCGAAGAAGGAAATCTGAAGCTCCATATGATGCTGAACCTTTCCATGCTGTGTATACCAGAGGACACAAGGTGACTGCCCAGCGCCCTGGGAAGTCTGTTACCAGAGACTTCTCACTTTAGGGCTTTCATTCATTGGTTTTCAGATCAAGATGGTGAAGGAAAGATTGAACCTGAGAACTCAGTGACTGCTGTTACCTATTCACCGTCTTCAGAAATCTCTGACACTGAAGTCAAGCACTGATCCCATCCCACCCTTTAGCCTGGAGCACCCAAGGCCAACTTTGTCATCACATCATCAGAGGGTGGAGATTAGACCACAAGGCTATAGCTTTGCCGAGCTGATACCCTCAAAGGCTTCAGGGCCTATATTATAATGTAATATGACTAAACTGTGCCATATCTAGATCTTTCTCTTAGAAGTTCCTGCTAACATTTAACACCCAAAATCCACTTCCTGGTTGATAAGATGGCAGAACTGTAAACCATAGTGACTGATGAGATTGCAGAACTCTAAACCAAAGACCTCCTTACAGGTCAGTATTGTATTAAGCAATGTATGCCTTACCCCTTAATTCGAACCGCTTGAGTAACAACAGCAGCTTTAGTCATTCAAACAGTCCTCTGAGTCTTTACCAGATTTAATCTCATCTTATACTAGTTTGTTACATGATGCCTTGTTGCTAATAGTACATACATATAATGTATGAAATGAGCTCTTGGACTCCCCTAACATTGATACGCTTAATAACGCGATACCAGTCAAACTATGACTGAAGCGAACGGGTGCACAGCTGGTTACAGGAGGAATCTAACTTAGTCTGTCCTGCAAGTTCCAAATGGTCACATTTCATGAGCACTAACATGTTATGATGTCAGTAATATAAACAATGAACATAATGCAGTGCATCTTGGCAAATCGCACTACGTAATCCCCGTATTGTCAATGGTATAAAGGATGTGTGACACAGTCTTTCAAGCAGATCTCTGACTCTCTTTACACCTATTACCTCCTCCAGACCCTAAGATCCCAGAATAGATGACCCCTGGCACAACCCTCGTAGGATCCGGTTGTAGAACATCCAAAACAATTAGAATGATAGACCAGCATTCCGCAAAGCTATCAAATGTGCGTCTGTCACATTCCAGCATCCTTGACACCGGCAAACGCTGCATCCAATTACGCAATATCCACACCTTATCCATTATCCAGTGTGACATAAAAACACTTTCCACATAGGCACAAAACTTAGATAACACCATTCAAACCACACACCCTACATGGGGCACCTTGTTATGCATGCAGGAAAGCTCTCCGGTGCCCAACCTGGGAGTAGTAGGTGCTGCCTAGATGTTACAGTACAAAATATTTCTAGTATTTACTGACACTGGATATTCGGTTTGCTATGACACACTGGCTCATCTGCAACCCTGCTACTGCATTGACTGCTCACTGGCATGTAAGACATCATATCAAACCTTTGTGGCACGAGTGACTGCACAGGTTCCATTTCACATGCAACCCATGCAGGTGACATTTGCATGCCACTCGTACACGTAGCATGCTGCATGCTGCACATACAATGCTATTCTAAGATGTTCTACAGCCAAAACCTTTACCAGTTCACACAGGTCTTCAGAAACAAATTGTACCCCACTATTAGTGACAACTGTCCGAGGAATGCCCTGCCTCACAGCTCACAAACCCATGCTTCAGTAAGTCAATAACTGTTTCTGTAGTGACAATCCCAACATTTTTCACCATCATCCATTCAGAATAATAACCCACCAACACCAAAAAATGCCATTTACTTCCTATGTTAGTAAATTGAAGGGACCTATGATATCTTCCCCCAGTTTACTCCAAGGACTCACTGTGACTTCAACCGACGACCAAGCTACTTAGTGTGTTATCTCAGGGTTAACTCTAAAAGCGCAATGGTGGCATTCTTCACAATCTGCTCCATCATACCATACATCTTGGGCCATTAACAAACTTCTCCGACTTTCACTTGTGCCATACTCCTCCCTTACTGGCCTTACACACACAAGTGTTGCAAACTTTTCCGTCAGTACAACCGGTGAAATAATTCGCTCTACCCTTAACAGCAGTCTGTCACCCACCTTTAATTCTTTTTCTTTTTCCTTTTTCTGAGCTCTAAACTAATTCCTGGGCGACCCGCCCTCTTTCACCCTAAGGTTCTCTATTCAACTCTTGATCTTTTGCTATTGCCTTGTTCCGTTATTCTTTACTCATGGCCACTTTTCTCACTCACTTACTTGTGGATCTGATCCTCACACTCTTCACTCCCTAAGGGCAACCACGACAAGCAGTCCATAATTATTATGCATGTCTGTGACATACTCCATCTGAAAATCATATTCTGTTAGTCCCTCAAGCCAAAACAAATCCTTGGTGTAATCTGGGGAGAATGTTTAGATGAGAACACTTCAACCAATGGTTTGTGATCTAAACTTTACCACAAAAGGGAAAAGTCATAAGAATAGTTGGAAACACTGAGTCACCCAGCTGCATGTAACCACTACCTCTATATCACTAAATCGTTCACTTGTGGTCCTCGCACTGCTTTTGAAGGAAGGAGAAATAGCTACTTCACCTTTCCTGCTAATCCGCACTTGTCAATTCCTACCCCTTCCAGACCTGATTCACTAGTTAATACCATCTTCTTCGTCACATCAAACCTACTCTAAGTTTTGCTGTTAGCCATCTCATTCTTAATGTCAAATGCTAACTGAAATGTCTTGAGACTGTAGTTTTTCTCAGTGCTCATGTTGCTCTGACATATGTGTTTAAAGTGGGTGTAACAATGAAAATGTTACTAAAAAAAAACATTTTAAAAACGTCAACTCCTTCCTCATCTTCCTTTCTCCACTCAGACAAAACCCCTTTCTTCATCTACCTCTGCAGAGGACTAACAGTACTTGCATAATCCTTGTCGGAGCTGGATTAATGCTCTAGAAGGCCCACAAGTAATCATGCTGCCTCTAGTGTAAGGCACTGGCACTTTTGGTACTGCCTACACCACGCTCACTGCTGGTTTTACTACCTCCCCACTTAGGGCAAATATTGAACTCTGAACTCATTACAGTCAAGGCACACTCATCCAGTGTTCTTGGGGCATTCATCAACACTGCTTCATGCCTCTTCATTCCGTCACTGTAAACTAAAAGGTTACTTTGCCAATGCAAACCAATACATTATTCATTTCTCAATGAAACTCACCAGGGGTTATGCAACCCTTTGCGTGGGATGAGGACACCGCCCATTCAGGTGTACGTGTTATCTCTTCCCTCCTATCCTGCCCAGGATGGCCATTTAACATACAGATAGCCACTCAGTCACACCTAAACTCCCTTTGTGTATGGCTGTCTGGAAGAAATACACAAGACCCCAGCTGACACTCCCAAGAAGTGTATTCAGATGCAGGCAGAAGGCACTAGACGGTTAAAGTAAGAAAATGCCAACATTCTAAAAGTGGCATTTTCAGAATTACAATTTAAAATCCGACTTCACCATAAGTTGTGATTTTAAATTGTGAATCCAGCAACACCAAACATGGGATCCTATCTCTTCCCAATTGGAGATTAAACTTATAAAATGTAATGAGGCAATCACAGTGATAACCTATGGGAAAGATAGGCCTTGCACTAGTGAAAAACTAATTTTAGAGCTTTCACTACCTGAACATGTAAAACTAAAAAGTACATGTCCAACTTCTTAAATACACTCCACCCTCCCCTTGGAACTGTCCAGGGCTGACCCTAGGGGTGAGTCATATGTTTTAAAAATGAAGGTGTGGGCCTGGAAAGTGGGTTAGCTTGCCAGGTTGACTTGGCAGTTTAAGACTCCATACAGAGGCTCTGAAATGGCTGGCCTGGGCGGTATTTAAAGAGCTACTGAAATGGGTGGCACAATCAGTGCTGCAAGCCCATTAGTAGCATTTAATTTTCAGTCCCTGAGCACAGGTAGTGTACTTTACTGGAGACTTATACGTGCATCAAATATGCTTGTTGTGGAAAATCCAATATTACCAGGTTTTAGATAAAGT
The DNA here is from genome assembly GCF_031143425.1 of Pleurodeles waltl. Classification (NCBI taxonomy): domain Eukaryota; kingdom Metazoa; phylum Chordata; class Amphibia; order Caudata; family Salamandridae; genus Pleurodeles; species Pleurodeles waltl. The sequence goes on along the minus strand of NC_090441.1, from coordinate 53,357,875 downwards.
GCAAGCACTTTAGCACTGGTCAGCAGTGGTAAAGTGCCCAAAACCTAACGCCAGCAATAAAATGAAAGCCAGCCATTAGGAGGTCAAAAGACAAAAAAGTCTGGGGAGACGACACCAAGGATGGCAGGTCTAACAGTAATAAAGAAAATAGGAAGACGTTATGGCCCTCATTACAACATTGGTGGGTGGCAACCGCTGCCCGCCAAGTTGTAACCGCTGTGCGGCTGCAAATGCAGCCGCACGCCCGCAGTGGCCATTACGAGATCCCCGCTGGGCCGGCAGCGGAAACCTAGTTTCCGCCTGCCGGCCCAGCAGGGATGTCGGCCGCAACACGGGAGCCGGCTCCAAATAGAGCCGGCGGTGTTGCGGCGGTGCGAAGGGTGTAGTTGCACCCGTCGCTCTTTTCACTGTCTGCTATGCCGGAAAAAACATTTTAAAAACGTCAACTCCTTCCTCATCTTCCTCTCTCCACTCAGACAAAACCCCTTTCTTCATCTACCTCTGCAGAGGACTACAGTACTTGCATAATCCTTGTCGGAGCTGGATTAATGCTCTAGAAGGCCCACAAGTAATCATGCTGCCTCTAGTGTAAGGCACTGGCGCTTTTGGTACTGCCTACACCACGCTCACTGCTGGTTTTACTACCTCTCCACTTAGGGCAAATATTCAACTCTGAACTCATTACAGTCAAGCCACACTCATCCAGTGTTCTTGGGGCATTCATCAACACTGCTTCATGCCTCTTCATTCCGTCACTGTAAACTAAAATGTTACTTTGTCAATGCAAACCAATACATTATTCATTTCTCAATGAAACTCACCAGGGGTTATGCAACCCTTTGCGTGGGATGAGGACACCGCCCATTCAGGTCTAAGTGTTATCTCTTCCCTCCTATCCTGCCCAGGATGGCCATTTAACATACAGATAGCCACTCAGTCACACCTAAACTCCCTTTGTGTATGGCTGTCTGGAAGAAATACACAAGACCCCAGCTGACACTCCCAAGACGTGTATTCAGATGCAGGCAGAAGGTACTAGACGGTTAAAGTAAGAAAATGCCAACATTCTAAAAGTGCCATTTTCAGAATTACAATTTAAAACCCGACTTCACCATAAGTTGTGATTTTAAATTGTGAATCCAGCAACACCAAACATGGGATCCTATCTCTTCCCAATTGGAGATTAAACTTATAAAATGTAATGAGGCAATCACAGTGATAACCTATGGGAAAGATAGGCCTTGCACTAGCGAAAAACTAATTTTAGAGCTTTCACTACCTGAACATGTAAAACTAAAAAGTACATGTCCAACTTCTTAAATACACTCCACCCTCCCCTTGGGACTGTCCAGGGCCGACCCTAGGGGTGAGTCATATGTTTTAAAAATGAAGGTGTGGGCCTGGAAAGTGGGTTAGCTTGCCAGGTTGACTTGGCAGTTTAAGACTCCATACAGAGGCTCTGAAATGGCTGGCCTGGGCGGTATTTAAAGAGCTACTGAAATGGGTGGCACAATCAGTGCTGCAAGCCCACTAGTAGCATTTAATTTTCAGTCCCTGAGCACAGGTAGTGTACTTTACTGGAGACTGATACGCTTAATAACGCGATACCAGTCAAACTATGACTGAAGCGAACGGGTGCACAGCTGGTTACAGGAGGAATCTAACTTAGTCTGTCCTGCAAGTTCCAAATGGTCACATTTCATGAGCACTAACATGTTATGATGTCAGTAATATAAACAATGAACATAATGCAGTGCATCTTGGCAAATCGCACTACGTAATCCCCGTATTGTCAATGGTATAAAGGATGTGTGACACAGTCTTTCAAGCAGATCTCTGACTCTCTTTACACCTATTACCTCCTCCAGACCCTAAGATCCCAGAATAGATGACCCCTGGCACAACCCTCGTAGGATCCGGTTGTAGAACATCCAAAACAATTAGAATGATAGACCAGCATTCCGCAAAGCTATCAAATGTGCGTCTGTCACATTCCAGCATCCTTGACACCGGCAAACGCTGCATCCAATTACGCAATATCCACACCTTATCCATTATCCAGTGTGACATAAAAACACTTTCCACATAGGCACAAAACTTAGATAACACCATTCAAACCACACACCCTACATGGGGCACCTTGTTATGCATGCAGGAAAGCTCTCCGGTGCCCAACCTGGGAGTAGTAGGTGCTGCCTAGATGTTACAGTACAAAATATTTCTAGTATTTACTGACACTGGATATTCGGTTTGCTATGACACACTGGCTCATCTGCAACCCTGCTACTGCATTGACTGCTCACTGGCATGTAAGACATCATATCAAACCTTTGTGGCACGAGTGACTGCACAGGTTCCATTTCACATGCAACCCATGCAGGTGACATTTGCATGCCACTCGTACACGTAGCATGCTGCATGCTGCACATACAATGCTATTCTAAGATGTTCTACAGCCAAAACCTTTACCAGTTCACACAGGTCTTCAGAAACAAATTGTACCCCACTATTAGTGACAACTGTCCGAGGAATGCCCTGCCTCACAGCTCACAAACCCATGCTTCAGTAAGTCAATAACTGTTTCTGTAGTGACAATCCCAACATTTTTCACCATCATCCATTCAGAATAATAACCCACCAACACCAAAAAATGCCATTTACTTCCTATGTTAGTAAATTGAAGGGACCTATGATATCTTCCCCCAGTTTACTCCAAGGACTCACTGTGACTTCAACCGACGACCAAGCTACTTAGTGTGTTATCTCAGGGTTAACTCTAAAAGCGCAATGGTGGCATTCTTCACAATCTGCTCCATCATACCATACATCTTGGGCCATTAACAAACTTCTCCGACTTTCACTTGTGCCATACTCCTCCCTTACTGGCCTTACACACACAAGTGTTGCAAACTTTTCCGTCAGTACAACCGGTGAAATAATTCGCTCTACCCTTAACAGCAGTCTGTCACCCACCTTTAATTCTTTTTCTTTTTCCTTTTTCTGAGCTCTAAACTAATTCCTGGGCGACCCGCCCTCTTTCACCCTAAGGTTCTCTATTCAACTCTTGATCTTTTGCTATTGCCTTGTTCCGTTATTCTTTACTCATGGCCACTTTTCTCACTCACTTACTTGTGGATCTGATCCTCACACTCTTCACTCCCTAAGGGCAACCACGACAAGCAGTCCATAATTATTATGCATGTCTGTGACATACTCCATCTGAAAATCATATTCTGTTAGTCCCTCAAGCCAAAACAAATCCTTGGTGTAATCTGGGGAGAATGTTTAGATGAGAACACTTCAACCAATGGTTTGTGATCTAAACTTTACCACAAAAGGGAAAAGTCATAAGAATAGTTGGAAACACTGAGTCACCCAGCTGCATGTAACCACTACCTCTATATCACTAAATCGTTCACTTGTGGTCCTCGCACTGCTTTTGAAGGAAGGAGAAATAGCTACTTCACCTTTCCTGCTAATCCGCACTTGTCAATTCCTACCCCTTCCAGACCTGATTCACTAGTTAATACCATCTTCTTCGTCACATCAAACCTACTCTAAGTTTTGCTGTTAGCCATCTCATTCTTAATGTCAAATGCTAACTGAAATGTCTTGAGACTGTAGTTTTTCTCAGTGCTCATGTTGCTCTGACATATGTGTTTAAAGTGGGTGTAACAATGAAAATGTTACTAAAAAAAAACATTTTAAAAACGTCAACTCCTTCCTCATCTTCCTTTCTCCACTCAGACAAAACCCCTTTCTTCATCTACCTCTGCAGAGGACTAACAGTACTTGCATAATCCTTGTCGGAGCTGGATTAATGCTCTAGAAGGCCCACAAGTAATCATGCTGCCTCTAGTGTAAGGCACTGGCACTTTTGGTACTGCCTACGTGGGGTTTTGTCTGAGTGGAGAGAGGAAGATGAGGAAGGAGTTGACGTTTTTAAAATGTTTTTTCCGGCATAGCAGACAGTGAAAAGAGCGACAGGTGCAACTACACCCTTCGCACCGCCGCAACACCGCCGGCTCTATTTGGAGCCGGCTCCCGTGTTGCGGCCGACATCCCTGCCGACATCCCTGCTGGTTTTACTACCTCCCCACTTAGGGCAAATATTGAACTCTGAACTCATTACAGTCAAGGCACACTCATCCAGTGTTCTTGGGGCATTCATCAACACTGCTTCATGCCTCTTCATTCCGTCACTGTAAACTAAAAGGTTACTTTGCCAATGCAAACCAATACATTATTCATTTCTCAATGAAACTCACCAGGGGTTATGCAACCCTTTGCGTGGGATGAGGACACCGCCCATTCAGGTGTACGTGTTATCTCTTCCCTCCTATCCTGCCCAGGATGGCCATTTAACATACAGATAGCCACTCAGTCACACCTAAACTCCCTTTGTGTATGGCTGTCTGGAAGAAATACACAAGACCCCAGCTGACACTCCCAAGACGTGTATTCAGATGCAGGCAGAAGGCACTAGACGGTTAAAGTAAGAAAATGCCAACATTCTAAAAGTGGCATTTTCAGAATTACAATTTAAAATCCGACTTCACCATAAGTTGTGATTTTAAATTGTGAATCCAGCAACACCAAACATGGGATCCTATCTCTTCCCAATTGGAGATTAAACTTATAAAATGTAATGAGGCAATCACAGTGATAACCTATGGGAAAGATAGGCCTTGCACTAGTGAAAAACTAATTTTAGAGCTTTCACTACCTGAACATGTAAAACTAAAAAGTACATGTCCAACTTCTTAAATACACTCCACCCTCCCCTTGGAACTGTCCAGGGCTGACCCTAGGGGTGAGTCATATGTTTTAAAAATGAAGGTGTGGGCCTGGAAAGTGGGTTAGCTTGCCAGGTTGACTTGGCAGTTTAAGACTCCATACAGAGGCTCTGAAATGGCTGGCCTGGGCGGTATTTAAAGAGCTACTGAAATGGGTGGCACAATCAGTGCTGCAAGCCCATTAGTAGCATTTAATTTTCAGTCCCTGAGCACAGGTAGTGTACTTTACTGGAGACTTATACGTGCATCAAATATGCTTGTTGTGGAAAATCCAATATTACCAGGTTTTAGATAAAGTGCAAGCACTTTAGCACTGGTCATCAGTGGTAAAGTGCCCAAAACCTAACGCCAGCAATAAAATGAAAGCCAGCCATTAGGGGGTCAAAAGACAAAAAAGTCTGGGGAGACGACACCAAGGATGGCAGGTCTAACAGTAATAAAGAAAATAGGAAGACGTTATGGCCCTCATTACAACATTGGTGGGTGGCAACCGCTGCCCGCCAAGTTGTAACCGCTGTGCGGCTGCAAATGCAGCCGCACGCCCGCAGTGGCCATTACGAGATCCCCGCTGGGCCGGCAGCGGAAACCTAGTTTCCGCCTGCCGGCCCAGCAGGGATGTCGGCCGCAACACGGGAGCCGGCTCCAAATAGAGCCGGCGGTGTTGCGGCGGTGCGAAGGGTGTAGTTGCACCCGTCGCTCTTTTCACTGTCTGCTATGCCGGAAAAAACATTTTAAAAACGTCAACTCCTTCCTCATCTTCCTCTCTCCACTCAGACAAAACCCCTTTCTTCATCTACCTCTGCAGAGGACTACAGTACTTGCATAATCCTTGTCGGAGCTGGATTAATGCTCTAGAAGGCCCACAAGTAATCATGCTGCCTCTAGTGTAAGGCACTGGCGCTTTTGGTACTGCCTACACCACGCTCACTGCTGGTTTTACTACCTCTCCACTTAGGGCAAATATTCAACTCTGAACTCATTACAGTCAAGCCACACTCATCCAGTGTTCTTGGGGCATTCATCAACACTGCTTCATGCCTCTTCATTCCGTCACTGTAAACTAAAATGTTACTTTGTCAATGCAAACCAATACATTATTCATTTCTCAATGAAACTCACCAGGGGTTATGCAACCCTTTGCGTGGGATGAGGACACCGCCCATTCAGGTCTAAGTGTTATCTCTTCCCTCCTATCCTGCCCAGGATGGCCATTTAACATACAGATAGCCACTCAGTCACACCTAAACTCCCTTTGTGTATGGCTGTCTGGAAGAAATACACAAGACCCCAGCTGACACTCCCAAGACGTGTATTCAGATGCAGGCAGAAGGTACTAGACGGTTAAAGTAAGAAAATGCCAACATTCTAAAAGTGCCATTTTCAGAATTACAATTTAAAACCCGACTTCACCATAAGTTGTGATTTTAAATTGTGAATCCAGCAACACCAAACATGGGATCCTATCTCTTCCCAATTGGAGATTAAACTTATAAAATGTAATGAGGCAATCACAGTGATAACCTATGGGAAAGATAGGCCTTGCACTAGCGAAAAACTAATTTTAGAGCTTTCACTACCTGAACATGTAAAACTAAAAAGTACATGTCCAACTTCTTAAATACACTCCACCCTCCCCTTGGGACTGTCCAGGGCCGACCCTAGGGGTGAGTCATATGTTTTAAAAATGAAGGTGTGGGCCTGGAAAGTGGGTTAGCTTGCCAGGTTGACTTGGCAGTTTAAGACTCCATACAGAGGCTCTGAAATGGCTGGCCTGGGCGGTATTTAAAGAGCTACTGAAATGGGTGGCACAATCAGTGCTGCAAGCCCACTAGTAGCATTTAATTTTCAGTCCCTGAGCACAGGTAGTGTACTTTACTGGAGACTTATACGTGCATCAAATATGCTTGTTTTGGAAAATCCAATATTACCAGGTTTTAGATAAAGTGCAAGCACTTTAGCACTGGTCAGCAGTGGTAAAGTGCCCAAAACCTAACGCCAGCAATAAAATGAAAGCCAGCCATTAGGGGGTCAAAAGACAAAAAAGTCTGGGGAGACCACACCAAGGATGGCAGGTCTGACAGTAATAAAGAAAATAGGAAGACATTATGGCCCTCATTACAACATTGGTGGGTGGCAACCGCTGCCCGCCAAGTTGTAACCGCTGTGCGGCTGCAAATGCGGCCGCACGCCTGCGGTGGCCATTACGAGATCCCCGCTGGGCCGGCAGGCGGAAACCTAGTTTCCGCCTGCCGGCCCAGCAGGGATGTCGGCCGCAACACGGGAGCCGGCTCCAAATAGAGCCGGCGGTGTTGCGGCGGTGCGAAGGGTGCAGTTGCACCCGTCACTCTTTTCACTGTCTGCTATGCAGACAGTGAAAAGCTCCATGGGGCTGTGGCAGGGGGCCCCACGACTCCCCTTTCCGCCAGCCTTTTCATGGCGGTTCCTACTGCCATGAAAAGGCTGGTGAGAGGGGGACTCGTAATCCCCTGGGCAGCGCTGCCCTAGGGGATTGCAACTGCCGGGACCAATGTGGCGGTAAACCGCCAGTCCCGGCGGTGCAACCGCAGCGCTTCCGCTGTGGTCGTAATTAGCAGGATTGCACCGCCAGCCTGTTGGCGGTGCAATCGTCAGAAAAGCCCTGGCGGTCTTTGACCGGGGTTGTAATGAGGGCCTATATCAGTTAGTCTTGCTCCAAATATTTTATTGTCATTGAATAATGCCATCAGCAATGCCGATGGCATTCATTTAATCTTGCTGTCTCCTATTCCACACTCCATTCTTCATTTTCGCTGTTCCTTGTGCAAAGCAAAGCAAAGCAATTTCATTAATTGGTATAATGCAGATGTTCTTTCCCTTATCTGTGTTTTAGTATGTTAGTGGGATTATTTATGCCAATTGTTCACAAAGGAATGTCATATTACAGCCCTCTTTATCTTTACGATCTAGACATATTTAATAGCTTCTCCTCATCTTTTGAAAATAATACATTAAATAATAATACTTCAAGGGGATTTAGGTTATTCCCCTTCAGCCACGTATTCAATGTGAGCCTCACACAGACTACGGTATAACTCACAGAGATGTTGGCTGGCTGAAGGGTTTACACAGTGAAATACAATCTCACACATCGTGAGTCTCATACTTTGAAGCACAGTGTTATGCTCACCTCCACACTTGGGAAGAGTCTTATGCATTGTGAGTCTTCAACTGAGAATCACAATCTTACTCATTGAATATGAGGATCACACGTTGGGATACCAGCCTCCATTGTTATTTGTGAGTCTTAATTGTGAGACCCAGTCTCACTAAGCTTATTTAAACATGTATAAGCCACCTTAGAAAATAAATTTTTGTGTTTACCCCGTCACTGACATACACTACATTACTCATCTTGACCTACATGACTGTTTAGTCTAAGTGGCATCTGTTTAAAAAAACTACCTGCAGCACATTACTTATGGACAGACAATGTACAATTATTGTTGTCTAGTACAAGAAATTGTCACCACAGGCACATGTTGGTTGAAGCCTTGAGTGTCAGCCCTCTGCCTTCCAAGAGATAATGGAAGTAAGAACAACTTGCAATCTAGAGTTTGTTAGGGAGAAGAGATGCACTGCATACCTTGCTGATAGCAAAGGCTGTCTTTATCAGGAGAGGCATGAAGACAGTGTTTCCCGCAAAGGGGAGACACACTGCACTAGCAGTTAGTCGCTCTTCCTCAGGGTTTCAGCTTTATAAACTTCAGGCTTAAAGCGAGATGTAGAATCTGTGAAGTGTGAAATGTGAAGTGCGCTGGCTGTAGGTGAGACCATCTATGGTAGAATCATGGGCGATACTCTTGGTGAAGGACCTCTCCTAACAAGTGATTAAGTGGTAGTCCTTATATACTAAATATAATCTGAAATTGGAATTTCTGACATAAGTTTAGGAATTAATGAGATAGATTATGTGCATCATGGTGTGTGTCCCAGGCGTTTTCTTATGAACATATAAGATAAAAGGACGTCAATTCAGACTACACTGTTTTGGTTATATGTCTGTATGCGTTCTAAATTAATCTTGACATGGTGAAAAGTAGACATTTGACCTAGACAAATGTCACATCAAGTGTGTGTCCATGTCATCAATTGAATGACTTGACACATTCACAATTCTTAGAAAAATAAGGTCAGACTACATTGGTATCTAATAGCAGACATGCCAATGATTCTGCATAAATTAGGAAAGATGGTGCCCTCCATTGGCCAAGGTGGAGTTGGACCTTAGAGACTTTGTTGATACAAGATGCAAATTATTCCAAGTTCAATGACAGGGAGGAGGAGTAACCTAGACACCTGCAGTGCTGTCTAAATGTCCTCAAGGTGTTTCTCACACTGAGTAGTAAGCACACCTACACAGCCAGGTCATACATAAGTTTAAGTACTGTCACTGTTTTTCCCTCTACTCAGAATACAGAGATTTCAGTTACTGAATGTCCGGTCATTTCTTGTCCACTGAATAGATAGGGGGTTCAGTGCCCCCATTGACCTTGGTGTATAAAAGGGACTTCTGCTTCATTGGTGACAGTCACTTTCTGTCCTGGGATGTTCTGTCCTCGGATGTTCAGAGGGCTTTAAAGTCCTGTCTGTCCATCCAAATCCTGGAAATATATAGAGGCTTCCGGCCCTGCAATGTTTGCCCTCTATGAATCCATGAATGTACAGGTGTGTGCTGACTCAAGATTTTGTCCTCTCCCTCCTCCCCTCACAATCAGGAGGGCTGAGTTGCATATGGACTCCCTGATCCCACTACAGTGAATTCTACTCTGGTCAGCGGTATCATCCCAGCAGCTAGGTACATTAGATATCAGAGGTACATAGCACTGCAGGTAGGGCACCATAGTTCCAGTGTGGCCTGCCATGCTTTGAAAACTTTACAATGACAACTAAAGCAGCTCTGTAAATAACCTGCGGAGCCACTGTATACGACGTGCCTTCCCCTGTATGGGCTTTGGTAGGGAAGCCTCAGGATTAAAGTATAATTTGCCCTACCCCACATGCCTTCTTGTAAACAAACGCGATGAGCAGATGGTTGCACAGTTCAAAATGTTAATCATGCCCTACATGATGTTTAAGATGTTTGGTCTTTGAGAAATAGTAGAAATCTTACGTTGTGATTTTAATGTAATTGGCTCATTAGATTATGTTATGTATTCTATAAAGGGAAAAGCATATGTATTCTATACCAGATTCGAAGTAGACACTTGGCAAGCAAACTCTCTAAACTGCAAAGCAACAACAATGTGTCTTTTGTCTCTTAAAGTTACTGGATCAGGCGCATGTAGAAAGGAGACAGGGCACTTACTGGATGACGACATAGTTGAAATACTCTCAGAATCAGGCAGTCTGGAAAATAAAATGAAATGCAGGCAAGGGAGGCAGGAATCCGGATGTGACACCAGAGTCAGGCTGAGTGGGGCACCGGAAGAAAGGAAGGACGGAAGGACAAGCAAGACGTAGGAAGAATTAGATGAGAGCTAAAACAATGTTACTTTCCCATCCAGGACCAGGAAGACACGAAGCAGGAGCATCGTGATCGCTTTACCCCGAGGACAGGGCCCATGACGCCTGGAGTGAGTGAACAAGGGCCACAGCCAATGGGAGGTGTGGGGAGAAGGGCACTGTGGTCGGCTGGAGCAGGAGAGTGTGACAGCCTCAGCCGTGGAGGCTGGTGACTGGAGAGATCCAACCCACACACGGCGGGATGCCCTGGGCGCGAGCATGGAGGCATACTGTCCATGAACCGAGATATAGGTAGCCAGAGAAGGCACGCAGAGCCAATTATTAACAAGTGCTACGGATAGAAAGATAGCTGTGAGGAACAGTACAACAGAAAATAAATAAATGAGAAAAAAGTGTGAGACAATAAAGAAGAGTACACGTATTTGACTGGTATATTTTTCTTTTTCTGAGGGACATATTTTTACGGAAGTGAATCTGAGGCAACCATGAAGAGACCAGGAACCAGAGACCTAGGGTAGAAAATAGTTATGAGAGGATAACAACTAGAGCAATGTTGTCTTTCCCTAAGAGGACAAATTGATGTACTATCAATTCGTATACAGACACTCGTGTGAAAGCGTACATAGGTCCAGAAAAGCAAAACAAAAACTCTCTTCAGACTTTCCTTCTCTAGTAGCTTCCCTGTGTACACCGGCCGAACCTACAACAGTCCACACGTGGCTTGTGTTTTGAGTAGAAAGGAACACAACTGAAGGGGACACTATTTGGTGTGGGGAAGAGCTAAGGTTGGAACTTTCTTGTACACATCAGTTGAGTACTGTATTGAACTAAAGCACTAGTTGTATATTTAAGTCTTACTTAAAAAACAGTGGTCGATTCTGAGTAAGGTAAAGATGTGTCACTTTTGATGTATTGAAACATTTGCATCTTGGTAACTGTCATTTACATGTAATCCATGTATTCTTAATGTGTATTGTTGGTACTTTTAACAGCACGCTGCTAGCCATTTACTTCATAATTGCAACAGTCTGCCAATTTTAACTTTAACAGATCCTCTACCAGTCTCCCTCGTCCCTTGAAATTTAATTATGGCTACTGTTAGCCCGGGGAGTTGACCCTCTTCAATCCGGGGTTGCTGACTATATTTGAGCTCTGTCTGACATTCCCTCTGAAAGATCTACTTGCATTTAGTGCAATCTCACTACCAAGGTATCTAAATCTTGCTAATCATCTAAGTAGACAGGAATGGCCATTTGAAAGCTTCCCTCCAGCCCATCTATCCCAGTCACCCCATACACCAGTTTGGCACCGGCCATAATAGCTATGTTTTGCATGATCTTTTTGATTGTTCTTACCTTCTAAGTATCTCCTTGCACAACTTAAAGCATACAGCACTGTTTACTAGTTCAGAATTATTTTAACCTGCAATTCTCTCCTATTTACATCCAGATTTTGATTTCTGTTAGTTTGCCGTCTTGTGCTCATTATTTTGGTCTGGATTGTTTAACCTGGGAAAATAATCCGCCATGGACATTTGATTTTGTAGTTCCATTGTGTTCATTATTTCTTGTCAGATTCACTTTTGGTGTGATCTACGCATTGATAGGCTTTTGTGAGGAAGCAGCAAAGACTACTTTTGCAGGTGCTGAACTATAGGCAGTGGTTGTAGACTTATCAGCCGGTTGACCAAAGCTGTTGGAGAGCACACTCAGTCCTGCCTCACCATGCTTCGGGTCAAGTGGAAAACTAAAATTGTGCAGGTTTTCACTGATAAGGAATGGGGAAGAATGATGGCTTACGTGGCTATGTTTCTAGGAGCTCAAGATTCAAACTCATCCAAGTCTTTGTGATACATAGGGCATACTTCCCTTTTGCAAAATAATGAGTTTTTCCCTGGGGTGGGTGCCGGCTGCCCTTGTTGCCACTGCTGTGATGCCAGTTTGCACCATATGTTATGGTTCTACCCATGCCTATTCCAATGATGGTCAGCAGTCACATTGCAGCCCGCAGAGCTTGCACTCCCCTCCATCCTTCACAGTTGGGAGGTCTGTGCCCTGAGCTCCTACCTGTGTTCAAAGAAAATGATAGCTTGCCTTTTTCGACCTGGCCCTGCTCCTAGCCAAACACCCTATCACACGCTGATGGAAGCCTTACTTTCCCCCTGCAGTAACAGCTTTGAAACAATCACTGTTGGTTTGGACTAAGGCAGAGAGTGATATCTTGAGAGCAGAGGAATCCAGAGGCCTCCAAAAGCATCCTATTTCTTTTGAATGGGATGATCTACTACTTCACTTTCAGTTGTCGACTCACGGTGACACCTCCTCTTAGAAGTACCCCCCTACGATGATGCATGTTCACCATCTCCTGAACCACCACAAGTCTATGTCCATTCTTGCACTTAGACTACTCCTCAACAACCCTCTTTCTCTGCGGCTGACAAGCCTCCTCTAATTAGCTCCGGCTTACCAGCCCCCCCAACAGTATGCGCTATGTCCTCTGTGTACCCATTGACTAGCATTCCCCAATTGTAATGGCTGCTGTAAAGATGCCTTACTTTGTCTGTCTTGTTAAATACACCTGCTCAGTTTTATCTCCCTTTGTTATTGTTCCATGATTACTTATTTTGTTATTCCACTGACTTTGCTTTTACGGGCTATGGTACCAATCATTCAATGTTAACGCCCAATGACTTGAATGTTTTTGCTTTTCTAATGCCTGCAGTCCAGACAACCTCAGCGGCTACCATTTTGCTTTGCTATTGTATTTATAAGGAAGATCAGTAAAGAAATGTAAAAATAATTGCTGTGTAGATGAGAAACAAATTAATGGAACATGGCTTGAAGTTCAAGAATACAGCCTGTATTGTGATAACATTGGAAATGTTAATTTTCTATATTTTAGTTACTGTAAAAAGTAAGTGAAGATATTCTTCCAGTAAGCTGCATTGCCCATAACTTGTATATTTGTGTTAGGCTGACCATGAACGACATTCCTGTTGATGTTGACATATTTATTTTTAAAGTATACAATCACTTCTCTTCAGCAAAAATAATACTTGTTTATTTCTTTTGTAGACTTGAAATTGGCACTTTTGTTTTGGCGTGTACCAGCTATTGATAGACTATTGCAATCCTTACAGCAAACACACCTAATTTTCTGAGCATAGGACAAGAAAAAAACTTTAGCACTTTAATTTGGTTTTGTAGGAATTGAAACTAGGGAGGACAGTGTGTAACAGAGAAAGGTGTATATGTTCTTTTCTCACAATATATTGATTGATTTGTAATGACTCTATCCTGCAGCTAGAGTATGGGGAGATGCTGAGTGCCCCTGTGGCTCCAGCCAGCCATCCTCAGAATACAGCAGAACAATCACATTGAAATGCAGTTATATACTATATATGTATATATATATATATATATATATATATATATATATATATATATATATATATATATATTTATATATATATATATATATATATATATATATATATATATATATATATATATATATATATATATATTGTATATAAGCTGCCTGAATGCAAGCTCTGCCTTGGTGCAAGCAGAACATAAAAGATGAAGTACCTTTGAGCTTTTAAGTAGGCACATGACAGAGCTACACTATTACCCATTCTCTTTTCATTTGCCAGTAGACGTTGATTTGCATTTTTAGACAAAACAATAAATTGATTGATATACATATGGAAAGTAGATCATACAAAGGAGAAGACTATTCAAATAAGAAAGTTCTCTTTACTGTAATGTAATGAACACTGCCAATGATTCACTGTATGAAGTATATCAATTAAAAGAAGCAGGCTTAATTGCACTATGTGGTGCCTTTAAATACCTCCCCAAAGGGTATACATAAAACCATTGACCCTTAAACGAAAGCCACAGAATTCTTATTTATGTAGTGCTATGCAGAAGATATATTAATGACCGTAAACTACACATTAAAGATGACTTCCCTAAGCGTGCCTGCTGTATTCCTTAGAACCATTGCCCTTTCTGTAGTAGCGTTTGTAGGGCCTCATAAAAATCATGGATCACTCAGTTTTAAAGGTATTAAAGCTAGCAAACATTTAGAGTTATTAGTCTGCCTTGAACCTCACCTCATTTGTCAACCACCAGACCTGAGACCAACATTTAACACTGAGCTGTCCCACCTTATCACAACATCCTCCACTAGCTTTGAAATCAACCTCTATGTGAGTTCTACTTCTCTGGTGGCATAGCTACAAAGATCATGGCCTGCTGGTGAGCTGAACATCACACAGTTCATCCCAGACACAGTAAAGAAAATAAACTGCACCTTTTCCACAGTCATGTGTAACGTCACCTGTCACTGCAACTGACCCTACTGCGCAACCTACACTACCAGACCCTTTGAGGACAACACAATACAATGAAGAAGCTAAGCAGATTCTTTAAGAACACCCCTCTTGATGGCTTCCATATAAATTTGACAGCCTATGCCAGATTTATCTGACCAGAGCTCTTATGTCAAATACCTCCTATGGGACTTCTATAATACCTTTCAAATGACAGCTGACCTCTATGTTTTATTTGAACTTTGTTCCATGAAATCCAGCCGAGACCTTTACTATGGTGCAGCTTTCATTGAATGGATCATCCCAATAGAAGAAAGAAAATGACCCTGGCAATCATGCCACCCACCGCTCCCAAGTGGTCTAGGTTCCATGCCCTTTATGTAGAAAACCTAGTGGCCTTATTCTGAAGTCATATCCTACAAATAAAGTATTATCTCACTCATCTATTGTGAAAACAACATCTCTAAAGTACTTCCATCATAAATGCTTCTTTTCTGCAAGACATCTCTGAGATGCCCTCAAGACCAGAGAGAATCAAACCTGGACCTTGAAAACTACTGCACAACCACACACCATCTATTTCTGGGAAAGATCTTCAAGTAAGTCAAAACCAACGCCCCCTGCAATATTAACAGTCAAACTTCAAGCTACGCATTAACGCAAAGATAGCCACCATCCCGTTATTAATGACTCTAATTTACAGATAATTTTGACAGATGCTTTCTCAACCTGCTGCACTGCTACAGTCTTTAATAGCATCAGATATCAAGCCCTGCTTGATGCCCTAGCTCCCTAATGAGCTTTCATAGCACCATTAGGGAAAAAAATAAAATTAATTAAAAATTAAAAATAGTTTGAATCATACCTTAATGCCATAGATCATTTAAAGCAAATGAGCTCCTGTAGTTCCAAACTCATCCCTTATAACTTGAAGTGTTCACCAATGCTTTGTCATCTTGCAAGTAGTCTTCAGCCTTTACATGGAGCCCCTGGGAGTTCTACTGTGCAACAAAGATATCCCCCTTCACCAGCATGCAGATGGCACACAACTCAACTTGAGATGTTTGCACCTGCTACAACATTATATGACTGAAGTTCTGCATCACCATGATCCAAGCCTGAATATCCAGGGCCTATCTCAAGCTGAAACGTACCATGAGGGTGACCATGCTTATTGTCATGGCCAGGAATTACTCAATTAAACTATTTTGGAGAGCTTCACACTCTGACCCATCAACTACACCAAATCCCTGAGTTTCTACATCACAGCCAGCCCCCAGCTCCTAGACAGAAATTGCGCACAAGACCAAGAATTCCTCTCATCAGCTGTCCCTCCTGCCCACAATTAAGCTAGTCATCTAAAAAACAACTTTAGAATGGACATCCAGGGATAATAGGCTACAGCATTGCCTCTTTGTATTTATTTTTATATGGAAAGAATCAAAGCAGTCTAACCAATACAAATTTAGATTAAGCAGTAATACATACAAAAGTTCATTAAAGAAAAACAAATCAAATAAAGCCAAAAAGAAAAGACAGAGGAAGGAGGAAAAAGGGGAAGATAATCACTACTTTCATAACTTCACATATATATAATAAATTGCTTATCACCCTTCCATTACCAAAGGGTACTCTATAAAATAGTACAAAAAATTAATTAAGTAAAATTATACAATAATAAGCAATCAGGGAATGATTAAGTAAAGAGCAGAGCCCAAAACTGGCTTATGATTCTAGCACCTTTTTCCCCCTAAGCCAAAGGATTGCTACCTCTAGCTCATATATCTGGCCAAATAATGCCTACCTGTGGTGTACTGTGGGGGCAACAGCAATAGCAGTAATCTTAGAGATACATCCATCTGCTATCCGTTTATGACACAACATGTTATCCCTAACATTAAATTGCAGATCACATTGTAAATGCTGAGGAAAAGAGTGGGCAATGCCATCCTAGAATTGTGAAAGATTTGGACAGCTGGCAAACATATGAACAATATCTGCAGTAGGGAGACTACATCAAGGTCAGCTATTCCTATTCACATTACAACTTCGATCTCCTTCCCATTTGCATATTTTTTCCAGTGTGTAGTACAACATACATAGGACCTCATTACAAGTTTGGCGGGCGGCCTCTGCTGCCCGCCAAACTCGTCCCGCCATCAGGCCGCCTGTGCGGCCTGAACACCGCGGCCCTATTAAGAGTTCACCGCAGGGCCTTAACATTGACGCCGGCTCGTAATTGAGCCAGCGCCAATGTGATGGTTTGGTGGGTGCAGCAGCAATTCGGGCAGTGTAAAGCGCGACGGTGCGGTCCACGGGGGGCCCCTGCAATGCCCATGCCAAGTGCATGGGCAGTGCAGGGGCACCATGGGGCCCCCGGCACCCCTTGTGGCCAGCCTTTGAAGGGCGGGGCTACCGCCAGGCAATGGCTGGTGGAAAGGGGAATTTGTAATCCCCAGGGCAGCGCTGCAAGCAGCGCTGCCCTGGCGGATTACAGCCGCTGAGACCGCCTGGCGGTCGACTGGCAGCAACCTGGCAGTGCCGGCTGTACGTCCATGGCGCTTTCGCCATGGTCATAATGTCGTGGTTGGACTGTCACTTTGGCGGTGGTCTGACAGCATCCATGACCCTGGTGGTCTGGTGACCGCCAGAGTCATAATGAGGGCCTTAGGGTTTTAAATTGGTGCGTTTTAAGTTGACCAAGGTGACAGAGGAATAGATAAATTCAAAAGCATCCTTTAGATCAGACTCCTGTACCCCGACCCTATATATATATATATATATATATATATATATATATATATATATACAGTATATATAGTGAGCAAATCTAGAGTGTTGCTGGTGTTGCAGGGTGCTCCTTACTAGAGCTGCTCTCCACCTAAACTTGGGAACTACCCAGAGTTCTCTATTCTTTTTTGCATATATATATATATATATATTTCTTCAACAAAGTTTACCATCACACTCCAGGAAGTTCTTATATCAGCTTTTTTTTGTTGTATTCATAGAACAGTGCTTCCACCACCCAATGTGTTTCGACCTCAAACCTTAAAAAAAAAAAAATTACGTTTTCTCACAAACTTAGAAATATCAATCCGCAATTCTGTATAATCAAAATGTTTTTCAGGACAAAAGGACAGACCTTTGTTTAATAATTTCTTTTCCTCTATTGTCAAGTCATAATTTGATAGATTCACTATCAGATTGTCATCTTCTGTTGTTGTTAAAGCTAGTTCTTCTGACTCTCCCGTAACTGATACCTTTTTCTTCCCATTTCTTCGTCTCCACTTCCTGTATCTTGTTTTTGGGTGTTTTTTTTTTCTTCGGTCTCTGTATCTCCGGGTCCGTTGATCGATGTATAATAGTTGTAACTCTTGTAAAAAGATTGAGACCCAAAAGATTTCAATAAAATATTATATAAGGGATGTATTATGAAAAGTTATAAATAAATGGGTAAAAAGGAAAGTTATGGATAGCAGGATAATGTTCAAAAACTACATGTCCCATAATACAACATTTTAGGTAATCAACAAGGAACTATATAAGTGTGGTGGATGGAGACAATGGTCACCTGTGATCAAGACCTGTTTGAGGTCGAAATGCGTTGGGTGGTGGAAGCACTGTTCTATGAATACAACAATAAAAAGCTGATATAAGAACTTCCTGGAGTGCGATGGTAAACTTTGTTGAAGAATTTTATGGGAGTTTTGGTCGCTAACTCCTCCATCGGCACCGGCTTAAGAGCGCGCAATTTGGTATGCGGCCAATTGATGATTAATATATATATATATATATATATATGAGGACCCGCGAGTCATCATTAATAGTTTTCTGGGAAACATTGCAGTTAGGATAGTCTTGTACCTGTAAGTGCTTCAAAGAGGTATTATAAAGCAAGTCATATGCCGTTTTAAAGGCAGAAAAACAGTGAAACCCTTGACAATCAAATAACCGACCAGCTGTTCTAAGAACTCTAAGAGACTATGGTGTGGTAGCTGTATCTTGAAATGTAGTAGAGAGGGGTTCCCCCAGAGAGGTTGTTGTGAGGTTATTTTAGCATTTACACAGGCACATTATTTAGTCCTGGGCCTGAGGCCTGTGCCCTCTCACCTAGTTACATTTTACTTGTATTCCTTTTATTATTTTAGCAAAGCTTCATTTTAGTGGACATGCTTTTCATTCTTCTATCAGTTGCCTTTCCATGCAGAATTTGTTATTAATTTCTTTGCACAACATTTTCATCCTGTGCTCAACCCAAGGCTGTACACGATATTTACCAGGTATTGCTGGTGTTTAGGGTACATTGTGTACCTTAAACAGGAAAATATGTGTTGTCACATCAGGGCAGTTCTTAGAATAACAGATATGTTATTATAAAACATCACACTGCCCACACCATCTTAGATGAGACATTCCAGTCAGCTTGTCATCTCATGCTGCACGTTGTTGCCAATTCTGCTGAAACACTTTGGTTACTCTTCGCCTACTTGGGAGGACCTCCAGCAGACTAACAGACCTCTTCTTCACTTCTGAACGTAGGTATAGGGGTTGGGCTTCCCTCCCAGTACCAAACTGGCGATTTAGGGCTATCACTGCTTTTTGCTCTCATGTAGAAATGTAGTAGTGAAGGTAGGGATGTTAGACATGCTATTGTTACAATATGGTGGAACTCTTCTTGTGTTTCATTTTCTGGTCTCTGCTGTGATAATGCTGTGTTTCATTATCCTCATGATCGCAATTAGTGCCTTTTTACGTAGAACACAGTTGCTTCAATGAAATATATATTGAACCAAGATTCTACTTCTGTTTTGTCTATGCCTACATGAGACTTGTATAACTGAGGGAAAAGGGTCAATCTGTTCCACCACAACTTCCCTGAGGAGTCTTAGGGCCAGATGTATCAAGCTCCCAGTTTGCATTTCTAAAAAAACAAATTTTAAGAAATCGCTATTTGAGAAATGCAAAATGGAATGTATGAAAATTGCGATTCTGTAATAGCCATTTTTTAAAAATTGCAATCGCTATTAGCGAATCACAATTACGGAATGGGACTCAATTCATCCCTATGGGCCTGTAGGCCCATAGGTGCGAATGGTTTTTCATTTCCAAATTTGTGAATTCCTGTTAGGAATTTGCAAATTATGTAATGCAAATCGCAGGGTGCTCGGGGCCTAAGGGCCCCTTTGATGTACCCCCCAAAAATATTTGTGGACATGTAAAGCGCACACATGCCCTAGGGGCATGTGTGCGCTACATGTAATTTTTAAAAATGCATTTTTAGAAATTGAACATGCTTACCACCAAACTTCAATTTGTGGTAATTACATTTCCTAAATGCCAAATTGGCATTTAGGAAATGCATGATACATGTGCACTGGTAATCGCAAATAGGTATTTCTTATTTGCGATTTCCTATTTAGGGAATCGCAATTTGCGATTCCTTAAATGGAGTCACAATTTCAGGGAATCGCTATTTTAGTGATTCCTTGAAATTGCACTGTGAATGACTTTCATACATTCTGAAAGGCATTTTTGCATTCACAAACGGTGGACTTTTGCTATTCGCACCGTTTGCGAATGCAAAAAGCTTTGCTACATCTGGCCCTTAGTGTTATGCAATAGGCTGCCACAAATCACTCTTACTTTGGTATTGGGGAGTTGCTGCTAGCTAGCCGGAAGGGTTAGGCCGACAGCTGTCACACCATACTTGGTTGTGCTGCCACCCAAAATCCAGCAGTCTCGTTACTACAACAGGAGTCTACAACAAGGTATATAATAATGCAATGATGGGAAGCTAAATACAGAACAGATTTGAGCCCAGATTCTAGGACTGTCAGTAACCAGCCTAAAGAGTACCCTCTTAAAGTAATTAGGATCAGTTTGTCTGTACAGTAAAAAACTTCCCCATCACAATCTGATAAGCAAAGTTGTTAAAGATACATCATTACCTAAAATGCTGTACTAGCCAGCATGCTGGACACCCACTCATTTCATGCTCAGGGGAGTGCTCTTCAAGCTGGCTGCAATAACACTCATAAAAGGCCTGTGAAGTTTGACAGCATAAGTCCATCTGTCAGAGATCCCTGCTTGCTTCCTTTGCCCCCACATCACTTTCAAGCCATGTCTGCATCACCTACAACAGTGTCACGACTGCACATCTGGCATTCAAGATCAAGAAGTGGGTAGGATTTGTCCCCTTGTAATAGTAATGGTGTCAGTGGGTTGGTGGGAGCTGTGACTACTGTGATTTTCTGGACTGTTTACTGTTTGCAGATATCAGGGAGTGTGATCCCCCAATCATATAACCTTTGAGTTAGGTTATTTAGAGAAATTCTCGGTGGCCCATCATTCCATATGGCTTAGAGTCCTCATCCTATGTGCAGCATTGGGGTCATGTCTCCTGTGTAATTGTGGTTTTATTGCTGTACAATGGTGGCTTTTAGCATATGGACCTCCTGTCATGTAGTGGTCGTTTTAGTGTCAGTGATGTACATGGATACCAGTGACATACTCAATGTTGCAGATTGTGGTTTAATCCATCTCGTACGTGTATGAGGTGTGTGGGAAAAAGGCACACAGTACGTTTATATATTTATTTCAATGAAAAGTAAAGTAAGTGTCTCTTTATCGTTAGTTATGTGTTGCATTAAGTGCAGAGAGAGTTCTTTTGAAGGCGGTGTCTCTCCTTAGAGAATAGTGCTTGCCACATGCTGAAAATAGTGCACCTTATGCAGCGGTGGAATGATAGATCATACAGTCAATAGCTTGAAGATGAGTGACAAATACTCCTGTGAAGTACCCACTAGGGATATGTTAAAAAGCAACTAAAAACTAATTGGCAACAGCTAAGCCTATCTGTAGCCCGACCTGCATTTATAGTCATAGACACACATATTCATGTAGCAGTGTACGCATGGATAAGTAGCCAGATGCTATATAAAGAAAGAAGAAGATATATGTTAACATTTTCGTTTAATTCTTAATGACGGCAATATCATCTCAAAGCTTTCCATGTATAAAGTGACCTGTACAACTATATTCACATATGTTTTGTTGTGTGTTATCATTTAGCTCATAGTCTATCTCGACACCCTTTACATCAGTTAATAGATTAAGGGACTGATTTAGAACTTGGTGAATAGAGTACTCTGTCACAAATGTGACAGATATCCTGTCCGCCGTATTACGATTCCCATAGGATATAAAGCGATTGTAATATGTCAGGCGGGATATCCGTCGCATTTGTGATGGAGTATTTCCCTCCACCAAGATCTAAATCAGGCCCAATGTCAGTAACAAATGACACTCCTCCATAAAATCCATTTGTTTCAAGCTAAAACATAAAATAGGTCTTGTAAAAAATTCTGAATGCCACACTCCCTCCAATTAAAATGATTTTTTTAGATACAAATGTATCCACCTGATCAGATGACTTAACTTCATCCAGAGCTAAGATCATACACTTATCAGATTTAAATTATGAATAAATAAATTAATCCATAAATAAATAAATACAATTTAGGAAACATCAGAAGCAAGAGAATCTCAGCCTACGAGACAATCCTGTCCTTCCAAGACAATGGAAGGGTATAGACAACTTGTCAGGGGCACTCACAAGGGAACATGGTGTCATAGAAACGCCTCATTACAAAAGCTAGAGGGCTTGTCACAGAAAACTTGAGTGGGCACCGGTGCACAAAAAAGACCGAACAGGTTGTCTAATCTGATAATCATAAAAAGTTATTGCAATGGTTGGGGGCCTGCGCGATCTGACGTGGTAGAAAAGTAGATCAAGTCAATAATGGACAGCCTCGGTATGTCACAGTTGAGCCTCTCAGAGTATGATGTGAGCCAGAAACGTTCAGCTTGACAGGAGGCACATCTGCTGTGTTACTGAACCGGAAATGCTGCATGCATGAGAGTAGGGAACAATGGTGAACGATTTGATACCTTTGAAGTTATCAAGGGGTATGTCAAGGTGTGTGTCTCACACGTTGCAGTAGTGATAGCAAAGACCATAAATGTCCTCCAGGGTTCATCACATATCTTTCTACATCATGACACTGAGAAGAACATTGTTTACAAGTCCAAATCGCTATAGAAAATCTACTAAAAAACTTCCCTGGATCACGGTGTTTTAGAAAGAGCAGAACAGAGAGATAACTCTAGCAGTCTTTTATATTAATTGGACATTTTTAAATGTTGCTCACTGTATTGAGAATAATGTTAGGGCAAATCGGTATGGCCAAATCGGTATGGTGCTTACATCTGGGAACATCTTTCTCTGCTGTGACGGAGAATTTGTTCATTAAAAGATTTCTGGGAATTACACATGGTTCTTGCAATATGGCCGTGCACTCGAAGTTGGATATTCACTTCTTGAACGAATTTAGAACCGAAGTTACTTCTTTAACCGGTAAAGATTTGGACTAGGAAGCAGCCATTCCTGACATTTGCTCTCATTGCGGAACTCTATTAAACCCAGGGAATATGCACACATTAATATATATATATATATATATATATATAGCTATAGGATATGTTGCATTTATGATGTCAACAGATTTGCATGTTTTATTTAAAGGAGCACAATGGTAAGGAATTGTTATGTTACCCTTATACTCTTATATATCACTGATTGTGAATCTATATTATTATTATTGGACGGCTAACATTCTGGCATTACTCTTTGGGTGAATGCCAGCCTTCCAAAACAACCAAACAGTCTGATCATTAATCCTTTACCACTTTGTAAGGGTCGAGATTATTAGTTGCATAATGTGAGTGCAAGAAAGTTTGGTCCTAGAAAAAAGTGTCAGTGCCAAACACCAGCACAAATTAGACCTGGACCCCGCTAATAAGTACCTTGGTGCACCCCAGTCATCCTCCCACTACCCCAAACCCTCACCTCCCCCCGGCAACTATCGGAACTAATGTTTGGCCCTGTAAAGACAAATAGCCTGCCATTGTGGAACGGGCAGATAACTGCCACCTTGTCTCACTATGCATAGTATGTTTTTTCCAGCTAAAATGGTAACCCAATGGTAATTAGTCAAGTCTGCATATGTGCTTTTGGCCTCGTCTCAATCCTGCTTCTGTGCATTGGGACATGCTATGGGCTGTTCTGAACATTGTGCTGGACGTTTTTTTTTAGCAATTGTGGGCCGGTTTTATGGCCCGGGCACGGGCCCGGTGGGCTGGTTTTTACTGCTGATTTAACTGAAATTACCACTTTTTACGTATCTATTTCTCTAACCGGACCAGATTTAAGTTGGTATTTTTTCCCCGACCCTGTGCTTATAGCAACAAATACTCTTTTACGTTTGTGTGATGAATACAGTAGTAAATTCCTTGTGGTAAAAAGCCACCAGGCTTTAAAAAGGAATTGGTCTCTATCAGTCCAGTCTTGCTAAATACTCGAAAGTGCCCCTACGAGTATGCCACACGAGTTGAGTATAGTTTGCATGCTTCAAAAAGTCAAAAATGGCTACCTAGTTTCCAACATCTAGAAACTGAGGCAGGGACTCCTTTCCTTTGGTTAAACACTGCCACTCGTTGTGGTGTAAACAATCTGTTAGCATGCATCTTTTCAAGTCGTTTGCCCAGAACAGAATGCAAATACCGTGATACTTAAGACGCAGAATAGAAAGGAGGGCACTAGCAATCCATGGGGCCCAGTTATGCAATTCACTGGTCTAGAATTTATGGATAAACCAGATTTATTTTGGGTTTCTGCAATATATTGAAGAAATTCTTGAATTCCTGAGTGCTGAGCCGCCTACCTGTCAGAACACTACAGTATCTCTGCAGGTGCTGAGCTGCGTATACAAACATGATGAGTCTTCTTGAGTCCTAGTGTGCTGCAGCCAGGCCCCTCTCAATCCCAACCTGACTGAAACTGGAAGGAAAGTATGACCTCCTCTCAGGAACACTAATTTAAGGAACCCAGGAGTAGCTGCTACTAGTCCTGGTTTGATTTTTGGTTCCTTTAGCACTTCCCTTGTGCACTGGGACTCAGGAAAGAAGGAAGGAGCAGGAACAGAATGAAAATAGGGCTGGGAGAGTATTGTCATCTTTCCAAAGTGCCCACTCTTTCCCTTTATCTGGTCCCTCAACAGCTAATAGGAATCTATTGACTTGCTGAGGGTTAGGCAAGGGGTCAGCCCTGTGGCACCATCTGAGATGACAACATTGCTTGGGGTCACTTTTTAGTGAAAGACTCCTCTGTCTTGAAAATAATGTAAGGGGTGGGACCAAGTAACTGACATGCATCACTCCAAGCATTGCTGCCTACAACTCCTCTCACCTGCATGCTTTAGATGTGGGGGACTGGGCAAAGGTACTTCCAAATCTATTTCAGTCCTTAGGAGAAGGAGGGGAAGGGGGTAGTGGTTATAATGGTCATTATGGCAGTAGGATGAGCTGATTTACAATTTTCTTTCTGGATTAGAAGAAAGTAAAAAGGGACCCTAGCAGATCTTGAATGCTTAATGGTTCATATATTTTTCATTTGTGGCTGAAACGTCTCCTTTAACAATGATGTATGCATCAGAATGTTCTCTATTGTAAAGGCTATCTACCAATCAGGGATCTCCTCCTGCCCAGCCCTATGCATTATGACATCACTGAGGCCAGCCTACAGCCATCTGCTACCCCCAGACAGCCTGGAAAACAGCAGCTAGGGTTGACAAGCTTTCCTAATGCTCCGAGGTTTGGAAAACGACTGAAAAAAAGTCCAGGAACAGCAGACATTAACTTCATCTCGAATCAGGGAAATAACCTACGACCAGAGACCCTGTCACACCACAAGAATGAAAAGATGCAGTAAGAACAACCATTGCTGTTACATTTATTCATGTTTAATATCACCCAGGGAGCTGTTTGTTTGGATGTTTTGAAGATGAGGAAGTGCCGCAAATCCAAGTGACAAACATACGATGGGCCACAACATAATTCTAATATTGGCCCTTTAAGAAGATTTACATTTTTGTTTCTTTTACGTATATATGTCGTGGTGTGGCCTCTTAAAAAGACAATCCCTGAGATCCTCTCTTGTTAGAGACGGTGGCCAGAACTTCTAACCTCTTTAAGTGTGCACCTAATTGATGTCTTTAAGGCTTCTAATTCCTGAGACCTCTTATCCAGTGCAGTGTCTGGGCAGAGAAGTGTTCCCTCGTCAGTACGATTTAAATAATACTTGCAGCGATATTGCAAATAGCTGTACATGTGGTGTCCTCAGGTGTGTTTCTACGTATTTGCGTATATGGCCTCCTGCAAAATATGGGGTATGGGCACTTTAATCAGGTTTACCACACAGAATGGTGTTTATCACTCTGTGATAACCTGTGAATTATTCACCAATACTCATCATAATAATAATCACTAACCATATTTGCTTGTGCCTGAAACTGATGAGTAAATGTACAGGAATTAGGTATGGATAAGCATTTTATTTTTGTTTTCCAAAACATCTGGACCATTTGATAAAAACATGAAAGAGCAAGAAAGAGTATGTAACATTTGAAACGTGCCCATTGAAATGGGAAAATGACCGATTAAGGGGCATATTTGGTTCGATATAATGGTTCTCTTTTGGGTTGGCTTGTTCTTAAAGGAGTGGTTGAGGTTCACATCTTGCGGTTCTGAAGTTCCAGCAGTGTTTTTGTGCTTCTAAACTTTATTGGAGAGATCTTTTGCTTACATTTACCATCTGATGGAACTAAAGAATATTTTGTGACTTCAATTATTTCTCACTGATGGTGACTATTTACAGACTGTGGGGGTTGTTATGACCCTGGCGGTCGGAGCTAATGTGGCAGTAGTACCGCCAACAGGCTGGCGGTACTTACCGCCACATTATGAGATTGGTGGGTTGGCTCAAGCCAACCTGCCAATGTACCACTCCGACCTCGATGGTACTACCAGCCGCCGGGCTGGAGATGGGAATCTCCAGCCCGG
Organism: Pleurodeles waltl; assembly: GCF_031143425.1. Classification (NCBI taxonomy): domain Eukaryota; kingdom Metazoa; phylum Chordata; class Amphibia; order Caudata; family Salamandridae; genus Pleurodeles; species Pleurodeles waltl. The sequence continues at coordinate 53,331,277 of NC_090441.1, read as the reverse complement.
CGGCCGCCAGTGTGCCGCCAGCGTGCCGCCAGCGGTATTATGTCCCTGCCTACTGCCATGGTTTTCGTGGCGTTCATAAGGCCACGTAAACCATGGCGGTAGGCCCTATCAGTGACAGACTTCCTTCCCTGTCACTGATAGGAGGCCCCCTCCCCACAAACCTCCCCAGACACTCGACCCCCCCTACATCCACACCCCAAAACACATACATACACACGCAAACACACACTCCTCCACACATACATCCACGCATGCATACATTCATTCACGCACACCTCCGCACACACATCATAACATACACGCTGACACGCATACACATTTACATACATACACGCACTCACACACATTCATACACACACTCACACACATTCATACACGCACACAAACAACACTACACACACACTCGCATGCATACACACACTCACACATACATACACACACACCCCCACACACACAACACCCTCCATCCCCTGTCAGAAACCCGACTTACCTGGATCCAGGAGGTCTTCCGGAAGGGGACTGGACGGGGCGCTGCTACCGCCAGCAGGGGCAGCCAGCAGAACACCGCCAGGCCGTATTATTTGTCATAATACGGCTGGCGGTGGTCTACTGGCGTGGCGCTGCTGGTGGTAGCAGCGCCACCTTACCACCATCCACCAGTGTGGCCACAGCCAGATTTCCGCCCTTCTTGTGGCAGAAATCTGGCTGTGGTCATATTATCGAGGACGGATGGTAGCTGGGCCGACGGTCTTTTGGAGGCCGTTGCCGCGGTGGCAGGCGGTTTTTACCGCCAATGTTGAAATGAGGGCCTATGTTCGCAATCCACAAAAAGGCAAAATGTGTGGTTCTGGACAGCCTACCTGAACTCATGTCAACAACACCAACAATATACACAAACACAGGTTTTAGGACAGCCCCCTCCAGTCATTGGTTAGTTTGGTTACCCAACTTTCAGCCACTGTTTGATGAACGCATCATTCACATTTTGGACCCAATGAGAGCAGTACCTCACACTTAGCAATTGTCTATTAGATACTATAGTCTGGATGCCTAAGGTGTGGTTTCCACTGCAGTATATGTACAGTGAGGCAAGGCATCGATGCACTAAAATGAAGGTGAATTTGTGCATAGAAAAGTCTTTTCACACTAATATTGATGCTGCACCAATGGTGATTTTCCACCTATATGTGATTGTGCACTACACATGTTTTGCCTTAAATATGACTTCTACCTTTACGAGTGTTTTCATACTCATAATGATGTTGCACCATTATGACTTAGCACCTAACTATGTGTTCCTCTGAAGTCTACATGTGCTCCTGAAAGCATAGCCACACTCTCGCCAATGGTGCACTAAGGGTGTTTTTGAACCTAAATGTAATTTTTATCCTAAATGTGATGCCAAAGTCTTGCCTGTGCTGTATGGATTTTGTGTGTCATATTCCACACAAATGCGGTTTGGGATTCTACATTTCTTATACACTTATTCTGCTGCAACAAGGGTGATTTTGCATGCCAGTGTGCTAGCAATTAAATGTGATGCACATGTTGTACACTTAGGGACAGATGTAGGAAGCAAGTTGCATGGTGCAAACTGCGAAAATCGCAGTTTGCGCCATGCAAAATGCACATTGCAATGCTCATTCACATTTTGCGAGTTGGTACCGACTCGCAAAATGTGAATGCGACTCGCAAATAGGAAGGGGTGTCCCCTTCCTATCTGCGACTCGCACTGCAATGCTAAATTGCTTTGTGACCGCGGTCGCAAAGCAATTCGCAGTTACCACCAGTGTCACACTGGTGGTATCCCATTCGCAAAAGAGAAGGGGTCCCCATGGGACCCCTTCCCCTTTGTGAATGTTGCCAAAAATGTTTTTTCAGAGCAGGCAGTGGTGGTCCAATGGACCACTGCCTACTCTGAAAAAATGAAACCAAATGGTTTCGTTATTTTTTTTGTATTGCAACTCGTTTTCCTTTAAGGAAAAAGGACTGCAATATAAAAAAAAACTGCTTTATTTAAAAAGCAGTCACAGACATGGAGGTCTGCCGTCTTCAGCAGGCCACCATCCCTGTGAGTGCAGGGAATCGCTATGGGGTCGCAAAATGGGACCCACCTCATTAATATTAATGAGGTGGGTCTTTGCGACCCCATAGCGATTCGCAGACGGTGTCTGAGACACTGTTGTGCATCCAGATTTGCGATTCAGAAATTGCGAGTCGCACCGACTCGCAATTTCCAAATCGCAAATTCAGAAAATGCTACATCTGGCCCTTAATGTAGTATCTTACTAGCTAATTTTCTCTCTCATGAATGAATTTGCACCTACGTGTGATACCACACTTGTGGTGACTTTACACTGAGTGATCTTGTGCCTACATGTGTCTGTGCATCCAATGTGACTTTTAAGCGTAAAAATATTTTGAACCTAAAAATGCCTAAACACTGCTGTTGATGTTGCATCAAGGTTGGTTTTGCACCTAAATCTGTTTGTGTTCCTAAATGTGATCTGTGCTCCTAAAAGTGTTTCCACAGTTGTGTTAACGGTGCACCAAAGATGATTTTATACTAACACTAAATGTAATATTTCACCTAAAGGTGATGTGTACCTACATGTCACTTTGCAAGGTAAACATGTATTTTTCTCTAAATGTGGTTTGTGTTACAAAATATGTTTCCATACTTTAGCTGATGTTGCATCACAGTTGTTTGTTTTTAACTAAATGTGAGTCTGTATGTAAATGTAATTTTGAGCCTAATTTCGATTTTGCTCCTAAATGTGATGCCACAGTCCTGCTTAGATGTGCCAAGAGTAACTAAAAGGGATTCTTATACATATAATTTGTGCTTCCACACAGGTTCCACAGGACCATATTATTCTCTAAGTGTACTGAGTGGCACTCGACAGCAACATGTTGAGGCTGTCTGATCCACTGAGGCTACATTTTTATGTGATATTACTATGGCCACCGGACCAAAGAGAGAGCTTCCTATCACATCTTTGATGCATATAACAACAACTCAGAGAACCTTTTCCCTCCTGCCCTGTTCAAAATTAGCCTCAAACACCAAAAACACCAAGTCTTGAAATCTTTTTATCAATAACATTTATCATATCACAGACTGGGCTTCAAAAATGACCTCTTTGTTAATTAAGCACATACCTTCTTGGACCAACGCATTATTCTTTTACCTCTTAGTCAAAAACAATAAAAAAGCTCCCCTATTATGGCCACTATATGTAAAACAAATAGAGCTTCATATCATATGAGACTCCAGGATGCATATAACAACAGCTCAGAGAACCTGAGAACCTGGTTTATTCAAGGCTGTTATGAAATACCACAAACAGCAAGCCACAGTCTCCAGAGCTAGACGTCCAAAACACAATCAAAGATCAATCTGTCCAAGAAACATTGAACAATCTCCTACTGTCCACCTAGGGACAAATCTCCTACACAGTACATCAAGATGCTTTCCTGAACTGTAGTTCTTTGGTCGCTAATGCAACGTCAATACCGCCTTCATCCAAGACTGCAACCTTTGCATTTTTGGACTGATAGAAACCTGGGTCTACTTACCCTCCATGCCACTGCCTTACCACATGGATAAATATCCGCGTCCCCAGTAGTGTGAAAATATTTTGTGGTTGCCTGTATCTACAAGAATTCCCCTGATTAGAAACTGAATAACACATTAAACTCCTTATTTTCCCATTGCCTCACTAAGGTGATTATAAATATGTCAGCTTTAGAGGAGGCTGCCCTATGAAAGGACTAGAATGGGGCAATTGGGTTCCCAGTGGAGTTATTCCGTAAACTTAATAAGTGGCCGTCCCTCCCCCCCTAATGTGCTGACTTTATGGAAGTATTTAGAAGAGGAGAAGTCCTGACCGATATGCACTCAGCAAAAATAATTCTTGTCCCTAAAGCCAATATACCCAGAGATAGGTGTGAATCCTATCGACCAATCTCCTTATTAAATGTGTATCTTAAAATCCTTGATAAACTTTTGACTACTAGGCTAAGAGGGGTGGTGACGACACTGGTGCTTTCAGATCAGAACAGGTTCACGCTGGGTCGCTCGACTGCGTTGAATCTGTGCAGGTTCATAACAGCCTGGTCGCGGTGCAATCCCCCTCCGTAGAAAGTACAATAGTTTTGCTGGATGCTAATAAAGGATAAGCTGGTATTTGGCAGTACATACCAGAGATGGTTCCGGATGCTTTATGATAGACCTTGTGCATGAGTGAAGGTTAATGGGTATACCTCCATAGAATTTCATTTATAAAGAGGCATGAGACAGAGTTGCCCTCTGTCACCGATGCTGTTTGTGCTGGTGATTGAGAGCCTTGCAGAATGGGTAAGGGTGGACGCACAGGTCTGCGGGTGGCCGGGTAGGTCCGGCTGGGAGGAAAGAATATCCCTATATGTGGATGATATTTTATTGCATTTGAACCGCGTTCCCCTGACATCTTTCATGTCTTTGGGGAGGTTTCAGGGTTTGCTATTAATTGGGATAAATCCTTGTTGTTTCCAATAGGCACCTGGGACTGCGAACAGGCATTGGCCCTACCACGTAGAGTGGAAACAGACAAATTTAAACATCTGGGGATATGGATTACCAAATGCTCGGACTCGCATTATGAAGCAAACCTGGCCCCCTTCTTGGAGTACCTGGGCCAGGATGTTAAGCACTGGCAGTCAGTGCTGATTTCATTACTTGGGAAAGTGGCAATATTTAAAATGCAGGCCCTTTTCCATTTCCTATACATCCTTCAGAATTCGCCATATAGACTCCCTGACGCCTTACACGGATTGGTGCGCTGGTGCGCTCCTTGTTTTGGGCAGGTGGACAACCCATAGAGGTCCTACTTGCCCTCCAGTGATCTAAATATGAAGAGGGAATAGCTCTGCCAAATATTTGGAAATATTATGAGACTGTGTATGTCTGTGTGGTTATCCCCTGGGCGTATGCCCCGTGGGAGGACCCAGCTTTCTGAGGAGATCGGCAGGTTGTGAGAAGTAGAAGATATTCACACTGGTTGTATGGTGGTAAACTGGACTTGACTATGTGTCCAGCTACTGAGCAGTGGTTTAAACTTGGAGGGGTCAACCAAGGAAATGGGTTGGGAAACTAGGCTGACCCAGAGGACACCACTTGGTTCCAGGCTTCAAAGGTTGGGACAAAATTGGAATTTCAGCCCTGGCAAAGGTCTGGAATGCTAATGGGGTGGTCCCTTTAGCTAATTTGCGTACAGAATACAGGATGCCTGATATGCAATGATTGAAATATGCCCAAGTGAGGGTTGCTCTTTGGCATAGTGCCCCCACCACCGATGATGAGACACAGGAGGAATCCCTATTGGAGATGAGATTGCTGGATGGGTCAATTACTGAAACATTTATTTCCCTAATGTATGGCACTTTGAAAAGAAGTACACAACCCTCCCGGTCCAGCCTGCTGGACAGATGGACGTGGGACTGTGGGGACCTGGACCTGGATGAGGACAACTGACAGGAGGCACTTATGTTCCTGGTGGAGGTGGCCATTCCAACGTCTCTCTGTCGGATTCAAAGACATTTTTTGCATAAAGTTTACACGTATGTTGCTTCACAGGCTGGGTACTAATTGTCTCAGGGGCTGCAGTCAGGAGGGTACTTTTTATCATACGCCTTGGAGTTGCGCTAGAATTGGGAACTTTTGGGAGACAGTGAGGGGAAAACTGGAAGCTGCAATGAGGATACTCCTGGAGCTTCAGCCTAGGTTGGCACTGCTGGGGATACGGGGACAGACGGATCACACACACTACCATAAGCATTTAGTCAACTTAGGGTGCATTAGGGGGAATGAGATATAGCCAAGAACTGGGGCTTGGGGACGGTTCCTCAACATCAAAACTGGCTGGAAGGCATGGATTACTGAGGCTGGATTGTGAACAGAAACAGGAGAACATTTGGGGCAGTTGAATCTCTAGGTCTTAGTGAAGGGGATGTCTCATTCGGTGGGAAACGCCTGCTTTTCTCTTGAGTGGAGTACACAATACATGCATCAAGGAATGCCCTGGGTCAGAAATATGACAAGTGCTGCATGTTTGATGATGATACTATGCCTTGATGTACTAGTCTTTGACTGGTGCTGCATGTTTGATGAAGATACTATGCGATGAAGTACTAGTCTTGAATGGTTTTATGAATAATGGATGCAGTGTACTATGGTGGTGGTGGGAGTTAGGGGGCTGGCTTACTGTAGAAGACTGGAAAAATGAGTTTATCGAGGCAGGGTTGTGTACAGAGATATGAGAAAATTTGCGGCGGTTGGATCTCTGGGTCTTATTGAAGGGGAGGTCTCATTAGGTGGGAACTGGCTGCTTTTCTCTTGAGTGGAGTACACAGTAGTGGCATCAGGGAATGCCCTGGGTCAGAAATATGACAGGTGCTACATGTTTGATGATGATACTATGGCGTGAAGTACCAGTCTTGAATGATTTTATGAACAATGGAGGCAGTGTACCGTGGTGGTGGTGGGGTGTGTGGCTTGTGTTATTTTATGGGTTTGTTGTTAAGTTTGCATTAAACCAATAAAAATATTTTTAATAAATCAAAAAAGATCTGCGGGTACATGTTAGGATGAACATATATAGTCCACCCTGTTAAACACAGGACACTGCATATCATCATAACCCTACTTGAAAGTCTTATCACATTGTGATGAGGGAGAAGGACTATCTTTAGATCGATTAAGGCTAATTCTTCCTTCATGGCCGGACCGTGAAACAATATCAGCCCGACAAAATGTTCAATGCATCCCCACACAGAAGGCTGAGGCAGTCCAGACCGATTCTCTTCATTGAGAGTCTCCTGAAAGAAAACTAAATAAATGGTGCATTTTTAGCACAACGTTAAAGTGCATAGGTTAAAAAGTAACAGGATTTTCATGACTTTTCTGAAGAAAATTGATAAAGCAATACTTCCGTCTACCAGCGTACTCAGGAGCAACATGTTTCCAAAGTAAAAAAAAAATATTTATGTGCCTACAGAGAACTCATGTAGCAGACAGAAACAAAACTGGATGTACAGCATACAAATATTTGTGCCACATGAGATAAAATAGTTGATACAGTGTGCCAGGATATAATTTCCACCATAGTTCCCAGAGCAGTAAGTGCTGGTCAAAACATTTGTGCTAATGATATGATGCTGAGTAAAAGAGCTCAGCAGGGGCCCCACTCAAGTATGCCAGAGTGCTGCACGTAATGGCAGTTTAGCAGGCATGAGCAGTGATGCTCACAAAGGTCATTGCTGCTCATTGAGGTAAAAGCCATTTCACTGTGGCAGGGAGCTGCCCAGTGTGCCATTCTGGTGATTAGAGTGTTAAAGGACTGAAGAAGACTACTTACCGTACAGGGGCAAGACTTAGAAATATCGATTAGAATACAGTTGCTACCTTGAGACTGATGTCCACTTTATTCCAATGTGAAGAGCACACATTACCCTGGCAGTTTGTAATTTGATCCACCTTATGTGCAACGTGTACCAAAGATGGGGCTTGCACACTACAGTATAGGAGTTGTGGGAGCTTTCCATCCATTATTGACTGGTTTGAGTGCCCCCACAGTATAGTGTTGCGTAGATATATGGAAGCCTGCACTCTTTTCATCCTCAACGGTAATAATGTTTTTTTGTTTTTGCTGCCAGAGGGCTGCATGCTCCATTCAAGCCTCATTCTAGTCACCATTTCACTTGTCAATGGTTTACCAGTGCTGGAGCTGGGATCTCCGTTAAATATCCGTTAACGAGGTAAGGCTTACTATGTCATCAGGGAGAAGTCTCCGCATTCTAGGCCGTATAGATCTGTGATGTTAGATGATATTAACCAGGAGCTGTACATCAATGAAATAATCACCACATTTTAATTATTGTTCCTCAGTCAATAAAGAGAATTGGTGTGAGTTTAAATGCTTTATTAATCAGTCTTTTTAGTAGCTCATCTTTATTGAAATCAGCATATGATGTCATCAATATAAATCAGTAGTCAATAAAGGAAGCAATCAATATATAATAATCAAAGCATAAAGCACGTTCAATAAACGAAAGAGTCCCTATTCTAAGATTAAGGATGGTTTGGGAACGAACGAGGCGAAGGTGTCAATCAGAACCCATAAAGAGCTCTAAATAGAGAGATTAAAGCATAAAGCCTCAAAACGAAATATCAGTTACCAATCAAAGCAGAACTTCTCACAAATAGAGGTTCAAGAAACTTAGTAGAATCCCAGAGCAGCATAGATTCGGGCAGGCAAAATGGAATATGAGGAATGAGTCTGACCTACTATAAGAACACATATTTTTATAGACAGTACAATCTAAGCCGTTACATCATGTTTCTTCTTTCTCCAGTGCGCCAGTCAGCTCTTAATGTCTTCATGGAAACAGGAACAGTTCTTCATCTTCTCTCCAGGAATACAATAGTGCACAGACAGCATGTTTAAGTCAATCATTTTTATCAACTGCTTTGTATAAATCCACAAGGGATCTCACCATTCATTTGCCTTAAAAAACTGCAGTTTCACGTTTATGCTTCTAAATTACCTCACTAAGGGCCAGATGTACCAAAGGATTTTACCCATTCTGTGTCTATGGGAAAAAGCTTTCGTACATATGGCCCTAAGATACAAGCTACATATTAATTAGTTCTACAGGGTTTTTATATGATTTATTTTTTAACTTTATTTTCATTTTCAACAACCATACAGCATATTTTGACGTCATAGTTGATGGCGAGGTGCATAAATGACATGTGTAATCTATACATGTGCCCAGATAGCCTGACAGTGGTCAGGGAAGGTCCAAGAGTTCATGATGTTACATACTGTAGAAAGAAATTACAATAGCAGTCACAACTTTGATTGCTTGGCATCTGCACCTTCCACCCCGGGGAGGGCCCAGCAGACAGTCTCTCTGTAGTTATTTCTATGCATTAGTACATCTCAATGTTGGTAATAGTACACACAGCATAATATGCACATATCCATTAACTCAAGAGACATCCGTCGTCAAGTATATGCCAGTGCCTAAGAACCCACTTCCTTCTGCTCCTCAGTCACTCCATCACCACATGATTTGGCAATAAACGCTTGGTAGGGTCCCCAAATATCTTTTGGGCGGTTGTGAATTGGCATTAATTTGAATTACACATCGGACTGAGTGTTACAGTATGCCATATCTGCATGCCAGTCCTGCAGTGCCAAAAATGAGCACTTTGCCCAGCACATCACTATCCAGAGCCTTGCGAGCAGCAAACCCAAGGCAACAAGGCACCTATGCCTTGTGGTAGGTATTCAAAACCTCTTTATCACAAGCCAGCAGTGTTAATAAGGGGGTTGATGCAATGTTCTACCACATGATCTCAAGCAGTGCCCCCAAGTCTGTGGACCAAAAGCACCACTCACCAGAGCAGAACTTGGCCACATGAGCTCATCTCCAGCCATCCACCCCACAGCGAGGGCAGCAGGAGCTGTCACGTAGACTGAGGCGAAAAAATCGAGCTGGAGTATAATATACCTGATTATGAAACTTGAAGTGAATCAGTCTACGTTGGCTATTCAAGGAAATGGTCCCAACAACTGAGCAACACTAAGTCCATTATTTATCACTGATTATGAAATCCAATTCCTCATGCCAGTCCAGACGGGCCTAAATAGCTCCCAAGTATCGTGCCTCCTGCAAGTATGCATATAGTGTGGCTATCATGCTCTGCAACATTAACGCCTGCAGCAAATAAGTCGAAGTGGACAACTCTGGAGGTTCTGGCACGGTCTCCCAAAGTAAGTCCTGCATCAGATGACGTGCCCTATATTAATGAAACTGAGCTAGGACAGTAGGTTTGTCATGCTGTGCATTCACCTGATCCCAACTGCGGAGAAACCTGTCCACAAAGAAATCACCCTTGTGGTCCAATCTCAGCCCCTGCAGTCCGCTCACCGCCGCCCTTTCCTGACTTAAGGGAAACCACATGCACCACTCTAGTGGTATCTGTGTAGAATAAAGCAGTGGCCCAACCTGTAGTTTTGTCAGCTTTTTCCACGCATATTGTGTGGTACCTACGATGTCCCAGGTAAGGTAGCGTTTTTTTGGTCCCATGATATAGGGTCCTAGGCTGAGTGAGCGGAAGAGCGGCATCACGTTCCAGCCGGAGGTGAGGTAGGTCCCTGGGTCCATGCAGCCAATAATGGACAAAGATGCAGTGTGCAGCTCTTTAATAAGCCTCCAGGTCAAGGGCATTCAAACCACCCATAGTGGAGGGAGAGAGGAAGCATCCTCCAACTCACTTGCGCCTGCATTCTGGCCTAAGCCAAGCACACCACTAGTTCCCGCAAGGTTTGAAAGACCCTGCTAGGTAGAAGAATTGGGATATTGGCAAATAAGAACACAAAACGGGGCAACACTATCATCTTCATGATGATGATTGGCTACAGAGCGCTAAAGGCAAACAGATCGAGGGCTGAACTGCCTCCGGGAGGGTCATCATTGCTCTACCATAATTGTCCAACATCACAACTGCCGGATCCATATGTACCTGCACGCCCAGGTACTGCACCAAGTCTGTCGTGGATACTTCAGCTGTATTTGAGTTGAGGCAGCAGTGAGATGAACTATAAGCGATTTATCCCAATTTATTTGCATCCCAGAGTGCCCACCAAATAGTATGACCTCTCTAAGGACAGCCCATCCTAACCATAGTTTCCTAGCCTTCAGCCAACAGTGGAAATACCAAAATGCCTGGATTCTCTGTTCAACCTTGATTAAAGCGAATTTAGTAATTTAATAAGTTACTTCTTCTAGTAGGATTGTTTTTCAGTGTTCCGATTAAGTTATTGTAATGTGAAAAGGACACTAACAGTAGTAAACACCCTTTTGCACAGGGCTGGTAATTGCCTATCCTGCAATCATTGGCCAGAGCTGAAGATGAGATCCCAAAATGAGGGGAAGGCTAATTTCCAACTGTTGACACTTGGCAGGAGGTGAGCTATACTTTTTTTACCATCTGTACTTGTAAGGGATTTGTCTGTCAATCAGTCGATCAATCAATTGATCAATAATTTAATCAATCAAGTTCATTACCAGTTTGGGCTAATGCCCATAAACCTTAAAAAAATAAACAGATACTACAACAGGGTAAAACATGATACTCATTTACAGGTTGTGCTGAAAATAGCAAAACATGAGCCAATTGTTTTCAAAAATCTTGTATGCACCAGAGGTCAAAGTGGGTGGGATCTGAGGGACACGATGTGCCCATACTTTTCTAATTTATGAAAAAACATTTCCCTGCTTTTTATGAAAAGACACCCGTCCCGGAACAGTGTAAGGCTGGGAGTCTCCTGTGCTGTGAAACTGAGGGAAGGGCAAACAGCTAAACAAGCCTTCTTGCCGTGGTTCCTGCAGCCTGAATGAAATGCCAATGTGCGCAACTGGTCAGTCTGCAAATACAAAAGGTGCTTGGGAGCTGGTACTTTCTATAATTGATGGTATTACTTGATTCTTTGGGATGACAAAAATTTATTCTTTTTGAATGGTAGTGCTAAAGAGTTACCAGCTGAGCTGTGAAGTACATGCTTTCAGGGGACAGTTATATAAAAGAATGGCATTACGTATAGGCTGGGTATTACAAAAATCTATATCTTGGAAGCACAATTTGATCCTAAAACTTGTTGTGCACTTTGTAGAAGTCTATGTTAAACTGTGTGTAAAGCAACTTTAAAATAATGACTTGCATAGTCGCAGTGTTTTCTGGCACAGGCTGGGACCTCGTAGCACTAAAAATACAAAAGTCAGTATTTACCACTGCACCCACCAATATTTCATTCTGTGTCTCTCAGGTTACACACAGACATCTGCAGTGCATTGACTAATAGAGGATTCATAAAGTAATACCGTTCATTTCCCAGTGATTATCTTAACTTTTGTTTATTAATGTCTCATTTCAGCTGCACATTATCTGAAATGCAGCTGCCAAAACAAAACTAATTAGCTTTTTTAGCCACACCTTTTACCCCGCCACCCCACTTGCATGCAATATAATAGTTCCCATTCTTTTTTAATGCACTTTGACTGCTGGCATGCAATATGTCTAAACATCATAATCATTTGGAGATTTTGTGTTGTCTGATTGTTTCAGCTGGCAAGGAAAAAATTAGACAGTGAGACAGACCACCAATCTTAATCAAGCCCATCACAGTCCTTATGCTATGGGTGCCCATGTTTCTGTTTTTTTCGTAATTCATGATTTTCATCTTTGGTATATACAAATGATTATATAGCGGCTGAATGCCCATGTTTCTTCACCAAAACTTAAGACATCTTTCATCAGGATAACATTCATCAGACAAAGGAGTAAATATGTCTCATACCCACTTCAAGCACTTTTAACATTGTTATTTTTTGGCATGACAAGTGTCCCAATTGCAGGTAAAGTAGTTCAATAGTAGGGTAGCAATACTTAGTTTAAAATGCAAAACCTCAGCCAACTTAGGCTCCATCTCATCCAGATAGGGCTGACATTTAGGTAAGCTTGAACCTTATATAAAGCTGCTTTCAATGGAATTCAAGATCATCAACTCCTGGAGCCATATCTTATGCTTATCTGAACACATGCCATTCCTGGGATGATGGACTTGAGGGAACATCATATATCTGACAGACATGTCTGTCCCAACAGGTCATGAACATACCTGAGCAATCCTAGTGAACAAATCTCTGCAAGGACTACCATGTCTCGTAGCACCTCCCTGAAATGGCCCAGCATGGGCATGCTCCACACTCTGATCCAGCAAAGAAGTGGTATAATTGTTATAAGTGTGAAGATAACCAGCATCCCGAGGTCCGAAAAAAGTAGGGGTGCTAGAGGGTAGACTGAACAGGAATTTACAGAAGACTTTCTTGCAGAGCAATAGGTCTGATATGTTAGAATGGGATCATAACTTAGATCTAGATAACATTCCAACACTGTAATTTATAAACCCCTAGAGTCATAGAGATCAACCTTTCACCCTTGTAAAGCATATAGTTGCACTTGTTTGCTATACAATAATTCCCTATTATGTGTGTGTCTCTTCCAATTTATATAATGTGCTACTTCTAAACCCAAGTACATAAATTTATACACCTGCTTGAGAGGAGGGTTATCCAACTTAAAATTGTTCTTGATGCCTTTGTGCAGGCTGAACATCACTAGTTCGATTTTGGTTGTATTAATAGCCAACCTCTTAGTGTTAAAGACGTTTTCAAATCTATCCTAGTAAGTGTTGTAGACCATTGAATGTTTTAGAGACCAGTAACTGTAAAGCACACAATGTTCATGGAGGAATCATTTGCATACAAATATTTCAGCGATTTTAAATACAGTTGTAATTAACCATAAATCAAATTCCATAAATGAATAACTCTTCAAACAGCGTGTGATTGGTTTCTGGAAAAATAACAAATTTTTATATATTCACTGATAATATACTCATCAATATAGCAAAGCAACAAAGATAACTTTTAGTGTTTTTATACAAATGCACTGGTGACCCCTCTCTTCCACAATCCCTTTACATCCAAGGGACAGAAGGAGAGCACCAATTCTCCTGACTTTCCAACCACAAAAGGTTCGAGTCCTATATGCAGTCTTTCAAACAATCAGAAATCACTCCTAATGGACTCCAGGAGCTCATGCAATGAATTCCGTCAAAGAGAGTATAAGGTCGACGTTTCGGTCTCCCAAGGCTCAAACCGTTCATGAGACCATCCTCAGGACAATGTGTCAAAGTGGATTAAATCACAATAATTGTTGCTCTACAACACAATAAGTAACCCACATCAATAAAACACTGTACAACGCTAAAAGGCAGCAGAAAAACAAACCACACTGTGCATGCAAGTGAATCGCCCCCTCACAAGGCACCCCAAAAACAGCCTACATAAACCTCAGTGTAAAACGTGCATTTTTCACATTGTCATAACACGCAACATCAAATTTACACCAAAAAGTGTATATACATATATATACACACATACACACACACAAATATATATACATATACATACACACATCATGAAATGAAATAAAATCACCCACAAGTGCTCCTCAAACAACGGACAAAAGTTAAATACCCCCAAGCAAAGTGAACCAACTAATACCCAAAACCAATTCCAAAAATAAAGCAACACAGCATATTTATACTTGCTTCAACATCAACTTCCTAGAAAAGTGCTGCTGAATCCTTTTCGTCCGGCACATCCAACGAAACAAAAAAACACACCAAGTCAAGAGTAGATTTCTTACATCCGATCTACATTAGCAGAGCTTGCATAATTCTTTTATGGCAGTAATGCAGATGTTGAGGGAGGGAAACCTTATGTATACAGATACAAATGATGGACAGAATGCAGAACCAATCAAATATTCTCCCCCAGTCACAGATCTGGGTTTAATCCATCAATTTGTTTGTTCACTATGGCACCCCAGTTTGGACCCAGCCATATGCAAATCAGTCCTGACCCTGTTCCCCATAGCCCGAACTGCCAGGCCAGGTCCTCCCTGGACCGGAAACAAGCATCCTGGGACTGGTTTCAGGGTATCACCCTTCATGAGCCAGGCTAGCTTGAATCCAGTGGCATAGTGAACCTTATCTATAGCATGATGTACCTTGCAAAGATGTGACAAATCCCATGTTGTCACAAGCCCAGAGGCTGTTTTGGAGTGGCTGTAGATGGGCATCAGCATGCATCCTCAGAGGACCAAATAGATGCCTGACAGGACACAGGAAAATAACAGCAACGTACAACAATGTCACACGGGACAGTTGTATTTGTCACTAAGGAGGAGTATTAGCAAATGGACAAGATTGAAGTGCAGGATGATGGCACGCTGGCTGTGCATTCATCGCAGCAAGATGAACAATATGGACCTGTTTCTTAAAGTCTTGAACTGTGTCTCTGAGCTGTATTGAAGGAAGAAAATGCTTATTGTGGAGGAACAAGGTAAATGAATGGCTGTTGTAAGGAGAATCATACTTTCTGAGACTGTTTTTATGCATTCTTTATAGATGTGCTGTTGTGCAAACTTTGGGACTTGTTGGAGGGAGCCTGGTTGGTGGGGGCACTGCTTGTAGCCTAGACTGGGCAGCAATTTGCAGCAATCCATAGTATTCCTTCAGGATGCTGATGCATGCTTGCTGTATTGGGATGGAAAACTAAGGTTTAAAAACAAAGATTAGCTAGGTGAAAATGTCTATTGAAACATAGCATTTTAAACTAACAAAACGACTGAAATTACCCAGTTATAGTTACCAGTCGAGTGGCACAGAAGAGAAATCACGGAAATGTATAGTCAACTGGTCTACTGGTGCCTCTCTGAGCTTTCTTCTATCTAGGCACACTGTAATTATCCACGTAGTAGCAGGTCGCTAATGCGGCCTAACAGGGGATTAACTTTAACTTTAAAATTACCTTCTGGCAGCAGCTTGGGGCTCCGATGTTAAGAGTGGCATGTGAGATGAAGGACGCACTCAATCAGTGGGCACGAGCTGCAGTTGGGATTCAGCTGAGAAGAGAGGCTGCCTCGAGGGTCTCCTTCCGGTAGGAAAAATTAACTGTGGCAGTGGCAGCACAAGCAGTGAAATCAGCAATAGGCTCTTGGAGCATTTTGGATGGATGCAGCAGAAGAAACACACGCAGCAGGAGCAGCAGAGGAAGCAGAGGCAAGGTAATGTGCTTTTCTCCTCCCCAATAGCGGAGAGCTCTGAGACTGTTACTGGAAAGAAGAACTGTGCTATGCTTACGCGTAAAAGTTTGAGGGGAAGTAAAGGCGCTGGTCTTACCTACTCTTTAAGGAGCAGCAGGAAAAACACCGGGGCTAAGGTAAATTTGGGGCCCAATTCAGTAACGCCTTCTAGTGACAGCTTTAAAGCACAAAGGGATCAAGCTAGACCCTGTGGCAGAGGCTCTCTGTAAATACTGGGGGCACTCGGGAAAGGAGCCTTAGGATTACTCCCTCATTAAAGACTTTTTTTAGGCTCTAGCCCCAGGGTATGGAGAAATCAGTCTTACCACAGCAAACTGCACAGGTAGTCCACCCAGGACATGGGGGGAAGGGAACCTTGGATGACAGCACATGGGAGGGGGGCAGGCAAGTCTCTTATGACGTTTGTAGCCCTAATAGATTTCAGCCACTAGAGAGTCTGGGGACTGAGCAAATGGCGACCAGTGGTCTTCCCCAGGGGCTTTCGATGGATGGCCTTGGGAGGAGGAGGCTTAGTGGAGAAGTTCAAACTTTGGAGGTGGAGAAGGTGGACCTCGGACCCCGAGGGGGACACGGAAGAAGCAAGACAACAGAGTCAAGGTTTTCAGCTCCAGAATTTTCCTCTGCGGGAGCTACCCCTCAGAAAAGACGACATGCAATAAGGGGGGTTTGATGGGGAGGAGCTTCCCAATCACTCAATCACAGGAATGTCAAGAGCCCTATCTCTGGAGGTTAAGGAGGGGTTTGATACTTCGATTACTAACCAAAAGGAGATACAAGGTCTATTTGAGACCCTTGGGGAAAAAATCGATGACCTAGCAGGGAGGACCGCGACCTTTGAGGAACAGGTGGGGGGATTGAAGTCGTCAATAGAAGTGAATAAGGTTGAGATTCAGAGGTTGAAATCTAACTAAGAGAATGTCTTATCGAAACTCAAGTCTCTGGAGAATATTCAAAGAAGATGCAACTTGAGGCTCATAAGAGTTCCAGAAGGGATGGAAGGGAGTGATCTGAAAGGCATTGTGACACGGTTAATAAAGCCGGGTGTGCAGATTACAGATACAGTAGAAGATATTGCAAGAGACATCCAAAGAGTGCATAGGGATCCATTTAGGAAAACCCTGAACAGGGATAAGCCCAGGAAAATATTGGTTAATTTCCAAACGTATGCACTTAAAGAGTGCATCTTGGCAGGAGCTTTGAAACAGAAGTCGTTAGCAGCTGAAGGGATTAGATTTGATATCAGGTGGGATCTGTTGAGTGTAACTTTGAATAGGCAATGGGAGCTGGGAAAAAGGATTGAAGCTTTGAAAGGTTTGGGGGCTATGGCCCAACTGAAGTTCCCAGCTTCCCTGAGAGTCATGGCTAACAATAAAATGTACAACTTTAAGGATTGGAAGGAGGTGGATAACCTAATTAAGACTCTCGGCGAAGTTCGCTTGTAGGATAGGATAAGACCTCGTTGTGTCTACTTTTCCGTTTGTACGGTACTGTAGGAAATGGCCAGTGATGGGCCCCCTGGGGCGAAACACATCAACCAATTAGAGAGATAGAATGGGTTTTCCTGGGCACTTGGGGTTAGGGGCGGAGGTTGTGGAGTTAGGGAGGGAAGGTTGTGGAAGGGTTGGGCACTGGGAGGGGAGCAGAGGGGGAAAATCCAAAAAAAGGAGAAAAGAAAAAAAGAAGGTCCTCATTTAGTAGTGCACTGGATCAGTATAGGGAGCACTACTAGTTACTCCAGAAATCGGCATATAGATGGCAGGGATGAACGAGTTAAAACTATTATCCTGGAATGTGAATGGCTTAAGAGTAAAAAGTAGGCAGAGAAGCTTGATGCAGTACTTGAGAGATACCTGTGCGAATGTCATAATTTTCCAAGAGACACACCTGTCTAGTGCAGAATGCTCAGAATCATTCAGCTCATGCAGATGGCTTCAGCAGTTTTTAAGTACTACACAGGCGGGGGGAGTAAAAGGGTGGCCATTTTAGTTAGAAATCACCCTAACATCTATTTCCAGGGGGGGGCCAGTGGACAAGGCGGGTAGGTGGGCAATTGGAAGGCTGTCAGGGTTTGAACAGGTCTTTACTATAGTAGGCTACTGTGGACCTAATAGAGATGACCCTTGTCCTTTGTTAGACCTCTTCCATCAGGTGTTGCAGTATCCCGACCCTTTAATATGGGTGTGGGACTTTAATGTAGTACTGAATTATAATTTAGATCGGTCCTCAGGTAACAGGGCGAAAATCAACAAAAAGATGCGGTCTAAGGTATTAGCAATGATGTCTCAGTTAGGGTTACATGATGTTTGGAGAGAGAGGATGGGTCAAAAACGTGGGTATACATATCACAATAAAAATACAGGCATCAGTCTAGGATAGACTATGTTTTAGTAGATGGAAGACTGAGGGACCAGGTCAAGGAGGTTGTACATGTTGCATTTCATATGTCGGACCATTCAGCAGTAAGCATAGATATCTGGCTGCAGGAGAGGGTCTCTCGGAGTAGGTGGACATTAGATAGGAGTCTATTATTGGATGAGAAATTAGTAGCAGAATTAAGAACTGAGGTGGGTGAGTTTTTTAATATAAACTCTGGTTCAGCATCTCCGGCCATGTCTGGGACACCTTCAAGGCCTTCCTGAGAGGAAGGCTGGTAAGAGCTTCTTCTATCAAAAGGAAGGCCTATAAAGAAGAGATCACGTGTATAGAACAGTGGTTACACCTTGCAGAGCTAGAGTTGATTGCCATGGATCTTGAAGGAGAGAAGGCTGAAGTACTAAAGAGGCAGTGTCAAGACTTAAAGCGGGAGCTGGTAGCAGTAGTGGATAACAGGATAACAGCTAGGTTTGAAGCTAGTAAGCTTGCACAGTTAGAGCATGGACAAAAGCTGTGGGAAATTACTGGCTTGGAAAATAAGGATGAATCAGGTTAGGAATAAGGTGGGAGAGATCTATGGTAGGAGACCAGGCGAGGTCTGCAGTAGTACTAGGGAGATTGGGGAGGTTATCCGGGATAACTACAAGGAGCTTTATTCGGAGAACTTGATAATATCACCGGAGTCAGTGAGGGGTTGGTTAAAGGACCTTGACTTGCTGGCCTTTGAGGAGGAGGATAATAAGGGTTTAAACGAGCAGATATGCAAGGTTGAAATAGAGCGAGTTATGCAGGCAAGTAAGTCAGGCCTAGCTTTCGAAGTATATAGAGCTCTAGGGGACAGTATCATCAGGAACCTGGCGGATTTATGTAACAATGTTCTAGAGGAGGGGGGTCCATTACCTCCCTCCTGGAAGGAGGCCACTATCACTTTAATCCTAAAACCAGGGAAAGACCCTAGAAGCTGTGATTCATGCAGATCGATTTCTTTGTTAAATTTTGATTATACATTTTTTACAAAACTCCTGGCAGAAAAATTGGAAGGGTCTTAGGTAAGCTTATTCAGGGCGATCAAAAAGGTTTTTAAAAAAATAGGTATCTGCACGAATTGACTCATGGTGTAATAGCATCAGTAGATTTAGCTCAAGTTGGGAAGAAGCCATTAGCTCTCATTACAATCGACGCTAACAAGGCCTTTGATAGAGTTAACTGGATGTATCTGGACACTCTTTGTCAAACTTTTAACTTGGGAGAGAGGTTTACAAGGGTATTGCGAAGGATTTACTGCGACTCGGTTGCTAAAGTTCTGGTCAATGGTTCATTAACACGCCCGTTTAAAATTGAAAGAGGAACTAGGCAGTGCTGTCCATTGTTCCCGTTGTTATTTAATTTGTACATAGAGCCCCTTGCCTGTGTTATTAGAAAAGAGCAGAGGATGGGGAAGGAAGGTAGCTTTGTACACAGATGATTTGATGATATATACTACAAATTTGCAACAAACACTACCAGTTTTAGAGGAGCATACAAATGAGTTCAGGCAGATCGCGGGGTATGCAGTCAACAGGGAAAAAAATGAAATTATTGCGTGGAATATGCAGACGGAGAATATCCCAACTAAGAGCGAGATTAAATATTCACATGTCACGATAATTCAGGACATAGCAAACTTAGTGGAAGTTAACTTTTGGACAATTATTAGAGACTCATGTAAGTTAATGAAAAGTTGGTCAAACCTCCCTCTGACAATTATAGGAAGTACAAACTTGGTCAAAATGGTTATACTACCTAAACTCCTGTTCATCTTTAATTCGATCCTTTTAAAGTTTAACAAAGAGTGGTTGAATAAATTGCAGGGTAAAATCAGCAGTTTTATCTGGGCTTCTAAAGGGGGATTCACTTCATGGAAGAAACTGAGGTGGAAGAAGGAGAAAGGGGGGATAGCGATCCCGGATCTACATCTCTATGCCTGGGCTTCCTTTATGAAAAATATGGCCAGGGTAATGAATGGCACGGGGTCACGGAGTTGGTATTAATTTTGAGAGAAATGATGAAGACTAATCATGCAATGCAGGGCAACTTTTTGTACAAATTTGGGGATCCCAGATACTTTAAGAAAGTAAGGTTTAAAATCATGCAGGACGCCGCAAAGCAGTGGTTTGCAATAAGGAAAGCCACTAATTGGCCGTACTATAGTCAACACACTCCCATCTGGGATTCCCCAGGCTCACCGTCCTGGACGAGAGATGTTTTGGCTAAGCCATTGAAAGAGGCAGGCTTAGGGTGTTGGGGGCAATTGTTCGAGGTCGGAAAGTTGATCCTGTTTGAAGATTTGGATGCAGCGGTGGAAGGCAAATTATCTAGATTTAAGTATCTCCAGATAGCAAACTGGGCGAACAGTGTGAAGGAGGGAATAGGGGACTTGAATATGGTAGAAGAGTTACTACACAAATCTGAACCTCGGAGGAAAGGCCTGGCGAGATGGTATCGGACCTTGATGGAAGTCATAGATGGAGAGTTCAGTTTGCCAGAGGAGATATGGAGAGAACGGCTTCCAGGATCTCAGATTAAAGAACTATGGCAAGTATCTACAACCCTTTTATACTCCACAGTTAAACCTGCCCATTTAAGAAGGAACCATTTGTTTTCAATTCACAGAGCCTTCTGGACCCCGGAGAAGCTATCCAAATGCGAACAAGGCAGCGCGATTATGTGTAAGAAGTGTGGCTTGGCCTTAGAGGATGACAGGCATATGGTTTGGCAGTACCCTCAGCTCTCTCGGTTCTGGAGAGAGGTGGGGCAAACAATCAATAGTATCCTATCGTTCTCATGTCAGGTAAGCCTTTCAGTGGTTATTTTTGGATGTCTCCCAGACTCAGAAGGTCTGAAAAAGAATCATGCTAAATTACTCTTTTTCATGTTGCTGCTGGCCAGGAGGGAGATATGTAGTAAGTGGGTTAGCACCTTCCCCCCCTACGTGTATGGAGTGGCTTGAATCCCAGAGGCATAATATGTTGTTGGACTTAGGCACTACAAAGAAAGAAAGTAAGAAAACTGAATTTTGGGTGCCATTAAAGAGGTGGCAGGAAAGGAATAATAGGTGAGGTCCTATGATTATACCACCGGCTGGTCTCAAAGGCTCGGGAGGAGACCCGTTAAGGGCAAAGAGCTTGAGACCTGGTTTTCTCCTGAGGGGTGCCTGAAGCAGAAATGTTGCATCGAGGCTGGTCGATTTTGAAGTAATGCCCCCAAAGAGGATACTTGATAAGCTGGAGGCTAGATGAGGACAAAAAAAAAAAACAATAACTTTATTTAGCAGCCCATCCCTCCAGTTTTCTTAAGTCAAATTAAGCATTATTGTGGTGCTCAAACACTATGACACATCCATTGCCACCATGTGTAAACTGGAATCAGAAACCCAAACCAGTTAGTAACAGAACAACAAGTATAGTGGAGAACTCCATAACTCAATCATTTTACATCAAGATGTTGGAATAGTATTGGTTATAGCCACATGAAAAATTATATTATGTACACAGATTAAGTATGAGGATTGGTGAAAGATGAAAATCAATACATAGAAATGTAGGTGTATATTTTTCTGGTTCTTATTATCTTTACTAATTCCATTTACAAAAATATTTATAAATATTCACATTCATAATTTATATGGTCTCAAACAATTACATAATCTTAAACTGTTGGACTTTTTTTGCTTATGCAGGGTCATACCCAATCTTTTTGCCTCCTGCCTCCTATTTTTTCTGACCTGTTGCTGTTGGCTTTTGAACTCTGAGCACTTTACTACTGCTAACCAGTGCAAAAGGACATATGCTCTCTGTGTAAATTGTCTGGTTAATTGGCTTATCCATGATTGGCATATTTGATTTATTAGTAAGTCCCTAGTACAGTGCACTAGAGGTGCCCAGGGCCTGTAAATCAAATGCAACTAGTGGGTCTGCAGCACTGGTTGTGCAACCCACATAAGTAGCTCTGTAATCGTGTCTCAGACCTGCCATTGCAGTGTCTGTGTGTGCAGTTTAAACTGTAAATTCGACTAGGCAAGTGTACCCACTTGCCAGGCCTAAACCTTCCATTTTCTTACATGTCAGACACCCCTAAGTTAGGCCCTAGGTAGCCCCAAGGGCAGGGTGCAGTATATGGTTAAGGTAGAACATATAGTAATGTGTTTTATGTGTCCTGACAGTGAAATATTGCTAAATTCGTTTTTCACTGTTGCAAGGCCTGTCCCTCTCATAGATTAACATTGGGGCTAACTTTAAATCGGATTAAAGTATAGATTCCCTTTGGGGGCGGATGGACATGTGGAGTTTGGGGTCTCTGAGCTCACAATTTAAAAATTCATCTTTTAGTAAAGTTGATTTTAAGATTGTGTGTTTGAAAATGCCACTTTTAGAAAGTGAGCATTTTCTTGCTTATACCATTTCTGTGACTGTGCCTGTTTGTGGATTCCCTGTCTGGGTCAGTTTGACAGTTGGGCTGGTTGCACCTCACACTAGACAGTGACACCAAGGGAGCTGGGGTGTAGTCTGCATTTCCTGATGAGCCATCTGTGCTAGGAGGGAGGGGAGGAGTGGTCACTTACACCTGAAAGGGATGTGCCTGTCCTCACACAATGCAGTCTCCGACACCCTGGTGAATGTCTGGGGCCTGGCCTGGGCAAGGCAGGATTTCACATTCAAAAGAGAAATTACTTTGACGTAGGCCTACTTCAAAGGAGAAATTGGGTATAAGAAGGACACCCAAAACCACAGACCTTAGAAACACTTCTGGAAATAAGAGGAACCTCTGCCTGGAGAAGAGCTGCCCTGCCTGTGACTGTGCTTTGTGAAGCTATCCTGCAGTTGCTGCTTCTGCCAGAGTAAGAGGGCAAAGACTGGACTTTGTGTGCCTTCCATCTTGAGAAGAAATCTCCAAGGGCTTGATTTAGAGCTTGCCTCCTGTTGTTTGAAGTCTCAGGGACAGCAAAGACTTCTCACTGCCAGCACCTGGAGTCTCTGGAGAGACTCATACTCTTCCCTGTGGTGCCCATCCAGTTCCTGGGACCATGAAAGGAGAAGCTGGCAGCCTAAAGACAAGGAAATCCACGCACAGAGCGCTGTGCGGGGAAAAGATCGATGCAACTCTGATCTGCGGCTGAAGAAATGACGCGCCGCCGGATCTGCAGCTGAGAAACGATGCTCGCAGGAAACGCGACCGAAGAATTGACACACGGAGCTGGAGAAACGATGCGCAGCACAGCTGCCGGAAGCTGGAGAGCACAACCCGCGCTGCTGGGTTTTCGGATCATCGAGCAGTGGGATTTCCGACTCAAGTACTGCTGGGCGTGGGAAAACGCAAGGCCTGCCCGGACCCGAGAGTGCTGACCGGATCGACTCATCGCCTTCCTGCGGAGAGAAGAAACAACGCGCCCCAACCCAGCAAAAGGAGAAACGACCCATGGTCCCACTTGTGAGTGGAATCAATGCATCGCAAGCCCTATTTGATGTGCATTCTCCCATGCGGGGTTATTTTTTGCACGCCCAAGGTACTTTTTCACGCTGACAGCATTAGTGTGTGTTTGAAACTACTGAAAGACCCTTTTTGCATTTATTTGATAATATTGACTTGTGTATTGTGGATTTTTGTTGTTTTGGTCTTGTTAAAGCGGGAGCTGGTAGCAGTAGTGGATAACAGGATAACAGCTAGGTTTGAAGCTAGTAAGCTTGCACAGTTAGAGCATGGAGAAAGCTGTGGGAAATTACTGGCTTGGAAAATAAGGATGAATCAGGTTAGGAATAAGGTGGGAGAGATCTATGGTAGGAGACCAGGCGAGGTCTGCAGTAGTACTAGGGAGATTGGGGAGGTTATCCGGGATAACTACAAGGAGCTTTATTCGGAGAACTTGATAATATCACCGGAGTCAGTGAGGGGTTGGTTAAAGGACCTTGACTTGCTGGCCTTTGAGGAGGAGGATAATAAGGGTTTAAACGAGCAGATATGCAAGGTTGAAATAGAGCGAGTTATGCAGGCAAGTAAGTCAGGCCTAGCTTTCGAAGTATATAGAGCTCTAGGGGACAGTATCATCAGGAACCTGGCGGATTTATGTAACAATGTTCTAGAGGAGGGGGGTCCATTACCTCCCTCCTGGAAGGAGGCCACTATCACTTTAATCCTAAAACCAGGGAAAGACCCTAGAAGCTGTGATTCATGCAGATCGATTTCTTTGTTAAATTTTGATTATACATTTTTTACAAAACTCGTGGCAGAAAAATTGGAAGGGTCTTAGGTAAGCTTATTCAGGGCGATCAAAAAGGTTTTTAAAAAAATAGGTATCTGCACGAATTGACTCATGGTGTAATAGCATCAGTAGATTTAGCTCAAGTTGGGAAGAAGCCATTAGCTCTCATTACAATCGACGCTACCAAGGCCTTTGATAGAGTTAACTGGATGTATCTGGACACTCTTTGTCAAACTTTTAACTTGGGAGAGAGGTTTACAAGGGTATTGCGAAGGATTTACTGCGACTCGGTTGCTAAAGTTCTGGTCAATGGTTCATTAACACACCCGTTTAAAATTGAAAGAGGAACTAGGCAGTGCTGTCCATTGTTCCCGTTGTTATTTAATTTGTACATAGAACCCCTTGCCTGTGTTATTAGAAAAGAGCAGAGGATGGGGAAGGAAGGTAGCTTTGTACGCAGATGATTTGATGATATATACTACAAATTTGCAACAAACACTACCAGTTTTAGAGGAGCATACGAATGAGTTCAGGCAGATCGCGGGGTATGCAGTCAACAGGGAAAAAAATGAAATTATTGCGTGGAATATGCAGACGGAGAATATCCCAACTAAGAGCGAGATTAAATATTCAGGTGTCACGATAATTCAGGACATAGCAAACTTAGTGGAAGTTAACTTTTGGACAATTATTAGAGACTCATGTAAGTTAATGAAAAGTTGGTCAAACCTCCCTCTGACAATTATAGGAAGTACAAACTTGGTCAAAATGGTTATACTACCTAAACTCCTGTTCATCTTTAATTCGATCCTTTTAAAGTTTAACAAAGAGTGGTTGAATAAATTGCAGGGTAAAATCAGCAGTTTTATCTGGGCTTCTAAAGGGGGATTCACTTCATGGAAGAAACTGAGGTGGAAGAAGGAGAAAGGGGGGATAGCGATCCCGGATCTACATCTCTATGCCTGGGCTTCCTTTATGAAAAATATGGCCAGGGTAATGAATGGCACGGGGTCACGGAGTTGGTATTAATTTTGAGAGAAATGATGAAGACTAATCATGCAATGCAGGGCAACTTTTTGTACAAATTTGGGGATCCCAGATACTTTAAGAAAGTAAGGTTTAAAATCATGCAGGACGCCGCAAAGCAGTGGTTTGCAATAAGGAAAGCCACTAATTGGCCGTACTATAGTCAACACACTCCCATCTGGGATTCCCCAGGCTCACCGTCCTAGACGAGAGATGTTTTGGCTAAGCCATTGAAAGAGGCAGGCTTAGGGTGTTGGGGGCAATTGTTCGAGGTCGGAAAGTTGATCCTGTTTGAAGATTTGGATGCAGCGGTGGAAGGCAAGTTATCTAGATTTAAGTATCTCCAGATAGCAAACTGGGCGAACAGTGTGAAGGAGGGAATAGGGGACTTGAATATGGTAGAAGAGTTACTACACAAATCTGAACCTCGGAGGAAAGGCCTGGCGAGATGGTATCGGACCTTGATGGAAGTCATAGATGGAGAGTTCAGTTTGCCAGAGGAGATATGGAGAGAACGGCTTCCAGGATCTCAGATTAAAGAACTATGGCAAGTATCTACAACCCTTTTATACTCCACAGTTAAACCTGCCCATTTAAGAAGGAACCATTTGTTTTCAATTCACAGAGCCTTCTGGACCCCGGAGAAGCTATCCAAATGCGAACAAGGCAGCGCGATTATGTGTAAGAAGTGTGGCTTGGCCTTAGCGGATGACAGGCATATGGTTTGGCAGTACCCTCAGCTCTCTCGGTTCTGGAGAGAGGTGGGGCAAACAATCAATAGTATCCTATCGTTCTCATGTCAGGTAAGCCTTTCAGTGGTTATTTTTGGATGTCTCCCAGACTCAGAAGGTCTGAAAAAGAATCATGCTAAATTACTCTTTTTCATGTTGCTGCTGGCCAGGAGGGAGATATGTAGTAAGTGGGTTAGCACCTTCCCCCCCTACGTGTGTGGAGCGGCTTGAAGCCCAGAGGCATAATATGTTGTTGGACTTAGGCACTACAAAGAAAGAAAGTAAGAAAACTGAATTTTGGGTGCCATTAAAGAGGTGGCAGGAAAGGAATAATAGGTGAGGTCCTATGATTATACCACCGGCTGGTCTCAAAGGCTCGGGAGGAGACCCGTTAAGGGCAAAGAGCTTGAGACCTGGTTTTCTCCTGAGGGGTGCCTGAAGCAGAAATGTTGCATCGAGGCTGGTCGATTTTGAAGTAATGCCCCCAAAGAGGATACTTGATAAGCTGGAGGCTAGATGAGGACAAAAAAAAAAACAATAACTTTATGTAGCAGCCCATCCCTCCAGTTTTCTTAAGTCAAATTAAGCATTATTGTGGTGCTCAAACACTATAACACATCCATTGCCACCATGTGTAAACTGGAATCAGAAACCCAAACCAGTTAGTAACAGAACAACAAGTATAGTGGAGAACTCCATAACTCAATCATTTTACATCAAGATGTTGGAATAGTATTGGTTATAGCCACATGAAAAATTATATTATGTACACAGATTAAGTATGAGGATTGGTGAAAGATGAAAATCAATACATAGAAATGTAGGTGTATATTTTTCTGGTTCTTATTATCTTTACTAATTCCATTTACAAAAATATTTATAAATATTCACATTCATAATTTATATGGTCTCAAACAATTACATAATCTTAAACTGTTGGACTTTTTTTGCTTATGCAGGGTCATACCCAATCTTTTTGCCTCCTGCCTCCTATTTTTTCTGACCTGTTGCTGTTGGCTTTTGAACTCTGAGCACTTTACTACTGCTAACCAGTGCAAAAGGACATATGCTCTCTGTGTAAATTGTCTGGTTAATTGGCTTATCCATGATTGGCATATTTGATTTATTAGTAAGTCCCTAGTACAGTGCACTAGAGGTGCCCAGGGCCTGTAAATCAAATGCAACTAGTGGGTCTGCAGCACTGGTTGTGCAACCCACATAAGTAGCTCTGTAATCGTGTCTCAGACCTGCCATTGCAGTGTCTGTGTGTGCAGTTTAAACTGTAAATTCGACTAGGCAAGTGTACCCACTTGCCAGGCCTAAACCTTCCATTTTCTTACATGTCAGACACCCCTAAGGTAGGCCCTAGGTAGCCCCAAGGGCAGGGTGCAGTATATGGTTAAGGTAGAACATATAGTAATGTGTTTTATGTGTCCTGACAGTGAAATATTGCTAAATTCGTTTTTCACTGTTGCAAGGCCTGTCCCTCTCATAGATTAACATTGGGGCTAACTTTAAATCGGATTAAAGTATAGATTCCCTTTGGGGGCGGATGGACATGTGGAGTTTGGGGTCTCTGAGCTCACAATTTAAAAATTCATCTTTTAGTAAAGTTGATTTTAAGATTGTGTGTTTGAAAATGCCACTTTTAGAAAGTGAGCATTTTCTTGCTTATACCATTTCTGTGACTGTGCCTGTTTGTGGATTCCCTGTCTGGGTCAGTTTGACAGTTGGGCTGGTTGCACCTCACACTAGACAGTGACACCAAGGGAGCTGGGGTGTAGTCTGCATTTCCTGATGAGCCATCTGTGCTAGGAGGGAGGGGAGGAGTGGTCACTTACACCTGAAAGGGATGTGCCTGTCCTAACACAATGCAGTCTCCGACACCCTGGTGAATGTCTGGGGCCTGGCCTGGGCAAGGCAGGATTTCACATTCAAAAGAGAAATTACTTTGAAGTAGGCCTACTTCAAAGGAGAAATTGGGTATAAGAAGGACACCCAAAACCACAGACCTTAGAAACACTTCTGGAAATAAGAGGAACCTCTGCCTGGAGAAGAGCTGCCCTGCCTGTGACTGTGCTTTGTGAAGCTATCCTGCAGTTGCTGCTTCTGCCAGAGTAAGAGGGCAAAGACTGGACTTTGTGTGCCTTCCATCTTGAGAAGAAATCTCCAAGGGCTTGATTTAGAGCTTGCCTCCTGTTGTTTGAAGTCTCAGGGACAGCAAAGACTTCTCACTGCCAGCACTTGGAGTCTCTGGAGAGACTCATACTCTTCCCTGTGGTGCCCATCCAGTTCCTGGGACCATGAAAGGAGAAGCTGGCAGCCTAAAGACAAGGAAATCCACGCACAGAGCGCTGTGCGGGGAAAAGATCGATGCAACTCTGATCTGCGGCTGAAGAAATGACGCGCCGCCGGATCTGCAGCTGAGAAACAATGCTCGCAGGAAACGCGACCGAAGAATTGACACACGGAGCTGGAGAAACGATGCGCAGCACAGCTGCCGGAAGCTGGAGAGCACAACCCGCGCTGCTGGGTTTTCGGATCATCGTGCAGCGGGATTTCCGACTCAAGTACTGCTGGGCGTGGGAAAACGCAAGGCCTGCCCGGACCCGAGAGTGCTGACCGGATCGACTCATCGCCTTCCTGCGGAGAGAAGAAACAACGCGCCCCAACCCAGCAAAAGGAGAAACGACCCATGGTCCCACTTGTGAGTGGAATCAATGCATCGCAAGCCCTTTTTGATGTGCATTCTCCCATGCGGGGTTATTTTTTGCACGCCCAAGGTACTTTTTCACGCTGACAGCATTAGTGTGTGTTTGAAACTACTGAAAGACCCTTTTTACATTTATTTGATAATATTGACTTGTGTATTGTGGATTTTTGTTGTTTTGGTCTTGTTTTGTTTAGATAAATATTTCCTATTTTTCTAAACTTGTGTTGTGTCATTTGTAGTGTTTTCATTAAGTTACTGTGTGTGTTGGTACAAATACTTTACACCTAGCACTCTGAAGTTAAGCCTACTGCTCTGCCAAGCTACCAAGGGGGTAAGCAGGGGTTAGCTGAGGGTGATTCTCTTTTACCCTGACTAGAGTGAGGGTCCTTGCTTGAACATGGGGTAACCTGACTGTCAACCAAAGACCCCATTTCTAACAAACAATTTAAGAAACAAATGACAGTTCACATAAAATATCATTCAACAGTGGTTGCAGATCTTAGGCGTTCAATCTTTGTAAATTCTCAGCCAATAATTGTAGACTTCAGCCGACACGTGTTTCGTCCCATTCCAGGACTTTCTCAAGGCTGATTAGAAGTCAACATAAAAAGATAGTGTTACACAACCTGTTCCATATGTCTACTAGTTAATAAATTGTTACTAAAAACTTCAATACTGAGACCACCAAATGTAAAAAAAATCTTTTAAAAACCATTATCCAAAAGCACCATGTGTCCCAAAATCACAATTGTCTAAGCACATATTAAAAAAGAGATATAATAAAACGTGCTCCAACACCCATAAGTCCATTCAGATCAGATCCGGGGTTAGGAAAAGGAGAGCAAACAAATCCTAGTGATCCCATATTCCATAAAAAATGCTTTAATATTTTCCAGGAGTAAAACGTTAAAAATGTAGTAAGGCCATAGTATCCCATGCAATAGAAATTCTATGGCTAAATGTACAGAAAAGATCCAAATCTACATTACAGTAACATGCTGAAGATTATAGATATCTAATTCTAAAAAAACTATTTATAATAACACATTCCTCCATAATTAAGCCAGCCAAACCTGAGGGCTGAGGGTTTCTTCAAGATAGGCCTGACCTCGATGTGTTTCAGGCATCGGGCACAATGGCTGTAGAGATGGGGTGTTGAGGATTTCTGTGAGGGAGACTCCGATTACTTCTCTTCCTAGATTGTAGAAGCGGTGCAGGCTGGAGCCCCTGGGGGATCTGGAGTGGATGGAGGCCATGATGGAGATTGTGTCTTTGGTGGAGAGCTGCATCCATTCAGTGATTTGGTGGGGGGAGGGGTAGGTTATGGGGTGTGGTGGTGATCAAGGTCAGTGGGCTGGGTGTTGAAGTTGCTGTAGATGTCAGCAATCTTGCGGTGAAAGTAGTCTGATAGTGGGTCGCAGAGGGTTTGGGATGGGTGGGGTGTGTTCTCCATGCTGAAGAGTTCCCTGGCGTGGTTGGTGCTTGCCTCAATGTGGGTGGTGAGTGCTTCTTTCTTGGTCTCCCTGAGTCGGTGGTGGTATTTGTTGAGGGTGGATCTGAAGGAGTCGAGGTTGGCAGGGGTCTTATTGGAGCGCCACTGTCTCTCTTGTTTTCTGTTGAGACGTTTGAGGGTCAGAAGTTCTTGGGTGAATCATTTGACTTGCTTAGTGGGTTTGCTGCTGCTGGTGCTATTCAGGGGGGGCTATGGAGTTAGCGGCTGAGGAGATCCAGTTAGAGAAGTTTTGAACAACGAGTTTGAGGGTGTCTGTGGGATGGGCCTAGCTTCTTTGAGGGCGGTGATCCAGGGTGTTTCCCTGACTTTGCTCCAGTTGTGATGAGGGATGGTGGAGGGTGTTGTCAGGGCTTCAGGCAGTCCATTGATGGTGTAACGGACAATGTTGTGGTCAGTCCATGTTACTTTGGCGGTGTAGGAGAACTTGACTCTGTTTCTGGTGTAGAAAATGGGGCCCAGTGTGTGTCCTGTGCTGTGCGGGCGGAGGGAGGCCTATGGTGCTCAGGTTTTGAGGAGCAAGGCAGAGTTCATGTCAGTCATGTCTTCTAGGTGGAAGTTCAAGTTTCCCAGGAAGATGTGGTTGGGGTCGATAGCAGGGGGGCAATGAAGTCCAGGATGGAGTTGCAGAAGCTGTGATGGGGACGGGGGTCTATAGTCAAGGGTTCCACTGATGGTGGTTTTGGCATCAGGTTTGATCTGGTTTGATCTGGAAGTTGAGGTGTTCCATGATCAGTGTTGTGTCATCATCAGAGGCGAGCAGTTGAGGGAGTCCTTGTGGTAATGGCGATGCCTCTGCTGTGTCTATTGAGGCGATCATGGTGGATCATCTTGTACCTGGCGGGTGTCACGTGGTGATGTCTGGTGCAGATACAGAAGTGAGCCAGGTTTAGTGATGAACATTATGTCAGGAGTGATGGTGTCCCTGGAGTGCTTGAAGAGGGATCAGACATTGAGTAGCGCGTGCAGTGGGGTTGTAGTGGCCGGGAGTCTGCTGGGTGGAGATTGCGGTGGTTCCTACTTTGCAGAGAAACAGCAGATGTGGCAGGAGAAAGGACCTTTGGTGTATCGAGGTGAGGCAATGGTGGAGTTGGTGTTCCGAGTCTTTTGTTTTTTTATTTCATTTTATCGGCATCGGGCTGCAGATCCAGGTGTCCTGGAGCTGGGCGAGGTCCAGGCACAGATGGGGCCAGACAGGCTTGCCTTTGGCATGCCTTCAGTGTGCCGCCATCGCGCCTGCTGCATGCCCCGCTGCATGTCGTGCAGCAACAACTATTAAGTAGGTTGGGGGATAGGGCGGAGTTGGAGGGGGTAGGCTTAGGGAGTGGGAAGCAGTAAAAAACAGTGGGAAGAGGGTGGCAGGATCAGGGGCATGAGGGGAGGTGGCAGCAACGAGGCACAGTCAGGCAGCTGACAGGTAAAAACAAGGGCACACATAAAAAGGCCCAAAAGGCAAGGGCACAGAAGACAAAACGGTGGCAACAAGGCAAGACAAGGGCACACACAACAGTAAAAGGAGCGGGCCGCATAGTGCCGAGCACAGCGAGGCTCATGCGGGCTCATAGAGCATCTAGCTGTACAGAAGTGTTGAGGAGAGCAAGGTGCGGGACCTGCTGAATGGGGTCACGCAGCGACCACTATTAAGTAGGTCCGGGGGAGGGGGACGCAGCCGGACAGGGTGGGCACAGGGGGCGTAAAGCAACAACAAGCATTTGAAATGCAACGGGTCTTGCGTTTGCTCATGTTAGAGCTGATCGCGTTGTAAACTCCTAACCCGACTTTTCATCTATCTATCGACAAAAGTGCTTTTATGTACGTAAAAAAAGTGAAATTAACTGTGTAAGCGCTCGACTTCTGCCAAGCGAAATCACGCTAGGAAAATAGAGAAAAAGTAGTCCACGATCCGACAGAAAACAGCGAGCCTCGCATGTTTTCTGTACTTGGTCGCTGCGCTCGAGGAGGGCTAACCACCGGAAAAGGCATGACCTGTGCATGCCTTCCACTAATGAAAGCAAGCAGATTTTACTAGGCAAGCCCACGAACCAATCAAACACACTGACGTGACGTCGACAGGGCTCCGAACCCTTTTCTAATAACTTAAGTGTCTCGCTGCGATACACATGCGCGAGCGCGAGCAACGCAGGCTCGACCCTAAAAAAACGGCAGGAAGAGGGTGGCAGGGCCGGGGATGTGGGTAGAAGCAACAGCAATGAGGCACAGTCGGGCAGATGACAGGTAAAAACAAGGGCACATACAACAGTACAAGGGGCAGGGCACGGTGGCAGGAGCGGAGAGAGGCTCAGGCAGGCTCAGAGAGCTCTGAGCCAGACAGCAGCGGCGGAGCGAGCAAGGTGACATGTTCCAAACATAAGAGTTAAGAGAAGCGGGCGAGTAGGCATACTTGTCTTGTGCCCCTTTCCAGTGCCAGCATGTATGAAGGTACTCTGTTAAGGCTGGCCGTAGCTGTCAGTTTCAGATATAGCAGAGCCACTCCTTTACATAAGGATTGGGCAAATCCAAGGTGACTCAGCACTAGTGCTAGATAGCTCCATTCCTGGGAATCCAGTTCCTGTAGTGTTAATTCCTCCTTCAAACTCAGCATGTCTTCATCTATGGTCGTAAAATGTAGTTTCCCCAGGACTTCAGGCAGCTCTTTTTCCCCCTATCCTTCATCTGGCCTCATATAGTTTCCACTAATATTCAGCGAATTTCGAAACCAGTATTTCTCCTTTTTCCATTGTAGCTTAAAGTTTCTGCTATCCTCATCTTGCCTCTTCTACTCTGCAGCTAGGCTGTAGTGTGGTTAGTTTTACGTATCCTTTGCGCGTTAGCTTCAGGCTTTAGGCCTTTGTGCACTTTGCCCTGGATGTATTTTATTCATTTGCCGGCAGCTTAGAGCCTCTGTGCACTTTGTTCTAAATGCTTTTTATTAGGCTTCGTACTGTTATTTATCAAATAGCCAGTTCTACGATTTTGTTTTTTATTCATATCACACTGTTTAGCCTACTTCAGCACTGGAGTTCTCCATAACACATTCACTCTGTGCTTCAGTCAAGGATACAGTCTGTTACATTGCCGATAGACGTGGTAGGAGTTTAGACTTGGCATTCCTGCGTAGGGACATTTTGTGATCACGCTGACATGTTAGTTATAAAATCACTTCCTTGTCCCAATACACGCAAGTGGGAGATTCCAACCAGGGAACCACAACTAGACGCTGACTGCCTTGTTGCAGATGCTGAACCAAGATCACAGGCCTTTGCTCAGGTATGAGGGCTGATGTCTCCCCGGTGATTCAGAAAGGCAAGTTAGAAGCTTAACATGCTGTGCTCGAAACAGATCAAGCAGAGGGAGAGTAGAAACTAATAGACACGATGATAGCTTTGTTCTTAAGTTTTACTCTCCTAGTGACTATTTCAATCCTACTGTGTTGTATGGTTCTGGTTATTGCGGCTCACGCCTTATTATCTAAAATACAGTCGTTTTATTAAAACATTATATAAAACCTATACTGTCTTTGTCATTTGTATATGAGATCATACTGTAAATGAGAGAGTTGGTTTGGATCTGAGTGAACACGACTTCCCTGAGAAGTTCCAAAGATGTCATGCGCTGGGCTGCCCAATCATCTCTTCCCCGTGGGAGAAATGAGGCACTGCTAGTTAGCCGGAGCAAAAACCGGATTTAGGGTGACAGAGTTCCTTACACGTGGGTCTGACTCAGTCCCCCACACCGTGATCCATCCTGCTGCCTAGAAATCCAGTAGTCTCATTTAGAGCCCACGCGACATGGCGCCGCCAATGATTGGTCTGGCTCTGATATTTAGGTCCGGCTGACTCTCTCGGTCTCATATATATTTTGACTACTTGGTTCCGTAAGCAGAGATGTCCGTGGGGCTGAGGATTTCCGCCGCCACGGGATAGGTACATCCTATTGCTTAGTGGTTGGTTGTTCAAGCTTGAACTTTGAATGAAAAACCCCGTTATTGGTGTGCCTTCTCTACCCAGGTGCTTTTTTTCTCTAGATAGCGAATCCGGTAGTGGTGCAAGTAGCGCTTAACGTGCGACACCCGCTCACAGGACATCTGATAGCACATGGACTGACGGTCCAGGAGGGTCCGGTCACTTTTGTGGTGGACGCCCATGCAGACTATAGAACAGAACTTTTTTATTCTTGGGTTGTATTTCCAGCAGTTGATGGGGGTACGAACACTTTTCACGAATACACTGTTGCGAATGTCCCTGGACAATACAGGGCTTATGCATATTTAGAGATACCTTTATCTTATCAAGAACACCATAATTGGCTTGATGGCGCCCTCCCACACACAGTAGCACAAGTTAGGTTAGGTCCACTGAGTAATGATGGTCCTACCTGGCCTTTATTGGCTACATATACACCTCATCCTGCGGCTGCTCAATTGACAGTGGTTGAAGTTCGTCGTTTATATACAGACTTAACGGCTACATATAGATGATTAGTTCAGTTTGTAATGCAGACACAAAATACGAACGCAGCGCGTGCTGCTCCGGCGCACCCACACGCAGTGGTTCCGGGTATTAATCCGGCCACTGTGCACTCAGTTATGGGTAAGGTACCGGCTAAGCGTGAGGAGACTCCATTTTGGCTGGCGCAAAAAAATAATTCGCTGGAAGCAGTATTTCCTCATACGGGACCTCAGGATAAACATAGAATTTTGAGGATGTGTTTGCCGTATGGGATGGTTCCTCCGGTGGACCTTTGTAATACCTGGGGCACGGTGTTTGCCGCGCTCTACACTACGGCACACGGTACACCGACATTAGCTAATTTACCGGAAGTGCTTAAACAAATTCAAGATGAATATGGGGCTGCCCCTGCCTTAGATTTGGGCATGCAGGTAATGGGCAATTTTGCCGCAGTTTCTTCTATTATTTTGAGTAATCTCAAGGGGGAGGCAGTAGCACTAGCAGTGCGAATGCGTCTTCGGGACGGTCCGCAGATTAATCAGGAGCGGGAACTCCCGAGAATAATAGCAGAAACATATTCCAGTATTGGTCGCGATAGCCTAGGGCTAGACCGCAAAAACCCCAATTAGAGGGTAAGAATAATAAAGATAATGCTAAACAGCAGCAACCTGAGGGTACTAAAAAGCGCTGGGAAAAGAAACAGCAAACACCTAAGAAAGATGGGGGACAGTCTCCGCAACTGGAGACCCCGCAGAATAGGTATAATCTCAGGAATAGGGATAATTTGAAGACGCCTGATAGATATCAATATACTAATACACGCCAATCTCGTTCCTTTCAGGACTCCTCAGAGAAGAGAAGTGAGAGAGGTGGGCGGTCAGAGCGGAGAGCGGAGTACGTGAAACCGAGACAGGATTCACAACGCTTAACGGAGGTTTCTATTAAACAAGAAGAGAAACCGCTGCAACAAAAACAGCAATTTAAGAAGAAGAAAGTGGCAGCAGTCTCAGTTAGACATGCCACTCAAGAAGAGAGTTCTCTTGACGAACAAGACATGGGCGTTGGCACTGTTAGACAGCGCGGCAGAGGTCACAATACTTCGCCGGAGTCTTCTAGAGCATCTGGAGGTGAAAGCAACTGATGACTTCATACAAGTCGAAACGGCGGATATGCGAGTCTCTGATCCTGATAGAATATATAAAGTGACTCTGCGATTAGAAGGGGACATTGACCGCAGTGTACACGCCATCTTTTGGGACCATGTGGTAAAATCATATGATGTTCTGCTGGCCGAACAGGATTGGCCACCTGACTTTGTTCGCGACTGTCCGGTTGGGGAGGAGGTTATTAAACCTTCCTTCTCACCACTTGTTCCGAGAGAACTAGCGGAGTCCTATAGTAAAACATGGGCTCTAGCACAGGCTCCCGCCCTCTATAGAAATAACGTGGGGTGGGATAAACAATCGCCTTATCATGTAATTCCAATAAAGAGCGAACCTCAGCCACAGCCGCAGTATCCTATCAAATTTGAGGCAAGGGCATCGGTTAAGGCAATTCTTATACAATTGGAGTACCAGGGTGTAATTGAGCCCTGTGTCTCGCCGATGAATAATCCCTTGTTTCCGGTTGCTAAACCGGACCATTCATATAGGACTGTGGTGGATTACAGACATTTAAATGGCCATACACGCACATATGCAATACAGAATTCACATAGCGCAGCGCTTATGAATAATATAGTGCGTAAAAAATACAAAACAACGTTAGATATCTCGAATGGATTTTTCTGCCAAAATATAGCGCCCGAAAGTCGGGACTATACCAGTTCCAGTGTGTTTGGCTCTCAGAAAAAGTTTTGTTGTTTGCCTCAGGGGTATAAGAATAGCCCAGGACTGTTTTCGGCTCGTATAACTGAAATGCTGCACGAGTTGGACCCTGAAGCGTTATCATATGTTGATGACATATATCTGACAGACGATGAGATTCTGCAACATCTAAGGCGTGTATCGCACATTGTTGTGGGGTTTGCTGATATTGGCTATAAGTTTAATTTTAAGAAATCAAAGATTGCCCTCCTCAGCGTCATTTTCCTGGGATATGAGTTGTCGAGTGAGGGCAAGAGTTTAGCGCCACATTTTTGGGAGAAATGTGCTTTATTGCAGCCTCCGAATATGGTTCGGAAGCTCCAGTCATTGTTGGGGTTTCTGAATTTTGGCAGAACTTACATTCCTGATTATGCTACGCGTATAAAACCCTTATACGAGTTGATTCATCCGAATTTTTCGAGTAGATTTTGGACGATTGAGCATACACATATACTACGAGATTTGCAAACTGATCTCTTAGCAGTTAAACATTTACACACACGGGACAATAAGACACATTTAGGGGGTCATTCCGACCTCGGCGGTCTTTTCAATAGACCGCTGAGGGACCGCCGTACGGAAGACCGCCAGTGCTGGCGGTCTTCCGCATGGGCCATTCTGACTGTTGGCAGCGCTCCGCCCGTTTCCGGACGAAGAGCCGCGGGGAAGTGGAGGTAGCTCCACCTCCACCGCCACGCCAACAGAACACCGCCCAGCGAATCACGACCTGTGATTCGCTGTGGCGGTGTTCTGTTGGCGTGGCGGTGTCGGCGGAGCTGCCCGTTCCCTCCCGGAGGATCACCAGGAACAGGTATGGTGATCGTCCGCTAGGGAAGGGGGGTGGGGGGGTGTTGTGAGTTGTGTGCGTGCATGGGGGGGTGCGTGTGTGTATATTGAGGGGGCGTGTGAATGCGTGCATGAATGCGGGGGGGTGTGTGTATGTGCATGAATGCGTGCCTGTATGTGTGTGTATATGTTGGGGATCGGGGTGGGGGACGGGGGTCCTGCAACCTTTTGGGGGTGGCAGGGGTGGTGGGGGGGGTAGGGGAGGGAGTCGGGGTGGGGGTTGGGGGTGGGGGAGACCCCTATCAGTGCCAGGGAAGGGATTCCCTGGCACTGATAGTGCTTACCGCCATGGATTGCATGGCGGTCCCCAACCGCATGAAATCCATGGCGGTAAGCCGGGGTCAGGCGGGTTGGAATACCGCCGGCGGTATGTGACGACCGCCGGGCTGGAGACCCAGGTATCCAGCCCGGCGGTCGTTACCGCTGTGGCGGTCGGAACGGTGAAGCGGCGGCTGACCATGGCGGTAACCGCCATGGTCAGAATACATGAAAAAAGACCGCCAGCCTGTTGGCGGTCTTACCGCCGCTTCACCGCCGACCGCCACGGTCGGAATGACCCCCTTAGTCATCAGGGTGATACCTGGGGCTGTTGGGTTTACATATGTCACCTTTAATGAGGGTGAGACAGTCCCGATTGCATACAAGTCCCACTTGTATTCTGCTGCAGAACAACGATTTGCACAGACTGAGAAAATACTAACTGCAGTACAGATGGCTGTGATTAAAG
This sequence comes from Pleurodeles waltl, assembly GCF_031143425.1. Classification (NCBI taxonomy): domain Eukaryota; kingdom Metazoa; phylum Chordata; class Amphibia; order Caudata; family Salamandridae; genus Pleurodeles; species Pleurodeles waltl. Next base: position 53,293,019 of record NC_090441.1, on the reverse strand, counting down.
AAAGACCGCTTGCCCAGGGCCAAAGCATCATTGTCGTTTCCCCGATACCGGCCTTAGAGGCTGTTACAAAAGCGAGTGTTCCTAATTCGAAAGCTTTACACCCGCGATGGATACAATGGGCTACGTCTTTGACAGCCACTTATGTAGATTACATCTTTGACCCTAAACTGCAGACTCAAGAATTTCTTCAATATGAAATGGAGTACCCAGTCCCTGCTGGCACATTGCCTATTGACCAATATCAGGTGGTCATATATACCGATGGCTCTGCGCAACCAGCGGTTGGGACTAAACAACAGTATTCTGCTGCATGTGCGGTGGTGAGCGGCACTATGGAGGGGGAAGTGTTCTGCCCCCGACATACTTATACTAAAACCTTGGGAGATTGCACGGCACAGCTGGCTGAGCTCAAAGCTCTATTGTTAGCGTTGGAGCACGCGGATCCGGCGATTTTAACCTTGCTGGTCTGTGACTCCTACTACTGTGTACAGTCTTTCAATGAATATCTACACTATTGGAAGTTGAATGGGTTCACAGATTCTAAGGGCAACACCATTAAACACAAATTGTTGTGGGGTAAGGTTGCGGATCTGAAAGAGACGCTTCCTAAGGTCCATGTTGTACATACACTTGGACACCAGCGCGTTGGAATACACTTTGTTGGGAATACTTTGGCTGATGAAGCCGCAAAGTCGGCAGTGGTTGTTGCCACTGTGGCCGCAGTGACTCGTTCGAGTTCCAAACCAGACACAGAGATTTCGGCTGCCATAAAAGCTACGGCTGATGGCACGACATTTTCTACAGGATTTCCTTCCAAATATAGTTACTGCTTGAGTAGTGCGCTACATGCTGTTGTTAATATTCCAGGCATTGGTGTACGTGAACTACCCAATAAAATTGAGAGACCTCGATTAATTTCTGCAGCACATGAGGGGGTGGCATCTGCACATGCTGGTGTGGCTGCCACGATTTCACTTTTACAGGCTCGTTACTGGTGGCCTGGTCTCTATTTGTCAACAAATTAAAGCTTCGTCGGCTAGACGCCCGCAGCAGACGCCCCTTCTGATTTCAAATAAGCCTTTACAGTGTGTGTACTTGGATCATTGTGGTCCGCTGACACCAGATAGTGCATACAAATATATTTTGGTTGCTGTAGATTCGTGCTCCAGATTTGTGTGAGTCTGGCCACAACGCTCGGCTGACGCTCGGACTGTTATTAAAGATTTGCGCATCTTTGTCGATACTTTTGCAGTTGCGGCTTTTCATTCGGACCAGGGCCCTGCTTTTGCCTCTAAGGCATTCAGGGACACCATGGCTTCGTTGGGGGTCCAGCTCCAATTCTCGTCTCCATTTCATCCCAAGGGAAATTCTGTTGTGGAGCGTTTAAATCGTGATTTAAAGCAATCCTTAATAGCCAGAGTTATAGGTATGGGTCGTAGTTGGCTAGCCCACCTGTATGGAGTACAGAGAGCACTTAATAACTTGCCTAGACGGTCACTGGGGGGTCGTACTTCATATGAGTGCCTGTTTGGAACACGAATGTATGTTCCTGATCTAGATGGTCCTGGTGTGGAGGCGGCAGATACGCCCTTTGACATAAATGATTGTGTCACTGTTTTGCAGGATTTACAACAATTCCGTGAAGATAAGTCTTCTGCAAGTGCTGCCTCCTCAGGAATTAAGGATGAGCCAGTAACACATACTGGTTGGATACCCAGGATTGGGGATGTAGTGTGTGAAAAGGTCACAGTAAAGAAATAATTTGGTCCTTCTTATCGAGCACCTGTCCCTGTGTTAGGGGTTAGCGGCACGAGAACTGTGAATTTACCGCCGCTGCAAGGGGCCAAAGGAAATCGCTTTGTTTCCATTGATAATGTCAAGTTACAACATGTGGCCGAATCTGCACAGCAGACCAAGAGGGACACCCAGTAGTTCCGGAATCCCTCTCACTACTGGGGAAGAAGTCCCGCTGCAGGTGATTTACACCGACGCTGTTTCCTCTCCGAGCTTGGGGAGGTTGGAAAATGATCTTGCGATTGTTCCACAGACGACGATTAATATGGAATCTTTTGATCAAGTTGCTGTACGTTCTACTGATGTTTCTGAACATGTGGTTTATAGCGTGCCTAGGCGAGATCCTCCATCTGCTTCTTTGTTCACAGTTGCTCCTTTTGCAAGAACTGCCTCTGGCTGCTTCAACAACACTGATGATGCAGTGTCCAGCTCCTCGTCCTCGATGTCTTCAGTCCGAGGTCCACGTAAGCTGCTGTGTTGGCATAAACGCACATATTTTGTTTTTCCTTGGAACTATTTGTGGCTTTTTATGGCTGTAATGACTCTTTTTTTGTGGTTGGGATTTGTGGTCACTTTTTTTCTAGTAATACATGGTCATTTTCTTCCTGATCGATCTGACATTGAGCATGTGGAGACTGTGTTAAAACCACATTTTTCGTCTCATATGGTTCGAAGAGACTTGTCCAATGTAAACATTTCTGCCATACCGATTCCGGATGGGATTGTGTGGGATAAAGTAATGTTTGATATATATGGTCCCACTGAATTGATTCAAATACCGTATGTCCTCAAGTTATCAATGAATGATATTGTTATACCAGGCATTGTTTCTGATGATTGGGATGTGAAGACAGTAGATTCTATGCTGACAGATTTGCAGTATTATACTGTCTATGACGATGAAGATGCTTACCAATTTAGAGATAATCATGGTGACATGTTTTGCTACAACTATTATGGACACCACTTTATTCATAAAGCTAGTAGCCCTAAGTCAATATTTAATTATGTGCAATGGGAACATTGCTCGACTCCTCCACAAGGGAGTTCGAAAACGTATTATGATAAATTTGCATATTTTTCTGGGCATAATCAACGAAATGCTAAGTCTTACTATTTTAAAGTTACTCCGTATTCTATTAAGCAAATGTTATTGACCGATACTAAATTACTGTATTCAAATTTGTTTGTATATAAACTTTCGGTCGAGGGGTATGAATACTGGTTTAAGACTGTTGACTTGAAAAGTGTTTGGGGTACGAAAAATTGGCAGATACAAGGCAAAGACACATTATTTAGAGCATGTATTATCCCTGTGCAGATGATTTTCCTCAATGACACAGTACAACAGACTAGCTGTTTGGGCTTGGCAACAATTAGAGAGTTAAATTTGCCTAGTATACCTGTCCCTTCCAAATTAAACAACAGGCAGCACTATGTGAATGCTACTTTTAGTGAATTTACACATTGGGTCCAGAATGGTACGCTTAACACTTCATCGATACATCCGGGCGGGTGGTTATTATGGCCTGTAGACACTAATAAGTGTCATCAACGTTTTGTCACCTCTTCAGGGGGGTTCAGGACTAGTAGGGCAGACCCTCGTTACATTTCACCAGAACATGCTGATATTATAACTACATACAGCGTGGGGAAGCTTTGTCAGCAATGGTTGAAGTCATCCACGCTGGATGCAGTTAAGTCACATCTCACGTTACTGTCTAATGATACTGATTTGCAAGATTTTTTGTCAGGTCCCAAGGTACCACGGAAGAAAAGATTTTTATACGAAGTATATAATGAGATTTGGAAGCTTTCACAACAGGAGGCTGCAGCCCGGTTGAGGCAGATTGATCAGGAAAACCTGATGCAGACTTTGGGGGTTATTCCAACTTTGGAGGAAGTGGTAATCCGTCCCAAAAGTGACGGTAAAGTGACGGATATACCACCAGCCGTATTACGAGTCCATTATATCCTATGGAACTCGTAATACGGCTGGTGGTAAATCCGTCACATTTGGGACAGATTACCACCTCCTCCAAAGTTGGAATAACCCCCTTTGTCTGTTGTTGATAATGGCATGCATACCCTTTCTGACCGTGTTTACACGATTGACAGCATTGTTTCCTCTGCTATTGACATTATTAAATCGGACATGTCTTCTTTATATCATGGGCAGAGTCAGACGCGGTCCATCATGCAGCTGGGTTGGACTCTTCAGACCTTGAAGGCAGGTCGCGTTCCATGGCAGCACATTCGTGCCAGAGAGATCTTTGTCTCCTTTAATTTGACTCGTCAACAACAGCTGATGGCTAAAAAGGAAGCGACGTATGTCATGTTGAATATTGAAAAATTGGAGAAACTGCCTTTCACGGTTGCTGAGATTCCGTCAGCTGAGTGGTTGATTCATGGGGTTATTAATCTGCCTATCTCCACTCTGCAATTTACTTCTTGTTTGAAGCACATTCCGGTGGGTAGATATGAACTATTGGGAGACAGTTACATACACGAGTTGTGGGAGCTTCCCTTTCAATACAGATGTGTTAATGGTTTGTAAACAGCTGTCCTTGCACGGAGCGTGTAATGCTTCGATTGCTAACTTAGCCTGTTATCTGAAGGGAGTTCCAGTCCCGGTTATTAAAAACACTTTCCAGGTGCTTTCTAACTGCAGTTACATTGTTCTTAACAGCGAACGCTGCTGTGGCATGCGTGCCGGAATAGTTTACGTTGTCGTTGTCAACAAGGCCGCTACGTGCTGCGGGAATGTGTTGTTTCCCCCCACTCAAATTAGGGAGGTAGCGGACATCTGGCCTCATATTGCTACTTCCAAGGTTAATTTCGACAAGTTGAGTCGACTAAAAGCTTTATTGTTTCAAAAGCATGTGGCCCTTACATCTGCTAGTGAGACCTACGTACTTCAGGTGGCAAGGTCATCGGCGGAAATACAGTCCCTTTTGAATACTAACTTTCCAAGTCACTTCGGTGAACTTGTGGGATGTATATTTAATGCATCCAGCACTGCTGGTATTGCACATTTTTTCAAAGCCGTTGGTGTTGGTTTTGCTCACACCTTCTCTTCCATATTCGGTTTGATACCTTCGGCTATACACTCTATTTTCGGAAGCATTTTTGGGAGTTTCCCGATTACTTTGGCTTTATTGGCTGGAGTCTTGCTGTTGTTGCTATTTTTTCGCAATGGCTTTCCCGCCACAACGAGATCCTATATTGCTGCTCCCGTCAGCGCAGCTGTGTCGTGAACGCATGATGCAGCATTTTGGAGCACCACTCCTGGACCATTTGGAGTGTGACTGGTCTCTGTCATTCCGACCGGTTTTGGATTGTGTGCAGCCCGTGTTTCGGTGTCTTTGGTGCTCGTTTGAACATGCACTGGCTCTCTGTCTCTCACTGCAGCGCCATCCAGTGGTCGATCCTGATCTGTTGATGTTCCCGATTAGGGCTCATTCCCAGACTTGTGCACTACGGTTGTGTTTACTTCGTGAGGCAGTTTATGAGATTCCCTTCCTGGAGGAAGATGGTTTTGTCTCATTCATAGGCCCTGCACGGGGTGCCGCCCTGAATGGTTTTGGGGCTTTGGAACACACCTGCTCCATGGTACTTTGGGGTGTGGATCTTCCGATATTGACATATATCGAAGTGGAGGACCTCCTACTTTCTATTGCTTCTGTTTAACAATTTTTTTTTTTTCTTCTCCTGCAAAATTGACATTATATTGAATTTGGCTTTATTGTCACATGTTTCCTAAATTTATGACTTTGTTGTCTTCTGACCTTGTCGAAATATGTATATAATTTTAGGTATTGTTTATATCTGGGGCATATTTTTATGTTATTGGAACCACTTGCTACCGACAAGGGGAGGGTGTAGTGTGGTTAGTTTTACATATCCTTTGCGCGTTAGCTTCAGGCTTTAGGCCTTTGTGCACTTTGCCCTGGATGTATTTTATTCATTTGCTGGCAGCTTAGAACCTCTGTGCACTTTGCTCTAAATGCTTTTAATTAGGCTTCGTACTGTTATTTTTCAAATAGCCAGTTCTACGGTTTTGTTTTTTATTGATATCACACTGTTTAGCCTACTTCAGCACTGGAGTTCTCCATAAGACATTCACTCTGTGCTTCAGTCAAGGATACAGTCTGGTACATTGCTGATAGACGTGGTAGGAGTTTAGACTTGGCATTCCTGCGTAGGGACATTTTGTGATCACGCTGACATGTTAGTTATAAAATCACTTCCTTGTCCCAATACACGCAAGAGGGAGATTCCAACTAGGGAACCACAACTAGACGCTGACTGCCTCGTTGCAGATGCTGAACCAAGATCACAGGCCTTTGCTCAGGTATGAGGGCTGATGTCTCCCCGGTGATTCAGAAAGGCAAGTTAGAAGCTTAACATGCTGTGCTCGAAATAGATCAAGTAGAGGGAGAGTAGAAACTAATAGACACAATGATAGCTTTGTTCTTAAGTTTTACTCTCCTAGTGACTATTTCAATCCTACTGTGTTGTATGGTTCTGGTTATTGCGGCTCACGCCTTATTATCTAAAATACAGTCGTTTTATTAAAACATTATATAAAACCTATACTGTCTTTGTCATTTGTATATGAGATCATACTGTAAATGAGAGAGTTGGTTTGGATCTGAGTGACCACGACTTCCCTGAGAAGTTCCAAAGATGTCATGCGCTCGGCTGCCCAATCATCTCTTCCCCGTGGGAGAAATGAGGCACTGCTAGTTAGCCGGAGCAAAAAACGGATTTAGGGTGACAGAGTTCCTTACACGTGGGTCCGACTCAGTCCCCCACATCGTGATCGATCCTGCTGCCTAGAAATCCAGTAGTCTCATTTAGGATAATGAGAGCCCACGCGACAAGGCAAGATCTGGAAGTGTCCTGCTCCAACTTCAACTTCTTATGACTTCCTTTGCGTACTTATAAGTCACAGTTTGACTGCATTGTTGCTCCCATTTTTGTTCTCCTTTTGGAGTATCTCTAGATTTCTCTAGATTTCATAGTTTTTCATCAGTTGAGGGGTTTGCAAGTGAGGCATCCATTTGCAAATATTTCCTCCTCCAAAGCTAGTACTTTTTTTACTTTAAGTTTATGCCTTTTGCTTATCACGTTCTGTAGCCTGTCACCGAGGACCGCTTTATATGCACCCTCTGACTTTCCTGGAGACTCCATTGATTCTATGTTTTTTTTAAAGTACATAATTGTATCTACTCGAATGCCAGCTACTGTATCACAGTCCTTCAGCATTTCCAAGCTGCTGGTCTCCTGCTGTTCATTCTCCTTTTCCCCATGCCTGGAGTGGTCATCGTCATTGGGGAGTGATCTAATACATCTCTTCCTGAGGCAATTTATCCCTATGGGGGATCACTGCCACTGGTATAAATAAGTAATCTAGCAGAGAGAGGACTTCCTCTGCCCACAACATGAATGCATGCTGCTTTTAACTGCAATGTTTCATTCTCCAGTTCTCTTATCTGTTAGCCTGATGCTCTAGTGAACTGTGCAGGTTGTGCGTCAATCTGGGATATTACTATTGTGCTTGTTAATCTACTGGTTCCACTGACATCATACCACTGTTGTCTATTCCCAGTATGTTTAGGAACATGTATACTTCGATTATAATGGACCTATTCTATCCCAAGTACAGTCTTGGTGGTGCCTATATTCTAAAAATAGTCACTCTGCATCTGTCCCATGTGCCTTGGGCCCATTTATAGCATCCATTTGATCAATATATTTTTTCTGACCCTGGAGTGCAGATGATTTCTTTGGCATGATCGCTACACGTCTTGAGTTATCCATGTGTGCTAAAGAGATGTACTCACATCTGCTCAGGAGTTTTTGTTCAGTGCCCATCAAATGTGCTTCCTGCAATAGTACTATGTGTATTCATTACTACCCCTCTCCTGTTATCCAGGCTATTTACATTCCAGGTGAGACTTTTTAATATCTCACTCCTTCCTATTGTTTCTATGCCATCTAACTTAATTGTTTTAAACTCGGGTAATAAATGATCAGCTATGTATCCATTCTCCCTGATTCCTCTCCAAGTGTCAGCAATGAAACAATTTACAGTACTAGGAACATTCCTAACCCCTCCCCTCTAATTTTAAGTCAATCAATCAATCAATCAATCATAGCATTTGTAAAGTGCAGCACTATCACCCCTAAGGGTATCTGGGCGCTGAGGGTGCTGTGTCCCTGTCAAAAAGCCATGTCTTGAGTCTCCTTCTGAAGTCCGGCAGGGAGGGAGGTGTTTGGAGATGGAGGGGCAGGCTGTTCCAGCACTTGGCTGCTGTGTAGGAGAAGGAGCAGCCTCTGCTGCGGCTGCGAGGGATTCAATCAGTGTGTGCGGTTTCGTGAGGTTGAGCGTAGTTGTCTCACTGGGACATAGAAGCTCATTCGATGGTTGATGTGCGATGGCCCTAGATGGTGAGGTTGAGGATGAGTCTGGGTGGGGTGTTCTGTAGAGGCTGGAGTCTTTTAAGTAGCTGGGAGGACACTCGGGCATCGAAAGCGTTGCCATAGTGTAGGCAGCTGGTGACCAGGGCGTGCAAGACTGTCTTTCTGGTGTCAGTAGGGATCCATTTTAAGATTTGGCAGAGCATATGGAGGATTTAGATACAGGAGGGGGCGACTGAGTTTACTTGTCAATTTATGGATAGTTGGCAGTCAAGGATATTGCTGAGGTTTCTTGCATGGTCTGATGGAGAGGGTATTGGTCTGAGTTCTGCTGGCCACCAGCTGTGGTCCCATACGGAGGTGTTATTCCATTTTGTCGGTGATTGGTTTGAGGCAGCTGTTTACTAGTAGTTTAGTATGACCACCTTTGCTGTAGTGACCAATATGCTCCCCAAAGTATTTCAGTGATTATGAGTGCCATGTTACAGGTTGACCCTAGGCAACTCCAGAGCCTAGTGTAGGAGTGGGTGAAAAAGGAGAGTCTCAGATTTTGTAACATTCATTGTGAAGTAAGAAAATATCCCGAAGGTCTCCAGCTTTTCCAAAACTGATGGGCTAAGGATCTGCTGATCAGTAAGGATAAGCATCACATTGTCCGCAAACATGGTCAGCCTAAACCTATCTTTACAAATCTTCATCCCTTTAATGTTGTTCTTGCTCCATATGGTGTTAGCAAAGGGTTCCAAAGCCAAATCAAATATGAGTAGCAAAAAGGAACATTTGTGCCTAGTGCCTCACCCTATCTTGATGGGGTGTAAGGGTGTAGCATTCACTTTAATACAGAGACTTGGATCTTGATAGCTCACCATGACCTATCTGAGAAAGTGGGCCCCACCCCATCCCATGCAGCACCTATTTCATAACTGCCCAGCAACGTTCAAGTGTTCACTAAATTAGATAGTTCTGTCTTTGGTTTTCACTTTTGCACACAATTGATCAATTCTGTATTCAAAGAAGGCACAGAAGTATGCTGAATGTCCGTTTTGGAAACTTAAAATACTTTATTATTCATTTAGTTAGTCTTTATAACATCTGGCATAGCCACAATATAGACAGCCCGTTTTGTTTAATTACAAATAGAACTCCATCCTGGCATGACAATTAATGTGATATCCTACATGCAAAGTTCTTCAGGTACTTTGTATTGACACAGTCTGATCACAGGCTGAACTGAAGGCACACCACAATTTTCCAAATTTCTACTAGCCAACGGGTAAACTTATCCATAATTTCAAACTTCAAGATGTGCTCAATTTTTTAATATGGGCCCACTCATACAAAAGCTGTTCTGTTCATGTCCACAATGCGCTCATTTGCTTGATGTTCTGAGCGCCTCTAGAAAGGTAAAAAATCACCTTGAGAGAATAAATTGTGGTGTGTCTTCACTTCAGCTAGTTATTGGACTGTGTCAATACAAAGTATCCAAAAGATTATGAATGTCATTTGTAGAAGAGAACTAAGTAACTGCCCATGGCTGAAAATTTCCCACCCTTAAGCTTACCTATTATAGAGACTTAGGCCCTCATTATGAACATGGCGGTAAACACAGCTCCACCGGCGGTGGCGGTAACTACTGCCAACAGTCAGGCGGTCTGGGCCGCCAAATTATGAACAACCTGAAAAACAGGCAGCCTGAAAACCTCTCACCGCCAGCAGAAGAGTGCCGACAACGACGGCAGAGGCCGCCCACAGGCCGACGGAAAGGCCCTACCCGCCCATCAAATAATGAAGCACTAGACCGCCGTCAGTTCTGGGGTGGGAACCACCACCATGCAAAGCCAGGTGGAAATGAACCAAATATGAGGAAACACTTACCGGAGGCTCACACAACACGCCGAAGCAGACATGGATAGAGTTGCAAATCATGCAAGTCCTGCTCCTTGCCATATACCTCCACGACTGAGACCGCCGACAAAGACGACGACGGTAGGTACCGCAACCTATTAAAAAAGGAAAGAAAGGGCACAGTTACATACCCACCCACTCCACCCACCCCGCAACGCACCCTCACCCCCTCACAACAGCACAAGCCATACTCTCCAGAGCAAGAGGTACTTACCGGACACAAAGCCAGGACAACCTGCCCAAAGTAAGCACATGTGCACAACACCCCCCACAAAGAAACAATGAACCACGGATCCAGAGTATGCCAATGCCAACACTGGCCACACAAACTTCTTATTAGGCTCCAGGAGCAACAGAAGTCCAACAGAAGGCCAATGGCCAGTTCATAGTCCAAAGTCCGATGGGCCCAAATGGCCCCAACTTGACTCCCATAAGTGCAAATGGTACTCCACCTTCAAGGAGCAACAATGGGTCATCCAGCCACCTCAGGGAACAGCGGCAGGCGGTGGTGGGGGTGGTGACTCACGACTGGGAGGGGTGGCTTGGCTTTACGTTTGGGAGGTAGAGGGGGCTTGGGTCTGGCCTTTGCAGCTGGTGGAGCGGCCTTGGACTGGGGTGCGGCAGTTGTACCTGGGGCAGCATGGGGTCACTTGCTCACAGGGTAGGTAGCACGGAAATGGGAAGGGCGGACAAGGGCGGGCTGTGACGTGGGAGGAGTGGACAGGGCAAGGAGGTGGGCACATTTAGGGATAAGACGGGGTGGGTCAGTGGGTTCGAATAGGTCAACAGAGGATAGGAAAGTTTTTTAGGGGCAGTCGGGGTGGGCCTAGAGGAAGGTGTGGGAGTGGAAGTAGAGGGGGTGGTCGTGACAGGTGTAGGTGTGCGTGACGTGGGTGCAGGTGACTGTACAGTATGCTGAGATGTGGTGGATGTGTGTTGGATGGTTGTCTTGGGAGGGGGGGGTGGACACAGTGGGACAGGCTGCCAGTGTAAACATATGTTGTCTGTGTGTCTGCAAGTTTAGTGAGTGTGCTGCATGTGTCAACCAAAGTCGTTGTGGTTAGTGCAGGTGTAGTGTCTGGGGTGCATGAATGGATGTCTGATTTAGTGGTGACTGCCAGAAAGGGGTCAGCAACAGTGAATGAGGGTGCAGTGCCTGTGAGTGTGCATGTAGAGGTGACAGACAAGGAGGCGGAAGAGGTGGACACACTGGGGGAAGTGGATGTTGGTGTGTGTGCCTTTGTATGTTGGCTGTGTGAATGCCTGCGGTGGGAAGTGTGGTTCTTGTGTTTTTCAGTGTGCTTCTTGTGTGCTGAGGTGTGTGCATGGCTGTCAGAATGTGTGCTTGGGACGGGTGAAGGGAGTGGGGTGCTGGAAGGGGTAGGGGACGGAATGACCAGGGACACTGCCTGCCGTCAAAGAGGAGGCCAGAGCCTGAAAAGACCTCTGTAGGCCAGACATGGCACCGTGAATGCCATCCAGGTAAGCATTGGTCTGCTGCACCTCTGATGCTAGCCTCTGGATGGCATTGACGATGGTTGTCTGCCCTACAGAGGTGGTCCTCAGGAGGTCAATAGCCTCCTCCGTGAGGGCAGCAGGGCTGACTGGGGCAGGGGCGAAGGAGACGCCCACCCTTCTGGGAGAGCAGGCATGGGCAACTCAGTGGGGAGAAAATGGGAGGGCAGTGATGGTATGGGGGTGGTGGGAGATGACACAGAATGGGTGGGCCCATTAGGGTCCGCCTCCACCAGGGAGCTCCCATCAGAGGAGGTATCTGAGTCACTACCTCCAGTGGTAGTTGCCTCCCCGTGGTACTCCCCTCGCCCTCCAACCCACTGGTTCCCTTACCGTCGCTCGACTCTGCCTCTTTGGAACCGTGGGCCGCTGCATCCCCACTCGCTGGTGCCACAGCTCCCTCACCAGATGATGCTGATGTACACAGACAACACAAGAGAACTGGGATGGGGAGACAAAACAGGAGAGACACTTGTAAATAGCTGAATGGAGGTACATAACTGGTTCACACATACTCCCCCCCTGCAAATATTCCACCATGCAGCACCTAACTCTATACACATGGCTATGCCCCTGACTAGTGGCCACAACCCTGCTTTACAGCCCTTTCCAACATCACAAAAGGACCTGAAGTAATGCAGTCCTGTCCCTTACAACTTCCCATGGGGGCCTTATGTAAAATGACATCAGTCAGAGTACCTGCCAATAGACAGCATACATACTACAGCACACTCACACATCCATCAGTGGTTTTGGTACTCGCCCCTTTGTGTCTGCTGTGCAGCCTTCAAGCACCCACACAGGTCCGGATACCCCACCGCCAGAATGCGGCGCATTAGGGGGGTCAGTGCCTGAGGGGCACCCATTCCTCGTTGGGAGGACTTCCCCAGCTGGACCTCGCAGGTCTTACTTGCCCAGCGCCACAGGTCCTCCCACCGCTTCCTGCCATGGGCGCTCTGCCGGTTGTAAACCCCCAGGGTCCTCATCTCCCTGCCGATGGCATGCCAGAGTCCCCTCTTCTCATGGGCGCTGACCTTTATGGGACACACAGAAAAAGTAACAGAGGTCAGACAGTGCCCATTAGATACAGCTGGCTATACATACCCAATGGGATGGACACTCACAACAGCATAACAGGACCTCACACGCGCAGCATGTCATGAATCCCACGACTGTACAGTGTCAAACATGCACACATGTTTACAGCCATCTACCTCCATTACACACATCCATGCCCCCCAAGCCACCTACTCACCTGTACCTCTGATCGACCATAGAGCTTGGTGTACAGGGGTAGGACCCCGTCCACGAGCTTGTACAGTTCCTCGGTGGTGAAGGCCAGGGCCCTTTCCCCTGCCACTTGTGCCATTTCCAGGACCAGAGTCAGGACACAGCAGCACACTCAGTGGAGTACCTGCATGCACGTAATCCGGGAGTCAAGTGAAGTTAGGGTGACGAGATGGCATATGCTCGGCGGCGAGCATGACACGCTCACATTCCCCATTGACAACCATGTTAACCAATGAATGGTCGCACAGCGGTGAACATCGCCTTACGCTATTACGACAACCACTAGCGGTATGAGGTCACGTCCACTACAACATTTCTGGCCTACAGGGGGCAGACCTTTTGGCCATTATTATGCAGTTATTAATTCCTCACTTGCCCCATGCAGGACCTATTGTCTCCAACCCCCATAGGCATGAACAAATATAAATTTACTCACCACAACAGTCCTGATGTATCATTGAGGACATGTCACTCCAGTTTAACATCCTACTATGCATATGTGTCATCGACTTGCATGCCAGCAGTGCTGAATATTTAACATGTTGGGCAGATGTATGTGTGTTCCTCACATGTATTCTCAAATCCTCCTAGGTACAGACCCATGTGGCGAGGGAGGGCCCCATCGGTGTACAGACCACTTGTTGATTTGGGGACCATCGTGGAGCATCACATCATTATCAATTACAGACTCAACCATGCTACTATTCATGAACTTTGTGCATTACTGGATCCAGCACTGAGACTGGCAAATCGGAATCAGCATGCCATCCCTACTGAAGTGCAAGTGTTCTCTGCACTCCATTTCCTGGCACGGGCTCATTTCAGGTGACTGTAGGCATGGGTGCAGGTTTTTCACAGCCAATGTTTAGCATTATACTGTCCATATTCCTGAATGCATTTGTACGACACCTGCAGTCGTATGTGAGGTTTCCCCAAAGTGCTGACATCCGTGCCATCAAGTCAGACTTTTGTGCCTTTGCCAACATTCCCAATGTGATAGGTACCATCGATGGACCCCACATAGCTCTCATCCCCACAAGAGTAAGTGAACAGGTGTACAGAAACAGGAAGAACTTTCACTCCATGAACATTCAATTGGTGTGTACTGCAGACCAGTACATCTCAAATGTGAATGCCATGTTCCTTTGTGCTGAGGAACAGCAGTGTGCCACACATGATGGAACAACTACAAGGGGACTGAGGATGGATCATAGGTGAGTGTGTCTGAAACTTTTTGGGACATAGCAGACAGCCAGACTGTCTGCAACTGAGGGTTGTCAGTGACAGTCCTGTTTTGCCCCCTTTTGCAGGTGATTCTGGCTACCCCAACATGCGCACAATAGGTCTCCTGAAGGCTAGATTCCGTTGCCTCTATATCTCTGGGGGATCCCTGGACTATGAGAAGGTGTGTAGAATAGTGGTGGCCCGCTGCATGCTGCACAATGTGGCTGTGAGGAAATCTATTCCCCTCTTGGAGGAGGAGGGAGCTGTATATCCAGACCAGCTTCCTCATAGAGGGGATGAGAGTGATGGTGATGATGAGGAGGGGGAAGATGTACACTCCAGGAACCAACTGATCCAACTGTACTTCCAGTAACTAAGTGGTACTATTTGCTCTGGTTGTGTGTGCTGCATACTGTTGGTATGCCTTATCCTCTATGAGGGTGTAGGGTCTATAGACATTGTCACTGTGACCAGGTTTGCATGGGACATGTAACATTATGGACAACTTGTTAGACATTTCTGTTGGCACCACCCCATGTTATGCGTGGGGTGCCATTCCTGCATTAAAGAAATGAATAAATGATTTCAATGACAATTGCATGTACACTTCGATTTGATTCAACATAATGACGGGACATTTACATTGGAGAACAGGTGTTTTATTTGGTGTCAGGGATGCCATGGTGCTCTTCACAGTGATGGGAGTGGGCTACTGGTGGATGTCCATATTGGCTACATGGTCTCAGCGATTGTTGGCAGTGGTAATATGTCCATCTGTTATTTACAAGTTTTTGGGTTGCTATTGCAAGGTGGGGATGATGGTTCAGTGGCACACTTGGGGGACAGTTGTTGTCAGAGTCACTTCTTAGAGGGGGCCTTGGTCTTGGCAGGTGTTCCATTGCCATATCTGGGCCTGAGGGACCATCTGGGTGCCTGGTGCTGGCCTGTACGGGTTGAGGTGCTAGTCTCCTGTGTGTCTTCAGATGGTGGCACAAGTCCAGTTGCTGCTGTTGCTGTTGTTGGCTGGTCTGTATATTGGCCTGTAGTAGGGGCTTCGTGGTCTGTGGGGGTCTCAGACTGGGTTGGGACAAAGTGCAGGAGCGCACCTGCTACGGTGGCCATGGTGGTATTGTGCAGTTTCCACTGCTCCATGGTCTCTTGGTGTTGGGCTATCTGCAGCCTTTGACTCTGCTCCAGGGTGGCCACAATCTGGCCCATCCTTCCCTGGGTATGGTGGTATACTCCTGGGACCTCAGAGATCACGTCCTGGGCTGCTGCATCCATCCTGTGGCCTCCCCCCTGGGCCACTGATGCCCTCCCACTGGGCCTAGCCCCCTGTGCCTGTGTCCCCTGCACAGGCCTGGCAGTACCACTTGTACTGGGGCCATTGTTTTCCTGCCTGTTGGTAGGTTGTGACTGTGGCCTCTGTCCTTGTGTTCCACCAGTCTGTGGCCTGGATACACAGGTGTGGGGCCAGTTGCCCTGGCATGATGTTGGTGGGTGGCTGGTAGGGGTGTCAGTGGTGTCCTGGGTGGGGCTGCTGGATGGTGACAGTCCAGGAGTGTGTGAGGGGCCAGGGTATTCCTCACTGTCCAGGGTTCCCTCTCCAGTGTCCTGGGTGGTGCCTCTGTCTCCATGTGGGGCACTGCCCCTCTTTGTCCTGCCCGTCAGGGTGGCATGGGTGGTGGTGCCTGTTGGGGGGAGTGGACATGTCTGTTAAAATTGCATAATTGGATGGGGTGCACAGGGCTGGGCTGTTTTGTGCAGGGTTTTCACTTTTGGGCCACACAGGGTGCCTTTGTGAGGTTGCCATTGCATTTTGCTTAGGATGTGGAGGTGCATTGTGGGTGGTGTAGTGCCTTTGTGATTACTTGCAGGGGTAGGTGGCTGTGCACAGGGGGAGGTATGTGGGCCTGTTGGTGGAATTGTGGGCATGCAGGGTGACTGGATTTTGTCATTGTGGCCTGGGCGGGGTAGTGGTTCTAGTGGCTGTTGGAGGGGTGGGATGGTGCATGCATTACAGGTGTGATGGATATGGGGTAATTGTAGATGACTTACCCAAGTCCATTCCTCCAGTGAGTCCAGTGAGGCCTTCAGGGTGCAGGGTGGCCAGTACCTTTTCATCCCAGTCAGTGTAGTCGGGTGGTGTTGGTGGAGGTCCTCCCCCAGTCTACTGGACCGCAATGTTGTGCAGGGATGCCATGGACCTCACCTTCCCGTGCAGGTCGTTCCATCTCTTGCGGATGTCGTCCCTCGTGCATGGATGGTGTCCCACTGCGTTGACCTTGTTGACAATGGTCTGCCATAAATCCATCTTCCTGGCGATGGGTGTGTTCTGGACCTGTACCTCGAATAATTGTGGCTCGACCTTCAGTATCTCATCCACCAGGGTGCTTAGCTCCCTTTCTGTGAAGCGTGGGTGCTTGGGGGGTGCCATGGTGTGTTGTAAGTGGTGTGTTGTGTGGATCTAGGTGAAGGTGCTGTTGTGTGGTTGGGTGTGTGATTCGTGTGTTGTGGCATTCAGTGTCTGCTTCTGGAGTTCTCAATCTCAGTTGGCCTACTGGCGGTGCAAAGGACTGCGTGGTGTGTCTGTGAGTGTTTTATAGTGTTGTGGATGTGTGTCAGGTGTGTAGGTTTCATACTTGCCAATGTGTGCAATTCTTACTGTTGGGTCCCATTGCTGGCCGTGGCGGTCTGTACCTCCAATAGTTGTTCGACTTCCACTGACCGCGCGGTGATTTGTGCATCATTATTTAGAGGGCAGGGAGTTTGTGTGCTCAGCGGTGGAGGGGTGGGATGTCCAGCATTTTTGCCGACAAGGTCCTGGCGGTGACTGGTGGCAGGGAAACTTTTGTCGGATTCAGATTTTTCCATCTTTATATGGCGGGTTTCTGTTCACCGCCAATGGCAGGATTCTGTTCAGCGTCACTACGGCGGGAAATGGTGTTTACCGCCATGTTCATAATGACCCCCTAAATCCTCCATGGTAATAGGCTCATTGAGTTACACTCCCAAACCTTGAGGCAGTTTATAGTGTCATTGCTTATGTAAATAGATTGAGATTGCTTCTATGGGGAACTCTTCTTTGGAGTAAAGTTATTGATAAAAGACCCTTAAGGACACCGCTGTTGTGCCATACTCAAGGGCTGTGGCCCTCTTATGATTAGTTATACTTTGAACTCTATCTGCAGCATTTCTGGCCCTCAGCTGGGTAGTCAACAATTTCTCTCATTTATTGCCAGCAGAACAATATTTTTGTTCAGTCCTAACTCAGTCAAGGGCCCAAGCTGAGCTCTAGGAGCCAAAATTCAATGCTAATATAGGCTTTTGGTAAAGGGAGAGTGAAACATGAGGAGTATTGTTTTATGTTAAGTATCTTGTTATTTTCTTTCCTATTACCCCATTGGTTCATGTAAATGGAATTAATTTAGCCACCAACTTGGTGAGCCATTATTGTTCGCCATCATGTCTATCGTGGTTGAAATAGGAGCATGGTCCAATAGTACTATACATCTGTCAGTCTGACCTCAGCCAGCCTTTCCTGGATTTGGGGCCAAATAACCCCCAACCCCCGAATCGCTGATGGGATTTATACTTTGCTGGATTCATCACCATGTTCAGCCCTCCGCTTACAATAGGATCAATCTAGGAACACTCCAGTGCTGTGGAGAGTGCTATTTTGAGGAATGGGTCTTGGTGCTTGTTGGTAAAATATATGTTAACTACAGTGAAATCTCTTGAGCTGGTTTGGACAATCATGACCAGCGTGCTGCCTACTTTGTATGGGGAGACCTTCACTGTACCCCCAAAAGAGCATCCCTGCCTTCTCCGCCACAGCAATGAAGAAGTGTTGTATTGGAAAGTATATTGAGTTCAGCCTAGACTAATCCTTAGAAAGTACGTCTGCCTATTTTAATAAGTACAGGCTTGCCCCTAAGATTTTTTAGGAGATTCAGAACCACCACTCTCTTGGTTGGTGAGTTTAAACCCTTGAAATTGAGAATGACTATTTGACCATTGCTTCAGTGTAGAGTAGGATACTTTGTGCTTTCAGCCCATATGCTAGGCTCCATTGTCAATCCCATCTGCTTCACCCCTTAGAAACTTGAGGATATGAACCTGAATCAAAACTTCAACCCAAACAAACCTTGATCCCCATCAGGGTCAAGTGTAGTAATGCAAAAAGTCTGTAGGAGGGGAAGAACCCTTCCCCTGTTGGTCTGTCATTTTCAATCAGAGAATCCTCACACTGTGCTCCCCACCCCTCCCCTATGTTCTGTAGAATGGTATATTAGCATTCAAGATACTTCTACCTTCAGATAAAAGGCCTTGCAATGGGAAAAGTTTTCTCACCAAATCTAAATAACTTTGATTATTGCATGATTATTTGATTACACGTTTACAACATACACAAGCCATTCTCACAGAATATTACTCTCTGGGGTCACTATATTATATATTACATCTTCCTTATATGGACACATGGCCAACTTTAGGATGCTGTGCAGTTGGGACGGAGAACTCCTCACATATAAGGATAGCCCTGTCCTGTCTTTTTATGTGCTGAGTTCTCTGACCGACTGCAGACTCTCCGTAATTGTATATTTAATATTAACTTGTAGTTTGTCAGTAGCAACAAAAATAGTAAACGTACACAAAAGTGTGAGTTTAACTTTGTGAAACAGGCACTCATATCTTTGCTTACAAAGAAATTCAGGTGAGACTGGTAAAAAATACATATTGTGTTTTGAAGAATGCTGTTAACATAACCTGGTGCCCATTTGGCTAGATCTGCGTTAAACAAGTCACCCAAGGTATCAAAGGTACGTATCTTTCAACATATGAGCTAGATTAGATGTTGCGCACAGAATGTTCCATTGGTTGAACATTTTCTGCAACTGTACCACAATGTAGACAATATTTGGTGGCATTGGTTGAACAGAGGTCAAGATATTGTGATTCAATTATCCTTGAAGGAAAGTGTTTCCATTAATAGATGTGGTGCAGTATACACTTAATACAACTGACAAACTATCTACTTTAGCAGTGCTAGCATTGCTTCTTAACACTGCAGGTCCTGCCTTTTCTCTGTTTCAGTCATAGCTGGATGCTATTATTTACATGTACATTGTCTCTGTCATTTTTAAAATCCTATCCTCCTTATGTTGTACAGAATGCATTTAATGTTGCTATGTGGTTTCAATTATTTGTGTGTATGTGCCACTGTCCTAATTTGCTACCATTCCTCATTTTCCTTTGACCTAATTAATCCATAACATTCCCATCAGAACATACCACAGAATTAATTCACACCACATAGACATCATTAACAGGGATCCTATTATTAGCTATATCCTGCCCCTGTTGCCAGTCCTGTATTATCTGCACAGTGGAACAAGTGTGCTTTTGTTAACATAACTTACATTTAAGCCTCCCAATTCATGGGTTTCTGATCATCATCATTTTGGTGATCATAAGGTTTTATTTGGTGTAACTCTATGTCAGGACCGGAGACTCCGAATATGCTTCTCTACCTTTACTGCATTTTTAACAGCAGCCAAGAAGAGTCTAAAACATTAAAAACTATGTTTCGCATGAACACCATAACATGTAAATAATCACATGCTCCAATCATCATAAAGCCAGCCCTAGAAAAGCTGTCACCGCCATTTTAGGTCCTCTTTTTTTGCTGCTTCGCAGCCAGTTAAGTACATGGGATTTCTCTCTTTCAATTTAGAATGTGTTAATGTCAGCAATTTGTTTTTTCATTGCATTCGTTTGATTTACTGATTAAGTTGTTCACTTTGTTTTGTTGCATTTGATTGTGCATAAGAAGTCGCACTTGTGCACACCAGACTCTATTGCTGACGCATGATGCACACTTGATGATTTCCTGCTACCTTTCTGTTTAGTGGGAGATCGCTCTTACCTCCCGTACACCAGCCGGTTCTCAATACAGGAGAGGAAGAGCGGGAAGGGGGACATGCCGCCGCTCTTTCACCATCGTCACATTTCTATTTTCATGAAGCCGAGACATGTGCATGAGGGTAGTGAAGCTGCTGACTCATCCGAGCGTGGTCTTTTGCTTTGACCATGTTGTGGCACAAGATCCTGCATAAAAACTTGGAAATTGGCCACTGCGACTGGATGGTCTGGCTAGACATGAAGGATGCTTACTTGGCGATCCAATCCCCATTGTCCTCCACATTGGCACTTTCTCCAATTCATGTGGCAGGGTCAATGTATCAGGGTCAAGGTTCTCCTCTTTGACCATTTCTCAGCTCCTTGGTGTTTCACCAAGATCATGAGACCAATATTGGAATAGCTGTGAGCAAAGGGGTGTGAATACCATTGATCTCAACAACCTCATTCTCTTAGCACAGGACAGTCAGACGGTGCTTTGTCACCTGATCTGATCCATCCACCTCCTTCAGGATCTGGGTTTCATGATAAGTGTGCAAACTTCATTTCTGACCCCTTTCCAATGAATGGATTTCGTAGGGTTTCAAATAGACACAGTCCTTTTCCAACTCATTCTTCCCCCTCAAAAGATTGTGTTGATCAGGAGGGAATTGAGGTCTGCTATGTGCAGCCCGGCAATATCATTGTGGTCTTTGATCCAGATAGTGGGCCTCCTGGCCTCCTCAATTCAAGCTAGTTTTCTAGACCCCCTGCATTACAGGGCTCTCCAATGTTTCAAAACTCAACATCTCTGAAAGGGTCTCAAATACTCAGATCAGGTCAATTTGTCTGAAGAAGCCAAGACAGGGATGGCATGGTGGCTCGACCACATGGAATCTTGGAACAGCAAAGTCATTTTTGGCTATTCCCCGGAATTGTGATTGAATCAGACAGCAGTCATTGGGGCTGGGTGAGAGATATGGTCCTATCTCACCTGGAAACAGGTGGTCGGAGTCAGAGTTGAGACTCCATATCAATTTTCTGGAGCTCTTAGCGGGTCCCTTTGCAATTAGAAGACTTTTCCCATCGAAGACAGACTGCTGAATTCTGCTGCTCAGCGACAGATGTATTTCTCCAGAAGTGGTCTCCATTTCTGGGGCATGCTTTCCCTCCTGATTATCCCCAGGGTTCTTTCTCCAGTGCAGCCTCAGAAAGCCGAAGTAGGTCTAGTGACTCCACTTTGGAGGACTAAGGGGGTTATTACAACTTTGGAGGAGGTGTTAATCCGTCCCAAAAGTGACGGTAAAGTGACGGATATACCACCAGCCGTATTACGAGTTCCATAGGATATAATGGACTCGTAATACGGCTGGTGGTATATCCGTCACTTTACCGTCACTTTTGGGACGGATTAACACCTCCTCCAAAGTTATAATAACCCCCTAAGTCTTGGTTTCCGTTGATTCTAGAGTTGTCTTGCAACATCTCGGTGTTGCTCCCATATAATCAGACCGTATTGCTGGACCATATTGCTGGACCCAGAGGGCCTGCCTTATCTCTTGATTTTCTTGTGACACTGCATTCTAGTGGCATTTGAGGGTTTCAGGGAAAGATGGAGTTTGCTAGGTATATCGTAAAATGCTGCTGCCTACTTCAGACAAGCCTGATCTGATAGCACCCACAAACATTTCGCTTTGGCATGGAGACGATGTTGTGGTTAGTGCAATGATCGGAATGTTGATCCCAATGGGGCGAATTGCAGTGTAGTGATCAATTTCTTGTCGTCTTGGTGTCCTCTGGTTTGACCTCCATGTCGATTCATATTTTCCAGTCATCAATTTCTGCCAGCCATCTCCCACTGGAAGGTAAATCAGTTGGAGAGCACCCAATAGTGTGTAAGTTTATGTGAGGTTTTAGAATGTCTCATCCCTTTCAACCTCAATATTCTTTTTTTTGGGATGTAAACAACATTGTCCTTACTTTTTACAAAGTTGGCCCTTCAATGAATATCTTTCATGCAAGCAGCTGTCAGCTGAGCTTAATATGTTGCTCTGTTTGATTTAATGTAAAAGAGCGTCATATGTATGTGCCCTGGACCTTTCAAGTAGAGTTTTTTTCCCCCAGAGGGTGTCTCTTTCTCCATTACTAGGACTAAATCGAACTCCAGATCAGTTTCTTATCCAGCATTTCCAGGTAACGAAAAACTGTGTGCAGTTCATTGTCTGAAAGCCTCTACTAGCAAATTTAGGTTAGACCCAGGGGGTTCCCATCTTATTGCTTTGCAGAAGCCATATAAGCCAGTGGTGGCTGCTGCTTTAGCTAGATGGATGCGTTGGCTCTTGACAGAATCAGATATTGATACTTCTGCTTTTGGTGACCACTCAGGAAGAGGAGCGATGGTGTAAAAATCTTTTGACTTAAGTTCTTGCTTGGACGACATCTTGAAGACAGCTGATTGGTCCTCGGAGTCAACTTTCAAGACCTTTTATTACAAACTATTGTTAATGTGGCATCAGTGGTGATAGCACAGCTTTAAACAAGCATAATTGGAGCCTCCAGTCCTGACATAGAATAAACTCATTTTTAGCTTACGCAATAAGAATTTTCAATTCTATTAGGTCATGGAGGCGAGAATTATCCCATCTTGAATTGTTGTATTATGGTATTAATATTTGTTGTATTATTATTTGATTGCCTATGCATCCTTGATTGTTTATGTTTATAAGCATATGCACAAATGTTTATAAGCCTCGCTTTGTGATGTGTACCCCACTGTTTTTCTTGGAAGCTCGGTTGATGTATTGTCCTTAAGAGGGATGGAGTTTATGGCTTCCTGTTCTTCTTACCTGTAGAAAATGATCAGAAACACTCTTGAACAGGATCATTGGCATTTGTTGGATGGTTGATGCCTCTTGCAAGGATGGATGGTCTGCCCTTCAAGTGGTTTTGTTCTCCAGAGATCAAGTCCTGTGGAAGTTTCAGAGCTCGGATCCCATTAGATCTTGTCCTGGACAATTAGAGTTTGAACAGTTATGCAATTTTGAGATTTTTGCTGAGTTTCACTTACTCTGGCAGCGCAAGAGGACCTAAAATGACTGTGACAGCCACTATTGGGCTAGTTTCATGCTGATTGGAGCGTCTTACTATTGATATATTAAGCTGTTCATAGGAAACATAGTTTTTATTTTATTTTTATTGTTATTGGCTGCTGAAAACAAATGCAGTAAAGATAGAGAAGCATAATCCTCGCCTCTGTGTCCTTAATAGAAATTAAAATTCAGTCTGCGTAAGCTAGAATGTATTTTTTAGTACCAGCCAACCTTTTCAGTGTTTTCATTTTTTTGATGTCATGGTACCCCTTCCTCTGATGAAGGTCTGGCCCATATTTACATATTTTATCAGAACTTTTAAAGTAATGTACTCTGAAGTAATTTTTTTCATATCCATCAGCATGTGGCAAACAAGCATTCTTCACATCGTTTATGCAGATACACTGGAATATTATGATAAGCTGCTTGACCTGGTGCCTTTTCTAAAAGACTGAGGATTGCAGTGCACTTCGTTAGTTTCCTTAAGGGTCTTCCTTTTCCTAGGAACCCTTCTTTGCAGCTTAGGCACCGCTTCTGTTGAAGTTTTAAGGCGTGCCAGCTGTGTTTGGCACGCTGAACTTAAAGACATTGGAAAGTGCGTTCTCTGATGTCAATCATTAGTTCATTACATTGATAAGTGTAGTTCCCTTTAGAGTGTTTTTAAGAGTACACATTAGTAATGGTTATAATGCCTCAAACTCCTTAGATTTATAAATTACTGTTCATCCTGCTGCTTGGAATGGTTATCATACTCAGGTTGGTAAATTTGGCTCCATTTCCTTGCCCAACAATGTTGCATACATATTTTCTCTTTAAATGATTGATCGGGTCTTTATTGTGCAGAGAATAGCGACCCTGACGTTTAAGGCCATATTTTATTTGAGTATTGCCAACTTCCTTTGGTGCTCACTTCTTTAAGAAACTCGCATTTTTGCACCCATGTGGTTTAGATAGGCCGTTCTTCAGCTTTCTACATTTCTCCGGCATGTCAATCCATCGGCGGCCGCCGCATATGTCAAGAGGGAGTATGGGGGGGTTAACATGGGAAACATAAAAAAAAAAAATACCTCCGCCGCCCGTCTCCTGTCACCATCTCCTGCCGCCTTGCTGATCTTGCATCCGCTGGGACACCAGCACAGGCTCACCTGCAATCTTGGCACTGCTTACATGCTAAACATAGCATGTAAGCAGCGTCAGAATTGGTCTGAGCGGCTCGGAGTGCAGCTCAGACACAAGCCTGGGGTCTGTGCTGTTTCTCCAGCCCGGCTGTGTATACAGCTGGGCTGGAGAAACCTAAGTGTGCATGTGTGTTTGGCTGGGCTCAGACGACCAGCCAAACACACATGTGCACTTAGTGCACTCTCCCCTCCTTCCCCCTCCGAGCTCCCCATGGCCCAACCCCACCCCTCCATGCACCTGCTGCTTAAGCCAGCAGATGAAAAATGAAAAATACAACGATAGCAAGCTATTGCGTTATTTTTCATGGCTGATGGCTCAGCCAGGGAGCAACGCCCCTCCGCCAGTGTGGAGGAACTGCCCCTGTGTCAATCCCTCATATGGGCCCTAAGTTATAGCCTCCTTTACCTTCTTTCGCAGATTCATTCTGTTAGTCCCTCTGGCTGGTGTGCAGCAAATTGTATGCCAGATTGTGAACATTACATAGGTAGGCAGCCTTCCTTCACTTCTACAACACCATCACTTTTGGGAATTGCAGGATTTTCTTCCTCACCTCTATTTTTATCTACAGGGCTGCTACTTCTTTCATCTGTCTGGTCCTGATGACCCCATAAAATTGTTTGTGAGGTTGTAATGCCAACCTTATCAGTTTTGGACTTCCCAAATGTTTAATCCAATTGGAGATTACCTGGATTTTGGCAACCGTCCATGCAGTTTTTCTTTGAAACTTTTTGTATGTTAATCACTTGAACACCTCGCTGTCACTTATTTACATCTCTTGGCAGCTTTTTAATTAAGTTCTGATATAAATTGTATTTGATTTTAATACTTTGCTGAATTATTGTTCTGATGTTTTTGGTGTTTTTGTGTTACATTAATCACGTATTATCAAAGCTCGATCACTGACTAAAATGCAGGCATCTGAAGTATTCAAGTTCATGTTGAAATGGTTCTGAAAGAACCACTGTTCGACTTTGTATTGTTAACATGCAGGTAGCTCAGGGTACTGGGCTGCTCCTGTAGGTTTGACCCTCCGAAGAGAACAGCAATCGTTTGTGAATCTCGGGAAATGTGAACTATTCTTCAGTGTTGTAAGGAGTTCAGTTATTTCTTGTCTTGGACACACCTTCAGCACACACAAGTCATTCAAACTGGTTGTGTTACATTCATCTTAGATAATAGTTCGTTTACAATAGTTCCTAATTAATGGACCAGAACAATCACTCGCATTCAAATAAAAACTGTTCTTTTAGCAAACCATGTTACACATATGGAATTTTGCAGGATTATTTCATAAATTAATTTCCCAATTGTTTATATAATCTTTTGTTTTACGGGGCAATCTTCAAAATTATACATTAATTGGTTTCTTAATGAAGTCATGTGTTTGCCATGTCACATTTGGGTTTTGCATACAGAGTTAATAGTGACATTTCAAACTCTTGCATAGAAACTAAACTATACGTTGAATTACATTTATACTTATTTTCATTGATGTTCATTCCATTTATAAGACTTCAAAATTGAGGAGTCGTTGATCAGGTTCCAAAGCACAATCTTAACTTCGGCAAAGAAAATCCCAATGCAAATATTGCTTTTATTAGAAATTGGGTTGGTGGTTGATTGGGGTGTATGCCCTGGTCAAAAAGCAACCACACTCCTAGTCAGGGCAAGGCACAAGCAAACCCTAAATTAACCTGTGCTCACCTTCCGGTAGCTTGGCACAGAGCAGGCAGGCTTAATTTAGAGGCAATGTGTAAAGTATTTGTGCAGCACTTCAAACAATGAAACAGTTAAAACACCACACAAAAAGATTCCACACAAGGTTAGAATGTAATAAATAAAATAAGACCACAAACAACAAAAATTCAATGTTTTGAACTGGAGATATTGAATGTAAAAGTTTTAAGTAAAAATAGTGCTAAGAAGCAAAAATCAATATTGAGGAGATCTGGTTGCGCCAGACTAGGTCAAAGTCAAAAGTTCACGCCGACCACAATGGAGCATGGGCCAGCTACAGGGGTAAAATTAGGCCCGCTGAACCAAAGTACCTTAAATCCTGATTGCTGAGAGTTGCCTGGATCCACTTCAAAGATGCGTCGCACAGCTGTTTTGGTTCCGAGGTGCAGTGAGGCTGTGATGTGAGGTCCTCTTGCATGACGTCAATGATCGATGGGCTTGTGATGTGAAAGCCGGTATCCAGGATTCATTGGAGAAGTGTGGCACAATGGTTAGAGAAACAGACCCTGATGCAGAGATCTAGTTGGGACCAGAGTTCAATTCCTGCCTTGGTGGTTCTTGGGCTCCTTTTCCCTGGACAGGATATTTCTCGCCTCGGTGCCTAATCTAATTCGTGGGTCTCACTCTGCAACTCTGGACAATAACTTGCTTGATCTCCACAACAGCACCAGCATTGCTGGGATGCCTGGCTTCACCTTGGGGGTTGACCAGGAGTGGGCACCTCACAGGGAAAAGCCAGGAGGGATTCCACAGTGGTATGCGTTCAGCGCCTTGATACCTTAGGGTCGGAGTGTGCTTTACAAGTACAAATTTACATTTTTGTTTACATTACATTGGGCAGTTGAGGCAAAATGCGTTGGTTCCGATGAGCCTGAAACATCGTTGTCGAGGCTGGCGTTGACGGGAGATACAAGTAGTTTGTGCCTGGAAAAGCATCCCTCAGTGGCAGTTCAGAAGGCGATGTGTCGAACCCAGATGCGGGTTGCTGCGACGATGCAAGTCTGTTGCCTGGAGATGTTCTGCTCAGCTGAGGAGATGCGTTGGTTCTACTCAGAGAAGCGTCTCTCAGCAGATGATGCGTTGGTTCTGCTGAAAAAAGCACCAAAGGCCCACTTCCAGGGGTCCAGGACTTGGGTGGCACCACTTGACAGGCTAGACTCACAGATGGCAGAGTCCAGGTGCAGAGGCTGGGTGGTTGGAAGTATTTTATGTCGCTGAGACTTCAGAACAAGAGGTCAGCCAGCTAGCCCTTGGAGTCGCTCTGGGTTCAAGTGATGCAATCCAGTCCTTCTCACCCAGGCAGGAAGTGGGGCAGCACAGCAAAGCAGGAGTCCAGAAAAGCAGCAGTCCAACAGAGTTGCAGTCCTTCAGCAGCATAGAAGCCCTTCCACTGAAGCGGTGGTGTCAGAGGTCCAGTACCTATACCCAGTTAGGCCTTTGAAGTGGAGGGAGACTTCAAAGACAGGCCTTTGAAGGGCACAGAGGTCCTGCCATTCCTGTCCTGGCTCCAGACTCACTACATGGGATTATGCAGCCCTTTGTCTGGGGACAGGACACAGCCTATTCAGGTGTAAGTGAGGCTGTGGCCAGCTTGTTCCTCCCAGGATGGCACATCAAGTCACACCTAAGCTCCCATTGTGTGTGGCTGTCTAGGGGGGAATACACAAAGCCCAGCTGTCACTCACCCCAAGTGATCAGGGACAGGCCACAGGCACCAAATGACTAAAGTAAGAAAACTACAACTTTCCAAAAGTGGCACTTTCAGAATTGCAATTTAAAATCAAACTTCACCTTAAATTGTGATTTTAAAATTGTGATTGCAGAGACACCAAACTAAAACATGTTATCTCTTCCAGATTGTGAATTATACTGATAAGATGTTTTAAGGTAACCCCAAAGTTATCCTATGGGAGAAATAGGCCTTGCTATAGTGAAAAACAATTTGGGAATGTTTCGCTGCCACGACATGTAAAACTTAAAAGTAAATCCCTTTTAAATACAGTGTACCCTTCCCTCTGGCACTGCCAGCCTTAGGGGTGACATATGTATAACAATCATTTGCAATACAATAGGTCTCCCATTTGTGAGAGTTAGAGCTATTGGCGTTGTAAATGACAATGCTGATCATTATGACATGCAGGCAATGGCGGTAGTACCGCCGCCAGGCGAGCGGTAATGACTGCCAAATTATGACCATGGCAGTGATCCCTCCCATAGACAGCCAATGTACCACCCCAACCGCCAGTGCAGTATGACCACTGAACACCACAGTAGCCATCTCCAGGCAGGCGGAAGACAAGGATCCTCCCACCATATTATGACTTTGCAGACTGCCAGGATTTCTGGGGTGTTAGCAACGCCACCAAAAGCCTGGTGGAAGCACATCATATAAAAGGAGACACTCACCTGTTGGGACATAGAGGAGTCCACGGCCGCCATGGAACCAGAACTGGAAGTCTTCCCGATGCTGTACCATGCCATGGCAGTTCAGGATCACAGGGGGGTCCTTTGGCTTGGTTTTGGGAGGGGGTTGGTCCTTGCCCTTCCATTTACATGGCAGAGGTGAGGGCTTGGGGCAGGGGGTCGGAGTGCCACTCTAGTGCCCCTCAGTGGCCGCTGAAGTATCAGGTGGAGGAACAAGGCTCGATTTTTTGCTGGAGGTACTGGGCTGTGGGCGTGGGACTTTTCTTTTACCAGCAGGACGGGGTGAAGGAAGAGGTCAAGGTGGGAAAGGAAAGCTTCTTAGGACCAATGGGGCACTGTGTGGGAGGAGGAATGGGAGCTGAGGTAGAACAAATGGTTGTAGGAGGAGGGGGTGTGCTGGACTTGGGTGCAGGTGCATGGACAGTGTGCATGTGTGATGTGGATGGCTGTTGGGGGTAAGAGTGGGAGTGTTTGTGTGTCTTTGGAGGGGGGCAGACTGGGTGGGGGAGGTCAAACAGGACGTGTGGATCACTTCCACCTGTCCCTGCATACAGGACAGGCGGTTGCCAGTTTCTACTGCTAGTACACATGTATTGCATTTACCGGTGTGTCATTGGTGTTGAATGTACACACCTAGACAATTCTAGTGTCCAACATACATGCATGCTCTGAGTACTCTGATTTTGTGTGTCCATAGGTCCTGTTGTCACTCCCTATTACTTTTGGGTCCCTTAGATACCAACGACTGTGAAGGAATAGGAGAAGGAGGAGGAGGAGGAGGCAAGCACCCGTGTACAGACCCCTTGTGGACTTGGCTACACTGGAGGACAGGCACATCATACTCACCTATTGTCTGGGCAGGGCCACAATCACAGAGCTGTGTGCACAATTGGAGCCTGATCTGCTGCCTGCTATCCGTTGCACCACAGTAATACTCCCTTGTGTTCAGGTACTATCAGTGCTCCATTTCCTGGCAACAGGTTCTTTCCAGGTGACAGTGGGCTTGGCTGCAGGAATGTCACAGCCAATGTTCTTGATTGTGCTTGCAAGGGTTCTGGATGCCTTGCTCAAACACATTTGCAGCTTCATCGCATTCCCCCAAGTTGATGATTTGCCCACTGTGAAGGTTGGATTCTACGCAATGGGACACATACCACATGTTATTCAGGCCATTGACAGGACCCATATTGCCTTAGTCCCCCCTCCCCTGGGCCAATGAACAGGTGTACATGAATAAGAAGAGTTTCCACTCACTCAATGTCCAGATAGTGTTCCTTGCTGACCAGTACATCTCCCACGTCACTGCCAAGTATCCTGGGTCGGGCATGATGCCTTTGTCCTGAGGAATAGCAGCTTTCCATAGCTGGTGGCATGACTACAGAGGCACAGAGTGTGGCTTATAGGTGAGCCTGAGTCCCCACCCAATGTATGTCAGTGTATACCTACAGGAGTCATACCCCATGCCACTGTGCAAGGCTAATGTGTCTCCCTCACTTCTTCTAGGTGACTCCGGCTACCCAAACCTGTCCTGGCTCTTGACCCCTGTTAGGAATCTGAGAACAGGGACTGAGAATAGGTACAATGATGGTCATGGGCGTACCAGGAAGATTGTTAAACGCACCTTCGGTCTCATGAAGGCCAGGTTCTGGTGCCTCCATCTGACAGGTGGATCCCTTTGCTACTCCCCTGAGAAGGCCCGCAAGATTGTTGTGGTGTGCTGCATGCTGCACAATTTGGCCCTCAGATGCCATGTGCCCTACCTGCAGGAGGAGCGGGGGGTGACAGTGCAGCTATGGCAGCAGTGGACACTGAGGACAGTGAGGAGGAGGAAGAGGAGGAGGATGTGGACAATAGGACACATAAAATACAGCATTACTTCCAATGACACTCAGGTAAGACTTTTGAAGTATACATTTCTCCATTTCAGGGTTGTGATATCTGGCTGTTGTCTAAGGCCAGTCACTATCTTTGCATCCCAACTGACTGTCACCTATGTCTTCCCTTATTGCAGATGTTGGTGTGATTACAGCAGTGTAATGCTGTGATGTGTACAGACTGCTGAGACACATATGTAGGATGAAAAAACACATTACAGGACATTTGCACAGGATCATGCAGTTCAATACAGTTCAAAACATTGTACATTTCCATCGAATAAAGCACTATTGCTCAAGTTGTGTCCAAGGGTGTTTATTTATAAATGTAGTATACAATGCATAGTGCAATAGGGTGGGGCAATGGTTACGAAAAGTCTAGTGTAGTGGGCCAGTCTGTTTGTAGCACAGGTCCAGTGTCCAAGGGTCCATAGGAAGAGGAGCAATGGCAGTTCAAAGTGAACATGGTGACATAGTGTAACACAAGGGGGATATTCTAAGGGGGCTCATTTCCTGGTGGTGGTCTTGGTCTTGGCAACTGTCTCGGGTGTCTGTCTGGGTCGCAGGGAATGTTTGCGGGTGGTTCATCTTCTGCAGGGGAAAGGGTGCTGGTGGCCTGTGGGTCCTGTGGCAGGGCCTCCTGTCCACTAGCTGCAGCAGAAGTGGAGGGATTGTTAGTACGCAGGCTAGTGGTAGGGGCCCCCTGGTGTGCTGTGTACTCCTGCACGATGTTGGCCATGTCACCCACCACCCCGACAATGGGGGCCATGGTGGTATTCAAGGCCTGCAATTGTTGCATGACCTCCTGGTGGTATTCCCCCTGCAGCCGCTGGTTCTCCGACATGATGTTGAGCACCTGACCCATCCTGTCATGGGATTGTTGGTATGCTCCCAGGACATTTGTGAGTGCCTCCTGGGCAGTCGGTTCTCTGGGCCTGTCCTCCCCCAGCGCACAGCTGTCCTCTGACTATCCCTGGCCCCCTGTCCATGGCATGCAGGTATTGGGGGGGTGATAGGTTGTAAATGGTGATTCACCAGTGTCCAGTCCTCCGGCTACTCCAGTGAGTCTCTCAGGATGCAGTATTGCCAAGATTTGCTCCTCCCATGCTGTCAGCTGTGGGGGTCCACCGCCAGTCCTCCTGATGGCGAGCTGGTGCTTTGCTGCAGTGGAATGCACTTTCTCCTGTAGGTCGTTCCACTTCTTCCGAATGTCGTCCCTTGTGCGTGGATGTAGTCCCATGGCGTTCACCCTTTCCACGATTCTGCGCCATAGTTCCATCTTCCTGGCAATGGATATCTGTTGCACCTGTCCTCCAAACAGCTGTGGCTCTTCCCTGACTATTTCTTCCACCATGACCCGCAACTCCTCATCAGTGAAACAGGGGTGCCTTTGTGGGGACATGGGTGTTGTGCAGAGGGTGATGTGGTGGGGTGTGTGGTGTGTGACGGATGAATTGGTAGTTGTGGTATGTGTGTGCAGTTGTCTCTGAGATTGACGTGGCAATTGTGGCGGTCTTCTCGTGTTTGCAAAGGTTTGTGGGTGTTGTGGGGGTGTGTTTTATAGTGCCGTCGGTGGGTGTGTTGGGCGGGTGTAATTGTGTCCGTTTTTTGTTTTTTTGGCCAATCTTGTCTTGTTTTGTATTTGGGTGGCCATTCCCGCCTTGGAGGTGTGCACCACCAATGGTTTACAGCCGTTGTATGTCCGCTGTGGTGATTCGTGTGTCATTATTTGTAGGGCGTTGTTTTGGTGGAGTAACGGTATGGGTGGTAGTTCTGACCGTTTATCGCTTTCAGTGGGTCTGGCAGATTTGTGGTTGTGGCTGGTTTCTGTCAGTTTTGTGTATATGTGTCATAATCTGGTGGACGGATGTTCGGCTCCGTGGTGGTATGTTGGCGGCAGTCACTGTGGCGGCATTCGGTATTTACCGCCAATGTCATAATGAGGGCCAATGTCTTTTACCTATGTGCTTTGATTTGGAGTGCAGTGGATGTATGCCAGGTGCCACAGGAAGCCTCCCAAGCCGTCGCTGCAGGAGAGAGGACACAACAAGGCTGCCATCTTGGGAGTCTTTTTGTCTCATTACTACAGACTGACCGGGATACCCTAGAGATGCAACCCTTTCTAGTGTGTTTACCTAAACTTTTATAGCACCAAACAAGCCACAAAGAGGCACCTTTGTGGCATTTAACCTGGAGAATGAGGGGGTCAAAAGAGTTAGGAGCAAAGAAAAGTGGACAGCCATATATTTCTGTGTGTTAAACTTTTAAAGGAATTATTCCCTTACATTGTCGATACCAGCCTAACTTTTAGAAACATTGTCCATATACAAAGAGAATAACAAATGTTTTCAGTTGCATCCTACATAGAATTATGGGACCTTAGATCTACAAGTTCTTCCTAGTGTTCCTCTCCCACTCATTAGGAAATGGCCATGAAGATGTGAGCTAGGCTCAAATGGTGCTTTGTACGTAAACAGTCTCTCCTGGACTGAGGATTTTATGCTTGGTCGTCCTCTCAATGCCCACCATCTTGCAGAGGTTTGGCTATCAGGTTACCTTGAGATTCATTCAGCTCACTCTTGGTAGCTGTTCAGTTCTTCCTTCTTTTACAATTCCCATGCTGCTAGATCAGGATCCTAAGGCCCATATTTACACTTTTTTAGCGTAGCTTTTTGACGCAAAAGCGGCGCAAACTTACAAAAATACAATTGTATTTTGTAAGTTTGCGCCGCTTTTGCGTCAAAAAACGCCGCAAATGCGGTGCAAAAAAAGTATAAATATGTGCCTAAGTGTTCAGAACATTCTTGCTGTATACTATTGTCAGTAGAACGCCACAATTGTTGCCCAAATCAGAAACGATATCAGCATCAATACTATCCAGACATCAGTCCTATGGCCTTTGTAAAAATCTTTATGGTGTGTCCATTGTGCTGCTGCGAGCTTTCTGCAACAGTATTTTGAACCTAGAACTTCGGCTCTTCTGTGTAAATAAATCATTAATAGCAAATGTTTGACATTCTGACAATCTGATTCTTGTAGTTAGCAAAATCTCAGTGGGTTCTAAGCGTATTGATGGTGCTGATGGAGTGTCTATAGCATTTTCAATCAGCTCTGTACATGCGGCTTGATGATCTGTGCTTGCACCTGGTTAATCTTTATTTACACTGGGTTCCAACTAGAACACGTTTTGCAACATTTTTATCAACCGTCTGAAGCGCTTTTGGGGGCAACAGATGGGGCTACATGATATGATTTCACTAAATGAATAGACGCCTCTCACTTCTTTCTCTTCCCTGGTAAAGTTGGTAACTATCACCGTCCTTGTTTCTTTTATCACTTGTGCTGGCACATTCTCCCTAGAGGCAGGGCGGAACTCTTCTTTTGTTACCAGTTCCTCTGCCATACGTTATCTGACATTTGGTAGCATGCCAGTCAGAGCAGAAGACAATGGTACTAAGGTAGCCTCACTCAGACTTTCGTGAATCTAATACAATCCTTTAACAGAGCAACACTTGACTCTTTGTGGGGATTCTCTCCCTCCAGAAGATCCAGTACTTACATCATGATTCCGAACAACATTCATAAGGCGTATGGTTCAACAAAACATGTCTTTGCATAGTATTTAAAGAACTCTGTCCTATGTCGGTTGTTTATCCAATGTGCACCATTACTTAAGAGCCTTGCAGTTAAGGCTTGCTTAAGCATATTGTTGCTTTCTCGATGACCTTGTTTGAACAAGGCCTAAAGGAGTGTGAGAATTGGAGATGTGCTCGAACCTCAGTGAGCATGTTTGCTAATACTTTTAAAGTAAAAACTGGCTCTTGGTCTTATTGAAAGGTATGAAACCACCTATCATTACAAAGTACAAGTTGTTTGTGATGGTGCAATTATGACCTGAAGCTGTGGCCACCCACATAAAGTCTGCAGTGGTCTCACTACTGTGGAATGTTTTATTTGTTGGATAATTTCACATTGTAAGGCATATTGATTAGCATGTTTAGGCATTGGCAGCCACTAATAACATTCTTGTAAAATCTGCAGTGTAGCTGACACCTTTGCATTCATGGAGCCTATTCTTCATAGGCTGCTTTAATTAGACTGTGTTGGTTTAATTGACTGAGTATTTCTTAGTCACCTATCTTTGCAGTAGTGATCTAATAGGTACTTAAAAGAGCGCATATTGTCCCAGTAGTTGTACTTCTTCAGGAACGAGGTGAGGTTTATTTTTTGTGTGATGATTGGATTGCTGAGACTATTTCTGGGTCAATCTTAGTTTGCAAGCGGACAATGGCTGCTTCTTTGCGTAGGTGTAGACTTCGCAGCCTGATCAGTGGCAGAGTTTCCTTTAAAGTGAATTCCCTCACTCTGGTAGGCTAGTATGTGCTGAATATCTACCAATGGAAACTGCCTTTTGAAGTCATTTGTCTACACCCAGAACTGCTTAGCTCTTGTCTTCTTCTCTTGTGAGTGTTTGTATCCATTGATTCCCAGTGTTTTAAGTCTACATTTCATCCTTCTATACCACATAGAGCTGGACTATATTAATAGACTGAAGCACCAGCTCTTTGCAAGGCTAGGAGGAGGGCATTTAATTTAGTAGTTGTGTAGTCGAGTCACCTCAGGGCTTCACATGAATATGCTTTATTTTAAAATCTAAATCCCTGAAAACCCATTGCACTGCTGCACAAGTCACAAACAGCTGCTCTTTAGTGGCCACCGCAGGCTGTGCTGATCGATCCTTGTATTGTGCCTTACCCACTGGGATTTGCCGCCTATCAGTGGAGACCCACAAAGAAGTCACCTGGTCAGTTTTCTCCGACTCTTTATTTTCTTCTTTGTCATATGCCTCTAAAAAGTGGTCTGTAGACCAGAATCGCCCTGGAATATTTGCCCATAAGTGGTTTCGAAGTGGCCGTATGCCAGACAATCGAGCCATTGGTTTCCCAGGATTTAGTCTACCCTCCTCAAGGAGTGACAACAGAATCAGGATCCTCCCTAGGGTAGATCTTTGTCCTTCCTTTCCTCCCACCCGCATGCTGGAGCAACAGAGCGAAGGCCCCATGGCGCCACTCCAAATGCAGCTGATGTGCTTGCTCATTGTTTTCTCTTAACAGTGTTCTGGAATCTCCCATATCATTCATAACTACACACTAGAGTCACACTCCTGCAGGTACGCCCCCATACAGCTCTCTCTGGGGGCAAAGTCAGTCATTCCTGGCTTGAATGAGGCATATCTGGCTGTCTTCTTCTTTCTTCCAAACAAACATTCATTGTATATGTTGACATCTGGGCTAACTAATATGTTAGGCTAGGGGCTTGCATTGACTCTCCATACATATTTCTCTAATACCATAGGAAGGAATGACATGAGAGATATCCCAGACCTTGTATTTACATGCCCACAACTATTTGGAACTGAAAGTAGCTTGTGCAGACCCCATAGCATTCATATTTCATCATTTGGAAGTATCAGGACTGGCGGAAGGTGATTTTTCAATAGTGGCAACCAAAATCAGAACTACCTTATGTTTGGTATTTGAAGATTTTGCATTTAGATAAAAGTTGAATCTTGGCTATTTTGTTTGGTGATTTAGGCTGTGTGGTTCTTGTGTGGATTCCTCTCTAACAACTTGTGGACACAACTCAACGTGCGACGCACCACATAAAACTAAACTGTAAGAAGTATAAGAATGCACATTCTTGTCACAATGAGGGACTAGTACTTAATTAATATTGAGTGCATTGTGCTGGACAGTTTTACAGAGCAACACAGAATTAAAATACAGCGTGAATAGTTCTACCAGATATAGATTCCTTAAACATCCTGCATCCCAATTCTATTACAAGACCAGAGGCTCGATTATAACTAAACTTCTTTACTTATAGCTCTAACAGAAAAGTGAAACATAACATAACATGGAAGAAAAAATTATAAGCAAAAGTATGAAGGAGGTCAGCTGTGACCTCATGTGCTATGCACCAATCAGTGAACAGTCTCTGGTATAATTAATCCTGCTGAGCAGCAACTGTGTCTTCTTTGCTGCTCTAGCAGAGATAAATATACATTTATTTTACTTAATGTGACCTTTTATTGTTAAAATGCACTGTGTTACCGTGTACCTTGAATTTTCTGTCATTTATTGAAGTCTGGTCTTTTTTCTTCTTTAATAAGTATCTTTAGCACACAAGCGTGTGAACCCTCAGGTGCTCAGTTGAGTCTCTCAGCTGTCTCCACACACCTTTGAGCACTGCCTTGCTGGCTTCACCCGGCAGTGTTACTGTGCTTAATTCGGTCTGCTTCATTCAGCCTTTCACTTTTCTGCTCTCCTGTTAAACAAATAAGGCACGTTTGACAGCTCATGTGAACTGCATTTCTCGGCCTGCCTCATTAGCCTGGAAGACAGTGTTGACCTGCATTTGAACTCTCTCTTTCTGAATATATCTACAATTCTGAACTGGACCATTTCTGGAGGTCTTTAACCCTCTCCTTGCAAGTGTGCAATACGTCTGCATCAGAGCAGTTTTTCTCTTTGTATTCCTTCACTTTATGGCACAAAGAATTGATTAATTCTTCCCTATATATTTCAACTTTTCTACATCAATAATTTTAAATATTCCTCATAGTTATTTAATTAACTGTTTTATTTTCTCCTGTTTTCTACTCAAGGGAAATAGAAGGCACAGACAAGAGTGGTCTAAAAATGCTAGGTATTTTAAAGCTTTCAAGAAACTCAGAGCCTAATGGCTGTGACTCCTCTGTGGAAGAGGATTGCGAGGAAGGGCCTTCTAGGCAGGATTCTGCCTGTGATCAACCAGTTACTGTTCTGGGTGTAATTCAGTTCTCTGTTTCAGCATCGATTTCAGCATCAATGCAGATGCAATCGATGCTGGAGGCATTAAGTCACTCAATTCTCCCCTCCTTTCAAAAACGAATTAAATATCTACCCCCTTATCCAAGACAAGACTCTCAAGTGCCTCAGGGACGTGGGTACCAATCCGCAAAACAACTAAATACCTCTTCTAAAAAGCAAATGGCTGAGGTGCCTCAGTCCCAGGGGTCTTCTATATCCTTTCCATTGTCTTCCTTTCATTGTCCTCCCTCACAAATAAGAAAGGTGTCTTTCTCTGAACCCTTACACACCACAGACAATCACTCAGATTCTGATAATTCTTGTTCTGCCAATCATAATGATACAGATGATGATAATGAGGGATCTAAACATGCCACAGGTCCCAATGTTCCATCACCTCCGTCTGAGGCCCTCCTGGATTCAGTGGGCTCCCCATATTTTGATGCAGATATAATTACTCACCCCATATCAGGCGACTGGACCCCTTCTGCTCCCATTGGTGCCTTCCTTGCTCACTGGATTGAACAGCCTATGGAAAAATCAAATCGCAACAAGCCGTGCAGAATGTCCCAGACATATTCTCCTTCATAAATTGGCAGCTACTCCAGACAGTTACCCAGCTATGGTTGCCTTCCTTTCTAAAAAAAGGTAAAGATCCCAAAAAAGGAATTGATAAAGCTCTTATAAACTGCCAGGATAAATTATTAGACATCCTGGGTCCTTTGACTAAAATTTTAGAAATATCAGAAGATGCTGTGCTTACAGGCACTCCTGTTAATTTGCCTATTCTCAGAGGTTGGAACCAACATACTATCTGTCTTTTGCACAATGCCAATGCTGCTCTATCAGTGGAGAGGAGGAAAACTATCCTCATGAGAATAGACCTTAAACTGGTGGACATGTCACAGAATTAACTTGATTCTGAAGCTGAATGGCATCTCTTTGGTGATCACTTTGTCATGGACATATCTGCCTACATACAAATCTTCACCTCTCTGGAGAAAGCACAACAAAACCTCAAAAAAGTCTTTACCCCTTGTGTTTTTCACAGAGCCAGATGAGGAAGAGCTCGCTCCTCGGGCAATTCTCAACAGGGCTTATACAGACCATCTTTTTATGTGCTCAGAGGTGGGCACACACCTGGATTCAGTGAAAAAACAGAATATGCTCCTTTCTATCCCTAGAAAGGGAACAGCTACAGAGGCAATTACTAACGGGTAGCGGAAGATCCCGTGCAAATACAGGTAGGTCATGTTGTTTTAAATCTTTTTTCTACGAGAAAGCTGGGCGGCAGACTCACTCTCTTTCTCAACAACTGGAAACAAATTACTTAGACAAGTGGGTTTTACAAACAATTCAGGGTTATCAGATAGAATTTTATTCCACTCCAATACAACTAGTCCCTCCTCACCCAATGAAGTTCAGTTCCCAAGAAACAGATCTAATATTTCAGGAAGTTCTAAATTTGTTATCCAAGGGAGCAATATAAGAAGTCCCATCCCACTAGCAGGGGATCCTCGGCAATATCTTCCTAGTAAAGAAAGCAGACGAAGGGTTTCGACTAGTAATAAACCTCAGATCCCTCTTTAAGCCAGTGATAACCTTGTTATGTCTTCATGGAGTACGATTAATTATATATCTGGATGATATGTTAATAATGGCCAACTCCAGGAAATTACTCCAAACACAGACAATGTGGACAGTATCTCTCCTTCAGAATCTGAGGTTTGTATTAAATCGCAAGAAATCAATTCTAATTCCACCCCAGACAATTCAATTTGTTGGCAGGTCAAGAATAAAGAACGACAGGACTCAGTTTGGCAATTAATATGAGCATTTATGAATAACGGCCGGGAGGGCAGCACAGCTCTAAGTCTGAAACTGCACTCAAATTAATCAACTCAAGCAGCCCTTTGTATATGCTTTTGCCACTTTGAAGGCGTCTTATCACTCGTCATGCAATTTTAATTTAAGCGATTGTTTGGTACATTGTATCACTACTTACGTCAGCATAAAGCCACATTTCTCATGAAAAAGCATCTAATTACACGTTTACAGGGAAGCGAAGGTTACATATCTGTCATGTGCACATTTATTAATAAACGGCAATACCTTTTTATCTCACGTTCTAAAGGCTGTCTGTCTTGCCTCCTTTTCTAACGCCAGACTTGGAACCCTCCGTCTGTCTGGCCTCCCTCACACAGCTGCTGGCCTTCAAGCATCAATGCTCATTGTGTTCCTGTCCTGAAACTCCCTTTACTTATGAACGTGGATTTGAAATGCGTGCCGTTCCTGTGACCATTCAAGCTTCTAGGCCCTTCTATGTGCAATTGCATTGTGAATAACTATGCCTTTGTCTCAGTTCTCTGCCTCCTGCACTGACCTTTTGCTTGGATGCCATGAGCACTCAGGGCCTGTATTCCTCTCTGAGCATATATGACTCTGCACGTTTTCCTCCTAACTCATGCATTAGCAAAAATGGGCCTTCTCTTTCTATATTTTCAGTAACATTCCCCCCTTTAGTTGAACTTTCAACTACTATTCCACCCTCTCTACTACATTCATTCATTTGGATATATACGTCATCCTCATCCTCCTTTATGTTCCTGGCCACCCTGATAGTGAACATCCCACCTAACTTCTGGCTAACCCTCTTGCAGCATCCTACCACTAACTAGAAAATACAGAACATCAATAAGATCACCACAAGTATCGGGAATAACCCCTTAATCAGTCCTGATAACCAGGATGGCATCCATACAAACCATCCTGA
This sequence comes from Pleurodeles waltl, assembly GCF_031143425.1. NCBI lineage: Eukaryota > Metazoa > Chordata > Amphibia > Caudata > Salamandridae > Pleurodeles > Pleurodeles waltl. The sequence continues at coordinate 53,253,037 of NC_090441.1, read as the reverse complement.
AAACCATCCATCGGGGGCACCCCCCTCGTCTGCCATCTTCTTCCGCAAGTTATGTAGAGTCTGTATGGCCTCTGTGATTGTTCCATTGTCTGCATCGTTGGCCGGCACGTATGTACAGCAGGCCGTTCCGATCTTGGCACAGACCCCACCCTCCATGGCCGTCATCATTCTAGCACATACCTATGTTGCATAAGCATCAGTCTCACAGCCCGCATCTCTTCCTTGACTGCATTGAATCCATCTTCGGTTGCATTAATTGTCTTCATCAGTTCTCATCGTGTTATCTGCAGCCAGCGGGCCATGGCCTTTGCTTGAACAAAGGGGAAGATGCTTCCAAAGAACAATTGGGCATCATTAAACTACCTGTGCTCTCGTGGAATGTCTTCCCAGGTTGTAGTACCCATGTACTCTGCATATCTCTTTTTCCGATGATGCAATAAAATCGTTGGACGGCTCATGGGGTGATCATATAACTTTGAGATGTCCACCTCTGGAATCACCAGGGAGGGGGTGTGCACAGTTACTAAGGAACAGAGACCTTTCCATCCGGAAGGAAGTCGTGAATATAGCCATTCTCTGCATTGCCAATAATAGTCCATCAGACTGGAGGTGCCCCATTGCATATTGGCATTGTACTTTGCGGTGATGCAATTGATGTTCCTTCCCACGGGGACTGTTCCATTCCCTCTGAAACATAAAAAGAAAACAATTGGTGTTCTGCCTGCTCTGAGAGTTGTTGGTGTTTCCACCCAAGTTAATCTAGATATATTTTCATCCCATATAGCCTGACACTTCTGCTGGGTGCTATTATCAGTCTGATTTCCCATCCAGAGAGAGAGAGCTCTACATCCAAATGTTGCATGTGGTACCACTGACCAAGAACATACACTGATCCATTTACTCGAAAATATGGCCTTTCCTGACAATCTTGGGGCATGGGTGAAGCTGAATAATTCTTACAGAAAAGTGTAGATCTTGATATTCCCAGGAATCCCTGTTCTATTATTTTGCTCTTCCAATTTCTACTTTTATATTTCATTATTCCTATCTCAGCCATCCTCCCTAATTTCACTACTAATTCCTTGCGATCTGTCAGGACATTTGTTATATCGGCTAATTCTTCCTCATATTGTGTGGTGTTTACTAGAAATGCTCCCTGTCTTATCTGCAAAGGTTGCATTCGTGCTCTCATCCTACAAATGTACAAGTGCAATAAACATTGAGTAATATTTGGAGATACCTCTTTTGAAGAATGTAGCCTGTCTGAGTCACTAGCATGTGGAATCAAAGAACAAACAAAACATGATTCATTAGTAGTTTGCATGCCTATCTCTGTCATGTGCTGATACCATACATTGTCTAATAAGCTAGCATGAATATTGTGGGATATATGCCATGCGTTGACTAAAATACCATTGAAAGGTAATCGCTAACATAACAAAGCATGAACAGAAAAACAAAATCGAAATACATAACTGTCCACTAGTAGGGTCGAGTAGAAGTTCCGTTGGCCTCTTCTGGAAGGACGCTGTCCTTCATCTTTGTCTTGCTGTAAATGTTCCTGTGAAGATGGTGATGTATGACATGAAGCTGGGGACAATCGAACGTCTGATAGGTGTATCCATTGCTTCCTGCCCTCCACCTTCACCGCTGTGGGGGTGCTCTGGGTCACTAAGTAAGGGCCCTCGAACTTGCTGTCTTTCCATCGTCGCACAAAATTGCGGATGTACACTTGCTGGACCACGGAGATTGGACTGGTCTGCTGGGCTGCGTTAGTGCACTTCTCTTGTCGTGCCACCTGTTTAGAGAAGAACTTGACAGACTTCAATAACTGAGATAGATAACTACTCATTTCCTGTCCTAGGACCTCAGATGTCTTTTGAGCATCCGTTCGCTGTCGAGCTATTGGCATAGGCCGTCCTGTTACTATCTGGTGAGGGGTCAAATGATGGTCACTTCCTGGTTGGTTTCTGAGGGCATATAAGGCTACGGGAAGGCAGTACAGCCAGTTTTTTTTCATTGTGACACATAATTTACTAATTTTGTTCTTCAACAGGCCGTTAAGGCGTTCCACAATACCATTACTTTGGGGATGATAAACAGATGATAATTTATGTTTTATTCCTAAAGAGGTGCAGATGTGCTGAAACATGGCATTAACAAAATGGGTGCCGTTATCTGAACGTATTGCTTCTGCAATTCCCCACCTAGGTATGACTTCTCTTATCAAAAAATTAGCTGCAGCTTTGGCATCATTATGTACACATGGTCCTGCCTCAATCCACCTTGAAAAGGGGCAAACTACTACGATAAGGTATCTGTAGTTATTACATCTTTAAATCATGTCAACAAAATCCATGTGTACATTTTTAAATGGGCCTGTTGGACGCGGTATAGTTGATGTAATTACTTTTAGTGTAGGTCTTGGACTGTATTGTTGGCATACTGTGCATTCTGCAATGTACATCGTAATCATTTCAGATAACTGCGGAATGAACCAGTCTGTCTGTAATGTGGCAAGAACGTTTTCTTTGGCAGTGTGTGCAGAGAGGTGTAGTTGCTCAAGGGCAATATACAGCAGAGCTTGAGGCATCACTGGCTTGCCTGTACTTTCTTGCCTATAGATAAAATCTGTTGGTGACTGTATACACCCTCGCTGCTCCCAAAGCTCCCTTTCATGAGGTAGTGCTTGTTCTTGCAATTCGCGTAAGTGCAATCGTGCTGTCTCAGTATATGGGGGTGGTAACTCAGTAGCACTCTGTTGTCTGTTTATCATCATCCCTAACGTGTGTTCATCTTGTTCACTGAAGTTTGGAGATGTTTTAGCTGCTTCTTTTGCTGCCCAGTCTGCCAAGGCGTTTCCCCTGTAGATGAGGTCTTGCTGATTAGTGTGTGCTGCACATTTTATAACCGTTACCTTAGATGGCAGTGTTAAGGCTTTTATCAATTGCTCTAATAGATCTTTATGCATTACAGGGGATCCATCAGATTTGAGAAACCCCCTCCTTTCCCACCGGCGAATACTAGAATGCACAGTGGTGGTGACTTATGCTGAATCTGAATAAATGGTGACCTCTAGTCCTTCAGCGTGCTGTAGCGCTTCTTTCATAGCGACTAACTCTGCAGCTTGTGCTGAGAAATGGGATGGAAGTGGTATCTGGCTCACTATTTGTAAGGTGTCAGAGGATCCCTGCTGCTCAGCTCTAATAACAGCTGCTCCAGTCTCCTGATCTATAAAAGAGGACCCATCAACAAAGAGTAGCATGATCCCAGGGATGGGGTCCTCTCTTACCTCGCTCTCCTCCTCTGGGGTGTAAGTAGCACAGTCATGTACCTGCTCATCCTCAGAAACTGGGGTGCAAAGAATGTTGCTGGATTAACTGTGTGACACTGTACCACTTGCAAGGATGGTATTGACAGTATTACTTCATATCCAGATACTCTCTGAGTTGTAAGAGTGCTTTTGTTTTTCTGTAAAATGGCAAATACCGCATGCTCTACATGCAGTGTTAAAGGTGATCCCATCACTATGGTGGCACTCTTTTGAACCGCAAAGGCTGCTGCTGCCAGAGCTTGCTCACATGGGTAATGCCCTTTCATGACGGGATCTAGCAGCCCACTTTAGTAGGCAATTGGTTTGTGCCCCATAGATGTCTTTTGAGTCAGTACTGCTGTCATTGTTGTTCCATTACAATGACAAAAGAGGTAGAAATGTTTTTTGTAATCAGGTGTAGCTAACACTGGAGCATTTGTTATTGCTTCCATTAGCTCCAGGAAGGCTGTTTCCCTGTCATCGGTCCAGTCTAATTTATTTGCGTTTGCGTGGGACTCTTTTAAGGCAGTGAGAAGTGGTGCAGTTAGGGTGGCATAATCAAATATCCACTGTCTCACATAATTGCAGAGTCCTAAAAACTTCTGCATCTGTTTAGTGGTTGTGGGCTTAGACATATTCCTAATACTCTGTACTCTGTCTGGGGTCATCCTCCTCCCATCTTTGGATATTATCTGTCCCAAGTAGTGGACCTCTGTCTGCACGTACTGTAATTTGTTCTTATCCACTTTGTAACATTTTTCTGCAAGCATGCAGAGGAGACCAATGGTGTCATCTCTACATATGTCTTCAGTAGCGCTGCAAACCATGATGTCGTCTACGTATTGTAACAAGGTATTCCTACACTCTATGTTTGCTAAATCCTTCTTCACTATTCTGTTAAAAACACTTGATGATTCACAGTAGCCTTGAGGTAATCTCCTGTAGCAAAGTTGAGTCTGTTTAAATGTAAAGGCAGTCAAATATTGGTAATCAGGATGAAGTGGAACGCTGAAAAAAGCATTCTTGAGATCGACCACTGAGAAGTAAGTGGCCTCTTTAGGAATGTTTGTTAGTATGATTGATGGGTCAGGCACCACTGGAAACTCTGGTATCACTACATCATAAAGAGAGCGAAAATCTTGAACCATTCGCCAAGTTCCACCCTTTGCCTTGCGTATCGGGTTGATCGGAGTATTGCACGGTGACGACCTCTCGTATATTACTCCCTGCTCAAGTAATGCTTGTATTGCTGGGAGAATACCCTCTTCTGCTTCGTTGGATAAGGGGTACTGGCGTATCCTGGGCAGAATTGCTCAAGGCTTCAAAGAAATCTTCACAGGCTCAGCCCCTTTGATCAGCTACACATCATATGGACCCTTGGTCCACAGTACCTCTGGGACCTTTGCCAAGTCTCTCTCAGTTATTGTTGGGTCTCGTGCATGTCTGGAAGCTGTTCTGTATTGTAACTGTACTCTAATATCAATGTCCATCTCAAACACAACTGTCTCAGTTTGTGGGTAATCATCAAATAGTTCTTCATCTGATATATCTCTTAATTTTACCCCAGGATCTGTGAATATTATTGACGCCCACATCTCCTCTCTCCTGTCAGTTGCGAACAACACAGCATATGTGGGTCTAATTTCAAGAGCAGATATTTCCAATATCATTTCACGTTCTTTAATAGGATCCACAGGCTCATGAGGCCTGAACAGCAGTTCTTTTGGTAACTGCACTGTTTTCCCTTGCAGCGCTGGTGTGTGCGCTATTAGGGCATACACACCGCGCAAGAAAGCTTCTGTATCAACAGGAGCTGCTCTGACCTGCTGTCCTAGCTCCTCATGAGCTATGAGGGACAATATTCTGCTCGGTGTAACACCTGGTGTGTAGCATACCATGGACCCATCTTCCAGGAAGGAGATGGTCATATTCAGTTTACTCATCAAATCTCTCCCAAGGAGATTAACCGGTGACTCTGGGGAATATAGTAGCGGTCCTTCAATTTGCTTATCTCCCACAGTCATGTTTACTGATTTAGTGAATGGAACCCTACTCACAGCCCCAGAAAACCCTTGTGTGTCCATTGAGTAGCAAGAAAGAGGTAATCTCCCTTCCTTAATACATGATTTGGTGGCCCCAGTGTCGATTAGAAACTTATAGGGGCGACCGTCTATGGCTACCGTCACAGTGGGTTCCTCGTCTGACCTGTGGATTACCGATAGTATTGGACACACAGTGGCTATCTGCGGGCTCTGTCACTGCATGTAGTTTTGAGTTGGTACTCCCCCAAACATTTGGGGTGTTGCTTGGAAGGAGTTGCCTCCTTGCACTATTACCCCTCCCACCTGTGCCTGTCCTCCCATTGTATTGTTAACACCTTGTGGCCCGCCTTGCGGGATTGGCCCCTGAGGTGCAGCCCACTGAGCTTGGGGCCCTGGCGGGGGTCCCTGCATGGCTTGCTGTTGGGGTGCCCACTGCACTTGCCGAGGCCTCATATGGCCCTGTGAGGTATTCCAACCTTGCGCTCTCTCATCGTTTTTCCTGGCTCTGCATTCTCGTGCAAAATGGCCCATCTTACCGCAATAATAGCATTGCTGTCCTGCTCTATAATTTCCCTGCCTTCTCCCTTGTGTTGTCCCTTGCTCTCCTGTAAAACTCCCCTGTCCTTTCTTTATATCACTTACTGGTTGTCCCCCTGGTGTCTGCACCTGTACTGGCATTGTGACGGACATTGGTGGTGCAGCCACGACTGCCCCTTCTGTACTCGGCTTCTTACGTTTTTGTTGCACCAACTTCGCTGCGGACCTTTCTGCTTGCTCTGTCCTCTCCTTGTCTTTTTCTTGTTTTCGCTTAAAATAATGTATTATGTGGGCCTGTATTTCAGGCCACAGCGTAGCCTCTATTCCCACCACTCCATCTAGATTTGCTTGAATGTCAGTGGGAAGGCCTCGCTTTAATACATTATAAAACAAAATTGCATTTCCTCCTCTATTTTCCCAGTTACATCCTACCTCCTGAACCCATCACTCTTTCATTCTGCTGATAAAATCTGCAATATCCTCAGTCGGCTTTATACTTTCTGCCATGAGGGCTCCAATGTCTGGCCTGTCTGGGTACGTCAGTCGGAGCGCATCCCAAACATGTTGGCGGACATTGTTAAAAGATGACCCATCAAACTGTGTACTTATCAATGTTACCTGAGGGAACCCTGCCCTTACAAATATTGGGGGTCATTCTGACCCCGGCGGTCCGAGACCGCCGGGGCCAGGGTCGGCGGGAGCACCGCCGACAGACCGGCGGTGCCCCGCAGGGCATTCTGACCGCGGCGGTTCGGCCGCGGTCAGATGCGGGAAACCGGCGGTCTCCCGCCGATTTCCCGCTGCCCTGCAGAACGCGCTCCGCCGCCATGGGGATTCTGACACCCCCTACCGCCATCCTGTTCCTGGCGGGTCTCCCGCCAGGAACAGGATGGCGGTAGGGGGTGCCGCGGGGCCCCTGGGGGCCCCTGCAGTGCCCATGCCAATGGCATGGGCACTGCAGGGGCCCCCGTAAGAGGGCCCCACAAAGTATTTCAGTGTCTGCTATGCAGACACTGAAATACGCGACGGGTGCCACTGCACCCGCCGCACCTTCCCACTACGCCGGCTCAATTCTGAGCCGGCGTCCTCGTGGGAAGGTTGATTTGCCCTGGGCTGGCGGGCGGCCTTTTGGCGGCCGCCCGCCAGCCCAGGGCAAATCCCAAAATACCCTCAGCGGTCTTTCGACCGCGGAGCGGTATTTTGGTGGGGGAACTTCGGCGGGCGGCCTCCGCCGCCCGCCGAAGTTAGAATCACCCCCATTGTGTTTACTTCATCTCCCACTAATGAGCTGAGCAGGCTTTTGACATCTCCTAAGGCAAGGTTGACCCCGGCAGTATGTTTTTCAAAACATCCTATCCATTTCCCTGCACCTTCAGACAACAGAGGCAATGCTCTCTTTACATTTTCTTTGTTCATTTGTGGCCATGGTACATATGTGGGCACTTGCCCTCCCTTAAAGATGAGGGGCAACTGAGTTATTGGTTGAGGGCTTCCTGATCTGCGGCTTAATCTTGGATCTGGTCTAGTACTACGTATCACTTGAGTTGGTTTGCCTTTAGCATACTTTTCCCAGACTGCAAGGCATTCTTGCATGTAAGGATAATTCCAACTTGGGTCACCCTGTCCATGTCGTACACAATCTTCTGCAGTCGCTAAATAAAAGGGTTGAAAAGACCCTTCTTGGGGCCACGGCTTCCTTCCTTCTCTTTTAGTCCACCTCGTCAAATCATTTGAGAAGGGGAAACAAAAATAACTACCCTCCTCTTGCTCTATTATCTCTATGGTTGTCAGTTATGACCTCTTTTTGAGTGTTGACGGTCTTTTTGTGACTGAGACACCTCTGGCTGTCATTACTAATTCTTGTTGAGGGTGCGGACGAAAATTGTATAACCTTCTATTAACTCCTTGCTCATGTGCACTCCTATTAAACCCATTGTCCCATTCCTCATCCTCTTCTGCCCCCGCTATGCCTTGTGAGCCTTCCGGGGGCTCCTCGTATGATGGCGTGTCTACACCTCCTCCCCCCCCTCTTCTTCCTCCATCCAGTCCTCTGCTGCCTCTCTTAGTGTCTCTGCAGACGTGTCACCAAGCCTGAGAATAACATGCCCTGTAGTCCATTGTCCCCGAAGGGGTTGCTCTGCCTGTCTCACTGTGTGTTGCAATTCACTTACTAGCCTGTCTCTCCCGCTCAGCTCTGGGTCAGCTCGAGGGGCCGAAGGGACAGGAGCGGGGATTGCCTCAGCTCCCTGTGCCTCTAACCTCTCCTCCTTAGGCTCAACCCAGACAGGATCTTGGTACCCTGCAGCTGGCAGGATAGGGTACAACCCATAAGGTGGGGGCTCCCCCAGCAAATTTCCTGGGGACTCTGTTTGCATTTGTGCCACTTCTTGTATGGGTGTCACTGCCTCTTCGGGTGTGGTAGACTTGTCTCTTTCTTTTTCATGACAGAATACTCGCCATAGTGATAGAATAGCTTCCCTCTTCTGTCTTTTCTTTTTCTTATATGTTGAACGAATGTAAGTTAATGTGTTTTCAACTATGTCGTGGTCAAATGTCCCATCTTTTGGCCATGGTTGAGCATGGCCCTCAGTTCCTTTATGCCACTGTTTGCAATATTTTAGTATTCTTCCCTTATCTGAAGGGAACGTTTTCATCATATGGTCCAAAGGGGTATCCATGATCCCCATAGGACGAATGTTTCCTATGCGTACCTCTAGCAGCGTAACTGATGCGCTTTTTTTTTTTTTTCTTTGTCTGTTATCTTGTGTGTTTTTTTAAATATGCCACTGTCACTAACTTACAACAGTATTGTGTAAGGTCAGTCCTACTCAGTATTACCTGACTTCACATATATTGTTGTAAGACCGTATCGGTGGACATCAGGCATGCTTATCGCTAGTCTGTGTAACACTTCTTCTATGGTGATGTCTGTGGCAGGTGAATTTATGGGGGGTCTAAGTGGATTTGTAGCTGAAGCAATGCGTGTTATAACGTTGTCATGTATGTAGATTAGTATTTGTGGTGCTCGGGGATGCGTTGAGCCATTCATTATTTAAAGCAGTGAAGGTATGAATATCTGTGAGGAATGCATCAAGAAGAGCCTCTAATATAAGGGGTGATTGAGTTATTATTTCAAACCTCGGGTGTTACATGGGCATGGGCGTTGACCGTGAGACCACTTAAATACTAATTTTAACTCAAGTGTATCTGTTTCCTGCCACAGAGAATTATCAGCCTCACTCATAGGGATTTATTATCAACCTTTACTTGCTTTGGTGTTATTTATTCGGACCTCCTGTGTTTTTATTTTCACTAATTATTTCCCCTTTACGGAACGCTTTAAGGGTGTCTATTGGGATGTCAAAAATATGGCAGAGATCTCGCACCCTCTCCTCTTCACTTATATCTGACTGCGTGACAACTGGTGGGGACACCTGCTATTTCTTTATAACCTGACCTTTATGATTGTAAAACACAGTACTATTTTTGTTCTCTTTTTTACTCATTACTCTTGAAACGCATTCACTGGTCCCTATTGCGCTTTGCAGGTTTGCAACCAGGGGTCTGACTGTACACAGACTCTCACTAATATCTCAGCCCTGGTCGCTTCCCCTCAAAGACGCCTTCCAGAGGTTAGTAAATCTGGGAATCTGGTGAACCGGGCATGTGACTCAATCAGAGCGAAATGTGCACACTTGTTACTCGGTCCACCTCACTATTTCCTACTCTAACCCCTCTGTTCTAACCAGAATATCTGTTAGGCATTCCCAAATGAATGTCTCTTCCAGGGGCTGCCCCCTACGTAATACACTACTGTCATCCAGGGGCTGCCCCCTGGGTAATGCACTGTTGTCATCCAGGGGCTGCCCCCTGGGTAATGCACTGTAGTCGTCCAGGGGCTGCCCCCTGGGTAATGCACTGTTGTTGTCCAGGGGCTGCCCCCTGGGTAATACACTGCTGTCGTCCAGGGGCTGCCCCCCTGGGTAATACACTGGTGTCTATTACACCAGCTAGTCTTCCAGTCTGACCAGGGAATCACAGTGTAGTAATACCATACCATCAAAACATTGCTTTAACCCCCTGGCTAGTCTTCCGGTCTAACCGGGGAATCACAATTTATATTTTAGCATAACAGCATAACATTGCATTAAAACATTTAAACCCCACATAAATCATGCATGCATTTTGTCATATTATAGTTGCCAAAAAGAATCATGTAATTAAAAATAATAAGGTACAAGCCTGACCTCTCTCCACCCTTTAGGACAGCAACATCTGGAATCCCCGACTGCCTGGTTGAATAGGCAGGTGTAATCTCACCTCTTTATGTTGGGCGCAGTGTTCTATTCAAGCAGTACAGACGGCTTTTCCTTCAGCTGCGTCCGGAGAAGAGAAGGAGGGCTCCTGGCTCGGCTGCGCCAGATGTTGGCAGGTCACGAATAAAGAACGACAGGACTCAGTTTGGCAATTAATATGAGCATTTATGAATAACGGCTGGGAGGGCAGCACAGCTCTAAGTCTGAAACTGCACTCAAATTCATCAACTCAAGCAGCCCTTTTTATATGCTTTTGCCACTTTGAAGGCGTCTTATCAATCGTCATGCAATTTTAATTTAAGCGCTTGTTTGGTACATTGTATCACTACTTACGTCAGCATAAAGCCATGTTTCTCATGAAAAAGCATCTAATTACACGTTTACAGGGAAGCGAAGGTTACATATCTGTCATGTGCACATTTATTAATAAACGGCAATACCTTTTTATCTCACATTCTAAAGGCTGTCTGTATTTCCTCCTTTTCTAACTCCAGACTTGGAACCCCCAATCTGTCTGGCCTCCCTTACACAGCTGCTGGCCTTCAAGCATCAATGCTCATTGTGTTCCTGTCCTGAAACTCCCTTTACTTATGAACGTGGATTTGAAATGCGTGCCGTGCCTGTGACCATTCAAGCTTCTAGGCCCTTCTACGTGCAATTGCATTGTGAATAACTATGCCTTTGTCTCACTTCTCTGCCTCCTGCACTGACCTTTTACTTGGATGCCATGAGCACTCGGGCCTGTATTCCTCTCTGAGCATATATGACTCTGCACGTTTTCCTCCTAACTCATGCATTAGCAAAAATGGGCCTTCTCTTTCTATATTTTCAGTAACAAATTCTTAAGATTCTTAATAGATTCCAAGAATTCAGCTCTCTTTCTTTCTCTAAAGAAGATCAAAGTAGTCAAGAAAGAGATTCGTTCTGTTCTAAAACTAAACAAACTTTCTCTCCTCAGACTGGCAAGAATTGTGGGCCTTTTTTCAGCATCCATTTAAGCAATTGTTCCTCCTCCTCCTCATTATCGAGCTCTCCCATGCCTTAAGGCTTGTCATCTTCAAAGGGACCTTCCTTACTCTGCATCAGTTTCCCTTTCCGCAAAGGCACAGGAGGAGTTGGAGTGGTGGCTCTCCCAGATGGAGGCCTGGAATGGAAGTTCCATTTTTGACCAGGCCCCAGATATCACGTTAGAATCCTATGCCAGCAGATCAGGTTGGGGAGCACAATGCAGAAATGTTGTAAGAGGGAAATGGTCCCCAGAAAAAAACGCATTAATATAAACTTCTTAGAGCTGCTTGAAGGTTACTTTCCTGTAAAAAGCCTAGCTCCAACAAAAGTAAATTGTTGTATTCTTCTGTGAGTGGACAATGTCTCTGCTGTATGTTTCATTAACAAACTGGACTGAGTAAAGTCTAAGTGTCTGGCAGATCTTGCCAAATGTTTTTGGCACTATTGCCTAGAAAAAGGAATTTCACTCAAAGCAGAATACACTCCAGGACCTTCCAAATCAGTGGCAGATTGCGGTTCCAGATGTCTAGTAGACAATAGCAATAGGTCCCTTCATCGTCAGGTTTTCCACAAGATTCTCCATCAAGTAGATCTATTTGCATCCCACTGCAACCAGAAGCTTCTTTGATTCTTCAGTTGGAGGCCAGATCCAGCACAAGTGTGGTTTCTTTAAAACTTCTGGAACTCTCTGTGGACTTTCCAAGAATAATTCCCATGTTTCCCAAGTTACTCTTGAACCCTTAAAGTCATTTTCACCATTTGATCATCAAAGGACAATTGCATCTGATGCTCTGGAAGATTTTAGGTCACCCTGGCATTTCACAGGACTTTCGTCAGCCGCATTGTTAGTTATCAACCATTCCTAGGCTCCTTCCACTCATTCAGGTAATAAATACACCTGGACTTCCTGAGTTAGCTGGTGTGTGGTAAAAGAGATTAATCCCATATCTGCATCTTCTGTAGATGTAGTCAATTTCCTTGTTACCCTAAATGTGGCTGGTAAAGCCTATAGAACAATCAATTCTTACCGCTCAGCTATTTCTGCAGGACACATCCTCATGAAAGGAGAACCAATAAGTAACATATTTTAGTCTGTAGAGCTCTAAAATCAATCAGAATTTAAATCCCCCCAAACGAAAATATTCATCTCTTTGGGATGCAAAGGTAGTACTGGATCTTTTTCTTTCTTGGCTGCATCATGAATTCCTTTCTTTGAAACACTTGTCTGCAAAATTAACAATGCTCTTGTGTTTGTCATCTTTCATAAGAGTTTCTGATGTTAAGGTACCTGATGTTGATGATAAATCATTTTCTCCACAGAGGGTAACATTTTATCTTACTAGACAAACAAAAACAAATTCATCCTCAATTGTTTACCCTGCTTTTCATGAATGTAAGAAGTTATGTGTGGTCTCTTGCCTTCAGTGTTATGAATCCCAAACTGCTGCTTTTCGCCCTTCAGCAATATCCCAACTTCTGATATCTTTCAAGAAACCATATGCCCCCTGTCTTCTTATACATTAGCCAGGTGGGTTTGATGGATCATGGCAGAGTCGGGCATTGACACTGCTGTGTTCGGCACCCATTCAGTCAGAGGAGCTTTGGCCTCCAAAGCTTTTATTTCAGCAGGCCGTCTGAAAGATAACCTTAACGCAGCAGATTGGTCGAGAGAGTCAACTTTCCAAACATTCTATGTTAAACAAATTGATCATGTTTCTTCTAATGTTGTTGCACAGCTTTAAACTTGTCATAATCGAGCCTCCGGTCTTGTAATAGAATTGACATCTCCCCCACTAACGTCACAGGAGGTTTGGATTCTATTAAAGACACAGTGGCAAAGATTATCCCATCCTACCCTCCCAAATACTTAACAATACGTTTATCTTCTAGCTTAAATGGAGTTGGTGGATCCCACAATGTCATAGATGATGGTCTTTTCTGATAGATACCTTCTACATTGTAATGTTCTAAGTTTTCTCATTTATGTTACAAGTCAAGACATGTCACAAATGTCAAAATGGGGAGCACCCTGTCTTCCATTCCAGCATTTGTGACCCCAAGGCATCATGGTAAATGCAGTCATTAGCACGAATTTGAAAAGAGTTTTGAAAGTTTTTCACCATAAGTTGGTGCGGCGAGTGCCGTATCTTCGGACACGTGTTTCTGGCTATTTGGCCGACATCAGCGAAGAGCAACGTGTAGCTGGCGGGGTTGCTTGAAATGCCGCCTTGAAAGTATTCACAGGTTTAAGTACCACTCAAGAAGGCGCACAGGTGCTTCACCCGAGCTCGTCAGCTCAGAGGCTCACGGGAGCCTTAATTACAACAGTCAAAATGGGGAGCACCCTGTCTTCCATTCCAGCATTTGTGACCCCAAGGCATCATGGTAAATGCAGTCATTAGCACGAATTTGAAAAGAGTTTTGAAAGTTTTTCACCATAAGTTGGTGCAGCGAGTGCCGTATCTTCGGACACGTGTTTCTGGCTATTTGGCCGTCATCAGCGAAGAGCAACGTGTAGCTGGCGGGGTTGCTTGAAATGCCGCCTTGAAAGTATTCACAGGTTTAAGTACAACTCAAGAAGGCGCACAGGTGCTTCACCCGAGCTCGTCAGCTCAGAGGCTCACGGGAACCTTAATTACAACAGTCAAAATGGGGAGCACCCTGTCTTCCATTCCAGCATTTGTGACCCCAAGGCATCATGGTAAATGCAGTCATTAGCACAAATTTGAAAAGAGTTTTGAAAGTTTTTCACCATAAGTTGGTGCGGCGAGTGCCGTATCTTCGGACACATGTTTCTGGCTATTTGGCCGTCATCAGCGAAGAGCAACGTGTAGCTGGCGGGGTTGCTTGAAATGCCGCCTTGAAAGTATTCACAGGTTTAAGTACCACTCAAGAAGGCGCACAGGTGCTTCACCCGAGCTCGTCAGCTCAGAGGCTCACGGGAGCCTTAATTACAACAGTCAAAATGGGGAGCACCCTGTCTTCCATTCCAGCATTTGTGACCCCAAGGCATCATGGTAAATGCAGTCATTAGCACGAATTTGAAAAGAGTTTTGAAAGTTTTTCACCATAAGTTGGTGCGGCGAGTGCCGTATCTTCGGACACGTGTTTCTGGCTATTTGGCTGCCATCAGCGAAGAGCAACGTGTAGCTGGCGGGGTTGCTTGAAATGCCGCCTTGAAAGTATTCACAGGTTTAAGTACCACTCAAGAAGGCGCACAGGTGCTTCACCCGAGCTCGTCAGCTCAGAGGCTCACGGGAGCCTTAATTACAACAGTCAAAATGGGGAGCACCCTGTCTTCCATTCCAGCATTTGTGACCCCAAGGCATCATGGTAAATGCAGTCATTAGCACGAATTTGAAAAGAGTTTTGAAAGTTTTTCACCATAAGTTGGTGCGGCGAGTGCCGTATCTTCGGACACGTGTTTCTGGCTATTTGGCCGTCATCAGGGAAGAGCAACGTGTAGCTAGCGGGGTTGCTTGAAATGCCGCCTTGAAAGTATTCACAGGTTTAAGTACCACTCAAGAAGGCGCAGAGGTGCTTCAACCGAGCTCGTCAGCTCAGAGGCTCACGGGAGCCTTAATTACAACAGTCAAAATGGGGAGCACCCTGTCTTCCATTCCAGCATTTGTGACCCCAAGGCATCATGGTAAATGCAGTCATTAGCACGAATTTGAAAAGAGTTTTGAAAGTTTTTCACCATAAGTTGGTGCGGCGAGTGCCGTATCTTCGGACACGTGTTTCTGGCTATTTGGCCGTCATCAGCGAAGAGCAACGTGTAGCTGGCAGGGTTGCTTGAAATGCCGCCTTGAAAATATTCACAGGTTTAAGTACCACTCAAGAAGGCGCACAGGTGCTTCACCTGAGCTCGTCAGCTCAGAGGCTCACGGGAGCCTTAATTACAACAGTCAAAATGGGGAGCACCCTGTCTTCCATTCCAGCATTTGTGACCCCAAGGCATCATGGTAAATGCAGTCATTAGCACGAATTTGAAAAGAGTTTTGAAAGTTTTTCACCATAAGTTGGTGCGGCGAGTGCCGTATCTTCGGACACGTGTTTCTGGCTATTTGGCCGTCATCAGCGAAGAGCAGCGTGTAGCTGGCGGGGTTGCTTGAAATGCCGCCTTGAAAGTATTCACAGGTTTAAGTACCACTCAAGAAGGCGCACAGGTGCTTCACCCGAGCTTGTCAGCTCAGAGGCTCACGGGAGCCTTAATTACAACAGTCAAAATGGGGAGCACCTTGTCTTCCATTCCAGCATTTGTGACCCCAAGGCATCATGGTAAATGCAGTCATTAGCACGAATTTGAAAAGAGTTTTGAAAGTTTTTCACCATAAGTTGGTGCGGCGAGTGCCGTATCTTCGGACACGTGTTTCTGGCTATTTGGCCGTCATCAGCGAAGAGCAACGTGTAGCTGGCAGGGTTGCTTGAAATGCCGCCTTGAAAATATTCACAGGTTTAAGTACCACTCAAGAAGGCGCACAGGTGCTTCACCTGAGCTCGTCAGCTCAGAGGCTCACGGGAGCCTTAATTACAACAGTCAAAATGGGGAGCACCCTGTCTTCCATTCCAGCATTTGTGACCCCAAGGCATCATGGTAAATGCAGTCATTAGCACGAATTTGAAAAGAGTTTTGAAAGTTTTTCACCATAAGTTGGTGCGGCGAGTGCCGTATCTTCGGACACGTGTTTCTGGCTATTTGGCCGTCATCAGCGAAGAGCAACGTGTAGCTGGCGGGGTTGCTTGAAATGCCGCCTTGAAAGTATTCACAGGTTTAAGTACCACTCAAGAAGGCGCACAGGTGCTTCACTCGAGCTCGTCAGCTCAGAGGCTCACGGGAGCCTTAATTACAACAGTCAAAATGGGGAGCACCCTGTCTTCCATTCCAGCATTTGTGACCCCAAGGCATCATGGTAAATGCAGTCATTAGCACGAATTTGAAAAGAGTTTTGAAAGTTTTTCACCATAAGTTGGTGCGGCGAGTGCCGTATCTTCGGACACGTGTTTCTGGCTATTTGGCCGTCATCAGCGAAGAGCAACGTGTAGCTGGCGGGGTTGCTTGAAATGCCGCCTTGAAAGTATTCACAGGTTTAAGTACCACTCAAGAAGGCGCAGAGGTGCTTCACCCGAGCTCGTCAGCTCAGAGGCTCACGGGAGCCTTAATTACAACAGTCAAAATGGGGAGCACCCTGTCTTCCATTCCAGCATTTGTGACCCCAAGGCATCATGGTAAATGCAGTCATTAGCACAAATTTGAAAAGAGTTTTGAAAGTTTTTCACCATAAGTTGGTGCGGCGAGTGCCGTATCTTCGGACACGTGTTTCTGGCTATTTGGTCGTCATCAGCGAAGAGCAACGTGTAGCTGGCGGGGTTGCTTGAAATGCCGCCTTGAAAGTATTCACAGGTTTAAGTACCACTCAAGAAGGCGCAGAGGTGCTTCACCCGAGCTCGTCAGCTCAGAGGCTCACGGGAGCGTTAATTACAACAGTCAAAATGGGGAGCACCCTGTCTTCCATTCCAGCATTTGTGACCCCAAGGCATCATGGTAAATGCAGTCATTAGCACGAATTTGAAAAGAGTTTTGAAAGTTTTTCACCATAAGTTGGTGCGGCGAGTGCCGTATCTTCGGACACGTGTTTCTGGCTATTTGGCCGTCATCAGCGAAGAGCAACGTGTAGCTGGGCGGGGTTGCTTGAAATGCCGCCTTGAAAGTATTCACAGGTTTAAGTACCACTCAAGAAGGCGCACAGGTGCTTCACCTGAGCTCGTCAGCTCAGAGGCTCACAGGAGCCTTAATTACAACAGTCAAAATGGGGAGCACCCTGTCTTCCATTCCAGCATTTGTGACCCCAAGGAATCATGGTAAATGCAGTCATTAGCACAAATTTGAAAAGAGTTTTGAAAGTTTTTCACCATAAGTTGGTGCGGCGAGTGCCGTATCTTCGGACACGTGTTTCTGGCTATTTGGCCGTCATCAGCGAAGAGCAACGTGTAGCTGGCGGGGTTGCTTGAAATGCCACCTTGAAAGTATTCACAGGTTTAAGTACCACTCAAGAAGGCGCACAGGTGCTTCACCCGAGCTCGTCAGCTCAGAGGCTCACGGGAGCCTTAATTACAACAGTCAAAATGGGGAGCACCCTGTCTTCCATTCCAGCATTTGTGACCCCAAGGCATCATGGTAAATGCAGTCATTAGCACGAATTTGAAAAGAGTCTTGAAAGTTTTTCACCATAAGTTGGTGCGGCGAGTGCCGTATCTTCGGACACGTGTTTCTGGCTATTTGGCCGTCATCAGCGAAGAGCAACGTGTAGCTGGCGGGGTTGCTTGAAATGCCACCTTGAAAGTATTCACAGGTTTAAGTACCACTCAAGAAGGCGCACAGGTGCTTCACCCGAGCTCGTCAGCTCAGAGGCTCACGGGAGCCTTAATTACAACAGTCAAAATGGGGAGCACCCTGTCTTCCATTCCAGCATTTGTGACCCCAAGGCATCATGGTAAATGCAGTCATTAGCACGAATTTGAAAAGAGTCTTGAAAGTTTTTCACCATAAGTTGGTGCGGCGAGTGCCGTATCTTCGGACACGTGTTTCTGGCTATTTGGCCGTCATCAGCGAAGAGCAACGTGGAGCTGGCGGGGTTGCTTGAAATGCCGCCTTGAAAGTATTCACAGGTTTAAGTACCACTCAAGAAGGCGCACAGGTGCTTCAACCGAGCTCGTCAGCTCAGAGGCTCACGGGAGCCTTAATTACAACAGTCAAAATGGGGAGCACCCTGTCTTCCATTCCAGCATTTGTGACCCCAAGGCATCATGGTAAATGCAGTCATTAGCACGAATTTGAAAAGAGTTTTGAAAGTTTTTCACCATAAGTTGGTGCGGCGAGTGCCGTATCTTCGGACACGTGTTTCTGGCTATTTGGCCGTCATCAGCGAAGAGCAACGTGTAGCTGGCGGGTTTGCTTGAAATGCCGCCTTGAAAGTATTCACAGGTTTAAGTACCACTCAAGAAGGCGCAGAGGTGCTTCACCCGAGCTCGTCAGCTCAGAGGCTCACGGGAGCCTTAATTACAACAGTCAAAATGGGGAGCACCCTGTCTTCCATTCCAGCATTTGTGACCCCAAGGCATCATGTAAATGCAGTCATTAGCACAAATTTGAAAAGAGTTTTGAAAGTTTTTCACTAAGATAAGTGTAAAACTATAGCTGGAGCTCTACAAATCCACCTGACTGTATATCTACACTTTTTCACAGTTCACTAAACATATGTAATAGTATTCCTGAAATGGTTTCCAAGCATACTGTTGTGCCTGGCATGTGACATTTTAAGGCTGCCTATTCCCAGAGTGTGTAACTATACATAGTGTACTATTCCACACAGTGGGTAGGACAGCCAAATGTGAAAAATCACACTATTTACACTTTTTTAAATCTCCTTCCCTACTAAATCTGGTGGTGATCCATGTCCCTTTCCAAAGGGTCTCATTTGAGGCTGTTCACAAAGTTTCACAGATAACCACAACTTGTAATCCTCATTTCACATCACGTGCATTGGATTTACTACTGCAGATTTCTCCGTACTTGTGGCAGAGGAATCCACATTAGCAAAGTAATTTATGCCGCAGGCATCTTTTTGTGAATGCCTGGCATGTTTTAATGGAGGTGTTTTATGCTGCAAACATATGCTTATAGGGCTCCTTTGTGTGCAATTGCTCTGAGACCCTGTATACGTGACTACTGTGAATTTTCTGTAACTCATAACATAACCCTGTGCATGACTACTACAAATACCCAGTGGTTGACTGCTCCAAGACTATGTGTGTGAAAGTTCCTAGATGCTGCATATGTCTGTGACCATTAGTCTGATGTGTGATTGTCCTAGGAATAAAGACTGCTTATCTAGCTAGTTGGTTCCAGCTCTGTGTATGCCCTGGTGCATAATTTGGGAGCAAGTACTGCAAACAGTCAGATGTGCTAAGTAATATGTAAAATTAATATCCCTCATTTAATAAATAGCAGCTTACAGTGGAGCAGCATGAGCATCAAGGTGAGGGACAGCCAAAATTGTCAGCGGTAAACGATCCCAGGGCATGTTTCAGTTCTCACTTTATTGACCTGGAAAGCCTTTCTGCTACCCTACACATTGTGTTGTGGGCCTTAGGCTTTTTACTTATAATGGTCTTAACAGGTTTTCCTCCTTAGAGGGTGAGCTCATACCAATCAAAAGCATCTACTGCGGTCATCCACAACTGCATTTCCACAAGATCCCAGCCTTGCCATCTGAACCGTAAAGAGTTCCTGTGGCCGTCGCATTTGATGAGTCGGAGTAGGCCCTCTACCGCCACTGCTATAAGGGGTTTGTTAGAGTTTTAAATGTCTAATTGCAGGATAGGGAGACCTCTTGCTAAAAACTATTAGCAAGGTTGCTGGTGGAGCTAATTGTTTTGAACCTAGCAACTAAGTCCACACATTTAACTAGTCTCTTGCTTCACCTTGTTTGATCTACTGACTGAATGCTGGTGAGCTCCCTAGATCATTGGTTCTTAACCTTTTGACATTGGTGGACCCCAATTGTTAATTACTGGAGCCTGCGTAGCCCTAAGGAATCAAAATTGAAATCTGGGGACTCCAATTTAGTCATTATTGGAAGCCAGGGATCCTGGACTAAGCATTTCCGATTATTTGAACTGCAAAACAATACATAAAAAATACAGAAACAAATATTCATCAAACAAATACAGAAAAGATTAAATATTTTATCTTTATTTAATTGACAAAAAAATATAAGAGAAAATAGGAAAAAAATTTAAATGTTAATGGGAAGGTTGGAGCTTTTCTAAATTCAATTCAGGCCACTCTTCATCCACACTACATTATACTGATCCACCTCACAGCTCCAATGAATCAGTCTGAGGATACTACCTAGCTTTGTAGCCTTAAATGTCAGATTTCGTCACAGTTACAGAACGTTTTTTATAATGTTCATCTTTACATTTTGCTTCTTCACTGATGCCCTCTATTAACCTATTTATAATAATTCATTTTCTAAGCAGTCACAGACCCCTTGAGTAGGCTTCGTGGACCCCCTAGGGGTCCCAGGACCACAGGTTAACAACCACTGGCCTGGATAACTAGGATGACCATATCCCTGAGATCGCTGGCCCAAAATAATTTAGTTTCAAAGGAAGTGTCTGAACTAAAATTCCATCAGGGCCAGGTGCCTATGCATTTTCAATATTATAATGAACCAGTATGGTACATAGTTCACAAGGACAGGGCACATAAAATACCCCTGCTTTGATGTCAACATGTTTCTGCCGATAAGATGGTCACTTAGGATTTCCTACATTCTGCAGGACATAATACACCTCACCAAATACTTTACATAAACTCTTCATGCAGAGTGTACTCTCTTTTTTTCCAAAGTTTATTTTCATTGTCAAACATATTACAAGTGGAAAACAATATTACAAGCATTCCACTCGGACACTGTACAATATTGTGAGCCAACGTGTCTTATGTCCACAGAGCCATCTGCCTCTAATATCTTTGATAATGTTTGGGTTTTGGAGCACCATTTAAAGACCATGTGGCGTTATGGTGAACCGAGACCACACACCAGGTTGGATATGATATAACTTCAGGCCATCTCCAGGAAATATTCTCTTCAGCCTAAAAAATTTATAAATCTGGGGCACTCGCTGTAATTTACTTGTTCTAACCGTAGTTCTGAGAATGTTTGTGCTTAATCAGTAACTGGCAGAACAGGTTCGTACAGGTCGTTGCCACCTCCTGCCAGCTGCATCTGTACCGTCTCCCACCACACGTGTATCCCTGAAATATTCTGAAGGCCGCAGAGGACCTTGAATACACTGGGGGTGGAGTTGTCCTCTGACTAAGCAGTTTTGTGTGTATATAAGGTTGGGTGCCCCAGAGTGAAGGGCAGCCTCCGTAGGATAGTCACTTGACTGTCCTGGGACTCTGTACTGGCTCGGGCTAGTAAACCATCTAATAAAACTTATCTTTTCTCCTACAGTTGGTGACTCCGTCTTGTTTGTGTACTGTATGACTATATACCCTGAGGAGTTAGGGCAACGGTACTCAAAGTACGGCCCGCGGGCCGCCAGCGGCCCCACGGACCTAGCTTGGCGGCCCGCGAGACGCACACCAAATACCACATCATAATGGCAGCAGTATGTAAACATAGAAGAGGGCCGCGGGAGCATGCTCCCGCGGCCCTCCTCTATGTTTACATACGGCGGCCATTGTTTATGGCGTTGCCCTGACGATCCTGGAAGCCAAAGCCCCATAAAAGTCAGCGCTTGCCGCTAACTTTTATGGGGCTTTGGTCGTCTGCTTCCTGTCACCGGCTCCACGTCTGCTGCCCGCCTGCCTGCCTGCTGTTCCACATTTGTGGCATCTTTACAGTGCTTTGAGTCAGGTAAGGCTCTTTGGTTATTTATTTATTTGTTTTTAATGTAGTGTGTGTTACTGGGCAGCATTTGAAGGAGCTGAGAGTGCACGAACAGGGGGAGCAAAACCCGAACCAATAATATTAGCTCTCCCAGATCGCATTGTAGATTTCATGAAAACAATGTTAAAGCCGCATAGAATAAATTGGGATAAGTTGTCAGCTTGTAAGAAGACAAAGGGTGAGAGTGTTTCAGACTTTTTCACTAGGTTTGAGAATATATTCTCTGACTTCAGTGGGCAGGATATGGCCACCGAAGGTGGACTCCGATTGTTTGTGGAAAAAATTTTTGCTAACCTGTTACCTGACATAAACGCTAAATTGAAACTTTGTGAAAGTAATTGGCCAGTGACAACATCCACTGGTATTCTGACAATGGCCCAATATTACGAGAATAGGGAAATAGAGGAGCAAGAGAAAGCGGACAAAAAGACTAAAAGATTTGAAGACAAAAATATTAATTCAACGGGCATATCCGCCGTCCCGTCCACAGCCTTCCAGGTCCCATTCCCAGGGCCAATCTAACAACAAACAACTACTACCACCTTCCCGCCCGTCTCTAGGGTATTACCAATGTGCGTACTGTAAAGAGGAGGGCCATTGGAAAAATGATTGCCCAAATAAAGTTGGCCCCTCCTGAAATATCGCCCACCCGGATAATAGAGTACGCGGGCGCGCAGGCCCCTCCCCACAGAATACTGACAGAGACGGACAGCAAGTGGGACCGCGCTCGCACAGTACTCCGCAACAGAACTATTTTGACAATCCCTCCTCCAAAATTCCACAGTGCCAATTTTTTAATGATGACTATGACCCAATGAAGGGACATGGTTCCTCTTTTGATTAGGACAGCGTAGGACAGAGGGGGGTGGGACCGGTCTCTATCCCTGTAAAACAGAATGGCCCTCACGTTGAAGTACAAGTCAACGGTACTCCTCGTAATTTTCTAGTGTACACAGTGGCCCTACTACAGCACCTTGCTCACCATAATCACAAGGTTTCTCTCCCTAAATTGCAGTATTGTAGACAGCAGGTCACCTATCTCGGTCACCTCCTGTCTAAGGAGGGACGTACCTTGACTGCTGAACGAGTACAAGCCATTCGAAACATACCTGTCCCACGGACTCAGAGAGATGTGAGTGCCTTTATAGGCATCACTTCCTTTTGTCGTCAGTGGATTCCAACTTATTCCCTTCTCATTAAACCATTTTTGTCTCTCATACGTAAGGATTGTTCTGAGAACATCGAGTGGAATGATGATTTCCAATCCAGTTTTGACGACCTTAAGCACGCACTCTGTACAGCACCTGTGCTAGGCACACCTGACTATCGTAAGCCCTTCCAGTTGTATGTCTGTGAGAAGGACGGATGTTCCCTGACAGTATTGACCCAGGAACATGGGGGGCAAACAGCGCCCGTGTGCCTATTTTTCAGCCCTGTTAGATCCTGTGGTCCGTGCTCTCCCGGGATGTTTGCGCGCAGTAGCTGCGGCTGCAGTTGCGGTGCGCCAGTAAGCTGGGATAGTAATGGACTACCCTCTCATGTTACTGGTTCCACATACTGTTGATGCATTACTGAATAAGACAAAAACGCAACATCTCACAAATGCCCGTTTGACCACGTATGAATTGACACTTCTGGCTAGCCATATCACACTTCAGAGGTGTAACACACTCAACCCTGCCCCCCTGCTGCCCCTCACGAAGGAGCTTGAGGATACCCACACTGATCTACATGACTGCATCCTTCGTACAGAAGATGAGACAAAAGGCAGAGTAGACTTGCAAGATACTCCATTACATGATCCTGATGGAACACTATATGTGGATGGTTCATGCCTTAAATTACCCGATGGTACCACCTCTGTAGCCTATGCTGTAACAACAATGGAAAAGATAATAGAGGTTGCTAGGATACCACAGAATTCGGCTCAAGCTGCAGAACTGATAGCTCTGACGCGAGCTTGTGAGCTGAGTAAGGGACTGAATGTCAACATCTACACAGATAGCCAGTATGCATTCGGGGTGGTACACAATTTTGGTCGATTATGGGCAGAAAGAGATTTTCTGACCTCACATGGTACCCATATTCAACATGGGACACTGATATCGAACCTCTTGTCCGCTCTTGCACTTCCCCAGACCATGGCCATCATCAAGTGTAGCGCACACAAAAAGGTGACCGATGATGTCGGCCGAGGCAATGCCTTTGCTGAACAGATAGCGAAAGAAACACCACGTGAAAAGATAGGATGTATGTACATAGTGGAAAATAGAAAGGAGGTCTCTGAGCATGAGATATTTGGGAACACACTGAAAAGTGTACAAAGGATTCAGGCAGAGGCTACTGAACAAGAGCTAATTTCATGGAAGGGAGGAAAGGCCGAGTTTGACAAGGACTTACAGTGTTGGACAGATCTGTCGCAAACCAAAAGATGGATGCTCCCTGATGCATTTATCTTACCAGTAGTAACGATGGCCCATGGTCCAGCCCGTATAAGTGCCAAAAGTATCTGTGACATACTTGACCCTGTTTGGGCTAATGATAGTATCAGGAAGACAGCAGACCATCTGGTTCGAACATGTATGATATGTTTACAACATAACCCAGGAAAAGGTACACCAGTCCCACCCGGACATTTTGGCCCCCCAGATTATCCTTTTGAAGTGTTACAAATGGATTATATTGAAATGGAAAGGTTTAACAATTTGAGATACGTCCTGGTCATGGTTTGTATGTTTAGTAAATGGGTGGAGGCCTACCCAACTAAAGACAACACTGCTATTACTACTGCTAAAATACTCTTGAAAGAATTCTTTCCCTGATTCGGGATCCCTCGACGTGTATGGTCAGACAACGGAAGTCACTTTACTGGACAGGTCATGAGGAAGGTCTGCGAAGGTCTAGGTCTCCGCCAGAAGTTTCACGCAGCCAATCACCCCCAATCAGCAGGCTTAGTAGACAATTTTAATGGTACACTCAAGTTGAAAGTATCAAAAATATGTGCTGATCGCGGTATTACATGGCCAGACGCACTGCCCCTAGCATTATTATCTGTTAGGATGACACCCCATTCTAGGTCAGAGTTGTCACCACACAAGATAGTGATGGGGAGGCCGGCGAACGTTTGGGGTGTTCCACGTCCTCGTAAATACTCTGACATTGAGCATCCTGTCTTGCTGGATTATCTCGCTGAATTTACTAATTCTTTACGTCTGATTCGTCAGCAGGTACACGAAGCACTACCCTCTGTGCTCACCGATTCAGGCCACAACTTGCAACCTGATGATTGGGTCCTCACGAAGAATTTTCAACGGAAAAAGAGTCTTGAGCCCCGCTGGAAAGGTCCGTGACAGGTCCTTCTTGCTACTCGAACAGCAGTTAAAGTCGAGGGAGCCAAGAATTGGATACATGCTTCACACTGCAAGAAAATACCTCTGTTTGTATCCTGTGAAGGCATTAAAGGTGGTGACTGCCCAACAAGGAAGGGCAGTTCCAATAGAAATACAGAAGGAAATAAAGAACAGAACGACAGTGCCCTGCAGGGGGCCTCTCCAGATCCTGGTCCCACTGAACAGTTGTTTCCTGACCATACCGTACCGAATTCCATCAGATACAATTTTCGCCCATGAAAAATTAGAAAATAAGAACATGAACTAATTGCTTGTCCCCTGTACTAAGTCTGACAATAGCTGCAGGGCCGTGATTTTGTCTGTTGGGGCGGACCAGAGTGTGCCAATAGGACTGCTGGAATCACCCCTCAGTGAAGAAACCAACAGTCACGGGCAGCACCTAGGTTGGACTGAACTGCTAGTGGGACAAGCAATAAACATAAATGGGCGTTATACAGGAAGACAAGAGGAAAATGCAGAAAATAAAATATTGGAAAAGACTATTGGGCCCGCGTATCGCTTGCC
This sequence comes from Pleurodeles waltl, assembly GCF_031143425.1. NCBI lineage: Eukaryota > Metazoa > Chordata > Amphibia > Caudata > Salamandridae > Pleurodeles > Pleurodeles waltl. Next base: position 53,227,441 of record NC_090441.1, on the reverse strand, counting down.
TCACCATAACAGTGCTATGTCTGGTACTTCTGGCCTGCATTGGATGGTTGATACATGATTCTGACTCAAAGGTCTCTCCAACTCTGTCACCGTCTCCAGAACACAGCCATGTTTCCTTACCACCCAATGAAGAATGACGATGCAAGGAATATGAAAAGAAATACCTTCATATCTATGTTACATCAACATCAGCTGGCTGTAAATAGAACAAATTGTTGGGTATGTGGCTTGCTACCAAGTTCCGTGCAAAAAGGTTGCCATATATTTCATTTCCTTTTTCTTTCGATGGCTCCTTTAGCGCCTGGTATGAACTATCAGCCATCTGGGCTACCTCAATGAATGCTACTAATTCTGGACTATTGGTCACCCACCTATACCGGTTATGTTGGCCTACTGGAACGAGAGTCTATGGAACAAAGGAAGAAAAGTCAGAGTATGCTGACCGACTAAATAGGTTTACTGACATATATTTTTTATCCTTTAATACCACACCCCGGATTGGCCGAAGATTTTTTGTAACACAGGTCAAGGCTCCACTTTGTTTTCAGAAAAATGGAAATAGAAGTGAGAGCCTTTATAGGCATCACTTCCTGATGTGTAGGTGCCAGCAACTGTAATGCTACAATAATATTGAATGGAACTGATTGGCCTACCATGATACCGTCACGAAACACGTATTTTGTTTGTGGTAATAATGCCTACACCTCCTTGGTACCCACCTGGATCGGTACGTGTTACATTGCTTGGTTACTACCACCAACTTACACAGCTGGCCCTCAACAGCACAGGACTCGGAGAGGGGTAATATCTGCAGAAGATACCTCAGCACAAGAAGCATTGGACTACTTTAAAGGAGTCCTTCCATTTTGGTGCCCTATGACGAACAGTAGGGATATCAGATATCTCACACGAGTTGTGGAGGCAACAATTAACGAGACTGCTGGGGCCCTGAGCAACATCACTGCAGAACTCGTTGCTGACCGCCTTGTTACTCTTCAAAATAGAATGGTACATGACATCATACTAGCAGACCGTGGTGGAGTCTGTACTTTGATCGGATCGAGCTGCTGCGTTTATATACCAGACAATGCCCCTTCAGTGTATAAAGCTATTCAAAGGTTGCATATGATAGCTTCCACAATACACCAAGACGAAGGAACATGGTCATTAACCAACTGGTTTTGGGGTTTGATTTCCCAATGGGGCTGGAAGATACTAATATTCCTTTTTGTGCTCGCTGCTGTATTCCTCACCTGTTGTCTTTGTGTACAGTGCCTACCTGCTTTGTGCGGTTGCTGTATGGCATCCCTTGCCCCCTGGCCTGTTCGCCCTCCTCAACACACGGCTATGCTGTCCCTTGAGCAGGAAATAAAAGACCTTATGTCCATTAACATAGACACTGAATGACGTTCAAACTTGCCTCTCAATGGCAAAAGGAGGGATTGAGAAAATGTACATAAAGTTAATCATACTCCATAGCTGCTAGGCATCTGTTTATCTTTATTATGTTGCCATGTGCTCGACAAACCTCCTGAACTTTGATGATTGACCTTGTGTTCACAGCCTTGGGCTGCAATCTACTTATCGCTGTAATTTACTTGTTCTAACCGTAGTTGCGAGAATGTTTGTGCTTAATCAGTAACTGGCAGAACAGGTTCGTACAGGTCGTTGCCACCTCCTGCCAGCTGCATCTGTACCGTCTCCCACCACACGTGTATCCCTGAAATATTCTGAAGGCCGCAGAGGACCTTGAATACACTGGGGGTTGGAGTTGTCCTCTGACTAAGCAGTTTTGTGTGTATATAAGGTTGGGTGCCCAAGAGTGAAGGGGCAGCCTCCGTAGGATAGTCACTTGACTGTCCTGGGACTCTGTACTGGCTCGGGCTAGTAAACCATCTAATAAAACTTATCTTTTCTCCTACAGTTGGTGACTCTGGGGGTCATTCCGACCGCCAGAAGACCACACCGCGGTCAAATGACTGTGGCGGTCATTCTGACTTTCCCGCTGGGCGGGCGGGCGACCGGCAAAAGGCCGCCCGCCCTGCGGGAAAGCCCCAGCAACGATGAAGCCGGCTCCGAATGGAGCCGGCGGAGTTGCTGGTGTGCGACGGGTGCAGTGGCACCCGTCGCGATTTTCAGTGTCTGCTAGGCAGACACTGAAAATCATTATGGGGCCCTGTTAGGGGGCCCCTGCACTGCCCATGCCTGTGGCATGGGCAGTGCAGGGGCCCCCAGGGGCCCCACGACACCCGTTCCCGCCATCCTGTTCCTGGCGGTTTTTACCGCCAGGACCAGGATGGCGGGAAGGGGGTCGGAATCCCCATGGCGGTGCTGCGAGCAGCGCCGCAATGGTGGATTCTTTGGGGCAGGGGTAAACCGGCGGGAAACCGCCGGTTGCCCTTTTCTGACCGCGGCTTTACCGCCGCGGTCAGAATTGCCCATGAAGCACCGCCAGCCTGTTGGCGGTGCTTCCGCGGCACTCTGCCCTGGCGGTTTTCAACCGCCAGGGTCAGAATGACCCCCTCTGTCTGGTTTGTGTAATGTATGACTATATACCCTGAGGACTTAGGGTGTCCCTCCACCGCTGAGAGAGAATCAGCGACATTTTCTCCTGGTTCCTCACTGGCATCACGCTGATGACCTAATCAGGCAAAGTAAAATGTAGAAATGGCTTTCAGTACCACTCAGATTTGTGTTTACTCCACTAATCAGCATTTTATAACCAATGGGTTGCGATAACGCAGCTGCGTAGTAGATGTTAAGCCTAAGTAGAGCACCCCTAAAATGCGTCATCCACGCCCTGATTTTTACAATGGTTGATTATTTGTAATCCTGTTCTAGTGGTATATAGGTGTACGATCACATTGGTAAGTGTGCCTGGAAATGAACACATTTAAAATGTGCCAGTAGGACAGCTTTACTTGTTTACCTGCCTTTTGTGATAAAGTAAAGTGATAGATAATAATAATCATAATATTATTAATAAGTGGACTGTGCATCAGTCTCATCTGGCCATCGCTCGGGTGCAGTGTCATTCTCATCCTGGGTAAGCCCACTGTTACCATACATTGAGTGCAGGATTGCGCTAGCCCCTCTTAAATTATTTGCTTGCTTGTCAGTTCCTGTCATGTTTTGGATCACTCCACAGGACAACCATTTAGTAGTGTGCAAGGCAGTGTAAGTGACTGTTTTTTCCCCACTCTGCGGTTGAGTGTGCACAGGAAGGGGCAGTAGCAGTAGCTTTAATTCTGTGCATCACTCAAAGGATATCCAGAGAGCTGATATGTGTTGTCTGTAATAAAAGCAGTGAGGCTACAGACACTGGCACGGAAACTGCACACAGACAGTGTTTACAACTGCATCTTAGATGCTTAGCACCGGAGTGGCACCTGAGGGGCTACCAGTGTCATGCAAGGCCAAGTCTGTATCTGCTTCTTTTGGCTGGGTATTTGAGTATGTAAACATGTTGTCATTTTTGTAACTTTCTTTATCACGTTTCACACTTAACTAGCGAATCAGTGATCACTGAAATAATAAGTAGTAGGAGAAATGCGAGCACCCACACAATGTGTGACAAACTTACACATATGGCTTGCAACATAGATACAATGCCACTCTTTGGCAGTAGTAGAGTAGTTAGCCCAATCTCCTCAGACTTTCAGATGTTTCTCCGGACAACCCCTCGATTTATATACAAATTGCTCCACCTTGGTGCAAGAGCCTATTCCACGACTCCACTCAGTCATTATCAGGTGTCCTATGCTATTCTATTTCTCTCTTAGCTATGAAGAGTCCATGACCACCAGCAGTTTGATGTGCTGTCTATCTCCTCACTCATCCATCAGACTCAGCAATACTATTTTGGGCTTCGGTGCTATCCTCTTGTCCACAACCTGTGATAAAATGCTAAATATTCGGGACTAATACCTCTGTATGAAAAGACAGTACCATATCATATGTACAAAGGTTCACTGCTCTGTCCACAGCTTAGGCAACATGGGTCTAGACCTGGCTTCATTATGCTTAGTCTCGTGGAGCTGTAATATACCCCGCATAAGTATTTCAGTTGTATCAACCATAGCCTCATGGAGACCATCAATGCCTTGGGAGCCATTTTGGCTTCTGTCCAATCATCTTCATCCAGTACTCCCACATCCCGTTCCTTTAGTGGTAGCATGGGGTCCTGAGAATTATTCATCAATGTGTGAAACAACTGTGAGATCCCTTTCCCATCTAATCAGGCCATTGTGATGCCTACCTCCAGAGGGCTGTGGACAGGGAAGGTCTTTAAACTATCCTGATGCATTTCCAGTGCATAGCGGAACTGTAGATACTGGTAGAATTACATTTTGTGCTTGTCATATGTAGCTATCAGTTATGGGAATGTGTGCCTAGAGCTCCCCTTCCAGACATCACCCAGTTTCAAGATCTCAATGACATTCCATTTATGGAAACCCTCTACTTGTGTCGTATGTCGGAGCCAGGTGCAATTCCATACTGGTGTTCATGCCATCGGCACACCCTGGCACTTGATCCATTTCAGCGACTAATGCCAGCTAGTCAGGGATGTTTGGGTCATGGAATGGAGAACATTAATCTAATATAGGCCACAGAATAGGTTGATGACACCGTTTCTCTTGGGAGCTATATGATCTACGGCTATTGCAGGGTCAATTCTAAATAGAAACAGTCAGTCATTAATTGGTAAGACCTGACTAGCCCAGAGCTAGAAGTAGATATCAGCGATGCCCAGATTTCCATCATGTGGCCCTACCACCAGTTTGCCAAACACAATTCTTGGTTGTCTCCCTCCCATAGAAATTTGACTCATGCTGATTGTAAGGATTGGGAAAACGATTTTGGAATGTCATCGGGGAAAGTTTTCAGTTCGTATAGCAATCATGGCAATAGTATAATTCTAAATCAAAACTCTCTGCCTGCAATATTGAGAGCTAGGCTGTCCCATATGGTCATGTCACAGAGTGTTTGTGAGAGAAGAGGCGTGACTTTTATGTCTCAGGCCAGGTGCCTAATGAGTGATATGTACATGTCCATGTATTTAAAGTACTGGCCTTCCCAGAGCAGGTTGGTAGTGGCCTTTATGTCATTATGTGGAATGTATATGGATTTTGTCCAATTAACAGATACCTCGACCAACATCTGGAACATTTGTAGCAGTAAAAAAGCAGCGAGGCCTCTGGATTGCTGCTATAAACCCCTTAATTGGGCACCTCGCCATTCCCGTTCCATGAGTGTTTCTATGACCAGAGAAGGTGCAACAGGGGCCACCCGTATTGTGTGCCACTTTCAATGATGAAGGTGTGAGATAATACTGCATTCACTCTAAACCTCACTCAGAATTTAGATTACAGCAGTGCTGTGTATTTAAAGAAAAGAGGTCCAAACTTCATGCGTTCTAGGAGATGGAATATGAAATGCCATCGGACAGGTAGAAAGCTTTTTTAAAGTCAATGGACACTGAGGCCCTTCGATCAGATGCATTAGCGGACAGTGCTATAGCAGTATGAAGACACTACAGACAGTGGTGTGTGCTGCATAAACCCATTTTGGTCATATGTATCATATATATATGATTACTTTCACTACTCAGAGGCCAGGGCCTTTGCAAGGATTTTCGATTCAAGGTTAATTAAGGATATAGGCCTATAGGACTCGCATCTGTCCTGTAGTTTCTGTGGTTTCAAAAGCTAAGATATTATTGCTGCATGTAGGGGAGATCTCCAGCCTCAAGGTATTTTGCCTATATCTTCGCTAGTGGAGGAATCAGGTGTGAGCATATTTCTTAAAAATGATTGGGGACCAATTGGGACCTGGACTCTTCCCCATTTGGAGCGAGTTGGTAGACACATATGTTCCCTTTAGTCACTGTTTCCTCTAACACCTATCTATCCAGGTCAGAGAGCCTAGGCACTATCAAGTCCTCCACAACTGAGCAATCATGTTCGGCAGCGGCCATCAGTTGTTTGTCAAATAGGTGGGCATTATAAGCTGCAAACTCTTGGGATATTGAACTAGAGTCTGTGTCAATTTGCCCTGTGGGGGAGAGTATATTGGGGACAAGTCTAAATCCTCGATCCCTGTTGGCTAGCCGATAGAGCAGCTTTCCCGCCTTGTCTCCAATCTTGTATATCCTGTACTGGGTCGCCACATAGGCTAAAGATGCTGACCCTAACAGCTTTAGTCAAAGTGACAGTCACAACAGTTTAATCTCTAGCTGCAGGTGGTCATCCATAGACCCCGCTAGGTTCTTTTTGGCAGTTTCTTATTTTGCAATTTTATTTTGTCTTTGTTTTTTGACTGTCGTTTTGTATGATATCACTCTGCCTCTTAAAACGCCTTAAGGGCATCCCAGAGTGTGACCGGGGAGTCAGGCATCTTTTTTAACAGATTCGAAACAATCTGTAATCTGCTGTCTAAGAAATTTGCCAAACTCAACCTCACGGAGCCACCAGCTTCTCAGGCGCTACAGTTCTGGCTGGTAGTTACTTGTTAGCCGTAGTTTATTTGTTTCAGGCATGATCAGTGAGGGCTCAAGGACGGATATCGGCATCCACCAGTCTGTGTATATCTATGCAGGGCATGAAAAAGTAGTCTATCCTGGGTGAATGGGAGCAGAACGTAAACTTTAGCAATCTGGTGTAGCAGGCGTCATGTTCCGGAAAGGGCCAGTGAGTGGGCACATGTGCCCACCACAAAAGGCATGCGTGGCTGTGCACTGTCAGTGTCTTCTCCAGGAGCCATGCCAGAATTAAAGTTGCCCCCTACTACTCTGTTTTTTGCTGGAAAGTGTAGGTACATATTAGAGAGTGTTTGAAGTGTGTATTATATTAGAGTATGGGGGTAATACTCCAACACAAAGGGCCAATAGACCTCCTCCAGTCTCCCTTCTACCACCACAAATCTACCCAGGGTATCATAGAAAATTCTGGTGACTTGTAATGGAAAAGGCTTGACCAGAAAAATAGCTGTGCCTGTAGCTGTGGTTGTGTAACCAAAATGTTACACCCTCGTGTAGCCACCACAGGACAGGGTGGGCCAACGGTTGCAAAGTAGGTGCATTTCTTGTAGTAGGAGCCCAGTGGTGTATGTTTTTTAAAATATTGGAATACTATTTCCCTTTTGGTTTTATTATTGAATCCATTCATATTCCAGAAGAGTATGTCATATGGGTCTGTCATGGGGGCTAAATATGTGGAGTAGATACCGAGAGGTGCTTGTGTGCTGCTGCCCCCAGTGAAAACGTAAACTAAAGCTGAATAAACTATAAAAAAAACTGAAAACCCTCCTACATTTCTAAACGTGAAGCATCTGTCATCAGTCCCCAAATGGGGTTGAGGAGAAGGTGGCCCTGGCAGCGCTCCGGGCGTTGCCATTGTACAGCCCACCCTGCTGCGCTATGTAAACTCATGTCCTGCTAACATGCTTCAGAAGTGTAACAATAGCAGCTCCCTCGCTTTCTCCTGGCCTAGATGAACACATTTCACAGGTAGTCTTAACATCAAAGGATACTGATGTCAATTGACCTCCAGTTCCAGACTCAATGTGGGTGTAACTCGGCGGCCTAAGTAGGCGGTGTCCTGTTTTCCACTGTTGCTCTCACCATCCTCAGTGAAAGGTCGCAGGTTTGACTGTTCTGTGTCCTCTGCCTTCTGGTTCCGCAGTCAGTGATTTTTGGAGCTCTTCAATCTGCACTGTCTACCATGGTCTCTCTGTTCCTTCTTGGCAGAGGCGGCTCCTACATAAGGGCGGAGGAGCGTCGCCCCCCTGCCAGCAGCGTCAGCTGCAATCCTTTTCCACAAAAATGATAATAAATTCTGTTTATTATCGTTTTTGTGGAAAAGGGGCGGGGCATCGGCGTGACGAGTGTGAGAGGGAGTGCTCAGCACTCCCCCTCAGAGCGAATGTATGTTTGTCTGGCCATCTCAGGCTGGCCAAACACACATGAGCACAGGGCTCTCTCCAGCCCAGCAACAAAGTTTCTGGGCTGGAGAGAGCCTGCAGAAGCTCCCAGTCTGCAATCCTGCGTCAGGATTGGGGCAGGGCAGGAAGTGGATTAATATTATTTAAAAAAAAAATTAATTCCCCCCTCCCTCGCTCCCACTCCCGTTAACCCCCCCTGCGTGCCGCCCCGCCCCTTCATTGTTGCGCAAGCTGCGACTGCTTCCGGGGCCTGTTTCATTCATTGGTCTCCTGGTTCTGGTCTCCATATTTCGAGCTAGTCCCATACCACTTGTGGTTATTCAAAGAAATGTGTCTTTCCATTGTGTATAACTTTCAATTTCACCTGGAACATTAACATGAACAGGTTAACCGCTTTTCTTTCAGCTTCTTTCGCTACTGCGAAGGATCTCTTTAGCTGCTGTACAGATGTGGGGTAGTCTGGGTAGATGCTAATGCATGTTGAATCCAGTCGTAGCTTGGTTTGTAATCAAGCCTGTTGGCATTGTAGAGGAAGTGTGCAAACGTTGGTCACAGAGGTGGCCGGGCCAGAGATCTGTGAGCCCTCTCAATTACTAAGCAAGTGGACAATGTTTCACTAGGCATCTAGGAGCGAAGCCAATTGATTACGAAGTCTGTCAGCTCAGAGCCCTCTGCTTTTTCTAGGATTTCAGCAAAACATAGCTTATTCTGTCAATTTCTGCCCTCCGTACCTTCCACTCAGCAATCAAGGTGAGCAACTCCTTTTTTTAAATGAGCTATATCTGCGGTCGTTGTCTATACAGAGTTTTCAGATTTGGGTATCCAATTTTCGACTTCTGTGACTCTCTGCAATTTTCCTCACGTCTTGGCGAAGCAGCCTGTTTTAATCCCATATTGTTCAATTGCCAGTCTAATCTACTAATTGTTAAATCCAATATATAAGACGTGTTTAGTTAATCAAGTCAATACATGTTATCTTTCAATTATCTTGTTGTGAATAATAGACTGCCCCACTTCCCCCCTTGATTCTGATGATATAGTATGTTCCATTGGTTGAGAATGTTGGTGGGAGCTCACAATAGAATGTAAGCTGTGAGAAGAGGAAGCTGTGTGAGGATGGAGCAGTAGAGAAGAAGAATAAAGGCTCTCATTGAAGAGTTGTCTCATGAACGTTTTCTTCTATTACAACACTGGCGACGAGGTGAAGTGCAAAGGGGGCACTTTCTTCTCTACCCCTTTCATTACTCCATCGGCGACATTGAGGTACTGTGATTTCACAAACTGCGAGCGCTCGAGTTCTGTGATTTTACAAACTGTGAGCTCTTGAGTTCTCCGCGCTTTTATCTACATGGAAATAGCTGTGTGCAGCTGTGCTTGAACGCGATCCAAGCTCTTAAAACTAGTGGGGGGAGGAGAAGCACAGCAACTTTCGCCGCTTGTCAGGAACTGCGGAGCGAGTCGTTCCTGTGACTGGCTCAGCTGATTGTGCTGCCCTCAGGGTATTGTCAGCTGCGGTTTTAACCTCCTCTGCAACAATTACCGTGTCAGTTTCACTGACAGGCACAGCTACATTGTGCCGCCTGTCGGAAACTTGAAAACGTGTCAGATTTAATGGAGAACTCAGCTGGGTGTGGCAGCGCTTAGAGATTTTGACTACTGAGGACGCGCCACGCCCCGCGTCAGTTTCGCTGACAGGCACAGCTACATTAATCCGCCTGTCGGGAATCTGTAAACACTTCAGTTTTATTGGAGAACTCATTGGTGGTGGCGGCGCCTCAAGATTTTTTTTTTTCAACTTGTGACGCGCCTTCTTCAAATAACACCATTGCGTCGGTTTCGCTGACAGGCACAGCTGATTCACACCGCCTGTCAGGAACTACTGAACGCGTCAGCCTTGCTTACTCCCTCAGCTGACTGTGCGCCCTGTAAAGAATCAAGCGCAACAACCCTATCAGAAGTAACTTGTCGGTGACGTGCACACCTTTTGAATCTTTCTTTCCTTCAGCGCGTCAAGAAAATTGTTCTGTGGCGCGCATACCTTTTGGGGAGCGATTTTTTTTTTTTCTTGACGATCACACGACTTACAACTAAACTTTAGGCTTATGTTGGGCATAAAAGTCATGCCTATTTCATGATTGTACTACAACATTTTCACTTAATCTGACAATTGTTTGTGTTGTCTCATCTATACTCTATATTTAATTTGAGTTATCAAAATAGGCTTGTTTAACTAAAGGTGAAGGAAATTTGTTACTATCAACCAGAAGAGCTTTTAATGTTACAAACTTTATTTTTAGGAAATGTCCTTTTACATCGTTCTATTATTGTAATACAAATTTATTTCAGTGAAGAGACCATTTTGCATAATCACTATACTCTTCTGCTTGTATCATGGCCGCAGCTAGCATGTCTCAACCCATCCCATTTCTCAATGAAATGGGAGAACCTAACATTCCTTGGAAAGACTGGATTCAAATTTTTGAATCCTATTTAATTGCAATTGGTGGGAACAAATTTAGTGCGGTCAGGAAACAACACATATTACTACATAACTTAGGTACTCATGGCAGAAAGATTTAAGATTCCTTACCTGAACCAGAACCGGATGATGAACGTGACGAGTATGTCATCACTTATATTAAATTAGAGAAACAAGTTGGTGATAGAATAAATGTTGTGTTAGAACACCACAAATTCTTCTGCCGCACTCAAGAGAAGAACGAAAGTATAACCAATTATGTAGCCGCTTTTAGAGGTCTTAGCACCTTATGCAACTTTGGAGACCTAAATGATTCCCTCATTCGTGATCAATTAGTACGCTGTACTAACAATTTAAAAATACAAGAAAAACTGTTACAAAAACAACCCAATTTAAAAGAAGCAATTGAGATCGCCAAATCCATTGAACACACGGCTATGTGTTTACAGGAAATCAAAGGCCCAACTTCTTTTGAGCAAATTTCGGAAATTAATGAAATTAAGTCCGATGATAGTGTACTCAAAATTAGAAGTGGTGAGAGGTTTTGTTCCAATGCAAATCTACCCCTTAAGTGTTATCGCTGTGGGAGTAATAATCATATGGCAAATTCAGGCCTTTGCCAAACCGAGACAGCGACCTGCAGGAAATGTGGTAGGATAGGCCACTTCGCAAGGGTCTGTAGAGATCTATCTAAAGCTGATAAGCCTAATGGCAACAAAAAGATGGAGGAGAACCTCCATGAAGTAAAGAAGATTATTTTTCAAATCCAAGGTGAGGACGTTGTTCCCACCCGGTATCCGGAATGCACCATATACATTGATAATAACCTGTTCAAAGCGTTTGCAGACTCATGATGTCCCTTCACCCTTTTAAATATTGCCGACTTTTATAAGATGGATGATGCTCAGGCAATAAAATTAGTTACACCAGACGTTAACCCTAAAGGTTACAACAGGGACCCCATTCCCATCAAAGGTATGTTCAAGGCTCTTATATCATTCAAGGGTCGTTTCACGGTAGGGGAAATATATGTTGTACAAGAAGGTTCCAACTTATTGGGCTGGCAACACCAAAAAGAACTAGGAGTCAGGTTGGATCCTAACAAACCAGAACAAGTTTTGATTGTCAATGAACACACCTCCGCGGCACAAATTTTCAATGAATTCCCAGAGATCTTTTCTGAGAAACTGGGCTTGCTCAAGGATTTCCAGCACAAAATAAAATTAAAACCTGGCTCTAAACCCGTTGTACACAAAACCCGGCCAGTTCCGTTTTTACTCAAGGACGCTCTTGCTAGAGAATTAGTCAGGCTTGAATCTCTTGGCATAATACAACCTATTGACAGTTCGGAATGGCTAGCCTCAATTGTTATCACAAAGTAAAATCACTGTGATGACATCAGAGTCTGCATTGATCTGAGAGATTTGAACAAGACACCCTCTTCCCAGGAGTCAGGAAATGTTAAGCACTATGGGGGAGGCTGTATGCTTTTCGGTTCTTGACTTATCCAATGCCTATCACCAGGTGCAGTTGCATCCTGACTCCAAATGGTTAACTGCTTTCACCACTCCACTGGGCTCTTATATGTTCAACAGGATGCTGTTTTAGCGTCAGCCGCTGCAGTTTTTCAGAAAGTCATGCAACACATTCTCCGTGGTGCACGCAAAACCCTTTGTTTCCAGGATGATATCCTCATTTACAGAGCCTCTATCAAAGAACATGACACATACTTAAGAGCCGTACTCAACTAACTAAGAATGTCTGGCCTCACGTTAAAGAAAGAGAAATGCCAAATTGGGGTGAGTACGGTGGAATATTTAGGACACACAATTTCCAAGGATGGTTTCAAACCTAAAATGTGCTTGGTTGAGGCAGTCAAGAAAGCAAAGGCACCTGGGAACAAGGAAGAACTCAGGTCATTTTTGGGCCTGACTGAATTCATGGCAAAGTACGTCAAGAATTTCTCTGAACTTACATACGAATTAAGAAACTTGTTAAAAAGTCACACCTCCTATGAGTGGTCCGAAATTCACAACAAAGCGTTCTTAAAGGTTAAACAGGCCATTTTGGCAGCACCTTATCTGTGTACTTTCGATCCCAAGAGAAAAACAGTCCTTACTACGGATGCTAGTAAGAAGGGATTGGGGGCAACATTATCCCAATTTATTGAAGGAAAGAATTGTAGCTTTCGCTTCTAGGGCCCTTAGCAAAGCAGAATCCAACTACTCAGTGATTGAAAGAGAGGCCCTAGCATGCTTCTGGGCTGTTAAACATTTTAAGTTCTTGCTTTGGGGCACTCAATTCAGTATTCGCACTGATCATAAACCTTTGGTATACATTTTCTCCACTAAAGGGTCTGTCAACAGTACTCCAAGGATCGCCAAATGGATCCTGGGCCTGGAGAGCTTCTGTTTCAAGGTGGACTTTCTTCCTAGTAACAAGAACTCTGCGGCTGACTTCTTGTCCAGAGTTCCTCTAGATGTAAGTGAGGATTTTGAAACACCAGAGTATCCTGTTTTGTTAGTCAATACGCCCTCGATCACCAGAGAGAAATGGGTGTCTGCATATCAACAAGATAATTCTTTGTCGATGCTGAAATCTTTTACAAAAGATGGTTGGCTTAACTCGAGAAAAGATGTCAATGATGACATCAAGGACTTTTGGGAGATAAGATATGAGATTAACGAAAACAATGGCTTCCTATTTAGGAATGACAAAATCATACCCCCTGTGAATCTAAGGCATAAAATCGTCATGCTTGCCCATGAGGGTCACCTAGGCAGAAGCTTAACCAAAGCTCGTATCAGGGAAGAGTATTGGTTCCCTGGTATGGATTCCATGGTGGAAACTGAAGTGAAGGATTGCACAGTTTGTGCAAGCAGCGATAATTCCAAGATGGTCCGCAAGACCCCCATTTCTCCTGTTTCCATTCCGAGTAAGCCTTGGGAAAAGTTAGCTCTGGACATTGTAGGTCCTATCAACCTATCCGGGGTATCCAAACCATATGCTTTTGTGCTTATCGATTACCATTCACATTGGATCCACACGAGGATGGTCAATCAGACCACCACAGATTCTCTGATAAATTTTTCAATGGAAGGGATACCTGCCACCCTCATCACAGATAATGGGGTTCAACTAACCTCATCAGCGATGAAGGAGTTCCTTAATACCCTCAACAAATGACTTGGTTGAAAGAGCCAATCGTATGATTAAGGAATGCATCCAACTTGCAAGCATAAATCACCTTAGTGTGGAGAATGCTGTTAGGAATATGCTATGGGCGTACCACACCACTCCTAATTCTGTTGCTAAAGTTTCCCCATTTTCAGCATTAAAGCGTAGGAAACCTAGCACTAAGTTATTTCCCACATGGTTAGGTGGAGAAGACAAAATGGTGCATACCTTCCCTGACACCAAAATCCAGATATTCATACACCAAGACAAGTACAAAAGGTTCTATGACCTCAAGCATGGCACAAAAGAACGGGTGTGGAGAGTGGGTGATTGGGTGTTTGTCAAAAGACCGAAATTGGGTACAATGAAGGGTGCGAATCTTATCGGACCTGTAGTATCAGTGAAGTCAAGCACAATGTTAGAGGGGGGGCGTGGCCTGGGACCAATGGAGCTGCACGCGTAGTGCGGCGCTCTCGGACCACAATCCAGGCCTGAAGCTTAAATCCTGCCATAATAACGACCGGAGGTCTTAAAAGTTGAAGAGAAGTGATCGGAGAATATACAGCACAGGTAGAGACCGAGGCGATACATTTTGGGGCAGAGTTTACCAAGAAAACTCCCCCCGACAACTCTGCGGCTGCCGTGACCTAAAAAGGCGGCCGCGACAGAGCAGTGAACCCGCTGCAGTCTGCGGCTGAGAAGGTACGAAGGTCCCGTGGAGGTGAGGGCCCCCACATCATTCGTTGGAGGATACGAGGGGCTCAGACGCCTTCGCCACAAACGGCGAGAGCAACAGTATGAAGCGGAACATCAGCGAAAGCGGCATAGCGTGGGGCCTTTGGGCCACAATCCAGGCCGAAGTTTAAATCCTGCCATAGTGATGACCGGAGGTCTTGGGGATTGAAGACAAACGATCAGAGAATATACAGCACAAGTAGGAACCGCAGCACCCCACCCGGGAGCAGAGATCACCCGGAAAGCTCCCCCCGAAAACTTCGCGGCTGCTGCAACCCAAAATGGCAGCTGCGACAGAACAGAGAGCTCGCTGCGGCCGCGGCCCTCGGTCGTGAGGACACAAGGGTCTCGTGGAGGTGGGGACCCTCACGCCATCCATCGAGGAACACAAGGGGCTCAGACACCTTCACCACCAACGGCGAGAACAACATTACGAAGCGGAACATCAGCGAATGCGAGTAAGGTGGCGCCCTCAAGCCACAATCCAGGCCCAAAGCTTAAATCCTGCCATAATAACGACCGGAGGTCTTAAAAATTGTAGAGAAGCGATCGGAGAATATACAGCACAAGTAGAAACCGCGGCGCTCCACTTTGGGGCAGAGATCGCCCCCCCAAAAAAAAAACTCCCCCTGACAAGTTCGCAGCTGCCAAGACATAAAATGGCGGCTGCGACGGAGCAGGGCCCCCACATCATTCGTTGGAGGGTACGAGGGGCTCAGACATCTTCGCCACAAACGGCGAGAGCAACAGTATGAAGCGGAACATCAGCGAAAGCGGCATAGCGTGGGGCCTTTGGGCCACAATCCAGGCCGAAGTTTAAATCCTGCCATAGTGACGACCGGAGGTCTTGGGGATTGAAGAGAAGCGATCGGAGAATATACAGCACAAGTAGGAACCGCGGCGCCCCACCCTGGAGCAGAGATCACCCGGAAAGCTCCCCCGAAAACTTTGCGGCTGCCGCTACCCAAAATGGCAGCCACGACAGAACAGAGGGCTCACTGCGGCCGCGGCCCTCGGTTGTGAGGACACGAGGGTCTCGTGGAGGTGGGGACCCTCACGCCATCCATCGAGGAACACAAGGGGCTAAGACACCTTCACCACCAACGGTGAGAACAACATTACGAAGCGGAACATCAGCGAATGCGAGTAAGGTGGCGCCGTCAAGCCACAATCCAGGCCCGAAGCTTAAATCCTGCCATAATAACGACCGGAGGTCTTAAAAATTGTAGAGAAGCGATCAGAGAATATACAGCACAAGTAGGAACCGCGGCGCTCCACCTTGGGGCAGAGATCGCCCCCCCCAAAAAAACTCCCCCTGACAAGTTTGCGGTTGCCACGACATAAAAGGGCGGTCGCGACAGAGAAGGAAACCAGCTACAGCCGCGGCCCTTGATCCATTGAAGAGCGCAAAGGACTCAGACACTTTTGCCACTAACGACGAGAGCAACAGTACGGAACATCAGCGAATACAGTGCAGGGCAGCGCCCTCGGGCCACAATCCAGGCCCAAAGCTTAGATACTGCCATAATAGCAACCTAAGATCTCAAAAAGTGAAGAGAAGCGTCTGAGACCTGTTACAATGGTAAAACCAAAAAAAAAAGACAAATCACTAGCGGGGGACTCCCCGCACACTGAGAATCCACCCCCAACGCCCGCCAGAGAATCGCAAACGGGGCACGAACAACAAGAAACAACTCTGGACACTGTGCTACTGGCAATTAAAGATTCCCGGGAAGCGCTTGAGCGTAAAATCGATAACCTCACCACAGATCTTTCCCTTTTGCGAGAAGACCACCGTAAATTAAAGGAAATGGTGGGTTTGCACGAGACCACGTTGACAGGAGTGTTAGCGGGGAACAAAAGCTCATCCTCAGAAATTAAAGACCTGACCACCCGGCTGAAAACATTGGAGGCAAGGGCAGAGGATGCCGAAAACCGAGCCCGACGGAACAACATCAGATTAGTGGGGGTTCCGGAGGGGGCGGAGGCCTCCGCAGCTAATATAGAAGTATTCCTAGAACAGTGGCTCAGAGACACGATAGCATCAGAGGGCTTCTCACCATTCTTTGCGGTGGAACGTGCCCACAGGTTCCCTGGCGGACCACCCCCACCAGGAGTCAGGCCACGACCAATAATCGCTAGATTACTCCACCACAAAGATAGAGACTACGTACTGTCACAATCCCGCCAGCTAGGTGAGATTCAATTGGATGGCCAAAAAGTTATGATATTCCCAGACTTTACGAGAGAAACACAGGCGCAAAGGGCATCCTACATCGCAGTAAAACAAACCAGGCGTGAGCATGGTATAAATTATGCCATGCTCTTTCCGGCAAAACTCCGAGTGGAATACGATAACAGAACCCACTTTTTTCTCACACCTCAGCTAGCGATGGAATGGCTTGAATCGCTGAACATCCACTGCAGAGCAACCCGCGACCGGACATTCCGAAACCCCGGGAAGAAACGTAGCAGATCCTGGAAAAAGACCACGGAAGCGGCTCCATCGAAACGTCAATCACAACAGGAGATGCGTGATGCAGTGGAAACAGCAGCAGCATTAAGCGGGGGAGACTTCCGCACACTCCGGACCCCAGATGCTACATCAGACGTTGACTCAAACTGTGAACAGTCCTCAATATCCTCCCAGGACACTCTCGTCGGCTTGCCTTTGATCACCCCAGGAACGGCGGACGAGATTATCTGACCTTGCTAAAAGAACAAGTTGGCAAGTGAGCGGACAATTGTGGGGGAACCTCAATCTGTTTAGGGACATTGATAAGACCCAACCGTAAATATAGAGCTATAGGAACCTAGATGTCATTTCTTAACCGGCACATTACATATAATCGGGCCTGGGGGAGAGTCCGGGACGCTGCCTCTTGGTCTCTGGCACGCCTCCCTCCGATAGGTTGATAATTAGGATTACAATAGTTGTAATGGTTGGGACGGGGAGAGTTGTAGGTACCGGTCCTGGGGAGAGGGAGTTACAAAGGGGGTTTGATTTTGGTTGTGTTGTCTTCAGGGTTTATCAGGCACATCTATCTCGCAGCCCAAACGGTTCACACCTTAGATTACGAAACTCAATAGCTTTGTCCAGTAGTAGTAATAGAGCGGTGTTAGCGGACCGCCTTCACACCCCTCCCTAAACTATGACCACAGAATACAAGATAATCACATGGAATGTCAGGGGCCTAAATAACATGTCCAAGAGGTACAAAGTTCACAGCTTTCTTAAACGAAGGGGAGTGCATATAGCTATCTTACAAGAAACTCACTTGTTGGAGCAGGAGATCAAGGCCTTGAAAAAGCGCTGGAGGGGACAAATATTCGCCACTAACCACTCAGCATTTGCAAGGGGAGTGTTGATATGGATCAGACCAGGCGTTCCATTACAGGTTCTTCATACCTTGATCGACACTGAGGGGAGATACGTAGTGATATCTGGTAGATTGGACGGGAGAGAGGTAACTCTTGTGGGACTATACGCCCCAAATCACGATCAGGGAAAATTCCTAGACAGATTATCACTGACCATGAGCACACTTCTCACTAGCACTACATTAATAGGAGGAGACTTTAATTGTGTAGTGGATACCGCAATGGATAGATCGCACCCACCATTGCACAATCCGTAACTCATAAAACAGCACTGCACTTCCAGCAGTGGCAAAAACACTGGCAATTAACGGATTGTTGGCGCAAACTTAATCCCCCCAATAGAGAGTACTCTTTTTATTCAGCAGTTCACGACCTGCATGTACGACTGGACACCGTTCTGGCATCTCCAGAGGTGTAATCTGTGGTGGCGAAGGCCGAGTATCTTGGCCGCACCATCTCAGATCATAATCCCTTATTGATCTCTTTGGCCTGGTGCGGCGAAAGACCTTTGATTCCCACTTGGCGCCGGAGAGCAGAGTCACTTGAAGACGAAGATTTTAGAACCCAACTGGGCACGCAGATTACGGAATTCTTCGAGAACAATGCTGGAACTGCCTTGTCCAGATCTGTCGAATGGGAATCCTTTAAAACAGTGATCAGGGGATATTGTATTAGCACTACTGTGGGAGTACGGAAAGTGCTAGAGACAGAACTAACCGGTCTCGAGAACTCCCTTAGGGAACTCGAACGTAAGCACCCATCACAACCCGACCTCTCAACACAACTAGAAGAGACAAGGACTAGAATAATAGAAACTAACACTAGATTGTCATGTTTCGATTACAAACAATTCTTGCAGAAGCAACATACAGAGGGTGACAGAGCAGGCGCCCTACTGGCATGGCTGGCTAAACCGCCCCAACTTCAAACCATAGTGATGGAGTTAGAGGCCACCCGGGTATAAAAGTATATGGACAGAAGGAGATCAATACCACCTTTCTTAAATATTACTCAGTGCTGTATGCGCCTCCTTCCGAAGTACTCAGCGACGCTCAATTACAAGATCTGGGGAACCTCAACCTCCCGGCATTGAAAGGGGAAGATAGAATAGCCCTGGCGACTCCCATATCACTTACAGAAATAAAGGCTGCAATCCAGAGTATGGCAAGGGGCAAGGTACCGGGAGCAGATGGTCTCCCTCTGGAGTTCTACCTTACATATCAGGATTCATTAATCTCCCAGCTCAGCATCTTATATGCAGAGGCATGGAATAACAACAGCTTACCTCCTTCCACTACAGAGGCAATAATGATTCCCCTTCTGAAACCTACCAAACCCCCCACAGAAGTTCGATCATACCGCCCACTATCAATGTTGAACTTAGATTATAAAATACTAAGCAGGGTACTAGCTAATAGACTTCTACCATATATGTCCTCATTGATCCATCAGGACCAATCGGGATTCATCCCAAAGAGAAGCACTGCCCAAAATATTCGTCGATTGATCTCACTCCTTCATGCCCTACCCCCTGACGCAAATAGAGCAGTAATCATCTCGATAGATGTTGAGAAGGCTTTTGATAGCCTACGATGGGACTACCTAGAACGAGTGATGCTGCAGCTAGGACTAGGAGAAGGGTTTGTCAAATGGACGAGGCTTCTCTACACAAACCCCTCAGCGAGAGTACGCACTGGCTGTACAATATCACCTTCCTTTGCCATAGGTAGAGGTTCAAGACAGGGATGCCCGGTTTCACCTTTGCTTTTTGCATTGGCAGTTGAACCTCTCGCCCAATCAGCTAGGTCCCAGAGGTTCTACAAAGGCATTACAATCAATGCTTGGACGCATCATATTGCTCTCTATGCGGATGACATGTTACTCTTCCTCCGGAACGCAGAGACTGATCTACCAGGAGCAATGACAATGTTAGACAACTTTGGAGCCGCATCTGGACTCCGGATAAACTGGGGGAAGTCGTCCATTTTTCCAGCTGTTAGGGGTATCGAAGAACCAATGGACGATCGGGTCTTCCGTGGTCCCCGTCCACATTCAAATATTTATGGGTCAATATCTATCACTCCGCTGAGGATTTACTAGAAGGGAACATTCAGAGCACTATTAGGAGTATCAAAAACAGCATGACATTCAGGCAGACACTCCCGCTAGCGGTTACTGGGAGAGTTGCACTGATTAAGATGATAGTGTTACCTAGAATGTTATATTATTTTGCAACCATCCCACTCATTATACCGAGGGTGGTATTTAAAACAATTTCGTCCTTGATTACAGGATTTATATGGGGAACCAACAGACAAAGGATAGCATTGCGCACCCTCCAGAGAACAACAGCAGAGGGTGGTTTGGCTGTTCCTGACTTTGAATTATACTATTGGGCGAGCCAACTCCAATGGCTGGAGCGACTCATCAGAGCACCCCCAGTGGGGGAAGCACTGAGAACCCCTCTCCACTGCCCCGTGATAGAATTCTGGGCATTCTACTAAACCCCAAGAAACAGAATAAACCACTTCCGATAGAATGGGAAGCATCATGTCACTGCTGGGAACAATACCTAAAACGAACACACACCAGAACACCGTACTCGCCGGAGGCCCCCCTAATCTGTATAGGAACCGTCACAGGAAATCATGTAATAAGGGGTATCACCCAATTCATGGCACTTCAGATCGACACCATAGGGGCTCTATATAATAACGGGAAACTGTGCACTTATGCAGAACTGCAGGAAAGGTTCCAGATACCACCAGGGCTGTTCCTAACCTTTAACGCAATTGCTAGGACTCTTCGTAGACAATGGGGTACAGGACTAGAAGAGCCCCCCAGACATAACACCTGTAACCAAATATGCACTATAGGAGACCAAGGGAAGTTGATTTCAGGGATATATACATCTCTACTAACCAGCATATGTCTTCCCTTAAATAAACTTAAGACCAAATGACAGGGGGAACTGGATGTTACAATAGATGACACACAGTGGACCAGAATAACCTCACACATATATACAGTTTCCAGAAATGCCAGGTTTAAATTAATAAACATATATGTTTATCACAGAGCTTACTTAACCCCCTATATGATATCAAAGATCTATGATGTAGAAAATGCCAGCTGCCCCCGATGTGCAGAACTAGCAGCAGGGTTGCTGCACATGCTCTGGAGTTGCCCACTAATCGGGGACTACTGGATGGGGATATTTGAAGCACTCTCCACTTGCACGGGCAGAACATTATCCCGATCAGCCATGGTGGCGGTTTTGGGAGATTTCCCTCGCCCCAGCAAGCATAAAATCACAAACAGATTCATAGACCTGGCTTTGATACTTGCAAGAAGAGAAATAACTTCACACTGGAAAGATCCGAAGGGACCACAGATAAATCGTTGGAGAAATGCATTAATCAAGTGGGCGGAAACTGAAGGGACAGTATTACTAAGGGAAACACTCAGGGGCCTAGGAACTAGAGACAATGCTCAGCACTGGAACATGATACTGGAGAATTTTAGAACACCTGACACTTCTAATTCTGATGCGGAGGCAGATTTACCAGAATCAGATCATGTATAATTGATCAAGACATTCCTGTTGAAGATCGTACAAGAGACCAAATAAGTGATTCATTTGTGAACCGAACAAATACCTCTGTATAATTGATGGGAAGTGCGAAAGGGGAGAGGGAGGGGGAGTTACAAAAAGATGGGAAGTTATTTTGTTTTTGTATGCGTTTCATGCAATTATAAAGCAATAAAAGAGATCTTTAAAAAAAAAAAAAAATTGTGGTGTTAGATAACGGTCAGTGTTGGAGTATGGATAGAATCATCAAAAGCGATGCTCCTGCCAACCCTGGTAGTGAGAAGGAGATGTCAAGTCATGATATGAAAATGGACCTCACCAATTCGACACGCAAAAGACAAATCCGAACTCCGATGTGGCATAAGGACTATATTATTAACACATAACGTATTGCTTTGTCAACTTTTTGGCAAGAGCACCACTGAAGGAACTGTACAAACCTTCTGTCGAGCATATAAGCTCTGATGTAAGCTTATTTTCTAACCCCCTCTTCACGTAATTTTTTTCCCGTAGGTGTTCTGCCCTCCTTGTTGTCTAACGTTATCAACCTCCCTTAGTTCTTTCCTAGAACCCCTTTATTTTATTGGGATGGAAGATGTGTTACAATCCCATATTGTTCAATTGCCAGTCTAATCTACTAATTGTTAAATCCAATATATAAGATGTGTATAGTTAATCAAGTCAATACACGTTATCTTTCAATTATCTTGTTGTGAATAATAGACTGCCCCACTTCCCCCCTTGATTCTGATGATATAGTATGTTCAATTGGTTGAGAATGTTGGTGGGAGCTCACAATAGAATGTAAACTGTGAGAAGAGGAAGCTTTGTGAGGATGGAGCAGTAGAGAAGAAGAATAAAGGCTCTCACTGAAGAGTTGTCTCGAACGTTTTCTTCTATTACAACACAGCCCAATCTCAAGGCCCACTCCCCCAATTTAGTTTCCATACTGGCATGCATAACACATATCGATTGGAAGATTTTCTCTGAGGTAATCGGGTCTCCGTGCCATCCTCGAGGGGCTTGGTTACATCCGGTTTCTTAGGTATCACTCTGATGTATTTATCAGTTGTATTGTTTTGACAGGGTCCTGTCCTCTGTGGTTTCCCCATAGTGTATATAAACAGGCCTACCCAGGCTCGGTTTGTTCTCCTGTGTCCATTGAGGAAACCAAGGTCTCACACCTCTCCCCCCGCTTAGGAGTCCATCACCTGCCCAGCTTATAGGTTACGATGGAGTGGAGGGGTGGTGGGAAGTTTGTCAGCTAACGTTGTTCCTCACTGCTCTATGAACTGCTCTAGGTTATGCCCAGCACCATCTCTCTTAATGCTCTGGCCCCCTGTGCAGCAGGCAGTGTAGGTCGGGTGTGACATCAATTGGTCAGCCAGTCAGAGCCCGTTGTGATAGCGTTAATTTCTTCAGCCACTCAGTCAACCAAGCAGGATGATGGCAAAGATAACATCTGGGTGTGGTTGCCTGCAGCTATCCCCCTGCAGCCATCCTCCTGCGCCGCTCCCATGTGCACCGCTATTGCTACCAACAGGTGTTTTCAGGGGCTCTGGTCTCCTACCATTCTTGCAACTAGGTATCGCCACAGGGGTGCCCAGATTAGCAGGGCCATGGTTGTGCTCACACAACCTCTTCTCTCAGCTGCAGATGGCACAAAGATGTAGACTGCAGCTGCAGATCAGGCCTCCACCGGTCAGGGCCTCTTCACTATGTCTGAGTCAGCTCTGCAGCCTCAAGGATTGGCGTCCGTGCCTCTGGCGCACCCCAGTTCAAACATCTAGGCTGCAGGGTCGGCGCCTTCCCCTAGCTGGAAGATATTAATCCTGGTGCAAACCTGGTGTTTGCGCCGCCTTCGAGAGCCACTGCAAGTCTTCATGAGCCGCCTCTTTTCTAGTGTATAGCCCCAAGTTGGCTGTACAGAGGTGGATCATGGTTTGCTTGGAGGAGCGACTTCAGAGCGTGACTGCCATCAGGCACTGCTGGCCAGGCGCCCCATATTTTACCATCTTGAAGGCAAAAATCTCCCCACCCTACCTTTAGCAAAAGAGTTTTATAATATGCGTTCTCTGCTGCCACAGTTAAAGCTGTAGTGTGTGAAGTGTATGTGTGAAGCTGCTACCCTACCCCACCAAAGTACTGGAGAAAGCAATCAATGTACAACTACCGAATTTCATTGAGGCCAACAACTCCCTGGACAGCTCCCAGTCTGGCTTTCGCAGCAACCACAGCATGGGGACAGCTCTCCTGGCAGACACCAATGACATCCGATTACTCCTAGACCGCGGCCACACCACAGTTCTCATACTCCTTGACCTCTCAGCAGCTTTCAACATGGTCTCCCAAAGCACTCTGTGCAACAGACTCCATGACATAGGAATCCGCGGAAGAGCCCTGGAATGGATCTACTCCTTCCTCTCCGGAAGGATGCAGAGGGTCAGATTCCCACCCTACACTTCCAGACCAACAGGAGTCAACTGTAGAATCCCCCAAGGATCCTCTCTGAGTTCCACACTGTACAACGAATACATGGCCCCTCTCACTACCATCATCAGAAGCCACGGTATGAACATTGTGTCATATGCCGATGACACACAACTCATCATTTCCCTCACCAAAGACCTGGACACGGCCAAAAGAAACTTCCACTCAGGAATGGAAGCCATCGCCACCTGGATGAGACAAATCTGCCTCAAGCTCAACTCCGACAAGACTGAGCCCATCATCTTCGGAAAGCCACCTCAGCTTGGGATGACTCCTAGTGGCCCACATCCCTCAGCACCTCCCCTGCACAGAGTGAGCAGGCCTGCAACCTAGGAATCATCCTCGACTCCTCCCTATCCATGACCTGCCAGGAAATCTCAGTCACCTCCTCCTGCTGGCACACACTCCGCAATCTTTGGAAGATCTTCAGATGGGTCCCAGCAGACTGTCGCAGGACAGTCACCCATTCCTTACTCACTAGCAAGCTCGACTACGGCAACAACCCCTCTATGCCGGCACCTCAGCTAGAAACATAAAAAAACTACAACTCATCCAGAACGCCACCACCAGACTCATTCTGGACCTCCCTCGCCAAGAACACATCTCCCAGTACCTGAGGACCCTCCACTGGCTACCGGTTGAGAGACTAACCAGCTTAAAGGCTACTCACCCACACGTACAAGGCTGTCCACAACGTAGGACTAGCCTGCCTGAACCAGCGTGTCTCCTTCCACATCCCTGCCAGATCGCTACGCTCTGCCCAAATGGCCCTGGCCACCATCCCTCGCATCCACAAAACCACTGCCGAAGGACGATCCTTCACCTACATTGCAGCAAAGAGCTGGAACAACCTCCCCCTGCACCTCAGACAAAGCCCGTCGCTCACTATTTTCAGGAAGAAACTCAAGACATGGCTCTTCGGATGAGGCCCTTCCCCTCCCCCCAGTGCTTTGAGATCCTCACAGGTGAATAGCCGCGTTTTACAAAAACTGATTGATTAATTGTGTGTGTGTGTGTGTTTTTTTTTTTAATCCGTGGCTACAAAAGGTTATTGCCAGTGCGGCTGGAGTCATTCCTGCACTTCCAAAGATGTCAAGTATCAGCACACTATTCGAGTCTCAGGCAAGCCTGGTTCCATCAGTCTCAGTTGCGCTTAGTTTGACCTGCCTTTAGTTAACTGTGCAGAGCCTTGTGTTTGCATCAAACTCATAATTCAGGAATGTGTTCACACATAATTAGAGTTTAACGAGGCACTCATGAGGGGTGTCTTAGTGTTTTAGATGACTACAGACAAATATAGCTTTCTTTTACTGGTACTCTCCCAGTGCTATGTAGTCCAAACTATGTTGTCTTTGCAAAAGATATTTTTGTAACTATCCACCCACTATATTGTCTATTGCTAATGTTAAGAACAATGATCATAAAGATCGCGTTATACTAATTATCTAGGTGGCTAACAACGTCCACCCACTAGATCAAACAAGGTGAAACTCAAGACGAAGGCCCTCATTACAACCCTGGTGGTCCGTGTTAAAGCGGCGGTAAAACCGTCAACAGGCCGGGGGTAAAAAAAAGGGAATCACGACTATGGCGGAAACCAGCAACACATACAGCCACTTTAGCACTCCGACCGCCAAGGCAGCAGAAACAAATACCGCAGCAGTAACCGCAACAGACAGACGGAAGACAATGTACCGCCCACTGTATTACAAGGCACCAATCCACCACCTTTTCCGGGGCGGTACCAATGCCATCAAAAGCACAGCGGAAACAGTACTTGGAACGGAAACCACTCACCTCTCGACACCCAACGAGGAACCAGGACGCCATGGAGCCCGAGTTACAGGTGCTACCAATTTTGGTTTACCTCCTCTTCTACCAGGAGCAGCAAAGACGGCGGCGACGACCACGGTGAGTACTGCACCTAGCACACGGGGGGAGGAAAAAGATAGTGACACACAAACGCAACACGCAACACACCCACCCTCACCCTCACCCACAACACCATACACACAAATACATGCTGCAACATTACATATACACCCCCTAAGCCTCTGGAAGAACGCAAGTACAAAAGGAAATGATTGTAACAAGTATAATCATCTAAAATTCAGATATGGAAACAGGTCTGTAACAGATCAGTATATGCGAATATGTACAGCAACTACACAAGTCCCGATAGTGTTCCATTCAATGCCCGTGGACCAGTGGTCCCAAAATGCATGGGCGAAGCCCACACATGATACCTGCCTCTAAACGGAGAGAACACTGCTGGGGCATCAGGTCGAAAAAAAACAGGCACCTCAGGGGGAAGGGGAGGGGGAGCACCCCAGCCGGATGAAGGGACGGCGCCACTGCTCCACGAGGGGGCTCCATCCCCACTGTTTGGTCCTGGGGAGTGCAAAGCCACAGTCTCACAAGTCTCTCAAGTGGGTGGTTTGCCCACTGTTTGGTCCTGGGGAGTGCAAAGCCACAGTTTCTCTAGTGGATCCTTCTCTCCACTGGTTCTGGAGGGGGCTCAGTGCCCAGAGTGCTTCATCCTGCCAAAGACTGGGGTAGTGGATGCTGTTCCCCACTGGTTCTGGAGGGGGCTTAGTGCCCTGAGTGCTTCATCCTGCCAAGGACTGGGGTAGTGGATGCTGTTCTCCACTGGTTCTGGAGGGGGCTTAGTGCCCAGAGTGCTTCATCCTGCCAAGGACTGTGGTAGTGGATGCTGTTCTCCACTGGTTCTGGAGGGGGCTTAGTGCCCAGAGTGCTTCATCCTGCCAAGGACTGGGGTAGTGGATGCTGTTCTCCACTGGTTATGGAGGGGGCTTTGTGCCCAGAGTGTTTCACATGGTGTGTGGCAGTTCCCATTCCCGCACCTGGGTGTCAGAGCCACGAGATTTCCTGGGAACAGGTAGCATGATACTCCATGGAGGCAGAGACACACTCCACCCTGCGGCGACTCAGCCTGCCAACTGCTGGTACTGCCAGTGCTGGTTGTGGTGCCTCATTTACACTGTACAGGGTCCCGGATGTCTCCTGCAGCCTCGGACGACTGCCCACTGGGGATGATGTCCATGTCAGCTGTGGTGGCACAGTCTGAGTACGTCACAGGGCAGGTGGCGGTGGTTGCGGCGGTGTCAGTAGCGGACATGCTGGCACCTGTGGAGGGAGACACCAGGATGTCTCCTGAAGCCTCGGACGGCTGCCCACTGGGGATGATGCTGGGGACTGGAGCAGAGGCAGCAGACGTGCAGATGGGCGTGCAGGTGGCGGTGTCCACCGTAGTACAGGTTGCTGTTCTGACCTGCAGAAGGGATGTCACCAGTTCCACACCCTGAGGCTCCGTGCCCTGAGCTGACTTCCCTTTAGCCTTGTGTCGCTTCCCCACCTTGTAAGTCGCTGCTGGGTCCTTGGCACTGTCCTCTTTTGTCTTGGAGGAGGCCTTGCTTCTTGCTTGGTGCGGTTTGTCCTTACGGCATGTTGTCCCCTTCTTCACCTTAGCAGGTGGCGGAATAGGGTGATCCTTGGCCTCAATAGGTGGCGCACTGGCAGCCCTGATGGGTGCGGTCCGCGATGTTACAGGACTTGCAGGGACCACAGTGCTGGAGGATTTCGTGGCTGAGGTGCTGGGCTGAGATCTGGACATCCTGGCCCTAGAGGAAGGACGGGGGGAGATGTAGGGAAGAGGTCAAAGTTAGCGAGGAAAAGTTTTTTAGACACACTGGGACGGGAAGATGGAGGGGGTTTAGGAGGGGAGGAAGAGGTAGTGGTTGTAGGAGGTGTACGTCTGCTGAATTTGGGTGAGGGTGCATGGGCTGGAGGCTGTTGTGAGATGGATGGCTGTTGAGTGGGTGTGTGCCGGCGTTTGTGTAGTTTGGGAGGAGGGCTCACAGACACACTGGGACAGGGGACATGTGAATGGTAGTGGGGGTGGTGATTGAACATGAGCGGTGTGTGGTGATGGGCGTGCTGGTGATGGAGGTAGTGGATGAGGATGTAGTGCATGCAGGTGTGAGTGGAGACGAGACTGTGAGGGAGGAGGAGGACGTGGAGGAGGGGGACACAGTGGAGGCAGTGGATGTTGGTGTGTCTGCATGGGGATGGTGCTTGTGTGAGTGCCTGTGGGATGTGTGGTGTTTATGTTTGCCATGTCCACTCTTGTGTGTTGATGAGTGTGCATGCTGGTCTGATGGTGTGCTTGGGATAGGCTGAGGTACAGGGGATTGGGTATCTGGGTAGTGGAAGTTGGAGGGGGGAGGCTGGACACAGGGACAATGGCTGCCATCACTGCTGAGGCCAGAGCCTAAAATGCTCTCTGTTGGGCTACCACGCCAGAATGAATACCCTCCAGGTATGCATTTGTTTGCTGCAAATGCCTCTTGACACCCTGGATGGCACTCAAAATGGTTGATTGCCCAACAGTGAGGGATCTCAGGAGGTCAATAGCCTCCTCACTGAGGGCAGCAGGGCTAACTGGGGCAGGGCCTGCGGTGCCTGGGGCGAAGGAGATGCCTACCCTCCTTGGTGAGCGGGCATGGGAAACACGATGAGGGGCTGCTGGGAGGGCGGTGCTGGTGGGGGGGGTGGCGGCTGTACCTGTTGTTGCGGTGGGCACAGAGGGCCTCTGCAAGGGAGCTCCCATCAGAGGAGGACTCGCTGTCGCAGGTGTCTCCTCCTGTCCCTGTCGTGGAGCTCCCCTCACCCTCCTTCCCACTGGTGCCTTCAGACTTCGTACATTCACTCTCCAGGGCCACGCGGGTTGCAGCTCTCTCCTGCTCCCCCGCTAGATGATGCTAATGCACACAAGGACAGGGTGACAAAACAAAAAGGGGGGAAAGACGGAGGAGAGACATGGTCAATGCCTGCAACAACACCACCGTTGGCAGACACAACACACAGGGAGCAGCCCTATGCACTAGGCCATGCACTAACAGTTCAGGGGAAAATCACATGCCCATGATGGACTGTACCTATACCCATTTGATGCACACCTGGAACCCACAGGAGCCTGACTAGGTGTAGAGGGCCACTACCACTTTTGGGGTTGGACTGGCACTGATCCTGCCTAACAATGGATCTACCCTGGCACGTTTGCCTTGGCCTAGGGGAACCCACAGCCCACTTCCCACACCCAGAAACCTCATAAAGCGCGCAGAGTCAGCTGCATGAGACTTTACTCACCCCCTTGTGGCTGCTGTGATGCCCTCAAGCGCCCATCCAACTCCGGATATGCCACCGCCAGGATCCGGTACATCAGGGGGGTCATGGTGCGATGGGCACCCCTTCCACGTTGGGAGGCCATCCCCAGCTGGGCCTCCGCCGTCTTCTTGGTCCAGCGGCACAGGTCCTCCCATCTTTTGCGGCTGTGGGTGCTCTGTCCCCCCCATGGTCCGCACTTCCTTGGCAATGGCACGCCAAATACCATTCTTCTGGTGGGCGCTGACCTAGAGGAAATGTAAAGTAGGAATGGATTTTACTCCCCTGTCCGGTTATTCTTACTCATTGGCCCAACCACCCACCCTGGCCCACAAACACATACACTGACCATCCTCACATGCTGGCCTCTGCCCACCCCCCTCCTGTATCTTCCATTGATGCCACTCCATACATTCATGTCCCATCCATTATGCTCACAGTGTACTCACCTGTTTGTCTAGTGGACCGTAGAGTTGCGTGTACTGGGGAGGACCCCATCCACCAGTTTGTCCTCTGCAGTGAAGGCAGGGGCACTTTCCACAGACACTGTAGCCATTGTCGCTTCCAGACTCAGGTCACAGCAGCACTTGCAGTGTAGGTCCTCTCCTGGGGCAGATGATGAGATGGCGTCATTCTCCGGTAAACAGACCCCTGGTGGCCCTGTCGACAATGGAAGACAGACACATCAATTTCACCTACAGAATTGATCATGCCACAATCCATGAACTGTGTGCCCAGTTGGAGCCAGACCTGATGTCAGCTATCCGCCATCCCACAGGAATCCCCCTTCTAGTGCAGGCCCTGACAGTACTCCATTTCCTGGCCAGTGGGTCCTTTCAAACAACAGTGGCTATAGCATCAGGGATGTCACAGCCAATGTTCTCTAACGTGTTGTCCAGAGTGTTGTCTGCCCTGCTGAAACACATGCGCAGCTACATCGTATTCCCCCAGGTGGAGGATTTGCCCACAGTGAAAGGTGACTTCTATGCCCTGGGACATATCCCCAACATCCTTGGTGCCATTGATGGTACACATGTGGCATTTGTCCCCTCCCACAAAAATGAACAGGTGTACAGAAACCGCAAAAGCTACCATTCTATGAATGTGCAGATGGTGTGTTTGGCAGACCAGTACATCTCCCATGTTAATCCCAAGTATCCTGGCTCAGTGCATGACGCTTACATTTTGAGGAATAGCAGCATCCCTTATGTGATGGGGCAACTCCAGAGGCACCGTGTGTGGCTAATAGGTGAGCCCAAGGTCCCAACACAGATTACATAGGTATCTGGCTATGGTAGAGTCTCTAATGGTTGGTGTATGTCTCACAGTTGTCCCTCTATATTTGCATGTGACTGGTTACCCCAACCTGTCATGGCTACTGACCCCAGTGAGGAATGCCAGGACAAGGGCAGAGGAACGCTACAATGAGGCACATGGGCGGACTAGGAGGATAATTGAGCATACTTTCGGCCTCCTGAAGGCCAGGTTCCGGTGCCTCCATCTGACAGGTGGTTCCCTGTACTACTCACCGAAGAAGGTGTGCCAGTTAATCGTGGCATGCTGTATGTTGCCCATCCTGGCTTTGCAACGCCAGGTGCCTTTTCTGCAGGAGGATGGGCCTGACGTTGGTCTTGTGGCAGCTGTGGAGTCTGTGGACAGTGAAGAAGAGGAGGCAGAAGAAGAATATATTGACAACCAAAACAACAACATCATGCAATACTTCCAGTGAGACACAGGTAAGAGACTGGCACTGCTCCTCCAATCTCAGACTACTGTAGGACATTGCATGATTCTGCCTTTTTGCCTCTGTGTATGGACCCTGACAGTTCACTTTGGCTTTCCATTTTACAGGTCTGTGTACCACTTTCTGCCTTCTGCTATGTTTATTGCTGCCCAACAACTGTCTAACATTGGTTTGTGAAAATGAACATTGGTATTGCTATTTTTCTGAAAGTTTGCAACAACACATTTGTGAAAGTACAGACTGACTCCAGATTGATTTGTGATTCAAGGGTGTTTATTTCTGTGCTAATAAGTGGAGGGGGTATTGCAATGGGCTGGGGTGATGGTGAAGGAATGTCCATGGTGGGGTCCAGTCTATTGGCATCACAGGTGCATTGTCCAAGGGGGCATAGGAAGTGGAGTAAAGGCAGTTGAAGGTGGACAGGGTAACAGAGTGGGACAGAAAGGGGTGACTATCAGGAGAGTCTTATTTCCTGGCGGGGTCTTGGCAATGTTCTCTGTCTTGTGCCTGGATCTCAGGGACCGTTTGCGGGGTGGTTCTCCTTCTGCAGGGGGTGGGGTGCTGGTGGCCTGTTGGTCCTGTGGCGGGACCTCCTGTCCACTAGCGCTGGCGGAGGTGGAGGTCTGTTCATCGTTCAGGCTAGTGTCAGGGGCCCATTGTTGTGCCACTGTGTACCTCTTGGTGTTGGCCATGTCTGCCAGCACCCCTGAAATGGTGACCAGGGTATTGTTAATGGACTTCAAGTCCTCCCTGATCCCCAGGTAGTGTTCCTCCTGCAGCCGCTGGGTCTCCTGAAACTTGGCCAGTACCGTGCCCATGGTCTCCTGGGAATGATGGTATGCTCCCATGATGTTGGAGAGTGCCTCGTGGAGAGTGGGTTCCCTGGGCCTGTCCTCCCCCTGTCGCACAGCAGTCCTCCCAGCTTCCCTGTTATCCTGTGCCTCTGTCCCCTGAACCGTGTGCCCACTGCCACTGACCCCAGGTCCCTGATTGTCTTGGGTTAGTGGGTTTGCCTAGGGTCCCTATAGTGGTGGACACACTGCTGATTGACGTGTCCTGGGGACAGTGCATTGTCCCGCTGGGTGGGTGCTGTGGGGGTGTTTCCTGAGGGAGGAGGTTCTGTGGTTGTTTGTGACAGTTGCAGGGGAACCAACTGTCCCAAGGTCCCTGATGGGCCGGGCTGGTCATCTTGATCCAGAAGTTCAGAGCTGCTGTTGTCACTGTGGGCCTCTTCTGTGGGGGGACTGGATATGGCTGGCACCTCCTGTCCGGTGACGTTGGGTGGGGGTCATGCTGGGGGGTAAATGCATAGTTATTGTATCTGTGTGAGCCCTCTTGTCCAATGTGTGAGTTACCCTCTACTCCTGTGGTTGGCTTATTGTCTTTGGCCTTGTGTGATTGTTAATTTTGGGGCCTGGGTGAGTATCTGTACTGAACATGCTTTGGTGATAGGTGTCCATGCATTGGTGTGACATGCAGACCTTGGGATTGGGATCTGTGGGTTGTGATAATGGGGCATCTGTGGGATGTTGGGGTGATGGGTTTGAGGGTAGGGGTTGGAGTTTGTGCTGGCATGCAGGTAGGGTGGGGGGATATAGTAGTAAAGATATGACTTACCAGAGTCCAGTCCTCCTGCTACTCCTGCGAGGCCCTCAGGATGCATGAGTGCCAAGACTTGCTCCTCCCATGTTGTTAGTTGTGGGGGAGGAGATGGGGGTCCACCGCCAGTCCTCTGATCTGCTACCTGGAGTCTGGATACCACTGAACGCACCTTCCCCCGTACGTCGTTCCACCTCTTCCTGATGTCATCCCGTGTTCTTGGATGCTGTCCCACTGTTGACCCTGTCGACAATTCTGCGCCATAGCTCCATCTTCCTTGCAATGGATGAATGCTGCACCTGTGATCAGAACAGCTGTGGCTCTACCCAGATGATTTCCACCACTATGACCCTGAGGTCCTCCTCAGAAAACCTGGGGTGTCTTTGAGGTGCCATGATGTGGTGTGGGTGATGTGTGAGGTGCTGTCTGTTGTGATGTGTGGGGGGATGTGTTGGGGTATGTTGTTTGAGGTGCGTGGATGTTGTATGAGTGATGGTGTTGTATGAGTGATGGTGTTGTGTGCCTGTGGATGCTGGTGTTGTGTTTGCTATTATCTCTCTCTGGGCTTCTTCCAAACAGGTCATTGTAAGGGGTTGTGGGTAATGTGAGTGTGTGTTTTATAGTGTTGTGGGTGTGTGGGTGTGGTGTGTGTGTGTATGTGTATGAGGTGTGTGTATTTTGAATTGTCCAATGTGGTTGTGTTTTGTAAGTGTGTGTGTATTTTGAGCGCTGCGGTGTGTACCGCCAATGGATTACCGCGGTTGTATGACAGCCACGTTGATTCGCGGGTCGTGATAGTGTGGGCGTAGTTCTGTTGCCATGACGGTGTAGGTTTTGGTATCACCAGTTTATCACTGACCTTTGGTGTGGCAGACTTGTGTGGGTGTCTGTATTATGGCAGATTACGAGATGTGGGTCGTAATACCTGTAGCGGATTTCCGCCGCGGCAACAGTATCTTGACGGCCGTCAGCACGGCGGTAAGCGGGATTTACCGACAGAGTTGTAATGAGGGCCTAAATACCTGCCTGGACTCTGCTACTAAGATGAAAACAACTCCCAAGTCTGCCCCAGCAGGTTAGGTGTCTCTGCTGAAAAACATTGCAGGAGTGAGCAGTAATTACATGAAAAATCTCTCAGCTTCCAATGAAGCCTTATTGCTGTATTCCCTTTATTTCAGATTGATAGGGGTGGTAGGACCAGGATTAGTCTGGCTGTTCTCTGACAATTACTTCTTCACCTTCAGATGCACCTTGCTAGGTGATCAGTATTTAACAACACCTTTCGTAATATTAGTGAATTTCTGTGTATGTGCTTCAATAAATATCTACTAGTCAAGAACAACTAAAAAATGCACTATCAAATGAAAAAAATAAAAGGAAGGAATGTAATTAGAACGATTCATTACTAAATTATTGTACACAAAAGACTATCCTGAAAACCATGATGAAAGGTCAGATGGTCCAGACAAGTTGTCAAGGTCCAGATCAGGTTTGTGGAAAGTCTACTGGAAAGCAGTTACATACATCTGAACGTATATTTCAAGAAAGTGAGAAGACCAAACTTCTGATTTTCTAGTTAGTGAACCAATGTCTTCCTAGTCTCTTGGTAGCCCACTGATAGCACGGTATGCAGACTGACCAAGAGTTAGGGCAACAAAAATCGTTCAGCAAACTTTGAGCTCCATTCTATGGTGCAAGGGAAACCAATGTAAAACTGAATACCAGTAGTGATAGAAATGAAACGAGCAGCAGTTTGCAAAATAAACTTTCAAGGGAGAAAGACCAACAGAAGACTAAACCACCAAAACGGCACTATCCACAGCCACTTTACACAGTGTCAGAGTCAAGTTTATTGTTTAGTCAAGAAAAACCATAACAAATGCTGTACAAATCATTATAAATAGTACATATTCAAATCTCCAGAGTGAAATAGTTTTTAAAACCACGAAGGGCACCGCAAGCACCCAAGAATTAAATTGGTATAGTAAAATCATGTGAAATGTTGAAAGCTAAAAGGTCAAGATAGAACCCGAGGACTGGGTAGTTAATGTGCAAATATTCAGAATACTGAATTTAGGCTTGACTGGTATCTAAAAGTGCTGCGTGCAATGAGTTGCACAAAGGCCATGCAAGCTAAGCATTTCCATGTTTCTAGATGCAGTAATTGGTCATACGCTATGGGTGTAGTTAATGGGTTTTGAGTCTCTGACTCCGAGTCGAAGGTGAACTCTGCGCTCATTGACGTATTTATCACACCTTGGTAGAGGTCTTATGCCCGAAGGACAGAAACATATCATAGAGGCCTTCTGGCAGGTGCAAGCCTCCTTCCTTAGGAAGGTTGGTTTCAGTAAGGACCTCCTGGCCGCATCAAGGGAGGGACAGCAGCACAAGAGGCGCAGCCATAATTCTCGTTTAAAGTTACGCCCCATCTTTGCCTGTGATGACTCATGCCGGGTTTAAGTCTACTATTGGTAGGCCAAGAAGTTGCATGTACATTATGGGCCTGATTACAACTTTGGAGGAGGTGTTAATCCGTCCCAAAAGTGACGGTAAAGTGACGGATATACCACCAGCCGTATTACGAGTCCATTATATCCTATGGAACTCGTAATACGGCTGGTGGTATATCCGTCACATTTGGGACGGATTAACACCTCCTCCAAAGTTGTAATCAGGCCCTATGTCTCTTCACACCCAACGGTTGATACTCTCTGAGAGATAGGGCTAGGGTTTCCCAACCAAATATGAACTGTTCAGGGGGAGCAGGATATCCAAGGTCCTTAAGGAGGCGATTTCTTCCTGGTAAGAAGTTAAACGCAGCTGCCTGTTAATCACCTTTTTCCAGGTCAAAAAGGGAGTTGAGATCGATGTTAATGTTGAGTCCTCAATTTGAAGTGATGCGTTTGCCCTCTGTAATTGTCGATAACATGGTTTCTCTGGGCTCTCGAATGTGTCTTTCAGACAGGCTTTGAGTGAGTTCCTGGACGCCTTCAGAATCCGCAAACAGTATTTCAAGGTGTTGGCCTCACAAGTTAACTCCTGGTTTACCACGCCAAATTCCAGGTGAATTTTAGATCTGCAAAGTTACCTGGGCAGTTGACATTTTCTCTAATGACCTGAGGACTGGGCGTGCTCCAGGCTGAGAGCACTGGCACCCGGAAATGCCAGGTGTAGTGTAGAGCTGGAAGAAGGGAAGCCTTTATGAGTTTGAGTATTGATGGAGCAGAGGGACTTTCTAATTCCTTGTTGAGGCAGCTGAGATCGTATGTAATGACTGCACTTTCTTTTTTAGAGAGCCAATATGGACTAAGGGTTTAGAGGTATCAGTAAACCAGACCCCCATGTAGCTGTATTTTAACACTGTTTTGATGGTCATAGGCCCCATGCACCAAGTGAAAGATTTCTTGTTCTTTTGACGTCCAACAATTACTACGTAGGTCTTGTCCTGATTTGCTAAGGTAGTTCTTTTCATTATATTCATGGAGGCTGGCAGGGCTCACTGCATGCCAATTTTGGTAGGATTCATTATTACGATATTGTCTGCAAATTGAAGGATGTGTAGAGTCAAGTGACCTAGTCGTTGGATCAACTTGCTAAAGCTTTGCCCAAGTCCGCCGTATAAAGATTGAAGAGCTGGGATGCAAGAACGCAGCGGGTGTGTGGCCGGCTTTTACACAAACTCATGTTTCTGAGTAAAGAGAGATTATGGCCCCTAGGAAGTTTGAATGAATGATCCACATAGTTAACTTCCTCCATAACATAGGGTGGTCTACCTTGTCAAGGGCTGCGCTGTAATCAATTACGCAGCAGATGAATGGTAGCTGCTTGCTTAAAACTGCTTCATGGGTGATAACAGGGAGTTTAGTGATGTTATCTATAGTGGATGCTGCTGTTCAGAAGCCTGTCTGAAAGAATGGGAGAATATAATTGCCCAGAACCGAGGCCTCTAACTGTTTGAGTAGTAATCATGCATACGTTTTGGCCTCACGATCTAATAGGACAATCAAGTGATAGATGGTTTTGTTGGGTCTCCTTTTTTAAAAATGGGGCACAAGATAGAGTCCCTCCATCCGCCGTCAATAAATGTACTTTCTGATAAATAGGTACAGGTGCTTTCAGTCAAGTTTGGTGAAATATTTGTCGGATTTTACCAGGAATTTTGACACACAGACATAAAAATACACACACACAACTCCCTCTCTACATTGAAAGTCTTCAGAAATGTTGATTATTTTACAAAATTCAGTGTTTTTTTCGTCATAGTATTCCTACCAATCCATTCCTCTCCTTTTCCACTGCCCCTTGGGCCCCTCTGATGTACCCTGCTTGTTGTATAATGTATTTTAACATTATATGCCAGCTTGATTGATGTACCCTGCTTGTTGTATAATGTATTTTAACATTATGGGGGTCATTCTGACCCCGGCGGTCAGAGACCGCCGGGGCCAGGGTCGGCGGGAGCACCGCCGACAGGCCGGCGGTGCCCCGCA
This sequence comes from Pleurodeles waltl, assembly GCF_031143425.1. Lineage (NCBI taxonomy): Eukaryota > Metazoa > Chordata > Amphibia > Caudata > Salamandridae > Pleurodeles > Pleurodeles waltl. The sequence goes on along the minus strand of NC_090441.1, from coordinate 53,190,629 downwards.
GGGCATTCTGACCGCGGCGGTTTGGCCGCGGTCAGATGCGGAAAACCGGCGGTCTCCCGCTGGTTTTCCGCTGCCCTTGTGAATCCTCCATGGCGGCGGAGCGCGCTCCGCCGCCATGGGGATTCTGACACCCCCTACCGCCATCCTGTTCCTGGCGGGTCTCCCGCCAGGAACAGGATGGCGGTAGGGGGTGCCGCGGGGCCCCCGTAAGAGGGCCCCACTTTGTATTTCAGTGTCTGCTATACAGACACTGAAATACGCGACGGGTGCCACTGCACCCGTCGCACCTTCCCACTCCGCCGGCTCAATTCTGAGCCGGCGTCCTCGTGGGAAGGATGATTTGCCCTGGGCTGGCGGGCGGCCTTTTGGCGGTCGCCCGCCAGCCCAGGGCAAATCCCAAAATACCCTCAGCGGTCTTTCGACCGCGGAGCGGTATTTTGGTGGGGGAAGTCTGGCGGGCGGCCTCCCCAACTGACAAAGCTTCACCCCTAATTTAGCACGAATTAGGGCAGTGATTTTTGTCTTAGAAAAGATTAGTCACAATGAATGCAGAAACAACTGCCGAGAAACAGATTTTGTGAAGAAATTTACATATATTTATGTAATAAATAGGCTAAGTGATTTGAATGTCTGCCTTTTACCTCCCACTCTGACTTTTGTCTATTTGGAGTCTCTGCTTCCCCTACCACTGGCAGTCTCACTGAGCACCGAAGCCTTTAGCTTCGTTCAGTACATTTCAGGCAGGCAAATAAGGGTTCTGCTAGGAGGCAGCGGGTCATGATAAATTGTACCAGCTAAGAGACAAGTTAAGTCTCGAAATCTCTCTTTTGAGACAGGTAGACCCACCCTGCTCCTTCAACTTTGCACTTTCATTTCAGCTCAGTTAAATTTAAGTTTTAATGGCAATGGAATTTCTGCTTTCAGATGTAGAGCTATGCCAGTTATAGATAGATAGATAGATAGATAGATAGATAGATAGATAGATGTGTAAGTTTACATGATAGTTATACATACATATGTATATAAGTGTGTGTGTATGTTTATACATGTATGTATACACACAAACACATTACATATATGAAATATAAAACTGTCCCATTTCTTCACAGTTATTAATGTATTAATTGTCCCTTTCAAACTCTCTTCTCTTTCATTTTGTTATTTCTATTTTCTGTAATTTCCACCTAAAACATGTTCCTGTTCTCATTTTCGTGTTCTTTCAGTCGCTCCCACTAAAATAAGAGGAACGTTCACTTGTTAACATGCCCGGTTATTGTGAAAATCATGTGGGAACTGGTGCACAAACACTAATTACCTCACGTTATTCCTCAGTCACATAACTCGTAAGGGGCTAGTATCCCTGCATCCCGGAAGTAACGATATATTTGATATCCATTCTTCTGGGTGCAGGAAAACCTATGTGGGACACCTGCAGTTCGTGTAATCAGGGCCACAGTAACTCAGCCCATTAATGACTGGACAGTTAAGCTTTAAAGAAGAAAGACTAATCCCTGCTTTGTTACACTCTCTACAGGTCCCTTGTGTGCCAGCAGTATTCAGATGGAAAAGCTCTACCCAGTAAATGAGATCATGTTAAGCCCAGGATACGCCCACATCAAGAATCACCCATCAGATTGGACTCTGGCTTTGGAGACAAACAGGAGTCCATTAGATCTTGGTCTATTTCGGATTGAACAGTTTCAGGAAGTGCAGCTACAGATGGCTCCGACAAGCAGTGATCCTCCACAGCCTGAAGACAGACAGCATTCAAATACACACAATTCTGTTTTACCTCAGACATTTAAATGCCTGGTGCAACCATATATTTTTGGAGATGAAGCCAAGGGGGATTTTAAGGCAGAACCTCGGCTGATAATGCTGAACCCTGCAGCTGGCAAGATCACGGGCAATGATAAACATGAGCAAAAAGGAGATTTGTCTATACCGCTTTCTTCCACTTTGCCAATAGGTACAACATACAGATGCAAGGCACACAAATGCAAAGCACATGGTAACCTGCCGATGATAGCTCAGAGTTCTATGGCAGTAAGTGGAATGGGTGAGGAACAAGACTCTGAGGTTACATCACAATTGGAGGATAAATACAAGGTCTCACCTGCCCAAAAACATCAAGTCGTGGCGCAGGGCACCATGAGCAGTGAAACTAGTGGCAGGACATGTGACCCGCCTACACAGGAAGAAACGGATCGTCGCTCAGAACTTGACCCTCCAGAAGGTGAGGAGACAGAGGGCACACAACATGCGGACCAGCGAGTGATGCTGAGAACATGCATGCGTCGCCTGGTTGAGCTGGAGGAGCAGAAGGAGAAACAACTGCGTGAGGAGGTGAAGGTAGTGGAGCAAAATCAGAAGGATATTCTAGGGCAGCTGCAAGACTGGCATCTGCAGTGCCAGCGCTGGCAGGCTGAGGAACAGGAGGCACGGAAACTAGACAGAGAGCGATGGGAGAGGCTCACCATCAGCTTTGAAAATCTCGCCATGAGCATAGGTTCTGCTGTGCATCCTCATTGCCAGAAAATGTCCAAGGCAACAAAAACAAATAAGCCTCCTACTTCCAAGAATTCACACCTTGGCCACAAAAGATGTTCCACCTCACGCCTGAAATGTCCTTCGTGTTTTGAGGCACATGAAGAAAATTGCTACAAAGTGTCTTCTCTTCGGAGGGCCTACGCACCACCTTGTCTGTGTGGCTCAAGCCAGTTGAACCCTGATAATGTTGCCTCTTTAATGTGCACTGGGCAGGGCTCTTCTTGGGGTACGAAGCCAATACAGAGAGGCTTCTCTGCGAAGTGCCTTAGCAAAACACAGCACAAACCACCTTCTTTTTTGACCCAAACCCGGCTCACACGGATGCCTAGCAGCTCGAAGGTGGTTGGGAAAGACTTGATGTAAAACAGGTTCGTTGGTAATGGAAATAAGAAAAAAGAAACATGAATAAAATGTCTGAAAGTCGTATCCTCCATTACTTGTTCTCTGCGTGATGTCAAAGTATATGTAAGAACAACATATTTCATCTTAGGGGTTATCAGCTTTATAATGTATACCCATGTAACCAATCTCTGTGTCAACCACGATTTGTTACACACAGTGATGCAAATGGCTTAGATTTTGAAATTGTTCATGGTGGGGGAGCTGGGACCACTGGAGTTCCCTATCTCCTTCTTTAAGCAAATGTGCTGCTCTATGCTTTGTAGTAGAAAACAATGAACATGAACCAGGTTTAGTCTGCTAAAAAGGGGTGTCATTGGATTAAAATAAACCACATCTCAGTAAACAGAGTCAAAGTTACTGGCTTCCTGTTTCTGAAGTGTTCACTGTTAAATCTCTGTAACCTGTCTTTATGTAAGTCATTCACCCCAATAATATGTCACCCTAAATTGTTTTGTTGAATTCTTAATATTCAAATATCAGTTACTTCTAGAGAGCTCTGAGGATGCTTTTACCAACTCCAGGCACTTTGAAATAATGTGACAGTTTTAAGAAAACTGGATTTAAAAAGTGGTTGCAAATTGTGCACTTACTTTTTCCAAAGCCAGTAAGATTCTGCAAACCGACCTATGCTCTAAGAGTTCAATTCTCAAAACCACCATTCAGAGTGAGTTGCAATTCAACCTACTTCATCAATGTTCATGAGGTAGGTCGTAAATTTGATGCCATCAAAGCGTTGATGGCCTGCTGAGGTCAGCAGACCACCATATCTGTGATCATATTTGAATCAAGTTTTTTTTTTTTAATAGAGCCCATTTTAGGAAACAGGTATGAATTTAAGAAAGAAGCATTGGCAAAGCCAATAGGTCTCACCTATGTGAGAGCTATTGCCTTCGCTAATGTCTTTTATGTCTTTTAGCCATATTGTACAGCAGAGTGGCAGCTGTTCAGCATGGCTAAAAGTTAATGGCATTGTGTGGAGGAGAGTGGCAAAGGGGGGAGTGGCGCAGAAGAGACTGTGCAGCAGTGTAGACTAGAGTGGCACTGTGTAGAATGGAGTGGCATAGAGTAGAATGGTGTACAGTAGACTGGCATAGAATGGAGTAGAGTGGCGCAGTAAAGAGTTGCTTAGAGTAAAGTGGCATAGAGTAGTGCTGCGTAGAGTGGCGTAGAGTGGTATGGAGTAGATTGGGGTGGAATGGGGTGGGGTAGAGTGGAGAGACATAGAGAAGAGTGATATGGAGTGGAATGTAGAGGAGTAGAATGGAATGGAGCAGCATAGAGCGCAGTGCCATAGAGTAGAGTGGCATATCATAAAGTGCCATAGAGTGGCATTGTGTGGAGTGGAATAGAGTAGAGTGGCATAGAGTGGAGTAGCATAGAATGGAGTAGAGCAGAGCAGCTTAGAGGACTATAGCTGTGGGTGTGAGTAACTAAAGTCTTGATAGAGAACCAACCAGTGTTAAAAGTAGAAGTAGAAAGCACATTGCACGTCCAGGAATAATACTGAAACACTTATACCAAAAATGTGCACTGCACAACAACAGAACAAAGACGCGGAAGAACACATGTACTTGGTCTGAGCTTCAGGTAGGAGCTAACACAAGGAAGGAAGGGAAGCCTACAGGAGCTAAGCAATTAAAAGACTGCAAATGAGAGTGACAACTGAAACAACCAATGGTATATCTTGCAGCACAGTGCATGTGCTGTGTAGGCATAACTTAAAAAATTAACTTATCATGTAAAGTTACCAAACAATATTTTTTTACATTCACCAAGGGGAATAGGTTACCAAATGCTTCCTTCTGATACACTCTTAACAATCACAAGATGATGAACTCCTTCACCCTGGTGCTACTTAACATGCTCAAAACATCACTTACCTCTCCTCACCAATACCCTGAAACAGGGTACAGTGGAAGATGGTCCTCCTGGAATTTAAGGTTATTAATGGCTTTACTTCTCCATGTGGCCATGACACCATACCATTTCATCTATGTTGTCCCGACCATCTACTCTTTGCAACCCCAGGATCTTGTATGCTTCACAAGTTCCATAAAATTTTAACTACCAGGTCATTTTCTCTAGAATAACTGTCTCCACCCTTTGCACCCTAAGCTCACATCTAGAACGAAGCCTGTCACCTCTAACCCCATCTTACCTCCATGGAAAGAGTAACCTTCTGCATTCTGTAAATAGTTCTAGCCTAAATAAACCACCTTGCAGTATCTGTGTTCATGTCTTGTGTACCATGTCCATGTATCACCATTTACATTATCATGCATCAAACAGCTACCTCCATGTGATCGCCACAACCCATCAATGTCCTCATGCCCCGCTTGGTGGTATGTGCAGCACTTCTGTTATAAGGACTAATGTCTCTTCACTTAATGCAAAAGCATGCTGTATTTTATATAAAACTGCTCATTTTAAACATGATGCAGAATGGAGGATACTAGCAATGCCCTACTTTGTCTTCCACTTTTGAAATTTAAATTTACAGAAGCAGACTCTGGGGGTCATTTAGTGTTTGGCAACTGATGAGACTTCATCCAAAAACGGTAGATGCCTAAACACCAAATTTGCAGTTCCCTCGCCCCATTTAGAACAGGATTTTGGACACTGGAGCTGCTCAAATGGTTCTGCTTTTAAACACCCTTGAACTGGTTGTTCGCCTAACACCGGGCCAACTGGTCACAGTGACGGTCACGACCCTACTAGGGTGGGATGAATGTTTTCAAGGGATTGCCCCAGCGTGCAGAGAAAAATGTCCCTGCATGTCAGGGACATTGACTGTTTTGCTTTCCAGTAACAAGCTCCTGTTTCAGTAGTTTATTAGTGAAATACACAAAACGATGGTGAGAGGACGAAACAGACATAGCTCCTGCTTGGCAAACTTCCTTCTGGCCAACAGCTGCACTGGCTGCTGTGTTGAAGGCTTTAGAGGTCTAGCCGCGCAGGCGTGGTTTTGAAACCAGGTGGGTAGTCCTTCACCAGGAGAGCAGTATCCATGTCCTCCAGTGTCCTGGCAGCACAGTGAGCTGCCTGACATTCTTTAAATCAGTCACTTGATTACTTCACTCCAGAATCTAAAGTATAATGAATATACATACAGGGCTGTTAGGGGAAAATCAAGGCCCATTAGACAACTTGCACTACAAATGTTTTCTCCACTGGTTTATGTTCAGCGAATAGAGTGGTTTGTGGTGAAAACCCAAACCGCACAGAAGGATGTCACATTCATTCATATTCAGTTTTGGTTAATATGGTTAATATATTCAAAGAGAACATCTCACTGCTCCATAATGTTTCAATTTGTGTCACATAAAACATATAAAGATTTAAGGTGCCATTCATCGGAGGGTGGTAAGAAGACCTTATCCATAGATTTGCACATGTCCTCAGTGGTTCCTCCACCCCTTTAATAATGCAGGGAAAAGCTGCTTGCCCAGTAGTAGAGCTACCACCAGCTTCTCCATCACTTAAAACACCCATTGTGTAGACATTAGTTATGTCTTTTCTAAAGATGAACCCCACTTTGGGTGCCTTTCTTCAAAAATGACATGTGTGATATGGTGTAGGCGTTCTCCTGCCGCATCAGCCATGCACGGCTGCCTCACAGAATTTAAAATGGCTAACTTAGTCCTCTGTGTTAATAGTGGTAAAAGGCACTTTAAGCTAAAGTAAAGTACATTGAACCCCTTCATCCACCTCTCTACAGGGCCCTGTTACAACCAGAACACAATACGGCACCTGTGGTGCTTGCACAAAAGGCGGTGTCAGTGAGCAGCAGCTGCAGTGGGCAGTGCATTTGATGGGAGTAGGCACTGTCGGCAGTGGAATGGGACTTATTTTACAAATCAAATTGTCAGGGGGATCTTAGTATCTGTACAAATGGGTTAATGTTGTAATTACCATGCACTGGTGCAACCCACCAATAAGCTCAGGTAAAGCAGCATGGGTCTGAGTACTCTAAATCAAGCCCTGAGAGAGAAGGAAGAACATTACTCTAATTTGAGTTCCCTATTAAATATTCAATTCAATCTATTCGTTTAAACCTGTATTTGAGTGAGTGTATTGCTTTGGCAGGCAGGCGGTCGTGCCTCTGTGGGAAAGTGAAATTCAGTTGTGTATCACTCTTTGTTTCCAGGCCAGTTGTAGCGTTAACCTGTCAAAAATGTCTCCTGATATATTTGTGTTTGTTGAATTTCCAATTTCCTTCAAAATATCGCATTGGAGAAAATGTTCCTCCCACCTGGTGCATCAGTTTTCGTACCAGAATGTTTCATTCAGATCAATGTTTTCGTCTCTCTTTCCTATGTCATATCATACCATAAGCTTCACATCTATTGCAATTGTTGCAGAAAGCAGTGGAACTAATTGGATATAAAATTCCAAATGGTGGAACTCAGTTGTCATTAGTTCTCATTCACTTCGACCTATATTTTTCTAATTCTAACAAAGCACCTCTACTTTGGGCTTAAAATAAACTCTTGCCTGCAGTCTCAGCTTTGAGAACAGGCTTTGAATAAACATGAACTTGCACTTGCAAATGGCCCGCTGAGCATTTTAATATATGGATGTATGAATGTATATCTCCATATATTTAACCATTGCTGTTTAGCAGAGGCGCACTAAAGAGTAAGGGGTGCCTGGGAACAGTTCCAATAATGGGACTAGGAACTGGATGAGAAGGGAAGGAAACATTTACAGTGGTGGGCAGAGAGTGAGGGCAGGGGCTCTGTTGAAGGTTTAGGGGCTTTGTTGCAGAAGTAGTTATGCCCATCTGCTGTTTGGTCCTTGGAGGTCCAAGCAAAACAGATTTTCTTATCACATATTTCAGTGCACCCTAGCATCTACTCTTGAATTTAGGAGACAAGCTTAGAGACTACTATCATGCCTGCCCCTTTCACCGCACCCTATCTCCCCCATTATTCCATTGGGTATTGCCGACTTGCTGAACTATCTACCACTATCTTCTTCATGCTCTGGACCCTCTGATTTCAACTCTGAATCAGATTCTCCCAGCCTTTCATTAGAGCTGAATACCACCTCCTTCTTCTTCTGTAATATCATAGTTATTGCATCTCATTTGTTAAGTACTTGCCAATTATTGACCTATCTTTCACTTATCTCTCTTCCAATTATGCCATAGAAAGTCTATCATTCAGTGTGGCCTGCAGAAACAAACATGTCACCCACTTGTAGTCAATCCTTGATTCTCTCCAGTTCTTCCCTCCCCTGGTCTTGAAGCAAGCTTTTTGAGAATAGTTTTTCCCAGACGCCCTTCCCGCTCCCCTGACCATCTTTAGAAACCAGTGGCCAGACTACCCCATAATCAGTGTTTCCAAAAGAACATGAGGTGAGATGCTGAAAACAAAAAGTCATGCCAAAATTAAATATCACAAATTAAAGACCAAGCCTGCCCTCTTAATGTTTCACAGTCCTCCCAGAACACGATAAAGTATGGCAACTCAAAACGGAGATTGGATTGTTACGTATCAAAGATGAAAGCCACACTGTGGAACTTGCTGGTCATTGTGAGTACTTGAAGTCTGTATTTGCGTTTCTGTAGCTGCATCCATTTAGTGCATGATGGAAGACTGACTATCATTGACACAGTTATAAATATTGTCTTCATACTAACTAGCTTTTGTCTGAAAGTGGCTACTGATGTTATGTTATATATTGTTAAAGTGCGGCATTTACACAGATATTGACCCTAAAAATAGAGAGGGCTCTTTCAAAGCTGACTTTATTGAAATAGAATGCAGAGGACCAGCAGTTTATATAGCTAGTGGTAGCATCTGCTAGGCAGTGGCAGGTCCTTCATTAATTAAATGTTCCCACTCACCTATGTGGTGGCCGGGGGGGGGGGCACCTAAACATCACCACTGACAGTGGCTGCGCCCAGATTTGCCGGAGGGCATTGCCAAGTATATCAGACTGGACCACCACTAAATGTCAGTATTACAGAGCTTGCATGATGTCACTCACTTTGCCCTTTGACTTCGAAAGGATTTTTGGGGTCGAGGGAAAACATTTTCAACTGTTTTTGTTTATGATCTCCGTTTCTGGAAGTAAGTTTGGTATCATGCTAGCTTCAAATACCAGAAGATGGGCAGTGAAATTACAGAGGGCCTAAAATATGTCTTGCCTGAGACCCCAAAAATCCTTAAGCCAACACTGCTTGTAAGATAGGCCAGCCACCACAAATAAAAACTATAGCAATAATGTAATTGAATTAGGAAGGCTGCTTTGCCTCTACTCATTGGCGAAATGTAATTACGTTCATTTGCAAACGTGATTAATTTTATGTGAAATTTCGAAACGCTTATGTTAAGCTTATGTTAAGAAATTTCGTGTTATTTCTTTGCTTGTGGAACACTGGTTCATTCAGAAATTTCTCACCAAGGGCTATTATCCGCTGAATTCAGTCTTCTGCAGTATTTCGTGATTTTTTTCACTTTTTACGCTATTCACAAAATGTTGCATATTTCTTTGAAATTACACAAAATGTAATGTAAAAGTATGAATTTGGCACATCCCTATTGATTGCTTCCCCACAGGGATAAAGGGAGAGCGGGATCTGTGCTATCTCTGCAGCAGCATGCCTAGTTAGCAGTTGGTAGTTAGGCCCATCTGGACAGTATTGTCCTTACAGCTCCCCCCGCACTCAGCCCAATCCGGTAGCTCCACGTATCCACTCAAGCCCAAGTCCCTGGCAAGAGGGGGGGGGGGGGGATAGAGCAGTACAGAGATGGGAGTGCAGCTGGTAGTACATTAGTGTGGGAAATTGGGTTACCGGTTGGGGGGGTGAAACCCTACTTAAGCAGCAACCACAATTTTTGTCAGGATGAAACACAAACCTCAAATTAATCTGTGCTGAAACCTCTGGTAGCTTGGCCCAAAGCAGTTAGGAAAACACCACACAAGAAAAATTCCACACCAAACAGAATCAAATTTAATAAATAATTTGACATCAAAATGACAAAAATCCAATCAGTAGAACCGAAAAAATGCAATTTTAAACATTTAATGCCACTGGCAATTATCTGGTCATGTGAGACAGGCTGAAATTCACAAGTTCAGACCGACTGCGAAGGAGTGTGGGCTGGATACAGGGACCAGGTTAGTGCCCCTGAAAGAGTTACCTTTTAATGTCGGGATGAAAAAGTTCTGTTCACTGTGGAGGGGGCAACGAGGAGCCTGGAGAGCATTGCAAATGGGCATTGCTGCAGCATAGAGATTAGGCCGGGCATTGCGAACAGACGTTGATGTAGCACAAAGACCTTTTGGCATTGTTGATGGTCATAGCTGGAGCTTTGAATTGGGGGTCACTGCGGGCTGTTGATGCTGTAGCACAAAGTGCAGATCGTGCATTGCTGGTCATCACTTGTTATGGATGTATCGTGTGTCACGGGAAGCAAGATCGTGGCCCCTTCCCAGTCACAAAGAGCCCAACATTTCAGGATTTCCACTTTTCCTATAGAGGGAGCTCAACTGATGTCACACAAAGGGCCCAGGACCTGAGGGGCACCTCTTGAGGATCATGACCCACACCAGCAGAGGCCAGCAGGGCTCAGGCAGGTCCAGTTGCAGGTCTAGGCAGCGGGTCAACTGGGAATATGCAGGGAGGCCTCTGGACCATGTTGTGTCCCGGTAGCTCAGAAAAGGAGATCAGTCAGCTGACCCTCTGAGTCACTTCAGCCTTGGATGAAGGGTGCAGGGCCAATCTTCCTTTTCAGCAAGCAGGGCAGCAGATAGCAGGGCAGGAGAGTAGCGGGACAGCAGAGTAGCAGTCCTTCTTGGATCCGAGCTGCACAGCAGTCCTTATCTAGTATTCACAGGACCAGAGATTCTACTGAAGTATTCGGAGGGTCCAGTATTGATACTTGGTGCCAGATTTGAAGTAGGAGAAGGTTCTGGAGGTTTCCACCCCAGAGGTATTTGTAAATTTCCTGCCTGCCTGCCCTGGCCCCTGCTTGTTTGGGGGCACAAACCCTTTGTGTCTGCTCAGGCAGAGGCTTTATGACCCAATCACCTAATGTTTTCGTATGGGGTTAGGTAGGCCTTGCAGCAGTGAAAAACTAATTTAAAAGTGTTTCACTGTGAGAATGTGTAAAACTTAAAGGTACAAGTCCAACCTTCTAAATATACCATACCCTGCCCTCTGGGTTTCTCAAGGCCTACCTTAAGGATGGCATATATGAATTAAAAAGGAAGGTTTAGGCCTGGCATAAGGTTTATTTTGACTGGTTGAAGGGACAATTTAAAACTGCACACACAGGCTTCAATGGCAGGCCTGAGACATGTTTAAAAGACTAAATGAGTGGGTGGCAAAATTAGTGTTGCAGGCCCACCAGTAGCATTTAATTAATAGGCCCTGGGTACGTGTAGTACTGCTCTCATAGGAACTTACAAGTAAATTAAATGTGCCAAATTGGTGTAAGCCAATGTCACCATGTTTTTAGGAATGAGCAAATACACTATAGAACTGATTAGAAGTCCAAAGGCCAACAAAAACGAGATCAACAAAAATCAAGTAGTAAGACAAAAGGTTTACACAAGTACCCCCTAAAGCTGACAGCTCTTAAAATTAGCAATTGTGCTGGCACTAAATTTGGGTATTAGATAGCCAGGTAAGTTAGTTTCTGGCATGGTATTTGTGTTATATATGCCTGGACAGTGTGAATTCTGATATGACCCCTGGGCTTTGCATACCTGGGCAGTGTGCATTTTGGCATGATTGCCAATTTGACTGTGCAAAGCAGGGCAGTGGGAATGTATGCATTTCAGTGGTGCAGCTTGCTGTGGGGCATGGCAGCGGTGCTACATACTTGGGCAATACTTTGGCAATGTTAATGTTGGTAAAACTGTGGTAATACTAAGCAAGGGAGTGTCCAGTTTGTGAGTGGTCCATTACATAGCCCTTCATTGCTGTTGCTGACATGGCAGTAACGTATACATACAGGGGCGATGTGAAGCTATTCCATAAATGTGTTGTGTTCATGCCAAGGCACTGTTTATGAATAACTTTACATGTTTTATGAATAATTCAGATGCCTGAGCACGTATAATCTGTAACCTACAAACATCGTAGCACCAGAAAAGTTCTGAGAATGTGGGCAAGCCCCCTCACAGTGATCAGTCTTCTGCCACAATCAGCAGCACTCACATTTTTTGACATTAGTGATCGCCCCTTGCAGACTGGTGTTTTGAACATTACTCTCCACCTGACATATTTCGGTTGCAATCCTCCAGGTTGGCATATTTAGGATCCTATAATTGGCAGCACAAAGTTTTTGAGGAGCTCATAACCTAGGACTGGACCACTGATGGATGCTATTTTCTGAAGCACAATGCTAAACACCTTTAAGTACCTCAGAGTTCATCCTTGTAGAGTCTTCATATACTAGGGGGTCTCCATCAGGTAGATCCCGAGCTACTGGTAGCTCGCTAATACCCTGGAAGTACCTCCCTGAAGTCTAAATCAGTATAGTCCTTAATTCAGAGGTTCTACTGTAGCCAAATTGAGAAACGTCACTTTGCAAGTAAAGGAAAAGAGTATCTTAAAGAGTGTGTTATCCCAAAATAGAAACATGCTGTTGTTTGAAAATCAAAATGATTGAAACTTCAAAACATATTTAAACAACTCTTTGAATAATAGGTCATGCAGAGTTTTGGGTTTGTTTTAATAAACCAAACTTGTTTGGGTTTTAACAGATATAGAACATAATATATTTTTAAAAAATAAACTTTTTCACAAAGAAATAAGGCTCCCCATGATCAGTCTCGACCACTCCCCCTGCCAGCCGCCCCATGCAAATCAAGTCACATTAGAATGCAAGAAATGCAGTGTTGAGGACAACTCATTATACTCCGACCATTCCTCCCAAATTTTGGAAGAAAATTCAGGACAACCTCAGTCTGGGGTTTGGATAGCTTTATCCTGTCATATTTCCTTGGTGCCAGAGGGCACTTACTCCTGTGGCTATTTTTGTAGCCATGTGGAGGCACTTTATTATGATAAAGCTTTTCCTGACCTTTCTGTGAGTAACTCCGTCTTAAACATGGGGGTGTTTGATGTTCTACTACAATATCGAATTTTAAATATAGTTCAAGCAATATATTGTATCAAGAATATAGAATATCATGAAGGTAAGTAGGTCAGTATGTTTTTTTTAAATTCATAACTCCACACCTATTTCTCTTGGAGATATGCTTATCTTAATGATATGTAGATGTGGAGTCTAGAATATAATATGTACTTACCTGTATGTATACCTTCACAATACTGTATTAATCAATATTCTGCATTTGATATTTTGTCATATTCAGTATTGTGACATACATCTGGGTGACCACTAACAGTAATTGTCCAAAGAGTGGCTGCTACTGCGGTTGTCTCTGACGTGGTCACTTCTGCAACAACTGACAAAGTCAGTAGCTCAGGACTATTTTTGTCGATCAGAAGTAGTTCTTGTTACAGAAAAGGTTGGAGATCTCTGCAATGGGATGAGCCAAACTGTTTCAAATAGGCACTCCGTTATATAAGGTATACTTATTTTCCTGTTTTGTAACAGAAATCTACGAGATTTTCAGCTCTGGAGAACTATTGCACCTGCCAGACATTAACGCCTCGGAATGCTTCATTATTTACATTTCAGAGCTGCCTCTAAATTATTTGGCCTTTTTAAAAAAAGAATTATGATTTAAAATGCAGTGTGGGTCAATTTTTAGGGACAATTAGTGGCCTAATTCAAGCGTGTGCATGTGTGCAGTCACAACTGGCCAAGTGTGAATATTTTTGCAATAAACCTCAACAATAATTGTTTGCTAACAAAACAGGCATTGTCAAAGTCAAAAGGTTGGCAGCCAACCTCAGTGAAAACAATGCTTGTTTTTCCAAGTGGATCACACAACTAGGGTATTCTCAGCTACTCACCTTTAATGTGCCAAACATTGTGTACAACTGTGATACCTGTTCATAATTATGCAGCATTCTTTCCTCATGGAGCCATAGTTCGCTCTTCCTCCTCCAAGTATTGCCCTTCTCGTTCCATTCTGAAGATTGCAGTCAGCCAACTCATAATGCCTTATGCCGAGCAAGATACAATACATTGTGTCCAATTCTGGTTTAAGCGGCTATTCATTCTTCCCCCATATTTTTTGCGCAACACCAGTTAAAGTTACACTAAAGATTTTTCTCTGTCAACTCAATTAATTGTGCTAATTTGATTACTTTCAGGCCACTCTTTGCTCAATATATTGACTAGATATTGACTTTTGATATAAAGTATTCAGTGGTGTTTTGTGTTTTAACAACGTTGTGTGTGGGGCAATCACTCAAAGACCAGATCAAATCAAATCAAATCATTAACATTTATAAAGCGCGCTACTCACCCGTGCGGGTCTCAAGGCGCTAGGGGATAGAGGGGGTTACTGCTGCTCGAAAAGCCAGGTTTTTAGGAGTCTCCGGAAAGCGGAGTGGTCCTGGGTGGTCCTGAGGCTGGTGGGGAGGGAGTTCCAGGTCTTGGCCGCCAGGAAGGAGAAAGATCTCCCACCCGCCGTGGAGCGGCGGATGCGAGGGACGGCAGCGAGTGCGAGGCCAGAGGAACGGAGGAGGCGGGTGGGGACGTAGAAGCTGAGGGGTCGGTTGAGGTATTCCGGTCCCTTGTTGTGGAGGGCTTTGTGTGCGTGGGTGAGAAGTCGAAAGGTGATCCTTTTGCTGACTGTGAGCCAATGCAGGTGTCTCAGGTGTGCGGAGATGTGGCTGTTGCGGGGTATGTCGAGGATGAGGCGGGCCGAGGCGTTTTGAATGCGTTGCAGGCGATTTTGGAGTTTGGCTGTGGTCCCAGCGTGGAGGGTGTTGCCGTAGTCCAGGCGGCTCGTGACGAGGGCGTGGGTCACGGTTTTTCTAGTGTCGGCAGGGATTCAGTGGAAGATCTTGCGGAGCATGCGGAGGGTGAGGAAGCAGGCGGAGGACACGGCGTTCACTTGCTTGGTCATGGTGAGAAGAGGGTCCAAGATGAAGCCGAGATTGCAGGCGTGGTCTGTGGGGGTCGGTGCGGTGCCGAGGGCCGTGGGCCACCAGGAGTCGTCCCAGGCGGACGGGGTGTTGCCGAGGATGAGGACTTCCGTTTTTTCAGAGTTCAGCTTTAGGCGGCTGAGCCTCATCCAATCTGCGACGTCCTTCATACCCTCTTGTAGGTTGGTCTTGGCGCTGGCGGGGTCCTTGGTGAGGGAGAGTATAAGTTGGGTGTCGTCGGCGTAGGAGGTGATGATGATGTCGTGCTTGCGTACGATGTTGGCGAAGGGGCTCATGTAGACATTGAAGAGTGTCGGGCTGAGTGATGAGCCTTGAGGTACGCCGCAGATGATCTCGGTGGTTTCTGAGCGAAACGGAGGGAGGTAAACTCTTTGGGAACGGGTTGAGAGGAAGGAGGCGATCCAGTCCAGGGCCTGGCCTTGGATCCCCGTGGAGCGGAGGCGGGTGATTAGGGTGCGGTGACAGACGGTGTCGAAGGCAGCCGAGAGGTCGAGGAGAATGAGGGCAACTGTTTCACCGTTGTCCATCAGGGTTCTGACGTCGTCTGTGACTGAGATGAGGGCGGTTTCCGTGCTGTGGTTGGTTCGGAATCCGGTTTGTGAAGGGTCGAGCAGGTTGTTGTTTTCCAGGAAGGTGGTCAGCTGTTTGTTGACGGTCTTCTCTATTACCTTGGCTGGGAAAGGCAGGAGAGAGATGGGGCGGAAGTTTTTCAGGTCGCTCGGGTCAGCCGTAGGTTTCTTTAGTAGGGCGTTGACTTCGGCGTGTTTCCAGCATTCGGGGAAGGTAGCAGAAGAAAAAGAAGAGTTGATGACGGCCTAGAGGTGCAGGCGATAATGTTGTCGGCTTTGTTAAAGATGAAGTGAGGGCAGGGGTCCGAAGGGGCGCCGGAGTGGATAGAGTTCATGGTGGATTTGGTTTCTTCAGTGTTGATGTGGGTCCAGTTGTTGAGGGTGATGGCCGGGGGTGCGGGTTCGGTGGTGTTTGGTTGGGTCTGGTGTCCGAAGCTGTCATGGAGGTCGCTGATCTTGCGATGGAAGAAGGTGGCGAGGGATTCGCACAAATCCTGTGAGGGCGTGACGGCTTTGGCATTGGCGTTGGGGTTGGAGAACTCCTTGACGATGCTGAAGAGTTCTCTGCTGTTGTGGCTGTTTTTGTCCAGTCTGTCGGTGAAAAAGTTCCTTTTAGCAGCGCGGATCAGGTGGTGGTGTTCGCGGGTAGCGTTCTTGAGGGCGGTAATGTTGTCAGCGGTGTGGTCCTTGCGCCAGGCCTTCTCGAGGGCGCGACAAGTTTTCTTTGATTCTTTGAGGGTGTCAGAGAACCAGAGAGGTTTTTTGGTGTTGGTCTGTCGATGCGTGCGTTTGAGGGGAGCAAGGTTGTCTGCGCAGTTGGAGATCCAGTTTGTGAGGCTGAGGGCTGCGTCGTTGGGGTCGGTGGTGAGGGTGGGTTGGTTGGCGGCGAGTGCGGAGAAGAGTTGCTCTTCGGGGATCTTGTTCCACTGTCGACAAGGGATGGGTTGAGTGCGGAGGTGGCGGGTCTCACATCGGAATGTGAAGTGGACACAGCTGTGGTCGGTCCAGTGTAGAGCGGAGGTGTGGCTGAAGAAGATGTGTTTGCTGGCGCAGAAGATAGGGTTGAGAGTGTGTCCGGCGATGTGGGTGGCGGTGTTCACCAGTTGTTTGAGGCCGAGGTTGGCGAGGTTGTCGAGCAGGGTGGTGGTGTTGGGGTCGTTGTTTTGTTCCAGATGAAAGTTGAGGTCGCCTAGGAGGATGTAGTCCGGTGAGGCGAGGGCGTGCGGGCGGATGAAGTCGGCGATGGCATCGCTGAAAGGGTCCGGGAGGACGGGAGACGAGGGATCCTCTGAGGGTGGTCCTCGGGTCGGTGCGAATCTGAAAATGCAGGTGTTCAGCGGCGAGAGGGGTATCTTCGGTGGAGGTGGTGACGCTGATGGAGTCTTTGAAGACGATGGCGATACCTCCTCCTACTTGGTTGGTGCGGTCTTTTCTGGAGATCTTGTAGCCTTCGGGGATGGCGGTGGCGATGTCTGGAGCAGAGGAGGCGTTCATCCAGGTCTCCGTGATGAAGGCGACGTACGGTGCTGTGGAGTCCAGGAGGTCCCAGAGTTCAATGGCGTGCTTGTGGACGGAACGGGCGTTGACCAGGATGCACTTGAGGTGGTTGATGGCGCGTGGGCTTGTGGTCGAGGTAGTTGCGTGGTGGAAGATGCGTTTGCAGGAGTTGCAGGCGAAGGGTCCATGGGTGCGTTTGGGGTGAGCTTGGAAGCAGGTGTTGGAGCGCCCTGGGTTGAGGGCGTGGAGGGTGGTGGGGTCGTAGCGGATCAGCGGGGCTTGGGAGAGCTGGGGACCAGGGGTCGTGGCGCTGGGCGCGGGCCAGGCGTGGACGGGCGCAGACGGGCGTGCAGCGGCCGCCATATGAGGTAGGAGGGGGGGAGGGGTCAGCTGGGGGCGAATGGGAGCTGGGGGGCGGGGGCGTGCA
The DNA here is from genome assembly GCF_031143425.1 of Pleurodeles waltl. Taxonomy (NCBI): domain Eukaryota; kingdom Metazoa; phylum Chordata; class Amphibia; order Caudata; family Salamandridae; genus Pleurodeles; species Pleurodeles waltl. Next base: position 53,173,135 of record NC_090441.1, on the reverse strand, counting down.
GGAGGTCGCGGCGGGAAAGCGCGAGGGAGGGGGGGACAGGTAGAGTGAGAAGAGGGGTTTAAGGGTGGAGGGGGGTGAGTGTTAGGAAGTTTAGGAGATTAGGGAGAGAGATAGTAGTAGGGTTGTGAGGATAGGGGAGGGGGGTTGTAGAGGTGGGTGAGGGAGAGAGGTAGAGTGAGAGGATAGGAAGATAGGTAATAGAGGGGGTGGCGGGAAGGGGGGGAGAGATAGAGAAATAGATAGAGAAAATAGATAGATAGAGAAATCGATAGATAGAGAAATAGATAGATAGAGAGATAGGTAGATAGGAGGAGGTGGAGAGTGAGGGAGTTAGATAGTGGGATAGAGAGATAGGTAGATAGGAGGAGTGAGGGAGGTAGATAGCGAACAGGTTAGATAGGGGTGATAGAGAGGGGGAGGCGAGTGAGGGAGGGGGATGAGGCAGGAGCAGGAGGGCAGGCGCGGGGAGAAGAAGACGGAGGAGGCAGAAGAGCCGAAGGCAGAAGATAGAAGACAGAAGAGCAGAAGACCGGAAGAACAGAAGAACAGAAGAACAGAAGACCGGAAGAACAGAAGAACAGGAGAACAGAGGACCGGAAGAACAGAAGAGCAGGAGACCAGAAGAACAGAAGAACAGCAGAAGATCATAGAAGAGCAGAAGATCACAGATGAAGATACGGAAGACGAGGAACAGAAGGCAGAAGACAGGCAGAAGACCTCAGAAGAAGATGAAGAAGAAGAGAGGCGACAGGAGAGGCAGAGAAGCACCAGGGCACCATTTTCACCACCATCCTTCTCAGATAGTAAAGTAAAGGTCTGATTGGCTTCCACTGGATAACAAGCAGCTTGCTTTTGTTCATGCTGGAGTCTCTACAGTGAATCTGGTGGAAGCTTTGTGTAAAGAATGTGTCCTTAACCCAATCACAGTGAAATGAAGGGTATTCAAGGAGTCAGAGATGCAAAACAGAGCTATACAGTCATGCCATGCTTAACCCCCTTTGAGTTAGCAATGGTCTGTTCGAATCATGGGTAAATCAGGTGCACCTAGCAGTGACCTAAGTAACCTGATTTTTGTTTACAGTGCAGCGGTCTATTAATTCTTGTTTTTTTAGAAAGACTATGGATGTTCATTAGGCGGACTCAGGTGTAGCAGCTTCAAGCTCTGAATTTCTCTTTGGTGTCTCTGGCACTGCCCTTGAGACCCATTTATTAGGGATCATGAAAACAATAGAAAAAACAGAAAGTATGAGGGACTCCTAAGACCCCTGTCTACTGTCAGAAGCTCCCACTCTTCTGTATCCTCAGCAGCAAGAAGAAGTGTGGAGTCACTTCTTCAATTATTCAGGATTTTGTTACTCATTGTCCGTGGGACTGAGCAATAAATGCATTGACAATAATATAGAGATTGCTTCTGGTCTTACATAACCATTAGCAAACAAGTCTGAGAGCTTAGAGATCTTTGACGTGGCGCACCTTCTTGCACAAAACGTTGGTCATTGTTTAATGATGGTAGCTGCTGGGAATGTTCATGAAAGTGCTGGGGTGAGCCAAAGTGGCAGCCCCACGAACTCAATGTAAGGTGGCCCCACTTGTCCTTGCCCACTTAAGTGTATGCCAGAACCAATGTTCTACATGCACATTGTGGCTCCAGAGGCGACATTGCTAAAGTGAAGATCATTGGTGATGGAGGGCATCCCTGCCTCTACCCTTAAACACAGGGCATGGTTCACATATCGGGATACTCAATTTTACCCTGCCCGTTGGAGAGGAAAATAACAAAGACATCAGCCTCCTTATAGGCTCTCCAAGGCCCACGTACATATATTTCCAGCTCATATTATCAAAGGCTTTCTCTAAGACAAACGCTATTGTTGCTGATTTGGGGTATCTTGTAGGGAGTGACTGCAAGACATGGAATAGTTATCTGATGGTTGGGGATGTGTTGTGCCCTCGGATGAACCCGTTTAGGTTCTGGTGTACACCTTTGGCAGTATTTCCAGTATCCTGCTGGCCATTGCCTTTCTGACTATTTTATAACTGATGTTTGATAAAGGGCAATAAGACACCATGTCTAAAAGGTCTTTAACGAATATAGTGCATCTGTGGTTGCTGCCAGTAGGGTCTCTTTCTCGGATGCAGCAGTGTACATCTCTAGTAGTCTAAAAGCTAATATTTATAAGTAGGTCACAAAAAACTCCACCGGTAACCCATAAACTCCAGGTGTTTCCTATTTGTCTATCTCAGAGATCGCTTTCCTAATGCCTTGTACCATTACTCAGAGTTCTAAAACTACTACTTGATGGGGTGTCAGTGTGGGGAGGTGCACTTCGGCGATTAAATTCAATACTGTTTCTGGTACCTCTGACTTTCTTCTGTATAGAGGTAATCAAAAGCATGATGGGTGGAATTCCTGAATTAATCTAATCCACTGATAATTACTTGGAACAGCATCCCAGCCCCATTGTTGTGTTTTTGCCCACTGTGTCACCTCTGACTACACCCGGCCATATGCAAATCAGTCTTGGTTCTGCTCCAATAGGAACATTCATTTTTTTGCAAGGGCTGGGAGGGAGAGGATGCGGGGGAGTTCTATGGGTGGGGGGGCACTAGTAGTCCTGCACTGGTCTTGCTTGAAGTATGTCTCGCCTGTTTTTTCCTGCACCAGTTCAGATTCAGTTGCGGAGAGCAATAAATCTGAAGACCTTATAGGACATGTGGCTTCTCAGTTTTTGACATTTCATATTTTCCAGGTGGGAGTAAGTTCTGACGGCCATCACAAGGACCTGTGTGCTTTCCTTATTTAGTTCTGTGTTTTCGTCCTAATATGTTTACTGTCGGCTATCTACTGTCCCAATACCAGCCTAGTATAATGTTCCAGTCCCCCAGAAGTAGGCAACGCAGGATCCTTCCCGTATGTTGGTTGCAGCTAGTTGCATGATCATTCTTACTGGAGACTGCTGTACTCTTGCAGGAAATCATCATCTTTCAATATAGAGCCTTGGCGTCTCCTTTGTTATACTTTTGGCCCAGGAGAGAGATAGGAGGTGATGCCACCTGTGGTCCTGCTTGTACACTGCCTCCTCCCCCCACAATGTCTCGGTATCAACAGCTCTGCCCACTGTACCACGCATCCCATGCAGTCTGTTTCAGAAGCTTTGTCTACGGCTCCATTCTCGTGGCTTTTGACATAGGCAGACAGTCAGCAGAAGCCTCCTATCTTGGTTCCTCCCAGGGTACCCTTATCAAAGTTTTCTCAGTCATCGCTCTGGCTGCTTCTCAGACCCTCTGGTTGATCTGTCACCACGTCCCATGGCATCAGGCAGCTTTCTTGGTGGCCTGGATTCTCTGGTCGACGATGTATCCCTTCAGAATTTGTCTTTTCTTCAATGTCGGAGAAGAGCTCCAGCAGCCAGCCTCCTGTACCATTTTCAATTGGCATATCCCTCCAAGAAAGGCTTGATGAATGGCCCTAATGGATAGAAAACGTATAGTTGGGTTTTTGCACTGATCAATTGACTTATAAGTCACAAGGAAGCTTAGACATGGAAAATATTCTAGGTTCAAGAAAACCGTGTATTTGCCTGTCATCAGGTGCGTAGCTTCAGGTGCGTGTTTGGGATGTTACACATCCCTAATTAATGCATTTTCTAATGAATAGCTGGGTACGGGTGCTTTCAGTGGGGTATGGTGAGATGTCTGTCAGAATTCATCTGGAAGTTTTGCATGCACACACTGACAAAGACATACACACACTCTCATCTCTGTTTTGAAAGCTCTAAAAATTATATTTGACAAAACATTGTGTTCCCTTCTCTTTGTACTCCCACAAATCTGCATTCTTCTTATGTTGGGCCTTTAAAGGTCCCCCACCCCTCCTTATGCGTCCTGCTTGTCTATAATGTATTTTAACATTATACGCCATAGTGATTGCTGGGAAATCTGAAGCTCACACCCCCCAATGCCAAGTTACGGCTCTGCCTGCCATACAGATTTTTACTTCTTACTGCTCCTATAATACTACAGAACACCCAGACCAGGATATAAAGAGCAGGCCAGGATAAGCGGGCAAAGTGTTCCTGAAGAATGCCCGGTCACTAGACAGAAAGAAGAGAAATATGTTGACAGATACTTTAAAGAGAAAGGAAGTTTCTTTAATAAAACCCTTACTTTAGCCACTTAATTGTAAACCATGTATATATTACGCAAGAATAAAGTCTATATATTTCCCATCGAATTATAGAGGCCCCAAAACAAAACGAGTAGAGTTTATAAATCGAGCAGCAGAAATTAAAAAAAATCTCATACATATGCAATCACTCACTAAGAAGACCTTTTTTGATGAACCCACCTAGCAACAAGAATTAATGCAGGTAAGAGCAACCCAGTGATGGCGCATTATGTCCTGTTGGTATAGTTCAGTTAGCTCAGAGGATTTGTCTATACATGACAAACTATCCAATACATTAGTATACAAACAGTTACCACTTTTTGCCATTCTCTTTTGGTCTTAGAATTCCTCTGCAGTTCAAACTTTTACGTGTCTCTAAACTTGCTCTGAGAATGTTTCCTGTTTGATACCGCGCTCTGCCCATCATTCGAATAAGGTCTCTTTACCAACTACCATATAACAGTGACACTATTATGGTTGTCCTTTAATGCAGCTTTTCACCTTTAAACCCATAGTGATTGTTCCGCTGGACAGTCTTGCTTCCAACATGACTGTCATGAGTGTTTGATTACACACCCCAAAAGCAAGGCAGACTTCACATTTGTGTTATCATCTTGTACCCCTATCATATAAACAGCAGTCTGAGATGACCAACACTACTATTCAATACGTACACAACATATATTAATAACAACATAAACACATGGGTGATTTAATAATAATGATTAATTATAAATAATAAATAAAACTTTACCAGTAATTTGATTACATCTTCAGAAGCTTCTTTAAAGTTGGCAACTCTGCAGAAACCTTTAGACCATAGTCAGTGCTGTTCTTTTTCTTTGTTTCTGATCATTAAATGTAATTTACCTTTCTTCCACAGCTTCACTGAGGAATCCGGGGACAATCCACAATCTACAAGTGACTCAGGCATCAGAGACACAACAGACGTTGGCAGTACCTCCACCACCACCACTTCTGGTCCCCCGGAAGTGTTTCACGCCATGCAAAGCACTTTGCCAGAGGACCTGTCTTATGAGTACAAGCCAGATGCCAATGGGAACCACCAGAAGAGCAACAGGTCAGTAGCCAAGTACATTTCCTCATCTGTGTAGACTGAAAAATTAAACTACTGGACAGGACATCATGGTCAAATTTATCTAAGATTCTAGTAACAAGCGAAAAAGAAGGGCAGAAATGTGGAGGAGTAAGTCAAAGGACGGGGGAGGACAACATGCTGTATTTTCAAGGAGTGGTAATACACATGCTGATAAGGCATGAGTTGCTCCATTCCTTTTAGCTCAGGATGAAATGTTTCTCCATTGTAGAACATTTTGAATAGGTCTTCATCATCCTAGTACTTAGGTGGGGTTTAATCAGAAATACAGGCTGTAGAAGTCAACACTACTTGAGATCATCATGCTTCATTGTAAAACTATGGCTCCAGCAATTGTTTTGGAATTGTAAAGCAGGGCACCAGAGTATTTTGAATCTGAGTGGCCCTTATTTTAAATTTAATTCACAAAGGAAAAGGAAGGGAACACCATTAGAAAGATGCATAAATGGAGAAACTGAATAATATATCAGGGCTTATCATAACTTAGGCTCACAAGTTTTAAGTCAGATATATAAACAGCAAAAATAATGAACCTGCCTTTCACAAGAAATAGTTTGCTCAGTTCATATGCTTACAACAAGATGCAAGAGGCGCCACCCACTAAAAGCTGCAGGACTTGAAGCAAAAATAAGTTCCTTGCTCTACCAAGCACAGAATAACAAAGGCATTTACTCAGGATATTCCAGGTGCACAAAAGAGGGCTAACTCAAAGGACAAGTGCTCTTACGATACTACCCAACGAGTTGGTAAAAGAAGGAGAATTCAGATTACCCATTCTTCATTATATTTGTGTGCTCCTTGAAAAGCAGATTTGATGTGTACGCTAAACCAGAAAGATGTATATTTCCACATCTATAGTTGTAAAAAAACACAGGATATTTCTTGAATGTACAGTATAAACTTCTAATTCGTCCTATTACTGACTCTCAAATCTGACACAGGAGACGTCGCAAGGTGTATGTCGTTACTGTCATACTAGTTTAGAATGCGAGGGCTCATTTATTGCTTTCCGGGGACTTGGATGCAGCCCTGAGTGATTGCCAGTGGTTATACTTATTCCAAGCATCCTCCCATCAGCTGTTGTGTTTGGATGCGTTGCGTAGCATCACATATGATCAACTAGAGGTATACGAAGTAAAATAACCTAACTTTTTGTGGCATACTAGTGCCAAATGAAAGTGGACATACACAATGTGCAAAAGAAAATCACATGATGCTTCCATCCATTATACATGTATTTTTTGCAAAAATTACACACATTAGACAATTGGCTCTTCGGTGGTAGGCTTCAAAACTGGGCACTATTGGGCCTCGACTATCCAGGCGATGTTTGGAAGGAAAGGGCATGTAACTCATTTGATAAGCTTAGGTCAGAGTACAACATGGCCGACTTGGAGCACTTCGATATCTTCAGTTGGGGCACGCTTTCATATACAGGAGGGTGAACAGCTACCAGACGCAATCCTATTAGAGGATCGTCTCCTCACAGAAACATTGGAACTCAAAGCAATCTCATTAATTTATAAGAAACTGATGAATAACTCCCCAGGCCCACTGATATCCCTTCGGGAAGCTTGGGTGTGGGATTTGGGAGGGCTGGAGGATGACGATTGGGTAGAGGCACTCCAGAGCCCCAGGGAAGTGGCCATTCGTGCCCATTTCAGATTGATTCAGCTGAGTTCTCCATAGGGTTTACTACTCTAGGGTACTACTACACAGGATGGGCCAGAGGGTGGCCCGGGGGGATTCCTCACTGTGTTTGAGGCAATGTGGGCAACATGGGACCTTTTACCATATCCTTTGGTCATGCCCTGAAATTCAGCGTTATTGGGAGGGGTGGTAGGGATTATGGCCCAGGTACTTAGGTGTGCAGTTCCTTTGGATCCTAAATTACTCTTTTTGAACATCAGTGGCGAGGAAAGTTGGCGGAAATATCTACAAATATGGCTGACCTTGGCAGCAATAGTAGCCAAACATAATATTGCAAAAGCCTGGGGGTAGGACAGTCTCTCATTGTCGGGTTGTGAAAGTCTGACCTGGATTGGTGCAGGGGGGCTGAGAGTGTAGTCTATCAGAGTAGGGGGTGCCCTAAAAAATGGGATACAATATGGGGTAGTTGGAGTGTATGTAGAGAGGAAGAGTGGGAATATGATTAATTGGAAAGAAACTTGTAATTTGATTGTGATTACAATGTACTGACAACCCTCTCTTGCTTTTATGTCTCTCCAAGAATATGCGGTTTACTCCTGCCTACAAAAAGATGTTACATCATTCTTTGGAAAAACTGAGTATTACTGTGTTAATTGTGGTCAATTGTCAACTGTGTGCAACAATTGATCGAACTTGTTCATAAAAAGAATTCTAAAAAAAAAGAAATTACACTTATAAAATGTAATAAGGTAATCCCAATGTTAAACTATGAGACCAGATAAGTCTTGCAGTAGTGAAAAAACAAATTTAAGAGTTTTTCACTACCTGGACATGTAAAATTTAAATGTTGATATCCAACTTTTTAAATATACTGACCTTGCCCTTGGGTCTGTCCAGGCCCTAACTTAGCGATGACATATATGTATTAAAAAGGGAGGCTTTGGTCTGGCAAGTGGGTTAACTTGCTACGTTGACATGGCAGTTTAAAACTGCACACATATGCCCTCATTTTGAGTTTGGTGGGCAGTGGAGGCTGCCCGGCAAACTCTTTAGGACGGAAAACCGCCACTCTGGTTTTCCGCCCGCTGGCCCTATTATGAGTTTCCCGCTGGGCCAGTGGGAAACAGTCCACAACATTGGCAGCAATGTTGCGGTGCATTGGGTGTGATAGCACCCATCGCGCTTTTCACTGTCTGTAATTCAGGCTGTGAAAAGCTTGGCTGGCTGTCCATGGGGCCCCCTGCACTGCCCTGGCCATGCTTGCAGCGATGCCTTGGCAGATTAAGACCACCAGCACTGCAAGGCTGTCGACCGGCGGCAACCTGGCGGTGCCGGCGATCGGACTGTGACGGCTCCACCATGGCCATAATTGGAAAGCGGACTGCTGCTTTGGGCTAGGACTGTCACACTCGTAATAAGGGCCATAGTATCTGCAACGACAGGCCTGAGTCCTGTTTCAACAGCTACTGGAGTGGGGGCACAATCAATCCTGCAGGTCCACTAGTAGCATTTAATTGACATGCCCTGAGAACATGTAGTGTATTTTATTGGGATTTACAAGTAAATTAAATATGCATATTGTGGATAGTCTAATGTTACCATGTTTTAGGACAAGAGCACATGCACTTTAGCACTGATCAGCAGTGGTAAAGTGCCCAGATACTAAAGCCAGCAAAACCAAAGTCAGCAAAACAGGAGGTCAGAAGGCAAAATTTCTAGGGGAAATCAGGCCAAAGATGGCAGGTCTAACAATAGCTGTTTGACTTTAATAGAACTCTGCAGATTGTCTGGCAGCATTGCATGATTCTTGGAAAATCTCCCCTTAAGTTTTGTGCTCTTTTTGTAAAGCCTTATCCAGCAGCTAGCCTGTTCTTGTGGCTGCTCGCCTGATGGCCTCTTCCACATTCATAATAGTGAACGTAAGGCTTCATATGAGAGCTCTGCAGAAGTGCAGAGGACGAATGGAGTTCAATCAATCAATCAATCAACCAATATGCTTTATTCGGACATCATAAATATCCATAAAAGTGGTGCAAACACATCAATAGAAGATTAAAAGTTAAAAATGTTATGATTAAAATCAATGAATTGGAACAAAAAGCAGAAGCTAAAAAGAGCTGTACGTTCCAATCAATTTACTGAAAATAAGTCCTCTCAAGTTAATAGAGCGGCGTGCACAAGCGCAATCACCTCCTCATCATCACGCTGTAAAAACATATGGGGTGCTGCCCTGTAACCTCTGATACCGCGTCTCCTTACTAAGGGAATCAAAAAGAAGCCCTGGAATACATAGGGTAAAAGTTACAGAAATATGTAAAAGGTATAATAGTTTGTCCTGATCTTCCATGGCAGGGACATGGTTTGAAATTAAGGCCAGTGCGATAGCCCAGCGGGAAGCTGAGCAAATATTTAATCAGGCCCCCGTGTAACAAAACATCAACCTCCGCTCCCATCGGCCCTTGGTTCTGCTCATCTACCCGACGGCCGGGGGCCTGTGATAAGATTCATCTAAGCTTCCACGCTAGGCTTCTTCCTCTCATTAACCATTTTTTTGGACTCAATCGAATTTAGCAGTGTCAACTGCAACTGTTTTTTTTATTAATATTAAGATTACCTTCGGGGTCTGCAAACACGCAAGAAAAACCTTGCAAAGGCTTAATTTTACACTGGTTACCAGGGAATCTCAGATCCTTTATCACAATTGAGACCCTCTCTGATTATTTCTTTTGAAAAGCCAGCTCCCACGTTTTCTATATAGACAGCCACAGCAAAGGGGGACGACTTCTAATAAAGTCTTCAATGTAAGGGATTTTCAATTCTCTTTAGCATATCAAATGGGGGGCTGAAATGGGGGCCGTCAATACCCTCCTGCAGAACCTGTTCTCTTCAAACTGAATCGCGGCACAGTTCTGAATGCCCAGCACCACTGCAACATAAATTGCTGCAGGTAGGCAATGTGGTTTACAAATTTCTAGCAAAGTCATTAGAACACCACCTCCCCTCGGCTGTGGTAAACTAATCAGGATGCCAGTAGCCTTCAATCGCTCCCTACGGTGAGCAGTGTGCGTTTCCCAGGAGCCAGTGTCAGCAAAAATTATTCCAAGGTACGGGAACGTGCCGCTGGATTTCAAAGTACTATTACCAGTGCTTAATTTGTAAATAAGGATGTGCCGGTGCCAAAGCCCTCCTTTTAAACACGCGGCTGCTGCAATTAAATGTGTCTCTTCAATCCATAAAAAAAACACTCCCTGCCCTTCAGCTCATTCTAGTAGCTTTCTACTTTCTCCTTTTGTGGCACTTTTTCGTTTTTCCTTTCCACCGCCTTTCCCGTATGTGTCTTTTGCTCGCAGCAAATGCTTGAGGCAGAAGAATAAGCCCCGGCCCGCAAAAATAAGTGCTAGTGCGCTGCACCGGAAACAACAAGCACAAATTAAGCACTGACTATTACCAACCGCCACAGCAGGGAGCCGATGTTTCTGCGGGCCGCAGGCCATAATAAATGACTTATAAAAATAGTTTGTAAGTCTTAAATCCTCTATGAATTTGACAAAACTAAAGATTAAAAGGCGCAGCGCTCTGGGAGGTTGTGCCATTAAAACATCATTGTCTGCATAAAGAAGTCTGGGCAGTGGGGAGCCCTTAACTCTAGGGACGTCTACAGTTTGGGTGTTTAGAAAGGGATGTAGGTTATTAAAATGCTAAATAAATAAGAGTGGGGCTAAAACGCACCCCTGCCTTACACCTCGAAAAACAAATCGAGTTAATGCTTGGGAAACTTGGTACACAAACTGGCGTTTCAGTGACAACCTTTACCACTGAGGGCAAAGAACAGGAACATGATGACAGGGCCTCGTTTCCAGCAGCTACCCCTCTCACAGACATCAGTGATGGATGCCTCTCTAGTAGGTGGGGAGTCCTCTTTGGCAAGCCGCTGATCCAGGGGACTGAGTCCCAGAATATTGTATCACGTAAACATGTTGAAACTAATGGTTGTTTTCCTGGAAATAGAGCTGCTTAACCCTGCACCAAATCACAAACCAGGTTATTTAACTTCTACTCATTGTCTCGGTGCTCACTACTCTCCTCCTTTGGACTCTTGCTAGAGGAGATGAGCTTTTATATTCACTTCTAGTTGAATGTCTGAACGAAGATGCAGTTATAGAGAAAGAAAAGTACTTGTACACTGAATTCCTGAAACCTCCCTTCGATTTACAAAAGATGTTTCTGTTCTGTTATTGTAAACCTTATTCGCTCTTGAATCTCCAGGAAAAAGGCACACATGCAGGGCAAAGCTTTGTGCACCTCGCTTTTTAGTGCCTCATTTTGTGGTTCAAAAAGAATTGTCACCCAAGTGGCAAAGCAACGTTTTCTGAAATTACAAGATTATCCAAAGGGACAAAAAGGTGCAAGCCAAGACCTCTTTCTCTAACGTTGTCCTGTCGATCTGACTAGTTTCTCTTTTTTACAAAGGAGCATCAAGCAAGTGCGGAATCTCCTACCTTCACGCTGTCTTTTTTAGAGTTTAGCTGGCGAGCCTTTACAAAAAACGAAAACGTGCCTTTATATAAGAATAAATACAAAAATAGAGGTTTTCTCTTATTAACTGTTCTAGAATCCCACGCCTAGGGTTAGCCATTCAATATTCAATTATTCAGTCAAGACTGGAGAACTAAGTATCGAAGAAAGTTTTCCAGAGTAGAGATCATCACTAGGGAGAATACTGATAGAAAGGTTTCTTGTGGAGGTGTGTGATGGAGAATTCTGTGCCTGTGAAGGAGAATATTGCAGGTGTTCCAAGGTTCTCAGAACTTTGGGGTGCCTGCCACATGTGTCTGGATCTACCATGAGGTAGATAGACTTTAATGACTGATATAGCCAGAGGCAGAAAGCCTAAAATGCCATTTCAGCCTTATTGCCTGTCATGGCGGCTATGCCGGCCATTAAAGGTCTGCTCCAGCATTTAAGGCCCGAGCCAAAGGCAAGGGCCGTTAATAAGGTAGCAGGCCTTTAAGGCCATATAGCCCACCATGAAAGGCTACAATGCTTTTAAAGCATTGGTCCAGGAATGCACCACCAGCAATGAGAGAAACGCTCCTGAGGCCTCTCTCAAATTCACACTTTGAAATTCAGTAACAGCTCAGGCTGCACACTGTGCCATGCACACTGCTTGTTGCTCATACTGTCATTGAATCCAGGGCAGAGGCTAAACTAGACCTGAACTTTGTGGGGGGCTAACACTCCCAGCCAGGGCTAACTCTAGCTATGGTGGAGCCTGGTGTGACAGTCTTTTTTGCACCCCCTTCCTATGACCTCCTTCTCCATGAATTCCCTCACTATCACTCTCCAACAGTGCACCTCATTTCTCCATAGCCTCTCTCTGATGTACGTTTATTTTTTTTATAGTACTACTCATAGTTCACTCACACTCAGTTCTGTGATCTGCATGTACACATTCTTTGCAGCAGGCACATTAACCCTCCGCACTACTTTATGGTGAATATAAACTGCCACCAGACAAAATCCTGGTCTCTCACCAGTAGGAAAATGTATCACCAGAGTTATCTTGACATTTGTATTGTTGCCTGGAAACTGCTGGATGCACAAGGAAGTTCATGTGCTTTTAAACCAAAAGTTATTTTTAAACACAGTGCTTTCCACCCAAGTTGGCGGCAGGTGCACCACCCTAAAGCCAGCCCTGCTCCCAGTAATAGGGCTGGTCAAGTATTTAAGGAAAAAACTTAGGAGCTGACCTCAAAGCCATTATAGGAGGAAATCACAGTGACAAATTATATAGTTTAGACAAATTGGACGAACCTGATAGCATAATAATCATACGTTTTGTAGATTTGACACTGTTCATAGACTTCAACACATTGCAGGTCTAGAAAAAAAAGTGCTCCTGGCCCGTTAATGCCTGAAGGTACAGCTTTAGTTTACCCAATGAGATGTTGTAAAATATTCATGGGTAAGTCTGTCCTTATGTACGGTGTCAAAATATTAGGCTTAGTAGCAGGTCTCAATTTGAGCCGATAGATGAAGGTGGAGCTCATGCCAATCATTTTCCGGGTCCCAAACATAATTTTCTACATCAGACTTTGTTACAGCTCAAGAGAGAGAAAAACCCAAAAGTGAAACAGGAGAAAGAGAAAGATGACAAAATTGTGACCGAGTAAGAAAGCAAAGATGAAAAATAACCTGCAAGAGTGCGAAGAAGCGCTGGGAGTGCCCGGTGGTGGATGAAAGCGGCACACAGTAGAATTACGTCTAGACAGTCTTGGTATTCAGCTTTCACTGCATTTGGAATTACTGGGTACAGGCTCCTGAACAAAATTTCAGATCTCCATGTCCAGATCTCCTGCCTCATGTTAAGGTCTCTTGAACACTGTCTTCTCTTCAGGCCGCAGGTCATCTTTCCAGGACATAGGGCAGTTTACTCTGAAGCAAGGAAGGCATCAGGTCTCATGCGTTCCTGGCTCAAGTCAGGTTTTCCTGCTACCTTCTCCTGGGTTGTTCTTCAGAAGAAAAGAAAATTAAACATCCATGCTGCTTACCATATAAAGGTTTAGTAGTGGCTATTCCTGTAGGCGTGTGCTGTAGAGACATGGGCAATTATTGAAAAGAATATACATTTAGTTCAATGGTTACTCACTGAGGCACAAATATGTATCAGCTTAGTAGCCATGCAGTGACACATTTAATGGAGTCCACTCAACATGTACGGAGTGAACAAACTATTAGTGAGCCCATATTAATTTAGGTAAACTATAATGTTGCATGAATATGCTCTGGTAGAAAGGATACATATTCTGACAGGACAACACTGCACTACCTAGTTCCTTATAGTGAATGTCATCCACTTACGTAGATTTCAATGAATCAAAGGCAGAATGGGTGCAGATACGAACTGTACAAGATTATTGGTAATGATTGAAAACAATGTGGTTTTGATAAAGCAGAATGCTATAAACCACTGCACCTCTTCTGGATAATGTCTAATACTTTGCAACCATTGACATAACTTCATGCATCTGTCTGGAACGAAAAGTTAAGATACTTGTACAGTGTTGCGATGTGCTTTTTTTTAATACCATAGTTAAAGGATGTGTTTCAGAACTTCTTAGATTCAGAGTTTTACTTTTTAGGTCTGGATGTGCATCAGAGCAGTCACCTGACCATGTGCAATCAACAGTAAAAGAGATTTAAGAAGGACACCTAAGAGAAGGGCATTGTCTCTGCTCACATGTTGGTTATCTTGAGTACAATGTTTGATTGGGCAGAAGGCGTGTACTGCTATTGAGAAACAGTGCTTGTCATACTCCTCTTGGATGCTGAGGGGAGTTCAGTCACCTAAAAAACATAATGATCTGGCAGTCTGCAATGGGGAGACTTCTTCGCTATGTGGTAATATTATTGGCTAATAATATTTCTAAAGCATCATGACATGCTTACAGTGTGCATGAACTACACTGTAGACCATATTTCTATTGATTGGTTATTTTTCATGGGTGAGTCCCTTATGTCAGGGAGTGTATACAATATGACAGTGCCAGACATTTACCATGAATACTTCAGCCATAGTCATGGGTACCTGTAAAAATTCCCCCCGGTATACAAGGGTCAGCATTTTGTTTTTTAAACCCCCTATAAAATGAGTACAGGAAATCTCATGACAAGAATTACCTCAAATATCGGTTCTAATCTTTTGCTGTGGATCCACTCCATACGCTAAGAACTATGTACATCAGGTCAGGGTCTTTGGCCAGGTGTGATGGCGCATGTTCTGTGTCCCTGCTGCGGGGAATGACTGCTCTAGTGGCTTTCCCAGTTAGGCAGTTCGAGTCCCTACAGCCAATGATGGTATCTTAATGGAAGCATGTCAGGGCCTGCAGTTTACAATAGGTAACACATCCTGTCCTTATGCTATTAGTACCCTTGGACATAAGGCAAGAATAATGTCCAGTGTGCCAGACCAGAAACACACTTGCAAGCATAACAGACATACACATGCATTCACACACAAACACATACTGTCATACACACATTCTCTCACACACTCAGGGGCATATTTATAAAGAACTGGCTCAGCGTAATTCTGCGCCACAATTGACAGTGCCGCGCAACATCAGTTTTGAAATGCAGGGATGGCACATCCTTGTGGTCCCCCCTGTGCCGGCGCTATATTAGCTGCCTAGCGCCAACGCAACCACCCTTGTGCCATGGTTCAAGAATGGCTTCATTACAGAGGAGATTGTTTTTGTGCAGGAAGGCACACCCTCTTGCACAAAAACAATCTTCAATGACAATTTGCTCTATCTATGTGTGCTGCACTATGCAGCACACATAGAACGAGCACAAAATGAGGAGAAATGAAATAATTTCTCCTTGTTTCACCATGCTAATGCCACCTCTGGGATGGCATTAGATTTTGGCCCTGCCATAGATTTACGATTTCTTGTAAATGTGGGGCAGATTCAAAATGCAATCGGTGTTGCTGTGGATTGCCCACAGTAACACCCATTGTACGCCCCTTCCACGCAAAGTGCTGCATGTGAAGGGGCCGTATTTACAAGGTGGCGTTAAGCCACAAAAAGTGGCTTAATGCCGCCTTGTAAATACGGTGCAGTGGACAGCACCACTGGAGCATCACAAACGGTGACGCTCCTGTGGCATTAGGGGCTTGTAAATATGCCCCTCAGTTTCAAACACACAAATTCTCAGTATATCTCTTTCACTCTTTTGTACATTTTCACTCATCACACACACACTCTGCCACTCACACTCTCATTAGTCAATCTGCTTCTATTGTTTTAGAAAAGCTTTCCCTGCTGCTTCTGCTATTTCTTTTAGTGAAGCTTAATAAAAATATATTCTCTATATGCTATTCAAAAATAATAATGTTTTGCCTTGACAATGTTTGTTACAAGTATGATGTGAATGAAAAGTGCACTTCCTTAACATAGTTGTACTGGGCTTATATTCGGTTTCACATGTGGATCAAGCAGTTACAGTATTGGAAATGAACAACTCCACTTTCTAACATGTAATTCACAGCATCCCACTGATCTTATGAAATGCATGAATTGTTTGGCAACACTTCCAGCAGCACTTTGCATTTTTAGATTTTCAGACCCAATTTACAATGTGAAAAAAATCTACATGTCGCGGAATAAAGTATTGTGGTGAATGGAAAGCCAGGATTGGCTGAAGGTGTCACACGATGCTCAATCCAGCACTATACCCAAAAGCCTCAGCCGTATTCTTCCCCCTCGTGCTATCCTACATTCTTAGTTCACTCTCCCTTTTTGCACCAGCACCGTTGTTGCAGATGGAATTAGGTAGGCATCTAGTACTATGAAAAGAGAAGGTATTCTGTGGGTGCGTTTGTAAAAATGTGTATATTCATGAGAGTTGTGTAATTGTTATATGTGCAGAATAGGAGGTGTGCTCATGTAAGTGTTGGGTGATGGAGAATAGTGTGAGTGAGTGCATCATGAATAGTGCGAGTGTAGGGTGAAAAATGTGCCGATGTGAGTGTCGGGTGAGCTGCATGAATTCAATGTGAGAGGATGGCCCATGTGTCGGGTAAGAGGAGTGCATGAAGAGTAAAAGGAATGAGTGTAGGGTGGTGGTAGAGATGTAAATGCATGGTGAGTGGTGTGCCTGTGTGTGGTGCAGTGTGAGCGGCAAGAGTGAAGGGTGATTTGTGAGAGTGACTGGTGAGTGGAGTTAGTGCAGGGTGATGGTGTGTCCCTATGAGTTCCCACAGACTATTATACCTGTGTTCAGGTAAGGTGAACAGAGTACCTGTATGAGTGCAGGCTGAGAGGTTTGTCCGTGTGAGTGCGGGGTGAGAGGAGGGAGTGCAAGGTGAAAGGTGTGACTCCAGGGTGAATGATGTGCTTGTTAGCATGTTGCGAGTGCTGTGCCCATGTGAGTGAAGGGTGAGCTATGTGAGTGACAGGAGTGCCTATGTGAGTCACGGTGAGTGATGTGACAGTGTGAGAGTAGGGTGAAAGGAGTGACTGCAAGGTGAGTGATGTGACCTTAAGAGTTTGGGTGTGGATGAACGTGCAGAGTGGGACGTATGAATGCATGGTTAGTGATGTGCTTGTTTGAGTGAGATTGCAGAGTGAGCAGTGAGAGTGAAAGGTGAATCAAGTGTCACAAACATGCAGGTTGAGTAGTGTGCTCATGTGACTGCAGGGTGAGTACAGGGTGAACAGCACAAGTGCATGGGGAGCGATGTGAGTGCAGTGTGATCACTGTGAGTGCAGGGTGAGTGGTGTGCTCATGCGATTACAGGGTAAGTGGAGGGAGAAGGAAATGCGTGCAGTGTGGCCACTGTGAATGCAGGGTGAGCGCTGTGCTAGTGTGAGCGCAGGGTAAGAGGAGGATGAATGGTGTGAGTGCAGGGTAACAGCATGAGTGAAATGTGATTGACGTAGTGTCGGGTAAGTGGTGAAAGTGGCAGGTGAGTGGAGTGCCATGTATATGCAGGTTGAAGGGTGTGCTTCTGTGAGTGCAGGGTAGGAGAAGGGTGAATAGTGTGAGTGCACTGTGAGCATTGTGACTGCAGTGTGAGTGCAGGGTGAGCGTTAAAGTGAAGCGTGAGCGGTGCGAATGCAGAGTGAGTTGTCTGAATGCAGGATGTATTCTCAGACACTTGGAGTAACTCAGCATGTTATTGGCGGCTGGCGTAAGGTTTCAATATTTTGATGTCCCACACATCTGGCACAAAAATATGCAAAATCACCTAAAGCAGGTATTTTTAGCACTTATCTGTGCATACTTCAAACTCAAATATCAATAGAAAGGACTTTTAAATGTGTTCTAGGGCTGCATTAATGACCTATGACTAATAATTGACGGAAAGGAAAGCAGAAAAGTCATTTTATAAATAAATGCATACAATCTTATTTACTTCCCTATTTAGTGCCAAGGAGAGGCCTTTGCAGATACTTTAACAACAAATGGCCATTATTTATCTTTTGGAAAGGTGACAACACTACTGGTGATGTGCCTTTTCATGAAGTGTATTCTCCCACCGTGGCAGTAAAAATAAAATGCAAATGTAAGGAATAGGCAGAGTGAGGACCCCGGGGTACTGGTACCAGTGAAAAAACACAGGCAAAGCCTCCTTCACCAGTTCACAAAGGCATTAATGGTCTTTAAAGACCTGTGAAAAACTGGGCGTGGCAGAGATACGTCTCCAGACACTGCCCAGTCGATGCCACAGCAGCCTGGGCCGAGGCAAACAACAGGGAAGGCTAAAGCCCTTTTAGCCCTATGTACGTTGCTCACCAGATCCAGGACATGTCAGGGGCACAAGTGGGTAGATGGCATCCACTCACTATTTTTATAGGGTGGACACCATCCACCTTGCCAAGCAGTTGGGTCCTATTGACATATGCCGAATTTGTCTCTGTGAATTTTCAGACACCGGGTCACAGTCAGCAGCTCCTGCATGTTGTCTGCTTTCGCTCAGAGCAGCAACATGCAGACGGCGAGGGGTCTTTGTTATTTCAAAGTCCAGCTAGTCCCAAAACAAAGCCGAGATTAAGGGGCCATTAGGCCTCCTTTTGTTTTAGCATCCTGGCTAGAGCCCCACACCTAGATGTAAATGCAAGGAAAAGAAAGGCAAACAGCCTATTACTCCACAAGTACTTGAGGGGCATGGTTTTGACTTTGTTCAGTTCCTGTATATCAGAGATATGCATGTACTGTAAGATTGTTAGATGCGTTGGTCTGTCCCAGTGTTTACACAAATAACAATTTGAATACCACTAAATTGTATTTCATTTACAGCACTAGACATCCCAGTGCAGGATGAGGGAATGCTGTACATCACATGTACACATTATCCATTAACAATAAGTCATACAAGTGTGCAAATCAATGTACAGGATGTGCTACATAAGTCAGTAAGAAGTCACATGTCCTTCATAGCTCACAGAGCAATATTAGAAGGATTACAATTTATGAACTTCAAGTGAAAAAGTAATCTGTGTTAAAAGCAGTAACCTACTACATAAAATAAAAATATGTCACCTGCATGTTACCTTATGGGCATTGCAAGAGACACATTAACCCTCTATGCTACTTTGCCTCAAAACAGGCACTAGACAAAACACAGATTTCTCCAGCAAATGATTTAACTTCCGGAGTTATCTCACCATTCTTATTATTCACTGGGATTTACTGAGCACACAAAGATCTCTCAGCAGGTGCCTTAACCCCACAAGATATTTTAAAATGCAGACTTTGCAACCAACTAAACAGAACAGATTTACTGCCTTCTTTCTCCTTATTTCCGGGTGCTTAGTGGCAGAGTTAAAAAAAAAAAAATTATAAGTTTGCATCACTTTTTTGGCACAACCTTAATGCAAAATCTCAGTTGTTAAATCTTGTAATGTGCTCAAATGTACTGATAATATACCTGCTACACATTTGTGTGAGGTTTTAAGAACTGATGGCATTTCTTATGATATCACTTTCTGTGAGGTCATGTGTTGTGATTCCACTTCCTCTGATGTCACTTTGTGATGTCATGTGCGATGGTACATTCTATGATGTCATGCGCCATGATGCCACTTGCATACTGTCTAACTTTGTTAGTCCCTCCACCAGCCGTGTATCATCCTTTAGGGCGGACAGGCCACACACCCCCTCCCCACCTTTTGCCCCTCATGAAGAGTGTCTGTCAGGCTGAGCAAAGGTCAGCCTGACAGACACTCTTCATGTTCAGATCATGCAGCCAGGAGCGAGACATAAGCGATTTGCGCAGATTCTTGGCTGCCTGAGCTGAACTTTTCTGGGCTGAAGAGGTTACAGCTCCTATATGCGTGACCTCCTCGGCTCAGCAAAGGTGCCTCAAGGCCCTTCCTCTCGGTGACGAGGGGAAGCGTCACCGATTGACTTCGACCTGGGAACTTCAGGTTTAAGCCCCAAAGCGCCCAGAGTGTATATCAGTGACACCTCGTCACAGAGTGGGGTGGGGTCAGCAGTCTCACTGACCCCATCCCACTCTGTGACAAAGTTGGGACTACTGCCTTCCCTCATTGGCTGACCTAAGGTCATCCAGAGAGGGAAGGCGGCAGTCCCAACCCTCCTGGGACCTCCGAGCTGAAGGTAAGTGTATGTGTCTTTTTTAAATGAATGTTTGGTGCGTACGTGTATGTTTGAATGTTGAGTGTTGTGAATGGATGTGCGTGCGTGCGTGTGTGAATTAATAAGTGTGAGTGTGCTTCCCACCCCCTCCCTCCTCAAATTACCGGCCGCCACTGCCCTCCACGTCTTTTGTTTAGGACTTGTACACTAATTGAATGTAAATGAGGACAAAGTTAAAATAAGTAAAACGTTTACTTGAAATATTTCAGCATATTGGGCTTTCAAAAAAAAATATTCTTGCCACCAGAGGGAGGAGAGATGTGACTTACTGTCACAGAAATGGGTACGCTTTTGAGCTACTGCGTGCCATACCAACTGCTGCGTGCATTATACAAAAGTAGAAGAGAGACTACCACTGTTCTGATCATCCTTATAGATTGCAGAACATTGCAGTTTCACATCCTACAAGGTAAGGGAGGCTTGGCATGAATGACGTTCAGCAAGACTTCTAAACTAACGTTAATCCTATACAGAGCAACGTAAGTGATGTATGCGGCGGTGCCGGTTTATCTGTTTTGATCTCTGTTTAATCTGTGGTATGACTTTTAGATCATTGTTGGACTGCCTTGGTCTTTAACCGTTCTACTTACAACCCAGCTTGATCAAAATATACGCAAATGCCCTCTCCAAGCTATGTCTTGTAAAGATTAAAGTGGCTGGATTAAAAATGGTATCTAATTTCCTTGCTGCTTTCTGCTTGAGGCACTGCTAGTCACCAGTAATCGATTTTTCTCTCCACTGTTGTGTAAAACTACGCCTTTTGAGTTGCTCTGCCACTGTGCTTGCTACTAGAGATAGAAGTGTGAGCAGCCCCTCCATGAATAGAAACCCATCTGCAGCTTTACTGCAGAGGGCCTTTACCAGTGATGACAGATCACTGCAGCTCCACTGTCTTCAATTGAGCGCTCAACATTCCAATGCTCTTACATAGAATTACAGTACGAATTACAGTACGCTGACAATGCATATACTGGTTGTTAGTGGCCCTCTAATGAGTAGAGAACTCTCACAGGCAGCAATTATCCCTGGTCACTTTAGGCAGAACTGAGATTCGTTTTGCGAGGAAGCTAGCAGGAAATATTATCCATTTTAAGTGTCATTCAAACTATTGTGGGTTCATCCAGATTTTTTAGCACAGCTTCTGCTGGACTGACAGACTTCAGAAGACAGAGGAGCTGTCCCCAAGGTCGGACTGGACATATCAGGCATCAGGTGTTTCCCAGGAAGGCTAGAAGGGGGTTGCTTTTATTACTGGGGGCTGATTTGGTAGTAGTGCAAAGTCCCTTGTATATCTAGCAGCTTTCAGGCAACAATAAAAGTGCCAAGATAACTCTGGTGATTAGTGTACCTTCTAGATAGAGACTGGAGCTTTGGCTGGTGATTAGTGACACTGCTAGACAGAAATCAGAGTTATGTCTAGTGACGGTTTTGATTCATCTAAGGTAGCAAAGAGGGTGAATGTGCCTACTGCAAAGAACCTGTACTATGCAAATCTCAGAGCAGGTTCTTATTTGCATAGCTCAGTAGGTTACTGCTTTTGTCATAGAGATCCTTTTGTTACTTTGCAGTTCATAAGCTATAATTATAATCCAGCATCGTGAATTATGAACTGCCATCGAAGAGCTGCACACAAACAGCATGGTACAGGTTGTAAAGTCATATTTCTCCCAGTCTATCATTATCCTAATTTTGGTAAAAGTGGTTTGTGTGGTTAGAAACAAATTCTAATTAGAAACGTCAACCCTAACCACTGTGTTACATTCTGAATCCTGAAGTTATGCTTCCCCAGATAAAGCACTCTTAAAAATTGCCTACCAGTATGGATAAGTGAATCCTACACCTTGTAGTCCACTATGCCTTATGTAAAATTTTCTATACTCTGATTACACATGCATGATTCGTGTGTGTGTGTGATGTAAAGGACTCCGTAACCGTACACTGGTAAGAGAGGCGCTATAAAACAAATGACATACATGTGAGCTACATAGAGGTAAGAGGCACTGTTGGAGGGTGATAGTGAGGGAATAATTGAAGAGCCCCAGTAAAGATTGCTGTATCCTTATGCTCTATAAGGTGACCATTTACTATGCTTTAACTACTAATACAATTGAATATATAATGAAAATGTGTTGTAGAATGTGTAATTTTTGCTATTTTTTCAATTTTTCCCAAATTTTCTTGGGAAAGGGGAAAACCCCGTAAACCCCCTTTTAGTTGTCAGACTCGCTCACTATGCGCCCTATGGGGGCCGTCTGACAAAATTTGCCAGGGCTGCTTTGGGTTCCCAGTCAGGCCCTGGCTGTCCCACATTGAAAGACTTGTGAATTGCAAACTTTATAGACACCCTTGTGACCAAGAGACTTAATATGATACAGAATCTTCTTCTGTTGACCACTCTGCCTTTACATCTTTGTGACTGGAATTCCTCACCAAGCAGGTGGTTTGAACCCTAGAACTGGATTTGGGCAGATTGGCAGGGAATGGACCCTGGAATCGTTCCTTCCAGCCAAGGCAGGGCTAAGAGGCCTGGGGTATCTGTCCACTATACTCGAGAAGGATCCATGCATTTAAGTACACCTCCACTACCCATAATCTATAGAGACCTGAGCACATCCAACTGAAGGAAAGCTGACATGGCAAACTATAATTCTAAAATCACATAGCCCACCCCTAATGAATTGGCTATTGACAGACATTACTTTAGCAACTTCCTACATTGTTCCCTAGTCCCTGAGACTCAGCAGTACCAGATTACCATTTGTAAGGGAACTGCAGGTCCATCAGATGCTTTACTGCCTTAGAGCTTAATTTGTGTTGGTGTTTCCAGCGCGTGTCACCAGCATTTCTGTCTAAATAGCAGCACATATTTTTCAGAGTCCGTCACATGGTAGTGCTGTGTCTACATTTTTAGAAGAGCCCATCAGTGAAGAGGTTAACTGTTTAATATACTTTGAAAAACATGATAAAGTTAGGATGTTAGGGCCATTCCTACAGTTTGAGGTGACCTGACATAGTCCAAAGCGTCACACTTGTTTGAGTATGAGCGTCAAGTAAGAAATTCCGGCGATGACATTTATCAATAACAACAGGAGCTGTGAGTAGTGCCAACTGCAATGGACACTTGTGAAATACACTGGGCCCTGTCACTTTGAAAAAAAAAATTAAGCACTGGTAACACCAGACAATTAATTTCTTGTTCAATCTTTGATCTAGTAGGATGGATCCTACTTGCTTCTGCTTTATCTTTTGTCTGCCAGGTGGCTGGTCAGCTGGCATTGCCCGCAACTTGAACCATTTCTATCTCCAAAATTTGGAAGTTGTCTGGCCTGCTATCTCCAACAACCCGTCAACACCTGGATATCCCTGATTGCTTTTTCTTTGCTGACTGGGAACAAGGCTGCTCATTTCACCTTTAGCATTTTTCTAAGTCATTCTACGTGCATAGCCACGTCTTGTAGCCCCAAATGTTATAAGCTACCTTGGATCATGCAACTACTATGCATCATAGCCTCAGGATCTATTCAACTCTCTCTCTATATATATATCACTAAGATACAAGACATCCCATGGAAATCCCATTACATTATGGTGACCATAGATGTAGTGTCACTTTATACATGCATCCCACATGATTTAGGCATTTGGGCATGTAAGCATTTCTTTAGGGACAAACCTATCAGAGTATATGAACATTCTGAATTGCTCTTAAAAATGTTAAGGTTCTGTCTGGAAAACAATTGTTTCTTGTTTGAGGATCAATGGTACAGGCAAATGACAGGGACTGTGATGGGAAGTTCCTTTGCTCCAAGCTATGCCTGCCTTTTCATGTAATAGTGGATGACAATGAGAAATGGTCCAAACATATCATCTTTTGGATGAGGTATATTGATGATATTTTTGCAATTTGGGATGGTCCTGAGGCAGTGTTACATGATTTCTTGGACTGGTTACCGATTAATTATTTCAATTTGAGATTTACACATAAAATACACAGACAGGGTATGGAATTCCTGGATGTTAAGGTCACAGTTGAAGGAGACACCTTCCAGACTAAACTCTTTGGCAAAAGTACAGCGGGGAGTAGTATTTTACATGCTCAGAGCCATCACCCGCTTAAATTGAAGTGGAGTATACCTTATGGGGAATTACTCAGAGCAAAAGGGGACTGTAGTACTTCTCAGAGTTTTCAAAATGAACAAGCAAATATGTTCTTGAGGTTTAAATCGAGGGGATATCCGATGAAAGTAATCAAGAACGCATGTCAAAAGGCGGTGAAAGTTCAAAGAGATGGTTTGTTAATTCCAAAAAATAAGAAAAAAAAACACAAATACTCTGAGATTTATAACTACTTTCAATGCCTACTCTCCTGAAGTGAGGAGAATTATGATATATATTGGCATTTGATAAAGGCGGATAAGGTGATTGGCCAGAAAGTTAGCCCCCAGCCAAGAATAACTTATAGAAAAAGTAGCTCTCTACAGGATATGTCAGTACACAGTTATCAGATCAAAAGGATGGAGACCTTTTTAGACAAGCAACAAGGTTTCTATAAATGTGCTAAATGTAAGGCCTGTAGAAATAGTGTGAATCGCAATGGGTTTCTGTTACCAACAGGAAAGAAAGAAAAAATCAAAAAATTCCTTAGCTGTAACTCAGATTTTGCTATCTATGTCATCACTTGCCCTTGTGGGCTACAATATGTTGATAGTACTGTTTTTCCGATTAAAAAACGGATTCTAGAACATTGGCGTGCCATCAAGAATAACGATGTGACATATCCGGTGGCCCGCCATTGTAATCTGGTGCATGGAGGCAGGGTTGACAAAATGTAATTCTTTGGAATAGACAGGGTGTTATCAACCCTGAGGGGGGACGATAGGGAGCGGAGACTCAGAAAGTTGGAATCCGAGTATATAATCCGCCTAAACAGCAGACACCTGTGGGGTCTAAATAAGGATGAGGAACTTTTTGTGCACATTGGATAATTTATACTGTATGGATTAAATTATAATTGAACATTGAGCCTTTTGGGATTTGCTAAATTGACTTGCTCTTCAATATTGGCCCGCTCTCCAGAAAGGTTACATAGATATGATGTCAGTTAGATGCATCAAAATGAGATTAGGAAATTTGGACTTACTATTTGATAGTCATTACCTGGTGGGACAATATGGTTATTGTGTTTGGTATTCAATATATATGGAATTCAATATTTATTTGTTTCCTTTCAGGAAGATACATTTTTCATTTTAAAATGTATATTAATTTGCATACGTCACTGTGGTCCCACACATGTTTTTTGATTTATTTACATTTTGACATAGGACTTATTTAGGATTTCTTTTATGACTATGATGATTAATGGTATATATTTTGCGGGGAGGAGGGGCCTATGTAATGACTTAGGCCAATGAATAAGGCAGTGATGGTTGAAACGCGTTGCCACGCTACTGCATGTCATTTATGTGAAGGATCTTATTGTTTGAAATGAACATGGCAGTTGTTTGGAGTGCTGGTATATGAATTTCTTTTTGACAAAAAAATAAAATAAATACAATCCCATTATTTCCTATGGGAATTGTAATATGGTGGATGGAATATCCATAACGTTTGTGACGGAGTAACCCCCCCAGCCAAACTCTAAATCAGGCCCTTTGTTTATGAAAGTTATTTGGTTGTATTACTTTTGTAAACAAGCAGTACAGTATGAGTTCTAAAAGCTCTAAATCCTAATATGTTCTCGGTGTTCTTCTGTGGTTCTGGTTTTGATGATGCTTGACATTTGAAAGGTGGGGAATTTGGTGAGGGGCAGATTTATGGGAAAAGGAGGCAGGATGCAATATAGAGAGGGAAGAAGGGCTGATCATTCTGTGGAGAATGAAAACAGCCACCACATTCATGGAACATACGCTTACCTATTAGCAATTGAGGCCTCGTCTCACATACATAGGAACTAGGATGAGGAAGACAAAAATAGGGTAAAGAATCCATTAGACCATTTAGTTTAAATAAAACTTTCTCCAGTTGTGCCACATTAGCCATGTATCAACACGGTTTTCTTTTGTTTTATATTTCTCTGCTTTCCCTTGAAACTGTTGTATGTATTTAAACACGTGAATGGCTTTTCAGACCTTGACAATGATGTGTTCAATAACTTGAAGAAAGCAGAATGTGTGTGTGTGCCTGTGTGTGTGTGTGCATACGTGTGTGTATGTGTGAGTGGGCCTGCACAGACTGGCATGTTTGTACACATGCATGCATTCCGTGGGGAAAGTGGTGCAGATGCTTCATTATAGCAGGTGTGGTTTCTGGTTACTAAAGGTAATCCTCTTCTTTCCCTCAGATCCAATTTGAATAGAAGGGACAAACTTGAGTCCACTAGTAGCAATGACTTCACCTGGCATACAGAAAGCCAGCCCATGTCCAGCTCCAGCTATGGCACATTGGAGGGACTCCATGGCATCCCCGGGTATGTGATCAAGTGCCCACATTTTGGGAACACACAATTCTCTGTGCTCCAGGGTGGTGATGCAGGTCCATATTGATGCCCACTGATATATAGTTGTGTGTGCAAGTGTGTTTCAAATGGGTTCCGCCCATGTAGTCCACCAGAATTTCTTTGCTTTTCATCACCTGGTTTTTGGACCTTTACTTTGGGTGGATCTCACTGCCCGAGTCTCTCTCACAAAAATGTCGTGGTGAATTGGACTGTTGGTGATTAAAGCCGGTGTGTGCCTTTTAAAATAAGGCCACTGTGGCTCAGCTA